>NC_086225.1:23835057-25088698 GCF_035770615.1 Melospiza melodia melodia | reverse complement strand
ATAAGGAACCGGGGTTGGTGAGTTTTGTTTCCCTGGGAAAAAAGCTTTAGTTTCCGTTCGGAGGCCTGTTGCCCGGAGTGGCCGCCTGGTTCCTGAACCTACGCAATGCGCAAGAACCCTCCCAGACCGAAGCTGGCATCAGGGCCAACTCGAGCTGGTTTGACAGGGCCAAGTGGCTCCTGCCATCTGCCATCAGGAACTGGAATTGGTGAGTTTTGTTGCCCTGTGGAACAGGTCTTGAGTTTGTGTTCGGGGGACTGTGGCCCGGAGTGGCTGCCTGGCTCTTGAAATTCCACCTTGTGCACGATGCTTCCAAGACCCAAGCTGGCAGCACTTGCAACTCGGTCTGCATCGACAGTGCGAAGAGGCTCCTGCAATCCGCCATCAGGAACCGGGACGTGTGTTTTTTGTATTCCCCGGGAAAAGGGCCGGCCTTGCTATTTGGGGGACTGTATGCCGGAGTGGCTGTCTGGCTCTTGGAAAGCCCGCATTGTGCCGCAATCCTCTCAGACCCAAGCTGGCGCCACTTGCAACTCGGGCTGGTTTGACTGTGCCAAGTGGCTCCTGCGATCTGCCATCAGGGACCGGAGTAGGTGAGTTTTGTTTCCCTGGGAAAAGGGCCGGTGTTTCTGTTCGGGCGGTGGGACCCAGAGTGACCAGCTGGCTCCTGAAATTCAGCAATGCACAGGATGCTTCCCTGACTGTGGCTGGCGCCACGTGCAACTCAGGCTGGTTTGCAAGTGACAAGTGCTTCCTGAAAACTGCCATCAGGACCGGAGCTGGTGAGTTTTCTTTCCCAGGGAAAAGGGTCAGTGTTTCTGTATGGAGGCCTGTGGCCGGGAGGGGCCAGCTGGCTCTGGAAATTCCTCAATGCGGAGGACGTTTCCCAGACCAAAGCAGTCGCCACTTCCAATTCAGGCTGGTTTGTCAGGGCCAAGTGGCTCCTGCCATCTGCCATCAAGAACCCGGCGATGGTGACATTTTGGTGCCCTGGGAACAGGTCTGGCATTGCTGCTCAGGGGCCTGTCGCCGGGAGTGGCCGGCTACCTCCTGAAATTCTGCAATGTGCAGGATGCCCCCCCAACCCTCGCTGACACCACTTGCAATTCGCACTGGTTTGACAGTGCCAAGTGGCTCCCGCAATCTGCCATCAGGAACCGGGATTGGTGAGTTTTGTTTCCCTGGGAAAAAAGCTTGAGTTTCCGTTCGGAGGCCTGTTGCCCGGAGTGGCCGCCTGGTTCCTGAACCTACGCAATGCGCAAGAACCCTCCCAGACCGAAGCTGGCATCAGGGCCAACTCGACCTGGTTTGACAGGGCCAAGTGGCTCCTGCCATCTGCCATCAGGAACTGGAATTGGTGAGTTTTGTTGCCCTGTGGAACAGGTCTTGAGTTTGTGTTCGGGGGACTGTGGCCCGGAGTGGCTGCCTGGCTCTTGAAATTCCACCTTGTGCACGATGCTTCCAAGACCCAAGCTGGCAGCACTTGCAACTCGGTCTGCATCGACAGTGCGAAGAGGCTCCTGCAATCCGCCGTCAGGAACCGGAACGTGTGTTTTTTGTATTCCCCGGGAAAAGGGCCGGCCTTGCTATTTGGGGGACTGTATGCCGGAGTGGCTGTCTGGCTCTAGGAAAGCCCGCATTGTGCCGCAATCCTCTCAGACCCAAGCTGGCGCCACTTGCAACTCGGGCTGGTTTGACTGTGCCAAGTGGCTCCTGCGATCTGCCATCAGGAACCGGAGTAGGTGAGTTTTGTTTCCCTGGGAAAAGGGCCGGTGTTTCTGTTCGGGCGGTGGGACCCAGAGTGACCAGCTGGCTCCTGAAATTCAGCAATGCACAGGATGCTTCCCTGACTGTGGCTGGCGCCACTTGCAACTCAGGCTGGTTTGCAAGTGACAAGTGCTTCCTGAAAACTGCCATCAGAACCAGAGCAGGTGAGTTTTCTTTCCCAGGGAAAAGGGTCAGTGTTTCTGTATGGAGGCCTGTGGCCGGGAGGGGCCAGCTGGCTCTGGAAATTCCGCAATGCGGAGGACGTTTCCCAGACCAAAGCAGTCGCCACTTCCAATTCAGGCTGGTTTGACAGGGCCAAGTGGCTCCTGCAATCTGCCATCAAGAACACGGCGATGGTGGCATTTTGGTGCCCTGGGAACAGGTCTGGCATTGCTGCTCAGTGGCCTGTCGCCGGGAGTGGCCGGCTACCTCCTGAAATTCTGCAATGTGCAGGATGCCCCCCCCAACCCACGCTGACACCACTTGCAATTTGCACTGGTTTGACAGTGCCAAGTGGCTCCCGCAATCTGCCATCAGGAACCGGGGTTGGTGAGTTTTGTTTCCCTGGGAAAAAAGCTTGAGTTTGTGTTCGGGGGCCTGTTGCCCGGAGTGGTCGCCTGGTTCCTGAATCTACGCAATGCGCAAGAACCCTCCCAGACCGAAGCTGGCATCAGGGCCAACTCGAGCTGGTTTGACAGGGCCAAGTGGCTCCTGCCATCTGCCATCAGGAACTGGAATTGGTGAGTTTTGTTGCCCTGTGGAACAGGTCTTGAGTTTGGGTTCGGGGGACTGTGGTCCAGAGTGGCTGCCTGGCTCTTGAAATTCCACCTTGTGCACGATGCTTCCAAGACCCAAGCTGGCAGCACTTGCAACTCGGTCTGCATCGACAGTGCGAAGAGGCCCCTGCAATCCGCCATCAGGAACCGGGAGGTGTGTTTTTTGTATTCCCCGGGAAAAGGGCCGGCCTTGCTATTTGGGGGACTGTATGCCGGAGTGGCTGTCTGGCTCTTGGAAAGCCCGCATTGTGCCGCAATCCTCTCAGACCCAAGCTGGCGCCACTTGCAACTCGGGCTGGTTTGACTGTGCCAAGTGGCTCCTGCGATCTGCCATCAGGGACCGGAGTAGGTGAGTTTTGTTTCCCTGGGAAAAGGGACGGTGTTTCTGTTCGGGCGGTGAGACCCGGAGTGACCAGCTGGCTCCTGAAATTGAGCATTGCACAGGATGCTTCCCTGACTGTGGCTGGTGCCACTTGCCACTCAGGCTGGTTTGAAAGTGACAAGTGCTTCCTGAAAACTGCCATCAGGACCGGAGCTGGTGAGTTTTCTTTCCCGGGGAAAAGGGTCAGTGTTTCTGTATGGAGGCCTGTGGCCGGGAGGGGCCAGCTGGCTCTGGAAATTCCGCAATGCGGAGGACGTTTCCCAGACCAAAGCAGTCGCCACTTCCAATTCAGGCTGGTTTGACAGGGCCAAGTGGCTCCTGCCATCTGCCATCAAGAACCCGGCGATGGTGACATTTTGGTGCCCTGGGAACAGGTCTGGCATTGCTGCTCAGGGGCCTGTCGCCGGGAGTGGCCGGCTACCTCCTGAAATTCTGCAATGTGCAGGATGCCCCCCCAACCCTCGCTGACACCACTTGCAATTCGCACTGGTTTGACAGTGCCAAGTGGCTCCCGCAATCTGCCATAAGGAACCGGGGTTGGTGAGTTTTGTTTCCCTGGGAAAAAAGCTTTAGTTTCCGTTCGGAGGCCTGTTGCCCGGAGTGGCCGCCTGGTTCCTGAACCTACACAATGCGCAAGAACCCTCCCAGACCGAAGCTGGCATCAGGGCCAACTCGAGCTGGTTTGACAGGGCCAAGTGGCTCCTGCCATCTGCCATCAGGAACTGGAATTGGTGAGTTTTGTTGCCCTGTGGAACAGGTCTTGAGTTTGTGTTCGGGGGACTGTGGCCCGGAGTGGCTGCCTGGCTCTTGAAATTCCACCTTGTGCACGATGCTTCCAAGACCCAAGCTGGCAGCACTTGCAACTCGGTCTGCATCGACAGTGCGAAGAGGCTCCTGCAATCCGCCATCAGGAACCGGGGCGTGTGTTTTTTGTATTCCCCGGGAAAAGGGCCGCCCTTGCTATTTGGGGGACTGTATGCCGAAGTGGCTGTCTGGCTCTTGGAAAGCCCGCATTGTGCCGCAATCCTCTCAGACCCAAGCTGGCGCCACTTGCAACTCGGGCTGGTTTGACTGTGCCAAGTGGCTCCTGCGATCTGCCATCAGGGACCGGAGTAGGTGAGTTTTGTTTCCCTGGGAAAAGGGCCGGTGTTTCTGATCGGCTGGTGGGACCCAGAGTGACCAGCTGGCTCCTGAAATTCAGCAATGCACAGGATGCTTCCCTGACTGTGGCTGGCGCCACTTGCAACTCAGGCTGGTTTGCAAGTGACAAGTGCTTCCTGAAAACTGCCATCAGAACCTGAGCAGGTGAGTTTTCTTTCCCAGGGAAAAGGGTCAGTGTTTCTGTATGGAGGCCTGTGGCCGGGAGGGGCCAGCTGGCTCTGGAAATTCCGCAATGCGGAGGACGTTTCCCAGACCAAAGCAGTCGCCACTTCCAATTCAGGCTGGTTTGACAGGGCCAAGTGGCTCCTGCCATCTGCCATCAAGAACCCAGCGATGGTGACATTTTGGTGCCCTGGGAACAGGTCTGGCATTGCTGCTCAGGGGCCTGTCGCCGGGAGTGGCCGGCTACCTCCTGAAATTCTGCAATGTGCAGGATGCCCCCCCAACCCTCGCTGACACCACTTGCAATTCGCACTGGTTTGACAGTGCCAAGTGGCTCCCGCAATCTGCCATCAGGAACCGGGGTTGGTGAGTTTTGTTTCCCTGGGAAAAAAGCTTTAGTTTCCGTTCGGAGGCCTGTTGCCCGGAGTGGCCGCCTGGTTCCTGAACCTACGCAATGCGCAAGAACCCTCCCAGACCGAAGCTGGCATCAGGGCCAACTCGACCTGGTTTGACAGGGCCAAGTGGCTCCTGCCATCTGCCATCAGGAACTGGAATTGGTGAGTTTTGTTGCCCTGTGGAACAGGTCTTGAGTTTGTGTTCGGGGGACTGTGGCCCGGAGTGGCTGCCTGGCTCTTGAAATTCCACCTTGTGCACGATGCTTCCAAGACCCAAGCTGGCAGCACTTGCAACTCGGTCTGGATCGACAGTACGAAGAGGCTCCTGCAGTCCGCCATCAGGAACCGGGACGTGTGTTTTTTGTATTCCCCGGGAAAAGGGCCGGCCTTGCTATTTGGGGGACTGTATGCCGGAGTGGCTGTCTGGCTCTTGGAAAGCCCGCATTGTGCCGCAATCCCCTCAGACCCAAGCTGGCGCCACTTGCAACTCGGGCTGGTTTGACTGTGCCAAGTGGCTCCTGCGATCTGCCATCAGGGACCGGAGTAGGTGAGTTTTGTTTCCCTGGGAAAAGGGACGGTGTTTCTGTTCGGGCGGTGGGACCCGGAGTGACCAGCTGGCACCTGAAATTGAGCATTGCACAGGATACTTCCCTGACTGTGGCTGGCGCCACGTGAAACTCAGGCTGGTTTGCAAGTGACAAGTGCTTCCTGAAAACTGCCATCAGGACCGGAGCTGGTGAGTTTTCTTTCCCGGGGAAAAGGGTCAGTGTTTCTGTATGGAGGCCTGTGGCCGGGAGGGGCCAACTGGCTCTGGAAATTCCGCAATGCGGAGAACGTTTCCCAGACCAAAGCAGTCACCACTTCCAATTCAGGCTGGTTTGACAGGGCCAAGTGGCTCCTGCAATCTGCCATCAAGAACCCGGCGATGGTGACATTTTGGTGCCCTGGGAACAGGTCTGGCATTGCTGCTCAGGGGCCTGTCGCCTGGAGTGGCCGGCTGCCTCCTGAAATTCTGCAATGTGCAGGATGCCCCCCCAAGCCTCGCTGACACCACTTGTAATTCGGACTGGTTTGACAGTGCCGAGTGGCTCCCGCAATCTGCCATCAGGAACCGGGGTTGGTGAGTTTTGTTTCCCTGGGAAAAAAGCTTTAGTTTCCGTTCGGAGGCCTGTTGCCCGGAGTGGCCGCCTGGTTCCTGAACCTACACAATGCGCAAGAACCCTCCCAGACCGAAGCTGGCATCAGGGCCAACTCAAGCTGGTTTGACAGGGCCAAGTGGCTCCTGCCATCTGCCATCAGGAACTGGAATTGGTGAGTTTTGTTGCCCTGTGGAACAGGTCTTGAGTTTGTGTTCGGGGGACTGTGGTCCAGAGTGGCTGCCTGGCTCTTGAAATTCCACCTTGTGCACGATGCTTCCAAGACCCAAGCTGGCAGCACTTGCAACTCGGTCTGGATCGACAGTGCGAAGAGGCTCCTGCAATCCGCCATCAGGAACCGGGACGTGTGTTTTTTGTATTCCCCGGGAAACGGGCCGGCCTTGCTATTTGGGGGACTGTATGCCGAAGTGGCTGTCTGGCTCTTGGAAAGCCCGCATTGTGCCGCAATCCTCTCAGACCCAAGCTGGCGCCACTTGCAACTCGGGCTGGTTTGACTGTGCCAAGTGGCTCCTGCGATCTGCCATCAGGGACCGGAGTAGGTGAGTTTTGTTTCCCTGGGAAAAGGGCCGGTGTTTCTGTTCGGGCGGTGGGACCCAGAGTGACCAGCTGGCTCCTGAAATTGAGCATTGCACAGGATGCTTCCCTGACTGTGGCTGGCGCCACGTGAAACTCAGGCTGGTTTGCAAGTGACAAGTGCTTCCTGAAAACTGCCATCAGGACCGGAGCTGGTGAGTTTTCTTTCCCGGGGAAAAGGGTCAGTGTTTCTGTATGGAGGCCTGTGGCCGGGAGGGGCCAGCTGGCTCTGGAAATTCCGCAATGCGGAGGACGTTTCCCAGACCAAAGCAGTCGCCACTTCCAATTCAGGCTGGTTTGACAGGGCCAAGTGGCTCCTGCAATCTGCCATCAAGAACCCGGCGATGGTGACATTTTGGTGCCCTGGGAACAGGTCTGGCATTGCTGCTCAGGGGCCTGTCGCCGGGAGTGGCCGGCTACCTCCTGAAATTCTGCAATGTGCAGGATGCCCCCCCAACCCTCGCTGACACCACTTGCAATTCGCACTGGTTTGACAGTGCCGAGTGGCTCCCGCAATCTGCCATCAGGAACCGGGGTTGGTGAGTTTTGTTTCCCTGGGAAAAAAGCTTTAGTTTCCGTTCGGAGGCCTGTTGCCCGGAGTGGCCGCCTGGTTCCTGAACCTACGCAATGCGCAAGAACCCTCCCAGACCGAAGCTGGCATCAGGGCCAACTCGAGCTGGTTTGACAGGGCCAAGTGGCTCCTGCCATCTGCCTTCAGTTACTGGAATTGGTGAGTTTTGTTGCCCTGTGGAACAGGTCTTGAGTTTGTGTTCGGGGGACTGTGGCCCGGAGTGAGTGGCTGCCTGGCTCTTGAAATTCCACCTTGTGCACGATGCTTCCATGACCCAAGCTGGCAGCACTTGCAACTCGGTCTGGATCAACAGTGCGAAGAGGCTCCTGCAGTCCGCCATCAGGAACCGGGACGTGTGTTTTTTGTATTCCCTGGGAAAAGGGCCGCCCTTGCTATTTGGGGGACTGTATGCCGGAGTGGCTGTCTGGCTCTTGGAAAGCCTGCATTGTGCCGCAATCCTCTCAGACCCAAGCTGGCGCCACTTGCAACTCGGGCTGGTTTGACGGTGCCAAGTGGCTCCTGCGATCTGCCATCAGGGACCGGAGTAGGTGAGTTTTGTTTCCCTGGGAAAAGGGCCGGTGTTTCTGTTCGGGCGGTGGGACCCAGAGTGACCAGCTGGCTCCTGAAATTGAGCATTGCACAGGATGCTTCCCTGACTGTGGCTGGCGCCACGTGCAACTCAGGCTGGTTTGCAAGTGAAAAGTGCTTCCTGAAAACTGCCATCAGGACCGGAGCTGGTGAGTTTTCTTTCCCAGGGAAAAGGGTCAGTGTTTCTGTATGGCGGCCTGTGGCCGGGAGCGGCCAGCTGGCTCTGGAAATTCCGCAATGCGGAGGACATTTCCCAGACCAAAGCAGTCGCCACTTCCAATTCAGGCTGGTTTGTCAGGGCCAAGTGGCTCCTGCCATCTGCCATCAAGAACCCGGCGATGGTGACATTTTGGTGCCCTGGGAACAGGTCTGGCATTGCTGCTCAGGGGCCTGTCGCCGGGAGTGGCCGGCTACCTCCTGAAATTCTGCAATGTGCAGGATGCCCCCCCAACCCTCGCTGACACCACTTGCAATTCGCACTGGTTTGACAGTGCCAAGTGGCTCCCGCAATCTGCCATCAGGAACCGGGGTTGGTGAGTTTTGTTTCCCTGGGAAAAAAGCTTGAGTTTCCGTTCGGAGGCCTGTTGCCCGGAGTGGCCGCCTGGTTCCTGAACCTACGCAATGCGCAAGAACCCTCCCAGACCGAAGCTGGCATCAGGGCCAACTCGAGCTGGTTTGACAGGGCCAAGTGGCTCCTGCCATCTGCCATCAGGAACTGGAATTGGTGAGTTTTGTTGCCCTGTGGAACAGGTCTTGAGTTTGTGTTCGGGGGACTGTGGCCCGGAGTGGCTGCCTGGCTCTTGAAATTCCACCTTGTGCACGATGCTTCCAAGACCCAAGCTGGCAGCACTTGCAACTCGGTCTGCATCGACAGTGCGAAGAGGCTCCTGCAATCCGCCGTCAGGAACCGGAACGTGTGTTTTTTGTATTCCCCGGGAAAAGGGCCGGCCTTGCTATTTGGGGGACTGTATGCCGGAGTGGCTGTCTGGCTCTTGGAAAGCCCGCATTGTGCCGCAATCCTCTCAGACCCAAGCTGGCGCCACTTGCAACTCGGGCTGGTTTGACTGTGCCAAGTGGCTCCTGCGATCTGCCATCAGGAACCGGAGTAGGTGAGTTTTGTTTCCCTGGGAAAAGGGCCGGTGTTTCTGTTCGGGCGGTGGGACCCAGAGTGACCAGCTGGCTCCTGAAATTCAGCAATGCACAGGATGCTTCCCTGACTGTGGCTGGCGCCACTTGCAACTCAGGCTGGTTTGCAAGTGACAAGTGCTTCCTGAAAACTGCCATCAGAACCAGAGCAGGTGAGTTTTCTTTCCCAGGGAAAAGGGTCAGTGTTTCTGTATGGAGGCCTGTGGCCGGGAGGGGCCAGCTGGCTCTGGAAATTCCGCAATGCGGAGGACGTTTCCCAGACCAAAGCAGTCGCCACTTCCAATTCAGGCTGGTTTGACAGGGCCAAGTAGCTCCTGCAATCTGCCATCAAGAACCCGGCGATGGTGACATTTTGGTGCCCTGGGAACAGGTCTGGCATTGCTGCTCAGGGGCCTGTCGCCGGGAGTGCCCGGCTACCTCCTGAAATTCTGCAATGTGCAGGATGCCCCCCCAACCCTCGCTGACACCACTTGCAATTCGCACTGGTTTGACAGTGCCAAGTGGCTCCCGCAATCTGCCATAAGGAACCGGGGTTGGTGAGTTTTGTTTCCCTGGGAAAAAAGCTTTAGTTTCCGTTCGGAGGCCTGTTGCCCGGAGTGGCCGCCTGGTTCCTGAACCTACGCAATGCGCAAGAACCCTCCCAGACCGAAGCTGGCATCAGGGCCAACTCGAGCTGGTTTGACAGGGCCAAGTGGCTCCTGCCATCTGCCATCAGGAACTGGAATTGGTGAGTTTTGTTGCCCTGTGGAACAGGTCTTGAGTTTGTGTTCGGGGGACTGTGGCCCGGAGTGGCTGCCTGGCTCTTGAAATTCCACCTTGTGCACGATGCTTCCAAGACCCAAGCTGGCAGCACTTGCAACTCGGTCTGCATCGACAGTGCGAAGAGGCTCCTGCAATCCGCCATCAGGAACCGGGACGTGTGTTTTTTGTATTCCCCGGGAAAAGGGCCGGCCTTGCTATTTGGGGGACTGTATGCCGGAGTGGCTGTCTGGCTCTTGGAAAGCCCGCATTGTGCCGCAATCCTCTCAGACCCAAGCTGGCGCCACTTGCAACTCGGGCTGGTTTGACTGTGCCAAGTGGCTCCTGCGATCTGCCATCAGGGACCGGAGTAGGTGAGTTTTGTTTCCCTGGGAAAAGGGCCGGTGTTTCTGTTCGGGCGGTGGGACCCAGAGTGACCAGCTGGCTCCTGAAATTCAGCAATGCACAGGATGCTTCCCTGACTGTGGCTGGCGCCACGTGCAACTCAGGCTGGTTTGCAAGTGACAAGTGCTTCCTGAAAACTGCCATCAGGACCGGAGCTGGTGAGTTTTCTTTCCCAGGGAAAAGGGTCAGTGTTTCTGTATGGAGGCCTGTGGCCGGGAGGGGCCAGCTGGCTCTGGAAATTCCTCAATGCGGAGGACGTTTCCCAGACCAAAGCAGTCGCCACTTCCAATTCAGGCTGGTTTGTCAGGGCCAAGTGGCTCCTGCCATCTGCCATCAAGAACCCGGCGATGGTGACATTTTGGTGCCCTGGGAACAGGTCTGGCATTGCTGCTCAGGGGCCTGTCGCCGGGAGTGGCCGGCTACCTCCTGAAATTCTGCAATGTGCAGGATGCCCCCCCAACCCTCGCTGACACCACTTGCAATTCGCACTGGTTTGACAGTGCCAAGTGGCTCCCGCAATCTGCCATCAGGAACCGGGATTGGTGAGTTTTGTTTCCCTGGGAAAAAAGCTTGAGTTTCCGTTCGGAGGCCTGTTGCCCGGAGTGGCCGCCTGGTTCCTGAACCTACGCAATGCGCAAGAACCCTCCCAGACCGAAGCTGGCATCAGGGCCAACTCGACCTGGTTTGACAGGGCCAAGTGGCTCCTGCCATCTGCCATCAGGAACTGGAATTGGTGAGTTTTGTTGCCCTGTGGAACAGGTCTTGAGTTTGTGTTCGGGGGACTGTGGCCCGGAGTGGCTGCCTGGCTCTTGAAATTCCACCTTGTGCACGATGCTTCCAAGACCCAAGCTGGCAGCACTTGCAACTCGGTCTGCATCGACAGTGCGAAGAGGCTCCTGCAATCCGCCGTCAGGAACCGGAACGTGTGTTTTTTGTATTCCCCGGGAAAAGGGCCGGCCTTGCTATTTGGGGGACTGTATGCCGGAGTGGCTGTCTGGCTCTAGGAAAGCCCGCATTGTGCCGCAATCCTCTCAGACCCAAGCTGGCGCCACTTGCAACTCGGGCTGGTTTGACTGTGCCAAGTGGCTCCTGCGATCTGCCATCAGGAACCGGAGTAGGTGAGTTTTGTTTCCCTGGGAAAAGGGCCGGTGTTTCTGTTCGGGCGGTGGGACCCAGAGTGACCAGCTGGCTCCTGAAATTCAGCAATGCACAGGATGCTTCCCTGACTGTGGCTGGCGCCACTTGCAACTCAGGCTGGTTTGCAAGTGACAAGTGCTTCCTGAAAACTGCCATCAGAACCAGAGCAGGTGAGTTTTCTTTCCCAGGGAAAAGGGTCAGTGTTTCTGTATGGAGGCCTGTGGCCGGGAGGGGCCAGCTGGCTCTGGAAATTCCGCAATGCGGAGGACGTTTCCCAGACCAAAGCAGTCGCCACTTCCAATTCAGGCTGGTTTGACAGGGCCAAGTGGCTCCTGCAATCTGCCATCAAGAACACGGCGATGGTGGCATTTTGGTGCCCTGGGAACAGGTCTGGCATTGCTGCTCAGGGTCCTCTCGCTGGGAGTGGCCGGCTGCCTCCTGAAATTCTGCAATGTGCAGGATGCCCCCCCAACCCACGCTGACACCACTTGTAATTCGGACTGGTTTGACAGTGCCGAGTGGCTCCCGCAATCTGCCATCAGGAACCGGGGTTGGTGAGTTTTGTTTCCCTGGGAAAAAAGCTTTAGTTTCCGTTCGGAGGCCTGTTGCCCGGAGTGGCCGCCTGGTTCCTGAACCTACACAATGCGCAAGAACCCTCCCAGACCGAAGCTGGCATCAGGGCCAACTCAAGCTGGTTTGACAGGGCCAAGTGGCTCCTGCCATCTGCCATCAGGAACTGGAATTGGTGAGTTTTGTTGCCCTGTGGAACAGGTCTTGAGTTTGTGTTCGGGGGACTGTGGCCCGGAGTGGCTGCCTGGCTCTTGAAATTCCACCTTGTGCACGATGCTTCCAAGACCCAAGCTGGCAGCACTTGCAACTCGGTCTGCATCGACAGTGCGAAGAGGCTCCTGCAATCCGCCATCAGGAACCGGGGCGTGTGTTTTTTGTATTCCCCGGGAAAAGGGCCGCCCTTGCTATTTGGGGGACTGTATGCCGAAGTGGCTGTCTGGCTCTTGGAAAGCCCGCATTGTGCCGCAATCCTCTCAGACCCAAGCTGGCGCCACTTGCAACTCGGGCTGGTTTGACTGTGCCAAGTGGCTCCTGCGATCTGCCATCAGGGACCGGAGTAGGTGAGTTTTGTTTCCCTGGGAAAAGGGCCGGTGTTTCTGATCGGCTGGTGGGACCCAGAGTGACCAGCTGGCTCCTGAAATTCAGCAATGCACAGGATGCTTCCCTGACTGTGGCTGGTGCCACTTGCAACTCAGGCTGGTTTGCAAGTGACAAGTGCTTCCTGAAAACTGCCATCAGAACCAGAGCAGGTGAGTTTTCTTTCCCAGGGAAAAGGGTCAGTGTTTCTGTATGGAGGCCTGTGGCCGGGAGGGGCCAGCTGGCTCTGGAAATTCCGCAATGCGGAGGACGTTTCCCAGACCAAAGCAGTCGCCACTTCCAATTCAGGCTGGTTTGACAGGGCCAAGTGGCTCCTGCCATCTGCCATCAAGAACCCAGCGATGGTGACATTTTGGTGCCCTGGGAACAGGTCTGGCATTGCTGCTCAGGGGCCTGTCGCCGGGAGTGGCCGGCTACCTCCTGAAATTCTGCAATGTGCAGGATGCCCCCCCAACCCTCGCTGACACCACTTGCAATTCGCACTGGTTTGACAGTGCCAAGTGGCTCCCGCAATCTGCCATCAGGAACCGGGGTTGGTGAGTTTTGTTTCCCTGGGAAAAAAGCTTTAGTTTCCGTTCGGAGGCCTGTTGCCCGGAGTGGCCGCCTGGTTCCTGAACCTACGCAATGCGCAAGAACCCTCCCAGACCGAAGCTGGCATCAGGGCCAACTCGACCTGGTTTGACAGGGCCAAGTGGCTCCTGCCATCTGCCATCAGGAACTGGAATTGGTGAGTTTTGTTGCCCTGTGGAACAGGTCTTGAGTTTGTGTTCGGGGGACTGTGGCCCGGAGTGGCTGCCTGGCTCTTGAAATTCCACCTTGTGCACGATGCTTCCAAGACCCAAGCTGGCAGCACTTGCAACTCGGTCTGCATCGACAGTGCGAAGAGGCTCCTGCAATCTGCCGTCAGGAACCGGAACGTGTGTTTTTTGTATTCCCCGGGAAAAGGGCCGGCCTTGCTATTTGGGGGACTGTATGCCGGAGTGGCTGTCTGGCTCTTGGAAAGCCCGCATTGTGCCGCAATCCTCTCAGACCCAAGCTGGCGCCACTTGCAACTCGGGCTGGTTTGACTGTGCCAAGTGGCTCCTGCGATCTGCCATCAGGGACCGGAGTAGGTGAGTTTTGTTTCCCTGGGAAAAGGGCCGGTGTTTCTGTTCGGGCGGTGGGACCCGGAGTGACCAGCTGGCTCCTGAAATTGAGCATTGCACAGGATGCTTCCCTGACTGTGGCTGGCGCCACTTGCAACTCCGGCTGGTTTGAAAGTGACAAGTGCTTCCTGAAAACTGCCATCAGGACCGGAGCTGGTGAGTTTTCTTTCCCAGGGAAAAGGGTCAGTGTTTCTGTATGGAGGCCCGTGGCCGGGAGGGGCCAGCTGGCTCTGGAAATTCCGCAATGCGGAGGACGTTTCCCAGACCAAAGCAGTCGCCACTTCCAATTCAGGCTGGTTTGTCAGGGCCAAGTGGCTCCTGCAATCTGCCATCAAGAACCTGGCGATGGTGACATTTTGGTGCCCTGGGAACAGGTCTGGCATTGCTGCTCAGGGGCCTGTCGCCGGGAGTGGCCAGCTACCTCCTGAAATTCTGCAATGTGCAGGATGCCCCCCCAACCCACGCTGACACCACTTGCAATTCGCACTGGTTTGACAGTGCCGAGTGGCTCCCGCAATCTGCCATCAGGAACCGGGGTTGGTGAGTTTTGTTTCCCTGGGAAAAAAGCTTTAGTTTCCGTTCGGAGGCCTGTTGCCCGGAGTGGCCGCCTGGTTCCTGAACCTACGCAATGCGCAAGAACCCTCCCAGACCGAAGCTGGCATCAGGGCCAACTTGAGCTGGTTTGACAGGGCCAAGTGGCTCCTGCCATCTGCCTTCAGGAACTGGAATTGGTGAGTTTTGTTGCCCTGTGGAACAGGTCTTGAGTTTGTGTTCGGGGGACTGTGGCCCGGAGTGGCTGCCTGGCTCTTGAAATTCCACCTTGTGCACGATGCTTCCAAGACCCAAGATGGCAGCACTTGCAACTCGGTCTGCATCGACAGTGCGAAGAGGCTCCTGCAATCCGCCATCAGGAACCGGGACGTGTGTTTTTTGTATTCCCCGGGGAAAAGGCCGGCCTTGCTATTTGGGGGACTGTATGCCGGATTGGCTGTCTGGCTCTTGGAAAGCCCGCATTGTGCCGCAATCCTCTCAGACCCAAGCTGGCGCCACTTGCAACTCGGGCTGGTTTGACTGTGCCAAGTGGCTCCTGCGATCTGCCATCAGGAACCGGAGTAGGTGAGTTTTGTTTCCCTGGGAAAAGGGCCGGTGTTTCTGTTCGGGCGGTGGGACCCAGAGTGACCAGCTGGCTCCTGAAATTGAGCATTGCACAGGATGCTTCCCTGACTGTGGCTGGCGCCACGTGCAACTCAGGCTGGTTTGCAAGTGACAAGTGCTTCCTGAAAACTGCCATCAGGACCGGAGCTGGTGAGTTTTCTTTCCCAGGGAAAAGGGTCAGTGTTTCTGTATGGAGGCCTGTGGCCAGGAGCGGCCAGCTGGCTCTGGAAATTCCGCAATGCGGAGGACGTTTCCCAGACCAAAGCAGTCGCCACTTCCAATTCAGGCTGGTTTGACAGTGCCGAGTGGCTCCTGCAGTCTCCCATCGGGAACCAGGGATGCTGAGGTTTGTACCCTGGGGAAAGGGCTTGAGTGTGTGTTCGAGGGGCCTGTGGCCTCGGAGTGGTGGGCTGGCTCCTGAAATTCTTTATTGTGCACGATGCCCAGCCCCAGCAATTCACGAGGTGTCCTCGTTCTGGGCACTCCTTCTCTTCCCGCAGTTCCAAATTTCTCAGGGCAGCCTCACAGACAAAGCCCATTGAGAAGGGTGTGGGCAAAGTCTTTTACCTCTCTGAGGAAACAACGTCCGAACGTGGGCAAGCCGCAAAGGCATCGTGTGCCCCAGTGTAGGTCCAGTGAGGGTCCTGTGCGTCTGCCGCTCTCCACGAATGCCAACTGGTGCAGTATACATGTCAAGTCACCAGATGTCACTCTTGCGCTGAGAATGACACAGGAACAGGCGAGAGGCCGTATTGTAGAAAGAGCAAAAAGGCTTTATTCATGAGAACTGCGTGGTTTATATAGAGTGATATGATACATTTTTTTTGATTGGCTAGTTAACAAAACCAGCTTTCTCTTACACCATCCTTGAGAAGAACAGAAAGATGAAGAAGAAAAACACCACCTGCATATTGTTTATACTGACAAATTATCACATTCTTACAACTCTGTGAAAATTCTCACAAGCTGCTGTGAGAAACGCTTGCCGTTTCTCTCCCTCTGTCCCATGGCATTCACACCAGTTCAGTGCAATTATCTCGGCCTTCTGCACAAAGGTGCCTGTTGGTAAAGGCTCGGATTCTATTACCTCTCTGCTCGTAGTCACTGTGTATCCAGCATGTCACTTTCCACTAGCAACGTAGCTACTCTCGTCAGTGAACCAGGTCTCTGCATTGTCCAAAGGAGTGTCCTTTTAGTCTGGGTGGTGGGAGTAAGTAGCTTCAATGGTCTCCAGGCAATCATGGTGTACTGCTTCTCTTTGATTTTGACTGAGAAAGGAAGCTAGGTTGACAATATTAGTCACCACTATCTTTACATCATCTTGTTCTACAGTGATGCTCTGGAATTTCAGGAACCTCTGTGGTGAAAGCCAGTGGCCGCCCTTTACTGCCAGTACTGCAGACACTGTGGGACACTAGCACAGTCATTTTCTGTCCCAGGGTAAACCTGCATGCGTCTTGAATATTCAGCACAACTGCTGCTACAGCTCTGAGGCAACCTGGCCATCCTTTGGCTGTTGCACCTAGTTGCTTGGAAAAGTAAGCAACTGCCCTCCGGCATGGACCCAAGTCCTGAGCCAATATTCCCAGGGCAATTGCTTGCGTGGAAAAATAGAAAGAGTGCTTTACTTACATCTGGAAGTCTCAAAGCTGCAGCTGACATGAGGGCACTTTTTAGCTGGTGAAAGGCCCATGTGGCTTCCTTTGTCCACTGGAGATCTCTATTTCCATTGGCAATAAGAGCATAGAGGGGTCTGATGAGCAGTCCGTAATTATAAACCCACTGCCAGCACTACCCTGCCATGCCTAAGTAGGTTCAGAGTTCTTTTATTGTCTGGAGTTTCGGGGTTTGGCATATTGCTTCCCTGCAAGCCTGCCCTAAAGTCCGTTGCCTAACACTGACCTCGTATCCCAGGTAATTACCTTCTGTTTCACTCCCTGTGCCTTTTTCTTTGATACTCTGTATCCTTGGAGTCCTAGGAAATTCAAAATGGTTAACATCCAGGCCACACATGCTTCCCTGATCTGAGTGACTACTAGAAGATCATCCACGTACTGCAATAGCCTTTCTTCTTCCTGTGGAGATTCCCAGGAATCCAGATCTTTTGCAAGTTGTTCCCCAAACAGAGCAGGGGAATTTTTGAAGCCCTGAGGCAACACAGTCCATGTAAGTTGGGTTTTGCACCTGCTTTTAGGGCTTTTCCATTCCAATGCAAAAATTTTATGGCTGGCTTTGTGTGTAGGGAGGCAAAAGCAGGCATCTTTCAGATCTAAAACAGTAAACCAGGTTAGCTCAGGTGTTAAACAAGTTAGTAAAGTATATGGATTTGCTACCATAGGATATAAATATTTTCTTACTTTATTGACAGCTCCCAAATCCTGTACTATATGATATGACCCATCAGGTTTCTAAATGGCTAAAATGGGAGTATTGAAATCAGATTGGCATCCTTTCAATAACCCTAACCGCAGAAAATTTTCAATTATTGAGCTGATTCCTTCCCTGTCTTCTTTTTTCAGGGGGTACTGCTTAATTCTCACTGGTTGTGTCCCTTCCTTAAGCCTAATTACTATGAGGGAAGCATTTTTCACTCTGCCTGGTACATCAGAGGCCCATACCCCGGGAAATACTTGACTTAATATCTCTCAGTTAATTTTCTCCTAATTTCAATGGCTGTTAAGGTTAAACTTAACACCTCTGTGTTCTTTTGATCATTCACTTCCACAGTAACCTCCCCATTTTTGAATGTAATTGTTGCTTTTAACTGCTCCAATAAGTCTCTTCCTAAAAGTGCCTTTGGTGAGTTTGGCAAATACAAAAACCTATGAATACCCCATTGTTTCCCCAGTTTGTACCTTAAAGGTTCGCAAAAATATGCCTTTTCAGACTGGCCAGTTGCTCCCTGCACTACAATATAATCATTTTTTACAGGTACTAAAGCTTTATTTAAAATTGAAGATGTGACCACTGTATCAAGCAAAAATTCCACCCTTTTCCCTTCTTCCCCCAGCCTCATTGTTATAACCAGTGGATCTGCTGGGGTGGAATCCCCTGGTCCTCCTCAGTTGTTTTGCATGTGTGCAACCACTTGTCGGTCACCTCGTCTCCGTTCTGGGCATTGATTTTTCCAGTGACCAGTTCTTTTATAGATTGCACACTGGTTTCTGCCCAGTCGGGATGGCCCTTGTCTGGGTGGTCCCTGATTGCGTTTTCCTCGCCTTTCCTCCTGTACCACTGCCACCAGATTTTCCTTCCTTGTTTAAATCCTTCTTCCCGATTACTAAATACCCTCCATGCCTCTTCTAGCAAGACTTTGAGGTTTATCCCTTCCGGTCCCCGAATTTTCTGAAATTTATGCCTAATATCTCCAGCAGACTGCCCCAAAAATGAATTAACTAGTTGATTCATCCCTATCTCAGACCCCGGATCCAATGATGTATGATGATGCATAGCATCCCTTAAACGCTCTAGAAACTCGGACAGAGTCTCGGAAGGCCCCTGCTTAAGGGAATATAAGGCAGACCAATTTATGTTTTTTGGAATAGCTCTTTCCACTCCTGTTGCTATCCACTCTTGATAATCTGTTCGTTTCTCTACTACTGCTGATACATTGGCATCCCATTTTGGGTCTTGGAGGGGGAAATATTCTTTTACATCTAGCTGCTTGCTCTTGCAGTGATCCTCTGCCAAAGTCTCTGCTGTCTTTAAGATCAGCTGTTTTTCTGTTTCAGTGAAAGCATCCAGTAGTAACCAGATGTCAGCCCAATCTGGATTGTGTTGCCTGATAACATATCGTAGATGTTTGGCAGTAAGTATCGGATCAATATGATAATTCCTAGCAATCCTTTCCCATGCCTCTAAATCAAGAGTGGTAAATGGCGCTTTAATCACTAATTTCCCTCCTTCTGGTCCCACTGCCTCTCGCAGAGGGGCCTGTAACACTGCTTGTCTCCTAGTTCTGGATGAAATTGGACTGCCAGGTGGGGGATGGGTTCTAGTGGGTGTGCCTTCCGAGCCTGAGTGCTCCTCCCTTTTGGGGAAGTCCTCCTCCTCTTCATCCTCATCCTCATCCTCAACCTCCCTTCTCCTAGGAGGAGCTTTTCCTCCCACACACACCCTCAGGTGGAAGGCATCAGATGTAATCTTCCACACACAAGCTTTAAGATCTTAGGTTCTGAATCAGCTTGATCAGGAAACCTCAATCCACACTTGGGGCATATGCCCTGAGGCTACTAGAACAGCAATACCAGTGCCTCTCACAAACTCTGCACTGCAATAATACCCACGCAGGGTGTCAGCCTCTTGATGTGCCAAAGGCTCCCAGGAATTGCCTGCATAGGCAGGCTATTACATTTATCACTCCAGGGAATTCTAAATCCTCTATAGCAGGTTGTTTCCAGTCCAGACTTACTATAGTACCAGCTGAAGTCCGATAAAGCCCTTCTAAATTAACTCGTTTGTCTCCTCTATCTATCCAATCATTCACAGGATTCACAAACTCCCAGGGATCAAGTCCAAACCACTGTGGCAGAGGAACCCCCTGAGTTCGTCTAGCCACAGTTAAAATGTGCACAATCTACACAAATCACCCCCTTTAAACAAAATAAATGTCCTCACCCACGTTTCTCCACTTGTTCCACTTCTCCGCCAGGCTCTCCCTGCCCCCTCAGCCTGCCCCAGCCGGTGCCTCAGGCCTTACTCGGCCGCTTCAGACGTGGGTAGAACTTGTCCCATGGTGTGTGTACACTCACTCGCTCGCTCTCTTTTATACACCACGCATTCACATGATTACAAACACGTCTGGACACCACAAGCACACAAAGTTCGGGTTCACTCGACTCACCCCCAGCATTGCTAGCGGCCGCTCTACCAAACAATGAACCCATTCCCAGCGACGCTATCAGCTGGGAACCTCTGCCGCCAACTATGCTCTCGGCCAATGGCTGCCTACAAACACAGGGATGGGGCTGTGCACTCAGACATCTCTGAGTGACTTATCAGCCCTATCTCTCTCTCCCTTGGGGCCCTTTGATATACATACCATTTATCCGCACACCAGCAGGTCATTGTCTGTCTCTTCAGGAGGCAAGTCGAGATGAGTGGAGCCCCTCCAGGGAAAATTCTGGGGGCATGCCTTAGGAGGTCCGTCTTCCTCTCTTCTGCCCCTGTGAGGACAGAGACAGTCTCCTACCTTGCCTCGCCAAAATGATTTGTGGAAAAATACCTCCACAACTTAGTAAAAGATGTAAAGCCAGTATGTTCATTACAGCGCTGGAATGCATGTGAAGATCGCTCCCCTTAAAAGACATGCACACCTCTGGGAACTCCAGATCCTTTTTTATCTCCCTTACTAATCCATATGCATAGAATTTCATAATAGGTTCATACATATTCATTTTACTGATTTCGTGTTCCACTTGCAGCTAGTTACTCTTGCAGCTAGTCTTTTATCAGAAAGTACAGAAAGAACTCCTGGGCCACCCTGCTCTGTTTCTCGCAACCTCAGCCCCAGCCTCTGTCTGTTTCATGAAGAGGGATGAGAAGGGTGAGACTGTGCTTGCCATGGCAAGGAAGCTTCAAGCATATGCAGATGCTGTACATGGCCCGACACATGCCAGAATCGCAGCGGTAGAAACACGTCTGCAGAACTTAGAGGATAAGATAGAGGAGAACCATAAGAAGCTTAGAGAGGAGATTAAAGAGGACCTTCTCCAAATTTCAGCAGTACAGATCCGAGGTTCCGGTATCCAAGGCAGACATTTCCCAGATGGTGAGAGAAGGTACACCCCACGAGTTGAGCTGTGGTTTTACCTGCGTGATTGTGGGGAAAACATGAGAAGGTGGGATAGGAAACCTACTGCTGTTCTGGCACGACGGGTGCGTGAACTGAAGGAAGCCACCGGGAGGAAAGCAGCTCCAGTTGCCCGTAGCCGAACGGCCAGATATGATGATGATGACATGTCTGATCCCCTCGAAGGAACATCCAAAACATACACCCAGGGAAAGAAGGATAACTAGGCTTAGAGGGGCCCTGCATCTAGCCAGGTAGAGGCCAGGGAAAATTGTGTTTTCTGGTCTGTGTGGATTCGTTGGCCTGGCACATCGGAGCCACTAGAGTACAAAGCTTTGGTCGATACTGGTGCGCAATGCACATTAATCCCATCAAGACATGTAGGGACAGAGTCTGTTTCTATTGCTGGTGTGACAGGGGGATCCCAGGATTTCACTTTGGTGGAAGCTGATGTGAGCCTAACGGGAAATGAGTGGAAGAAGCATCCTATTGTGACTGGCCCAGAGGCCCCATGTATTTTGGGCATAGACTACCTTCGAAGTGGGTACTTCAAAGGCCCAAAAGGACTCAGATGGGCATTTGGAATAGCTGCCGTAGAGACAGAGGGCATCCAGCAATTGAACACCTTGCCTGGGTTGTCTGAGAATCCATCTGCAGTAGGATGCCTGACGGGAGAAGAGCAACGAGTGCCAATTGCCACTTCCACAGTGCATCAACAACAGTATAGGACCACTCGAGATGCTGTGATCACCATCCACAAAATGATTCGTGAGCTGGAGAGCCAAGGGGTGGTCAGCAAGACCCACTCACCCTTCAACAACCCCATTTGGCCTGTGCGAAAATCTGAAGGAGAATGGAGATTGACTGTGGACTATCGTGCACTGAATGAAGTGACTCCACCACTGAGTGCTGCTGTGCCAGACATATTAGAGCTCCAGTATGAGCTTGAGTCCAAGGCAGCAAAGTGGTATGTGTGGTGGTTTGACCAGGAAGAAGTGGGAATTCTGGGATGCTGTGGTCAAACCAATGGGTGCTTGGATTTCGATATTGGCACCTGGTGTAGCCAGTGGGTTTTTGGACACACCTCTGAGAACACACAGGGGTTAAAAGCAGAGCTTCAGCCCTGGGAGGCTCTCTTGGGACTTCGAGGGACGGAGGTCGGATATCCCTTCCCCCGTCCAGTCGCTGCTGCTGGGCCCGGGAGGGGCAGCCATGTGGTAGGCCTGGGCCTGGACAGAGATGGGAGGTGAGGAGGCCATGGAGGATGGAAGGGTGGAGGAGCCCCAAGAGACATCGGGCAGCCATTCCCCCCCCCCAGGAGAGAGAGGGAGAGCCAGCGACGACGAATGTGATAGCAGCCGGCCCAGGAGGAGAAAGGGGGGGAATGCAGCGAGGGAGGAGGTGCCCGGCCAGCCGGAGCAGCAGCAAGTGTGGGAGTGCCGGAGTTCTGGGACAGACAGAGACTGAAATTTTTAACCCCTTTCTTTCATGATTGGGACCTTGCAAAAATGCTGATCCTCCTCAGAGCTGAATAAGACGGGAGATAAGAGATGAGATGAGACAAGGACCTGGCCCGAAGGACGTGGAGAAGGCTTGCTGAGTGGAGAGAGAGATGATTGGAGTGGCCTTTTGGCTGGACTTTTCTTGTGTAGCCATAGACTGAACCAGTTTTATTCCTGTGACACAGAGACTGTATTTAGGGGGAGGCAGTGCCTCAGAACCAGGAGGGTTCATTGTGGGGACTCCTCGGCCCCAGGGGGTTGGATAAAAATGGGGGGACAGATGTCCCAAAGCAGAGACTGTGCCTTTTTGGAGTGAGACAAGGCATCCTTAAAAGACAACCCTAAAAGCAGCTCTGGTCCATGCCAGTGGTGAGAGCACTGAGCATTGAAGGAAGATGTCACAAGCGGCAAAAGGACTTTCCGGGCGGTGCTGAGTGACAGGGAAGCACATGAGTTTCAGCGTGTTTCCAGGGGAAGCCTATGGTGCAAGAAAGACTCCTCTCCTCTTCATGGACTGAAGTTTGAATATCCAAAAGGGTGGTGCCAGACTGGGCAGTTGGTGATTTTGGGGGGAATATATTGGATTGGGGAATTTTGGTGGTGGGGAAGAGGAAAATGCTTTTTATAAGGTTTTCAATTTTTTTCTCTTATAGTTTTTTTCCCTCTTTCTTTTCTTGTAGTTTAGGTAATAAAGTTTTCTTTATGTTTAAGCTGGAGCCTGCTTTGCTTATTTCTGGTCACATCTCACAGCAGACACCAGAGAGAAGGTATACTCATGGGGGCTCTGGCTCTGCCAGGCCCAAACCATGACAGTATGCCACTATAGACATTGCCAATGCATTTTTATCCATTCCTCTGGCAGCAGAATGCAGGCCTCAGTTTGCCTTCACATGGAGGGGAGTGCAGTACACCTGGAACCGACTGCCCCAGGGGTGGAAGCACAGCCCCACCATCTGCCATGGACTGATCCAGACTGCACTAGAAAGGGGTGAGGCTCCAGAACATCTGCAGTATATTGATGACATCATTGTGTGGGGGAACACAGCTGCGGAAGTGTTCGAGAAAGGGAAGGAAATCATCCAGATCCTGCTGGGTGCTGGTTTCGCCATTAAAAAGAGCAAAGTAAAGGGACCAGCTCGTGAGATTCAATTCCTGGGAGTGAAGTGGCAAGACAGAAGGTGTCAGATTCCTACAGATGTCATCAACAAGATCACAGCAATGTCTCCACCCATCAATAAGAAAGAGACACAAGCTTTCTTGGGTGCAATAGGTTTTTGGAGGATGCATATTCCTGAGTACAGTCAGATCGTGAGCCCTCTTTACCTGGTCACCCGCAAGAAGAACAATTTCCAGTGGGGCCCTGAGCAGCAACAGGCCTTTGTCCAGATCAAGCAGGAGATTGCTCATGCAGTAGCCCTTGGCCCAGTCAGGACAGGACCAGAGGTAAAGAACATGCTCTACTCTGCAGCCGGGAACCATGGCTTGTACTGGAGCCTTTGGAAGAAGGTGCCAGGAGCCAGCTACACCCTCAACTCTAAAACAACAGGGGAAGCTACAAACAAAGGGAAAATGTCACTGCACTAGGACTCTGCAAATCTGCAGTGAGACACAAACCAGGAAAATCTCCCATTTCTTTCTCCTATTCCTTGAGCATTTCTGCCAGAAGGAGGAAGTACACCCACATGCTGGCAGCTCCTTGACTTTCCTTCTCACTCTGCCACAAGTGCTGACTAATTAATTACACAAAAGGCAAGACTTGCCTGCAGCCACTGGAGCAGGAGGCAGCAGGAGACTACACAGCAAATGCCTGGCATGACATGTTCCTAGATGCAGATACAGATCTGAAATTGTGTCCATCTCACAGTTTCATGCCATGACCCCCTGTAGCTCTGCCACTCTTAGAGTGTTTGTTCCTGGCTGTGAGAGGAGAGCCTGGAAGGAAAATCAGAGTGAAGCTTTCAGGACACAGCCCTCAGCTGAAGAAAAACTCTTAGGAGCTGATCCAGAGGAAATCACCAGACATGGGCACAGAGCTGGACTCAGGGAGTAAAGCAGGGCAGGCAGTATGGTTTTGGGCATTTCACACTCCCCCTGCCCCACAGAAATAGGGCTGAACCAGTTTGGAATAATAGGAAGGCAGGCACAAAGAGAAAACTATTGTTTTATACTCTCTCAATGCTTATCTAACTTAAAGAGCTTGTGTAGTGCTCCCCAGCAGCCCCAACCATAGGGTGGTCAGTGCCTGAAAGGCAACAGGGGTTTAAACTATGGCAGGAAATGACAGGCATACTCTAGTTTCTAAAACTCACCTGTCAGTGAACTCTTTTGTTGGGAAGGATGAAAGCTTTGACAAGAAAGTCTCACAGATATGTATGCTTAGCAGAAAGATTTTTAAATGTAGAGTCTGATGAAGGAATAGAGATATAAGCAAGTTTTGATATAGAAGAAAAGAATTGCTGAGCCAGTCTTACTGGATAACCAAGGAGACAAAGGGTATGTTAGTTAGAAGGGGTTTTTATGACTTAGAGCAAAGGATAAACCCACCTCAAAAAAGAAGATATTTTTACCAAGCAGAAAGATAGCACAGGCAAACAAGTCTGCCAATGTTGCAAGTAGAAAAGAGGTCTCAGAATTTTGCACTGCAAAAAAACTGAATTACAACTTCTAGCTTAAACTGTAACGTACTAACTTTTAGTGATTGGAGAATAGTAACTTGAATATGGTAATTATAGTAGTTATGATAGGCTACAGATAATAGTTAAGGTATAGATTGGTTCTAGTGTATTAAGATGCTAAGCAAAGAAAAGTATAAAATGCAATGTAACCAAAAACAAAGGGTCTCCATGTCTGCCTGCAGCTGGAGCTGACAGCTGTAGGGACAGGCTCTGTCGCCCACGAGCCTGGACTGCTGTAATGTCTTGGATAGAATAAACTGCATTTTGAAGAGCCGCCTGGAGTCCCGCATCTCTCATTCAGGCTCGTACACTCTTTCTTAATGTGTTTGGCAACTACCAGATGAAAAGCCTAAAGATTAAGGAAAAAGAAAATCCTAGAGGTTTAGCAGCCCAAAGGAGGGCAAGAGAAGAGGGGAGAGGATCCTCTTTCTCCTTTTGGGGACTTTTAATTAGCAAACTACAGGTCCTTTCAGTAAGGCTCGTTTTCCTAATTAGCTAGAAGGAGAAAGAAAGAGAACAAGTGAAGAAAGAGGAAGAAAGGAAAGGAAAAAAAAACCCTTTATTTCTTCCTGAAAAGCAAAAACAAAAAAAAAAACAACCCGCTTGCAATTCAGGGACTTTTGTACTACTGGGTATGCTCTCCTGCTCGCTGCCATGTTCTGGTTCTCTGCTGCCTCCCGGTTTACTAGTGCACAGCAACTGCTGAAAGCCACTCATGTGGGCCCACAAGACCTCTGCACAAAAGACAACTCTGTGAAAAACGCCAATCACTTGTTTTTAGAATTTACAAAGTTTAACAGTAATAAAATGGTCATAAAAATAGCAATATAATTAGAGTAATAAAAATTTGAACAATTGGGATTAGGACAATACGAGACAATAAAAACAAAGAGTTAGGGACAGTCCAGGTACCTCTTTCTGGGCAAAATAGGCCCGAAAAAGGACGCACCGCACGTTAACAGAGGATTAACCCTTAAAATCAATAGCCTGTTGCATATTCATACACCTCATACATGATTCATAAATCCCATTCAAATACAGAATTCTGTCTGGTCAGTGTCAACTTCTTTCTCTTAATCCTGACAGCATCTTCAGGACTGAGCAAGGTGGGAAGAACTCGATAAAAGCGCAATAAATTCTCTTTCTTTGAAAGATTTAGGTGTCCTGTGGCTGTTATCTTGGTGTGAGTCCTTTCTTTAAAAAAAAGTATCTTACACAGCATAGTTTCTATTTTAACATTATGTTATAACCTGTGAAATTAAGATTTTTTTGATTTTATGTGTTACAACTGTTTTGATATTTCTTACTTGTGTAATTCCCTGTTTTATTTTGCCAGCATAGTCCAGAAGATGCAAGCAGACAAGAAATATTGCTCAAGCCAAATTATTTACAAAGAATAAGAGTGGGGGTTGTGAAAAATGCATGTATTTTATGATTGGCTTTTCGCAAATATTAAAATTAATATTAGATGTGTTGTGTTAGAAAGTAATGCTGTATTAATTCTCTTAAGTAGTGTGTTAAATATAGTTTTAGGTCATAAGAAATGTTAAAATAGAAACTATGCTATGTAGGATACTTTTTTTTTAAAGAAAGGACTTGCAGCGAGATAGCTGCCACAGGACACCTAAAATCTTTCAGAGAAAAAGAATTTATTGCCCTCTTATCAGAAGAAATGAAATTCTTCCCGCCTAGATGGCGCTGTTAGGATTCAGGGAGAGAAGTTGACGATGACCAGACGGAATCCTCTGTTTGAATGGAATTTATGCATCATGTATGAGATATATGAATATGCAACAGGATATTGTTTTTAAGGGTTAATCCCTTGTTAACGGGTGTACTTTTTCGGGCTCCTGCTGCTCAGAAAACGGTACCCGGACGTCCGTAACTCTGTTTCTATTGTCTCATATTGTCCTAATTCAAATTGTCCAAATTATTATTACTCTAATTGTATTGCTATTTTTATAACCATTTTATTACTATTAAACTTTTAAAATTTTAAAAACAAGTGACTGGCATTTTTCACATAACCTAAAACTATATTTAATACACTACTTAAGAAAATTAATACAGCTTAACTTTCGAACATAACACATATAATATTCCTTTTAATATTTACGAAGAGCCAATCATAAAATACGCATTTTTCCCAGCTCTTTACCCCCCCCGGCAGTGCCGAGAGCAAACCACCGCCCCACGCGCAAACCACGACCCGCGCACCCTGAGTCGCAGCCAGCGGCAGCCCCTCGCTGCCCGTGGCCTCTGTCAGTCGTGGCTCCCACTGTCCAACCCTCCCCCGGTCCACAAGCGCGGCCCCCCCGCCGCCAGCAGCCCCGCACCGGCGGACCAGCGGTTCTGCGGTTCTGGGATGCAGGGCTTCTGACTGCCGTGGTTACCTTCAGTCGGGTCGGCACCGCTGAAAGTCACCGCACCAGGTGCCCCAGGCCCACTACCGCTAATGTAGACCCGCGTGATCCCTGTCTTGGAAACCCCGTGCAACTAGACCCCGCCCCGCCAGGTGCCCCTGGACTCGGCGAAAGCCGCCCTACTCGCCGCCGGCAGCCCCCCACCACTGCCCGTGACCCTCCGGACACCGCCCCTCGCGTGGCGCCCCGGTCTCATGGCTCTACGCTGGTGGGTCCCATAGGGATGCCGCTGTGGCTCCACACCCCGGTCCGGGGACACCCGCACTGCCCGGGTGTTCCCTAACTTCCAGCGACGCCGTGTGTAATCTAGGTCAGCGCACCGGGCCTCCGCTGCCTCCCCCTACCCTCATTAGGTCAGCACGTACTGGAGACTTACTACGCCCAGCGCGGCCGCGAACGCCACTCTACATAACCCCACCCCCTGGCTTCCTTTGTGCCGGCGGGTCGGGAAACCCCGCCCGCCTCCTCCCCCGTGGTCCTCGCTCAGAAAACCCCGCACATTTGGTTTTCTCCAAGTGGCGGTCCCTCTGGTGCCGGCCCCTCGCCACTGGGTACCCTGCCACTCGATCAGCCCGCTGGTCTCTACTGCTTGGCGTCCCTGAGTCACTGTGGGCAGACGCGCGCATGTGCAGTTTCTCGCCAGCTACGGGTCTCCTGCCTCCTTTTCCCCCTGCCCGGGAAACCTCGCATCACTGGGCCAGCACAGGACGCCCCCGCGCTCAGTCTTTTAGTCGCCACTACCAGTGGCAACACCCCCTCTCAAGCCTCAGCTGGTAAGCTCTGGAAGCTATCGCGCTGACTGCGCACCAGAAGCTCACCGTGCTGAGCACTGAGCGCGCCGCTGCTCCCCATGGAGCAGTCACGCGGCCCCCCCCCAACGCTGGAAGGCTGGGAAAGCTGCCGCGACTCCTCGCACTGACACCAGCGTGGTCTCCACTGAACGGCGACTTTCGCCGTCACTTCAAAACCCTCTAAACTTGGCGACCCTCAATCTGACGTTTCCAGATGCTCTTGTGAAAAATGCGTATTTTATGATTGGCTTTTCGCAAATATTAAAATGAGTATTATATGTGTTGTGTTAGAAAGTTATGCCGTATTAATTTTCTTAAGTAGTGTGCATAATAGTTTTAGGTTATAACATAAGGTTAAAATAGAAACTATGCTATGTAGGATACTTTTTTTGTTCTCTAAGAAAGGACTCGCACCGAGATAGCAGCCACAGGACACCTAAATCTTTCAGAGAAAGAATTTATTGCCCCATTATCCGGAGAAACAAACTTCTTCCCGCCTCGCTCAGTCATGATGACGCCGGTCAGGATTAAGATGAAGAAGTTGATGACCAGAGAGAATCCTATGTTTTAATGGAATTTATGCATCATGTATGAGATGTATGAATATGCAACAGGCTATTATTTTTAAGGGTTAATTCTGTGTTAATGTGTATCCTTTTTCAGGCTTATTTTGCCGAGAAAAAGGTACCCAGAGGTCCGTAACACTTTGTTTCTATTGTCTCATATTGTCCTAATCCAAATTGTCCAAATTATTATTACTTTAATTATATTGCTATTTTTATAACCATTTTATTATCATTAAACTTTTTGAAATTTTAAAAACAAGTGATTAGCATTTTTCACACTCTTGAGTCTCCTTAAGTCTAATATCCCTCTATCACACCCTATCCCGCCAGCCACAGGGTCCCTGCTTTCCTCTTCCACGCGTCCCACCGTTTTTTCTTCCAACCGTCCAATATCCCAATGCTTCAACAGACCAAGATGGCTCCCGTGTATTGTCTGAAGCTGACTTTTATACACCGGGATTATGGAATTACAATCTGGCCAAAAATTGTTATGAGGATCTTCTAAGTTTCATATCTACCCCCAGCACACTCCCGGAACTACCCCACACACTTCAAGAATACTCTCAGACGCTCACACGTACGCAAATACTCACAGTCCTCTAGATCTGCATTTTTCTTCCCTCTTTTGTTATTTAGTCCTTTGCTGTCCCTAGGGTGTGTACCTGCAATCACCGATAGTCACAGGAGAACTCGACAGAGCTGCCAAACTTGCAGCAGGGCATGCCTCTCTTTCAAAATCTACAGCCACAGAGATGAGGTTTTTATCTGGAATGAGCCCCCATTGGTGAGAAACGACTGCTCACTTTTAAAATTTCAAAGATTATTAAACTTTAACAAAAAAAATACAACAAAAGGACTAAATAAGGAAAAATTACAGTGCTGAGAGCCCCTGTGACTATCAGCCACATGCTCATCTACAAAATGGATGCCCTGCCTTTTATATCCTTAGCCCCTCCTAAAGTTTTGTCAGTCAATGTAAGAGCCTGAGATGAGAGATGTGGGATTTCAGGTGGCTCTTCAAAATGCTATTTATTGTATAGAAGATGTTACAGCAGTCTCAGGTCGTGGGTAACAGAGCCACACCTACAGCTGCCAGCTACAGCTTATGGGCAAGCCAGAAGACGCTTTAGTTTTGGTTACACTGCATTATATATTTTTCTTTGCTGAGCATCTTAACACATAACAACCAATCAGCATCGTATACAGTACCTTTCCTATTACCTATAGTCTATCATAGCTACAATCATTACCATATTATGGTAATTACTATCCAATCACATGAGTTAGTATGTTACAGTTTAAGCTTAAAGTTGTTTTTCAGTTTTCTTGCCGTGGAAAATTCTTAAACCATTTTTCTACTTGCCACATTGGCATGTTTGTTTGCCTATGGTATCTTTCTGCTTCTCCTAAGAAATATTTCTGCTTGGTAAAAACATATTTTTGTTTGTGGTCAACATATCCTTTGCTCTAGTCATAAAACCCTCTTCCAACTCAACTTAACCTTTTGTCTTGGTTTGGAAAGACAGGAGTCTGCTAAGGAAGGCAGGAGCCTCCTCTGAAATAGAGAATGTAAACCCTCCTCACCCCTCCAAATTGCTATAAATTTTAAATTAAGGGGCTCTCAGGCAAAAAAAAGATGGGGGTGGGAAATAACAGTTCTTTAATAGGGAAGAAAAAAAAATAAAAGGATAAAATAAACAATGCAGTACACTACAACAACACTGACAGAGTCAGAATCCAACCTGATGCCCTGTTGGTCAGGGTGTTGGTAGCAGTCCAATTGGAAATGTGGCTGCAGTCCTCCTGGAGTGTCAGGTGTGGTTCTGCTGGAGCAAGGATCTTGTACAAAAGGGTGTAGTCTTCCTCGGAAGATCCAGTGGAAGAAGAGGCAGCTGCTGTTCCTCTGGGGAATCCAGTGGAGAAGCCCTGCAGTTATTCCAGAATCCCCGGATTATATCTGGGTAGCAATGCTTGGCTCCTCCCTCTGGGCGAAGCATCTCACAATGGGATGTTATAGTTCTTATCAGTCATGCAGTGACATTCAATAGTCTGTTATCAGCAGATGTGCCCTCCCGAGGTAGGAGTGATTGTGGTCACTCAGAAAGAGATAAGGAAAACTGCTCACTTGACAAAAGACAACTGCCATACAGATGGTAATAAAATACATTTTGCCTTGCAATCTGGAGCACCTTTGCTTTCTTAGTTGTCCAGTAATGACCAGCTCAGCAATTCTCAATTTAGACATCTATTTTTCTTCTATATCAAAACTTGTTTCCACCTCTATTCTGTTCTCCAGTTCTACATTCAGAGAGCTTTCTGCCAAGCATACATATCTGTGAAACTTTCTTGTCAAACTTTCATGTTTTCCATCAAGTCAACTCTTTCTCTGCCATTTATTGGTGGAGATTACTTTCTTACATCTTGATTGGAGGTCAGGTGTTGTTATGCTGCGCCTCCTGGTAACAAGCCGGCCTTCTCTAAATGCCCTGACTGCTAAGGCTATTACAAGGGGGAGGGAAAAGGGGTCTATGAGGGGGACATATTAAATAACATTACTATACATCTACATAATATTTATCTTTTAATTGTGAGAGCCAAGTATTACATTACTCATCTATAACACTAGCTCTCACTTGTCCTATGTGATGTCCTGGTGAAGGCAGCAGCAACCAGGCTCCCAGAAGCAGCCGGGAGATGCTTCCTCTGGAGGAGGGGGGGTGTCCCAGGTTTCCCCTGAGCCACCCAAGCTCAGGGATGAGGGTCCCTCCCAGGGACGTAGGGTGTTGGAAGGTCCCAGTTCAATGGCCGCTCTTGCAAGCGGAGCCTCACCAACGGTAAGAAGCAGTGAAGGACAAAACTCTGCAGTAGCAGCAAATTCTCCCTGGCGCAGCAGTCCAACACCAAAACAACCACCTCCCCTCTGATCCCCGAGAGAGAGAGGGCTGAGCCCAGCCCCTAATCCCCAGCCAAGTCTTGGTTAGCACACACACCCCTCACCCACCCCCCCACCCCCCCCCACCCCCCCCCCCGCGTATCTCTGCACTTCCCAAGAGAAACTCCCCAGACAGTGAGCTCACAAGGGACTGCAGCAACTGCATCCCTTCCCCCCTCCTCCCCATCCTGGCCACATCATTTGTCTTTTAAGTACCGTCATTCTTCATCTCTTAGGCTACAAATGGGAGAAAAATTCCCTGAGAGAAAGAAGAAAAAAAAAAAAAAGGAAAACAACGAACCTTCAACACCTTCCCAGAGATTAACAGCATAGTTTCTATTATTATCACAAATGTGCAATTATTTATCATTTTCATCTATATCCAATTAATAATATCCGCTTAGAAAATCACATCCTATACTTAAACCAAGAGAATTTATATATATTAAAAAACTCCACAGTGTTAGTCAGTCTTGTTTCTGCTGTGTTTAATGAGTGGTTCCTGGTTTTACCTGCGTGAGATGAACCCAGGGTTTGATTCCTTACACATTGCATGCAGTGTAGGTTACAAGGAGGACTTGGAAAGGTCCTTTCCACTTTTTCTTCAAGGGTTCAGAGATCCAGGTCTTTACATATAGAAAATCGCCAGGTTGGTACAGATGAACAAATGCACCCAAAGCAACTGATCCCAATAGAGTTATTAATCGAGAGTCCAGCAAGTTTTTCCTAGAGAAATCAAGTATAGATTTAAATACATTTCTCCCTTTAAATTAATTTCTCCTGGAATTGATAGTGTTTGATACGGCCATCTGTACAGCAATTCATAGGGACTTACTTTGGGTTTTGACCTCAGCTGAATTCTGACTCACAAAAGAGCCAGAGGAAGGGCCCGTGGCCATTTAAGAGGGGTTTTGGCTCATTTTACTAATTTGTCATTTCAAAGTCTCATTCATCCTTTCCACTTTCCCACTAGACTGTGGTCACCAAGGTGTGTGTAAGTCCGATTTTATACCCAGGGTTTTGCTCAGCTGTTGCATCACATCTCCTATAAAATGTGGGCCTCTATCTGAAGACATCCCAAGTGGAAATGAAGCAATAGGCGGAATAAATAGACTTCACAACTAGATATAGTTATGAAGCGGGTATGTATGTCAGCGTCCGGCACAAGCGAGACAGCTCTCATGAAAACTTGTGCCCGGAGCCTCGAGCCTCGGGCTGTCCCACATGTTTATTCACAAAGGTATTCCATATGCAATACATTGCACAACTTTTCCATGCATATTCAACCCCTGGTCCCGCCTGTCCTCACTTCGCATGGTAATCAGATCCACACCCTTCTGGGCATGCATTGTTTGCTGTGGTGGTCCCACGGGGGGTGTCTGGTGGTCTCTGAGGCTGAAGATTGTGGTCTTCCTCATGACTGAACTTTTGAACTTTTCTCCTTTGCGCATGCACTTTTGGTCCCTTGGTGCTTATCTGAGTAGTCTGTCGGCCTTGATTAGCTTGGAGACAGAGGAATTCTTTTATCTGGGCTTTTTGTATCTCTTGGTCTTCTCTGGTATTGTTCTTTAAGCAAGAAGCTTCAGAAATTTGCATTTTCCTATGCCCTTTGTACCATGGCAGAGGTTTCTTCAGTAAAAAGGTTAATATTCAACACATAGTTCTACAGGCTAAACTTTAAATGCTTAATTCATATTGCTAATTCAAGTGAACTCCAAAAATCTCTATTTTAGGATAAGGGGGAGAATCAGAAAAAAGGAAAAACTCGTGGGTTGAGAAAAAACCGGTTTAATATGACAGAAAATGAAGGGAAAATAATAATAATTAGGAAAGAATATACAAAACAAGTTGTGAAAAATGCATGTATTTTATGATTGGCTTTTTGCGAATATTAAAATGAATATTATATGTGTTGTGTTAGAAAGCAATGCTGTATTAATTTTCTTAAATACTGTGTTAAATATAGTTTTAGGTTATAAAAATTGTTAAAATAGAAACTATGCTATGTAAGATGCTTTGTTTAACAGAAAGGACTTGCAGCGAGATAGCAGCCACAGGACACCTAAATCTTTTAGAGAAAGGGAATTTATTGCCTTCTTATCAGAAGAAACTAACTTCTTCCCGCCTTGGAGGCGCTGTTAGGATTAGAAGGAAGAAGCTGACACTGACCAGACGGAATCCTGTGTTTGAATGGAATTTATGCATCATGTATGAGGTGTATGAATATGCAACGGGCTATTGTTCTTAAGGGTTAATCCTTTGTTAACGGGTGTCCTTTTTCGGGCTCCTGACGCCCAGAAAAAGGTACCCGGACGTCTGTAACTCTTTGTTTTTATTGTCTCATATTGTCTTAATTCAATTTGTCCAAATTGTTATTACTCTAATTGTGTTACTATTTTTAAAACCATTTTATTACTATTAAACTTTAAAAATTTAAAAAACAAGTGATTGGCGTTTTTCACAATTTGGTAGCAGAGGATGGTTACTAACACCTCGCTGCCGGTGCTTTAGGAGAGTCAGAGTGGGGAAGACGCGCCCTGCCCTCTTTGGCAGCCTCGCTGTATTTCTCCTGAAGTGACCGACAGATGCAAGTTACGATCTGTGGACAAAAGGAGGCAATAAAGCAAAGAGAAGGGAAAAAGGCTCCCTACAACCGTGGTAATTAGCCCCCTAAGACTAGTAGTGCACACGAAGAACCCGGGAAGGAAAAAGGATTGGTAAGTACTTCTCGGGGGGGCAGGTACGGGGGGATGAATGTGTGTGAATGAGAGGCGAGCTGGTTGTCCCACACCTGCCAAGTGAGTGCGGCGTCTCCCACGCTGCGTCTTCGTCTTTTCGCGAGAAAAGCGGCCAGTAAAGAGACAAAACGATTGATAAGAGAGTGAAAGAATCCCCCGGGGTAAATGGGACTTGGTCTCAGGGAGGGGTTGGACCCCTTGGAGGTAGGGAGCAAGGTTTCCTAGCCCAATCCACTAGGAAATGGGACAGGAGGGGCCCCTAAAACCTGCTGGGTTGAGGGATTTATATTCCAAGAGCATCCAAGAGCAGGGTTGAGCAGAATTCTGTCGAAGTGAGGATATGCCCAAGAACACTTAGGGTGGGACAACACAGCTAGATTGGGGGATGAAAATTTTGCCCAACAGCATCCGGGGTTGGACAACACAGCTAGATTGAGGGAAAAATTTTTGCCCAACAAGATTTAGGGTTGAACAACACAGCTGGATTGAGGGATAAAAAATTGCCCAAGAACATCCAGGGTTGGACAACACAGCAAAACAAATTAAATGCCCAAGAGCATCTGTAGTTGTACCACACTGCTGGGTTGAGGGACAGAAAATGCCCAAGAGCATCTGGGGTTGAGCAACACAGCTGGATTGAGGGAAAAATACTCAAGAGCATCTGGGGTTGGACAACACGGCAGGACTGAAGGAAAATTACCCGAGATCATCTGGGGTTGGACAACACGGCAGGATTGAGGGAAAAATTGCCCAAGAGCATTTGGGGTTGGATAACACAGCTGGGTTGAGGGATATCCAGTAGCACCGGGACTGGCCAGTAACACCTAAACTTGTAATAGGTGATGTGAAAGTAAAAGGTACCTTATTGTTGTTTTGTGGTGTGTGAGAGTGAGACACACACAAAGTCAGCCTCAACTTCCCAGGCAGGTGGGAAGGGGGAGGCAGTGGAAAGAGGAGTGAGTGACCTGCACACCAGGCTGTAGCTCCCGGGTAGGTGGGGGCTTCTGGGCCGAAGAAGAGTGAGTGACCTGCGAACCAAGCTAGTGTTCCCTGGGCATGTGAGGGGCCGTAGCTGAAGAGTGTGTAAGACATGGAGACAGCCTCACAGGTGAACAGACACCAGAGGCAGCCAGAGTCAGGGCCCTTCTAGGGGGCCTGGTGACACTGAGACCTGGAGGTAAACCCCAAAGTGAAAGAGGGGGCCACAAGGACCTGTGATTTTCTAGCAATAAGGATCCACTTTGTGTCTTGAGAGTGTGAAGGAATGAGTGAAAGTGAATAAGAAATAAAAGTGAGTGAATGTAGACGAATGAAAGTATAGGTAATGTAGATTGTGCATTTTAAGCCTTACCATATCTCCTTGGAGGGAGGTGGATTGCATTGAAAAGCAGTGTGAGAAAAAGGGCGGGTTTTTTTTGGGTGTAAGTAGTTGAAAGAAAAGTGGTATTTAAGTTGTTAGTAAAAAGTGAAAAACGGAAGCAGGGGAGGAATAAATAGAAAATTGAAAAATGAGACAGAAATCCAGTAAGGTGAATACAGGAAAAGAAAAGCAGGAAAAAATTACCACCAGAAATACCCCAAGACAGCACTTTGGGAGTTATGTTAACAAACAGAAATACAACTCCTTGCAAAATACAGGGTATGCAGAAGTTGATGAGAAAAAACATGCAAACTTGTGAATTATATATTTAAAAAGAGCATTAGAAAATTTAACACAAAAGAAAGGAGTTATATATTGATTCAAGGTATGCCTTTAGAGTAGCACATACCTTAAGAAAAATTTTAAAAGGGAGATTACTTAGTTAAAGAAGAAAAAGATTAGTACATGAGAAACTTATTTTCGAGGTTTTAGAGGCATTAAAATTACCTAAGAGAGATAGCAATAATACATATTAAAGGACACCAAAAGGTAAAGACCCAGAAATAAGAAGAAATAATTGGCAGATCAGGAAGCTAAAGATGCAGCAGAAAATAAAGCTGAAAGAGTTAATATTAACTCCAAATGAAGAAAAATTGGAAATTCCAAAGTTTAGAGAAGCAAAAAGAAAAAAAAAGGGAATTAAAACAAGATAGGTGGCGAACAAGATAAATCGGGGAAATTGAAACATCTTGATGGAAGACAATTAGATAATAAAACGCTTACTAGGGAATAGCAGAGGACATGTATCAAAAAGCCCGGTGGGATACTCAGGCTTTGAGTGATCATTTTTTTAAAAGAACTATGGGTGCACTGAGACTTTTAGAGTAGAAAAACAAGTACCTGAAACATGTATAATTTGCCAAAAGACAAATAAAAGGGTGATGAGAAAAACAATATGAGAAGGTCGTGAGTTAGCTCGTCGACCATTTCAAAGTATCCAAGCAGAAGCTTAGATTTGTTAAGCTCTGGATTTATTTGTAAAAACCGTTTAATCCAGAAGAAAAAGAGTATACCACATGCTGGGGAAGGGGGAGGCTGTAAGAAAATAACATTTTTGAAAGGCAATAAAAGCAAAACAGGGAAAGTATAAAGCTGAGAACAAATTACCTCATCCATTCCCGTTCGTTCCCCCACTCGTTCACACCACCCCTCCCAGCCCCTGTGCCGGCTTCGGCACAGTCCGTCTGTCCCAGTCCGGCCGCCTGGCCCGCAGCCGCTCGGCAGTTCGTGCCAGGGGTTGGGGGTCTGTCTTGCCGTGTAGACCGTGGTTACAGCGCTGACCGCACCGAGGGGGGGGGTCCCGTCTGTCCCATCCCCGGCTGCCCTGACTCTGTCGGCTCCCGCCGCTGCAGCCGGGGTCAGTCGGCTGCTTTGTCTCTGCCAGATCAGCCACCGTGAGCCATGTGGGGGGTATCCCCGCTCCAACTCGGCCTGCACCGGAACATCCCCTCGGGCGATCCCAGCTGCAGACCCCGCCTTTGGAGGACAGAGACTCGGAGTCATGCCGAGTTTCCCCGTCCTGCCCTGAGCTCCGTTCCCTTGGTAACCACAGCTCCGGCTGCTCAAAGAAACTCTCTAAAGCAATCACTTTATCGAAACACTAAAAGTTCAGTTAGAAGAAAACCCTCTCCTGCTTCTTCCTAAAAATACGGGAGAAAGGCTATAGAAGATAAAAATCCAAAAAGAATGAGATAAAGAGATTGGTCTATTTCCATTAAGAGAGGTTCTCATAGGAGGGGACGGATCAGAGTTTGTAAATGCTCCTTTGACTTCGTCTGAGGTCTGAAATTTTAAGAAATAAATAAAAGGGATATTTGGAGAATCCCTGTCCTGGGTTGACTATATGATGCTTTTATCCCCAGTCGTCTCATTCTGTTTATGTTGAATAATAAGTTTTGTACCTTTAAGAGTGTTCCAGAGAGTGAAGGGGGGGAGAGAGGAAGCGCGCAGTTTGTTTTCAGACACTGCATTCCTCCTCCACATTCCTGCTCCTGGACTGTGTTGTTTGTGGATGAACAGACAGCGCGACAGAGCTCTTCTTTTGCTTTTTAGTTAGTTTTAGCTGGCTGAGGCAAAGAAGTTCCCTGGACTGTTTTTTTTCCTTTTTCTTTGGACCTCTTGAAACTGCTCTGGACTGAACACCCAGGAGAGCACTGGCAGCTGCAGCTGTGGCCCACCGGGCCAGGCCTGGCCTGTGACAATTCCAGCACCAGAGGGACTGATCAGAGACTGAGTGAGCTGAGCTTCAACCTGGGGTTTTCTCAGTTTGTTATCTCTTTTAGAGTGGCAAGGGGTCTCATTGTTTGATATTGTTTTGGTTTTATTGTTTAATAAACAATTCTTTTTCCACCTTTCTCCAAGGAGGTATTTTTTCCCTCCCAGACCAGTTGGTGGGAGGGGCCGATTAGATTTGCTTTTCCCACCGGAGCTCCTTTGGGGGATTCTTCCCCAAATTTGCTCTAAACCTGGACAATCCCATAGGCAGAGCTGAACAATTAGACCAACTTTTAGGTCCAAACATTTATACTTGAGAAGAGATGTGGTTGGCAATGAAAATAATATTTTTCACATGACGAAAAGCAATTAATCAGAGCAACTGAAATAAAAGCTTAAGAAAAAGATAATCTGTGGAGACCCCCAGAGAAGACAAAATGCCAACTGTACCTCTTGAGTGGGGTTGAAATAATGAGGAGGGGAGTAAACACATGAATTGTTATCGTAATTACATAACCAAGAGAATAAATGAGACAGCATATCAAAGGCGAAATGCAAAAACAAAAGGTTTTTGAAGGGCAGCTTTTAAAGGGGAAAGAAGAAACTCCAACTAAATAGATAAACAAACTTGAGAGAAAAAGGGAAAGGGTCCTAAGTAAGCGGAAGATCTGAAAATCTTTAAAGAAATGGGCACATAAAAAAAATAAAGTCATAGGCTCTAATTCTTTGGGGGGGACAAATACCATCTGGAGCCTGTGATAACTTTAAAAGTGAATCCCAAGAAGAAGAATTGGAATTTGTAATAGACACAGGGGCAGAGAGAACCTGCCTGTTAAATGTTCCAAAACATTATAGTGTGAGCAAACATACAGTGAAAGTAACAGGGGCAAAAAGAGAGTTTTACATTTCTAGTCATTAAAGATGTGGTAATTGAGGGAAGAAACTAACATTTAGATGGGAGATGTGTTATTGGTCCCAGGGGCAGGTAGCAATTTATTGAGAAAAGTCTTGCAAGTGCAATTAAGAATAGGACTTGTATCAGAAAATGGGAAAATGACAGCTAGAGTTTTGAAATTAGGCCAAGAAGATGAAGAAAAAAAAAAACAACAAAGAAGTTTGGGCTGGAGAAAGAAATAGGGGAAGATTAAATATCGACCCCATAAGGGTTACAATTGAGAGAGAAGAAAGAGAGAAGTTGACGTAGGGAAGTAGTTAGGAAACTCTAAGATGTTAGAATGTGAAGTAATGACATTTTGGTGCTAGAAGAGAGCAGAAGTATGAATGAAGGTTTTTTGCATGAAAGGCAGAGAAGTATCTTAACACATGGTTGTTAAGAGGTTATTCAATGCCACACTGAGGTCCAGAAAAGCCTTAGCAGAACAAGCCCTGCTTGAAGAGAAAAGAAGATAAGTTGACTAGAGAAAGAAAAAGAATGTCAGGACCACCTGGGGACGCCAAGTTTGGGGTTGTCAAGGTTGGGAGGTGTCTGACTGCTCCCTACGAGCGGCAGGGTCTCGGGGGCTGCGGCAGGGACCGATCCATGGAGGTGACCCGCGGCGGTGCTGGGAGTAGAGGACACAGGTTTGCCGGCCAGGAGCGGGCTGGCTCCGTGGTGGAACTGCCGGGGGGGGGGGGCTCCCAGACTGTCGGGGTCCCGAGTCCAGGATGACAGCGTCGGCCCGGTAAGTGGTCCGAGAGAGAGAAGGAAAGAGAAAAGGAGAGAAGAAGAGAGAGAGAAGGAAAGAGAAAGACAGAGAAGAAGAGAGAGACAGAGAGAGAGGGCAAAAGAGACCCAAGGCATATCCCCAGGGTCCCCATGCCCGTGGCTGTTCTCCCCTGCTCCGGCCCTGCAGCCAAGTGGCAGCAGCGGGGGAAGGGCGAAGAACAGCACTGATTACAAGGCCGTGAAGAGAGGGGGAGGGGGGACTAGCACTAAAAGATAAAATCAAAGCAGAGATTGATGACTCTCCAAACCTCACAAAGCGGTTTGTTTTTCTTAAGTAAGAAGTTTTTTGGTTTTTTTCTTTTGTGTGTTTTGTTTGCCGTTACGAGAAGGTTTTTTTCCTGAAGAAGAAGAGGCTGCTGTAGAGAAAGCTTTTAGCTAAACCCAGGAAGTTTAGAAGGAAAGCGAATAGTAAAAGTTAATGCAGTATTATCTTTCTTTTATAACTATGCTATTAAGAAGTCCTGTTGAAGTGAGGGGAGAACGACCATCTTTTGATGCATCGAACTCGGTTTATTGATCGATCAGCCAGTTTAAATAATAGTGTTAACGAACTTCATGCATATTCCAAAATCCAGGTTTATGATAGGCTAACAGAGAAAACTCTAACCACTCCTTTTGTTTTACAATACCGTTGATTGTTTACACAAAATAAAGCCAGTGTTCCCACTGTGATATGAAAGGTTCCCAAAACTTCCATATCTGTTCCCAGGGTGCCATCTTTTCCCAGAGAGGGTGTTTTGCTTGTTATGGGAAGACTGCCTGAGAACCTTATTGTTTATACAATGATGCCTGAGAGAGTCTAATTGTTTATAGAAATCAGGCTGGGAACTGCTTTGGAACTGCTTTGGAACTACCTTTTACTTTTCTCTCAATTGTATGGCTTCATGGCCTTTTTCTTTAAGCCATGCTTGAACTAAACTCCCGACATTTCCCCCGCTTTTTTCTTTGAGAGAAAGGAGGTTAGTTTGCCAGGTTTTCTCTATCATCCTACTAACCATCTTTTGAATACAGCTACAAAAACAAGGTAATATAAGTAAAAGCAATAAGAGTACACCTAATATCCCTATAGCATATATTACAAGGTTTCTTAGCCATGGTCCCAATCCTAGGCTTTTAAGCCACTCATCAATTCCCAGTCCTTCTTCTTCCTTAAGGCTGTTAAGCCCTAGTCGTAGCTCTTTTAACTTAGCATGAATAGATACAGAATGATCAGATAAGTTCATGCAACACATCACTTCAAACTCTTCACACCCATGGCCTTGTGCTAATAGTAAGAAATATATGGCAGCTCTATTTTGCAGAACAGCGTGATTAACACTCTGTACATCTGCAGTTAACATATCTTATATCTGTGAAGTTTTATTCAATTCACCCTTAGCCCAACACCCTATTTGTTTTGCTAAAGTCAATGCTTTGCTTGCAGCACCTCATGGTAGGAGAGCTGAAACCATCACTTGTTTAAATTTACTCCAGAACCATGGATCTCCTATTTGACTACAGTCTAAATTATGTAAGCTACGCTTTTGCCTGTTTATCTTATGACTTAGTTGCATTAACACAGATATATTAGGGTGGAATAGTGATAACTTGCCTAAATAACAAGGTCCACCCTGAGGTTGGGCAGGTATACCATTCCAGGCTCTATCTCCGCAAATTAGAAATATCCCTGTAGGTAATTTCTTAGGTGTCATGATGCTAGAGCCTTTACATTGGTTGTAAAGTTGTTTAGACACTATGTCTGGGCTTAGAGATGAATCCAGAGTAGCCCATGTCTGTTTATGCTGATTCATCTTTTGAAGATTAGAGTAATCAAAGCTGAACCACCCACCATTGGAAGTGCTGGTCATGCTAGCATTTGCACTTCCGAAAAGCTCCAACTCCTCAGGTGGAGAATGCAAAGGAATATTAAGTGATTGAATTGGCAGGCATTGGCGGTAGCCGTCACTCTGACTGGCAGTATACCCTTTTTGTACAGGCAATTTAATATTTACCATACTGCGCATACATAAGGCACGGTTATTAATAAGACTGCAGAATTCTTAAGGAGACTATACTGGAAGCCCTACCAAACATGTTCGAAAAGGGTTAGTAACTCCTCCAATGCTGAAACAAAGCGATGACTGATTAATCTGCCTAGCAAGTGTTATCCATACATTATCTCTAGGTTGACTAAAATGTGTTACCTTTAATTCTTCAGCTACCACTACACCAAGTAATATAATAAAAGTAAACCTCATTTTTCTGTTTTTACTTTGACCTTCTTTTTCTTATATCTGTTTTTAACCTTGCTGTTCCCAATACCTGAAGACCACACCTTTGTAACCTTCTAATGCAGTTATCTAATGCCTGATTGGGATCTCCTTTTATAGGCCCTACAACGGAATGTTGTGTTAAAGGCACCAGTTTTTTACACCTTACAGAGGTTATATATGATGCACTTTGAGCTTTAATCCTTTTCAAAATACACTGTACCTCCCACCGATAATAAGCCAAGATTTTCTGCTCATGCGATTCATAAAGATCTAAAGCTGAGGCAGTGTTTAGCCCTGTTTCATTCCGTAGTGCCCACTCCCAATTATGTTCCCAGGTATGTCTATGATTACAGGTATTACACCATAAATGAAAAAGTGACAACTGATCCACCCAAAAGGTCCTGTCACAACCCCCACAACACAGTGCAACCCAAGCAGCACAATTTGGGCTGTGACATTCAAGACAGTTCTCTTTTGCCGGTCCTTTTATATGGAAAGATGATAATGATTCAATAATGTCAATCAGTTCCCTGGTCGTCTGGCAACGGCGTTTTATCCCAAAGGGTTAAAACCACCCTCAGCTGAGCCACAATGTCCGGCCTTATCAGGCATTACACGGTAGGTGGTAATTAGACTAAGAAAAGAAAGCTGTTAGCTGTTTTCATTCATGCGAACCTGAAGAGAAGGTGAATGGCAAGTCTGAAAACAATCCTTTCTGTCCTTGAGATTTTCGCATCCACCTTTTCCTTGGGTTTCTCAGAAAAGTTCAAAATCAGTTTTACAGTCTGTAATCCTTTAGTCATTTGGCTGAAATGGCATCAGCTGGGCGATTCTCAGTCCTTTGTTGATTTGGAGTGGTGAGAAAATAGTATACACTTAAAGCACTTAAAATATTTAACTTAGCAGACTTATTTGTAAATTAACAGAACTTAACTGGCTTCAAAATTCTATGGGCTAGCTGTGTTACACTCTTTGCAACATAAGAATAGGCAATTCTAATAATTAAATAGTATTTTCAGCTAGCAAGGTTTCTCTGATGTTCACAACAACAATTTGCACACAAGCCATAAAATAAACGCCTATCGTAAAAGCATAAATCTATCTAACATCACTTAAACTTAATAGCACTTATACTTAAAATACTTAAACTTAAAATATTTAAACTTAATAGATCTTAACATTACTTAAACTTATCTTTACTTAAACTTAATAGATTTTTAAATCAACAGAACTTACATGTAAAATCTCTTAATTCTAATAAAACTTAACTATAACAAAACTTAACTGACTTTAAATAACAGACTTATTTGTAAATAATGTAAGATCAAACTTAACAGAATCTAACTTAACTTAAACCTAATATACAATTTGAACTTAACAGACCTCGAACTTAACAGAAAATAAACTTAACAAACTTAACCTTAATAGAACGGCACTTAATAAATAATTTAACTTAAACTACTTAATAGCAGATAACTTACTATAGACATAAGATATAGCATTCACTATCACTCACCCACAGGCCTGACTCCAAAACACTAAATGAAAACAACCTTTCTCACCTTTCTGCTGCAGCATTTATACCAAAAAGCACACTCATACAATCTCACTCATACAATCAATCCAACACATCTTAACATTTTTAAGCTTTTCAAAATATAATTTTAGAGTCTGATGTTCCACTGACTGAACCATCCGGGCTTCTGATGTTAAAGTCTATGTTAATGCAGGTGATTTCAAGACAGCATAACCAATGCCGAGCCAAATCAGCCGAAATTTGACCCATGCATACAGTACGCTGATTCCTGTTTCATAGTCTCTGCCAGGAAGAACAAAAGTGCCTTTAACTTTCCTTGTTTACCATCACTTGTTTCTTAATTTCAACAGGGATCTTTTCCTTTTGCTGACAAAAGTTACACCCATTAGGCTGTTAGGTCCTAGACCGAGGCATCCATTAGGCTGTTAGGTCTTAAACTGAAGCTTTTGCCGGCTGTGGGGGTAGGGAGAAACGCTCCCGCTGCAAAGAGTGCTCCAGTCCCGCGGCGCGTGTGTCGGAGCGGGCGAAAACCCCCCCGCTGCGCTGGGCTCTTTGTTTACTCACCGGCAGGCTGACTCCGCTGCAGGCACCGCTGCACCCGTGGCGGCTCCCCCTGCGGCGGCTTCGCTCTCTCCCGGGGCGGCGCGCCTTGGCTCCCGCGGCGGCGGCTCCGCTCTCCCCGCCGCTGCCTCCGCTCCCGCCGCTACAGCGCAGCATTTCAGGCGGTCGCTCGCCGCGGCTGCTCGCCATGGCGGAGCGCCCGTGCCGAGTTCGGAGTAGCACAGCGCCGCAAGCTCCACGAGCTGCGGCCGCTGTCTTGCACTCAGAGAGATAGTAAAACAGTGCACCATATATCACTCGCCATGGCTTGCTTGGCTTCTTGGCAGTTTTACCACTCTCTAAAGAAGCCTCTGACAATAAATCACCGAATTCACGCAATTCTGTTAACTCGTAAACTGTGTGGGGATTCACAAAGATTCCCCGTTCCAGACCATAAGCCAAAAGACCTTGCAATTCCTTCCGTAAGTCTATTCCCTTAATTTGCCTTTTTTGCAAAAACGTAATAAAAAGTTCATATGCGGCTTGCCTTTCCATACCTCTTTAAGTGCGCACTTTCACTTTGCAGCTTTTCCAGGCCTCGTGCCGCACGTATCGGCTGGTCCCATCTATATGGTCGCCAGGGCACGGCGCGTATCGGCGGTTTTTTCCTCCGCTTTGTTTTCGCGCTTATTTGCCACTCCGTCTGCTTCGGAGCCCGAACCAGTCCTCACTTCTCGTGGTGTTCGCAATCCCTGTGGTGTTCGCGATCGTCGTGGTGTCCGCTATCACGTCCGGGTGTCACCATTTGTTGAAGTGAGGGGAGAACGACCATCTTTTGATGCATCGAACTCGGTTTATTGATCGATCAGCCAGTTTAAATAATAGTGTTAACGAACTTCATGCATATTCCAAAATCCAGGTTTATGATAGGCTAACAGAGAAAACTCTAACCACTCCTTTTGTTTTACAATACCGTTGATTGTTTACACAAAATAAAGCCAGTGTTCTCACTGTGATATGAAAGGTTCCCAAAACTTCCATATCTGTTCCCAGGGTGCCATCTTTTCCCAGAGAGGGTGTTTTGCTTGTTATGGGAAGACTGCCTGAGAACCTTATTGTTTATACAATGATGCCTGAGAGAGTCTAATTGTTTATAGAAATCAGGCTGGGAACTGCTTTGGAACTACCTTTTACTTTTCTCTCAATTGTATGGCTTCATGGCCTTTTTCTTTAAGCCATGCTTGAACTAAACTCCCGACAAAGTCCTTTCCAGGCACTACTGAAGCAACAATCAGAATCACAGAAAGAAGGTGAATTTCATTCCAGCAGAATCAAAGGACTTGTGAAGAAACCTGAAAAATGGACTATCACATTTAAACCGGGTGATACTGAACTGACTTTCCAATGGGGACTGAGTGGTAATAGTTTGAGAAAACCCAAATGATCCAAGAAATGTACAAAGAATTACACTGAATTAAGAAATAAGATAATGCTTATATCTCTAGTTTTGAGCACTACCTGAATAAAACATCTCCTTGGGGGAGGAATACCTCAGATAGAAGGATCAAGAATGTTTTTGTATTCTGACTTTAGCCCGAGAATTGTACAGGGGAGAAGGGGAATTACCATTTCCATTAGTAAACTTTATTTGATTCATTCCAATACTGGACATGCTAGCTGGGCTATAAGTAAATGCTTTAATTGTGAGAGTAATTAGTGTTGTGATTCACAAAATTTATGCTCTTATTGCAAAAAAGTGTTAAAGTAATAACTTTGTTATGTGGATGGGAATTATTAGTGCCTGTTGAATGAGAGACACCTGAGGAATAGTAAGAGACCACAGTCCAAGAGTGTCAAAAACAATTTGCCTAGAAATTAGTTAAGAAAAAGAGACGAGGAAATAGAGGCCAAGACCAGATTGGCCTCTGTATTTCGCCACCGAGAAGATCAAATAAACCTGCTGTGGGTTGCAACCTCACAGGCATGGGAGGTGGGAGTATAAGCCATACTGGACCTCTGTTATTCTTGTTTCTGGCATTCATTTGTTGTCTTTCCCCTTTCGGGATACCAGCAAGATCGTGTCAAAAATGCTACAGAAAGCACCATATGGAAAGAAACCTAAGTTCCTCCTTTATTGCACACACCTATGTCAACAGCCACTGTTATAACCCGTCCAAATTAAGAACTTGTAGGCAAAATCGAGTAAATTATTAGATTACAAGGAACTTACGGAAAAGTGGTAATAGATTTAGAACTGAATGTCCAAAAGGAGAGAGATGGATTTGTTTTAAACTTAATCTTGGAGATACGGTACAAGATTTGGTAAAAAACAAATAATAAACGAAAAGCTAAAACCATCACAGCAATCTAACTCTGTATTGACTCCAAATTATCTGTTGAATTGTATTACAAGACTCCAAGCAGTTATAGAAATGATAGCAAACAAGGCTGCCCAGGCATTAGAGTTAATATTAAGTCAGCTAAGCCAAACAAAAACTGTAGGGTATCCAAATAGGTTGGCTTTAGACTATTTATTGGCCAAAGAAGGGGGTGTTTGTGGAAAGTTCAGTATATGAGATTGTTGAAAATTGATGACCACAGAAAAGTCATTCTAGCAAAAGCAAAAGAAATCAAAGAAGAAAAAAATATATATGCATATAATAACCCAGGTACCAGTCCAAAAATTAGAAAACAATGTTAAAATCTAGCTGGTGGGGTAATGTATTAGAAGAAATTAAGATTTTTCATTTTATGTTACAACTGTTTTTCTATTTCTTCCTTGTGTAATCCCCTGTTTTATTTTGCCAGCATTGTCCAGAAGATGCAAATAGATAAGAAATATTGCTCAAGCCAAATGATTTACAAAGAATAAGAGTGGGGATTGTGAAAAATGCATGTATTTTATGATTGGCTTTTCGCAAATATTAAAATGAATATTATATGTGTTGTGTTAGAAAGCAATGCTGTATTAATTTTCTTAAATACTGTGTTAAATATAGTTTTAGGTTATAAAAATTGTTAAAATAGAAACTATGCTATGTAAGATGCTTTGTTTAACAGAAAGGACTTGCAGCGAGATAGCAGCCACAGGACACCTAAATCTTTTAGAGAAAGGGAATTTATTGCCTTGAGACGAAGTGGGGATCCATTCTGAATTAGGTGAAGTGCCGGGAAGAGGTGAGAGGTCTGTGGGGCCAAAAGCTGAAGGAAAGGCCGCATTCCAGAGACAGCAAGGAGACAGAGAAAGGAAAACAGAAATTACCGCAAGGTCGATCTGCCCCAGACCTAGGAATTCCTCTGATAAAGAAGAACTAGTGCTAAATGTCACGCGGAATGAATATGTATGAACTTATTGTGAAACTGTATGCATATGCATTTGGGAGGGGGATAAAAGAAGACCCGAGGTCTTCAGAGGTACGCTTGCCTATTGGGGAGGCTTGCGTCCGGCACGTGTCGTAATAAAGCATACCGAACTTTACAACTTTTACGAAGTTGTGAGGTTTCTTCTTTTCTCCGCAAAACATTCTTGGCGAGCCAGCCAGGAGAAGGAGATACTTTTCGTCTCCATCTCTGTCCCCGCAGGGGCAGGGAGGGGACCGACGGACTCCTAGGCGCGCCCCAGGATTTTCCTGGTGGGGCTCCGCTTGTCTCGGCTTGCCTCCTGCTGGGACAGACAAGGACCTGCTGGCCTGCGGAGGAAGATACGGTATGTACTGAGGGGCCCCCAGGGGGGGAGGAAGAGGAGCAAGAGAGTAAATCACCCAGAGACCCAGAGACGTCTGGGATCAGCTGATAGAGCAGCTGAGTTCAGCTGATAGAGCAGCTGAAAACTGTATTAGAGACGGGGTTCATCGATTCTGATAGAGCGGAACCGCTAGCAGCTCTGGGGGTGGGCTGGGTGAACCCGTGTATGCGTGTATTGGGGTCCATTGTTCTGATAGGGCAGAGCTGGACCCGCGTATGTTTTCTTTGCCTGTGTGTGTGAGTGGTGTCCGGACACTGTGTGGCTGTATGTTGCATTGTGTGATCAGCGCGCTGTGTTTGTAATCGTGCAAGTGTATAAAGTGTATGTTGTATAAAAGAGAGCAGATCCATAGTGCTCTACTGTGCGGGGGGGGGAGTCCTACCCGCCGCCGGAGAGGCAGAGTAAACATCGGCCGGAGCAGGCTGTGGGGGCGGGGAGCGCCCGACAGAGAAAACAGAGGAAAACAGAGTAAACTGTGGAAAAGTGGGTGAGAACGGTTGTTGAATAAAGGTGGTAAATTGTGGTGTAGGTTGTGTACACTCTCACCGTGGCTAGACGAACCCGAGGGGTTCCTCTGCCTCAGTGGTTTGGACTCGACCCCTGGGAGTTTGTGAATCCGGTGAATTATTGGATAGATAGGGGAAACGAACGAGTTCATTTAGAGGGGCTCTACCGGACTTCAGCTGGCACTCTCGTAAGTCTGGACTGGGAACAGCTTGCCGTTGAGGATTTAGAGCTCCCTGTAATAAATGGAATAGCTTGCCTTTGCGGGAAATTTCCAGTAGCCTTTGGTGCATCAAGGGGCTGGCACGCTGCGTGGGTGTTATTAGAGTGCATAGTTTGTGGGAAACGCTGGTATTGCTGTTCCAGCAGGCGACGGGGCACTTGCCCCAAGTGTAAGTTAGAGGTTTCTCATCGAACTGATTCAGAGTCTAAGATCTTAAAGCTTTTGTGTGGAAAATCGCATCTGGTACCTGCCACTTGGAGTGTGTGGGAGGAGGACTGGGAAGCTACTGTGAAGTCCTGTGAAAAGAGATTTGGGTGGAAGCGAGAGAGGGCAAGAAGGAAATAATGGGAACCAACCAGAGCAAGGAAGTTCCACGGGCTAGCCCCTTAGGGTGCATCTTGGCCCACTGGAAGGAAATCACTAGCCGGGGGGGCTCTGAGAATAAAAAGGATTTAATCCAGTATTGCACACGCTGGTGGCCCTTGTACAGGTTAGGGGACAGAGCAAGGTGGCCACCCACTGGAACCCTAGACTATAATACTTTACTGCAGTTAATGTTGTTTTTAAGACGGGAAGGTAAATGGGATGAGGTTTCATATGCTGATATGTTTTTTGTTTTAAGGAATCACCAAGAGTGGCAAAAGGACTGTGGGATTAAATCACCCTCAGACCCACTGGTCTTGGCCCTCAAAAAAGATAACAAGGCAAAGAGAGGGCAAATCAAACGCTGTTGTTCAGCATGCAGTATAGGACAACGGTGTATGAGATCGGATAAGGTCTATCGTTCTGAGGAGCAAGAACGAGACTCATTTGAGTGGGTGAAAGGTCCTCCAGCTCCTCCCCGGGGGGGGGGAGGCGGAGGAGATTGAGGCTGAAACCGAGGATGAGGAGGAAGGGAACTTCCCCAAAAAGGAGGAGGACTCAGGTGGGGAGGGCACATCTACTAGAACCCACCCTACGCGTGGGAGTCCAATTGCATCTAGAACTAGGAGGCAAGTAGTGCTACAGGCCCCTCTGTGACAGGCAGTGGGACCAGAAGGGACCAAATTGATGATCAAAGTGCCATTTACCACCCTTGATTTAGAAGCATGGGAAAGGATTGCAAGGAATTATCGTGTTGACCCGATACTCACTGCCAAACGCTTACGATATGTTATCAAACAACACAATCCAGACTGGGCTGACATCCAGCTGCTACTAGATGCTTTCACTGAGACTGAGAAACAGCTGATCTTAAAGACAGCAGGGAATTTGGCAGAGGATTACTGTAAGGCCACACAGCTGGATGTAAAAGAACATTTCCCCCTCCAAGATCCAGAATGGGATCCTAATGTGTCGGCAGAGGTAAAGAAATTAACAGAGTATCAAGAGTGGATAGCAACAGGGGTAGAAAGAGCTATTCCAAAAACCATAAACTGGTCTGCCTTATATTCCCTTAAGCAGGGGCCTTCTGAGACTCCATCTGAATTCCTAGAGCGTTTGAGGGATGCTATGCGTCGTCATACATCATTAGATCCGGAGTCTGAGATAGGGATAAATCAACTAATTAATTCATTTTTGGGGCAGTCTGCTGGAGATATCAGATGTAAACTTCAGAAAATTCGGGGACCAGATGGGAGGAATCTCGAAGCCTTGTTAGAGGAAGCCTGGAGAGTATTTAGTAACCGGGAGGAAGGATATAAACAGGGAATGAAAAGGTTGGTGGCAGTGGTACAGGAGGAAAGGCAGAGGAAATACAACCAGAGACCGCCGAGACAGGGACCACCTCGGCTGGACAGGAACCAGTGTGCAATCTGCAAAAGAATTGGTCACTGGACAGACCAATGCCCAGAACGAAGAAGGAGTACCCAGCAGATGGCTGCACGCGTACAAGACAACTGAGGAGGACCGGGGGATTCTACCCCAGCGGATCCACTGGTTATAACAATGAGGCTGGGGGAAGAAGGGAGAAGGGTGGAATTTTTGGTTGACACGGGGGCTACATATTCAGTTCTAAATAAGGCTTTAGTACCTGTGGAAAATGATTATGTTGTAGTGCAGGGGGCAACTGGCCAGTCTGAAAGAGCATATTTTTGTAAACCTTTGAGGTATAAATTGGGAAAACAATGGGGTATTCATAAATTCTTGTACATGCCTAACTCACCAAGAGCACTCTTAGGGAGAGATTTATTGGAACAGTTACAAGCAACCATTACATTCAAAAAGGGGGAAATTACTCTGGAGGTAAATGATCAAAAATACATAGAGTTATTAAGTTTAACTCTGACAGCTATTGGCATTAAGGAAGAAATTGATGAAGAAATACTGAGTCAGGTATTTCCTGGGGTGTGGGCCTCTGATGTGCCAGGGAGGGCGAAAAATGCCTCTCCCATAATAATCAAACTCAAGGAGGGGGCGCAACCAGTGAGAATCAAGCAGTACCCCCTAAAGAAAGAGGATAGGGAAGGAATCAGCCCAATAATTGAAAATTTTCTGCGGTTAGGATTACTGAAAGAATGCTAATCTGATTTCAATACCCCCATCTTACCTGTTCGGAAACCTGATGGGTCATACCGGATAGTACAGGATTTGAGGGCTGTCAATAAAATAACAGAAGATCTGTATCCGGTGGTAGCCAATCCATACATTTTATTAACTTGCCTAACACCTGAGCTAACCTGGTTTACTGTTTTAGATCTAAAGGATGCCTTCTTTTGCCTCCCCATCCATGAAGCCAGCCAAAAAATTTTTGCATTTGAATGGGAAAGCCCTAAGAGTGGGCGCAAAACCCAGCTCACATGGACCAGACTACCCCAAGGCTGGAAAAATTCCCCTACTTTGTTCGGGGAGCAACTTGCAAAGGATCTGGAGTCCCGGGAAGCTCCACAGGAAGAAGGAAGGCTTTTGCAGTATGTGGATGACCTTCTAGTGGCCACTCAGACGAGGGAAGCATGTGTGGCCTGGACGGTAAGCCTTTTGAATTTCCTAGGACTCCAAGGATACAGAGTATCGAAGAAAAAGGCGCAGATAGTAAAACAGAAAGTTATCTACCTGGGGTACGAGGTGAGTGCTGGGCAACGGACTTTAGGGCAGGCTCGCAAGGAAGCCATATGCCAGACCCCAAAACCCCAGACCATAAAAGAGCTCCGAACCTTCTTAGGCATGGCAGGATGGTGCCGGCTGTGGGTCTATAATTATGGACTGCTTGTCAGACCCCTCTATGCTCTGATTGCCGATGGAAGCAGAGATCTCCAGTGGACAAAAGAAGCAACACGGGCCTTTCACCAGCTGAAGAATGCTCTCATGACAGCTCCAGCTTTGGGACTTCCAGATGTGAGTAAACCATTCTTCCTATTTTCCCATGAGAAACAGGGAATTGCCCTGGGAATACTGGCTCAGGACTTGGGTCCATACCGAAGGGCAGTTGCCTACCTCTCTAAACAACTAGATGCAACAGCCAAAGGATGGCCAGGTTGCCTCAGAGCTGTAGCAGCAGTTGTGCTGAACATTCAAGAGGCACGCAAGTTTACCCTGGGACAAAAATTGACTGTGCTAGTGTCCCACACTGTATCTGCAGTACTGGAAGTAAAGGGTGGCCATTGGCTTTCGCCACAGAGATTTCTGAAATACCAGGCCATCATGGTAGAGCAAGATGATGTAGAGATCGTGGTGACTAATATTGTCAACCCAGCTTCCTTTCTCAGTGGAAATCAAGGAGAAGCAGTACACCATGATTGCCTGGAGACCATCGAAGCGACCTACTCCAGCCGCCCAGACTTAAAGGACACCCCTCTGGAAGATGCAGAGACCTGGTTCACTGACGGGAGCAGCTATGTTACCAATGGGAAGCGACATGCTGGGTATGCAGTGACCACCTACAGAGAGGTAATCGAGTCTGGACCCTTACCAACAGGTACCTCCGCGCAGAAGGCTGAGATAATTGCCCTGACCCGTGCCTTGGAAAGGGCAAAAGGGAGGAGGATAAACATCTACACAGACTCGAGGTACGCATTCGGAGTTGTACATGCACATGGGGCCATCTGGAAGGAGAGAGGACTGCTTACCTCACAGGGAAAGAACATCAAACATGCACAAGAGATAATCCAGCTGCTGGAAGCAGTTCAGCTGCCTGAAAAGGTAGCAATTATGCATATTAAGGCACACCAAAAAGTGAGCTCAGAATTGGAAGAAGGAAATGAGCTGGCGGATAGAGAGGCAAAAGAAGCAGCAAAAGGTGAGGTAGCTACTGAAGGAGCCCTTATTCCAGATGGACAAATCTCCCTTGAAGGTAAGCCAGAATACAACAAGAGAGATAGGAAATTAATTGAAGATCAAAAAGGGACGTATAACCAAGAAGGGTGGGCTACCATTGAAAAGAAGCTGGTAATCCCTTCCCATCTATTGTGGTCACTAGTAAGGGAGGAACACCAGAAAACGCACTGGGGAATAGATGCCCTATACACCTATCTGATTGAAAGAATTGTTGCTAGGAATTTATATGCCACTATTACTCAGGTGACCCGACAGTGTGATCTTTGCCTCCAGACTAACCCCAAAAATACCCCCAGACCGAAACTCGGTCAGATTGGGAGAGGCCATGGGCCTGGACAGCAGTGGCAAATTGACTTTTCAGAACTCCCAAGGAAAGGGGAGTATTGGTATTTGCTGGTATTGACAGATACATTTTCAGGGTGGCCAGAAGCATTCCCCACCAGAACTGTCAAAGCTCGAGAGGTGACCAGAGTATTATTACAAGAAATAATACCACGCTTCAGAGTTCCAGCCACAATATCCTCAGATAGAGGATCACATTTCATTTCCAAAATAGTACAACAGATTAGTAGCCACCTGGGCATAGACTGGGAACGCCACACTCCATACTGTCCCCAATCAAGCGGCCAGGTGGAGAAGATGAATCATTTGATTAAACAGCAAATCATAAGACTGGGGCAGGAAGCTAATCTACCTTGGCCCCAGGCTCTTCCAATAGCACTGTTGCGAATTCGAACGAAACCTCGAGCTAAAGAAAAGTTAAGCCCTTTTGAAATACTCTATGGAAGACCATATGGAATACAAAAGGGAGTGTCCACCCATATTGGAGAGGTAACACTAGCCACCTACATGGTGGCTTTAAACAAACAGCTCAAGGAAATTGAGAAACATGTGGCTGGAACTCGGAGCAGGGAATTAGATGGGCCAGTACATAATATACAACCTGGAGATTATGTATATGTTAAGTCTCTTACAGAAAAGACCTTGGAACCACAGTGGAAAGGACCATTCCAAGTGCTTCTCACCACCTTCACTGCAATCAAAATCAAGGAGCAGAACGCCTGGATTCATCACTCTCGGGTGAAGAAGGCCCAGAAACCTCTTGAGGAGTGACGCCAGGAGACGATGAACTGAGACTAAAACTTACTCGGGCAAAATGAGTATATTGCGGTCGGGAGTAGCTCATATTTTAGTTTGTAGAATTGTTTTGTATGTAATCATAACTAAGGTTTTAGAACTTGAAAGTACTTTTATTCAGAGCAATGCTGAATGGCCTTGGTCCCAGGCGTTTAATCAGTATACTGGATCCATGGGAAAACCTTCTGAGATAAAGGATTTAAACCTATCCACTGTGGTAATTCATGGAGATCGGGTATATGGGGAGCAGGAATGGCAGGAACGGAGGCTGTGGACACTTCAAGGGATCAGAGGAGAAGAAATTAAGGTAGGATGCCGGATGATAAATGGGACAGCTTACGAGAGACCAAATGAGATTAGTGTCTCAACCTCTCCTGGTGTACATGAACGCCAGAAAATCTGTGATAGCCTAAATGAATCAGACTGCTGGTGTAATTTCACCTTAATACAGTCTGTAGAAATAACTTGCCTTTGGGCACAGGAAGATATCGGGCTTTCATTTAAATTCAAAATAGATACTACACCTTTTACCACAGCAGAACCCTATACAGCCCACACCAAGACTCAAATAGTTCAGACTCAACCCAAACTTGAACCTGAGGTGTATGGGGTAGGCCCCTATGTAGTAAGGAATGTGGGTGAGCAGCAACTATTATTCAATCCAGAATGGTCTCTCAAACGTGTGGAGTTGATAATGCAAATTAACATCTCAAAAATCCAACCAGCCTGCTCCTCCTTCCTAAAAACTTCATTTGGGGGCTGGACAGCATGGTTACAAAAACAGGCATACCTCAGAAACAGAACAAGAAGGGATCTAACTGGCATATTAGGAACAGGATTAGGAGTTTTAAATGGAATTGATTCAGAAATACTGATGAATAGACTGGCCACTGCAGCAGGTAGCCTAACAAAATTGAAGCAACCCTTGCAGTCATCTCTATTAGCATTAGGAACTAGCCAGTGGCAGATTTCGAAAGTTCTGTCAAAATGGGAAACGGCCGGGGACCAAGACCACAAACTGATAGTAGAAGCACTTGGTACAGTTCAAGATAATGTGTCCTTAGCTTTCAGTTGTATACAAGCACAGTTATGGATGCAGGCAACAGCAGCTCTGATCATACGGGAAGGGGGTGAAGGCAATTTTCCAGCTGAAATTCGGAAGGTTGTGTGGGACAATGCAATTGATTTTGAAAGGAAATTTCAGTCCTGGTGGACTATGGTGAATTTCACCTATGATCCTGTTTCTAATGTGGCAACTGCCTTTGTGCTTACCATACGTAATGCCACTGTTTATGTTATCCATCTCATCATCGCCCTAGGATTAAACCATGAAAAAACCATACTCTATCCCTCAGAACATAGAGTATGGGCACGAAAGATGAATGGAAAGTGGCAGACAGTAAACTTAGAATCCTGCATTACTAGAGAACAGATGGGATTCATTTGCGAAAGCAATACTATTAATGCTCAGGATGTGTGTTTGGACACTGAACAGAGTATTTGTCACTTTGAAATTCATCCAGTCACTGACCAGAGAACTGTGCTCGTATATGCTGGAAAAGGGTGTGTGTGTCTAAGGACTGCGTGTGCTGCAGTAAATATTGATAGCAATGATGTTATTCTGTCTAGTAAAAATCATTCTAACTTCTGTATTTGTAATTTTGTTAAGATTATGGGGTGTGATTTTTCGTACTTGGCCCCAGTGACATCCCACCAGCTGATTAAAGCTAATTACACAATGTATCACAGACTACCACCTACCCCCATTGGGATGAACCTTACATTAGTGAAACAATTAATTGAGCACCAAGACTTATTGGAAATCTTGAAGGAAATCCAAGAAAGTGGAAAGAAAACCTTAATTACTGTCCAACACGATACAAAGGAGATAACCAGGGTTCTACAAAGAATAAAACAAAATATGGATCATCACTGGTGGGATGTGATCTTTGGGTGGTCACCAACTGCGAATGGAATCTTTAATAAGTTGTGTCATCCCATTGTAGTTTTACTAATATTAGTTGGGATAAGTTTAGGACTATCTATTACATTGTTAATTTGGAACTGTAGGATGCTACAACGAATAGCTGTACTAACATCTTTGTCAAACGTGCATGGTGAAGCGTTAAAAGACACCTATCGTCGCGGGGGTTTTCCTTAAGTAAAAGAATTTACTTATTTCCTAGGAAAGGGGGGAATGAGACAAAGTGGGGATCCATTCTGAATTAGGTGAAGTGCCGGGAAGAGGTGAGAGGTCTGTGGGGCCAAAAGCTGAAGGAAAGGCCGCATTCCAGAGACAGCAAGGAGACAGAGAAAGGAAAACAGAAATTACCGCAAGGTCGATCTGCCCCAGACCTAGGAATTCCTCTGATAAAGAAGAACTAGTGCTAAATGTCACGCGGAATGAATATGTATGAACTTATTGTGAAACTGTATGCATATGCATTTGGGAGGGGGATAAAAGAAGACCCGAGGTCTTCAGAGGTACGCTTGCCTACTGGGGAGGCTTGCGTCCGGCACGTGTGTAATAAAGCATACCGAACTTTACAACTTTTACGAAGTTGTGGGGTTTCTTCTTTTCTCCGCAAAACAGCCTTCTTATCAGAAGAAACTAACTTCTTCCCGCCTTGGAGGCACTGTTAGGATTAGAAGGAAGAAGCTGACACTGACCAGACAGAATCCTGTGTTTGACTGGAATTTATGCATCATGTATGAAGTGTATGAATATGCAACGGGCTCTTGTTCTTAAGGGTTAATCCTTTGTTAACGGGTGTCCTTTTTCCGGCTCATGATGCCCAGAAAAAGGTACCCGGACGTCTGTAACTCTTTGTTTTTATTGTCTCATATTGTCTTAATTCAATTTGTCCAAATTGTTATTACACTAATTGTGTTACTATTTTTAAAACCATTTAATTACTATTAAACTTTAAAAATTTTAAAAACAAGTTATTAGCGTTTTTCACACAAGTGATGCACAATGCAGTTGCTCACTACCTGCTAACTGATGCCCAGCCAGACCCTGAGCAGCGATCAGCAGCTCTCAGCACCCCCCCCCCCCCCCAGTTTATATACTGAGCATGATGTCATATGTTGTAGAATATATCTTTGGCCAGTTCTGTAGGGGGATAGAATATAAGAAAATAAAGATAGTGAACAAAGTAATCTTACCCCTAAGGAGTTGCAGCTGGGCCAGTTATCAAAGATTAGGAACAGGCCTGACTTTAACAGGCCACAGCTGTAACCAATGAGAAGAAGAGTGCTATAAAAGAGTGGGGTGGCTGATTGAGCAGGGAACTGGAGTCAGTTTGCTACTTTGTGAAGAGGAGTCAGTGCTCTGTGCAGCTGCCCATGAGGAACACCAAGAAGGTATGAAACTGTTGTGATTAGAAGACAACAGTATGGAACCCCTGCAATAAGATGACAACACAGTTCAGGTCACTTGTCCTGGTTATGCTTCCTCACCACTCTTTATTACATTTATTATCCAGACGTTTTGTGGGGTTGGAGGTCAGAGACAGGGATCACACGCGCACCAAAGCTCCATGTGACAAACAGCCTGGAGTTTATTCCTCCAGCTCCTTTTATGGGCGCTCCAATTACACATGTGATTGGTTGAGGTCTTAGCCCCATCCAGCTCTCTGTCCAGTGATACATCTGCATTTGGAACAGAATTATATTGGCTGAGAGTCCCGGTGTAGATTGAATCCAACCTATCCTTGCTACCCCAGGGACTCCAATGCCACAGCTCCTTGTACACTCCCATTCTCCTTACGGGCAGGGCAGTATGAGAAGCAGAATAGTTATTGACTTAGTGTAAAGCACTGCTCAGCAACAACCAAAATATCAGTATGCTTTTAACATTATTCTCATCCTAAATCCAAACCACAGAACTGTACCAGCTGCTAGGAAGAAAATTAACTCTGTCCCAGCCAAAACCCAGATGTGATTTTAAAAAACCCAAACCAATAAAAATTATAAGATTTAATTTAATCAAGAACTACTCTTGAGGAAAAAACAGTAATATTTAAAACTATCATCTGACACTTCTTTATACAAGGACAATTTATTGCTTGTAGGATCATGGCTATAAATTTCTTTTGTAACCCTGGATGCTAAATGTCCTAGATTGCAAGGCAATGTGTATTCTATTTGCCATCTCTTAGAGGTGTGGCAGTTATGGTCTGTTAATTGGGCAGTTTTGTTTATCTCTTCCACAAACCAATCCTCCTTCCAGGGAGACATCTGCTGTTAATGGGCTATTGAAAGTCACTGCATGACCGATAAAATTACAGCATCCCATTGTGAGATGCTCTGCCCAGAGGGAGGAGCCAAGCATTCCTAACTAGATATGAGCTTTTGGAACACCAGAATAGCCTTTCCACTGGATTCCCAAAGGAACAGCTGCCTTTTCCGCTAGATCTTCAGAGGAAGAGTACACCCTTCTACAAGATCACTGCTTCAACAGAACCACACCTGCCACTCCAGGAGGACTGCAGCCACCATTCTAATTGGACTGCTACCAACACCCTGACTAACAGGGTGTCAGGTCATATTCTGACTCTGTCAGTAGTTTGTTTTGTATTACTGCATTGTTTATTTTATTTTTTTTCTTCCTTGATAAATAACTGTTCTTCCTGCTCCCATATCTTTACCTGAGAGCCCCCCTTAATTTCAAATTTATATCAATTCGGAGGAAGGGGGTTTACAGTTTCCAGTTCAGGAGAGGCTCCTGCCTTCCTTAGCAGACACCTGTCTTTTCAAACCAAGACACTAAATTTATTCCTTTTACCTTCATCCAGGTAAGTTCTTATTGTGATTGAGTAAGTCTTCAGGAATTAATTTTTCCCCTACTCCAGTATATAGCCTGAAGGAGTCTACTATAGTTATAGGTTTGCCTTTAACTTAAAATATCAAGCATTTTTGCCTAAGGAAAAAAACACCAAACTTCACTCTCACTTCACCCTAGCTAAACACTGAGAAAGTTATACTAACAGGAACACCATATTTATAAAGCAGGCAAGAGATTTTTAGAGAGAATTAATGCTTCCAGAAAGCCAAGAGCAATTTAAAGTCAGATAGAAAATATCAGTAAAAAGAGAAGTGTGAGCTTTTCTCAACTATCTTTATGTATTTTAATTTTGAAGTCTCATTATAAAAAATTAAATGCCAATGTTTTGTTTATTTAATCTGTTCAGGAAAACCTTCAGTCAATGCACTAATTCAGTGTCCGTGTTTGGATGTTGCAGTCATGTACAGATACGCTGTCCAGACAACTCAGTGATTTGTAAAAAGGATTTTGTTTATTGTAGTACATATCAGGTTTAAGGACACTCTTGAATTATAATTGCCCAATTATCAGGTTATCATTCAATTAAATTAAATTAATGTAGTTAATTAAAGAAAAAATTTGCACACACTTGTACCAGTTGAAGCTATTATTTCATTTGAACTTGTAAATAATCACATTAAACTGAGGTATATACACAGGTATATATAGTGGATATTTTCGCCCCCAACGAAGGAGGAATAACGAGGAGGACTCCATCTTATCAGAAGGCTAATTAATTACTTTATTATACGATATTATTCTATATTATATTACACTATATTATATTAGATCTAAACTGAATCTGCCAAGCACTCAACTGCACAGAACTGCACAGAATCTTGTGACTGTCAGCTGACAGTCCTGACACACACACACACACTTGGCCCTGATAGGCCAAGGAAACAAAACACCATCACTTTGTGTAAACAATATCCATATTGCTTTCTACTTTGGCACAAACACAGGCACAGCAAGTGAGATAAGAATTGTCCTTCCCTTCTCTGAGGTTCAGAGAATGTGAAACCCAGAAATATTCTTGGGAAGTCGTGCCTTGCTTTTCTCTGTGAAGAGAAATGTGGCTACAGGTATACAAGGGTGCTGTGGATTAACCCCAGTAGGCAGCTGAGCACCACACAACTGCTTGCTCAACCTCAGCCCATCCATAGTGGGATGGTAGAGAGAATTAGAAGGGTAAAATTAAGAAAACTCGTGGACTGAGATAAAGGCAGTTTTATAGGTAAAGCAAAAGCCGCATGCACGAGAAAAGCAAAATAAGGAATTCGTTCACTACTGCCCATCAGCAGGCAGGTGTTTTGCCATCCCCAGGAAAGCAGAGGTTCACATATGCAGCAGTTACTTGGAAAGACAAATGCCATCACACCAAACATTCCCCCCTGCCTCCTTTCTTCTCTCAGATTTATATAGGGAGCATGACACCAAACGGACTAGAATATCCCTTTTGTCAGTTGGGGTCACCTGTCCTGGCTGTGTCCCCTCCCAACTGCTTGTGCACCCCCATCTTGATTGCTGTGGGAGCAGTGTGGAAGCAGAAAAGGCCTTGGCTCTGTGTAAGTCTTGCTCAGATAAACAAAAATATCCCTGTTTTATCAACATTGTTTTCATCACAAATCAAAAATAAAGCCCCTTGCACACTACCATGAAGAAATTAACTCTGTCCCAGCCATAACCAGTACACTGGAAAAGAGAATTGAGACAGTTTGCCCAAGTGAAAGCTATCTAGTTTGCCCTAGAGATTGCCAGTGGCCAGTACTCTATTTAAATTTTGACTCATGTGTTGAAAGTGAAGGGAGACGACCCATCTTGTTGTTGATCAGCATCGACTCCGATTTATTGATCAAATCAGCCACTTTATATAACAGTGTTAATTAACTTCATGCATATTGCAAAATTCGAGCTCACGATAGGTTACCGAGAAAACTCTAACCCCTCCCCCTGTTTACAACACCCGCGGTTGTCTATTGAAACCAAAATTAGTGTTCTCACTGTGATATGAAAAGTTCTCAAAACCTTCATATCTGTTCCCAGAGCAGCTATCTGTTCCCAGAGAGCTCAAGGACAGAATGTTTTGCCTGTTATGGGAAGACTGTCTGAGAATCCTGCTGTTTATAAAGAAGGTGTCTGAGAACCTAGTTATTTACAAAATCAAGCCTGGGAACTGCTGCTTTACAGCTGCCTTTTACTTTCCCATCAGCTATATACCTTCATGGCCTCTTTCTTTAAGCCATGCTTGAACCAGGCTCTCCACACTCATGGATGATGGCAAATGCCCTGTGGGGGTGGCTACAGCAATGGAAATGGACCAACTGGCAGCACAGAGGCAAACTCATCTGGGCAAGTGTTGTAGTGTGTTTTTTATTTGGCATGTTTACTGTTTAATTTGTGGTTTTGTAATCCCTCTGTGTATTTCTCCCCATCTTTAGAGTGGTACAGACTTGCTTTTTTGTTATTCAGTTTAGTTGTGTCAGTTTCTTTGTGTATTACCTAGCTATTCCCTGCCAAGTTTCAAACCCCCTCCTCCTATCCAGTTGTTAACCCCTCCTGTCCCAAGCTGTTCCCATCCCTTGAAATTCTTCATTGGTCTACACATTGTATACCCTGCCTTGTGTTCCACCTCCAGCTCTTCCGATTAGCTAGAGACGGTATCCTCCCCTGAGACCTCCCCCCCCCCCCCCCCCCCCGTTTATAAGCTGTTGTTTGCCCTCAGTTCAGGGCCTAGGACCTGGACTTGGGGAGTTCTACCATCAAATAAAGTTACCCCAGTTCCACCCCAGGCCCGTGCTGCAGCCTTTTGTTTCTGTGCCGAACCTCTACTGGTAGCTGGGTTTCTGCGGAGCTCAAAAAGGGAGACTGTCGCACTCCCTGTTATCATCTAGCCGGGACCACGCACACCGCGACAATTTCGTGACAGGCAAGATATTATTGCCTAGATTAAAAAAACATTGCTTTAAAGGTCCATAGTATATATACTCACATACCCAAAAGCTGTGCGACTGAAGAACACTGAAACTACAAGCAGGAAGACCAGGCTGCAAGAACTGAAGTGACTTAGGTGAGGGAAACTGAAGAAATTAAGAAGATTAAGGAGAATATAACATAAAATGTAGATGTCTACCAAATTTTGCAATTAGGAGTTTAAGTGCTGAAACAGAACCTTATTCTGCTTGAATCTTAAGCTTGTCTAGTATTGGCAGTGATTGCAAGGAGGGCTGGCCAATGTAAGTAAAGCACCTTCATTTCTTTGAGCATAAAGAAAAGGGCATATGCAGGTACTTCTAGGGATATTGCATTTTAACACGTTAAGAAGTCTTAGGGACAAGAGAGTATCTCTAGGGTGACAAAGGGTGGCTAGTATTTTGAAGTGCTGTGTTCAGGAAGCAATTTATTTTTAGTGAACACAGGTTAGGATCTCTGCTACAGACAGAAAGCAGCCACACCTCACAGCTCTAAGTAAACCATGAAACTTCAAACAAGCAAATCATTAATCCTCATTGGAAAATGTTATATGTGGTCATAGGTTGGAGAAAGACTTACAACTCGAGTCACCAAGATCATGGGACAAATAGCGTATTTTATTGTTCAGAACCATCTTGTATAGGGGGGTTGAATTTCCCAGGATTAGAAAGACGATTGGTTGGGATCTCGCCACCGCCCAGCTCCTTGACCAGTGATATGTCTGCATTCCGGATTGAACATGATTAGCTTAGGTCCCTGTTTGAGTTCAGATTTATCCTATGATTGCTCACTCAGGGACTTGTGTACTTCTGAACTAGGCGAGCCAAATTGGATTTATGTTATGGCCAGATTTATCTTGTCCAGCTACAGACCATCTGTACTGTTACAGGAAAAGAGGTAAGTTTAACCATATTTGGATATGGAAACTACTGGTGTTGAAGTCTTGCCCAAAAAAAAAAAAAGATAATTTTTAACTAGCTACCCAGTACTAAGAGATTATAGCAAAAATTATGCCTCTGTGTGTGGGAGAGGGCAGGTCAGGCCTTGCTCTGGCAAGACAGTGTCCTGCCCCACACCCCCCAGCCCTAGAGCATCCCAGACCCACAGTGTCTGTCAATCATTTGCCACACCAGAAGCAGTGCTCCACTCTGCCTAACCCAGCTCCTGAGTGGCCGGATGACTGGATGTCCCACCTGGGAAGGGGGGGGGGGGCGGACAGAGGTCCAGAGGTATTTAAGGCTGCACATGAGGCAAGCACATGTCTTGACCCTACCCTGCTCTTGGAGTTTCTATCTGGACACCACCTTAACCCAGGAGTTGATTGCTATATGTGTGTTTTTCTATCTCTTTTCTGTCTTTCTCACTTTCTTCTTCTAATTCCCTCTTCTTGGAACTTTTTGGGTAACTTAACATTGAATGGGTTTAAGTTTAGAGTTTGCTTAGTTGAATGGGCCCAAATATACCTGTGAGAAGTGTTTTATGTTGATTGGATGTTGTACTAAAACTTTGCCAAAAGTTCCTTGATTTTCTATATTTTGCCAGTAAAATTATTTTGACCTCTTGAGAATATCTAGTTGGTATTTGTCCCATGCATCTAACTGAGAGTACAGGAACCTCTGTAAGCCCCTTTCAGCAAGTTGTTTGGGGCCTTACAGCATGCTGTTTTGGAGCTCAGCTTACAAGTCTAGCAAGTACCAAAAATGGCTTTATTAAATTGTCTAACGCTTGATATGTTATTAATGATAAAGGAATATGTAAAATACTAGACCTCACCGAAGAAGAATACAATATCAAGAAACATGAAGGAAATTACCAACCAGTCTGCTGGACTCTTTGGTCATTGCAGCCAAAAGATTGGTTTAATGAACTCTCCTCCTGGATCCTGGTTGGCACCACACAAAATCGCCTGCAATTTTAGAGACTCACAGGATGGGGAGCGATGACTTGCATAGAAGGAAATTTTTATATTGACTAGACTTATGCTTTTGATTATTGAAATAGCAATTGTCCATTATATGATTGCCTGTATACTTTCCTCTCCTTTCTCCTCTGTCTGCTAGATTAGGACCCCACTGCTGCCACGAGAGGAAAGGTACCATTACTGTGGTCCCAGTCAATGTCTTGAGCCATGGAGTGGTATGAGAGACTGGAAGGACTGCTGGCTTGAAACATTTTGGGTGCATGTGTGGGGGGAAGGGGCAGGTCTGGCCTTGCTCTGGTGAGGCGATGCCCTGCTCTGCACATACACACACACACCCCCCCCCCCCCCACGCCCCCTGGACCTGTATCCCAGCCCCAGAGTGGCTGCCAGTCACTGGCACACTGGAGGCAATGCTCTACACCCCACCTCTGGAGCTCCTAACCCAGCTCCTAAGTGGCCAGATAACCAGAATTCCCACCTGGAGGAAGGGCCCAGGAAAGCCAAAGGGTACTCTTAACCAAAGCACGAGGCAAGCACACGTCTTAACCCTACCTTTCCTTGGATTTTATATCACTGATGGAACCAGGAGTGGTAGCTGTATTTTTTCTTTTCTATACCTTGTCTCTTTTCTTTTCTTTTCTTTTCTTTTCTTTTCTTTTCTTTTCTTTCTTTCTTTTCTTTTCTTTTCTTTTCTTTTCTTTTCTTTTCTTTTCTTTTCTTTTCTTTTCTTTTCTCTTTTCTTCTCTTTTCTTTTCCTTCTTCTCCCTCTTCTAATTTCCTCTTCTCGGAGTTTTGAGTAACTTAAAATTGGATGGGCTTGGAGTTCGCTAAGTTGAATGGGCAAAGTTAATGCTTTGTGAAATGTTTTATGTTTATTGAATGCTGCTCTAAACTTTTGCCAAAGTTCTTTGATTTTCTGAAGTTGCCAGTAAAGTTTTTTTGTTGTTTTGACCTCTTGAGAATATATTGTCAGTATTTCTCCCGTGCATCTAATTCAGGGTACATTAAAAAAAAAAAAAAAAAAAAAAAAAAGCCCTTTTAAGAGGCTCATTGAGCAAGCTTTTGAGGCCTTACACACTTGGTTAGTGATAGCCTTGGCTGCAGTGATCACAATATTGTGGTGTTTGGGACCTGGCTGTGCACACTGAAGATTAGTACTAAGGAAAAGGTTTTAGATTTTAGAAGAACAAATTTCAGCTTGTTTAGAGCTCAGTTGTGAGGGATTCCATGGGAAGCTTCCGTGGAGGATAAAGGACCTAGCGAGTGCTGGAAGCTTTTCAAGAAAACTTTCATGGAAGCACAAAAACAGTTCGTCCCCTTTAAGGGTAAGGGAAGTAGGCGAAGCAAAAGACCCCCTTGGCTTAATTGAAAGCTTTTGAGTCTGCTCAAAACCAAAAGAGAAACATACCAGAGATGGAAAAGCCAATGAATACACCTTGAGAGCTACAAGGGCATTGCCAGGGTGTGCAGAGATTCAGTTAGAAAAGCAAAAGCTCAGCTTGAATTGAAATTGACCAGACATATCAAAAGCTACAAGGAGGGGCTCTTCAGGTCTGTAAACAACAAGCAGAAACAGAAGGAAAATATTGGCCCGTTGTTAAACAGGAGAGATTAATTAGTCACCAACAACACTGAAAAGGCAAAGGTTCTCAACACTTTCTTCACCTCTGTCTTTACCAGCACTGATGGGCCCCAGGATCTGGGAACAAGAATCCAGGTGGATGCAAACACAGACTCACCGGCAGTGAAGGAAGAGTTGGCATGTGAACTATTACAGGAGCTTGACCCTGACAATTTATGGGCCCTGAAAATATCCACCTGAGGGTGTTAAGAGCTGGCTGATTTTGTTTTGAGGCCACTCTCCATGATCTTTGAGAAGTTGTGAGGACTGGGGAATCTGAAGAAGGCTAATGTCATCCCCATCTACAAGAAGTGCTTAAAGGACAATCCAGGAAGTTATAGGCCCATCAGTCTTACTTCAGTTCCTGGGAAAGTTATGGAACAAATCTTCCTGGGGCCTATCACAAGTCAGATGAAACATGTGATTGGGAAAAGCCAGCACAAGGACAAGTTGTCCTTGACAAACCTGATAGCCTTCTATGACAAAGTAACCTGCTCAGTTGATGTGAGGCAAGCAATGAACACTGTCTACCTGGATTTCCCCAAGGTTTTCAATATGTTTTCCTAGTCTCCTCCTAGAGAAACTGATGTGTTATGGTCCAGACAAGTGGTCTGTGAGGTGAGTGGGGAACTGGCTGACAGGCCACACCCAGAGGGTGGTGGTAAATAGTTCCTTTTCAATCTGGCAATCTGTCACAAGTAGGGTCCCCCAGGGATCGATATTGGGCCCATTGCTGTTTAATATCTTCATAAGTGATCTGGAGGATGGAATGAAGTGTACCCTGATGAAGTGTGCCAATGATACCAAACTGAGTGGGGAAGTGGACACATGGGAAGGGAGAACCACCCTGCAGGAAAACCTGGATAGGCCAGAAGAGTGGACTAACAAGAACCTTATGAAGTTCAACAAGGACAAATGTAAGGTCTTGCACCTGTGAAAACATAATCCAGGAGTGCAGCACAGGCTGGGAAAGGGACCTGGGGGTCCTGGTGGACAATGAGCTCAACATGAACGAACAGTGAGCTGCTGTGGCAGAGTCAACAGGATGCTGAGTCGCATAAACAAGGGCCTCACCAGCAGAGATAAAGAAGTCATTATCCCACTCTACTCAGTGCCTTGTCAGGCCTCACCTGGAATACTGTGTTCAGTTTTGGTCCTTGCTATATGAAAAAGATGTGGACAGGCTCAAGAGGGTCTACAGAAGGGCCACAAAGATCATCAAAGAACTGTGAAACCTGCCATATGAGGAAAGGCTGAGAGAACTGGGTTCTGAGGAAAGGCTTAGGGGGAGACCTTATCACCATGCTCTAGTATTTAAAGGGTGGTGACAAAGAAAACAGAGACTCCCTTTTTACATGGAAAAGAGGAGGGGGGGTAATGGGTACAAGTTACTCCTGGGGACATTCTGATTGGATACAAGAGGAAAATTTTTCACAATGAGAACAATCAGCTACACCATGTCAATTCACCACCAGAGCATCTCTTTCTAGCAGTTTGCTTATGCAGCTATAACTTCACTGGGATATATATGTACTTGGCTTTTTATTTTTGTTTCACTTGTCTAGTGCTGACCTAGTAAAAATTTAACAGTCATTACCTCTTATTATCACCTAAGCAGGGCCCAGATTCCCCTGTCTCAGGACATGACTGTAGCTTTTTTTTTTTTTCTACAGTATTTTAGCTAATGAATTCATGAACGTAAAACAGCGTTCTCCTCCCCCAGCCTCCCCACATTTTACAACAAACACAAAATTACTGGCACACTAGGGGGTTAAAAAGCAGTAATGAAGAGCAGCCTTCTTTTCTCCCTAACACAGATACATTAAGCAACCCTTAGTTATTAAAAATGAATATATATCTCTAATCCCTGTCAGGGGATTACTTAAGAACCTCTACCACATGAGCAGTAATTCCGGTGCTAACCCTAGGAGGAAGGAGGGAATTATTTAAGAAAAGGTACACAGTTACACACATGCATGTGTTCATAAAAAGCCCATACATCTATCATCTCCTTACAAATAGAGGAGGAACTAAAGAAGCAGCAATTTCAAAACTTCACTTTAAATACTACTACATTGATTTTGAAATTCTTTGATTTTCGCACAATTCAAAAAATGGTACAAAGCAGCAGTATGAGCTATCACAGCTGAAGCCAAGCACTTTGAAAGCAGTGTCTTGGTCCTGAAACAATATATTTGCCTGCTGGTGAGTGATGCTCCACAAGAACAGCTTATTTTGACATTGCTACTAATGCCCTCTCCAACCTTCCCCCAACACAGCACCCCCCTTAGTGCTGTCAGTGCAGTCTGTAGAAGAAACAGATTCAGCTTTTAAAAAACATCCTACCAACTTACAGACACCACACAACAGTGCAACAAGTGAGCACAGTTGAACAGGACAATATTTCTTAAGACTGCTGTCCTGAAGCAAAGTATAAACCAGTTCAAAACAATACAGAATTTAGGAAAAATAAATACATTTCAAGCACAAAGTGGTTTTGTTGGTGGATTTTGGTTTTTTCAATTTTAGCACATGCATAAACATTCCACATTGCATCATGACAGACTTCAGTTGCTTTTCCAAGTGCTTAAAATGCTACAGTCTAATACCTTTTCCCCTTTCTTCAAGGAAGATTACTGACATAACTGCAACAACAAAAAAACCACAAACCCAAACAACCACCAAACCAAAAAAACCAAAACTACTCTAGAACCCATTACACTGCCATATCTATCAGCATCACTCTAAGTTCAGAGAACTTATTTGCCATAGCTTTAAAAATCTGTTTGAGTTTTTAAAGCTTGTAGGAAAAAACATACAAAATCCTCAAGTCCAACAGTTAAAACAGCACTGCCATTTAAAAGGTAAATTCATGGAAACAATAGCTGTGAGGTAGTCATATTTTAACATCCTAGTCACATTTCCTTTTCCTCCTTTGCCTATGGGCTTCTTTGATTTCCCCGACATTATCTGTGGTGTAGCATACAAGCAATTCCTCCTCTAACTGAAGAGCTTTAAATATTATCTGATGATATCCAGCCAGGGATCTGTGTTGGTTTTGGCTGGGGAAGAGTTAATTTTCTTCATAGTAGCTAGTATGAAGCCATGTTTTGGATTTGTGATCAAAACAGTGTTGATAATTCAGGGATATATTTGTTATTGAAGAGTAGTGCTTACACAGAGTAAAGGTCTTATCTGCTTCTAGAACCACCCTGCTGGTGGGAGTGCACAAGAAGTTGGGAGGGGACACAGCCAGAATAGCTGACCCCAGCTGACCAAAGAGATATTCCATACCGTATGACATCATGCTCAGCAGATAAAGCTGGGGGAAGAAGGAGGAAGGGGGAACATTCAGAAGGATGGTGTTCTGTATTCCCAAGTCACCACTGCACATGATGGAGTCCTGCTTTCCTGGGGATAGCTGAACACCTGCCTACCCATGGGAAATGGTGAATGAATTCCTTGTTTTGCTTTGCTTGTGTACATGGCTTTTCTTTCCCTATTAATCTGTCTTTATCTCAACTGATGTGTTTTCTCACTTTTACCCTTCTGATTGAAGCCCCCATTCCAGGGAAAAGTGAGCCAACAGCTGTGTGGTGCTTGGTTGTCAACTGGGGTTAAACCACAACAGTCCTTTCTGATACCACACGTGGGGCTTGAAGGGTTTGTGATAATGACAGATTGACTAGGATATGCTAGATCAAATTTATAGCTGTTATTGCTGTTTAGCTATTAATAGACAGGCTCCTGTGCTTGCCGTGGTACTTGTTTGCCTCACTGTATATTAGTCTACTGCTCGTTAGTGGATGCTTTTTCATAGAATTATATAAACATTTAAGTTGGAAAAGACTTCAAAGATCATCAAGTCCAACTATTAACCTAACACTGATCAGTCCACCACTAAACCATGTCCTTAAGTGCCACATCCACACGGCTTTTAAATACCTCCAGGGATGGGGACTCAACCACTTCCCTGGGCAGCCTCTTCCAATGCTTGACCACCCTTTCAGTGAAGAAATTTTTTCTAATATCCAATCTAAACCTCTCCTGGCACAACTTGAGGCCATTTCCTCTTGTCCTATCCCTTGTTACTTGAGAGAAGAGATCAACTCTCACCTCACTACAGCCTCCTTTCAGGTAGTTGCAGAGAGCAATAAGGTCTCCCCATAGCCTCCTTTTCTCCAGGCCAAACACCCTCAGCCCCCTCAGCCGCTCCTCATAAGACTTGTGCTCCAGCTGCCTTTCCAGCTACATTACCCTTCTGTGGACACACTCCAGCACCTCAATGTCTTTCTTGTAGTGAGGGGCCCAAAACCGAACACAGGATTCGAGGTATGGCCTCACCAGTGCCGAGTACAGGGGGACGATTGCTTCCCTGGTCCTGTTTCCCGCACTATTTCTGATACAAGCCAGGATGCCATTGGCCTTCTTGGCCACCTGGGCACACACTGGCTCACGTTCAGCTGGCTGCCGACCAGCAGCCCCAGGGCCTTTTCTGCCAAACAGCTTTCCAGCCACTCTTCCCCAAGCCTGTAGCGTTGCGCGGGGTTGTTGCGACCCAAGCGCGGGACCCAGCACTTGGCCTTGTTGAACTGAATACCATTGGTCTTGGCCCATCAATCCAGCCTGTTCAAATCCCTCTGCAGAGCCTTCCCACCCAACTTGGCGTCATCTGCAAACTTACTGAGGGTGCACTCAATCCCCTCATCCAGATCATCCATAAAGATATTAAACAGGACTGGACTCAATACTGAGCCCTGGAGAACACAACTAATGACTGGCCACCAGCTGGATGTAACTCCATTCACCACCACTCTCTGGGCTTAACCATCCAGCCAGTTTTTTACCCAGCAAAGAGTGCATCCATCTGAGCCATTGAGCAGCCAGTTTCTCCAGGAGAATGCTGTGGGAAAAGTTTAGATAGACAACATCCACAGCCTTTCCCTCATCAACTAAGCAGGTCACCCTGTCAAAGAAGGAGACCAGGTTACTCAAGCCTTTCATAAACCAATGCTGACTGGACCTGATCACCTGGTTGCCTCTGACATGATGGCACTCAAGATGATCTGCTCTATAACCTTCCCCATCACCAAGGTAAGACTGACAGGCCTGTAGTTCCCCGGATCCTCCTTCTGGCCCTTCTTGCAGATGGGCATCACATTCGCTAACCCCCAGTCAATTGGGACCTCTCCGGATAGCCAGGACTGCTGGTAAATGGTTGAAAGTGGCTTGGCGAGCTCTTCTTCCAGCTCCCTCAGTACCCTTGGGTGGATCCCATCTGGCCCCATAGACAAGTAGTGTAGCAGGTTACTGACCATTTCCCCTTGGACTATGGTGGCTTCATTCTGCTACTTGTTGCAGTGTGTTGCAACATCCTGTTTTAAACTTCCCAGCCCCTTCCCAGGTGTGGCAATACCCCTCTCCCTTCCCCCTCGCTCCCTTGCTGAGTGAGTTCTGTCAATCAGTTTTAACATTCCAGCAAGGCCATCGTGTGGTTGGTCAAGTTCAAAGGATGCAATACAGGCCTGGGGGTCATTGGCCTGTCTATGTGTCTCTTGTCCCCCTGAGACCCTCCTCCTCCCACCTGGTTGGTGCTCACCTGTCCCTTCCCCTCCCCCTGTCCCTGGGCTTAAATTGATCCCCGACCATGTGCTCGGGATTCTGTTGGAGCTGTTACCTAAGATTCAGACGTCTGTGACCATGGAATAAACTCTGGATATTAACCTTCCGGCAGAATCCATCTCCTTTTCTCCTCACCATCGCTTGAAGCCTTTCCACCAGAGGTAAACTGAGTTTCTAGCCTTGCCTGGACTTGTTCCAGTGCCTGCTGCCACATACAGCCAGCCAAAGGTGTCTCTGAGGTGAAATACCACAGTTGCCGCCTTTGGCCAGCAGCAAGGGTCAGACAAGCCCAGGCACAATCTACCTGGTAATATTGGGATTCCTATTCCAATAGCTACTCATCCCTGTCAGGGAGCTGAGTACCTGGAGAACAACTGGTCTTACTATTGAAGACTGAGGCAAAGAAGGCATTAAGTATGTCAGCCTTTTCCTCATCCTTTGTCACTATGTTTCTCCCTGCATCCAATAAAAGATGGAGATTATCCTTAGCCCTCCTTTTGTTGCTGATGTATTTGTAAAAACATTTTTATTGTCTTTTACGGCAGTATCCAGATTAAGTTCTAGTCAGGATTTGGCCATTCCAATTTTCTCTGTGCATTACCTCACAACATCCTTGTAGTCCTCTTGAGTTGCCTGGCCCTTCTTCCAAAGTTCCTAAACTCTGTTTTTGTTCTGAGTTCCAGTCAAAGCTCTCTGTTCAGTCAGGCTGGCCTTCCCCACTGGCTCAGATTTCAGAACATAGGAATGGCCTGCTCCTAAGCCTTTAAGATTTCCTTCTTAAAGCACATGGATGTGTCCTTCCTGGACTCCTTTGTCCTTCAGGACTGCCTCCCAACAGACTCTGTCAATCAGGCCCCTAAACAGGCCAAAGCCTGCCCTCCACAAGTCCAAGGTGGTAGTTCTGCTGACCCCCGTCCTTACTTCTCCAAGAATCAAAAACTCTTATCGTTTTGTGACCGCTGTGCCCAAGATGGCCTCTAACCATCACATCGCCCACCAGTCCTTCTCTGTTCACATACAAGAGGTACAGCCTCCCCTAATTGGCTCACTCACCAACTGTGTCAGGAGGTTTTCTTCCACACACTCCAGGAACCTCCTAGACTGTTTCCTCTTTGCTGTATTGTATTTCCAGCAGACATCTGGTAAGTTGAAATCCCACATGAGAACAAGGGCTAGTGATTCTCAGACTTCTCCCAGCTGTTTATAGTATATTTCATCTGCCTCTTCATTCCATAACAGACTCCCATCAGATCTGCCTTGTTGGCCTTTCCCCTTAATACTGACACTTAAATGCTCAACCCTATCAGTGCCATCGTTAAGCTCTAGACAATCAAAGCACTCCCTAATATACAGGGCTACCCCACCTTCCTTGCCTGTTCCTTCTGAAGTGTTTATAGCCATTCATTGCAGCGCTCCAGCTGTGCAAGTCATTCCATCATGTGTGCGTGATGGCAACTATGTCATAGTTTTCCTGCTGCACAATGGCTTCCAGTTCCTCCCGTTTGTTGCTCATGCTGTGTGCATTGGTGTAGATGCACCTCAGTTGGACTATTCTCAGGCGCATCAGTAGTTTATAACACATCAATAACCCTTGTGTCTTTGCTGCCACATGGATCTCCATCCCCTACCTCCACTAAGACTGCAGACCAAAGGACCTCACTAGTTTCTTAAACACTGGCATGTTGCCTCCAGGCTTATCTCTAGTGAGCCTGGGTTTATCTCTTTCTCCCTTGCAATCTAGTTTAAAGCTCTTTCAATGAGCCTTGCTAACTCCTAGGCAAAGACCTTTTTCCCCTTTGACACAGGTGTACCCCATCTGTTGCCCACAGGCCTGGTGTCACAGACCGACCCATGATCAAAGAACTCAAAATTCTGCCAGTGACACCAGGCTTGGAGCCAGGTACTGATCTTCTGGCTCTTTCTGTTTCTTCCCTCATCATTCCCTGCAACTGGAAGGATAGAGAAAAATATTACTTCTGCTCCTGATCCCTTAACCAGTCATCCCAAGGCCCTGAAGTCTCTCTTGATTGCCCTCAGACTTCCTGTTGCAACTTCATTGCTGCCTACCTGAAAACTTAATAATGGGTGATAATTTGAGGGCCGTACCAGGGTAGGAAGCTTTCTCTTCACATCTTTAACCTGGGTCCCAGGGAGGCAGCAGACTTCCCTAAGAAGTGGGTCTGGTCTGCATATGGGGCCTTCTGTTCTGTTCCCTTCATAAGGGAGTCTCCTATGACAACAACCTGTTTACTTTTCTTTATGGAAGCGGTTTTGATGCAGGGCATAGGCTGACTTAACCTCAGCAACACATCCATGCTAGATGAACTATTGTCCTCATTATCGTTCAGCTCCACTTGCAGAGCCTCGTATCCATTATGCAATGGCACTTGGGAAGGTGGGGCAGTCACAGAGGAGATGCACTTGCTGCGCTGGGCAGGCACTTGCCTCCACTGGCCCCTATTCCTTATGTCACCATGTTCAGCTGGGAGGAGAGAGGATAGGGAATCCTCCATATCATGCACCCTGTCTACCTGTCAGGCCTGTCCCAGGGAAGGTAGGGTGCGATTCCAGTAATCTCTCTCTCACACTCCCTGATACTCCTCAACCTATTCACTTCCTGCCAGAGTTCTGCCACTAAGTAGAGGAGTTCCTTTACCTGGGCTCACTGTTGCCTTCTGGATCAAGGCAGGCGACCTGGTTCTGAGGTACAGCTCGACAGCCCTCTCTCTAGGGCCGTTCGGGCCAATGACATACGCAGACACCAATGTGGTGGATGGTCAAAAGGCGTTTATTACTTCTTCTCATGGGGTCTTATAGTCTTAGGGGTCTCTACGTCAAAAAGGGGTTTGTCCTTCTTACCTATGGTTAGTAGGGGATGGAAAAGTACTGGGTAAGGGATGGAAAGTTACTGGCTTCAGTGGGGCAACATTCCTATTGTTAGTGGGACCACATTCCTATGTTAATTTCTTATCTATGAGTACCTGAGGGTCTTATCTATGGGGAACCGAGGGTCCTAGCTTTCCGTGACATCGCGAAATCTTCCGCAGCGCCTCTTCCCTAGCTACCACATCTCCCCCTCCCTTTTCACAAATGAATGAGGTAGTCGTGTACATAGATACTGAATTGAGGTATAAGGTTGTAACTTGACAAGGGAAAGGGATTTTGGGAAACCTGAGTAAGCTTTTGCCAGACAAGTTTGGAAAATTTTGTGACTGGCAGTGTTCTTTGGTTGAATTCCCTGGTTGAATTCACAGCAACTGTCGTCGCCCTATGAACAGGATGTTGGTCCGTTCCAGGCGGCTCTGAACGAATGAGACCAGCTTGTTCAGCAGGCATGGTCCGAAGGTGACTGTTAGAAACAGCATCGCCGATGGACCTATCAGGGCAGAAATCAAAGTGGTTAGCCATGGTGATTGATTGAACCAGGACTCGTACCAGCTCTGTTGGGCCTCCCTGTCTTTCTGCCTCTGGGCCAGTGTGTTCCGGAGTTCTGCCATGGAGTCTCTCACGACTCCCGTGTGGTCTGCATAGAAACAGCACTCTTCTTTCAAGGCGGCACACAGGCCCCCTTGCTGCATGAACAGGAGGTCCAGGCCCCGCCTGTTCTGCAAGACCACTTCTGAGAGTGAGGAGACTGACTTCTCTAGATAGGAGATGGATTTCTCAATCCTCTGCAGGTCCTCGTCAATCGTTGCCTGCAGTTGGGACAGTCCTTGGTGCTGTGTCGCTAGGGCTGAGACACCCGTGGCCGTTCCTGCTGCTCCCAGGCCGAGCAGCATTGCGATAGTTATACCTGTCATTATTTCTCTTTTGTGGATCCGGCTGGGTCCCTCAAGAAGATGGTACATCTCTTCGTCTGAGTGGTACAAGACCCTAGGAACAATCAGAACTTGGACACAGAAGTCATTAGAGTCATTGAACTTGGGAAGGAACACACAAGGACTCACTCCGGATCGCTGGCAAACCCACATCCCCGATGCGGATGGGACTGCCCACTTATTGTTTTTCCTGTTCAGCCTGCCAATTTTGGTGCAGATGTTGCCTCCCCGCTTAGCTAGGGTTGCATTGCCAAAGCATCTGCCTCAGCCTGTGACTTGACTCAGGGTGATTCCTTTGCGAGGGATGTCCCATCTGCACTGGTGAGGGGCGTCGGCTGAGGAATAACTGAAGGGAGTGTCTAAAGCGACTCCTTCGTAAAAGGGGGGTTTGACATCGTAACAAAGCCAGCAGGATTCGGTTAGGTTAGGGTTGGATTCGTTCAGGGATACAAAGGTAGCCTCTAACATACGAAGGATTGGGTCTGCGTCTGACCCGGTTAAGCGACTCATCTGAAAGGTTTCCGCTTGACCGGTCGGGACATTGCTGACCCCTGTGGGTAAGGTTTTGGGGTAGGTTATGTTTCTCCCTTTCGGCACGCTTTTAATCACTTTGTTGGGTCCGACTGCTCGGGGTGCTGACGGCTGGAGCCTGATAATTTGCACGTTCACCCTCTCTTTTGACCCTTGAAGGACCACTGTCCACGTTCTGCCTGTGGCCCAGCTAGAGTGGTCTGGCTGCAAGACCGTCATGTTGTAATCAGTGCATGCCCGAAAGTTAGGGATTTTAATTTGGTTTCGATGGGGGTTTTCGCGAAAGAAGAAGGGTATTTTGCAGCCGATGGGTGCCCAGGTGAACTGTAAGAATTCGTCTGGCTCTTGTGGATCCCACCCAGGCCCCGACGGTCTGGCATCTGTGACTATCGTTTCGCAGCCCCAGTGCCCACAATATCCCCACCCTGGGTGATTGCAGTAGCTTTTCCCAGGGTTTGAAGCTGGGCACCAGTAGGATAGGTACGAGTGTTTGGCGTGTAGGGAATAGGGGTTTGCCCTTGGCTGTCCTGGAAACAGGTCGGTGATGCGGAGCACGAAGGATGGAGTGTTCGGTGTGGTGATTTCTCTGAGTGCTTTGCCACTACTAAGGTGTCGCATGACCCACCTGAAGGGCTGATGGGGGTAGTGGTCTGGGCTGGCTTGCCCTCTGGTGACAAGCCCCAACAGCAAAATCACACAGGAGCACCTTTGGTGTTTGGGTCTCACACGTGCGGGTCTCTCGGGTGCTGCCTGACGGCTTGGTGGTCTGTCACTTTCGTCTGGAACCGGGATGTATGTGTCACGAGGACGTCCCACGAGCAGGTCCTGTAAACAAAGACTCGCAATTCTCGTCAGTCTCATTCTGCTCGCTATGAAGGTCCGGTTTAATCGACTTAGGTGGACACCACCTGATTTTGCCGTCCTTTTTGACAGCTGCGTACCCTCTCCCCGTGAGCATCAGCCTCCAACCCCGTTCCCACTCGCCTAGCTCGTTTCTGATCACCACCTGTGGGCCCTCTTCTAGCGCTCGAGTGGCCCAGTGTTTTTGGACGGGACTGTTTGTTTCGTCTCCCCTAGGGAATTGATTCAGTGCCAGCAAAGCAGTTGCCAGCATACGTGCCTGATCTCCTGGGGGAATGGCATTGGCAAAGCCCTCTGCTTTTGCCAGTACTTCTATCTTGGTTTTCAGGGTCTGGTTTGCTCTCTCAACTATGGCCTGCCCGGTACTGTTGTGTGGGATGCCTTGCACTAACGTGATGCCCCATTTCGCAGCGAATTCCTGTACTTGTTTAGAGATGAAATTGGAGCCGTTGTCCGTTTTGATCTGCTTGGGGATACCAAGCCAAGCCATGGCTGTCAGCCAGTGCTGAATTGTGTTTTTGGAGTTGGTTTTGGGGTGCCGTGTGGCTATGATCGTCCCGCTATAAGTGTCTACTGTCACTGCAAGCCATGCTCGGGGCTTCATCAGTTCGCACCAGGTGAAGTCCGACTGCCAGATTTCTGAGGGCTTGAGACCTCTCGGGTTGACTCCGTAGGTCCAAAGGGGTGACTTCTGGCAGTAAGGACAAGCGGCTACCACATGTTTCGCGTCCGCCGTCGGGATTCCGCATCTCTTCGCCAGTGCTTTGACTCCGATGTGGAGCGACTCGTGCAGTTGACGAGCTCTTTGCAGGGTCCAAACGCCTTTCGCTGCAGCGTCCGCTTTATCGTTGCCGGTCTGGAAGTAGCCTTTGACTGGGTCATGGCTGTTGATGTGGATGACTGACACGGTGCCCTGTCGCGAGGAAAGTGCTTCTTCCAGCATTAGGGCTGCTGCTGATGTCGACACTCCTGGTCCTGCCATGGACAGGCAGAGCCTTGCCACGAATATAGAGTCCGTTACGATGTTGAGGTGTTCGTCTTGGAAGAGTCCGCATGCCAAAACCACTGCTGCTGCCTCCAGCTGTTGCACCGACAGTGTGGGGTCACACGCTTTGACGCAGTGCCATTGTTCTCCTGCCTGCCACACTGCTGCTGCGGTTGAAGTCGTGGAGGAAGCGTCTGTGAAGACCGTTGGTCCTGGCTGCGGTCTGTCCTTGACCTTCGGTGGCACGTCCATGTCGACTGCGGTCAGCAGCTTTGTCCAGGGTGGCTTGGAGGAGTAGGAGATTTCTCCTCCAAAGCCGGAGAGAGCAAGGGCCAGGTACTCTGATATTGTGGCTGACTCCGAGGTCGGCTGCTTGCGAAACGGAAGGTGGATGCTTGTCGGCTCTGTCCCTAGGTGTTTCAAGGCGAGTCTCCTGCCTTTCATGATGAGACTGGCGATGCATTTGATTCCTGGGGAAAATGCACGAGCGGGTCTTCCGAGGACCACCCATTGGATCGGTCGGGCCTTTTCAGCAAGTCCTTGAGCCAGTGCTCCTACTCCCCCCTTCGGTGTAAAGTGGACGTACAAGTCCAGTGGCATGGCTGGGTTCCACCTGGCAAGCGTGCCAGTGGACATCTGGTTTTCGATGAAGTCGAGGGAGCTCGCTGCTTGCGGCGTCAGCTCCTTGGGATCCCAGGGGTTCTTCCCTTTCAGGAGATCGTATAGAGGGTCCATGACCTCGGGAGGAATCAGGACGACGTTGCGAAGCCACTGCAGCGATCCCACCAGGCGTTGCACGTCGTGGAGCGTCTTGACGTATTGAAAAGAAGCAGTCCTTGATGTCCAGTACTGTGCACGGCTGCCCTTCGGGGATGGCTGAATTCGCGGGTAGCAGTGTCTGGACTGGACCCAGGGGTCGGATCTTCTTGTTCACCTCTCTCAGGTCGTGGACGAGACGATAGCCTTGTCCGGACCTCTTGGGGATCACGAATACAGGGGTGTTCCATGGGCTGGTGGAGGGTTCTATGTGACCCTTTTGCAGTTCGCGGTCGACCAGTTCCAGCAAAGCTGCCATTCGAGGCTCTGTCAGGGGCCACTGCTCAACCCATACAGGGTCTGATGATTTCCAAGTCAATTTGATTGGCAGCGGAGGGTGCACGGCAGTGGCCCTCAGGATAAATTTGTAATCCGAAATCCTAGCAAGGAAAGAACATCCCTTCCCAACAGGGGTGGAGAATTTTGCAAAATGTAGGGGTAAATTGCTACTGTCTGTTCTGATCCCTTTTTCGTGTGAAGTGTTATAGCCACCAGCTGGGTGCTTTTCCATGCCTGGGACTGCCCCCCCACTCCATTCACTGGAGGGACTTCTTTGATTTGCCAATGTCCGGGCCAGTGTGCTTGGGGAATAATCGTGCAGTCTGATCCCGTGTCCGCCCAGAACTGGAACCCTATGACGTGTGGATCTTGACTACCATAAAGGCGGCATGTCCCCCACACCATCAGGGGTTCCTTCCCTATTTTCATGACCAAGGCCACCCAGGGATCCCGCTCTGGGACATCCCCTGCTGTTCCTGTGACTCCGGCGCGGCTTGTGGCGGTGGGGGGTGCGAGGGTATTGAGGGCGGTGCTGCGCAACTCTGCCATTGTATTGCTGGAGGGGATGCAAAGTTGACTGCTCCCTGTGGGGCCATAGGGTATGAGGGTCCCCTGCCCCACTGGGGGCTGCTGTAGCTGGGCCGCTGCATGTTCCAGGTGGGAGGGGGCTGGATACGGCCTGGCTGCCCCCTCCCTCTCCCGTTTCCCTGAAACCTGGATCTGCATTCCTTAGCTAAATGCCCCTTCCTTCCGCACACCCAGCACGGCCCCCTACCTCCCCCTTGGCGTGGTGGAGCATCTGCTGATAGGCGCCTTGGCTGGGGGCAGTTTACTGCCAAGTGGCCTGCCTGGCCGCACTTAAGGCACGCCATCACACTGGTTATTGCAGTGTGAACTGCTGCTTGAATGGGAACTAGATGTTCCTCCTTTGCAACGTGTCTGATCATGGCAGCTATATTGGACCCCTGCGGCAGTGACCTTAAAATGTCTTTGGTGGCTGAGTTACATTGCTGGCGTAGGCAGTCTGCCAGCACGGGACCCTTCGCCTCTGGGGGTAACGCAGAGGAATCTAATGCAGCCTGAAGTTTGTCCACAAACTGAGTGAAACTTTCACTCTCACCCTGTTTTATGAGAGACCACGGGGATGGTTTAGCTACCACTTTCGAAGTGTCACGGATGGCTTCTCGGGCAGCACGGGTGGTTGTCATGACCTCATGGGCACGCAAACCCTCAGCCTTTTGCTGGGGGGTGATCATAGTGGGGTCTGTGCCCATTAGCCTCTGTATGCTGGAGCCGTGCAGTGGGTGGTCTGCCCCCGTTACCAAGGCTAGCTTTTTGAGGCAATTATCCTCCCATTCTTGTTTAAAAACGATCATCCCCGCACCATCAAATATCATTCTACACGTCTGCTTAATATCAAAGGGAAGCATACCGTCCCCACCAAAAAGGCCGTCAATGAGTGTGCAAACCATGGCAGAATTAATTCCCTTATCCGCAATCGCTTTAACAATTGCCTGCACATCTTTTGGATTAACCGGTGAATAAATCCTTTGGTTTCCGCCTGCCCCCCCCACATGAACCGGGAACACCAGAGTGGCAGACGGAGCCCATTCCGCGCAAGCCATTTTTATTCTCCGCCAGTTTGTAAGCGGGGTTCGGTTTTTCTCTGGTAACCCCTTCACCCATGCAGGAGCGTTGTGGCTAGTGACCTTACATGCCGCTGCTCTCTCTCTGTTAGAGCTAGAATCTGAGTCGGAATCCTCCGACCCTGTCTCGGGCTCCGAGCTCGAGTCTGAGTCCGAGCCGGAAGTCGAGTAAAGAGACGCTTCCGGGCTGCTCTGCCTTTTCCTCGGGCTCCGACCCCGCCCCTTCTTGCGGGGGTCGGGCCGTTCCCTCCCCCTGGGGTCCCCCCGCCTCCTGCTGGGGGAGGTCCTTGCCCTACAAGGACTTAATTTGAATAAAGCGCTCTGATTGGTCTTACGCGCCTCCGCGGGGGCTGCCCCGTCTCCCCGCTCGCCCGCGCATGCGTTGTTCAGTGGGCTGACTGCGTTTCCGCCCCCCGCCTCCTCCTTTCCGCCCTGACCATGCGGTCTGGCGCCATTTTCAAACGCATATGGTGGGGGGGCGTTTCTATCGGTCCCTATGGGGTCCGACATTCTGGCCGCGTTCCGCGCCTCCTCCGCGAGCCCCCGCCAGAACACCCGCGTGTGCTCCCCCCCCTCCGATGGTGAGTCCGCTCCCTGAGGGGGATCCGGCGTTCGCGCCTCCGCGCGCCCGCCCGGGTCAAGCACCTCCGCGGTTTGTGTCACCGCGCCCACCCCCAACTGCGGCACGGCTAATAAACAAGCTCGCGCGGCTTTCCAGGTTTCTTGCTCTTGTCGAGCCTTTTTCAGAGCCTGGACAACTCTGCCCCACGATTTTAGGGCTTTCCCTGAGCCCAAGGACATAGCGTCCTCCGCCAGGGCTTTTGTACAGTTATCCCACACGTCCGAATGTAGGACGTCCACGGGGCTTTCAATAGCCCCAAGATTAATCAATCTCGTCAATGCGAGAGTTAAATCCTTAAGTTTACATTCTATACCCCATTGCGCATGCATCTCTGTTACGACCTTCGCTATGGCTTCCATCGTCCAAGCTGGTCCGGGAGCGTCCTCCCCGCTGCGATCAGTCCCGCTGTCGCAGCCGCCGTCCTCGTTCCAGGAGTGTCCCCGTTTGCCGGGCGCAAGCCGCTGTCCCGGGTTCCGGCACCAAATGTTGCCTTCTGGATCAAGGCAGGCGACCTGGTTCTGAGGTACAGCTCGACAGCCCTCTCTCTAGGGCCGTTCGGGCCAATGACATACGCAGACACCAATGTGGTGGACGGTCAAAAGGCGTTTATTACTTCTTCTCATGGGGTCTTATAGTCTTAGGGGTCTCTACGTCAAAAAGGGGTTTGTCCTTCTTACCTATGGTTAGTAGGGGATGGAAAAGTACTGGGTAAGGGAGGGAAAGTTACTGGCTTCAGTGGGGCAACATTCCTATTGTTAGTGGGACCACATTCCTATGTTAATTTCTTATCTATGAGTACCTGAGGGTCTTATCTATGGGGAACCGAGGGTCCTAGCTTTCCGTGACATCGCGAAATCTTCCGCAGCGCCTCTTCCCTAGCTACCACAGCTCACCTCCCACAGGTGTGCTCACTACTGATGCCCAGTACTGGCATAAGAGCAGGGCACACCCTGCAGCCTGATACATGTTCCCGCCGCACCTCTGGGCAGCTGTGTCAGTCACAGTGGGTACAGAGTTTAGAGAGGCCATAGCTTTCTACCAGGTAGTACGATTGCTCTCTGGAGCACCTCAAAGCATGTAGCCATGGATGAGCTCACAAAAGAGCAGGTACACCCCTGGAGGACCTGAAGCCATGGGTAAGGCTTTGTTGGAACAAGTATACCCTTAAGGGACTGCAGTCTGTGGATAAGTCCAAGCCAGAACAGGGGCAAGGAGAGGAGTTCATTGCAATATTAAACCCTAGAACCTGGTCCAAAGGGACCAGTGGTGGAGACTGTAGCGGAAATACCTTTAAAATGTTGCAACCTAATATTTGAGTTGCCTGTTATAGGAATTACTATAGCAGGAATCACCTGAACCAATGGAAGTCTTACAAGAAGCAGTTGTAGTGCAGCAGTGACCTGACCTGAACTGACCTTGGTGCCCAGTAGCTGCATCCAACACAGCATTTCTGTCCTGAGTGACCACTATAGCAGATGGAGCCCAAAGTCATGGACTAAATGAACTCGGTAGACATTTGTGGACATTTTGCAGGGGTGGTCCATAGACTAAGGGAATGATAGGTGTATTGTATCAAATGATGGAAAGGGAGGTGGTGGTTAATGAGGATATATTGGCTAGTGTGGGACCTGACCATGATATAAATGGTATGGAATAAGGGGTGGAGAATGTGCTGGTTTTGGCTGGGATAGAGTTAATTTTCTTCATAGTAGCTAGTATGGAGCTATGATTTGGATTTGTGCTGTAAACAGTGTTGATAACAGAGGGATGTTGTTGTTATTGCCGAGCAGTGCTTACACACGGCCAAGGCCTTTTCTGCTTCTCACACCATCCCACCAGAGAGGATGCTAGGAGTGCACAAGAAGTTGGGAGGGGACACAGTCGGGACAGCTGACCCCAACTACACCAACTACCTGGAGATGGATGAACATCTGCCTGCTGATGGGAAGTGGTGAATGAATTCCTTGTCTTGCTTTGCTTGTGCACATGGCTTTTGCTTTCCCTGTTAAACTGCATTTATTGCAACCCATGAGTTTTTTTCATTTTTACTCTTCGGATTCTCTCCCCCATCCCACCAGGGGAGGGTGAGTGAGCGGCCGTGTGGTGCTTAGTTGCCGGCTGGAGTTAAACAACAACAGGTCCATAATTTGTCTAACTTTTCTCACAATGAATAATGCCTATTAACACAAAATAATACCACTGACCTCTTACAAGATTAATCCCTTGAACTGGCACTACTAATTACTGAGATTCTGGCATTGCATCTCTAGCTTTAGGATGCAAGGAACATTAGAACTACAATATTTCTTCAACCAAAGACTCAGAATGCTGTCATAATTACCTGCTACCCAGTGCTGTTACATAAATATAATCTCATATAATCAGCAATTATGATCCTCTGCTCTCCAGAGTTTCTCTTACATAAAAAGACAAGCAAAGTACTTCATCTACTGCCCCCTTCTCTTCCTGTACAGTCCAGGGTCAGTGCCTTTTCTTTAGATGCTTTTATTTGAAACAGTTCGAAACAGTTCAGCAAAGGGTGAAAGAGGACACCACACTCATCCTGTTGGACACCTGAAGTAGCCTAAAAGAGAGAGTTTGAGTACAATACAACCAGCCTTTTTTTTCCCCCTCTTTCAAAAAAATCTACTTGAAACTGGAAGGTAGGAGGCAATCTTCAGACACTTAAGCTTAAATTAGAACCTTCCTGGTTTTCCCTCACACTTTCTGAATATACTCAGGAGACTGGTAGAAAAACCATACATACCTTACATGTAATGAGAGAAAGAGACAATGTACAAGACTTAATTTTCATTTACTATTCACCTGTGTTGGTCAATTTACCCTATCCCAATTTTCATATTATGTCTTCCCTTTACACTGCTCTTGCATTGCTGCCCTCTTACAACCAAACTCTATCCTGTGGTGTAATTTGCTTCCCTCCCTTCTTCATTGATCAATGTGCTTCCAAGAGACCAAACATCAGCAGAAACTATAAACACTGTCAAGATGAGAAATGGAAGAACTCTAGCTCTAAAACAATAGGGCAAGGCAAATTAAGCTACAGAATAAAGATGCTGTTAATATCATGTATACAGAAAGGGAACATTCAGTATTTGCTGTTGAAGAGCGTTTCTGCTCTTTTAAATACTTAATTCTGTTAGCCAAAACAGAACTCCTGCATTTGTAAGTCCCTCTTTCAAACATGTCATATAAGCCTTCCTTCTCCATGCTTCAAACATTTTTTTACATTATAGATATAAAACCCAGTAAAATTGAAACAGCATTATTTGATAAAATATATTCTTTAAATAAGAAACCGTACATTACATACACTGTACTTTGTTCAATTAGAAAAAAGCCACAAACAATACAACAACCAAACCCAAAACCAACAACACTAAACAAAGACAGGAATGCATGAGATTGTACAAAACAGTTACAGGACCATCATCACGGGACCATGAAAAAAAAAAAAAGAAGCAAAAGTGATGGATAAAGCAAGAATGACCGCTTCAATGCTATTGAAGTGAGACTACTTCTCTACTATGCAAACAAATTAATGCAATGATGCTGAAGTTAACTGACAGTGCTAATCTACTGTAGTAGGCATGCAGGAATATATACTAAGAGTGAATAGCATGCTCTCAGGATGGGATTTCTACATGAAAAATTATCATTTTATGTATGTTGGCAAACCAATGTAAAGTCTGCAGAGAGCATCTTCCAGGATATGTAGTAAATAAACTTCTCACACCCCCAGCCTTTGAGTCAAATAGTTGCATTTGTACAGCAGCATATGGGAAATCTGACTTGGCATGAAAGTTTGATACTGTCTCTGGATATTCTCATTATATTTAAGAGCAATTTAAGAGAGATCCACAAAAGCAATATTTATTTTCAAACTATTTTACAAGAAAAGCAAAATAGCTTACTGAGACTACCAAGAAATAATTGCTTGCACCTGCTAATTTTTCAAATCCCAATTGTGGTAGTGCTTCCCCCCCCAGCCACACTATGATCTGAGAAATGCTCATTAGGCCTTGGCCTTGATGAACAGCACCTGGACTAAGCTCCTCTTGAGCTTATCAGAAACACTGTCTGCTCCCAGGAACTTGTGCTGTCTAACAAGCTCCTGTTTTTTAACAGCCTTGGAAACTTATTTTTCTTGCCTGAATTACAACCCAAATGGAATAACACTTTTGTTATCAAACTTTCAAAGAAAGTTACTGACCCGAATTACAGACAGGATGGAAAATTACTATGACTAAAGCCCACTCTCTTGTGGCCCTATAAACACCAGTCCAAAATGAGACCCTTTGAGCTCTCTTGGACTGCAGTGGGCTGTGACCAGCAACCTCCCTCTGAGTGGGGCCTCTGAGAGCCAGTGAACTCTCAAGTTTGCCATACTCGGAGGACTGCCAAATGATGATGGATCCTGGGCTGATACCCCCCCACTCCTCAAGGCTCAACCCTTTGCCCATTGAGAAGATGCAAGTGCATCCAAAGTGAGCACTTCACTGAATTCAAGGGGAATTTTTCACAGGTAGCTTGTACAGACTCTTTATGTCTGTGCGCATGCAAGTGTGAATATGCTACAGCAAGTGTACTAGGAATGCTGCTCTCCTAGATTCTTAAGCACATTAGATTTGTAAGTTAGGCTTATAAGTGAGTTACTGTTGTGCTTATACTAAGTTCTATAGAATCTCTTGTTAATTTGTTTAAATTAGGCTATCAATTAGGTGCTGTTAGGTTTAGGTGCTGTTAAACCTTTAGGCCTAAACTGTTGGTCAAGTCCAGGGCTAAGTTTAGCAAGGGGGTCCACTCTGAACCTTGTGACTCAATGGGAGGCTCTCCCTCATTCCTTTATTATCCTTACCCAACCTCCACATACATAATTTTTTGTTGATTTTAGTTTTAGATTGATTTATTTTAGATTATAGTCCAATTTTTCTCAGTGTGCTTTAACCATCTAGTAAGTAGTAGAGTCAACCTTGACAATTAACTTTGTTGTGCTTTTGCTTTTATATTAAACCTGATATCGTTGCCAGTGATTCTTTGAGTGACCTGACACACTCATTTGTGACAAATGTCTATGGAATAAAATCAGAGTATGCTTTGGGGAGATGACAGGAGAGACAGACTTCAAGAAAAACACCACTGGCAAACATTAAAAACAAATGTTCTGTCACAGGGTCACTAGTTCTTTTCAGTAGTTTTAGGTTTAGCTTCACTAGCTTACCTCTTAAAAAAGGTCCCCCTGATCAGAAGACACAACTAGGAAAAGTCAGCTAATTTATACAAGGCACTAGGAAGAGAAACTTCATGACAGACAGTTATACAAGCCATGCTGCAAAAGCACTGTTAGAGCATTTAGACCCCTGTATAAGGTCTATGTTGATAAAGGACCAAAGAGAGGATAATTTATCACTGCTGATTTAGAGGGCATTCATTACATTAAACTACCTTAACAATCCCCCAATTAAAACCCAACCAGAAACAGTATTATTTTGAGCAAAATAAAAGTTTAACCCATTAAAACCAGAAAAGATTAATTCCTGCAAGGTCTTTGAAAAGCATCTGAGATGACAGTCCACCCTATCTTAATAAACAAAAAATCCAAGGAAGGTCACGCATTTGAAGAGCCCCTTCCAGAATGAAGTAACAGACACTAAATGCCAAGCTCTTGAAACTGAAAGTTTGTAAGTAAGTTTATTTAGGCAAATACAATTCAAGTGGGCTTTTGTTTTATTAAAAAAAAAAAAAAAAAAAAAACCAAAAAGCCAGAACTACTCAATCTGATTTATATGTGTGAAAGATATTCATCTTATTCATCACCACTAATATAAAGCAAAGGGAACAAAGAGTATTAAGTTTAGGCTACCAAGAAGTGTTATTTCCTGTCCTCATCTATTCTGAAATACAAAGTCTTTTCCTTTTCCCTGACTTAGACTGACAAATCAAATTCATTTCTTGCCAATTAAAAATAAAGTAGGATGCTGAGACACAAAGACAAAACTAAAACACCTTCCTCCCCCAACCCCCTTCTTCCCAGGCTCACTTTCACTCCTTCATTTCCAACTTTCTACCTCTTCCCCCACACTTCAGGGGTGGGGAGAGAATCATAGAATGATTTTGGTTGGGAGGGACCTTAGAGATCTTCTAGTTCCAACCCCCTTGTGGAATGGGAGGTTGCAGTCAGTTCTTAAGAGCTTATCTGCCACTCCTTCCTCTTCACACTTTTTCCCCTGCTCCAACATAAGATATCTCCCACAGGATAGTCCTTCACTAACTGCTCCAGCATGTGTCCTCTCCGTGGGGTACAGTCCTTTGGGAATGGACTGCTCCAGTGTGGGTCCCCCAGGGGCTGCAGTTCATGACAGAATGCTTCCTCCTCTCCAAAGGTGCACTCTCTAGAGGCTGCAGCTTCCTCCAGGGCACATCCACCTGCTCTGTCACGAGGCACTCCATAAGCTGCAGGATGGTTATCTGCTCTGGAGTGGTCTTCTCCACAGCCTGTAAAGAAATCTCTGCTCTGACACCTGGAATACCTCCCACCCCTCCTTCACTGACCTAATTGTCTGCAGAGCTGTTTCTCTTGCATTTTTCTTCCTCATACCTACCTCCCTTCTCACCTACACACACCACTGCACAGCCTTTCTTAGATGTTATCACAGAGGTGCCCCAGCTTCACTGATTGGCTTATGTTTGGCCAGTGGTAAATCTATTTTGGAGCCAGTTGGAACTGGCTTTGTCCAGCACAGCAGAAGCCCCATGTCTCTTCTGATGAAAGATGCCTCTGCAGTCTCCCCACTACTAAAACCTCAACACATAAACCCAATACACACTCTCTCTACATATGCACTTTTTCCTTTTTTTTTTTTCTAATTTGTATTACATACTTGTGCCAAAAATAAACCAATAGATGAAAATACTTCCCTAATTATGCTTGTAGAATCTTTGTTTTTAACTCCCACTTAGGTTTCTTGAAAGCAGGAACTTAGAATAGTGGCTTTCAACTTATTTTTTAATCTTCTGTGGAAGGTATGAGTTTATACAGCAAATTCAAACTTGCTGACAAAGAGCTGGCTTTACTTAACCATCTTTTATGGTCCACAGACTATTGAATCAACAAAGCAAATTCAATCCACAGAAATTAGTGTCTTGCACTAACATCAGCTTTCAAGAACATAAACAATGGTAAGGGACCTTGGTGCAAGAAGCCACTTTCTGCTTACTGGAAAAAAGAAGTACAATCGCACCCCAGCCAGCTACTTTCCTTATAACCTCTACTGAGCACACTCTTTTTTTTACCTACAGAGAAGTAAGGTCCATTCAAGAATTTCTTGATAGCAAATGGCAAGCACACAAATAGGTTTTCCAAGATCTGTCTGTGAATTAGGCTACAGGGTTACTGAATGATACAAGCATAAGGGGAAGAACATTTAACATTTTAAAACTTTTTTAAAGCTTTAAATTGTGTTCAGCAGCAAATTTAAGATGCATAACCAAGTCTTATTTCAGAGGCAACTATCATGTTTTAAGTAATTTGTATCTTCCTGATATTTGCTTATAATAGTTGTCTGAATACTTTTTTGATATTTAATTGGTTTAGTCTTATGATAATTGCTACAGCTTTTGAGTAACTTTGTTATACTGGTATTTACAAGTGGTCATAGTTTGGTATGCAGTATTATTCAAACATTGTATTTAAGAAGTTTTTTACTACTTTAAATGAGCTACCTAGCTAAAGTCATCAGGGTTGTCCCCAGTAAGTTAATGCTTATTGAATGTCTTTAGTTATAACTCTCTAAAATTTCAAAAGTCTAGCTTTGGTCACATTTTTGTTTTGTTCATGTTCCTCTACTCAACTGACAAAGGTTATTGTTGGCTTTGGTTGGAGGGGGGGGTTTGTTTGGTTTTGGTTTCTTTTTAAATGTAAATAATTGGGAATATTTTGCCACTTACTAGAAGAAACCTAAAATTTGTTTACTAATGTTGTGGTTTGAGAGGAAGTGAGTTTTTTGAGATGCTGTGGTCAAACCAATAGGTGCTCAGATTTGAATATTGGCACCTGGTGTGGCCACTGAGGACATGGATACGCCTCTGAGAACACGGGGTTAAAAGCAGAGAACTCCCAGGAAAACTTTCTCTTGGTTCCGTTCAGGGAAAGGTTCAGACCTCTCCCTGCCCAGCCGGCAGCTGGGCAGGGGAGGGGAAACCATGCGGCCAGGTGAGGTAGGCCTGGGCCCTGAGGATGGAAGGGTGGAGGAGTACCAAGAGACATCAGGCAGCCACCTCCCCCCCAGGGAGAGGGAGAGGGAGAGAGAGAGAGAGAGAGCGAGAGCGAGAGCGAGCGCGAGCGCGAGCGCCTGTGCCACCTTGAAATTTGATTGCATGCCAGCTGAGAAGGAGAAGGGGGGGTGGATGTGGTGAGAAGGTGCCCAGCAGGGCAGCCAGAGTTCTGGACAGGCAGAGCCTGAAGCTTTTAACCCTTTTCTTGGATGATGGAAACCTTACAAATGCTGATCCTCCTGGAGTTGAATGAAAAGAGAGATAGAGATAAGAGGAAATGGGCCACGAGAGAAGTGAAGAAGAATCTTAGGTGGGAGGAGGTGATGGAGTGGCCTTTGGCTGGACTTTTCTTGTATAGCCATGGACAGAACCATTTTTTCCTGTGACACAGAGACTACATTTAGGGGGAGGCAATGGCTCGGAGCCAAGGGAGTGCAGTGATGTTATGTGAAGGAGTGCATGAACAGAGACAACGGGTGAGGAGGGTGGTTGGTGCCCTCAATCTTCAGTGGAGGAGAAGATCTCTGTTCTTGAGACCCCTTGCCCCAGGGGGTGAAATTTGGGGGGGGACAGGTGTCCCGAAAGTGAGAGACTGTGCTCTTTTTTGGAACTGGACAAAGCACCCTTAAAAGGAAAACCCTAGAAGCAGCTCTGGTCTATGTGCAGTGGTGAGAGCACTGGACATGGAAGGAAGATGTCACAATGGCAAATGATCTCCGGGCGGTGCCACGTGTGACATGGAAACACAAGAGGTCTCAACTGTGTTTCCAGGGGAAGCCTATGGCACAAGGGGGACTCCTCACTCCTTGATGAACTGAGAATTGATTATCTAAAGGGTGGTGATGGACTGAGAGTTGGTGATCTGAGGGATGGATGTATTGGAAATTTGGTGGGGGGAGGAGGAGTGTTTTTGGAAGGTTTTCATTCTTTCTGCATGTTTTCTTTTTACGTGTAGTTGTAGGTTAATAAAGTTTTTCTTCTTTATTCCTAAGTTGGAGCCTGCTTTGCTCTATTCGTGGTCACATCTCACAGCAGACACCAGGGAGAATGTATTTTCATGGGGGCGCTGGCATTGCGCCAGCATCAAACCGTGACAACTGACTAAACAAGTACCATCTTTACTAGAAGTAGAAATCACAACAAAGAAAGTTTACAAGTTATTCACAAGATTTAAAGTTTACTGACTTTCTAGAATATTTCTAGGTATAACATCAAAGCTTGACATGAACAACTTCTCTGTATTTTTTTAAGTTTCTTTAGTTTTACTGTTCATAGGTTTCCTACAAATTTACACCTAATATCACCTAAACACTTCTCTCTTCCCACCCCATTACTCACACTATGTTACATGCAAGCTTAATGGCCAGCATGTGCTTAATGATCAGCTGGCCATTATGTTCTTGGATTTTTTTCACTTGGGGCAATAATGCAGATCTACCCCCTTTACCCAACTGGCTGTTTCCATAAAGCCCACAGAACTCAGTTTTCTTTATGACCTCTGATTCATGAAATCAACTAACAGGTTCAACAGGCTGTGATCAGAAAGAGAAGGCAGTCAAGACAGATGGGTAGACTGACAGCATGATCACAACAGCTTCTATTTGTAAGTTTACCTTGCCTTATTAAATCTGAAGCATTCATCATATTCACAGTTTTAGAAATGTTTACTTCCTAGTGCAGTAGATACTTATTCTAGAACACTTCTAAGTTGAACAAGAATTCAATTCCACCCCTACAAGTTCACTGCTATCCTTATCTTGCAGCAGGAAAGTTCTAACCAGGCTTTTCCAACCAAGTGAACCCTTTACATATCCTAGAACACCAGCACTGACATTAGAGGAGTGGATTTTTTTTTTTTTTATTAAGATAACTACTGGGAAAACTGTACTTTCACTTTGGAAAACAAACATGAAGTTAACACTTTGCATTATAATGTTTTGACAACTCAATTTAAAAAAATAAAGGAAGCTTCACTAGAATTAACAGTCCACTGTTCCAACTTTAGAGATAGCATAGTTTAGGGTTTATACAGCACATATTATGCATGCATACCATGCGCTCTATAGATGGACATGAGTTTTACATTATCATTTCAATCTAATCTGTTTCGGCTTTTGACACTTCAGACAACTTTTGAGGAAAAAGTGTGTAATGCCGATAGAGCTTAAATAGAATTAAAACTGTATTATGTAAGGTATATACACGATTACTACAGTCATTAAATTAAACTATCTGATTTTAACAAGCAGATTAAGCATCTGTAAAAATGCATGGTCAGTCTACTTGCTCACCAGGAAGCTTTAGCACAAAGTTAAAATGGAAACCAGTTCTGAAAAACAAAACACAGGAGAATATGTAACCAAGGACTGAAAGTGCTTACCTTGACTCTCCACTACTGTTTCTTACATCTTCGTCACTGTGCCCATTCATTGTAAATATTAACAAGTTTAAAAGATAAATAGAAGTCCACTCAGGTTAGAAGGCAGATGCCAAGAAATTACTTCTCGATACTCTCTTTTCCAGATGACTCAAATGTTCTCTGCAAGATTTTTCCAAAATTGCCTAAAGTAGTAAAGAAAAATATTGACATAATTTGAAATATTTGACAGTTGCAACTGAAAGATACTGAAAATAACTTATCCTGTAATCACACCACCAAAAGGGAGTATCTATCACATCTGGCCCTGTGAACAGGGCACCTTATAAGCTCTAAGTGATGTCCAGGTGGTAGAAAAACAAATTAAAGTTTAGGGCTAGACATGCTTCAGTGATCTCAGACCTAGAGGCGAGGCTAACAACATTGGGAAGAAATGCAGAATGTATGGGCTACAAGGACATTTGTCAGAACTCCCAAGATAAAGAAGAAACTAATAAATCCAACTCAGCAACTGTGCCCAAATCAGCTCAAACTGGGTAAAAGGTAATTTTGGCAGGGGGAGATTACAACCAGCAACCCACAGACCACCTATCCAAAAGAAGAGAGAAACTGAGCATGTGGATTAATTAGCATGAGAAGCTAGAGAATCATTAACCAGTACAAGATAGAATGCTAATTAATAAGAGAACTATGCAACTTATAGGATATGAACACCAATTCCTTTGTTTGCTACCATTTATAAATAACAAATTAAAAGTTTTGATATTTGGTGTGCATGTGTCAGGAGAAGTAATTACTCCACACACCCGGCACCAAAATAAAGTAATGCCTGCTCTCTGATACTGAAATTACAGGTTTAGAGTTTTATTTTCCTGATATTTTCAGTGATAGGGTGGGGGAGACAATTGGAAAGATGAGAAAACTCATAGGTTGAGCTAAAGACAGTTTAATATGTAAAACAAAAGCTGTGCACATAAGCAAAGCAAAACAAGGATTTTCATTCAGTGGCAAGCAGGTGTTCATCCATCTCCAGGAAAGCAGGGCCCCATTACATGTAATGGTTACTTGGGGAAGATAGATGCCATAATTTGAACTACCTCCCCTTCCTTCTTCCCTCAGCTTTATATGCTGAACATGATGTCATATGGTCTGGAATATCCCTTTGGTGAGTTGGGGTCAGCTGTCCCAGCTATGTCTCCACCCAATTTCTTGCGTAGCCCTATCCTACTCCCTGGTGGGGTGGTGTGAGAAGCAGAAAAGGCCTTGGCTCTGTGTAAAAAAAAAAATCCCTGAATTCTGAACACTGTTTTCAGAACAAATGCAAAACATAGCTTCATACTAGCTACTATGAAGAAAATTACCCCAGCCAAAACCAGCACAATATGCAGGATTCTAAAGAGGACAAAGGAGGTAAATTACTCCCTGTTTCCAGAATTCTGTCATTGTGTTGCTCAGAGCTGTCTTTTACTCAGCAGCCACTACTTTTCTTCTGCTACTCTGGGAACAGGTAGACTCTAGCAGTAGGACTCTTTAAATATTTTTTTTTCTGAACATGAGCCACCTTAAACAGTTTTCTCATTAATCACTTCAAAACAGCTCCAGTTAGATATCAAGAAAAAGTGTTCTGCCTCCAGATATGGGATGCTTTCCTCATTTAGGCAAGTGTTCTTTGTGCAGCTGCATGCCAAGACTTCCTAAGTATGCCCTAATGCCAACTGTAATTGCATAGGAAGACTAAGAAATGCATATGTGCTTGTTAGGGGGTTCTCATTTTAGACAGGAAAAACCTGAAACAAACAGACAAAAAAACCCGCACCGCTCTAAACAGTAACGTGCGGCTTAGGCCAGGTTCCCTGCTATACTGGGTGAGTCATGGGTGCCCCTCAGGCCGGGCCGCGCCCTACCCCCTCACATAAGAGCTGCAAGCGGGCACCAGGAGCGGCATCGGCCCCAGCGTCCGTTCGCTGCTGCGGTGGGCAGGCGAGCTCCTACTGCCTCCGGCCCCTGCAGTATCCAGCGCAGCTAGGAAACCGCTTGGGTTCCGCCATGCCGCTATGTCCCAGCGGCGCTGTTCCCTCCCGACTGTTGCTCCTCCTCCTCGCTCTGTCCCAGGGCGCAGGACTGACATCACACCCAGGGTTTCCATCCAATTAAGGGAGGAGGAGGTTGAGCGGAGTGGTAGCGTGATGGCGGTGGTCGAGAGGACGTAGGAAATAGCGACGGAGCAACAGAGCACTTACCAGGGTTCTCCCTACCCGGTTTGGGGCCCTATTGTTCAAGCCGGTGGGGGCTGCAGGCGAGCCCACTGCGTGGGGCTGTAAAGAGCCGGCGGCCCAGGCCTTGTACTGGCCGCAGAAGCAGTCTTCGACCCTAGGTTGCAGCACAGACCTCTTTGTGGAGTGTAGCGCCGTCTCGGACCAGGGCAGACCTAGGAAAGTCTGGCCGAGTGCACACACGCAGGTAGGCAGAGGCCCGCCATGGCTCCTTTCTCTTTCCCTGGTCCGGAGTTGTGCGGTGGTTGCCACTTTCAAAGATGGATGGAGAGGCGACTGGCGCTGAGAAGGAGTTGGATGCCTAGCTTGTCGCTGGGTTCCTGGAGCCGGTCTCTGTTTTCCGAAGAGAGAGGGAGGGAGGGAGCTGTGAGAATTGAGGTGGGCAGTCGGGGTTGAGCCTCTTTCGCTGGGTCCAGCGGGGTCTGTGACGAACTGGCTGGGAGGCCTTCGCTCTTCTCTGGCCTTGGGGGGGGGGGCGCTGGGAGAAGCGAGCTCAGAGGACAGCGGCCGCTTTGCCAATACTTCCTGGGAGCCTTGACCAGGAGCAGCGCCTGTGCAGGTCGCGCTACCAGCAGAGGGCCATTTTCTGGGGCGGGAGTTGAACTCGCGAGAGGTAGGGAAGAAGCCCTGGCCTGGGCTCTCCTCGGTAGCTGTCAGTCACGGGAGGCCGCGACAGCGAGGTGCGGGTGGTTGGGGAGGATTGTCGCAGAGCAGGGAGTGGCCGACAAGGAGAGTTTCATGGCCACTAAAGATCTTTCCTAGGGCCCAGGGAGTACCGGTCCCAGAGGAGGCAGAGTGTTCGTACTCTGGGCGCGGGAGGGCAGCCAGCGTGGATCTTGGCCTCATTGGGCAGCCAACGGCCTATCTGCGAGGAACCACCAAGCTGCCTAGCTCGCCGCCGCGGAGGCCCCAGCCTAGCTTCGCGGCCTCTCTGGGGTTACAGGGATCGTTCCTATAACTTTTTTTCCGTCACTGCTTTTGTTTGCTGTCTGGAGTGGCCCTGGTGTCTGAGATAGTCCTTGAGTGCAGGGCTTTTACCATCCCTGTACGAGGCGGCCTCCACCTCCATGATGAGTTGAAGCTTGGGCTGTATTAGAGAGCACTTCAAGGCAGGCAACCTGCAGGTGGGCCCCTAATTACTTTCACACCACTACATCTGTGAGAGGTGCTGCTCTTTGGCTTATTACCAGTGAGTTTATACTTGCACTCAATTTAATGTGAATCTAACTTTTTCTAGGTGCATCAGACACGGTAGAGATCTGATTTGAAGATGTTTGAAATAGTGATCACTTTATCTGTGGCATCTTGTTAGCATGATGTTGTTGAGCCATTTTTAAAAAATGGGACAGTCTATTTTCTTGACTCTACCCCCAACAGAATGTAAACTTTGTGTCTAGAACTGCTTATGATATGTGTTTTGTGCACAAAATGATTTTGCTAATCATATCTTAGAGCATTAATAGTTATAATTTTTATTTATGTGTTTGGGGAGGCTGTTTTCCTTTAAAAGTAAGATCAGGTTGTTCTTAACACAGGACTATGGCATACCAAAAGCTATTTTTCAGTTAGAAAGAAGATGCCAGATGTGATAGATACTCCCTTTTGGTGGTGTGATTACAGGATAAGTTATTTTCAGTATCTTTCAGTTGCAACTGTCAAATATTTCAAATTATGTCAATATTTTTCTTTACTACTTTAGGCAATTTTGGAAAAATCTTGCAGAGAACATTTGAGTCATCTGGAAAAGAGAGTATCGAGAAGTAATTTCTTGGCATCTGCCTTCTAACCTGAGTGGACTTCTATTTATCTTTTAAACTTGTTAATATTTACAATGAATGGGCACAGTGACGAAGATGTAAGAAACAGTAGTGGAGAGTCAAGGTAAGCACTTTCAGTCCTTGGTTACATATTCTCCTGTGTTTTGTTTTTCAGAACTGGTTTCCATTTTAACTTTGTGCTAAAGCTTCCTGGTGAGCAAGTAGACTGACCATGCATTTTTACAGATGCTTAATCTGCTTGTTAAAATCAGATAGTTTAATTTAATGACTGTAGTAATCGTGTATATACCTTACATAATACAGTTTTAATTCTATTTAAGCTCTATCGGCATTACACACTTTTTCCTCAAAAGTTGTCTGAAGTGTCAAAAGCCGAAACAGATTAGATTGAAATGATAATGTAAAACTCATGTCCATCTATAGAGCGCATGGTATGCATGCATAATATGTGCTGTATAAACCCTAAACTATGCTATCTCTAAAGTTGGAACAGTGGACTGTTAATTCTAGTGAAGCTTCCTTTATTTTTTTAAATTGAGTTGTCAAAACATTATAATGCAAAGTGTTAACTTCATGTTTGTTTTCCAAAGTGAAAGTACAGTTTTCCCAGTAGTTATCTTAATAAAAAAAAAAAAAAATCCACTCCTCTAATGTCAGTGCTGGTGTTCTAGGATATGTAAAGGGTTCACTTGGTTGGAAAAGCCTGGTTAGAACTTTCCTGCTGCAAGATAAGGATAGCAGTGAACTTGTAGGGGTGGAATTGAATTCTTGTTCAACTTAGAAGTGTTCTAGAATAAGTATCTACTGCACTAGGAAGTAAACATTTCTAAAACTGTGAATATGATGAATGCTTCAGATTTAATAAGGCAAGGTAAACTTACAAATAGAAGCTGTTGTGATCATGCTGTCAGTCTACCCATCTGTCTTGACTGCCTTCTCTTTCTGATCACAGCCTGTTGAACCTGTTAGTTGATTTCATGAATCAGAGGTCATAAAGAAAACTGAGTTCTGTGGGCTTTATGGAAACAGCCAGTTGGGTAAAGGGGGTAGATCTGCATTATTGCCCCAAGTGAAAAAAATCCAAGAACATAATGGCCAGCTGATCATTAAGCACATGCTGGCCATTAAGCTTGCATGTAACATAGTGTGAGTAATGGGGTGGGAAGAGAGAAGTGTTTAGGTGATATTAGGTGTAAATTTGTAGGAAACCTATGAACAGTAAAACTAAAGAAACTTAAAAAAATACAGAGAAGTTGTTCATGTCAAGCTTTGATGTTATACCTAGAAATATTCTAGAAAGTCAGTAAACTTTAAATCTTGTGAATAACTTGTAAACTTTCTTTGTTGTGATTTCTACTTCTAGTAAAGATGGTACTTGTTTAGTCAGTTGTCACGGTTTGATGCTGGCGCAATGCCAGCGCCCCCATGAAAATACATTCTCCCTGGTGTCTGCTGTGAGATGTGACCACGAATAGAGCAAAGCAGGCTCCAACTTAGGAATAAAGAAGAAAAACTTTATTAACCTACAACTACACGTAAAAAGAAAACATGCAGAAAGAATGAAAACCTTCCAAAAACACTCCTCCTCCCCCCACCAAATTTCCAATACATCCATCCCTCAGATCACCAACTCTCAGTCCATCACCACCCTTTAGATAATCAATTCTCAGTTCATCAAGGAGTGAGGAGTCCCCCTTGTGCCATAGGCTTCCCCTGGAAACACAGTTGAGACCTCTTGTGTTTCCATGTCACACGTGGCACCGCCCGGAGATCATTTGCCATTGTGACATCTTCCTTCCATGTCCAGTGCTCTCACCACTGCACATAGACCAGAGCTGCTTCTAGGGTTTTCCTTTTAAGGGTGCTTTGTCCAGTTCCAAAAAAGAGCACAGTCTCTCACTTTCGGGACACCTGTCCCCCCCCAAATTTCACCCCCTGGGGCAAGGGGTCTCAAGAACAGAGATCTTCTCCTCCACTGAAGATTGAGGGCACCAACCACCCTCCTCACCCGTTGTCTCTGTTCATGCACTCCTTCACATAACATCACTGCACTCCCTTGGCTCCGAGCCATTGCCTCCCCCTAAATGTAGTCTCTGTGTCACAGGAAAAAATGGTTCTGTCCATGGCTATACAAGAAAAGTCCAGCCAAAGGCCACTCCATCACCTCCTCCCACCTAAGATTCTTCTTCACTTCTCTCGTGGCCCATTTCCTCTTATCTCTATCTCTCTTTTCATTCAACTCCAGGAGGATCAGCATTTGTAAGGTTTCCATCATCCAAGAAAAGGGTTAAAAGCTTCAGGCTCTGCCTGTCCAGAACTCTGGCTGCCCTGCTGGGCACCTTCTCACCACATCCACCCCCCCTTCTCCTTCTCAGCTGGCATGCAATCAAATTTCAAGGTGGCACAGGCGCTCGCGCTCGCTCTCGCTCTCGCTCTCTCTCTCTCTCTCTCCCTCTCCCTGGGGGGGAGGTGGCTGCCTGATGTCTCTTGGTACTCCTCCACCCTTCCATCCTCAGGGCCCAGGCCTACCTCACCTGGCCGCATGGTTTCCCCTCCCCTGCCCAGCTGCCGGCTGGGCAGGGAGAGGTCTGAACCTTTCCCTGAACGGAACCAAGAGAAAGTTTTCCTGGGAGTTCTCTGCTTTTAACCCCGTGTTCTCAGAGGCGTATCCATGTCCTCAGTGGCCACACCAGGTGCCAATATTCAAATCTGAGCACCTATTGGTTTGACCACAGCATCTCAAAAAACTCACTTCCTCTCAAACCACAACATTAGTAAACAAATTTTAGGTTTCTTCTAGTAAGTGGCAAAATATTCCCAATTATTTACATTTAAAAAGAAACCAAAACCAAACAAACCCCCCCCTCCAACCAAAGCCAACAATAACCTTTGTCAGTTGAGTAGAGGAACATGAACAAAACAAAAATGTGACCAAAGCTAGACTTTTGAAATTTTAGAGAGTTATAACTAAAGACATTCAATAAGCATTAACTTACTGGGGACAACCCTGATGACTTTAGCTAGGTAGCTCATTTAAAGTAGTAAAAAACTTCTTAAATACAATGTTTGAATAATACTGCATACCAAACTATGACCACTTGTAAATACCAGTATAACAAAGTTACTCAAAAGCTGTAGCAATTATCATAAGACTAAACCAACTAAATATCAAAAAAGTATTCAGACAACTATTATAAGCAAATATCAGGAAGATACAAATTACTTAAAACATGATAGTTGCCTCTGAAATAAGACTTGGTTATGCATCTTAAATTTGCTGCTGAACACAATTTAAAGCTTTAAAAAAGTTTTAAAATGTTAAATGTTCTTCCCCTTATGCTTGTATCATTCAGTAACCCTGTAGCCTAATTCACAGACAGATCTTGGAAAACCTATTTGTGTGCTTGCCATTTGCTATCAAGAAATTCTTGAATGGACCTTACTTCTCTGTAGGTAAAAAAAAGAGTGTGCTCAGTAGAGGTTATAAGGAAAGTAGCTGGCTGGGGTGCGATTGTACTTCTTTTTTCCAGTAAGCAGAAAGTGGCTTCTTGCACCAAGGTCCCTTACCATTGTTTATGTTCTTGAAAGCTGATGTTAGTGCAAGACACTAATTTCTGTGGATTGAATTTGCTTTGTTGATTCAATAGTCTGTGGACCATAAAAGATGGTTAAGTAAAGCCAGCTCTTTGTCAGCAAGTTTGAATTTGCTGTATAAACTCATACCTTCCACAGAAGATTAAAAAATAAGTTGAAAGCCACTATTCTAAGTTCCTGCTTTCAAGAAACCTAAGTGGGAGTTAAAAACAAAGATTCTACAAGCATAATTAGGGAAGTATTTTCATCTATTGGTTTATTTTTGGCACAAGTATGTAATACAAATTAGAAAAAAAAAAAAGGAAAAAGTGCATATGTAGAGAGAGTGTGTATTGGGTTTATGTGTTGAGGTTTTAGTAGTGGGGAGACTGCAGAGGCATCTTTCATCAGAAGAGACATGGGGCTTCTGCTGTGCTGGACAAAGCCAGTTCCAACTGGCTCCAAAATAGATTTACCACTGGCCAAACATAAGCCAATCAGTGAAGCTGGGGCACCTCTGTGATAACATCTAAGAAAGGCTGTGCAGTGGTGTGTGTAGGTGAGAAGGGAGGTAGGTATGAGGAAGAAAAATGCAAGAGAAACAGCTCTGCAGACAATTAGGTCAGTGAAGGAGGGGTGGGAGGTATTCCAGGTGTCAGAGCAGAGATTTCTTTACAGGCTGTGGAGAAGACCACTCCAGAGCAGATAACCATCCTGCAGCTTATGGAGTGCCTCATGACAGAGCAGGTGGATGTGCCCTGGAGGAAGCTGCAGCCTCTAGAGAGTGCACCTTTGGAGAGGAGGAAGCATTCTGTCATGAACTGCAGCCCCTGGGGGACCCACACTGGAGCAGTCCATTCCCAAAGGACTGTACCCCACGGAGAGGACACATGCTGGAGCAGTTAGTGAAGGACTATCCTGTGGGAGATATCTTATGTTGGAGCAGGGGAAAAAGTGTGAAGAGGAAGGAGTGGCAGATAAGCTCTTAAGAACTGACTGCAACCTCCCATTCCACAAGGGGGTTGGAACTAGAAGATCTCTAAGGTCCCTCCCAACCAAAATCATTCTATGATTCTCTCCCCACCCCTGAAGTGTGGGGGAAGAGGTAGAAAGTTGGAAATGAAGGAGTGAAAGTGAGCCTGGGAAGAAGGGGGTTGGGGGAGGAAGGTGTTTTAGTTTTGTCTTTGTGTCTCAGCATCCTACTTTATTTTTAATTGGCAAGAAATGAATTTGATTTGTCAGTCTAAGTCAGGGAAAAGGAAAAGACTTTGTATTTCAGAATAGATGAGGACAGGAAATAACACTTCTTGGTAGCCTAAACTTAATACTCTTTGTTCCCTTTGCTTTATATTAGTGGTGATGAATAAGATGAATATCTTTCACACATATAAATCAGATTGAGTAGTTCTGGCTTTTTGGTTTTTTTTTTTTTTTTTTTTTTTTAATAAAACAAAAGCCCACTTGAATTGTATTTGCCTAAATAAACTTACTTACAAACTTTCAGTTTCAAGAGCTTGGCATTTAGTGTCTGTTACTTCATTCTGGAAGGGGCTCTTCAAATGCGTGACCTTCCTTGGATTTTTTGTTTATTAAGATAGGGTGGACTGTCATCTCAGATGCTTTTCAAAGACCTTGCAGGAATTAATCTTTTCTGGTTTTAATGGGTTAAACTTTTATTTTGCTCAAAATAATACTGTTTCTGGTTGGGTTTTAATTGGGGGATTGTTAAGGTAGTTTAATGTAATGAATGCCCTCTAAATCAGCAGTGATAAATTATCCTCTCTTTGGTCCTTTATCAACATAGACCTTATACAGGGGTCTAAATGCTCTAACAGTGCTTTTGCAGCATGGCTTGTATAACTGTCTGTCATGAAGTTTCTCTTCCTAGTGCCTTGTATAAATTAGCTGACTTTTCCTAGTTGTGTCTTCTGATCAGGGGGACCTTTTTTAAGAGGTAAGCTAGTGAAGCTAAACCTAAAACTACTGAAAAGAACTAGTGACCCTGTGACAGAACATTTGTTTTTAATGTTTGCCAGTGGTGTTTTTCTTGAAGTCTGTCTCTCCTGTCATCTCCCCAAAGCATACTCTGATTTTATTCCATAGACATTTGTCACAAATGAGTGTGTCAGGTCACTCAAAGAATCACTGGCAACGATATCAGGTTTAATATAAAAGCAAAAGCACAACAAAGTTAATTGTCAAGGTTGACTCTACTACTTACTAGATGGTTAAAGCACACTGAGAAAAATTGGACTATAATCTAAAATAAATCAATCTAAAACTAAAATCAACAAAAAATTATGTATGTGGAGGTTGGGTAAGGATAATAAAGGAATGAGGGAGAGCCTCCCATTGAGTCACAAGGTTCAGAGTGGACCCCCTTGCTAAACTTAGCCCTGGACTTGACCAACAGTTTAGGCCTAAAGGTTTAACAGCACCTAAACCTAACAGCACCTAATTGATAGCCTAATTTAAACAAATTAACAAGAGATTCTATAGAACTTAGTATAAGCACAACAGTAACTCACTTATAAGCCTAACTTACAAATCTAATGTGCTTAAGAATCTAGGAGAGCAGCATTCCTAGTACACTTGCTGTAGCATATTCACACTTGCATGCGCACAGACATAAAGAGTCTGTACAAGCTACCTGTGAAAAATTCCCCTTGAATTCAGTGAAGTACTCACTTTGGATGCACTTGCATCTTCTCAATGGGCAAAGGGTTGAGCCTTGAGGAGTGGGGGGGTATCAGCCCAGGATCCATCATCATTTGGCAGTCCTCCGAGTATGGCAAACTTGAGAGTTCACTGGCTCTCAGAGGCCCCACTCAGAGGGAGGTTGCTGGTCACAGCCCACTGCAGTCCAAGAGAGCTCAAAGGGTCTCATTTTGGACTGGTGTTTATAGGGCCACAAGAGAGTGGGCTTTAGTCATAGTAATTTTCCATCCTGTCTGCAATTCGGGTCAGTAACTTTCTTTGAAAGTTTGATAACAAAAGTGTTATTCCATTTGGGTTGTAATTCAGGCAAGAAAAATAAGTTTCCAAGGCTGTTAAAAAACAGGAGCTTGTTAGACAGCACAAGTTCCTGGGAGCAGACAGTGTTTCTGATAAGCTCAAGAGGAGCTTAGTCCAGGTGCTGTTCATCAAGGCCAAGGCCTAATGAGCATTTCTCAGATCATAGTGTGGCTGGGGGGGGAAGCACTACCACAATTGGGATTTGAAAAATTAGCAGGTGCAAGCAATTATTTCTTGGTAGTCTCAGTAAGCTATTTTGCTTTTCTTGTAAAATAGTTTGAAAATAAATATTGCTTTTGTGGATCTCTCTTAAATTGCTCTTAAATATAATGAGAATATCCAGAGACAGTATCAAACTTTCATGCCAAGTCAGATTTCCCATATGCTGCTGTACAAATGCAACTATTTGACTCAAAGGCTGGGGGTGTGAGAAGTTTATTTACTACATATCCTGGAAGATGCTCTCTGCAGACTTTACATTGGTTTGCCAACATACATAAAATGATAATTTTTCATGTAGAAATCCCATCCTGAGAGCATGCTATTCACTCTTAGTATATATTCCTGCATGCCTACTACAGTAGATTAGCACTGTCAGTTAACTTCAGCATCATTGCATTAATTTGTTTGCATAGTAGAGAAGTAGTCTCACTTCAATAGCATTGAAGCGGTCATTCTTGCTTTATCCATCACTTTTGCTTCTTTTTTTTTTTTTTTCATGGTCCCGTGATGATGGTCCTGTAACTGTTTTGTACAATCTCATGCATTCCTGTCTTTGTTTAGTGTTGTTGGTTTTGGGTTTGGTTGTTGTATTGTTTGTGGCTTTTTTCTAATTGAACAAAGTGCAGTGTATGTAATGTACGGTTTCTTATTTAAAGAATATATTTTATCAAATAATGCTGTTTCAATTTTACTGGGTTTTATATCTATAATGTAAAAAAATGTTTGAAGCATGGAGAAGGAAGGCTTATATGACATGTTTGAAAGAGGGACTTACAAATGCAGGAGTTCTGTTTTGGCTAACAGAATTAAGTATTTAAAAGAGCAGAAACGCTCTTCAACAGCAAATACTGAATGTTCCCTTTCTGTATACATGATATTAACAGCATCTTTATTCTGTAGCTTAATTTGCCTTGCCCTATTGTTTTAGAGCTAGAGTTCTTCCATTTCTCATCTTGACAGTGTTTATAGTTTCTGCTGATGTTTGGTCTCTTGGAAGCACATTGATCAATGAAGAAGGGAGGGAAGCAAATTACACCACAGGATAGAGTTTGGTTGTAAGAGGGCAGCAATGCAAGAGCAGTGTAAAGGGAAGACATAATATGAAAATTGGGATAGGGTAAATTGACCAACACAAGTGAATAGTAAATGAAAATTAAGTCTTGTACATTGTCTCTTTCTCTCATTACATGTAAGGTATGTATGGTTTTTCTACCAGTCTCCTGAGTATATTCAGAAAGTGTGAGGGAAAACCAGGAAGGTTCTAATTTAAGCTTAAGTGTCTGAAGATTGCCTCCTACCTTCCAGTTTCAAGTAGATTTTTTTGAAAGAGGGGGAAAAAAAAGGCTGGTTGTATTGTACTCAAACTCTCTCTTTTAGGCTACTTCAGGTGTCCAACAGGATGAGTGTGGTGTCCTCTTTCACCCTTTGCTGAACTGTTTCGAACTGTTTCAAATAAAAGCATCTAAAGAAAAGGCACTGACCCTGGACTGTACAGGAAGAGAAGGGGGCAGTAGATGAAGTACTTTGCTTGTCTTTTTATGTAAGAGAAACTCTGGAGAGCAGAGGATCATAATTGCTGATTATATGAGATTATATTTATGTAACAGCACTGGGTAGCAGGTAATTATGACAGCATTCTGAGTCTTTGGTTGAAGAAATATTGTAGTTCTAATGTTCCTTGCATCCTAAAGCTAGAGATGCAATGCCAGAATCTCAGTAATTAGTAGTGCCAGTTCAAGGGATTAATCTTGTAAGAGGTCAGTGGTATTATTTTGTGTTAATAGGCATTATTCATTGTGAGAAAAGTTAGACAAATTATGGACCTGTTGTTGTTTAACTCCAGCCGGCAACTAAGCACCACACGGCCGCTCACTCACCCTCCCCTGGTGGGATGGGGGAGAGAATCCGAAGAGTAAAAATGAAAAAAACTCATGGGTTGCAATAAATGCAGTTTAACAGGGAAAGCAAAAGCCATGTGCACAAGCAAAGCAAGACAAGGAATTCATTCACCACTTCCCATCAGCAGGCAGATGTTCATCCATCTCCAGGTAGTTGGTGTAGTTGGGGTCAGCTGTCCCGACTGTGTCCCCTCCCAACTTCTTGTGCACTCCTAGCATCCTCTCTGGTGGGATGGTGTGAGAAGCAGAAAAGGCCTTGGCCGTGTGTAAGCACTGCTCGGCAATAACAACAACATCCCTCTGTTATCAACACTGTTTACAGCACAAATCCAAATCATAGCTCCATACTAGCTACTATGAAGAAAATTAACTCTATCCCAGCCAAAACCAGCACATTCTCCACCCCTTATTCCATACCATTTATATCATGGTCAGGTCCCACACTAGCCAATATATCCTCATTAACCACCACCTCCCTTTCCATCATTTGATACAATACACCTATCATTCCCTTAGTCTATGGACCACCCCTGCAAAATGTCCACAAATGTCTACCGAGTTCATTTAGTCCATGACTTTGGGCTCCATCTGCTATAGTGGTCACTCAGGACAGAAATGCTGTGTTGGATGCAGCTACTGGGCACCAAGGTCAGTTCAGGTCAGGTCACTGCTGCAATACAACTGCTTCTTGTAAGACTTCCATTGGTTCAGGTGATTCCTGCTATAGTAATTCCTATAACAGGCAACTCAAATATTAGGTTGCAACATTTTAAAGGTATTTCCGCTACAGTCTCCACCACTGGTCCCTTTGGACCAGGTTCTAGGGTTTAATATTGCAATGAACTCCTCTCCTTGCCCCTGTTCTGGCTTGGACTTATCCACAGACTGCAGTCCCTTAAGGGTATACTTGTTCCAACAAAGCCTTACCCATGGCTTCAGGTCCTCCAGGGGTGTACCTGCTCTTTTGTGAGCTCATCCATGGCTACATGCTTTGAGGTGCTCCAGAGAGCAATCGTACTACCTGGTAGAAAGCTATGGCCTCTCTAAACTCTGTACCCACTGTGACTGACACAGCTGCCCAGAGGTGCGGCGGGAACATGTATCAGGCTGCAGGGTGTGCCCTGCTCTTATGCCAGTACTGGGCATCAGTAGTGAGCACACCTGTGGGAGGTGAGCCCAGGTAAAGGAACTCCTCTACTTAGTGGCAGAACTCTGGCAGGAAGTGAATAGGTTGAGGAGTATCAGGGAGTGTGAGAGAGAGATTACTGGAATCGCACCCTACCTTCCCTGGGACAGGCCTGACAGGTAGACAGGGTGCATGATATGGAGGATTCCCTATCCTCTCTCCTCCCAGCTGAACATGGTGACATAAGGAATAGGGGCCAGTGGAGGCAAGTGCCTGCCCAGCGCAGCAAGTGCATCTCCTCTGTGACTGCCCCACCTTCCCAAGTGCCATTGCATAATGGATACGAGGCTCTGCAAGTGGAGCTGAACGATAATGAGGACAATAGTTCATCTAGCATGGATGTGTTGCTGAGGTTAAGTCAGCCTATGCCCTGCATCAAAACCGCTTCCATAAAGAAAAGTAAACAGGTTGTTGTCATAGGAGACTCCCTTATGAAGGGAACAGAACAGAAGGCCCCATATGCAGACCAGACCCACTTCTTAGGGAAGTCTGCTGCCTCCCTGGGACCCAGGTTAAAGATGTGAAGAGAAAGCTTCCTACCCTGGTACGGCCCTCAAATTATCACCCATTATTAAGTTTTCAGGTAGGCAGCAATGAAGTTGCAACAGGAAGTCTGAGGGCAATCAAGAGAGACTTCAGGGCCTTGGGATGACTGGTTAAGGGATCAGGAGCAGAAGTAATATTTTTCTCTATCCTTCCAGTTGCAGGGAATGATGAGGGAAGAAACAGAAAGAGCCAGAAGATCAGTACCTGGCTCCAAGCCTGGTGTCACTGGCAGAATTTTGAGTTCTTTGATCATGGGTCGGTCTGTGACACCAGGCCTGTGGGCAACAGATGGGGTACACCTGTGTCAAAGGGGAAAAAGGTCTTTGCCTAGGAGTTAGCAAGGCTCATTGAAAGAGCTTTAAACTAGATTGCAAGGGAGAAAGAGATAAACCCAGGCTCACTAGAGATAAGCCTGGAGGCAACATGCCAGTGTTTAAGAAACTAGTGAGGTCCTTTGGTCTGCAGTCTTAGTGGAGGTAGGGGATGGAGATCCATGTGGCAGCAAAGACACAAGGGTTATTGATGTGTTATAAACTACTGATGCGCCTGAGAATAGTCCAACTGAGGTGCATCTACACCAATGCACACAGCATGAGCAACAAACGGGAGGAACTGGAAGCCATTGTGCAGCAGGAAAACTATGACATAGTTGCCATCACGCACACATGATGGAATGACTTGCACAGCTGGAGCGCTGCAATGAATGGCTATAAACACTTCAGAAGGAACAGGCAAGGAAGGTGGGGTAGCCCTGTATATTAGGGAGTGCTTTGATTGTCTAGAGCTTAACGATGGCACTGATAGGGTTGAGCATTTAAGTGTCAGTATTAAGGGGAAAGGCCAACAAGGCAGATCTGATGGGAGTCTGTTATGGAATGAAGAGGCAGATGAAATATACTATAAACAGCTGGGAGAAGTCTGAGAATCACTAGCCCTTGTTCTCATGTGGGATTTCAACTTACCAGATGTCTGCTGGAAATACAATACAGCAAAGAGGAAACAGTCTAGGAGGTTCCTGGAGTGTGTGGAAGAAAACCTCCTGACACAGTTGGTGAGTGAGCCAATTAGGGGAGGCTGTACCTCTTGTATGTGAACAGAGAAGGACTGGTGGGCGATGTGATGGTTAGAGGCCATCTTGGGCACAGCGGTCACAAAACGATAAGAGTTTTTGATTCTTGGAGAAGTAAGGACGGGGGTCAGCAGAACTACCACCTTGGACTTGTGGAGGGCAGGCTTTGGCCTGTTTAGGGGCCTGATTGACAGAGTCTGTTGGGAGGCAGTCCTGAAGGACAAAGGAGTCCAGGAAGGACACATCCATGTGCTTTAAGAAGGAAATCTTAAAGGCTTAGGAGCAGGCCATTCCTATGTTCTGAAATCTGAGCCAGTGGGGAAGGCCAGCCTGACTGAACAGAGAGCTTTGACTGGAACTCAGAACAAAAACAGAGTTTAGGAACTTTGGAAGAAGGGCCAGGCAACTCAAGAGGACTACAAGGATGTTGTGAGGTAATGCACAGAGAAAATTGGAATGGCCAAATCCTGACTAGAACTTAATCTGGATACTGCCGTAAAAGACAATAAAAATGTTTTTACAAATACATCAGCAACAAAAGGAGGGCTAAGGATAATCTCCATCTTTTATTGGATGCAGGGAGAAACATAGTGACAAAGGATGAGGAAAAGGCTGACATACTTAATGCCTTCTTTGCCTCAGTCTTCAATAGTAAGACCAGTTGTTCTCCAGGTACTCAGCTCCCTGACAGGGATGAGTAGCTATTGGAATAGGAATCCCAATATTACCAGGTAGATTGTGCCTGGGCTTGTCTGACCCTTGCTGCTGGCCAAAGGCGGCAACTGTGGTATTTCACCTCAGAGACACCTTTGGCTGGCTGTATGTGGCAGCAGGCACTGGAACAAGTCCAGGCAAGGCTAGAAACTCAGTTTACCTCTGGTGGAAAGGCTTCAAGCGATGGTGAGGAGAAAAGGAGATGGATTCTGCCGGAAGGTTAATATCCAGAGTTTATTCCATGGTCACAGACGTCTGAATCTTAGGTAACAGCTCCAACAGAATCCCGAGCACATGGTCGGGGATCAATTTAAGCCCAGGGACAGGGGGAGGGGAAGGGACAGGTGAGCACCAACCAGGTGGGAGGAGGAGGGTCTCAGGGGGACAAGAGACACATAGACAGGCCAATGACCCCCAGGCCTGTATTGCATCCTTTGAACTTGACCAACCACACGATGGCCTTGCTGGAATGTTAAAACTGATTGACAGAACTCACTCAGCAAGGGAGCGAGGGGGAAGGGAGAGGGGTATTGCCACACCTGGGAAGGGGCTGGGAAGTTTAAAACAGGATGTTGCAACACACTGCAACAAGTAGCAGAATGAAGCCACCATAGTCCAAGGGGAAATGGTCAGTAACCTGCTACACTACTTGTCTATGGGGCCAGATGGGATCCACCCAAGGGTACTGAGGGAGCTGGAAGAAGAGCTCGCCAAGCCACTTTCAACCATTTACCAGCAGTCCTGGCTATCCGGAGAGGTCCCAATTGACTGGGGGTTAGCGAATGTGATGCCCATCTGCAAGAAGGGCCAGAAGGAGGATCCGGGGAACTACAGGCCTGTCAGTCTTACCTTGGTGATGGGGAAGGTTATAGAGCAGATCATCTTGAGTGCCATCATGTCAGAGGCAACCAGGTGATCAGGTCCAGTCAGCATTGGTTTATGAAAGGCTTGAGTAACCTGGTCTCCTTCTTTGACAGGGTGACCTGCTTAGTTGATGAGGGAAAGGCTGTGGATGTTGTCTATCTAAACTTTTCCCACAGCATTCTCCTGGAGAAACTGGCTGCTCAATGGCTCAGATGGATGCACTCTTTGCTGGGTAAAAAACTGGCTGGATGGTTAAGCCCAGAGAGTGGTGGTGAATGGAGTTACATCCAGCTGGTGGCCAGTCATTAGTTGTGTTCTCCAGGGCTCAGTATTGAGTCCAGTCCTGTTTAATATCTTTATGGATGATCTGGATGAGGGGATTGAGTGCACCCTCAGTAAGTTTGCAGATGACGCCAAGTTGGGTGGGAAGGCTCTGCAGAGGGATTTGAACAGGCTGGATTGATGGGCCAAGACCAATGGTATTCAGTTCAACAAGGCCAAGTGCTGGGTCCCGCGCTTGGGTCGCAACAACCCCGCGCAACGCTACAGGCTTGGGGAAGAGTGGCTGGAAAGCTGTTTGGCAGAAAAGGCCCTGGGGCTGCTGGTCGGCAGCCAGCTGAACGTGAGCCAGTGTGTGCCCAGGTGGCCAAGAAGGCCAATGGCATCCTGGCTTGTATCAGAAATAGTGCGGGAAACAGGACCAGGGAAGCAATCGTCCCCCTGTACTCGGCACTGGTGAGGCCATACCTCGAATCCTGTGTTCGGTTTTGGGCCCCTCACTACAAGAAAGACATTGAGGTGCTGGAGTGTGTCCACAGAAGGGTAATGTAGCTGGAAAGGCAGCTGGAGCACAAGTCTTATGAGGAGCGGCTGAGGGGGCTGAGGGTGTTTGGCCTGGAGAAAAGGAGGCTATGGGGAGACCTTATTGCTCTCTGCAACTACCTGAAAGGAGGCTGTAGTGAGGTGAGAGTTGATCTCTTCTCTCAAGTAACAAGGGATAGGACAAGAGGAAATGGCCTCAAGTTGTGCCAGGAGAGGTTTAGATTGGATATTAGAAAAAATTTCTTCACTGAAAGGGTGGTCAAGCATTGGAAGAGGCTGCCCAGGGAAGTGGTTGAGTCCCCATCCCTGGAGGTATTTAAAAGCCGTGTGGATGTGGCACTTAAGGACATGGTTTAGTGGTGGACTGATCAGTGTTAGGTTAATAGTTGGACTTGATGATCTTTGAAGTCTTTTCCAACTTAAATGTTTATATAATTCTATGAAAAAGCATCCACTAACGAGCAGTAGACTAATATACAGTGAGGCAAACAAGTACCACGGCAAGCACAGGAGCCTGTCTATTAATAGCTAAACAGCAATAACAGCTATAAATTTGATCTAGCATATCCTAGTCAATCTGTCATTATCACAAACCCTTCAAGCCCCACGTGTGGTATCAGAAAGGACTGTTGTGGTTTAACCCCAGTTGACAACCAAGCACCACACAGCTGTTGGCTCACTTTTCCCTGGAATGGGGGCTTCAATCAGAAGGGTAAAAGTGAGAAAACACATCAGTTGAGATAAAGACAGATTAATAGGGAAAGAAAAGCCATGTACACAAGCAAAGCAAAACAAGGAATTCATTCACCATTTCCCATGGGTAGGCAGGTGTTCAGCTATCCCCAGGAAAGCAGGACTCCATCATGTGCAGTGGTGACTTGGGAATACAGAACACCATCCTTCTGAATGTTCCCCCTTCCTCCTTCTTCCCCCAGCTTTATCTGCTGAGCATGATGTCATACGGTATGGAATATCTCTTTGGTCAGCTGGGGTCAGCTATTCTGGCTGTGTCCCCTCCCAACTTCTTGTGCACTCCCACCAGCAGGGTGGTTCTAGAAGCAGATAAGACCTTTACTCTGTGTAAGCACTACTCTTCAATAACAAATATATCCCTGAATTATCAACACTGTTTTGATCACAAATCCAAAACATGGCTTCATACTAGCTACTATGAAGAAAATTAACTCTTCCCCAGCCAAAACCAACACAGATCCCTGGCTGGATATCATCAGATAATATTTAAAGCTCTTCAGTTAGAGGAGGAATTGCTTGTATGCTACACCACAGATAATGTCGGGGAAATCAAAGAAGCCCATAGGCAAAGGAGGAAAAGGAAATGTGACTAGGATGTTAAAATATGACTACCTCACAGCTATTGTTTCCATGAATTTACCTTTTAAATGGCAGTGCTGTTTTAACTGTTGGACTTGAGGATTTTGTATGTTTTTTCCTACAAGCTTTAAAAACTCAAACAGATTTTTAAAGCTATGGCAAATAAGTTCTCTGAACTTAGAGTGATGCTGATAGATATGGCAGTGTAATGGGTTCTAGAGTAGTTTTGGTTTTTTTGGTTTGGTGGTTGTTTGGGTTTGTGGTTTTTTTGTTGTTGCAGTTATGTCAGTAATCTTCCTTGAAGAAAGGGGAAAAGGTATTAGACTGTAGCATTTTAAGCACTTGGAAAAGCAACTGAAGTCTGTCATGATGCAATGTGGAATGTTTATGCATGTGCTAAAATTGAAAAAACCAAAATCCACCAACAAAACCACTTTGTGCTTGAAATGTATTTATTTTTCCTAAATTCTGTATTGTTTTGAACTGGTTTATACTTTGCTTCAGGACAGCAGTCTTAAGAAATATTGTCCTGTTCAACTGTGCTCACTTGTTGCACTGTTGTGTGGTGTCTGTAAGTTGGTAGGATGTTTTTTAAAAGCTGAATCTGTTTCTTCTACAGACTGCACTGACAGCACTAAGGGGGGTGCTGTGTTGGGGGAAGGTTGGAGAGGGCATTAGTAGCAATGTCAAAATAAGCTGTTCTTGTGGAGCATCACTCACCAGCAGGCAAATATATTGTTTCAGGACCAAGACACTGCTTTCAAAGTGCTTGGCTTCAGCTGTGATAGCTCATACTGCTGCTTTGTACCATTTTTTGAATTGTGCGAAAATCAAAGAATTTCAAAATCAATGTAGTAGTATTTAAAGTGAAGTTTTGAAATTGCTGCTTCTTTAGTTCCTCCTCTATTTGTAAGGAGATGATAGATGTATGGGCTTTTTATGAACACATGCATGTGTGTAACTGTGTACCTTTTCTTAAATAATTCCCTCCTTCCTCCTAGGGTTAGCACCGGAATTACTGCTCATGTGGTAGAGGTTCTTAAGTAATCCCCTGACAGGGATTAGAGATATATATTCATTTTTAATAACTAAGGGTTGCTTAATGTATCTGTGTTAGGGAGAAAAGAAGGCTGCTCTTCATTACTGCTTTTTAACCCCCTAGTGTGCCAGTAATTTTGTGTTTGTTGTAAAATGTGGGGAGGCTGGGGGAGGAGAACGCTGTTTTACGTTCATGAATTCATTAGCTAAAATACTGTAGAAAAAAAAAAAAAGCTACAGTCATGTCCTGAGACAGGGGAATCTGGGCCCTGCTTAGGTGATAATAAGAGGTAATGACTGTTAAATTTTTACTAGGTCAGCACTAGACAAGTGAAACAAAAATAAAAAGCCAAGTACATATATATCCCAGTGAAGTTATAGCTGCATAAGCAAACTGCTAGAAAGAGATGCTCTGGTGGTGAATTGACATGGTGTAGCTGATTGTTCTCATTGTGAAAAATTTTCCTCTTGTATCCAATCAGAATGTCCCCAGGAGTAACTTGTACCCATTACCCCCCCTCCTCTTTTCCATGTAAAAAGGGAGTCTCTGTTTTCTTTGTCACCACCCTTTAAATACTAGAGCATGGTGATAAGGTCTCCCCCTAAGCCTTTCCTCAGAACCCAGTTCTCTCAGCCTTTCCTCATATGGCAGGTTTCACAGTTCTTTGATGATCTTTGTGGCCCTTCTGTAGACCCTCTTGAGCCTGTCCACATCTTTTTCATATAGCAAGGACCAAAACTGAACACAGTATTCCAGGTGAGGCCTGACAAGGCACTGAGTAGAGTGGGATAATGACTTCTTTATCTCTGCTGGTGAGGCCCTTGTTTATGCGACTCAGCATCCTGTTGACTCTGCCACAGCAGCTCACTGTTCGTTCATGTTGAGCTCATTGTCCACCAGGACCCCCAGGTCCCTTTCCCAGCCTGTGCTGCACTCCTGGATTATGTTTTCACAGGTGCAAGACCTTACATTTGTCCTTGTTGAACTTCATAAGGTTCTTGTTAGTCCACTCTTCTGGCCTATCCAGGTTTTCCTGCAGGGTGGTTCTCCCTTCCCATGTGTCCACTTCCCCACTCAGTTTGGTATCATTGGCACACTTCATCAGGGTACACTTCATTCCATCCTCCAGATCACTTATGAAGATATTAAACAGCAATGGGCCCAATATCGATCCCTGGGGGACCCTACTTGTGACAGATTGCCAGATTGAAAAGGAACTATTTACCACCACCCTCTGGGTGTGGCCTGTCAGCCAGTTCCCCACTCACCTCACAGACCACTTGTCTGGACCATAACACATCAGTTTCTCTAGGAGGAGACTAGGAAAACATATTGAAAACCTTGGGGAAATCCAGGTAGACAGTGTTCATTGCTTGCCTCACATCAACTGAGCAGGTTACTTTGTCATAGAAGGCTATCAGGTTTGTCAAGGACAACTTGTCCTTGTGCTGGCTTTTCCCAATCACATGTTTCATCTGACTTGTGATAGGCCCCAGGAAGATTTGTTCCATAACTTTCCCAGGAACTGAAGTAAGACTGATGGGCCTATAACTTCCTGGATTGTCCTTTAAGCACTTCTTGTAGATGGGGATGACATTAGCCTTCTTCAGATTCCCCAGTCCTCACAACTTCTCAAAGATCATGGAGAGTGGCCTCAAAACAAAATCAGCCAGCTCTTAACACCCTCAGGTGGATATTTTCAGGGCCCATAAATTGTCAGGGTCAAGCTCCTGTAATAGTTCACATGCCAACTCTTCCTTCACTGCCGGTGAGTCTGTGTTTGCATCCACCTGGATTCTTGTTCCCAGATCCTGGGGCCCATCAGTGCTGGTAAAGACAGAGGTGAAGAAAGTGTTGAGAACCTTTGCCTTTTCAGTGTTGTTGGTGACTAATTAATCTCTCCTGTTTAACAACGGGCCAATATTTTCCTTCTGTTTCTGCTTGTTGTTTACAGACCTGAAGAGCCCCTCCTTGTAGCTTTTGATATGTCTGGTCAATTTCAATTCAAGCTGAGCTTTTGCTTTTCTAACTGAATCTCTGCACACCCTGGCAATGCCCTTGTAGCTCTCAAGGTGTATTCATTGGCTTTTCCATCTCTGGTATGTTTCTCTTTTGGTTTTGAGCAGACTCAAAAGCTTTCAATTAAGCCAAGGGGGTCTTTTGCTTCGCCTACTTCCCTTACCCTTAAAGGGGACGAACTGTTTTTGTGCTTCCATGAAAGTTTTCTTGAAAAGCTTCCAGCACTCGCTAGGTCCTTTATCCTCCACGGAAGCTTCCCATGGAATCCCTCACAACTGAGCTCTAAACAAGCTGAAATTTGTTCTTCTAAAATCTAAAACCTTTTCCTTAGTACTAATCTTCAGTGTGCACAGCCAGGTCCCAAACACCACAATATTGTGATCACTGCAGCCAAGGCTATCACTAACCAAGTGTGTAAGGCCTCAAAAGCTTGCTCAATGAGCCTCTTAAAAGGGCTTTTTTTTTTTTTTTTTTTTTTTTTAATGTACCCTGAATTAGATGCACGGGAGAAATACTGACAATATATTCTCAAGAGGTCAAAACAACAAAAAAACTTTACTGGCAACTTCAGAAAATCAAAGAACTTTGGCAAAAGTTTAGAGCAGCATTCAATAAACATAAAACATTTCACAAAGCATTAACTTTGCCCATTCAACTTAGCGAACTCCAAGCCCATCCAATTTTAAGTTACTCAAAACTCCGAGAAGAGGAAATTAGAAGAGGGAGAAGAAGGAAAAGAAAAGAGAAGAAAAGAGAAAAGAAAAGAAAAGAAAAGAAAAGAAAAGAAAAGAAAAGAAAAGAAAAGAAAAGAAAAGAAAAGAAAAGAAAAGAAAAGAAAAGAGACAAGGTATAGAAAAGAAAAAATACAGCTACCACTCCTGGTTCCATCAGTGATATAAAATCCAAGGAAAGGTAGGGTTAAGACGTGTGCTTGCCTCGTGCTTTGGTTAAGTACCCTTTGGCTTTCCTGGGCCCTTCCTCCAGGTGGGAATTCTGGTTATCTGGCCACTTAGGAGCTGGGTTAGGAGCTCCAGAGGTGGGGTGTAGAGCATTGCCTCCAGTGTGCCAGTGACTGGCAGCCACTCTGGGGCTGGGATACAGGTCCAGGGGGCGTGGGGGGGGGGGGGGGTGTGTGTGTGTATGTGCAGAGCAGGGCATCGCCTCACCAGAGCAAGGCCAGACCTGCCCCTTCCCCCCACACATGCACCCAAAATGTTTCAAGCCAGCAGTCCTTCCAGTCTCTCATACCACTCCATGGCTCAAGACATTGACTGGGACCACAGTAATGGTACCTTTCCTCTCGTGGCAGCAGTGGGGTCCTAATCTAGCAGACAGAGGAGAAAGGAGAGGAAAGTATACAGGCAATCATATAATGGACAATTGCTATTTCAATAATCAAAAGCATAAGTCTAGTCAATATAAAAATTTCCTTCTATGCAAGTCATCGCTCCCCATCCTGTGAGTCTCTAAAATTGCAGGCGATTTTGTGTGGTGCCAACCAGGATCCAGGAGGAGAGTTCATTAAACCAATCTTTTGGCTGCAATGACCAAAGAGTCCAGCAGACTGGTTGGTAATTTCCTTCATGTTTCTTGATATTGTATTCTTCTTCGGTGAGGTCTAGTATTTTACATATTCCTTTATCATTAATAACATATCAAGCGTTAGACAATTTAATAAAGCCATTTTTGGTACTTGCTAGACTTGTAAGCTGAGCTCCAAAACAGCATGCTGTAAGGCCCCAAACAACTTGCTGAAAGGGGCTTACAGAGGTTCCTGTACTCTCAGTTAGATGCATGGGACAAATACCAACTAGATATTCTCAAGAGGTCAAAATAATTTTACTGGCAAAATATAGAAAATCAAGGAACTTTTGGCAAAGTTTTAGTACAACATCCAATCAACATAAAACACTTCTCACAGGTATATTTGGGCCCATTCAACTAAGCAAACTCTAAACTTAAACCCATTCAATGTTAAGTTACCCAAAAAGTTCCAAGAAGAGGGAATTAGAAGAAGAAAGTGAGAAAGACAGAAAAGAGATAGAAAAACACACATATAGCAATCAACTCCTGGGTTAAGGTGGTGTCCAGATAGAAACTCCAAGAGCAGGGTAGGGTCAAGACATGTGCTTGCCTCATGTGCAGCCTTAAATACCTCTGGACCTCTGTCCGCCCCCCCCCCTCCCCTTCCCAGGTGGGACATCCAGTCATCCGGCCACTCAGGAGCTGGGTTAGGCAGAGTGGAGCACTGCCTCTGGTGTGGCAAATGATTGACAGACACTGTGGGTCTGGGATGCTCTAGGGCTGGGGGGTGTGGGGCAGGACACTGTCTTGCCAGAGCAAGGCCTGACCTGCCCTCTCCCACACACAGAGGCATAATTTTTGCTATAATCTCTTAGTACTGGGTAGCTAGTTAAAAATTATCTTTTTTTTTTTTTTGGGCAAGACTTCAACACCAGTAGTTTCCATATCCAAATATGGTTAAACTTACCTCTTTTCCTGTAACAGTACAGATGGTCTGTAGCTGGACAAGATAAATCTGGCCATAACATAAATCCAATTTGGCTCGCCTAGTTCAGAAGTACACAAGTCCCTGAGTGAGCAATCATAGGATAAATCTGAACTCAAACAGGGACCTAAGCCAATCATATTCAATAGTTAGGCTGCCTTGCCTTTGGTAGTCCCTAATTTTACAGGTCCAGTGAAGGGCCCCAGCCCTCAGATCAGGCTTAGCTCTGAGCAAGGCAGTCCTATCCAGATAACTCAGTCTCTCTTGGAGACAGAGTGCTCGAATACTCAGTGAGGTCGTAGCCGTTGGCTACCCTAAGCAAGCTTAGTGGATTTTGGCTCTTTGTTGATTATCAGCTCTCTTTGGATTTCAGCTCTTTGCTTGCTTGCTTTGGGCGCCATAGGGCCAGGGGTAGAAGCAGATGAGAGAGAGTAGAAGGAGAGGTTCTGGTGGTTCCAAAGTGATGGCTAATTGAGGGGTCTGTGAAGGGTTCCAGCGACAGCTCTTCTTCAGCCAAATGGGCTAAGACAGCCCCTTTTTATAGGGTATAGGGGGATCCAAACTTGTCCAATAGTAAGGGTTAGGGGAAAAGTGACCTATGGGGTTACCGAGATAAGCTAGGGTTTGAGAGGCAGAAGACAGGAGCTTATTTTGGTGTCTCATCATGAGTCAGCAATTCCTACTGTTAAGTCTGAGCCCACCACGAGGCCCTAGCCAACTCCATGGAGCCTGCTACAGTCCGGGTATTGTTCTAACCCAAACAAATGTACCTGTTCCCGATAACCACCCTTGTCCTCACCAACCAGGTTTCAGCGCCATCCCCAGGACCCATACCCAGGGAAAGAGGAAAAAGTTAGTGTGCACCATGGGAAAATTACATTCAGTAAAAATCCTACTACATAGTAGTCTGGATTGCTACAGGGATGGGAGTCAAAGATATAAAAAAAATTGAGTCATTCCAACCTCTTCAGCATCTAATTTCAGTCAGGGTCCCAGGTTTGGACCAAATACCTTTCCAACTTTGCCAAACCCTTCATTGGTTTTCAAACCCAGAATCTTGCTGCTTCTCTTTTGTCAGCTTAACCACTTATGCCTTTTTCATCTACAGCTGTAGAGAACTTTCCAGCTATCACTTCAGCTCCTCCGTTAGCCCCTTTTCTCCCTCATTCCAGGGGTCGCTGACAGTTCGACATCCCCTTCTTCTACCCAGTCATGCTTTACACATTGTTTACCGTTACTACATGCGCTTCCCTTAGTATAGTAATTTTATGCTTTGTTCTGAAGAGATATGAAGAGGTATACAAATTTGATTTCATAATCATCTGAAAATCTAAGTTAAATTTAGGGAGGAATCTTCTCTATCCACTGTGGCAACCAGAGAGAAAACACGTCATTAAAAATTGCTTGCAACCAACTTTTATAAAACACATACAGACATAAATATCTTTAAACTATTAGGATAAAAACATGTAAACAATCAATGCAGTGAAGAACAGCAACTCTTCAGTCCTGTTCTCACTTCATCCTCTCATGGAACACGTCTTCACTTGGAATACTGTAAGAGGAGAGAAAAAGAAAACTCGATCCCACTTGGACCGGTCTTAAAAAGAAAGGACCATCCATCTGTTGGTATTTTGTGTTTTTTACCATAGGCACCTGTGGCCTTTAATCCGCAATGACTTCGTCAATTCTGTTCTTTGCCTTTAGTGGCAGACAAGGCTCTATACTCACTTGTACCAGAAGGTGGCAACGTAGGAGCATTTTGGAAAAATTCGTTGAGAATGCAGGGCAACTGAATTTCCATTTTCAGGGACCCTTTTAGGATATTTGGATTTGCCACCCACCTCTAGTTCACTTATTGAGGGCAACACTGAGAGTTTGTTTTCTCGGTCTCGATCCTTAAAGTTTGCAATAAATAACAATAACGGGAGAAGGCTGATGGGGGCACCAGCTGTTTCTTGTGCATTGCTTGAAAACCAGCCGCCTCCCACACTTTCCTGGTAATTTTAGCACATTTTGGAGTGGGGAGAGGGATGGGTTCTCCCCCCTCCAACAAGTCCAAATTTTCACACAACGGATTGCTCGCTGGGCAAGAGACCAGGGCTCTTAACCATGTTCTTCCTCGTCGGCAAGCTTTATTTCATTCATCCCCATTAGTGAAATTCTCAAAGCATTCTCTGTTTCGTTTTCTTTTCTCTTCCCACAAAACTAAATCTGGTGCAGAGTGAGACACATTACCGCGGGCTCCACGTTAGGGTATAAAAATTCCATATTTTCAAGAGGGCAGAACTTAGGGAGAGGAGGGGGTTGGCTTTGCTGAGTCAAACCCCTCCTCCAGGGAGCGGAGAAAGGTGACATCATATTCGGGGAGGCCCACCTCCTCCTCCAAGCAGGAAAACCCTGGTTCATTTTCCATACTTTCCCCAGTAGTGTTAATGTGCAAATCTAAAGCTCTTTGTCTCAGGATGAGCTCCTTCAGACGAGATTTCTCAGGTTTGGGGCTAACTTCTGTGCATTCAATTCTCAGTCCGCCCTGAGGCAGGCAATTGTTTCAGCCTCCTAGGCAATTTGTAACTCAATTAGCTCTTTCTGTTGCTACTGGGCAACCTATTTCTCTCTTTTTGCAGCTCTGAGTCCAGCCTCCACCCATATGGATACCAGACCTTTTTCCTTACTAAGGCCTTTTGTCTTTTCTTTTGCCAAAATTCGGATTTTCTCAGCAACTTACTGCAGATAGTGCTCGATTTCCTCACCCCACATCTCCTGTTTGGGGCTGGACAAGCTTTATAAGCTTTTAGTAACTCTACCAGTGCAGAGCAGTTAAGGACAATTTTTGCCGATGTTTTCATTACTTTTCTAATGGAGAATATCTGTTTCGACTCAAAATTAATTTCTCCTTTATTCCGTGACTGGCGGTTATCTCCATATAAAATACCTCTTCATCACCTCAAGAGTACCCTGCTTCACTGCACCAATTAAAATGCAAGGCCCCAAAAACTCACTCAATGAGACTCTTAAAAGGGCTTTTGTGGCATTCACATTCTCTGAACAGAGGGAGACATTATTCTCTTTCTCAGGCTTTTCCCTGGAGAAGCATAGAGGGAAAACAAATTTTATCTCTGCTTGCTGCTCCTGGTGTTTTGCATATGTGGAATGTATTGGGAAACTTGTTTACCTGAAAGAATTTGGTAATTGGATTCTGGTGGAGATAGGCTAATTAAAATAAACAATCAGGTCCAAGCTGTGTGGACTGTAGGTCTGCAGACAGTCACGAGTTTTTCAGTTAGTAGTATGATATAGTATAGTATAATATAGTATCTCTCTTTAATATAGTTGTAATGTAATACAGTATAGTTTTAATAAAGTGAGTGTTCAGCATTCCGCAGCCTTGGAGTCAGATGCCAATAAATCCCTGCCTCGGGGGTCACCTTGTATTCAATAGGCTTTCAGGTTTTTTATGTACTCTGAGTTAGATGCAAGGGAGAAATACCAACAAGATAATTTTTAGTAAATAGTTTAAACTTCAGTCATATTCTACAGTGGGTGCCTTGCTTTTATTTTTCAAGTCAGGGTAATTTTGTTAGTGTAATAGATGAGTAATGTAATAGTTTGCTCTCACAATTAAAAGATACATATTATGTAAATGTATAGTAATGTTATTGTAATATGTCCCCCCCCCCCCCATAGACCCCTTTTCCCTCCCCCTTGTAATAGCCTTAGTAGTCAGGACATTTAGAGAAGGCCGGTATGTTACCAGGAGGTGCAGCGTAACAACACCTGACCTCCAATCAAGATGTAAGAAAGTAATCTCCACCAATAGACTGAAATAGGGGTCTCCTTGAGCCAGGTCTTATAAGCTCTCGGACATCTATATCACACCCAAGATAGTTCAGCTACCTTAAAAGGCATAAAATCAGCAGGATGGCTTCTGTGGTAGTGTTGGAAACAAAAAAGTTTTATTAAAAGGCAAAATAACAAAACTCTTTACAGAGAAAAACCGAGCCAGGTGCAAGAGGTTCTTGCTCCTGGTAAAACACCTCACCAAAGCGATTAGTTTCTTTGTTGTCCTATTTTTCTAGTAAATTGCTCAGACGTGACTTTTTGGCTCCTGTCCAATTGGCTATCCTTAAGTTCGAGGTGAAGTTCCCCAGGTCCTATGAGGTGTCTTTTTCGCTAATTGAGGAAAGAAACTTCTGGGCTTTTTTCCTTTTTAAGGAGACAAAGGATAGTTTTGTCACTCCGTCAACAGGGGGCACATTCCTACAATAGACGGCAGAGAAAGAGTTGACTGACAAAACTTTAGGAGGGGGCTAAGGGTACAAAAGGCAGAGCATCAATTTTGTAGACAAGCACGTTGCTAGTAGTCATGGGGGCTCCCAGCGCTGCAAACTTTTTTCTTATTCAGTCCTTTGTTCTAATTTTTTAAGGTTTAATAAACCTTTGAAATTTTAAAAGTGAGCAGTCGTTTCCCACAAATGGGGGTTCGTGCCGGGAGATAAAACCTCTTCTCTGTGGCCCAGGAGATTTCGGACAAATAGCATGCCCCTGCCAATTTTGGCATATCGAACGACCTCTCCTGTGACCATTGGTGATTGCAGGTCGGCACCCCAGAGACTACAAAGACTGGATAACGAAAAAGAAGAGGGGGAAGAAGAGGAAAAGCCCCTGAAAACTGCAGATCTAGAGGATTGTGAGTACTAGTGAGAGTAAGAGCTGAGAGTATGCTTGAAGTGTGAGTAGTGTGCTTGGGGGTCGGTCTGAGACTTAGAAAATCCTCATAACTATTTCTGGCCACATTGTAATTTCCATCCTCCCAATGTATAAAAGTCAACTTCAGACAATACATGGGACCCGTCCTGGTCTCTTGAAGCTTTAAGATATGGACGGTTGGAAGAAAAATGACGGCGGGACGTGCGAGGGGAGGAGAGTGGGGACCCCGTGGCTGGCGGGATGCGTGAGATTGAGAGATTTTTGGGGGCTCGAGAGCACTTGGGGGCTGGCAGGTTGAGAGTCACAGTGTTGGAGTGATCGCAGGGCTTGCTATTCAGTGGAGGTCGCGTGGCTGCTCCACTGGAGCAGCGGCGCGCTCAGGGCGGCGGGCTTCCGGTGCGCACTCGACATGATGGTTTCCAGAGCTTACCGGCCGAGGCTTGGGGAGAAGTGCTACCATTAGTGGCAGCGACTGGGGAGTACCGGGTGCGGGGGCGTCCGAACTAGCCCAGTGGTGCGGTGCTTTCCGGGCGGAGGGACCACGGGGGCTGTGCGCGCGCGCCTGCTTGTGGTGGCTCGGGGACGCCCAGCGGGGCTGACCCATTAGCGGAGTGCCCGGGGGCGGGGGAGGCCGGGGGCGGCGCTGGCGGGACCGCCTCTTGGGGAAAAACGGAGTGGGCGGGATTTTCCGAGCGGAGACCGCGGGGGAGGAGGCGGGCGAGGTTCCCCCAACCCGTCGGCGCAGGGGAGACCAGGGAGGCAAGTGTGCACAAAGTAGCGCTCATAGCCGCACTGGGCGCTACAAGTTTCCAGTGCACGCTGACCCAGCAAAAGGCGGGAGGGAGGCGGCAGAAGCCCAGAGCAGTGACGCAACCAATCCCGCAGCCGGCGGGGGGAGCTGCCGATGGCAAGTGGGGACGCCTGGCAGGGCGAACCGTGTGCGCAGGGTTTTCCAGACAGGAGCCACGGGCGGGGGCCGGTCTGTGTAAGCGGCGGCCGGCAGAAGCACAACATAGTAGCTCCCGGCGCTTGCTGCCCCAGTGGGGGCGGCAGCAGTGCCAGGTGCGTTTCGTACGAGGCTCTGCCGAGAGTCAAGGGACTGGCTTGGCTGTGTTGAGGGTCGCGGAGACGCAGAGGTCACCAGCCCAGCGGCGGCGCGAGGCGCGCTCTGTATAAAAAGCCGCTTGAGAGAAGCTGTGTGCGCGGGGTTTCCTGGACGAGAGCCACGGGCGGGGGGCTGGTCTGTGCAAGGAGCGGCCAGCGGAGACTCAGCGTAAGGATTCCCGGCGCTCGCTGCCCCAGCAGAGGCAGTGGTGGCGCCGGGCGCGATTCGCACAGCATTGCCGAAAGTCAGGAGCGGGCTTAGATGTGCGATGGTCTTGTAAACCGCAGAAGTCGCTGGCCCAGAGGCAGCAGAGGGCCGCCAGCGGCGACTGGGACGGCTTTCGCCAAGTGCGGGGGCACCCGACAAAACAAACCAAGTAATACAGAATATTCAAGCCGTGTGCCGCGCGGGCCCGCATAGGCGGTAGCGTGCCGGGGGTCGAGAGCTGTGTCTGTTATGCGGGGATCTCGGGGGCCCGCGTGGGTAGCCTTCAGCGGTTGCTCCAAACCGAGACGCACCAGAGAGTTGAACTAATGCAGAACTGGTGAATAGCTCCTTTCCCAATCACAGGATTGTGCTGCATCCAGTTCTTACTCCCCAAGGCACAGGGATCCCCGCTGAAACATGTCTGTCTGTGATAGTGCTGGGAAGTCTCTCCCCTCTGTGCTAATGCCTTCACACAGAACCACAGAATAGTTTGGGTGAGAAGGGGCCTTGAAGCTTATCTTGTTTCACCCCCTGCCATAGGCACTCTGCCATGGGCAGGGACGCCTTCCTCTATCCCAGGGTGCTCCAAGCCTTGTCCAACCTGACCTTTAACAATTCCAGGGATGAGGCAGCCACAACCTCCCTGGGCAACATCTGCTCAGTGTTTTTCTAGAAGTCTCTTCGTTTTCCAGGGGAGACTCTCCCTTGAGAGCTGCTGCAATGATCTGCCTCAGTGCAACACTCAAGTTCCTGAGCTCTGACCAGACCTCATCTGTACTGAGAGCACTGGTCCTGTTGTGAGCTGACAGCCAAGGGCCACACAGTAGCACACAGGCTTAGCTACCAGAATTTTTGCAGCTCATAGAATATTGACTCTAGTTCTAAACACTGACTAAAGCTGATAAATCCTAGCCCTGTTTTTATTCCCAACATTAATATTACAATATTTAGCTGTTAATTCCTCTTTAATACCTGAGATTAACAAGTAACAGTTAGTCCCTTCTGGGCAGTCAGGGAGCTGGCTGGAATCGCCAAGCTTTGCCCTGCTGCTCCACCTTAGCTTCCTCACTTTTCCGCATAACCAGAGTATATGGACATGCCTGAGTGTCTCTGAGCAATGCCCTCACCTTGCTGTGGGGCGAGTAGAGGAGCAGAGCTGAGTACAGCCAACCCCTGAGTACTTCTTTTCTTTTTGTTCTTTCTCCATCTAGCTAATTGGGAAGGTGAGCCTTACTGAAAGGACCTGTGGTTTGCTAATTAGAGAGTCCCCAAGGAAAAAAGGAAGATCCTCTCTCCTCTTCTCTTGCCTTCCTTTGGGCTACTAAACCTCTAGGCTTTTCTTTTTCCTTAGTCTTCAGACTTTTCATCTTGTAGTTGCCAAAGAGAAGAGCTTAAGTGTCAAAAGCTTAGACACAGATACCTTTCTCTCCTTCAGTCCGAGATGACAAGCCTATCTGCTCCCACCCCAAAGGCACAAGAGGTGCTTTTTAAACTGAACCACAATGTCTCACCCACACTCCCCTTTCCTATCCCCATCCTTGCCATGACACGGGAGACCCACAGAGGTGTCGGAGCCAGGAGAGCTCTGACAGAGTCCTATATATGTGTGTGTCAGTGTGTACAGCTCTGTGTACACGTGTGTTTTTCTAGTGTGCCCAGATGTGAGTGTACACATCCTGCTTTGCACAGTGTACATGTGTACTGGTGTGCACAGCACTATTCACATAGATGGACTGAAGTGCACATGATGTGTACACTGCTGTTTACATGTGTTTTGAATCACACACTCTCAAGTGTGAATGGGTCTGTGCACAGCTCTGTGCTTATGAGTATACAGAGGTTCTGCTAGTGGGAGCATAGCTCTGTGTGAGACATGTATATATATTAATATGTATAACACTGCACACATTGGTGTGCTCAAAACTCTACGTGTAAACAAGTCATGCTTGTAGGCATATGTGCATCAGTAGAGACTGTACATAAGTGTCTGTATAATGTGTGCTGATGTAGCAAGTTGAGTGTACACAAATGTGTGCTGCTAGCAAGTACCATAGTGCACAAGAGCTCTCTGCAAGTGAGCAAGTACCTATGTGTATGTACACTAGCTCTGCACGTGTTCCTGTGTGCACACAGGCTGGGCACGCCCAGGGACATAGCTCTAGATACACAGCTCTGTGCATCCAGCTGCTGTCCCACCTAGAAAAACAGACGTCTGTGTATATGTGTATTTGTGTGTATATCACTACCTAGCTCTGCTAGCTAGAGTAGGCCCTGGCTCTCTGCAGGAAACAGGACTCCTGTACAAGTAACCAATATGATTAAGCAGAAGCCATTTATTGTTTACATTATGCACTTATTTATACATTCTAAAACTACTGCACACACTAGTCATGCATTTCTTGATTGGTACTTCTATCTTGTCCATGCATTCTGCACACACTCTTCAGGGTATGTGATTGGTTACAGTCCAGGTGGTTCACAGCCCTCTGTTATCTAGCTCTTGTGGTCTTGGTATTCTGTTTCTCAGCCTCTTCTTTCTTAATTTAGCACAATTTATGTCTTAGTAACCTTGATGAATTCCAGAGGGCTCTGATAAGAATAAACTAGAGATAGTTTGGCTAGGGCACAATGTTGCCTAAGTTGTTTAGATACATTGCTACAATTCCCCCTTCTTGCACCAGCCAAACCCTTTTTACTGTATTATCTACCAAGTGGGTCACCAATTTTATTATGCATGAAATAGCACAAAGCAGTATAATAATGACTATTAGTAATAACAAAGCTCCTTTACGATATCTTTCAACCATCCAGTTATTCCCCATCCCTCAAACCATTCATCCAAACCCCAGTCATTCACTGTCAATTTCTTCATGTTATCTTGTAATTCTTTGAGTTTCCTGTCAATGGATGCAAGATGATCAGAGAGGTTCATACAACACACTCCTTCAAAATCCTCACACCCGTGCCCATGTGCTAACAACAAAAAATCTATAGCAGCTCTATTTTGCAGTGTGCCATGTCTAATACTATCTAAATCAGTGAGCATCTGATTTAAGATAGCTTGTGGTGGTTTCAGTTTTAAACTGGGCAGAAACACCAATTTCGTGTAGTGGTTTTGGTTCGCCAATTTCAGATTTCTCCAATTTTGAGATTTCCTGACTAATGCACTGATGAGTGTGGTGGGTTTCAGTGCTGGTTAATCACCAATGTACTCACTTCCTGCTGTGAGATAGGATTAGGGAAAAGGTAAAGCAGGCTCAAAACTTTAAAAGGGTATAAAGAAAATTTTATGAAGAGTAATTAAAAGAAAAAAGTAGTAAGAATTAAAATAAACCCTTCAGAACACTTCTCCTTCCCCTACAACATTTTTTCTTTCACTGACAATGTAAAGAAACAAAATCTAACGTTTCAAGTCAGTTTACCACCTTTAAAATAGTTTTTCTTCAGTTCACTAAGGGAAAGGAGTCCTTCTTGTTAATGTTATGGAGACTTCTCCACAAGAGGAAGAAAACAGTTCTCTTGTGGTTCCCTTTCTCTTGGAACAGCAGCCACCTGGGGAAATTTGCTATTGTGGAGCCACTCCCATTTTCCACAAGCCTTCCCACAGCTTGTTTATGGGTCATGTTGACTTCTAGGGTATTGTTTTAAAGATGAGTTGGTAAAAGGTAAAAGTTCTCATTATCTATTTCTAAAATCATCTTTATCCCTGGGAACAGAGATCTCCTGGGGGCACAGGACTACTCTTTTTCTCTGTTCAAACTTCTCATGGGATCACAGATACTTTAACATCTGCTTACTTTAACATGGAGGCCTTTGTGCAATATCAATTTGAACCCTTTATCTCCTCATAGTTTCATGCATTTTAGGGAAAAGAGTATTTTCTCCATAGTTTACAAGAGGATTTCAGCTCTAAAATCAAGGCATCTCCTCATCCCTCCCATCTGGGAATTTAACTTCCTCACTGACCATGATATCTTCATGTTGTTCCTTTACATGCTTGCATCTTGTTCCTTTCTCTCACTCAAGAAAGGATTGAAGCATTGAAATGGTTAACATCCTGCCTGGAGCCTGTAAATGGTCAACTTGACCCCAGTTGGGCTGGGTGCTACAGATGCCCGCCGGGGGGTCACCTGCTGGGGAGGCAGCTTGGATCTAATCAGCCAGGCCAGAACTCAGCAGCACGCAGGGGGTGGTGGTGGGTGGTGGCTTCCTCCTTCCCCCTGCCCAATGGCTGCGGGTAACTTCCACGGGGGTAAATTTCCAGCACAGACCCGGGGCTGCTCCCAGGCTGGGGAGCAGAGGGTGTAGCAAGCAATCAGGTGTTAGTAAGGCCAACTCCATCCGACCCCGCAGAACCTCCCTCTCCCTGCCCAGCAGCCGATGTTTGGGGCCGGCAGGCAGCCCGGGGAAGGGGGTCCCAACCCCACGGCAGGGCCAGCTGGCCCGGCTCCATGGCAGGGGCCGCCCAGCCGTATTACCTCGCTCCTGGCCAGAAGGGAAAGAGGAAGTTCCCGGGTTTCTTTCGTTTTTTACATGTGTGTTTCACAGAGGCGTGTGCAGTTTCCACTGCCTGGAAGTATTGTATCACTTCCCTAGATTTCCTCCCATTCCAAACCACGACACAGCTACAGTTATGTTTAGTTGTTTGGCTGTCCAGCATCCCAGCTTGTTCAGCATTGCCAAAGCCTGAGCAGCAGCAACACCTGGAATAAGGAATGATGCTATTATTCTTGCTGGAGCACCCCAGAACTCTATGCGATTGTCACAATCAGGTCTTAAGCTTGTGATTGCTCTTTTGGTTCTCTTGCTGTGTCCCACTCTCCTAATAGTCTGATTCAGTATTTTGTACATGCTAGCAGCAAACATGGTTAGCTTTCCTAAGTAACAGGGATCACCAAACAAATTACTCAGAATTGCGGGCCATGCCCTATCCCCACAGATTAAAAAGACACCTGGTGGAAGCTTTCTTACAGTCACATTTGCACCAGCACTGCCAGGATAAGTCCGATTGTAGCAATATTTAGTCACGTTCTTACACCATGGAGAATCGGGATTAAGGATGACTATTATTTTTGGGTCATGAGACTAGAACATTGCTCATATCAGTTGATTTTGGGTTTAAAAAGTAGTTGCAAAACAAGCAATAATTTCCAGGTACCGATCCTAAGAAGTAATTCTTGAGGCTCTAGTCCGCTTTCATTCACTTGATTGTGTTACCATACCTGCTTGGAAGCCCTCGTCGTTCGGCCTAATCCCCAACCTTTTGCATATGTCCAATATGTACCACCTCTGGTTATGTTACACAAGCAATTCTCCATGCTTGGTTTACTTTCTTTCACTTATGGTTTTCCTCCAGCTCCTATCCATTTTGCAAAAACAGTAAAGTTACTTATTGAGATACCAGTTAAACGTGCAGAAAGGATCTCCTGGCATAGCTAAGGATAAACAAAAGGAATCCACCCCAGTAGCATTGGCCCAAGTAAGCCACATATTCTGTCGATGCCATCCTGGCAGGTTAATTTCTTCTGTACTACAGATGTTGCCACATATCACAAGTAACAGAGGGAGACCCCCGAAAACCTGCACATCTAATTTAAGAGTGTTCTTCATCCTTATCATCAGTAAAAAACCCTTCCCCTATGAGATCAGGGATAAAATCCAAACTGACTGTGCCTCTTCCTCTTTGAGCCCTTCTCCAATTCTGTTCTCTGTGGTTCTTCTCTTCCCACCTCTGCTTTGTTTGTTCCCAGTGATTAGGTCTAACTCCCCAGGAATAAACATTCCTTTCCCACATTCAAAAGCCTTGATCTTATTCTCTCTCTCTTTTTGCTCGAGCTTTTCATGATCCTTATGAAACCACCAAATAGCCTGCCCCAATTGCTCCCGAGACTCAAGTTCAGTACTTCTTGACAGGTTTCAGGGGAATTAACTGTTATTCCTGTCACTTGGGATAACACCACCCAGGTATTGAATTCTTGGGTATGCCAATGTCTGCACTATAAACACCTCTGGAAGCTTCCTCCTTTGTACCGACACTACCTATCTAATCCACACCCCACACATTCTAATCTCACCCAAGTATAGCAAAAGCATTCACAGGTCTGAGAGCAATTGATGTTTTCAGGTTGCGCTGGTTGCTGGTGGTTTTCTGCAATTACCTACTAACCGTAGATGATTCATAACATAAACTGCTTTCAGCACTCTGTCCTTCAGGCTCAGCCCATCCTCTGCCTTATTTTTTTAATTCAAGCAGTCCTTTCAGTACCTGATGTGTCCTTTCAATAATATCTTGTCCTGTGGAGTCACTGCCCAACAAGCCAAGAAATCTTGGGTCCATCGGGATGCATATCCTGGCCCATTGTCTGTGTTGATTTCCTGAGTCAAGCCCATTATGGCAAAGCAGCCTCACAAGAGACACTTCGCTTTGTCATAGGGGTGGCCCAAACCATGGCAGAAAAGGAATCTCTGGTTACATGAATGCGTCTAAAGCGACCAAAAGAAGCGTAGATAGTTACATCAGTTTGCCATAAATGCAGTGGCCCCAGGCCGCAAGGGTTGACCCCAGGACCCAATCCACCAATCATACCCTGGCATTGCGGACAGGTTGTGACAATTCCTTGAGCATCCTGCAGTGATATGCCAAATTGTTTGTGTAAAACTTTTGCACTTTGGTGAAAAAACTCGTGAGCTCTTCTGGCTTGGCTAAACTTATTGATATTAGGAGAGGCAGAGACCCAAAGTGGTGCCACCAATTGGTCAGCCTTCTAGTTTCCTAAGGCCAGGCCTCCCGTCAATCCAGAGTGACTCCGCATATGGGTGTTATAAATGATCAATCGAAAGCCAAATTATAAAAATGCGAAAAGATTTATTTATCTTTTTCTGCGACCAAAATACGGTCCTCAAAACCACCACAGCCAAAGAGACAGCGTTGAGCCCGGGATCGGCGCTGGGTGAACCTGGATCTGACCTCTATCGCATCGAATCCCCCCCCCCATTCACGAGAGTCGCTTCTAGCGACGAGGTTTTATACAGTTTATTGTGCTCGAGGCGAAGGAGTCCAAATTTCTTTTGTAACTCTTCACATTCATAGTTGGTTCTTTCACTGTGCAGAGCTGGACAAAGGCCGTCTCCTGGTTGATAGCCAGCGTTGATTGAATCCTGGGAAGTCACATATTCACATGTATCTTTCTGGCGACTTCGGCTATCTTGATTGATGTTATCCGCAGGGCGATGATCGGTCTTAGGCGGTTTCCGATGACTAGGGATACTGGTGATCATCGCATTGGGTGCATCTATTCTTGGGCTAAAGTGTTGATTGTTATCTGGCTGACTCCAGGAATTTCGGAGTTTGAATAGACATCCGCCTCTCGGGCTGCTTGTGGTCAGAGACTTGTTTGGATTTCACAATCTTTATAAAATACATTATTTGATAGCATTAATTATTTCTAACATATATTACAGTCCCTCCCCTTTAATATTAGCACATTAATTCATGCTCCCTCTATATCCCAAATTACTAATACCTATTTATTTCCTACTTCTGCCCTCCACCCTTAAGGGTCTCCTACAAAGAGAAAGCTTTATTAAATTCTTATTCCATGTTCTCCTTGCGGGATTCCCTGATAACCATTATAATTGTTCTCATTCGTTTTGACCCATTTTTCAAATTTTGGCAACACTTTGGCGGCATTGCTTGCACACTTCCTTTCTCCCAGGCTCATGGTCTTGGACATGTTGTTTCCAGACACCAACTCCGGGTCCACGGGTACTATAGCTATCTGCATACCCTGTACTGCAGAGTGTATCAGTCTAATAAAACAAGGAATTAGACACAGGAGAAATAGGATTCCTGCTACTGAACACAGCACAAAGAATATTATTTTGTTACACCAGGCCCCATCAAATAATCTGTCCCACCAGGATGATTGTAAGATTCAATTCCATTTTTGAACTGGGACATGGGCCACTTTCTTAATTTCGGCTGCCAATCCTCTTATGATTTCGCCATAATCATCAATTTCAGTACAACATTCTGATTCATTGAATTTTCCACACACTCCCCCTTCTTCGGCCAGCAAATAGCCTAAAGCTATTTGATTCTGGTACACAAGGGCTCATACCTGAGTGTGCTGCCGACTTAATAAATCCAGGGCCTCTGAAGTGTGATTGGACACAATTTCCGCCACTGCCTGCAACCTGATCAGCCGGTTCAGTAAATAAATTGGAGTCCTATATCCATAGCTTCTGTCCTGAGCCCATGTGGCTGGCCCATAATAATCAATTATTCTTGCTGCTGGCCACTCCTCCTCCCCCCAAGTTTGCCTGCCACTTATGACAGGTATCATTTTCTTCAAGCTTCTTCGCTCCTTCCTTAGGGTCTCATACAGAGGAGCCCCTAGTAAATTACTTTTTGTTCAGGGGAGGGTGAAGAAGACTGGCCGAATCATGCCCAAAGTGCATGATCCTTTCCACCTCGGAGGTAACTCACTGTATGCTTTCTTTCCACAGATCCAATAAATTCCATCTGTGGCTTTCCATCTGATATTAGTTTTTCCTGGGTCTCCCCAATATTCTCTCAGGCCTGCAAAGGATTGGTAGGGGTTGGCTCCAGGACTCTTGACCCAGCAAAGTCCCATTTGTCTATTCCATTCACAATTTGTTTCGTTTTTCTGACTCCAGTACCCCGTAGGAGGTTCTGGTTGCCAGACTTTGCTCTTGCTGTTCAAATTTACTGTCAGAGTAGTTATACACAGAGTGTATCCCACGATTTCAGTATATTCTTTCCCCTCTGGACTGATGCAGATTGTTCCAATCACTCGTTGATCCAACACCCATCCCTCAGGTCTCTGTACCAATTTTGAGACCCTTGGGTTGTCCCATTTCAAAAGCTGTTCCAGAGCCAAACCTTCACCCTTCCAAGGCCACTTCTCTGCTGATTTCAGCCCCCCGCAAATCCAGCAATTTGACAATCCCAATTCCGTGGCAATTTCCTGCATTAAATCAATGAATAAGTTCCGATCTGGGGAAGGTAGTTCCCCGTCAGCGTATTGTTTCTTGAGCAGTTTGTACTCCTCACCCAGAGTTTTCAATCTTTCCTGTTCCACACTTTTCTTCCTAAGTTCCGACTCCCTCTTTTTCAGTTCCTGAGTAATTTCTCTCATCTTTCCCTCAGGATCTGTTCCATCTTTGTTTCTCGCAAAACAGACAGCCCTATTGTATTGCAGGCAGACTCTATCATCGTTTGCCTGTGCTAAATCCACTATGATCGGCTCTCTGCTCAGGGTGAATTTGTTATCAAATTTCATATTTCTTCCCACCCAGTACATTTTCCCATTCATCACTGTCATGGTTTGACGCTGGCACAATGCCAGTGCTTCTATGAGAATACCTTCTCCCTGGTGTCTGCTGTGAGATGTGACTTGGAATAAGCAAAGCAGGCTCTTACTTAGAAATAAAGAAAACTTTATTAACTAAACTACAAGAAAATAAATAAACTACAAGGAAAGAAAGAAACACACAAGGAAAATGAAAACCTTACAAAAGCATTTTCCTCCTCCCCCCAACTAAATTCTAATACAATACTTCTCTCAAATCACTAACTCCTGGTTTAGCACTACTCTTTAGAATACTCAATTCTCAGTTCATCAAGAGGAGAAGGAGTCTTTCTTTGTGCTATGGGCTTTTTGTCACACGTAGCACCGGCCCGAGATCATTTGCAATCTCTATCTTGACATCTTCCTTCCATGCCCAGTGCTCTCACCACTGCGCATGGACCAGGGCTGCTTCTAGGGTTCTTTTTAAGGATGCCTTGTCTCCTTCCAAAAAGGCACAGTCTCAACTTTGGGACATCTGTCCCCCCCATATTTTTTGCACCCCCTGGGGCTGAGGGGTACCCACACTGAACCCTCCAGGTTCTGAGGCATTGCCCCTCCTGGAAGCAGTCTCTGTATCACAAGGAAACAGTCTATGGCTATACAAAAAAAGAGTCTAGCAAAAAAATGCCACTCTACCTTCTCCATTCTTCCAACATCTCTCTCTCTGCCCAGACCTTCATTACTCTTCTAGGAAGGGTTAATGTTCTGTAAAGTTTTCATTGTCTACAAAGGGGTTAAAAGCTCCCACAAGCGGCTGGACACATCGCTGCCTCCTTCCCCCCCCTTTCCTCCTTCTCAGCCGTGCTGTCTGCTGCCGCACATGTTTATCAAGTTTCAAGGTAACTCCCAGGCACGGCTCTGTCTCTGTCTCCCAGAAGTGTGTGTGTGGGGGGAATACCTCTCAGTAGTTCTTCAATGCTTCCACCCTTGGGCCCCTCAGGGTCAGGCCCACCTCTCCCAGGCCGCGTGGCTTTCCAGCAGCTGGGCCTGGGGGAGAGATCGAACTCTCTCCTGCCAGAAATCCAAAGAGCAACTTCCAGGGGGGAGCCCTGCTTTTTTTAAACCTGTGTTCTCAGATGTCGCAGACATTTCTTCACAGAAATCCTTTCTTTCGGATTTCTGTGTCTTCTGGAGGCCAGAGGCCTCGGAAGACAAGGTAAACAATTATTATCAGCTGCTGTGGAATGTAATGGGACGCACCTTGATTGGCTCATTTTCTTTGTTTATAATTAAGGGCCAATCACAAAGTGTAAGCCAGGGACTCAGTCCTTGGACACAACTTTGTTATAGATTCTTTTTCTATCGATTCTTAGCCTAGCCTAGCAGCTCTGCAAACCTCTCTCTATATTCTATTAGTATAGTAATAATGTATTATATATAATATCTTAATAAATAAGCCTTCTGATTCAAGAAACAAGATTCACCGTCTCTCTCTCACCAGCTGCGACCCATACAGGCGCGGTAATACTCAGAGGCAGATCTAAATGTCCCAATGGCTACATCAGGTGCCAATATTAAAATCTGAGCACCCATTGGTTTGACTACAGCATCCCAGAAATCCCATTTCTGGTCAAACCACCACAATCACACACATCCCCAGTTTTGAATTGTCATAACACAATGGATTCACCTGGTGATATGCTACAAAAATTGATTCTGTCTTTCCCCCAACCCACATTGTCCAATTCCATTGATTTCAAACAGGGATTGACATTAGTTCTACATTCCTTTTCCATATTTGATGTTTGTGCTTGTCTGACTGCCCGTTCTGCATCCCTGCCTTCGGATCTATACACAAGATCTCTTTGCCTGATCTGCATAATTTGACCCGAGTGCCATTTATCAAACAGTACCTGCCAGACTCTCTTATGCACTCCTCTGGGGCTTGGTATGCTGAGATTCCCCTGTCCCTTTGCTCGATTGGGACTGAGTGCATTTACTGCACTTGTCCACGGAGCTCTCATTTCCGTCATGGATCGGGGTCTCAATGTGCAGACTCTGCGTCCTGCACATGGCTAGGCTACGGCCAATCAGGATTCCCACCCAGCGTACTCCTCTGCCTTTGCCTCCGCCCCCTGGGGTGCCACCAGCACGAGGAAGACCATCTTCGCGGCAGCAGTATTCTTCAGAGAATACATTCTCTGACCTTGCCACATACTTTCTCTTAAAGGCGCCCCACTGTGAAACCTTGACAGCATCTGAGCTGCACGGTACTTTGATTGATTTCTGACACTCCACATCCAAAATCTCTGCTTTAGATTTAAGTTTTCCACGCACCCCGTTCTGAAAAATGTGGAACCACTCCTGTGAGTCTAATTCAATGATTCGTAAATTTGTGGCTAGGGCTAGAATACAGTCAGTCAGCTCAAGCTCCTCTTCCAGACACTGGGTGCACAATCCCTTTGGCCTCTGTCCCCTTCTGCAATGTATAACAAAAATCCCCTGACAATATTCACACTTGAAGTGTACAAATGGATAGCATACACAATCTGACAGTATACAACCTATCTGTTCACCGTCGATCATTTATGAGGACGTTGGAGTTTGATTTTCAGGTTGCCTGGAGAAGAAGTGACCCTCCACTCGGGTGCTTCCTCCTGATGTTGGACCTTCTTCACTCTGGACACGTGTGTCCAACCTTTCTCCACCGTCCGAATGGCCGTGTCTGTTGTCAGAAGGACAAGAAAGGGGCCTTCCCAGTGAGGGGAGAGGGGTACATCTTTCCATACTTTCACAAGCACTCTGTCACCCGGTTGAATTTTGTGGATAGAAAATCCCAGAGGGGTGCTCTGAGATACTATCCCCTGTTTTCTCAGTTCCTGTAAATTTCTGTTTATCACTACCAAATATGGTTGAATCTGTCTGTCCTCCAATCTGGGGTGTCCCACCGGCATCCTGTGCTTGTATGGCATCCTATATAGCATCTTGAAGGGTGAGAGCCCTGTCTCTGAATGAGGCATCGTCCTGATATTAAGGAAGGCCGGAGGGAGGCATTTCAGCCAGGACATCCAGGTTTCTAAAATTAATTTAGACAACTGCACTTTCAAGGTCTGATTCATCCTTTCAACCTGTCCTGAGCTCTGGGGATGCCATGAGGTGTGGTATTCCCATCGAATGCCTAGTGCCTCTGCCATCTGCTTAATAATTTTCGATATAAAATGAGTCCCTTGATCCGAGTCAATGTATTTCACCATCCCATATCGGGGCACAATTTCTTCCAGTAATTTCCTGGACACTGTCTGAGCTGTTGTCCTTGGACTGGGGAAAGCTTCCACCCAATGGCTCAATTTGTCTACTGTTACAAGCACAAATTTGAACCTTCCCACCTTGGGCAATTCGGTAAAATTGACTTGAATTCCCTCAAAAGGTCAGTACGCAATGGGACGACTCCCCAGGATTGCCTGTCTTGCCTTGGTTTTGTTAACTTTCTGACAGATCAGGCATCCTTGTACCTCTCATTTGGCCAATTCATAAATTCCTCTGCACCCAAAACATTTCAAAAACTGTTCAGCCAGAGCCTGAGCCCCCCAATGTGTTCGCTGGTGCAGTCTCCTCAAAATTATCCTGGTAAAACCTTTAGGGACTAGTTCTCTCCCATCTGGTAGTTTCCACTTACCTGTTGAAGTGAGGGGAGAACGACCATCCTTTGATGCATCTAACTCAAGTTTATTGATCGATCAGCCAGTTTAAATAATAGTGTTAACGAACTTCATGCATATTCCAAAATCCAGGTTCATGATAGGCTAACAGAGAAAACTCTAACCACTCCTTTTGTTTTACAATACCGTTGATTGTTTACACAAAATAAAGCCAGTGTTCCCACTGTGATATGAGAGGTTCCCAAAACTTCCATATCTGTTCCCAGGGTGCCATCTTTTCCCAGAGAGGGTGTTTCGCTTGTTATGGGAAGACTGCCTGAGAACCTTATTGTTTATAAAGTGATACCTGAGAGAGTCTAATTGTTTATAGAAATCAGGCTAGGAACTGCTTTTGGAACTGCTTCACAACTACCTTTTACTTTTCTCTCAATTGCATGGCTTCATGGCCTTTTTCTTTAAGCCATGCTTGAACTAAACTCTCCACACTTCCCCCGCTTTTTTCTTTAAGAGAAAGGAGGTTAGTTTGCCAGGTTTTCTCTATCATCCTACTAACCATCTTTTGGATACAGCAACAAAAGCAAGGTAATATAAGTAAAAGCAATAAGAGTACACCTAATATCCCTATAGCATATATTACAAGGTTTCTTAGCCATGGTCCCAATCCTAAACTTTTAAGCCACTCATCAATTCCCAATCCTTCTTCTTCCTTAAGGCTGTTAAGCCCTAGCCGTAGCTCTTTTAACTTAGTATGAATAGATACAGAATGATCAGATAAGTTCATGCAACACATCCCTTCAAACTCTTCACACCCATGGCCTTGTGCTAATAGTAAGAAATCTATGGCAGCTCTATTTTGCAAAACAGCATGATTAACACTCTATACATCTGCAATTAACATATCTAATATCTGTGATGTTTTATTCAATTCACCCTTAGTCCAACACCCTATTTGTTTTGCTAAAGTCATTGCTTTGCTTGCAGCACCCCATGGTAGGAGAGCTGAAACCATCACTTGTTTAAATTTACTCCAGAACCATGGATCTCCTATTTGACTACAGTCTAAATTATGTAAGCTGTGCTTTTGCCTGTTTATCTTATGACTTAATTGCATTAACACAGATATATTAGGGTGGAATAGTGATAACTTGCCTAAATAACAAGGTCCACCCTGAGGTTGGGCAGGTATACCATTCCAGGCTCTATCTCCGCAAATTAGAAATATCCCTGTAGGTAATTTCTTAGGTGTCATGATGCTAGAGCCTTTACATTGGTTGTAAAGTTGTTTGGACACTATATCCGGGCTTAGAGATGAATCCAGAGTAGCCCATGTTTGTTTATGCTGATTCATCTTTTGAGGATTAGAGTAATCAAAGCTGAACCACCCACTGTTGGAAGTGCTGGTCATGCTAGCATTTGCACTTCCGAAAAGCTCCAACTCCTCAGGTGGAGAATGCAAAGGAGTATTAAGTGATTGAATTAACAGGCATTGGTGGTAGCCGTCACTCTGACTGGCAGTATACCCTTTTTGTGCAGGCAATTTAATATTTACCATACTGCACATACATAAGGCACGGTTATTAATAAGACTGCAGAATTCTTGAGGAGACCATACTGGAAGCCCTACCAAACATGTTCGAAAAGGGTTAGTAACTCCTCCAATGCTGAGACAAAGCGATGACTGATTAATCTGCCTAGCAAGTGTTATCCATACATTATCTCTAGGTTGACTAAAATGTGTTACCTTTAATTCTTCACCTACCACTACACCAAGCAATATAACAAAAGTAAACCTCATTTTTCTGTTTTTACTTTGACCTTCTTTTTCTTATCAGTTTTTAACCTTACTGTTCCCGAGACCTGAAGACCACACCTTTGTAACTTTCTAATGCAGTTATCTAATGCCTGATTGGGATCTCCTTTTATAGGCCCTACAACGGAATGTTGTGTTAAAGGCACCAGTTTTCTACACCTTACAGAGGTTATATATGATGCACTTTGAGCTTTAACCCTTTTCAAAATACACTGTACCTCCCACCGATAATAAGCCAAGATTTTCTGCTCATGCGATTCATAAAGATCTAAAGCTGAGGCAGTGTTTAGCCCTGTTTCATTCCGTAGTGCCCACTCCCAATTATGTTCCCAGGTATGTCTATAATTATAGGTATTACACCATAGATGAAAAAGTGACAACTGATCCACCCAAAAGGTTTTGTCACAACCCCCGCAACACAGTGCAACCCAAGCAGCACAATTTGAGCTGTGACATTCAAGGCAGTTCTCTTTTGCCGGTCCTTTTATATGGAAAGATGATAATGATTCAATAATGTCAATCAGTTCCCTGGTCATCCGGCAACGGCATGTTATGGCCCTGTCGATCGCCTTCGAGTGTCCCTTCAGTTGAAGCTGTAGTGGTCTCAGGATCAGGAGCAGCTTTTCCTCCAGACGGTCCTTGTCCTCTTCCGTGAGTTGATCCACCAGCCGCTGCATCAAGAACAGGTTTAGTCCACTTGGCAGGTACCCACAATGCTCCTGTAGGGGTGGAAATACAAAGATATCCCCTTCCCCAGAACAGGACCTTAGCAGGATCCTTCCATAGCCCTGTCTTGGGATCTCGGTATTTTACCCATACTTCTTTTTCCTGTTCACCAATTTCTTGTGGCTTATAGTGTAGTTCTGCTGGGGGCTGCCCTACATCACCAAACACACACAAATGATTGATCACAAATAGGCTTTTTAGTAATCTGGCGTGGGGGTCAGTTACTTCCTCATGCTTGGCTAAATACTTCTTTAAGGTACCATGTGCCCTTTCAATGATGGCCTGCCCTGTTGGGGAATTTGGAATACTTGTAACATGTTCAATCCCCCAATTTCTTAAGAATTTCCCTATTCTATGACTGGTATAGGCAGAACCATTATCTGTTTTAATTCTTTTTGGTGTACCCATCACTGCAAAGCAACTGTACAGATGTCTTTCTACATGTATAGCTTTTTCTCCTGACTGAGCTGTTGCCCATATATATTTGCTATAAGTATCAACGGACACATGTACATACTTTAGGTTGCCAAAACTAGGGACATGTGTAACGTCCATTTGCCACAATTCATTTGTTTGCAGGCCTCGTGGATTTACTCCTAGGCCTAGACCACTTCCCCCATTATGATGACTACAAGTCGGGCAAGCCCTCACAATAGCTTTTGCTTCTGAGAGTGTTATCTTAAATTCTCTGCTTAAGCCTTTTGCATTCTGGTGAAACATTGAGTGAGCCTCTCGAGCCAATTGGTGACTTGACAGAGGTGTACTTTGAGTAATGGTAACCAATCTATCTGCCCTATCATTCCCTTCACCTAAACCAACCTTCCATTTATGACTTCTAATATGAATTACAGCATAAGCATGTTCCCTGGATCTTGTAGCTCTCTTTAGCTGCAACAGTAGTTCATATAGTCTTTGATTTTGCACCTCTTTTATGGAAGCGTCTTCAATTCTTGCTACAACTCCTGCTACATACAGAGAGTCTGTAACAACATTCAAAGGTTCCTTAAATTGTACCATTGCCCATACCACTGCTAACAGTTCCATGGTTTGTAGGCTGTCCACTGCTTCTGCTTGCAGAATATGATGCTTCCATACTCCCTTTTCTTGCCAGGTTATTGCAGCAGTTCTTGATTTCCTGCCAGTGTCTGTAAATGCAGTAATGGCACCTGAGATAGGAGAATTCTCTCGCTTTGGACGAGTTATCCAGTCCCAGTCCCCTATCCATTGAATGAACGCTGGTCGAAGCTGGTGTGTTTCAATAGGGCAACATGCACCCAAAAGGGCTTCCTGCATTTCCTCTGAATTAGTCAAATACCAGTCCAAGGTATCCTTCTTCATTGGTATCTTGATGGCAGCTGGTTCTAACCCAGCTACCTGCAACATCCTTTCTCTGCCCTTCTTTATCAAATCTGCTAACATTTCAATTTTTTGAAGAAGAGTCTTGCTTTGCTGTAGTGGGGGGGAGATCCATTCTAATATCCGTGTTTCCCCTGTTTCTTTTTTACATTGTGTAAGTGCTCCCAAAAGATATTGTGGGCCTTTCCAGATGGTGAGATCTATGGGTACATCTGGATCCCTTCGATGAACATGTCCATGTATAACACAGTCCATAATTTGCTGAATGGCCCGCTGTTGCTTATCAGTGATACACACCGGATGAGTTGGGTCAGTTCCTTTTAACAGTGGACGCAACTCATCAAGCAGTTCATTAGGTATTCCCACCATCGGTTTTAACCACTGTAAATCACCTAAGAATCTCTGAGCATCATTTAAGGTAGTTATTTTTGTTTTTAATTGCAGCTTTTGAGGTTTAACAATTTGTTCTGTCATAGACCATCCCAGGTATTTCCAGGGAGCAGTTGTTTGAATTTTCTCAGGAGCTACTACTAGAGAGTATTGTGCCAGTGTTGTTCTTATTTCCTGGACTTGTTGTGTGAAAGGCATCGGCTGAGCAAACAATACATCATCCATGTAATGATATATTACTGTATTAGGCCATTGCTTTCTAAGAGGTTGCAAAGCTGCACTGACATAAAGCTGACACAAGGTGGGGCTGTTCCGCATTCCCTGTGGTAATACCGTCCATTCAAACCTCTGATCGGGTGCTTCTTTGTTAATCGCAGGTAATGTGAAGGCAAATCGTCGCATATCCTGCGGGTGAAGGGCGATAGTAAAAAAGCAGTCCTTAAGATCAATAATCAGTAAAGGCCAATCCATCGGGATCATGGCTGGGTTAGGTAATCCAGGTTGTAATGAGCCCATAGGTTCCATCTGATCATTAACAGCACGCAAATCATGGAGCAGTCTGTATTTTCCTGACTTCTTTTTAATTACAAAAATTGGAGTATTCCAGGGGCTGGTAGACAAACGCAAATGTCCCTGTTGAAATTGTTCTGAAACGAGCTGATGTGCGTGTTGCAAACTTTCCCCTTTCAAAGGCCATTGCTTAACCCATACCGGGGTATCATCAACCCAGGTGATGGGAATTGGGAAAGTCCAAGCAATGGCTTTTACTCCAAAGGGTGTTCATTTGTTAGAACAACCCCTAGCTGAGCCATAATGTCCCGACCTATAAGGCATTGAACAGTAGGTGGTAACTGCACCACTGAAAAAGTCGCCGTCAGCTGCTTCCTGTCGATGTGAACTTGAAGGGGGGGTGAGCGGCTAGCCAGGGTAAATCCTCCTACCCCGGATACTGCAGTGGCTGCCGGCTGCAAGGGCCAGTGATGAGGCCAGCAGTTAGGACTAATGATGCTGGAATCTGCTCCAGTATCCAGCAGACCTGAAAATGACCTTTTCTGTCCGTTAAATTCTATCTCTACTTTTTTCTTCGGTCTCTCGGCAAGATTTAAAGTTAACAAAGTAAGTCCTCCTGTGGAACCAAAAGCACTGTCTCTCCTCTCTTGGGTTTTTATGGGTTGTATTCCTTTCGTCATTTGCTCAAGCGGTACCAGTTGAGCAATCCTTTGTCCTTTGTTTATTTGAAGAGGAGGAAAAGGGGTGTAAACCATTACCATAATCTCTCCCGTGTAATCCGTGTCAATAACGCCAGGCAAAACAAACAGTCCTAACATAGATGCAGAAGATCTCCCAAATAGTAGTGCACCCACCGCTTTGTTCTGTATAATAATAGGTCCTTGGACCCCCATAGGGATTTTTTGCGGGTGCGGAGTCATCAGCGTTACGTCTGCTGCGGCGGGTTGGAGACTGTTTGCTGTGGAGGGCTGGAGGCCCCCTGCTGTGGAGGGTTGAAGGCACGGGGGGGTGTTGTTTCTGCAGTGGCAACTTGTGTCTGGGCGCGGCTGCTGCGGGAATACGCGCTCCTGGAGAAGTTTCCCGACCTCCGTTTACAAGCGCTTGTATGATGATTATCCATACGGCATTTCTGGCACCAGATTCCAATAGCCTGGCATTCCTGGTGCGTATGGCCAATGCCTCCGCAGCGAAAACATTTCACGCGGCCCCTTTTATTTGATGCTGCAAATGCGGCTGACGCTTGAAGAGGTGCAAGCGCGGCTAACACCTGACTCTGAGAAGACTTTGCCTGTTCTTGCAAGCCTAGTCCTAGCTGTTTAATTGCGTCTACCACTAAAGCCTGCTGCCCGGTTGGTACGAGAGCCATCCTCTCTAATGCCTCCTCTATAGTCCAATTTGCTCCTAAGGTATTAAGTATGTTTCTAGTAGCAGAATTACAATTTTGGATCGCACACTGTTTGAGAAGGCCCCGCGCATATATTCTGCTACTCCTGCCCTCTCAATTGCAGCCGCAGCTCTATCAATAAAAGCGCCAAATGATTCCTCTCTGCCTTGCTTAATTCCCATATATACTGGTATCCCTCCTGGTTCCTTTACCCTTTCTATTGCGAGTCTGACTAACCTCATTGCCTCCCGGCACTTCTCCTGACCTATTAAAGCTTGTGCCTCAGTGCGAAGGAATGGTCCCAGACCCATAAGTTCATTAACAGTAACGCCATGGAGGGGATCACCCTGCTGCCTTTGTACTGCCACGCACTCGTTAACGAGCGCTTTCCAATGAGCATTAAACAGCAATTGTTGATGTTGGGTAAAGATTAATTTAACTATGCCACGACAATCATTAATAAGAAGAATGCTGGTGTCAAAAATATAGTCAAGAATTTGTTTGGCTGGTTTGCTTTTAAAACCAAACTGGCTAACAGTGGCTCGCAACTGAGATAACATCTTCCAGTCTAAAGCACTGATTGTAGCCTGTATGCCTCCTCTGGCCTGAGGGGTGAAAATAAACGGACAAGCCAGTTCGCTCGCCAAGCTTATCAACTCATGGTCTCCCTTTTCCACAGCATCTTTGGCCAGAGCTGCCCATGCATCTCGTCTTTCCCTTGCAATCATCGCCGCTTGATCATTTTCCAACCCAGGGCTCTGATTGCTTTTCGGGAACGGAGCATACGTTTTTGGCCCCGGCTGCTGCGATGCAAGAGATACAGGAGACTCAGAAGTGCTATGCATAGCCTGCGGCAAAGCGGGCAACAAAGCACCCTGCGGAGCACCCTGCGGAGCACCCTGCAGAGCTTGGCTCGTTAGGGGGGGCTGGCTTGTTAAAGGAGGCGGCGCGGCGGGTAGTAAAGCGCTCTGTGGAGCTTGGCTCGGAGCCTGGCTTGTAGCCGGGCTCGCAGCCTGGCTCACAGCCTGGCTTGCTGAGGGAGGTGGCGAGGCAGGTAATAAAACCGTCCTCATTGCGGGGCTGAGAGGGGTCCCCAACTCTTTATCAAACTCCCTGTCTTGATCGTATTCTTTATTACGATCATGAGCGGCAGTAGCTTGGTGGGCAGCCCTTTTTTCTGCCTGAAACTGCAAGAGCTCGGTGTTAATGACCCGCCATAATTTACCCATTTTCCTAGCAGTTTTATCATCGTCTAACATAGCCTGCCATAATAAATCACCAAATTTACGCCATTCCGACAACTCGTGAACTGTGTGGGGATTCACAAAGACTCCCCGTTCCAGACCATAAGCCAAAAGACCTTGCAATTCCTTCTGTAAGTCTATTCCCTTAATTTGCCTTTTTTGCAAAAACGTAATAAAAAGTTCATATGCGGCTTGCCTTTCCATACCTCTTTAAGTGCGCACTTTGCAGCTTTTCCAGGCGTCGGCTGCACGTATCGGCTGGACCCGTCTATACGGTTGCCAGGGCACGGCGCGTATCGGCGGCTTTTCCTCCGCTTTGCTTTCGCGCTTATTTGCCGTTCCGGCTGCTTCGGAACCCGAACCAGTCCTCACTTCTCGTGGTGTTCGCAATCCCCGTGGTGTTCGCGATCGTCGTGGTGTCCGCCATCACGTCGGGGTCACCATTTGTTGAAGTGAGGGGAGAACGACCATCCTTTGATGCATCGAACTCAAATTTATTGATCGATCAGCCAGTTTAAATAATAGTGTTAACGAACTTCATGCATATTCCAAAATCCAGGTTCATGATAGGCTAACAGAGAAAACTCTAACTACTCCTTTTGTTTTACAATACCGTTGATTGTTTACACAAAATAAAGCCAGTGTTCCCACTGTGATATGGAAGGTTCCCAAAACTTCCATATCTGTTCCCAGGGTGCCATCTTTTCCCAGAGAGGGTGTTTCGCTTGTTATGGGAAGACTGCCTGAGAACCTTATTGTTTATAAAGTGATGCCTGAGAGAGTCTAATTGTTTATAGAAATCAGGCTGGGAACTGCTTTTGGAACTGCTTCACAACTACCTTTTACTTTTCTCTCAATTGCATGGCTTCATGGCCTTTTTCTTTAAGCCATGCTTGAACTAAACTCTCCACACTTACCTTCCTCCAATTTTCCTCCAATCTTCTCATAACTTTCAATCTCCTTTGGGGAAGGTTGAGGAGGGTTGCCTGGGACCTCGATCCCTTCGATCTCTGGGGTACTTACCGTCATCAGTGCCGTGGTCTTGGCCTCCTGGTCTGCCATGTTGTTTCCCCGGGTCCAGAACTGCATCCCTGCCTGATGTCCCTTCACATGGACAACCGAAATTTCTTCCAGCTCCCTTATCGCTTCCAGAATTTGCCAGATCAATTCCCCATACATCAGTCCCTGTCCCCGTGTGATGATCAACGCCCTTTCTTCCCAAATTTTCCCAAAGTTGTGAACCACCCCAAAGGCATACCTAGAGTCTGTAAAAATTGTTCCCTTCTTTCCCTTCAGTCCTTTCAAGGCTCTCAGAACTGCATACAATTCGCAAGCCTGTGCTGACCATCCCTGTTCACCCATCTATGACTGCATATCCTGACTTCCTTTTCCCTTTGATCACACTGCTTGAACCATCTACAAACCATTTTTCCCCTTCGTCTAATTCCTCTTCTTCCAAATCCTCCCTAATCTTTGTCTGCAATTCGACCGCTTCCACGCAATCACAAACGAGTTCCTCTGAAGCTTCCCCAAAAAAGAACTGAGCCGGGTTTTGCGCAGTTGTTGTCTGCAATTCCAAATCCTGTGAATGAATCAAAATGGCTTCATACTTCAGCAATCTAGCATCTGTGAGCCATTTATCTGCTTTCTGTTGTAGTATATCCTGCACATTGTGTGGTGCAAATCCTACCGAAGGTGTTCTGAAAGTTACTTTCTTGGCTTCCTCCACCAACAATGCCACAGCTACAATCGCTTGCAAGCACATGGGCCAGCCCCTGCTAACAGGGTCCAAAAGCCTAGACAAGTAACCCACCGGTTTCCTGACTCCTGCCCAGTCCTGTGTCAGCACACCATGTGCTGTGTGATTGCTCACATCCACAAACACCTGGAATGGCCATCTCACATCGGGGAGGCTCAGCACTGGTGCTGCTGTGAGTGCTTCCTTGACTCCCCTGAATTCGTCCTCGTCCTTTTCTGTCCATTTGATTCTGTCCGTGGTGAGTTTTTCATACAAAAATTTCACCTTCTCACTGTATCACTCGATCCACTGCCGGCAATATCCCACCAACCCCAGCAGTTGCCTAACTTCTCTTTTTGTCGATGGGGGTGGTAAGGCAATAATCCCTGCCACCCTTTCAGGATCCAACTTCTTTTTCCCTCTGGTTAACCAATGTCCCAAATATCTCACCTCGGGCTCTGTGAATTGCATCTTTGACTTCAACACCTTCAATCCTTTTTCCCCTAAAAAGTTCAAAAGTTCAATGGTACTCATCCTCACAACCTCCCTCCTTGGACCTGCAATCAGCAAATCATCTACATATTGTAGCAATTTTGTTCCCTCTGTTGGTACAAAGTGACTCAGCACCTGTTCGAGTGCTTGCCTGAAAAGGTTTGGGGAATCAATGAAGCCCTGAGGCAACGATGTACATCTGAGCTGCTGCTTCCTGTTCATTTCTGGGTCTTCCCACTGAAACGCAAAGTAATCTCTGCTGTCCTCTGCTAAAGGACAGGTCCAAAAAGCATCCTTCAAATCAATCACACTGTACCACGTGTCCTCGGGAGAGATGTTATTCAGCAGGGTGTAAGGATTCAAGACCGTGGGGAACAGTGTCTTAGTCCTTTGATTCACAGCCCTTAAATCCTGCACTAGCCTGTAGCTACCATCTGTCTTTCGCACTGCCAAAATCGGGGTGTTGTACTGGGACATGCACAGCTCCAACGTTCTTTTCTTTATCAATTCGTCAATCACTGGTTTCAGTCCCTTCCTCCCTTCCATGGGGATGGGGTAGTCTTTGACCCGAATGGGATCTCCTGGTCTTTCAATTTCAATGTGGATTGGCTCTATGTCCAGCCTCCCAGCCTCCCCTTGGACATATCAAACCTTTGGATCAGTTTTCTCCTCATCCTGGGTGGTGAGTTTATACAATCTCACCTTGCGCTGGGAATCTTCTACTGCTAAACCGATTTCCAATGCCACCATCAAATCCCATCCCAGCAAATTAAAGTCTGCATCTTTTATTAATAACATATTTCCTTTACACTTTTTAGTTTCTGTCTCTATTTCGACATTCTTTATGATCGGAACCTTAAAAGGTTCCCCCTTTGCTCCAATTACCATCATTGCATCATCGCTCAGAGAGCACCCTCGTGGTAACTGCTGCACCGTGGTCCATTCAGCCCGAGAATCTACTAAAAACCAAATTTCCTGCCTGTGGGGTCCCACTCAATTTTATCAAGGGCTCCCTCGGTGTTCTCGACCCCAAACTGAAAAGCCTCTGACACCCCTAATCTTCCTGAAACATCGTTTGATCCTTGACCTTGTTGGGACAATTCTTTCGAATGTGTCCTTTTTGCTTGCAGTAGTAGCACTTGATGTCCTTTTTCTGGTTGTTCGAACCCTTTCCTTGGGAAGGATTCTGCTTCTTTACCGGCACCGTTTTAGCTGAGTCTCTGACCTGTTCCTGTTTCTGTGCTTCCCTTACTGCAGCCACCAGCACTTTCACTTGTATCTTCTGCTTTTCTTCGTCTCTTCTCATGTAGATCTTTTGGGCTTCCCAGAGCAACTCTTGCAGTTCCCTGTCTTGCCATCCATCTATCTTTTCTAATTTCTTCCTTATGTCTTCCCATGATTTCGCCACAAACTGAGTTTTCAGCAAAACCGCCCAATCAGAGAGTCGAGGTCCATCCCGGAATACATTCTCAGGCTGTTTCAGAGCTTTTCCAGCCATTCTGTGGGGGTTTCATCCTTTCCCTGACATTCCCTGAGTACTTTACTCATATTTTGTCCCTTCGGCACCGCCTCCCTGATACCTTGTATTATCATATTTCTCAAATTTATCATTTTCTGCCTCCCTTCCTCCATCTGGGTGCTCCAAGACAGCTTTTGGTCCGGCCACCTCTGATCTCCCAGCTCCCCCTGGGGATTCCTGTTTTCCCAGTCCCTGATCGCGGCTTGTCTGATCATTTCTCTCTCCTCATTGTTGAACAGCAACCTCAGGATCACATTGCGATCCTCGTATGTGTAGGTGCTGGTTCCTAGAAATTCATCTAGTCTTTCCGCCACCCTCAAAGGATCGTCCATGAATTTCCCCATTTCTTTCTTGAAAGCCCTCACGTCCCCGGTATCAATTGGCGCATGGACGAAGCTGATAATTCCCAGAGCCCTTGGTACTTCCCGTAAAGGAAGAGATCGGGCTTTTCCTCCTCATCATCACTGTCTCCAGTGGTTGCCCTCCTTGTTCCCTGCTTTGTTCGATGGGCCAGAGTAGAGCTGGCTTTCTTTGGGAAAAATACCTGGTTTTCCTTGGTCTTGGGGAGGGTCAGTGGCTGGGGCTGCTCGCATGGGAACAGAGGCGCCGTTGCCTGTCCACGTGGGAGAGAAAGCACCTCGGCCAGCTCCAGTGGGAGCGGCGGCACCGAAGCCTGTCTCTGCAGGATCAATGCCTCGGGAGGCAACGCAGGCACCGGAGGTACTTGGGCTGGTGTGGGCTGGGGTAGAGGGACAAGGTAGGGAGGTGGAAGGTTGTCCAGCGGTTCCCACTACTTGCCCCGGTCTGCCGAGCGTCTGAGAGCTCTGATTGGGTATAACCCTGAACAAGCGTACTTCCACATCTTGGCATACTCAATTTCCTCAAAGTCCTGCGGGTGGTGATCGACTATGTGGTCGTGCAGGGATTCGCACATCCACATCTCGAAAGTGCCAAACACCGGCCAAACTATGTATTTCACGATCATCTTCTCCTTGGACTTTCCCACCCTCCTGGGGCTGTCATCCCAATGTTCTAACATCCATCCCAACGGGCTTTCCCTCGGGATTTCAGACAGAACGTTCCTGGGATTTCGGGGAGGTTTTTCTTGGGGCTTTTTCTGGAACTTACTCTTTCTCAACCCCATTTTCCCAAAAAACCCGTTTGCTAATTTTCTCGCCTTGTCTCCTTCGGCTGGGATTCTCGACGCGAGTCCCAAGTCTCTGTCCGATGTTGATTTCCTAAGTTTGCGAAACACTGCCAGTCTATTCAGCAACGTGGAGAACCGTTCCCTGGGTCTTTCAACTGGTTTCGAGCTCTCTTACTTGATTCTCCGGATCAGAAGGCAGACCGTCTCCCAAAATATTTTGGGAACGTCTTTTTCCCTTCCCGACCCAACTGTGATCAATCCCCTGAACTCCCTACGATCTCAGGTCCCACATGTGATAAGAAAAAGTGCTCGCTTCCCCCTTGACTGACCACGTCCCTCTCAGGAGAGTGGAACTGCGATCATGGGGTCCACATTCGCTTTGTGATAGAATAAAGCTCACACACACACTCGACCACACCCCACTCAACCACACGGTACTCATGGTTCCTTTCCCACGTGGATTCTTTGTGCACGCCGATTTTCCGAGTGAAAAAGAAAAAAGCACCGCAGCCTCGGAGATCCCTCTTTGGATCGTTCCGAGTTTCCGAGAGCTGGGCCCATTTTTATCCCTCTTTGGCTGTGGTTCTGGCTTTGGTTCAGTGTTTGATTGGTTTCGCGAACTCCCAATCCCGTCAGACTGCTGAAATCAGCCGGGCGCCTCCTGGCTGGAAAAGGGGTTGCTGAACCCCAAATTCAAATCACATCGGGGTCACCAGCATTGTTATAAATGATCAATCGAAAGCCAAATTATAAAAATGTGAAAAGATTTATCTTTTTCCGCGACCAAAATACGGTCCTCAAAACCACCACAGCCAAAGAGACAGCGTTGAGCCCGGGATCGGTGCTGGGTGAACCTGGATCCGACCTCTATCGCACCGAATCACCGCCCTCATTCATGAGAGTCGCTTCTAGCGACGAGGTTTTATACAGTTTATTGTGCCAGAGGCGAAGGAGTCCAAATTTCTTTTGTAACTCTTCACATTCATAGTTGGTTCTTTCACTGTGCAGAGCTGGACAAAGGCCGTCTCCTGGTTGATAGCCAGCGTTGATTGAATCCTGGGAAGTCACATATTCACATGTATCTTTCTGGCGACTTCGGCTATCTTGATTGATATTATCCACAGGGCCATGATCGGTCTTAGGCGGTTTCCGATGACTAGGGATACTGGTGATCATCGCGTTGGGTGTGTCTATTCTTGGGCTAAAGTGTTGATTGTTATCTGGCTGACTCCAGGAATTTCGGAGTTTGAATAGACATCCGCCTCTCGGGCTGCTTGTGGTCAGAGACTTGTTTGGATTTCACAATCTTTATAAAATACATTCTTTGATAGCATGAATTATTTCTAACATATATTACATGGGTAATAAAATAATCCTGTTTGCGAGAATTAGGTAACTGCCATAGTTGCAACAAGAGTTGCCACAATTGCTGGTTTTGAATTTCTTTCAGTAATGTTCGCTCCATGCGCTCGACCACACCTACCATGTAGAGAGAATGAGAAACAATGTTAATGGGATCATTGGGCCTATTTTCAAACACCCTGATAACAGCACGTAGCTCAAGAACTTGTAAAGAACCTCCTAGCCCCTCAAGGATTTCACTGAGCCATTTGTGTTGCCAAGTAAGGCCTGCTTTAGATGTTTTTTGACTGGCATCAGTAAAACCTGTGAGGCCTTCTACAGGTTGCCTCAATAGCCAAGGTAGTTCTTCCACCTGTTAATGCAAAGGAAAAAGCTTATGAGGGGGAAAATGAGTGCTAATGAGACCTGGAAGTGAAAAATGGGTCCTGATATGAGAAACAAAATATTGATTAGTTTTGTTTTGCAAAATTGTATAGAGATATGTAAGATAACAACATAAGTTTTCATTACTAAATCTTTTTTGTTATGAGTATGAGGAAACATCAGAGTAAAACAATACATGTAGTGAAGAAGAAACTGACAGCAATTAAGAATTAATCAGATAATACACACAATCAATAACACATGTGAAATTATAGAATTACTAAGCACTATAACACTGAACTGTCATCCCAGATTCTGCAACGGCTGATAAACCTTAGATCCGTAGATAATTGGAAAATCATGTCCGGATAACGATTCTCTGTAGTGAGAGTCCTATGTATTGGATAAGTGGGTCCTAGTTGCTCTAAATGAGCCACAGCTGTGAAGTCCTTAGTTGGGCAGCAGCTGTGGCTTGCAAAGATAACTGGGATAAAAGGGGGTGGGTTGGGAGCTCAGGAGGAGCTCCTGTGAAGCCATGAGGAATTGCACAGCAGAGAGGAGCTGCATGGTAGAAAACCAGCTAGAAGGTATGGACCTTAAGATGGGACTCTAGAAATATGAAATACAATAAGATAACAACAATAATTGGTGACCCCGATGTGATGGAGGTATGCAGCCTGAAGAGCTGTGGAAAATAGGACAGCCTGAGAGCTGTAGCAGCCTGAAGAGCTGTGGAAAATAGGACAGCCTGAGAGCTGTAGCAGCCTGAAGAGCTGTGGAAGGTTGTGTGTATTGTACTTGTGTGGTGTGTGAGGCCTTTGAGTCTTGGGATAAAGCATGTATTGTAAAGGAAATGAATATATTGTACTTTAATATCTGTATTGTATTTGAATAGAAAAAAAGGGGGAAATGTAGTGAGAGTCCCTACAAAATCTATGTATTGGATAAGTGGGTCCTAGTTGCTCTAAATGAGCTACAGCTGTGAAGTCCTTAGTTGGGCAGCAGCTGTGGCTTGCAAAGATAACTGGGATAAAAGGGGTTGGGTCGAGAGCCCAGGAGGAGCCCCTGTTAAGCCATGAGGAACTGCATGGTAGAAAACCAGCTAGAAGGTATGGACTTTAAGATGGGACTCTAGAAATATGAAATACAATAAGATAGCAACAATAATTCTCCAAGCTCACTTTAAAAGTAGGTTCAGCTGTCATATTAGTAAAGTCAAATTGCCAAGCCAAAACAACTTGAATCTAGTTTTGATGCAGAAAACATGTGTGTTTGTTGGCAAATTTCCTATCCAGGTAGAGCTAGGGCCTGGCCACAGCCCAAACTCTAATTGGTGGATGTCACTTAATACATTTTAAAACAAAGCTCTGAAGAATAGCAGTTATGAGTAAAAACCTTAGGGTTAAAGACTAATCAAATCATCTAGTAATTGCATCCCTCTGCAGTTTCCTTCAGGATAAAGATGCTTCAAACACAGGAAACCTCTTCTTCAAAGATTTGAAAGTAGTCACAGACAGGACTGCGAATCTGTATCTGGACACTGAAAGTGTGAAGGAGGAGGAAATACAGCTGAATGAGAGACTGATTACCCAGTACAAAACCCAGAAAAAGAAGTTAATGTTGCAGCTAGACTCCCTGCTGGAGTGCTTCTGTATTAATAACTGAGGAAAGCTACAAGATTAGCAGTCTGGAGAAGGCTTTCAACTAATCTCAAATATCTTTTCTTAGAACTCTGAAAAATACTTAAAATTATGAGACAGCATTGGGTCAAATCATAGAGTTAGTGCAGAAACTAGCCAAAGAGCTAACCTGGCATAAGAGATACATAAGCAGCTAGAGAACAAGAAAAAAAGTAGGATCCTGAAATGACACATCTTATAGGTGATCACACAAAGAGATGGTAAAGCATATGAAAGCCAGCTGTAAACACTATAACAATACCTTATAAATAATGCTTATTGCAAAAATCAGCGAATTCACACTACACAATCAATACATCAGCAGCATCTGAGGAAGTTAAGACAACATTTTTTAAACACTCATTTAATATTAATAACAGTCATTATTCATCGGTGTTACCTATAGAAAACAGAAATAACAGCAGTTATAAGCTTGCTATTAGTAACCCCTAGAACTTTGAATCATTGAGGAAACAGCTGATGATTTTGCTAGTGGGATCTGGTTAAAGTTCCCCAAGTGTTCTGTCTTTGGAGAAATTTTGGATGGTTAAATCACTGCTACCATTACTTATATCTTCACACAGTGGTTTTACTCACTGGGAAACACTTTTCCTGGTAAAAGATTTCCATCTATGTCATACTTAGAATGGCACTGATTTGTATAGTCTCTTCCCTTTTTACATCTGGGACATCTATTAAGTTACTTTATTTTTTTTTCTGGGGTCTGAGCAATATTTGTTTATGTGTCCAGGCTTCCCACATCTGAAGCATGTTTTGATGGCTTCTGCTCGCATTGTGGCAATGGCTTGTGTGAGGTGGTCTATGGATGAAATGAATGGCTCAGACATCCCTTGTCTTATTTCTGTATCTGTGCCCTCTGGGCTTCCTGCTGGTTGGGTTTGCAGGATTGCTTTTTCTCAATGAGCACTTGATTGAAAATTCAGAAAGTCTCTGGTATCTGGAGGAAATAAATTTGGTTCTTTCTTTGGATATAGTTCAGCTGCATGCTGTAGATTTGTTTCTTCTGCCTGGATTTCCGTATATAACTATAATTCTTATCTTCCCTTTTTGCTTGCAATAATAAAAGTGGCCAAAGGTGGCACTGTAGCGGGAGTTCAGCAGTCTCGGTGGTCACAATATGGCATCTACTGCGCTGCGCATGCTCGGCATTGGGGGCCACCATCTTCCTCTAGGGCGCCGCCATTTTTTTTTTTTTTTTTTTTTTTTTTTTGTATGGAAACTCCCTGTAAGGCTCTGCCATTTTGTTCCAAGGGAGCATGCTCAATAGTGATGTAACAGATCTTGGCGCAGCCGTCCGGTTGTGAAACCGGGACACCTGGGTTTTGGCTCTGATTTTTGGTTAAAAGTTCAGGGAGGCTGCTGCCCGATTCAGGACTGCTATTCCCGACGTGATTATATTCGCACATAAGGTCGAGGGAGTCACCCGTGGGCTCCATATCCCTGGCTACGAGTACACTGGAACTAGCCTTCCCCCGCCTCCTCCGGTGTAATATTACAAGGTGGTGTGAGCTTGGCAGTGGGGGTCAAAGATGGCAGCCGCTATTGCGCCGGAGAAATTCCAAAGATAAAACTGCTAGCTATGCAGTTCGACATAGTCTCATTAATTACACGACAGGTCCGATGGAAAACGGCTGCAACCCCATCTCTACTAGCAGCAATATCAGAAAGCCGAACACCAACAGAGTCCCAGAGTTCAGAAAAGTTTTTAATTACCCAGAGTAGTAAATCTTCGACTTGAGAATTTAATCTTGTCAGAGTCTTTGGTTTAGTATAAACATGCCTTTGTTCTGACTCATCTTAGCACGTGTTTAGTCATCCAGTGCCGGCTGCCTCTCGCTCCTGCCACACTCTCCTTGTAGTGGCACAAGCTTTTTTTGCATCTGAATAGCCGCGCTCTGCATTTGAATACCCGTGCTGACTAGGCAGCAGCGAGTCAGGTGGCGACGGTGCTAACGGGGAAATACGCACCCCCCTGATGCTATTGTTAACTCTTCCGGGGATACCACGGGGCACCCGGCGGATAGTCCCGGTGACGGAGGGGGGAGCATCACATCCACCTCCATTCTCTTCGGTTCCGGTGCAGGCTGCGGAGCCAGTGCCGGCTGTAGGACCGCGTTGATACTGTCTGACACTGCTTGTTGAGCCTATAGCTCCAGCTCTGCGGGTGCAGAAGGTAAGGGTAGAACTGCGTCCACTCCCATGAAAAACTCTCGCGGAAACACCGTGAAGGCCGCTGCTGGGATCGTCTAGGCTCTAGGGCTGCTGCTGTCCCTGCCACGGCTGTTCTTTCTGCTTTTAACTGCTTCAACACTGTTATCATAAGTTTCTAAGTTGTGCTAAGCCCCTTGGTTTCTTTTAACCGGTCACTGACGGCATCCCAGAGCGCATTTCCTAGTTTTTCCCACTCAGGGGTATCGAATACGCTTTTGGGGCTGGCAAAAAATTCTCTCTCCTCACTCCATCTTAATAACTGTTTCAGGACCTCTGGGTCATATTTAATTTCTCTATTAAAGAATATGCTGGAGGACTCTTAGAGTGGCCTGCTCTTCTTTTGATAGTCCCTTCCCCATCCTCCATCCCCTGACCGCTCACCTTTTCCGGTGTTCCGCTGCAGCGTAAGTATATTTTTCCCGGAGCCGTCTTCTGACTTCTGATCTGACTCGGTGGAGCCGTCCTCCGACCCCTCCCCCACCCCGGTTACGCCACGGGGGTCTCCGACCAGGCTTCCCGCTTTTTTACTCGGTAGAAGCTTCTTCAGAGTCCAAAAGGTCCAAAGGGTTCTGTCTACTTAATTAGCATGTTCGTGTATCACGTCGTGGTTCACCATTAATGCAGGAAACAGGACTCCTGTACAAGTAACCAATATGATTAAGCAGAAGCCATTTATTGTTTACATTATGCACTTATTTATACATTCTAAAACTACTGCACACACTAGTCATGCATTTCTTGATTGATACTTCTATCTTGTCCATGCATTCTGCACACACTCTTCAGGGTATGTGATTGGTTACAGTCCAGGTGGTTCACAGCCCTCTGTTATCTAGCTCTTGTGGTCTTGGTATTCTGTTTCTCAGCCTCTTCTTTCTTAATTTAGCACAATTTATGTCTTAGTAACCTTGATGAATTCCAGAGGGCTCTGATAAGAATAACTGGAGATAGTTTGGCTAGGGCACAATGTTGCCTAAGTTGTTCAGATACATTGCTACAGCTCTCTCTGTACACTGTTCTTGTAAGGAGAAAATTTTGCCTCTATGTATAATTTTGCCTAAAAGGTTTATGTAAAGTTGTGTACAGCAATTTCCATAAAATTTAATAGTGTTTAAGTTTCCATTAAATCTCTATAAACAGGGGTATCTACAATGGCTGTGACTCACTGCTGTTCTAGCCCATGTTTCCTAGAAACTACATCTGTCAAAACAGGATGCTAGGCTAAGTGCTAAATCTCTCTTCATAGGCGCAGTTCCCTTGTGTCAGACATATAAGGCAGTGCTATGTACTGTATCTTCAATTTAACCCCTCAGTAGAGAGGTCCCTTTCAGGTACTACTAACCACTGAATTGGCTGTGTGAACTGTAGAGTGGGAGTGGACTCATGTTGACAGAATTCAAAGCCCAGTGAAAGAACCCAAAGAATAGACTGTAACATCCAGACCGAGTGAGAGAGAACCGAAGAAGCTTGAAGATCTCCAAAAAGTATAGTTGAGCTTTCACCAGCTATGTTGAAGATTGTTTACTAACACTTTGGGTGGGGAGTTTGAACTGTATCATTGATGTAATTATCCTATTTTAATAGGTAAGAACTACAAGCATCTGTTAAAGGGAGATACACAGAGATTTGTAAGAAGTATTGAGACAGTTTCCTTAAGAACCAACAAGTAAGGTAAAACAAGGAATAGAGGGCAAGACTGGGTTGGCCTCTGTGTTCAACACCAAGAATATTTTAGGCCTGCTGTGGGTGGCAACCCTGTAGGCATGGTAAGGTAGGTGCAAGGAAGCCATACCAGACCTCTATCATTTCTCAGTTGTCTCTAAATCCAACGGAGACTAAAAAAGCAAGACTAAATTGGCCTCTGTATCCCAATTTGTCCATTTCCAAATAAGATTTTTTTCTTGTTCCCACTGTCCTCGCCCACATCAACAGATGCTAGTAAAAATTATTTTTATTTCTTTTTGAGAAGTAAGGGTAGATGATCAGAATCAAAAATAAGAGTTAATTGTTTGAGCCAAATGACTCAGAAAAGGAAAAGGGGGGGTTTGGTATAGATGAGTAATGTAATAGTTGGCTCTCACAATTAAAAGATAAATATTATGCACATGTATAGTAATGTTATTGTAATATGTCGTGTCCCCCACCTCCCCCATAAACCCCTTTTCCCTCCCCCTTGTAATAACCTTAGTAGTCAGGACATTTAGAGAAGGCTGGCTTGTTACCAGGAGGTGCAGCATAACAACACCTGACCTCCAATCAAGATGTAAGAAAGTAATCTCCACCAATGAACGGCAGAGAAAGAGTTGACTGACAAAACTTAAGGAGGCACTAAGGATATAAAAGGCAGAGCATCCATTTTGTAGACAAGCATGTTGCTAGTAGTCATGGGAGCTCCCAGCGCTGAAAACTTTTTCCTTATTCAGTCCTTTGTTGTAATTTTTTGTTAAGGTTTAATAAACCTTTGAAATTTTAAAAGTGAGCAGTTGTTTCTCACATTAGCATTATAGCATCATGCCTGAAGTAGGACCTTGATGACAGGCATGGGAAGCAACTTTGTTGCTCTCCAGCAAGTATAAGTAAAGCTAGCAGTCATATTTTTTCATATCCCTCCACTTCAAAATGAGGAAGTTTTATCATGGTTTGTTTCTTTCATTAAAAGTCAGTAGATGCAAATGGTTGATTGAAGTGCTATCTACAGGAATCAGTTTGAATAGCTTAATTTTTTTCCCCTCCTCACTAGTACGATTTAATTGGTGTTAGCAGCGGGGAGAGTAGGGGTTCTGTTTTGTGGCTTTAAATGTTGTCAATTAAGTGTGTTCTAGTGCAGAAGATGATCAAGCTACTACCCACAGACACACATTCTTACTGGTTGACAGCCAGGTAAATTGTGCTGGCAGTGATAGGCTTGGACTTTAATATTAGCTTTTGGGTTTTTATTGTCTTGGATTTTGCTATCATCTTTAAGGTTGTTTCTTTTTAAATGCTTGCAACGCAAGTGTACATAATTTAAAAGCATTTTGTTTGTGTGGTGTTGTAATTCCAATGTTTTCTCCCATGATATATCTAAAGTATGCTAGTGTTTAACCTAATGAGGAATTTGATTAAAGTGTCAGCTTGGTTCCTTTGTAAAATTATTTTAGAAATCCAAATGTTTCTATGCTTTTGAATAGACATGAAATAAATGTTTAAATATTATTTTATTTGAATATGTTAAGTATAGTGTGAAATTGATGTACAGGTGGAATAATCCAGTGGCTCAAGAGTATGCTCAGGTCACTGATTATGTACGACTTTGTACAAGTCATATAATTAGTGACAAATTCAGAGTTTTTCTGTGGGAATTTTACTGCTGTTATTTTAACAGTATAAGATGGTCTGCATGGATTTAAATCATGTGTGGCAACACACCTTTGGTTTTCCAGTTACTTTTAAAAACATTTTTAAATCAATTGTTTGGTTGTATTTTGTATATAGATGGTCCAAATCACAGCATTAAATGTAGCTTGCAAACACTTCCTTACAGATACTTTTCCCACCTATTCTTTTAATGAAAAAAAAAATAAAAGCAGGGAAACAAAACAGAGTTTATATTTGCTTTGAAGAAATGCGTACTCAAAAAATTGAGGGGCGACACACTGCTGATCTAAAAAGACTTAAAACAATTGGATGTATGTGTATATGCAAAAATATATTGTGTTTCTTAAATAAGGATTTGGGTGGGTGAGAAATAGTCTTGTTTTCCTCCTCCAAATTAATGATAGATGTTCTTTTTTCTCCTCTCTCCCTCCTTTGCCACTTCCTCTTTCTGCTCCAGTACCCAATGCTTCTTTTAAGGTTTAGTGAAAGGTTTCTGATTAAACTGAATTTTCATTCCTGATTTATTTGATCCGGTGCATTCATTTGTTTGCTATCCATGTGTCTGGGCTAAGCTAACAGTTTATAGGTAAAGCTAACGGTTTTTTATGTGACTTTTAAAAAATCCTATTTAATTAGCCATTGTGTAATATCTTTTTAACTTCTAATTGCAGTCAGTCAGATGATGATTCTGGGTCAGCATCAGCTTCTGAATCTGGTTCAAGCTCTGGAAGCAGTAGTGATGGAAGTAGCAGTCAATCTGGTAGCAGTGACTCTGAGTCTGGTTCAGAGTCTGACACATCTAGAGAGAAGAATCAAGTTCAAGCTAAACTCCCACCAAAACTTGATGGATCCGAGGTAAAACAAATTAACCCTTTGTTTGGAAAAAAAAATACTCTGTGCATAATAGTTGCAAAAGTAGTTTTTATTTTAACAAACAAAACCTCCATAATTTTTACGTAGAATGTTAAGTTGATTGGGTTAATGAATTTACATACTTAGCTCTCATAACAAACAAGGCTGCTAAGTTCTCATTTCTGTAAATACCTACAGTTAGATAATTACTTAAATTTTATAATGCAGAAGACCTATTAACATATTGTATATTTTTGAGGACAAAGCCACAGATAATGTTCCTATTTCTAATTTTTTTTAAACTTGTCTCTCTAATGCTGAGTTTCTTCATATCAATAAATGTGCAACAATTTCAGGGTTAGGTACATCTTGTTTTCTGTATGGGGACAAAGTCTGCCTAATTTAGAAAAAAAGAATGGTGTCTAGAAATCTCTTCAGTGCAATGGATGAGCTCTCATCTGTTTCTCTATGTAATATGGCCTTAATTTGGATGATATGATATACATGAAGGGTAGTAAAATATTTCCTACTGTAAGATTCAGAGGCTGTTAAGGATACTTTTTTGTGTTTGTGGTTTTGGGTTTTTTTTGTTGTTGTTCATATTCATGGTTTTGATACTGTTTCTCACAGTATCCTTCTGGATACAGTGTTCAGCATGCAGCTAGACAAGTCCATAAAATGATGGGTGAATAATTGGCTGATGGGTTGGACTCACAGTTGTAGTAAATGGAATTACATCAGGCTGGTGACTAGTGATTAGTAGGGTTCTTCAGGGCTCAATATTAGGGCCCTTTCTCTTCAGTGTTTTTATAAATGATCTGGGCACAGGAATTGAATGTACATTAAGTAAATTTGCCAACAATACTAAACCAGGAGGAGCTGTTGACTCCCTCAGGGAGTCAACAATTATTGTATAACATTCCTTTCTACAGAAGTCTCACTTCTTTAAAATGCTATCCAGTATTATTAATGCATGCAGTATTTTGTAGTGAGTTTTTTATTAATAATGAAATTGAGATTCATCTTAGTAGTGATGATGCTCAGCTTAAGAAAAGTAAGTATGTGGTAAAGTTTAAAGTTTCAATGGGTTTAAATTACTCTTGTATCTGAATTCCAATTCAGTTTTGGAAGTCCAGTCCAAGTATACTTGCTGTGCAGAGATCAGAAGTGGTCAAGAAGCAACAACAACAGAAGGCAGCCTCATCAGACAGCGGTTCAGAAGAGGTGAATAATATACGAGTTAGTAAATAAAATGTAGAAATGCATTTCTCATTACCCCATATGTTAGAATAAAATTATTTAGAGCCAAGTTCTGTTCTCCTTGTGTTTAGCAAGTCTGGTTTTAGTCTATAAAAGTAATGTTCAAATAACTGACACGCTTATGAGGAAACATGGCTGTAACATGAGTTGTGTCAAAATGATAGCAGTTTAGATTGATATCTTTAGCTAGATATTCTGTGATGTATGGACTAATTTTTCAAGTCACGTTATATTAAATTTCATTGTATTTCTTCCTTCTGAGTTCCATAAAGACAGTTAAAAATACTATAAAATTTTCCACTATTGTTTCCATATAAAGGTAGCTGCTGACGTTTTTAAAAAACACTTTGGAGTAGAAAGCTAAATTTTTGCAACTTTTGTAGCAGTTATAAAAGTATTCTTGTCTTTTAAGAACTATACTTCAATTTTAGAGATTTTTAAAACCTAAACCATAGACTCAACAAAAGTTGACTTTGTGCAATATGAATATCTTTTAAGGACACTAATGACTGTGAATTAGAATTTATTTGAAAGCAGACTTGCATATTTCCTTCATTATTAAAAAAAAACCAGTGTAATTGCAAGTCATCGTTACTCTGTGTGTCTCTTTTTTAGTCCGATCTAGCTGCTCATCATTAAAACTGAACACAGGAGTTAATTATATATACTTAAAATATTAGTTTATTGCTCTTGCTAAATACTCTTTTCCTGAAGACTCTTTTTCAGGATAAAAATGGTTTAAATTTAATCTCCTTGAGATTGGTTTTAGGAAAATAATTTTAAGAAGGTTCATAGATTTATTTTTTTTTGTTTAGGAGTGGAGAGAGAAGAAGCATATATGCTATTCTAACAATTTTTTTAGTGGTATTTAAATGTGAGAGTATATGAAAGGTGAGACAGCTCTCAAAGGGCAAGAGGTTTTATTAGGCTTTTGAGAGAACCTTCATCTTGATTTATTAACTTGCATCAGTGTAAACTATGTAGGCACAATGATTATATTTTAAAACAGTTTTTTGTAGTGGTTTCTAGAGTTCTGCTGACATGGTATGTTTTAGATGGAGAAATATGAAATCAACAGCAATCCTGATCTTATTCAATATCAATGGGTACATTGAGAGGTGTGAAGAGGATAAGACATGAAGAATAGGATTTCTGTTTGAAAGTGGGAGCTGAATTATCTTTTTAATACTAAAAATACTTCATTCTTTTTTGCGGTAATAAATCACGTATATTCTTTTCTTCATCTGCAGGATTCGTCGAACAGTGAAGATTCTGTAGATGACTCTTCCAGTGAAGCCAAGAAGAAAAAACATAGAGAGTAAGATGTTTTTCATAAATGATATAATTTTTTGTTATGGCAACATAATGCTTATAATTAGCCAGTCTTAATTTCTCTGCACTTAAAATACAGTCTTGTGCTTCTCAATTTTGATTGACATTTTGAAACATTTTAAAATAAATACTCTGAAAGCAATATATATATAGATCTTAAAGGTCTTTTCCAACATAAATTATTCTATAATTTATGATATCACTATTCATTTCTGAGCAAGAGACTGTATTACCTACAGTATTATTGGAAAACATTCATCACCACTTTTTATTTTTAAAATAGTCTTGTTTGTGGCATATTTTTGAGCTGAAGGTCCTCTGAAAATTATTGAAGAAATAAAAAATTACTTAATTAGCTTGTCTCAGATAAAATTTGAATTGGAATCCCATAGTTAATTAAATGAGCCTTGCTTGGTCTTATCCTATGCAAGCTACTATAGCTCCAGAGCTCAGTCCCCAAGGGGACTGGGTGCCAGAAGCCAGCTCGCTCTCAGAACAAGGCTGCGGGACAGCCCTAGCAAGCAGGGAATATTCAGCTCTTAGTGATTAGACAGCTCTTATGATTTCAGCTTTGCTTGCTAGGTAGCTTTTTCCCTTGACCTAAGGTTCCAGCAGACGGTAGAGAGAGGAGAAGCAGAAGATGCTGGCTGTTCCATGTGTATGGCTTTATTGGAGGGGTTCCGTGAAGGGTCTCAGCTCTTCTTCTTCCGAGTTAGTAGGGGTACAGTATGCTACTTTTATACCCTTGGCCCAGATCCAATCCTGACCAATGGCAAAGGTGTTAGAGTGACCATAAGTGACCAATAGTAGGGTTAACATAATATTGCCTTACATGGCTATAGGGATAAGGTATAAGGCGGATGTCCCTGGAGACAAGAAACTTCTTTGCCGCTGTGTCAGCATTCTATTCTCCAAGGGGCCCTGGCTAAACCTAAGGGGTTTACTACAACTCCACTTTCTGTTTTTACAAAAAATGCAGTCGCGATAGTTCTTTTGAAACAGTGAACAAGACACAAGAATATAGCTGACACAATGACAATTACAAGGAGAATCAGCAACAATCCCTTAACTAAAGATGCAATCCATCCTGTTAGTCCCCATTGCCCGAAAAGTTCATTGACCCAATCTGGGATTCTTTCTACTTTCAAGTCCTTCACGAGATCTTTCAGTTTCTGGATGTTCGCATGGATGGACTCCGAACGCGAAGAGAGGTTGAAGCAGCACATTCCCTCGAAGTCCTCACATCCATGTCCGTGGGCAAGCAGCAGGAAGTCGATTGCTGCTCGGTTTTGGAGTGAAGCTTGTCTTGTGGTTTCTTCTTCCTTTAAGAGATCACTCAAGGCTGCTGGATGTGGTGTTAGCTTGTTTACTGAGCCAGCACCCAAGGTGATTGATTTCACCGAGGGCTTTAGCTACAGCTACCCAGGGTAAAAACAGAGAGACAGCAATCTTTTTTGTTCTGTTCCAATCGCATAATCTCGGATCACAATTTTCATCAAATTCAGTGCAGGACCTCTTTGCCAATTTGATTTGCTTTCTTTTTTCCAATTATGTAACAGGGTGATGTTTGGAGTAAGGGTAGAAAGTTTTCCCAGAGTACAGGGACCTCCCTGGAGTTGGGAGGGGATCCCTGCCCATACTGTGTCACCACAGATGAGAAACTATTCCCTTGGGTAATACTTTGGGATGGAGAGAGGACACAGAAATTACACGAGCGGTGTAATTGCACCAATCATGAGGGTTATAGGCTTTGTTCACTGGTGATATGTCTTTTCGTGTTGGTCAATTTCTGGCCAATTGTTTTTTGGATGCCTAAAGTAAAATTTGACACAATATGTGGCCTTGGAGGATCCCAATTGATCCCATTCTTGGGGTTCCTCTCGAGCATCTGGCAGAATTTTTGTCCACTCGTCCCAAGTATCAGCCCCATTGGGTCTCTTACCTGTGGTGTGGAGAACCTCGGAGTTCTGGACACGCCAATCGTGTGCTGCAAAGGGAATTCCTACTAGTCATGTAGAAAGTGGATTATCAATGCTTCCCATGGACAAGCACATGTTGTCTTGTTTTAATGTTTTTGCTACCGTTACCCAAACATTAAGACTGGGCTGAGGGTTAATCCAGCCGAAGGCATGTGGTACGGTGTAGAGCATCCAGGCAGTGGTGAGGACAGCACCGATGGAGATATTTTTCATCTTTGGGCAGGATTAGGGCTTTTGATAGGGAATATAAGCACAATTTGTTATCTTTATGATGAGAGAGAGAGATTTCTGCCTTGTTCTTTTCTGTGTTCCCCTCCTCCCCCCCTTTTTCTTTTAATTTCTAAGCTACACTATGGGAGGAGGAGTGGGTAGAAGGTTAAGGGGTTTTAAGGTTAGGAAGAGGGAATAATATGTTTTGTTACATTACACAACACAGTGTAATAACACATAATTCAGAGAACACTTTTGTGTTAAGACTATCTGTGGCCTGTTACAGCAGACTGTTATTTAACTTTCTGTTTTGCCTGCTGCCTTGTAATGGGGCGGTCTGTTCTTGTGTTTGTGAGTGTTCGGCAACGTCTTCGTCTCCAGGCTGAGCTGGTTTGGTTTTGAGGTGGTCTTTTGTTTGCCTCGGGAGAATTCTTGTCCTCGTCTGCAGTAGTGTCCGCTGTGCCTAAGTATGGTTTTACGTATTTTCCTGGGTACCACCTTGGACCTGATTGTAGTAGCACGCACGCATAACCTCTACCCCAAGTAATCAACTGATGAGGCCCTGAAACTTGGTGTGTTTCAGGGTCCTTCACGAGCACGGGTGGTTTTTCTGTGAGCTTTGCTTGTGTGGTATTCGCAAAGTGGCGAAGTATTGGTGGGTCAGGCTCTGATGCTGTGCAGTTCAGGAAGTTGATGACATAGAGAGCCTTGCAAAGTCTCTCCACTAGAGATGTGATTTTCGTGTCCCTGTTCTGTTGATCGAGGACTCTTTTGAGGGTTTGATGTGTCCTTTCCACGATGGATTGTCCTGTGAGGTTTACAGGTATGCCCGTCTTGTGTGCTATGTCCCATTCATTGAAGAACTCCTTCAACTTGTGGGAGGTATAGGCTGGTCCATTATCTGTTTTAATCTCCTTTGGTACACCCAGGGTGGCAAAAGCGAGGAGGAAGTGTTTTATTGTGTGCATGGTCTTTTCTCCTGCATGTGATGATGCAAATACTGCTCTTGAGAACGTGTCGACCAAAACATGCACGTACTTTGACCTTCCACAAGGTGCAAAGTGAGTTACATCTGTCTGCCACAGCTGACAGCTATTCAGACCTTGGGGATTGACTCCCGTACCCATTGACGGTATCTGGTAGTTTTGACAGTTCGGACAGGTAGCCATGATAGCTTTTGCCTGATCCTTTGAGAGCTTAAACATTCTCATAAGGGCAGGTACATTTTGATGAAAGAACGCGTGTGACAGCTTTGCCTGAGCAAAGATGTTAGGAACATTAGCAGTTTCTGCTGCCATTGCTAATGCATCTGCTTTCCTGTTGCCTTCTGCAATAAAACCTGGGAGGCCCGTGTGAGACCTCACATGCATTATGTGATAAGGTTGCTTTCTGTGAGATATCAGTTGTATTAGCTTAGAGAGCAGTTGGTATAGCTTTGGGTTAGAGACCTCTTTGAGAAGAGCATGTTCTGCTCTCATAGCTATTCCAGCAACGTAAGCTGAATCTGTGACCAAATTGAAAGGCTCGTTTTTAAATTTTTCAAAGGCTCTGACAACAGCTGCTAATTCTGCAATCTGTGGCAATCCTTCTACTGTTTTTACGTCAGATTGCCATTCTTGTGTTTGGGGGTCTCTCCAAGTAATCACCGACTTGTGGGATGACCCTGAGCCATCTGTAAATAGGGTTAGAGCCTTGAGAGGTTTTCTACTTTGGATTCGTTTTGGAATCAAATGGAAAGTTTCATTCTGGTTGAAAAGCTTGTGTTCTGGGATGTCTGATGAAGTTTGACCCGTATAACTGTCCACAGCAAACTGTAGACTCGCATTGGTCTTGATCAAATCCTCAAAGACTTTAAGGGTATTGGCAAATATATGCATTCAAAATCACAACCTGAAAGAGAGCAAAGGCGAATCCTAGCCTTTTTTATTAAGTGTGCTATAATCTCCTGGTAGGTAGTAAGTGTCTTTGTAGGTTGGCTACTTGTAAAAACCCATTCCAGTATCAACAAAGGATCTCGCAGCTTAGGGTCCCATTGGAAGATCAGTCCATGGAATCTGGGTGCTTTTCCCAGGATGATGAACTCGAAAGGCAGACTAGGCTCCTAGCGATGGGCTTTGCGTGAAGACAGGGCTTCCTGGACTTTGATGATGGCACCTCTGGCTTCCTCTGTGTGGGTGCAGGGAGAGTCCAGTTCCTTGGGTCCACAAAGCAGATTGAACAAGGGAGCAAGGTCCTCTGATGTAATTCCTAGCAGTGGACGCACCCAGTTGATGGATCCGTACAGGCTATGTAAGTCCCTGAGGGTTTTTGGGTTGTCGTCGATGGCGATCTGCTGAGGTAGGATGGTTCTTTCCCGGATCTGGACTCCAAGGTATGTCCATGGCTCAGTGTACTGGATTTTATCCTCACGAATTTCCATTCCTGCCTTTTCAATGGCTTCAATAGTCTTTTTGACCGTTTTGTCCAAGTAAGCTTTGTCTGAAGCACACACTAGAATGTCATCCATATAGTGATAGATGATGGCGTCTGGGAATGATTTCCAAATGGGAGACAGGATGTGAGACACGTACCACTGGCAGATAGTCGGTGAATTTTTCAATCCCCGAGGAAGAAAACGCCAATATCTTTTGAGCGGAGCTTCCTTGTTAATAGAGGGAACAGAGAAAGCAAACCGTGGAGCATCCCCGGGATGCAGTGGTATGCTGAAGAAACAGTCCTTAATGTCTACGATAGCAAGTGTCCAGTCTCTAGGCAACATCGATGGGGAGGGCAGGCCAGGCTGAAGAGGGCCCATGTCCTCGATGACTTAGTTGATTCTGCGAAGGTCGTGGAGAAGCCTCCACTTGTTTGTACCTGGCTTTGGTAGAACGAAGACTGGAGAGTTCCAAGGGCTGTCGGACTCCACTATGTGGCCTTTTTTGAGCTGTTCTTCCACGAGGGCATTTAGGGCGCGCAGCTTGGCTTTCTTTAGGGGCCACTGCTCAGTCCAGATTGGCTTGTGGCTTTTCCAGGTGAGATGGGGTATTTCTGGCAGCGTGCTCAACTCAGTGGCCCCAGTCAGAAATCCTGAATGGGAATACGTAGGGAAGCACCCCACTGGGATAAAATGTCTCTGCCCCAAAGGGTGATGGGGGCCCTTACCACGAATGGACGGATGGTTGCCAGCTTGCCTTCTGGCCTTTCAACCAGGATGTTGTTCTTGCTCCTCATGGATACTGTAGTTCCACCAATCCCGGAAATCATGCCTACAACAGGTTGTAGATCCCAGTGTGCTGGCCAATCTGAACGGGCGATGATGGTCACATCTGCACCGGTGTCCAGCATCCCTGGCAGGTGGGTCTTCTCTCCTTTGCAGGAGAGGCTGCAGTTGATGGTAGGCTTGGATGGTCCCATGACTTGAGCCCACATAGCTGTAGGGTTGAGAGGAATCTGTTCCCTGTGATTCTTTGGGAGTAAAAATGCCTGAGCTATTGGAGTTCCCTTAGAAAGAAAAAATGGTAAGTCTATGCAGTATACCTGCACGAGGATCTCTTGTCCCGGCTGCACTGTCAGCACTTCTGGAACAACGGAGATCTCCTTTAAAGTATTAAGCGAGTCACCTGTAATTAAAATGTCTGAAGGACTCCCTTTAGGTCCATATTTTCCTGTGGGAACACGGTGAACATTCTTATCATTAAAGTCAATGGACAAAGCAGTTACCAGTTGCCGGTGGGTACCCCTCTGGGTTGTCCTGTGAGTTGGGGCTTCTCCTTTGGGTCTGGAGCAGCCTGGGTTTGTGCATGATTGGGTCTGGGTGGCCTTTGATTTGTATTCTGCGCCCGAAGGTCGAATGGGCGCCTCAAGGAGTTTAAAGGATGCGGCTGATAGCGTTGCTGATGTTGGGGTCTTTGATAATAATTCCGATGATATCGGGGGGGGTGATCTCTCTGGGCAGTCCTTTATATAATGTCCTAGCTCTCCACAGTGATAGCATTTAGCTTGTTCCTTAGAGGTTATGACTGCATATGCACCCGAAACTCCTTCAGCAATACCCTTAGCAACTGCTTGGGCCACTGTATTTTCAGTGGACATGTGACATGTACAGCATTCTAGCATTTGCTCTATAGTAGGGTCTGAATCCATGGGTAAAGACCTCAAAATGGCCTTACATTTCTCATTTGAGTTGCTGAAAGCAAGCTTGCATAAGAGTTCCTTTCTTGCCTCTGCATTCTCTATTTGTTTCTCCAAAGCATCTCTAAGTCTGTCCACAAATTTTATAAAGCTTTCTTCAATGCCTTGTTTTATAGTAGAAAAATGCATTGTTGGCATTGACTCATCCTGCATAAGGAGCAAGGAGGTTTTTGCTGTGATTGCTGCATCCTGCAGCACTTCTTTATTCAGTGTTTCCATTTGTACTGCTGGCTTTTGAAAGTCTCCTTCATCGGCCAACTGTTCTACTGTAAAGTTGGTCTTACTAGCATCAGCAGTATATGAATCTGATAACGTTTTAAGTGTTTCTTCCAATGCCTATCCCATAACAAATATTCTGCCGGTGACAGAAGGCATTGTGAAATATTTTTTACATCGTGAGGAAGCAAGACATGTGCAGAGAACATGGCTTCTAGGAAATTTCTAAAGATATGTGAACTACGTCCATGTTCCTTGGCTATATTTCTCAATTGCACTAGTTCCTTATTAAAAATTGGTTTCCATGTCTTGATATTAGATTCCCCAACATTCCTTCCTTGCTTATATTCGACCGGAAAGGCTGTGATTTTCTGTGCTAGGTCTCAGTTCCCAGACTTCGTAGCTTCTATCTTAATAAGAGCCCATGGGTCTATATTAATCGCATCAAAATCAGATTCATCAGAAGAACTCTCATCGTCTGAGGAATGATGTGAGGGATATGCTACCTGTGAATTCCTTTTTTTTCGTTTAGAAGCACTTCTCAAGGTTTTCAGTGACTGGCCAGAAGTTGGCACTATAGGATGAGGGTTAGCAGCACAGCAGGGACCGGATTGGGTGGGGGGGGTGATGCCACAGGTGGTCTCTGATCCGTTCGGGTGGCAGGAGGGTTGGGTCAGGAGTTGGAGGGACGCGTGGGGGCAGGGGGGGTGGGCGGGCTGGGGATGCACGCCTGGGGGGTTTGGGGGTGCGCAAACACTGCTGTTGGTTTGGGGTACTGCACATGTGTGCGGCTCAGTGCAGGGGGATAGGATGTGGGCATGGCTCAGGAAAGCGGCGGGAGGGGCCGGGAGGGTCGGGGCGGTCTCGGGAGGGGTGGGAGCGGGGGCGGTGATGGCGGGGAGGGCGGTCGCAGGGGAGGGGGGTAGCAGCACGGGGTTCGGGGGGGTGGCAGCGATAACGGGGCCGGGGAACGCGGCGGGGGCAGCAGCGGGAGCGGGGGATACCGCGACGGAGCAAACGGGGGCGGGGAACGGCGGCGCGGGGGTGGGGGGGACCGGAATCGCAGCGACGGGTGGGGGCAACGGCAGCACGGGAGCGGGGGGAGGGAGGAGGGGGTAGAGCGGCGCGGGGGGAGGGGTGGTCGCAGCGGAGGGTACGGTGGCAGGGGCAGGGAACGAGGCCCCCGGGGCCGGATGCGGGAAGGAAGCGGGGCCGGGGGGGTGGGGGGCTGCAGGAAACGGGGAGTTGGGCAGCGAGGGTCCCGCGAGGGGGGGGAATGTGGGGGGGGGGGCTGCTTGGCTTTTGCCTGCGAGGTGGTATCTGCAGGAGGCACTGCAGCGCCCAGTGACTGTGTGGCATGCAAGCCACATACCTCTGTTATCTTATCAGCGCAATTAGCATATGAAGAGGAAAAATCTGTTAGTTTAGAACTTTTCTCAGAATTAAATTTTTCAATAGTTTTAGTTATTATATGAAATAAAGGTAAGAAGTTAGTAACAGAAAAGTCCTGTTTTGTTTGAGACATATAAATGGTGTTTCCAACCGTATCCCAAAAAGAATTTTCAGTAATTGTGGTCTTATCTGTTTCAGGAAATTGTAGCACAATCCAAGTTACAAAATTTTTAACAGTCTTTTTTGACAGACTACCTTTAGAAAAAGAGAAATTGTTAACAGATAAGGTTTCTACAATGGTTAAATATAACTCTCTCTCAAGTGTGGTTAGTCTTAGGGTGCTTAAACAAGTACCCATGATTTTCAAGCCCTTTCCACAGAAAAATGAGAAAAAAACCAAAAAAGGTTTTTTAGAGCATCCAAAGGTATGCGCGCAATCTTAAGTAATACTTATGTCCTTTGGGGTCAGGGCTCTGTGGAAGGGGGTCTGCTCCTCAATTCTCCTTAGACTTTATCTCGTCCAGATGTATTGTTGAGGGTCGAATTGAGCCTTCCGCAGAGAGGATTTTCTAAAACGAGAAGTCCTTTCGCAGAAGGAGAGGCTTCCCCAACAGGCAATAACAGGAGGCCCCAAAAGGCTCCGATGCTCCGGTGACGCTTTGCTCCTGGGGGCCAGGGTCCGACGACACGTTGGGCAGCCACTTAAATGAGCTTTGCTTGGTCTTATCCTATGCAAGCTACTATAGCTCCAGAGCTCAGTCCCCAAGGGGACTGGGTGCCAGAAGCCAGCTCGCTCTCAGAACAAGGCTGCGGGACAGCCCTAGCAAGCAGGGAATATTCAGCTCTTAGTGATTAGGCAGCTCTTATGATTTCAGCTTTGCTTGCTAGGTAGCTTTTTCCCTTGACCTAAGGTTCCAGCAGACGGTAGAGAGAGGAGAAGCAGAAGACGCTGGCTGTTCCACGTGTATGGCTTTATTGGAGGGGTTCCGTGAAGGGTCTCAGCTCTTCTTCTTCCGAGTTAGTAGGGGTACAGTATGCTACTTTTATACCCTTGGCCCAGATCCAATCCTGACCAATGGCAAAGGTGTTAGAGTGACCATAAGTGACCAATAGTAGGGTTAACATAATATTGCCTTACATGGCTATAGGGATAAGGTATAAGGCGGATGTCCCTGGAGACAAGAAACTTCTTTGCCGCTGTGTCAGCATTCTATTCTCCAAGGGGCCCTGGCTAAACTGAGGGGTTTACTACAGTTAATGCCAAATTTTTCAATGCTTTAGAGGCAACCTTCCCCCCCAATTATTACAGGTTTGACAGTAATAAACCATCTTGGCTAGTCAATAAATCCAAGTTGAAATTGAGCTGGTTTTAAGCTGTAAATGAAATAGTTTGTGAAAAAGATTATACCTTCTCATTGGTAGTGACCTCTTGGGTGTGGGAGGGGTGGTTTTGGTTTTTTTTTTGTTTGTAATTTTGTGAGTTTTGTTTGGTTGTTGTTGTGTTGTTTTGTATTTTTTAAATTAACATTGAATAGAAATTTAATTGTTTTCTCATTCCTCTTCTCCAGTTAAATTAATCATCTCAGTATTCAGGGTTGTCAATATAATATCTTCAAGAAGGGGGGGGGGCAAAAAGAAGCTGTTATGCCAAATAGTGCTTTTTGAGTGAATTGTCATTCTGTCTTTTGTTACTTAAGAATGTGATTAAACCTAATAACATAATCTGTTACAGGAAAGATAGTTTAGAAACTAGTAACCAAATAACCCCTTCTATCCAGTGCTTCAATTTTGATTTATACCTATTTTGAAACAAGTATGTTTGCAGCTGTTATCTGACATGCAGAGCTGATTTCTATATATAAATTTAGTACAGGCTCCAAGCCATACAGAGTGTGGTGTTCTATATGTTGTCTATATCTCCAAATAAATACAAGTTGTGTATTTGCATAGGGGTGGGAAAGTTGATTGGTTTGGGGTGGGGCTTTTTCTGTTTTTATTGGAGGGAGAGGTTGTTGTTTGGGTGTTTTTTAATTTACAGCCTACAGAAAAAAATCTTTTGAGGAGACAGATGATTCTGTAGCATTTCCAAGACACACAGATGTATTGATCACAATGAAAATGTAATTTGAGGACCACTTCATATTTAATTGAAAGAAGTGTCAAAGCCCTGATTCTTAGGTTTCTTCATCTGAAATGGAATGTAAAGGTCTTTGAGTAATATTTCACTTTTGAAGGACATTAGTACTATTTGATCATCTTGGTCAAAGACCCCCTAAGACTGGTATTAGATAGTAGTATAAAGATTTAGCAACCTTTCAAAAATGCATACCAGATTTTTCTTCCACTCACACCCAAGCAATTAAGATTAAATTTCTCTGTACAAACAGAGTCTGAGTTAAGATACTGTTGATCAGTGGGTACATCTTTCCTCTTGCAAAGTAGAATATCTCAGCTAAGCAGGAGAACAGAGATACAACCACTGGGAGTCACAAGTGGCTTGCTCATAATATCTTGCATGAGTGTTAAATACTGAGTTGGAAGCTCAGTTGGGGCTTTTGGGAGCCAGTGCCTCTGATTGCCATGGTTAAAGTCTTTCTGTGTGTTTCTCAGTCTGATTCTCTATTATTTTTTGCTCCTGTGCTGAAGTTGCTATTTATTCATGAGGCACAGGGGATATAGCTATTAGAGACTTTTGGATTCTGCAAAATATAATGTTATGGTTTTTATGACGATCATAGGTAAGTTCCAGTAAATATGTATCTTTCCAACTAAAGTTATTAAGGATGTCGGGTTTATTCATGTCAAAATAACTCATTTATTAAAGCTGTATTTTGTACAGAAATCCATATTTTTGGTGTATTTTGTTCTTTACATCTGTCTCTTGATAACAGAATTCAATTCCTTTTGAAGCCACTTGGTATTTTTACCTGATATCCATCCATTATAATTTTCTGTCATTCCAGCTGAAATGACTATTATAACATTTTTATTTCTGTAAAGAATGTTGAAATTAAAGCAACGAGCCTGTGGTGAATGCTTGATTTTAAAAACAAAACAAACCCCCCTGAAAACTAATGTGAGTTACTATTTTGTTTCTCAATATGTATAGTGAAGACTGGCAAATGTCTAGGTCAGAGTCAGTATCAGGAACTAGTTCTGATTCTGAAACAGAGGAAGATAAAGAGAAAAGCAGTTGTGAAGACAGTGAATCTGACTATGAGCCAGAAAACAAAGTCAAAAGCCGGAAACCTCCAAGCAGGTAAGAAGGTCTTGCATTTTAGCTACTCCGGTACTATTTCTAATTTGTAATCAAGTACTGTACTACTATACAGGCAAATGAAAACATTAATATTTATTACAGAACTTGAAGACCTTTTTTAATCTACAAAAGATGTTATCATACCAGTGGTTTGTGTTGAATACCTCTTTCCTGTCTGCTCCAACTGAAATTGGTCTAACTGAATAGTCATGAAAAACACATATTCAGAAACAAATATAGAAGGCTTATAGTTGTCCATGTTGAAACTCCACTGTTGTGTTGTGTCTTATTGCCTTCAAGAATTGAGCCAAAAAGTGGCAAAAAGATTGCAGGACAGAAAAAGAGGCAGCTTGATTCGTCAGACAATGATGACTATGACAAGAGAGGATCTCGTCGCCAGGCAACAGTCAATGTTAGCTACAAAGAAGCTGAAGAAACCAAGACAGATTCTGATGACTTGTTGGAAGTTTGTGGAGAAGATGTCCCACAGCCTGAAGAAGATGAATTTGAAACTATAGAGAAGTTTATGGATAGTCGAATTGGCCGAAAAGGAGGTAATTTTGTTATCAGTGTTCTTAAGATGCTGCTCTGCATTGTGGTGCAATGTCAACAGCAATTATTCTCAGCTGTAGGTAACCTGTGATGTTTGTAAAGACGTTTTAAAGTACCAGAAAGTAATCCTATTTTGTTTTTCATACTCATAAGGATGTTTCTTTTGTAAGCCTTATAAAATTAAACATAGCAGAACTTAAGTAACTAGAGAAGTGGTCACAGAACTAAGCCTGACAGAGCTCAAGAAGTGTTTGGACAATACTCTCAGGCACATGGTGTGACTCTTTGGGATGAGCCGGGAGTTGGACTCGATGATCTTTGTGGGTCCCTTCCAACTCAGCATATTCTGTGGTTCTGTGAAAGAGAAAAAATGAAGTGGAATATTGCTTAAATGCATAGCATACTGTTACATCACTATTTGTACAGTTTATTGATATTTGATAGGTATAAACTCTATACAAGAGAGTGAAGAGAAAATGGAATGAATACAAGAGCTAACCAGTAGCCTGAATGATGAAGGATGAGGTTAGGAAGGCTGAACCATTGAGATTGTGATTTCAGTTATTTATTTTCAAATAGTCCCAATACAGTGCAATGGATGGTGGAATATAAAATTTCAGTGGTATGCTTGCATGTGCATTTCTAGAACTAATTTTATGGATGATGGTAAGGGTTTCATTTTTCCAGCATCTGATGAGATGCAGTGTCCTGCTTGTGTGTTGCTTCTTTTTTTTCCAGTGTATTCTTACTCTAGCCCTTTACTCTAATGCACAGTGTCATCACTGTGTTAAAAGCCTTTTGGACTAAACTTCTTCTATTTTACATGCCTTTTACTATTGCAATGCTCTGTTTCTATATCTGCTCCCTGCATCTGGTTGGGTCCACTTCTTTATTTGGCTCTCCTTGCAGAAATGGGCCTGTTTCTTTCTGCTAGTGTGCTTCAGCTGTAATACCAACTGTATTTAATTAAAAATTACCCCACATAAGATTCTTAAGATTGGGAGGAGGAAAGTAGTAAAACGAGTTTAGGGAGAAATAGTTCAAGAGCAGCCCATCCCAAAGAGCATGAAGTCAGGCAAAATTGCCAGTAGGCTTGCAGAGATAAACAAGGAGCTCTTGGCAAAACTCAAAAACAAAGAGGAGGTATAGGGAAGGTGGAATGCAGAGACACAATCCAAGCATGCAGAGACACAGTTAGGAAAGCCAAAGTCCACTTGGAATTGAATGTAGCAAGGATTGTCAAGGACAGCAACAAAGGACTCTCTATAGGTGACAAAAGGAAGACTAAGGAAAATATAGGCATACTACTGAATGACAAGATAACACAGGACACGGAAAAGGCTGAGGTACTGAATACTTCATTCATCTCAGTCTTTACTATCAAGACCAGTCTTCAGGAATCCCTGGTCCCCGATATCGGGGAGGGAAAGCTGGAGCAAAGAATATGTACCCTTGGTGGAAGATGATCAGGCCAGGGAATACTTAGGCAAACTGCACGTACATAAGTCAGTGGGCCCTGATGGAATGTACCCATGAGTACTGAGGGAGCTGGCAGATGTCACTGCAAGGACACTCTCAATAATTTTTGATCATGGCAACTGGGAGAAGTGCCTGAGGACTGGAGGAAAGCAAGTGTCATAGAATCATAGAATGGTTTGGGTTGGAAAAGACCTTCAAAGTTCATCTACTCCCATCCCCCTGCAATGAGCAGGAACATCTTCAACTAGATCAGATTGCTCAGAGCTCTGTTCAACCTGACCTTAAATGTTTCCAGGGATGAGGCATCTACCACCTCTTTGGGCAACCCGTGCCAGTGTTTCACCACCCTTGTCATAAAAATTTTTTTCCTTATATCTAGTCTAAATCTCCCTTCATTTAGTTCAAAACCATTACCCCTTGTCCTATGGCAACAGGCCCTATGCAACTAAGCTCCACACAGCTGCTCACTCATTTTCCCCTGTGGGATGCGGGAGACTATCAGAAAAAATAAAAAGGTGAGAAAATTCATGGTTTGAGATAAAGGCAGTTTAATAGGGAAAGCAAATACTGCACACATAAGCAAAGCTAAACAAGCAATTCATTCACTACTTTCCATTGGCAGGCAGGTGTTCAGCCATAGCCAGGAAAGCAGGGGCCCATCATGCATAATGATTACTTGGGAAAACAAACCATCTCTCCCAACTTCTTGTGCACCCACAGCCTACTCCCTGGTGAGGTGGTATGAGAAGCAGCAAAGGCCTTGACTCTGTGTAAGCCCTGCTCAGCAATAACTAAAACATCCCTGATATATCAACACTGTTTCTATCATAAATTCAAAATATAGCCCCATACTGACTACTATAAAGAAAATTAATTCTATCCCAGCCAAAAGCAGAATGCCCTACTAAAAAGGTTGTCCCTATCTTCTTTTTTATAAGTCCTCTTTAAGTATTGAAAGACCACAGTAAGGTGGAGTCTTATCCATGCTGAACAACCCCAACTCTCTCAGCCTGTCGTCATAGGAGAGGTGCTCCAGCCCTCTGATCATTTTCATTACTCTCTTCTGGACATGCTCCAACAGGTCCGTGTATTTCTTGTTCTGAGGACTCCAGAACTGGATGCAGTACTGCAGGTGGGGTATCACCAGTGTGGAGTAGAGGGGCAGAATCACCTCCCTCAAGCTGTTGGCCACACTTCTTTTGATGCAGCCCAGGATATGGTTGGGTTTTTGGGTTCCGATAGCACATTGCTGGCTCATGTCCAGCCTTTTATCTACCAGTACTCTCAAGTCCTTCTCCACAGGGCTGCTCTCAATCCCTTCATCCCCCAGCCTGTATTGATACTAGGGATTGCCTCAACCCAGGTGCCAGACCTTGCACTTGGCTTTGTTGAACCTCATGAGGTTCACATGGGCCCACTTCTTGAGCTTGTCCAGGTCCCTCTGGATGGCATCCAATCCTTCAGGTGTGTCAACAGCACCACTCAGCTTGGTGTTGCCTGCAAACTTGCTGAGGGTGCACTCAATCACTTCATCTATGTCATTGATGAAGATATTTAATAACCATTGGTCCCAAACTCATCACTGATCTCCATCCGGACATGGAGCCAATTCCTTATCCATGAAATAGTCCACCAATTTAGAGAAGGATGTTGTGGGGGACCATGTCTAAGGCTTTACAGAAGTCCAGATAAGTGACATCTGTAGCCCTTCCCTTGTCCACTGGTGGAGTCACTTCATCATAGAAGGCCACTAGGTTGGTCAGGCAGGACTTGCCCTTTGTGAAGCCATGCTGGTTGTCCCAAATCACATCCCTGTCCTCTATGTGCCTTAGCATAGCTTCTAGGAGGATCTGTTCCATGATCTTCCAGGGCACAGAGGTGAGGCTGACAGGTTGTTAGTTTCCAGGGTCCTCCTTTCTACCCTTTTTAAAGATGGGTGCAATGTTTCCCTTTTTCCAGTTACCTGGGACTTCACCTGTCTGCCATGATTTTTTGAATATTGTGGAGAGTGGCTTGGCAACTACATCAGCCAATTCCCTCAGGACTCTGGGGTACATCTCATCAGGTCCCAAAAACTTATGTTCAGATTCCTCAGGTGGTCTCGAACCTGATCTTCACTTGCAGTAGGACAGACTTTGCCTCCTCAGTTCCTGCATTGACTGAGGAAAAAAAGTTGTTGAGTACCTTATCCTTCTACTCATCTGTTGTTACCAGTTTGCATGTTGGAGTTGTCCAGAGAGGTGGTGGAGTTTCCCTCCTTGGAGATATTCAGAAGCTATCTGGACATGGTCTTGGGCAACTGGTTCTAGGTGACCTTGTTTGAGCATAGAGGTTGGACCAATGACCTCCAGAAGTCCCATCCAATCTCAACCACTCTTTGATTCTGTAAATTTTATTTATGGCATCCATAGTAATAATTGAATAGTAGGCTATTGAAGTCTCAAGGCTGATTAAGCACAATTCTCAATATCTGTTACATTCTTAGAGATGAGAAGGACATAGCAAAGATGACAGCAAGCATTGTTAGTGGAGCATTCTCTCAGGATCATTAGAAAGACTAGGAATGCTAAGAAAATTCTGATGAGACTATAGGTTAGGGACAGTATTTTTTGGTTACTTTTTTTGAATCTTGTTGGTATACTTGTGCATGTGTTAATATAGCTGCATCATAATTCTTCAAATAAGAAGACTGACATAAACATTGTAGATATAATTAATCAAGTTGCATCTTCATATAAGAGCATCACAAATTGCTTTCTGCAGTGTGTTTTTTTACTGGTTAATTTATGGCAGTGCATCAAGCCTTATGGTGTGGTTTCTTTATTAGCCACTGGTGCTGCAACCACCATCTATGCAGTTGAGGCAGATGGTGACCCAAATACTGGGTTTGAAAAATCAAAGGAGCCAGGAGAAATACAGTATCTTATTAAATGGAAAGGCTGGTCACACATCCATAATACATGGGAAACTGAGGAAACACTGAAGCAACAAAATGTTAAAGGAATGAAGAAACTGGACAACTACAAAAAAAAGGATCAGGAAACAAAACGCTGGTGAGTATTTTTATAACAATTTCCATGTTGCATATTTTTGTAACAATATAGATGGCTTTAAGTGCCTGTACAAGAGGAAGACAAAAGCTCTAAATTTGAAGCTTTCCTAACATCTTACGATCCTGTAAGATTCTGTGCACACCAACTTTACTTGAGCACGTGACAATACTCACACATCTTGTAAAATCAGGGCTTTAAGGAAGCAGCTTCTGCACCTAGATTTTAATATGTGTGTTATAAATGATGTTTTAACAAGATGAGTGGTGGGTTTTCTGGTTTTGTTCTAAATTTTAACTTTTACTTATTTTGTCATTGTATTTTGATCAGAGTTCTTTGGGAATTGCTGCAGAGATTTAAAAAAAATCAGAAATGACTAAAGCACTCAAAACATTACAGCATTTCGTTTTCTTGGCTCAAACTTCTGTCAAAGCCTCAGAACCAAGAAACTTAAAAATTCCTTACATTTTAGTGCTATGTTGTGGTATTCCAGTTTGTTAGTATGTGTAATATAATCTATGAACAGTGGTGGAATTTTTAGTGACTCATAAGATAGATTCTTAATAGTGAGCCATCTGTGTTCTTCTGTGAAAATGCCATGTGAAGTGCATTAACTGTATTGAGAACAGATATTGTAAATAATCTGCATGACTAGTATAAGATGTAGCTGATAGTAATTTCTCTTTATAAGCTTCCTCAGTCATCAGTGATAACGTACCTAGACCAGATGCAACACTTTTATAGCAGGAATTCCAGAGTTGTAGCTTTTCCAAAGTTCTCTAAGCAGCATTCCTGTGGTGCTTACATTCAGAGCTTTAAAATTGCCAGATTTTCTTAATTTTAGAACTGCACAAAATAGTAAGTGCTGCAAATGAATTCCCGTTTCAGGCTGAAAAATGCTTCTCCAGAAGATGTGGAATATTATAACTGCCAGCAGGAACTTACAGATGATCTACATAAACAGTATCAAATAGTGGAGAGGATAATTGGTACGTGACAAACTTCCAGATGGAAAACAGTCTTGCAAATATTACAAGTTTATTGCTTGCATGTTGAATTTATAGTTAAGAAATTTAGGTTGTTAATATCCCTAGCAGCTTAAGGCAAAACCAAATCTTTGATGAAAAGTTTTGTCTTATCACCTAAAATGAGTGCTTTCTTAAAATACAGAAAGAAAATACTGATCTAGTATCTCTAATGCATTTCTACAGCTCATTCAAATCAGAAATCAGCAGCTGGTTATCCAGACTACTATTGCAAATGGCAAGGTCTGCCTTACTCAGAATGTAGCTGGGAAGACGGAGCTCTCATTGCCAAAAAATTTCAGACATGTATTGATGAGTATTTTAGCAGAAACCAATCCAAGACTACTCCATTTAAGGACTGCAAGGTGTGTAATTTCAATGGATTTATACAATTGCAATAATTTTTTAAAACCTGATCTATTTCATGCATTCAATAATGCATATTATAAAATCTTTTTGAATGCTGTCCATAACAGTGATAGCTATATTTATATATGTAGGAAGTATTACTATTAAGAATAGACTTTGGTGTCCATGCCCATGGCAGGGCGGTTGGAACTAAATGTTCTTTAAGGTCCCTTCCAACCCAACCCATTCTATGTTTCTATATTTGCTCCTACTTATTTTTTTGTCATTCAAAGATGAAATTGTTTATTACTTTAATTTGTTTTTAAAGTAACCTTTGTGAATGAGTTCTTGTCATTTCTGTTGTGGAATTCAGATCAGCAAACTAATTTTAGCTTGCAAATTGGTGGATATTGTTATATGGCTTAGATGTTTGTCATGAATAAAGACTAGACTTGGTGACCAAACAGAATCATACAGCCTCTTTGTTTCTATAAGAAGATATATTGGTAACTTCACTTAGTAGTAAGACTGATGCTCAATTTGCTTTTGACAGATTCTAAAACAGAGGCCGAGGTTTGTTGCACTAAAGAAGCAACCATCTTATATTGGAGGACATGACAGTTTAGAGTTAAGAGATTATCAGTTAAATGGACTGAACTGGCTTGCCCACTCATGGTGCAAGTAAGTAGTCTTAAATTAGTCTTGCTGGCTTTAACTTGAAAGCATTTATAAATTTTGTTTGTTTGTTTGTTTGTTTTTAGAGGGAATAGTTGTATTCTTGCAGATGAAATGGGTCTGGGTAAAACAATACAAACAATTTCTTTTCTGAACTACCTGTTTCACGAACATCAACTGTATGGGCCTTTCTTGCTAGTCGTGCCACTTTCTACCTTGACATCTTGGCAAAGAGAGATTCAAACTTGGGCTCCTCAGATGAATGCTGTGGTTTACTTAGGAGATATAACTAGCAGAAATATGGTGAGTATTTCTTTGTATCATTGGAAATATTAGTGGTAAATAAGACTCACTTCATGTTCCTGTCTTATGCTAATCTCCAATATTTTGATTTGGAATGAGCAAATAATTATTTGAAACATTGCATATGGTTAAAATGCAAATTAAAAGTATAAATTTTGATCTGATCTGAATGAATATTAAAAATTTCATTCTTGTTTAATAATAAAAAGGATTAAAAATGCAACCTTGCATTTGAAAATAAATTGTCTTTTGTCATGGAATTATTTGGGTGCATAAAATAAATATTTAAGCCAAACAGACATAATTTTAATTTGTTTCCTGGAATGAAGACTATAAGGAACCTTATCCATTACAGTTTGCAAACAAAAAAAAAAAAAAAACAACCAACAAAAAACCCAAAACACACAAAGAAATCCACAAAAAACCCTAAACACACAAAGAAATCCATAAAAAAACCCAATCAAACAAAAGCTAACAAACACTCCACCACCACTGTTTAATAACTTTAAGAAAAAAAGCTTCACTTGTTATGTTCCTTGATCATGATCAGATTCTTGTGTCACTTAACATCTATATTGCTATAGTACCTGAAGTCATCCTGATCAAAAAGACCATTTTTCTACAGCTTATAGTTTGCTTGATTCTTCTTCTAGATAAGAACTCATGAATGGATGCATCCACAGACCAAGCGATTAAAATTTAATATACTTTTAACAACTTATGAAATTTTGCTGAAGGATAAGGTAATGACCCTTACTTCTTCAGGGAGATACAAATAATTTGTACAATGTAAAATTCCTTTAGAGTTGGCACATATTTAGGTTCTGGGCTGTTAAATGGATGGGGGAGTATGATGGCTTTACTCTTGGAATTATGAACGTTGTTTTCTTTAAGCACTTTTAGATTTTATGTATGTGTGGTTAGACTTTCTGCCCCCTCCATTAACCCACATATCAAGTGGGTAAAACTTTTTTTTTTCAGTTTGCTTGTGCTTCACATTGCTACCAAAATCTGTAAAAAAAAAAACTTCCATAACACCAATGCAGCATGAAGAAGCAGACATTCTTTATTTGGCTGAATGCATGAGGGGATATCTCCTCTGAAATACATGCTTAGTACAGGAAGCTTCCTGTTTATATACTATATTTTACATACATATTCATAGGTTTTCCCAGAAAAAACACATATGATAATAATTTCCCTGAAGTCATTAACATATGTTCCCGCTCCTTTATGCATGTGTTCTGTTCTGGGGCTCTCTGTCATACCTGACCGCCTGGTGAACTAGTAAAAGTTGGCACAACTGGGCTGGTTGCTTTCCAGCTCTTCTTCCTACAGAATAAGCATTGTGTGGTTCCATAGGCCAAGTTTTTTGAAGAATAAGGATTGTATTAACCCACCAGCTGCAAGCAATTCTTCATCTGGCAAAAACATTGCTGTAGTAATTTCTTTGCATCTCAAAATCTTTACTTTCCTGTTAGTCATCCAGGAACTGAAAAAACAAACCAGTCCATAGCTCCAAGCACCTGTGATTCACAACTCTGAAATTTCATGGGTTTTATTTTGTATTTGTGTGTGCAGTATTACATATATTTATATTACTACTCTCTTCCTGATGGTAGCATATAAAATTATTGTAAATCCTAATAGCATATGATAATTATAATAAAAAATTCTGCTTGCTGACTTTCTATTTAATTTGTTTGTACATGCTGAAAAGAAGAGAGTCAATAGTGGATTTATGCTGGGATTTTTTTGTCAGTTGAAAATGTAAAGATCAGCTTTTTGTCTTCTTCCTTACCCTAAGTATAAACTTGGTTTATACTTTCTTTTTAATGTTGGGATGCCTGCATAGCTTTTTGAATCTAGCAAACATAAAACCTCTACTTAACATCAAAAACATATAGGTGTCCCTTTCTATTAAAATAAAAGGAGTGATGGTGTATATATAACCTCATGTAAAATGTCAGACATTGCATAATATATTAACTTGTATAATGTCTTTCCCTCTCCCCAATTTCTTGAAGTCATTCCTTGGTGGTCTGAATTGGGTATTTATAGGAGTTGATGAAGCTCATCGTTTAAAAAATGATGACTCCCTTCTGTACAAGACTTTAATAGACTTTAAGTCTAATCATCGTCTTCTCATTACTGGAACCCCTCTGCAAAACTCCCTTAAAGAGCTTTGGTCTTTGCTGCACTTCATCATGCCAGAAAAGTAAGGAATGTGATGGGGGGGGGTATTGTAGTGATTGGAGAATCAATAAAGAATTGCATTGTGAAATAGCTTTAATATTTTTTTATAAAATAGATGCACATATTTTTCATGCTGCTCTGGATAAATTTTTTTGGTAGCAGCTGTCACTTTTTCTTTTTTGGCAGTTCAGGAAAAGGATGGATTGATGTATGGCTGAAAACCTTGAAAACATGCTTCATCCTTATTTAAAAGAAAAATCATATGGATTTGCTGTAGGGAAATAGAATGGAGCTGAGGATGTCATCTTTTCTGTGTTAGCACCATGAATGAAAACCTCAATGCCCAATATCCAGTAATTTATTCAGGCACATGGTGTGATTCTTGGGGTAGTCCTGTGCAAGGCCAGGAGTTAGACTTTGATTATCTTTGTGGGTCTCTTTCAACTCAGGACATTCCATGATTCTATGCTTCAGGCAGCCAATTTCCCCTTAGGATTTGCATATAATAGGTTGACATTATTCTATACTAACCTCTGTTTATATTTGGAATAAATAAGAGCACATCTTCCATTCAAATATCTTGTAAATACAAAGCATTGTCGCTTCAATTAATTTCGATGCTATGCATTGCATTGACTTCTTCAGAACCTTACAAACAAAGCCACTAAGTTTGTTGTCTGGCACCTATTCTTCATTTGATCACAAAGTGCATTCTCTTAGTCTGTTAGCACATACCAGAGGATCATCACATTTCAGCTAGTCCATACAAGCTGCAAAAGGTATGTGGTCTACTCTCTTGCACTTCCTCCAGCTATACAACTAATTTTCATGCTACTCTTGAGAAATATAATTGAATTTCTATATCCTTCTACCTGTGTTTCCATGCAGAAAAGTAAAATGTTGTGTTTTCACTGAAGAAATTAAAATTCAGGACTTTGTTTTGAATTTTCATTCTGCAAAAGATTGTTAATTTCCATTCTCCTATTTGCTGACAAAATATTTGGAATTTCTTGTGAGATGCAAATTCAGAAACTTATTAAATAAAACAGAGGAGAGTAGTGAAGAAGTCTATTTGTGTTTGTGCACATGGTATATTAATGGTCTTTGTGTGTCTGTGTTCATGGTATGTCATTATTTTACCTTTATTCTTTCTATGTTGAAGGTTTTCTTCCTGGGAAGATTTTGAAGAGGAGCATGGCAAAGGGAGAGAGTTCGGTTATGCAAGTCTTCACAAAGAACTTGAACCATTTTTACTCAGAAGAGTTAAAAAAGATGTAGAAAAGTCTTTGCCTGCTAAGGTTGAACAAATTTTGAGGATGGAAATGAGTGCATTGCAGAAGCAATATTACAAGTAAGTAATGACACTTTTTAATTCCTGCTTTTTTAATGACATCTCTATATAAAAATTACTGAAGTGTAATAATTTTCATAATGCAGTTTTAACAGATATTTTGAGAGCTTACATCTTTCATATTTCCACAAATTTTTAGAAATTACTTCCATTGTGCACATTCTGTATCATAGGTGGATTTTAACCAGGAATTATAAAGCCCTGAGTAAAGGTTCAAAAGGCAGTACCTCGGGCTTTTTGAACATTATGATGGAACTCAAGAAGTGCTGTAACCATTGCTACCTCATTAAACCACCAGATGATAATGAATTCTATAATAAGCAGGAAGCCTTACAGGTAATACCTTTAAAAAAAAAAAAAGTTAAGTGATTTTATATCTCTAATATGCATGCAATGATTGTATAGTGTTCTGTCAATTCATTTGTTCTTATTAAATTATGTCAAGAAAGACCGAGTTCTCTATCAAATGTGCATCCTGGGTTTTACAGGTAAGTGAATTGATTACCTTTCTGTTTGTTTCTTAAATGGAACTGAATAATTGAGAGATCAATACTAAATAGAATATCCTTGACTTGAATTATGATCAAAATAAAAAGGAAATAGTTTGAAATAGTCTGCATTTTCAGACTAAATAAACTGAAGACCTATTTTAAACCCAGAATAAAATAAAACAGTTAAATAAACAGATAAATTGAAGATAAATGCAAATGTATGTGACTGGCAGTGGTACACCAACAATCCATGTGATAGCAGAAAATAATCTGCTGAATCTCTTTAAGCTTAGTCTACTTGTTTTGTTTTTATAAATGAAAGCAGTTATAGCATCACTACCAAGGATGGTCTGTGATTATGTTGTGGGTTTATAGTTTGGGTTTTTTTGTAAAGGTTAACTAATCTTTATACTAAAACTGTTGAGAACCACAGCAACAAATAAAAGGACTGTTATAATTGATGCAGTTTATAACACCATAAATGTTTTGAAAGATCAGGTTTTATTTCTGTAAACTTTGAAGTTTATAATGTAAAAACTTTCCCAAAACTACTTGATTGAAATCACAAGTTGTCACTGCACAAGCTATTTTATATTATAAAATGCTTTTCAAAGCTAAAGGATGTTTGCAACTTGGCATACTCTAACTACTCAAATTTATAATTGATCTCATCAGACATGTTCAGCCATTATTGCTAGTAATTGCCTACTTGTAGCAATGATTTCCTTGGCTCATCTGATTAAACTTTGTTAGCTCTAATTATGAATGATACATCCTTCTCATTTCTGGCATAAAGAATAAAAGCACCTAACTCCCAATTTTTTATTTCCCAAAATTCTATCCTGAGCCTCTTCAGCTAGAGGCCTAATGATTTCATCATTAAATTCAGCATGCCACCTGAGTTTCTGTTCTAATTGTTTCAACTGGAGCTGAGAAGGTTGAACATCATAACCCAGCTAAAGCATGTTGACTTCTATTAACAGGATTCCTCTCACTTTTATCTTGTCAGAAAAGCTTGACTCATTAGGCATTGTTTAAAAATACTTAGAGGATCAAGTAGCAATGCTTAGGTCTGTTCAAAAGACAGAAGGTGAGGAGCAAGTAGTGCTAAGGTAGTCAGGTAATCTTGTTGTTTATTTGGTGGAAGAGAATTTGAGTCTGCACTGTAACTGCTCTAACTCATAGCACAGTATATTTGCCTAACGTTTTAATGAAATGTTAAGGTGCTGTTTTATGAGCCAGAGCTGAGAAATGCTTTTATTTGAAAAACATGCTAGTGGGTACCCCTGTTGATTTCAGTTAGAGCACTTAAAGCTTTTATAATGAGTTTTTACAAGACCAGGACTGACTAAATGCTTATACAACTTTCATGTTCAGTTAATGAATGTCTAACCATCTGCAGTGAATGTTAGTGTTGAGGTGAACTTACTTTGCAATACATGCTTTCTTGTCTTGTAGCATTTAATACGTAGCAGTGGCAAACTAATCCTTCTTGACAAGCTACTGATTCGCCTACGAGAACGTGGCAACAGAGTACTGATTTTCTCTCAGATGGTGAGGATGCTAGACATCTTAGCAGAGTATTTGAAGTATCGTCAGTTTCCCTTTCAGGTAAGAATTTTGCTGGTAATAGTCAAGAAGCCTTGATTTTTACCATTTTATCTTTTTAAAAGTGTCCTTTTTGTAGAAAGATTTATGAAAGTTTAATTTTTCTGTACAGTAAAAGACTAGTAATTCCTATATGCCTAATAGTATTTTGAAATTAAACTGATTAATTGGAAGTGTTGCATTATTCTTATATCCCCCCACCCAATTCGTTTGGCAATTAAGAATTCAAGTTGCTCTGAATAGACTATAGTAGGAGTTCCTTTTTAACTGTATCATTCAATCTCTTTAGAGACTTGATGGATCAATAAAAGGGGAATTGAGGAAACAAGCCTTGGATCATTTTAATGCAGAAGGCTCAGAGGTATGGTATAAGTGGGTGGTTGTTGTTTTTTTAATCTACTCAGCTTTTTTTTCTTCTAGGAAGTATAACAAATGTTGCACAAAAACTGAAGATAGTATAAAGTGAGGGATGTATTAGGTTGAAATTCCATTGCTGTTGCAGAGACTGTAAGGTTTACAACCCATGCAACAAAAAAAAACAAGAAAAAATCCCTAAATTCAACCAACCAAAAAACCCAAAAAAAGCTTTGAAAAGCTAAAAGGAGGTTCAATAGGAAACACAAAATTTATGAAAATGGTGTTTATAACTAATATAACTACATAGTTTTATTTTTAGATTTTTGTCAGTGCTCTTTAGCAAAGTAATTTTAAGTGCTGTTTAGAAACTGAAGAATTTAATTTGTTGTGTAGGACTTAATCCTTCAATTTTTATCGGAGCACTGAACTTTAACACAAGTTTTTGACATCAAATACCTACTTAAGCAATGGGCAGAATTAAGTTGTATATATCCTTGCATAAAGAAAAAATATCTTGGATAGCTTTAAATATGGCTTCTGTTATCTTCATTTGTTGCCTCTTATATTCTTGCCATGGAAGAAACTGAAGAGCTGATTTCTAACCATTGTTTGTGTACCACTTAAGATTCCTGGTTTATTTTTAGGTTTCCTATTATGGAAGCCATTCCATACCTTTGATAATCTTAGATCTTTTGTCCTATACTGACAGGGTTTTTCAGTAATAGAAGCATAGCATTTGTCAGTTGCTGCTGAAATTATGTTTCTGTTATGGTTGAGGAGGAAGGACTTCATAACATAAACTTCAGATATTTTTTAAATACAGAAGTTAGTTCTGTTTTAAATTTCTAGTGCAGACATACTTGCCTTTTTCTGGAATCCTTGTAGTTGTACTATGCAGTTTGTAAGATGAAAGGGGATCCAAATTTCACATGGTATTCAAGAATGAAGACAAACAATGGAGTTGTGCAGCAATAAAATTGTTACCTGTTTTATTCTTTATTTCTTTCCTAATAATAAATTTCATGCTTTTTTTTCTTTTTTTTTTTTTTTTTTTTTTTTTTGCTAATACTGAGTTAAAGTATTCATGGAAATATTTACAAATCCAAGGACTCATTCCTTAGCAGTAATGGCTTCTATTAGCTTTGACTGTACTTAAAACTCAAATTTATTTCCTATTTATCTTTAGTTTCATATGTATTTTTTTTGCCTTTCTCATAAGATCCTTCTGTAGTCCCTTGCCCTTGTAGTTGACCTTGAATAACTCCATATCATCTGCAAATTTTGTCACCTCATTACTCATTTTCATATTCTTTATGAATATGTTGAAGAGCATTGACCCCAGCAGAACACTTTAGTTTTCTTTACAAAAACCAGATGAACTTGGGCACACATGAGGCTTTAACAATAAGGGGTGGTGGTGTATTTTTTGGCAATGTTTTGCTTGGTTTTTTTCTCCCCAAGTGACTTTTGTTCATCTTCTAGAGTGCTGCTTCCTTTAAACCATGGAGAAGCCAATACCTGTTTGCAAGAGAAGTTGATATCAGTTTGATTTATACAAGTTCTGGCTGGACTAGAGTTGTCTTCATAGCAGCTCACATGGTGCTGTGTTTTAGATTTGTGATGTAAACAATGCTAGTAACACACCAGTGTGTTAGCTGTTGCTGAGCATTGCTTACATAGTATCAAGGCCTTCTCTGTTTCTCACTCTGCTCTTCCAGTGAATCGATTAGGTGTTGCACAAGAGGTTGGGAGGGGACATAACCAGGCATATGGCCTGAACTAACTAGAGAGATTCCATGCCTTATAACATCATGCTCAGCAATAAAAAAAGTTAGAGGAAGGGGTTTAAGGAGATTAGCCATCTTTTGCTTGGGAATTGGCTGGACATCAGTCCTGACTATGGGAATGTGGCAAGGGATTTACATTTGCATCATTTGTTCTGTTTTGTTTTCTTTCTCTCTTTTTCCACTTCTCCTTTGCTTATTAAACAATTATTATCTTGACCCCCAAGTTTCCCTGCTTTCAGTCTTCCTTTCTTCTTCCCTGTCCCACTGGGGATGTGGGCAAGAAGTGATTGTGTGGCTGCGTGGTGCTTAACTGCCTATAAAAATATTAGCTGGTCTAAAGAAAACAGTGAACTGATACTTTTTGAAGGCCATTGATACTGTCCCTCACAGCGTCCTTCTGGACAAGTTGTCCAACTGTGGGATGAGCAGGTTCATGGTGTGCTGGGTGAAGAACTGATGGAAGGGCCGTGCTCAAAGGTTTGTAGTGAATGGAGCTACATCTGCCTGGTCACTATTCACTAGTGATATCCCTCAGGGTTCAATTTTAAAGCCAGTCAGTCCTGTTCAATATTTTTATCAATGATCTGGATGCAGGAGTTGAATGCACCATTAGCAAGTTTACTGATGATACCAAACTGAGAGGGGCTGTTGGCTCTCTTGAGGGACAATAGGCCTTGCAGAGGGATCTAGATAGGTTGGAGCATTGGGCAACCATCAGTGGCATGAAATTTAACAAGTCCAAGTGCCAGATCCTGTACCTGGGATAGAGTCATGCTGGGCACAAGTATAGATTGGGAGAGGAGTGTGTGAAAAGCAGCCCTGCAGGAAGGGATCTGGGGGTGCTGGTCAGCAGCAGGCTCAGTATAAGTCAGCAGTGAACCCTGGCAGCCAAGAGAGCAACCTCCATCCTGGGGGGCATCAAACACAGTAGAACCAGTTGGTCAAAAGAGGTGATGATCCTGCTGTATTCACTGCTGATGTGGCCTCACCTTGAGTACTGTGTGCAGTTGTGGGCCCCACCACTTAAGAAGGATGTGAAAGTCCTTGAATGTATTCTGAGAAGGGCAACCAAGCTGGTGAAAGGGCTAGAAGGAATGTCCTGTGTGGAGCAGCTGAGGACACTGGGTTTGTCTAGTTTGGAGAAAAAGAAGCTGAGGGGTGACCTCATGGCTCTCTACAGCTTCCTGGGGAGAGGAAGTGGAGAGGGAGGTGCTGAACTCTTCTCCCTAAGATCAGTGACAGGACGCATGGGAGTGGTTCAAAGCTGGGGCAGGGGAGGTTCAGAGTTGACAGTAGGAAGCATTTCTTTACTGAGAGGATGGTCAGACACTGGAACAGGCTTCCTAGAGAGGTGGTCGATACCCCAAGCCTGTCAGTGTTCAAGAGGCATTTGGACAATGCCCTTAATAACATGCTTTAACTTTTGGTCAGCCCTGAAGTGGTCAGGCAGTTGGACTAGATTGTGGTTGTCAGTCTCTTCCAACCAAAATAGTCTAGTCTATTCTATTCAAATAGCAATCCACTGGCTCTAGACATGACAAACAACTTCTTGTATTAGAAGTCTAACAAATGTTTATGATATACTTAAAGAAATATATGAGTTCATAGTCTGCTCCACAGAGCATATAAAGTCGTGTCATATTGGTTCTTTAAAGGAATATTATAGCTAATATATATAAAGCTATTTCTTCTTTTATAATTTCAGGACTTCTGCTTTTTGCTGTCTACCAGAGCTGGAGGATTAGGTATAAACTTAGCATCTGCTGACACTGTAGTTATATTTGATTCTGATTGGAATCCACAGAATGATCTGCAGGCACAGGCTAGAGCTCATAGGATTGGACAGAAGAAACAGGTACATGCGCTTCTCTTTTAGGTACCAAACCTGAAGGAAGAATGAATTATGTTAGCCATAAGCTGTCTGTCTGGCCCATCACAGTCCTCATGTATTTTGAGAATGACTAATACTTGCTAAAAATATCTGAAAATGTTAATATTAATGATTTGCCTTTTAAATAATTTTTTTTTAAATCTCCCTCTACAGAGAGATAGCACAGCAGCTGTAGTATATGGATGGGTAGGAGAAGTTGCGGACTTGTCCCATGTTCATTGGCATTGTATCATTCTAGAAAGTAACTGCTGTACTTAAAGCACATCCATTTTGCTTTGTTTAATACTTTGTACTTCTCTTTGGGTTTCTTGCAGAATACCTCAAGTAGTAATCAGACATAAAACATTTCCTTGTGGCCATGCTTGTGCTTAATCATAGAAACTTAGAGGAGAGGTCTAAGAAATTTTTTCAAATATAATTTCTATAGAGACTGTGATAACATGATTGACCGGTTTCATATACACAATACTAGTTCAATAAGATTTAGATTTGTAATAATGTCTAATATTTCTCCCTGTTGTTGCTCAAGGGTTTTTTGTTAACTTCATCTGTGTATTTTTTCATGGGTAATTTGTGAGTGGGCAAATAAAACCTTTTTTGTAATATACATAGGTTAATATTTATCGGCTAGTCACAAAAGCATCAGTAGAAGAAGACATTCTTGAAAGAGCCAAGAAAAAGATGGTGTTAGATCACTTAGTAATTCAGAGAATGGACACTACAGGGAAAACTGTACTACATACAGGCTCTACTCCCTCCAGGTATATTTGTTTATTCTTTCATATTACCTTATGCTTAAGTATACTTGACTATTTGAGTAAAAATTCAAGTCATTTCACTTGGTTAATAAAAGGCAAAAATTATGTGGTAAGGAGTTATGTAAGTAAAGACTGCAAAGTATATTGTCCATGTCATTTTTTTTACATAATAAAACTAGTTTTTATTTAAGACAAAAGGAAATTTGACTCATGGTTATAGTAAATTGAAACTGTTCACTAAGATAAAGTGTTTATTTGAAACTTTCTGTATTTCAGCTCAACACCTTTTAATAAGGAAGAGTTATCAGCAATTTTGAAGTTCGGTGCTGAGGAACTTTTTAAAGAACCTGAAGGGGAAGAAGAGGAGCCTCAGGTAAATGGAACAGTGCATCTACACTTGGTGGACAGAGAAACCTATGAATTGTTTTGTTGCAAAGAGAAACTTCTGTTTCAGGAAATGGATATAGATGAAATCCTGAAGAGGGCCGAAACTCGAGAAAATGAACCAGGTCCACTGACTGTAGGAGATGAGTTGCTTTCACAGTTCAAGGTATTGCTCTGTTCCCTCCCTCTTTCCTTAATTATACTTTCCTTTATTAATGCTATTTTTTGTTCTTCTTTACCTATTTATTGTTCCTTCATTCTTACATCATTCACACATCATGTGATGGGTGAGCAACCGGCTCATGGGTTGGGCAAAAAGGGTTATAGTGAATGGGGTGACATCAGACTGGCAACCTGTCACTAGTGGGGTTCTACAGGGCTCCATCTTAGGCCCTGTGCTCTTCAACATCTTCATAAGTGACTTGAATACAGGACTTGAAGGGATAAAAAGTAAATTTGCAGATGATACAAAATTGGGAGGAGATGTTGACCCCCTCAAAGGCAGAGAGGCCCTGCAGAGAGACCTCAAGAAATTAGAGAAATGGGCAATCACCAACCATATGAAGTTTAACAAGGGCAAGTGCTAGATTCTGCACTTGAGATGGAGCAACCCTGGATGTATGGACAGACTGAGGAATGAGAGGCTGGAAAGCAGTGCCATGCAAAGGGACCTAGGTGTCCTGGTTGACAGGAAGGTGAATATGAGTCAGCAGTGCCCTGGCAGTCAGGAGGGCCAACTGTGTCCTGGGGGGAATCAGGCCCAGCATCACCAGCCTGGCAAGGGAGGTGATTTTCCCACTCTGCTCTGCACTGCTGTGGCCTCACTTTGAGTATTGTGTGCAATTTTGGGTGCCACAATATAAAAAAGACATTAAGCTATTAGAGAGCATCCAAAGGAGGGCCACAAGGATGGTGAAGGGCCTTGAGGGGAAACCTTATGAGGAGTGATTGATGTCACTTGGCTTGTTCAGCCTGGAAAAGAGGACACTGAGGGGAGACCCCACTGAAGTGTTCAACATCCTCACGAAGGGACATGGAGGGGCAGGCACTGATCTCTTCTCCCTGGTGACTGGTGACCAGTGACAGGACTTGAGGAAACAGCATGTAGCTAAGTCAGAGGAGGTTTAGGTTGGGTATAAGAAAAAGGTTCTTTGCCCAAAGGGTGGTTGGGCACTGGAACAGGCTCCCCAGGGAAGTGGTCACAGCACCATGCCTGTCTGAGTTCAAATGTTTGGACAATGCTCTCAGGCACATGGTGTGATTCTTGGGGGTGTCCTGTGCAGAGCCAGGAGTTGGACTTTGGTCCCTGTGGGTCCCTTCTAACTCAGCATATTCTGGGATTCTGTGAAATATGTGAAACACTAAGTTAGCTCTTTGGCATGCAATGTCTATTCACCTATACAGGTGTTGTGGTTTGACACTGACTCAATGCCAGGCACCCACAAGGGTTGCTCGCTCACCCTTCCCTGCCACAGCTGGGTAGAGGAGAGAAAAAAAAAATAATTAAGGGTTCATGAGTTGAGATAAGGACCAGGAGAAAACACTTCAAGGGCAAAACAGGCTCAACTTAAGGTTGCAAAGTGAATTTATTACTAACAGAATCAGAGGAGGATAATGAGAAGTAAAATAAGCCCTTAAAACACCTTTTTCCCCTCAGCCCCTTCTTCCTTCCCACTGACAGTGCAGAGAGACAGGGCATGGGGAGTTTGGTCAGTTCATCACCTGAAATTTTCTTCCACTACTCTGGGAGATGAGTCCTTCCCTGTGAGACTATGGGGTCCCTCCCACAGGAGACAGTTCTCCGTGAACTTCTCTGGCATGGGTCCACTCTCATGAGCAGCAGTCCTACCACACTTGCTGCAGTGTGAATTCCCCCCACGGGCACACAGTCCTCCCAAAACTGCCACAACGTGAGTCAATCTTCCACAGTGTGCAGTCCTCCAAGGACAGGCTGCTCCAGCTTGGAAGCAGGGGCCCTCTCTCTCCACTGGGTCTTTCACTGGATCACAGTCTCCTCCAGGCATCTACCCATTCCAGCATGAGCACCTCCCCCACAGGCTGCGAGTGGATCTCTGCATCCCCTGTGGATCCCCATGGGCTGCAGGGGGACAGCCTGCTTCACCATGGTCATCACCATGGCCTGCAGAGGGATCTCTGCTTTGGTGCCTGGAGCACCTCCTCCCCCTCCTTCTCCACTGACTTTGGTGTCACCATGTTGTTTTTCCTCACATGTTCTCACCTCCTCCTCTTCTCTGACTAGATGGAAAAACTGTGTGCCCTTTGTTTTGATTTTCGTCTTAAATATGTTATCACAGAGGTGTTACCAACCTTTCTAATTGGCCCAGCTTTGGCCAGCAGCATGTCCATCTTCAGAGCCATCAGGGATTGACTCTGCCACACATGGTGGAAGCTTCCAGCAGCTTCTCACAGAAGCCACCTCTGAGGCCCCCTCTTCCCCCCCGCCAAAAAAAAAACTCCAGGCTGTGCAAAACCAATACAACAGGGTAATTACTTCCAGTGCAAGCATGTAAAATACATATTTTGCTAACAAAATAAGAAAGATATTTACAAATACATTAGTCCTTGATTTAATTGTTAGCATACTGGGGAGAGCTGTTTTTAATTTAATGCTTTATGCTGTTAAGCACCTGTAGTACTTCTGAAAACAAAGAATGAAATTTGGATTTCTTAAATAATTACTTTTAGAAACTTCTTTCAGCCCCCCATGTAAACATAAATGCCAGATATGCTTAACTGGATGATACTTATAATACTGAGTGAGTCCAATTGTGGATGGTGATGTATTTTTGTTGGTTGGGGCATTTTTCCTTTGTTTTTGTGGGTCTTTTTGTTGTTCAAGTTTGGTGTGGTTTTGTTTGTTTTTTTTTTTTTTTTAATCAAGGCTGGACTTCTTTAGATCAATTGAGTAGTAAATTTTATGCTCATCATTCATTTGCAATATACTGTGATTTCTACAGTTTATTAATGTTTAGTTAGTTCTACATTATTAAATGTTCATATTAACTCTGACATATAGTTAGACTTGCTCTCTGTTTTGAAGGAATTTAAACAACAATCACAGCTATCGGGTATGCATTTTATAGTGGTTTTATTATAGATCTCAACTTGTAAAAGAAGAAAAATATTCTTATCTTTATATTCAGCCATGTTGTATGCAGTGTGTTTCATTTCTGAAAATATTTTCATTGGAGAGTCCTTCATGAAGCATTTTATATGTGCACATTTTGTGTATATACAAATAAATAAAATATGTCATTCTGAACTAAGTTTTCCTAATATATTAATTACTGGCTCTTTGTATAAGTAAAGGATGTATTGATTTGGTGAAAATACTTATCTTCCAATATCTAAGGTGGCTAACTTTTCAAATATGGATGAAGATGACATTGAGTTGAAACCAGAACAAAATTTAAGAAACTGGGAAGAAATCATTCCAGAAGTCCAGCGGCGACGAATAGAAGAGGAAGAAAGACAAAAAGAACTTGAAGAAATATATATGCTGCCAAGGATGAGAAACTGTGCAAAACAGGTATCTGGGTTTCTACTGACTAACTGATTTTGTTGTTGTTATTATTTGGGTTTTCTATTTCAGTTGCTTTGGCTTGTACTTTTGGGTTTGGTGGTTTTCATTTGTGGCACCCACACACACACACCCCCCCCCTCATTTTTGACAGGCTAGATAACATATTAATAAAATGTTAAGTCATGTAGCTTTGAACTACTTAATCTGAAATTCCAGATCAGCTTTAATGGAAGTGAAGGGAAACGCAGTAGGAGGAGAAGATATTCTGGATCTGATAGTGACTCAGTCTCAGAAAGAAAACGACCAAAAAAACGTGGAAGACCGCGAACTATTCCTCGAGAAAATATTAAAGGATTTAGTGATGCAGAGATTAGGCGGTAAGATGTGGGGGGACATGCATGTTTAAAGGGACAAAACTTTTTTTTTGTCATTTTAGAGTTTGAAAATATGGAAACTAGTCTATTTTGCATTTATTTAGTTTACATTTTTTATTCTAGGCATTTAAGTCTTTACTCTTGAGTAGTTTGGGGTGCTGATGTAAGAAACTGTTATGTGCAGAATTTGAACCTATTTTGGTGAGGAATAACTTGAGTTAAAAAATGTTCTACAAAAAGGTTCGGCGAGTTTTGTTTTTTTAAATTTCTTGTAATTGTATTTGTATTAATGTTATATGATGCGTTTAAAACTAAAAAAAAAAAAAATTTTGATACGTTGTTGTGGTTTAACCTTGGTAGGCAGCTAAGCACCACACAACTGCTTGCTCAGTCTCCTCCAGAGGGACTGGGGAGAGAATCAGAAGTGTAAAAATGAGAAAACTTGTAGGTTGAGATAAAGACAGTTTAATGGGGAAAGCAAAAGCCACATGCACAAGAAAAGCAAAACAAGGAATTAATTTACCACTTCCCAGTAGCAAGCATTTACCCATTTCCTGGAAAACAGGGCTTCACCATGTGTAACAGTTACTTGGGAAGACAGATACCATAACACCAAACATTTCCTCTCCCTCCTACACCGTTTTTATTGCCAAGCATGACACCATATGGTCTGGAATAACCCTTTTGTCAGTTGGGGTCAGCTGTCCCAGCTGTGTCCCCTCTCAACTTCTTGTGCACCCCCAGCCTACTCACTGGTGGGGTGGTATGAGAAACAGCAAAGGCCTTGATGCTGTGAAAACACTGTTAAGCAAGAGCTGAAACATTAGCATGTTATCAACAATGCTTTGGTCACAAATATAAAACATACTAGCAGATATGGTGCTCTGAACAAAATTAACTTTATCTCAGCAAAACCGAGTACATAAGTGAATCTGTACAGCTGGTCCCACAATATTTGATGCAAAAAATACTTCTTTGGGAGAAGGAGTAGAAATTGTTTTGCTTTACTTTGGTTTGTGAAATGCTACTTTGCTTCTGTAATTTAAGTATTCATTTTTCTCTAAAATACTGTACAACTTATAAAGTATTTTTGATTATATAAATAACCTTTAAGAGCCTTGTTTCCTTTTCATTTTATCTAATATATAATCATTTGCTGCTTTTGTCAGGGATATTCTTATGCTTGCATTCCTTTATCTTTCATGTTATGTTTTCCTAAGTCTTAAAATTGCTGCTAGCTTCTCTTTATTATGAGAGACCTAACATAATATCTGAATTCTCAATTTACTATGAATCCACATTTGATTTTTATGATTAGTCACATCACATTGCTGAATTCTTTGTCATGTGAAACTAATTAGTAAAGTAACTTTTGAAAGAAATTGTATCTTCTGTTGTTTTATTTATATAATTTATTAAAACAAATAGAACTCTGGTTTTAAATGTGGGTTGTCTTCATATAGTAAGCCATCCTAGTCTCTCTAGTTCTTATTTTCGTTGTATTGTCCACATAAGCTTGTACTAAGACTTTACACGTACATTTTAAAAACTAATGTAGTTAAGCATACATTTTTTTTTAACTGCAAAATTATTTTCTGTTATTAGGTTTATAAAGAGTTACAAGAAATTTGGTGGCCCACTTGAAAGGTAAACTAATTTGCTTATATTTGTATAGCAACTTGGTACCTTGTTTCCATTAAAATTAAACACTACACCAAGAAACCTTAGGTTAAAGAGGAAATAGTGTGACTAATCTTTTGCCTGTACTATGACATGAATTTGAGTTTTTTTCCTTTCATCATATATGATATGTATGTAGACAGCCAGTTTGACAAATCTTTACATTTTGCAAGACTGCTTGCTTTTTCTTTATACTTAACCTACTATTCTGTTAATTCTGCATTAGTGACAGTCATTCAGGTTTTTTTGTTTGATAAGTGAATAAAACCATAGACTTAATAGTAGTTCCTTTTCTATTTAAAAGAATGTGTTGAAATGTAACTCAAAACTGCATCAATGGGATCCTTTATTTTTCCTGTTGTATAGTCCTTTGTGTGAAATACCCTTTTTTATAGTTTCTGTATTTTCTTTAGCTGCTTTTAACTGCATGCATTAAAATTTTACACAGCAAGTGTGGATGAATGATAACTTACAGGATCACTTTTCTAGTTTCAAAATCTGAAGGAGTCATTCATAATGCTAAAGTTTTAGAGCTGTAAAAACATATTTGTTTTCTTCCAGGTTAGATGCTATAGCTAGAGATGCTGAGCTAGTTGATAAATCTGAGATAGACCTTAGACGTCTGGGAGAACTTGTACATAATGGATGCATTAAGGCTTTAAAGGACAATTCCTTTGGCCAAGAAAGAGCAGGTAAAGTGTGTTTGGGGGTGGGGGAGAGGAATAAAAAGTGTCAAAGAGATATGAACGATTCTTGCACTCTGATTATAACAAAACAATTGTGTTAGGGGAAAACATTAACAAAATGTTAGCATGCTAGGTGATTTAGTAAAAAGGATTTTAGTAAGAAGACTTTTTGGTTTTGTTTTTCTTCCCCGTTTCCCTGAGTTGTCATAGTAGAATGCAATATGGTTTTGCTTTACCATGAAATTTAAAATTAATCTGCTAGTATTAACTGGAAGACCTTGAGGTCCTGGAGTTTAATTAAAGCATTTGGTTAAGAAAAATTCATTTCCTATAATCGAATGTCTGCTGCTATAGCATCAAACTTTTTTTTTCTCTATGTTTGTCTATAAGATACACATAAAAGCTAAATATTTTAATAATTTGTTCCTTTATTTTAAGGAGGTAGATTTGGGAAAGTTAAAGGCCCAACATTCCGAATATCAGGAGTGCAGGTGAATGCAAAGTTAGTTATTTCTCATGAAGAAGAGTTGGCACCATTGCACAAATCCATTCCTGCAGATCCAGAAGAAAGGAAAAGGTATTTTTTTTTCTTCCTAAAGGAACCCATAATGTAGAAAGTTATTCAAGGCTTTTATGAATATATTTAACCAATCCAGACTGAGTACACTGGGACACCCATGCCACTCCATTACCTCTAAGAACTGACAGCAGAAATCTGCTCCACATTCTTTCTTTATTCTTCCTTCCCTTTCCTTAGAAGCCAGTATTTGCTTTGACTTCTGAACTGTATTCATTGGGGACTGGGTTCAGTTATTCTTAATTATTCCAGGCTAGAAATCAGACTTGTTGAGGAACTGCTTTGTGTCACCTCTACCTGAGAGAATGCAATATTTGTCAAAATGGAGCAGATGGTAATTGTTAGTAGTTGTTTAGACCTATGAACTTTTTAGCTTACTACCTTGTGTATCATAGTCCCTAGACTATCTGCTTATCCAGTTAGCAGTTACACTTGAGTAATATTCTAAGCTTACCTTCATGGCTAGCCAGTTCTAACTCAGTCCATGGCCACAGATAGATGACGGTTTTTCATATCTTAATCTTGACCTCCTTTAAAACATGTTTTGGTACTAATTTGAATAAATAGTTTATAAAAATTGTAAGAAAGCCTGATAGTTATGTGGATTACCTACTAAATATATCAGGATCTCAGTGATATGTGGCATGTTCTTCTATCCCTTACTAAGTTTGAAAAGTTTGCTTATGTATATTTCTAATTTATTTCTACTAGATATGTCATCCCATGCCACACCAAGGCAGCTCATTTTGATATAGATTGGGGTAAGGAAGATGATTCCAATCTGTTAATAGGTATCTACGAATATGGCTATGGCAGCTGGGAAATGATAAAAATGGATCCTGATCTCAGTTTGACACAAAAGGTATGTCATCTGCAAAATTTCATCAAGGAGTTTTTTTGTTTAGGTAATAATGTTAATAAGAACAGTTACTGAAAGACTTTATTTTATGATAACTGAAATTGCCCAGAAGTTAGGTCAGTTGTACTTATTTGTATCCTTTTGGTAAATTATTAGATTTTTAGATTTTGTGTATTCGGTTGAAGTATACCTTCTTAAAGTCTGCTATGTTTCTGTATTTCTTTGTGTCTCTATCACTTGAATTCTCTCTTCCATCTTTTGCTTCCCTAGTTTAAATACTCTAGTTGTGTTAATTTGAATGAATTCCAGACTTTTGGAAGAAGGAGCAGGCAAATCAGGAAGAGTACAAGGATCTTGTTAGATCATGTAGAGAGAAAATTAGAAAGGCAAAAGCTCAACTAGAATTCAACCTGGCCACTGCCGTGAAAGATAATAAAAAATGTTTTTACAAATACATTAACAACAAAAGGAGGGCCAGGGAGAATCTCCATTCCTTATTGGATGCAGGGGAAAACATTGTCACCAAGGATGAGGCAAAGGCAAAGGTGCCTTCTTTGCTTCAGTCTTACAGTAAGACCAGTTATCCTCAGAACAATTGACCCCCTGAGCTGATAGACAAGGATGAGGAGCAGAATAGGCCCCCTGTAATCCAGGAGGAGGTAATTAGTGAGCTGCTGAGCCACTTAGACACTCACAAGTCTATGGGGCCAGATGTGATTTATCCAAGGGTACTGAGGGAGCTGGCAGAAGAGCTCAGTAAGATGCTCTTCATTATTTGTCATCAGTTCTGGCTAACTAGGGAGGTTCCAGACAACTGGAGGTTAACCAATGTGATGCCCATCTACAACAAAGGTTGGAAGGAGCATCTGGTGAAGTACAGTCCTGTCAGCCTGACCTCAGTATCCAGCAAGGTTATGGAGCAGATCATCTTGAGTGTGATCACATGGCACATACTGGACAACCAAGGAATCAGGCCCAGCCACCATGGGTTTAGGGAATGTAGGTCCTGCCTAACCTGCCTGATCTACTTTTATGATAAGGCGAACTGCCTAGTGGATGAGGAAAAGGCTGTGGATGTGTCTGCTTGGACTTCAGCAAAGCCTATGATACTGTCTCCCACAGCATTCTTCTGGAAAAGCTGTCAAGCCACAGCTTGGACAGGTTCAGTCCTTGATGAGTTCAGAACTAGCTGGATGGCTGGGCCCAAGGATCAGTATTGGGCCCAGTCCTGTTTAATATCTTTATTGATGATCTGGATTGAGGGCACCCTCAGTAAGTTTGGAGATGACACTAAGTTGGGTGGAAGTGTTAATCTGCTGGAGGGTAGGAAGGCTCTGCAGAAGAATTTGAACAGGCTGGATTGATGGGCCAAGACCAATGGTATTCAGTTCAACAAGGCCAAGTGCTGGGTCCTGCACTTTGATCACAAAGAACCTCCCACAGCGTTACAGGCTTGGGGAAGAGTGGCTGGAAAGCTGTTTGGCAGAAAAGGCCCTGGGGCTGCTGGTCGGCAGCCAGCTGAACGTGAGCCAGTGTGTGCCCAGGTGGCCAAGAAGGCCAATGGCATCCTGGCTTGTATCAGAAATAGTGTGGGAAACAGGACCAGGGCAGTAATTGTCCCCCTGTACTCTACACTGGTGAGGCCATACCTCGAATTCTGTGTTCCGTTTTGGGCCACTCACTTCAAGACAGACATTGAAGTGCTGGAGTGAGTCCAGAGAAAGGGCAGTGGAGCTGCTGTGAAGGGTCTAGAGAGTAAGTCATATGAGGATTGGCTGAGGGAACTGGGGTTGTTTAACCTGCAGAAAAGGAGGCTCAGGGCAAACCTTATCACTCTCTACAACTACCTGAAAGGAGGTTGTAACACGGTGAGGGTTGGCCTCTTTTCCCAGGCAACTTGTGACAGGACAAGAGGATGTGGCCTCAAGCTGTGCCAGGGGAGATTATAGTTGGAGATCAGGAGAAATTTCTTCATGGAAAGGGTTGTTAAACATGTGAATGGACTGCCCAGGGAGGTGTTGGAGTCACCATACCCAGAGGTGTTCAAGAAACGACTGGATGTGTGACACTTATTGACATGGTCTAGTTGACGAGGTGATGATTGGTCAAAGGTTAGACTCTATGATCTCAGAGGTCTTTTTCAACCTAAGTAATTTATGAATTCTGTAATTTTATTCGTGATCTTTTGGGGGGAAGTTGGTTTGGGGATTTTGGTTTGGTTTCCCTATCACTGTTTCCTTTGCTTGAAAGTGACTTTCATTTGCAACATGAGAATTGCTGTATTTGTCAGATTAGAAGTAGTGCAATGGCTGCTTAGAAGTAGTGAGAAACACTTAGGGAAATACTGGAGTGAAGCAAACACAGTGGTACTGCCGACCTGTAGCTTTGGGATTTGAGGAGCCAGGGTTGTATAGAAATCTGTTTAATGATATTCTGCCCCTGACTTCCATTAATAGCTTGTTTTATGAAACCACTCTTTCTTTTTTTTTGGCTTCTGCATATCCTGTGGTAATGAGTTAATGCATTTAAAAGCATATGGCAGAACTAGATCTGTGGATGACAGTGGTACAGGAGCTCTGAATTTTTTAGATGAACTATGAGAGTGGAAACAGAAATCTGAGGCTAGTTTCTTGAGCTGACTGTAAATTTTGTGAGAATATTTTCAAGACTACATTAGTTGTGTGTTTGAGGAACAATAAAATGTTTAAGCTGTCCATTCCTTGATACTGCCTGCATATTGGTCAGGTATAGTTGGAGTTGATTGGCTTTTTGCTTATTTTTTAATTCAGCTTTTTCTGTTCCTAGTGCTTCACACTAGCAGCTTCATAATCTGATAATGTGTACTTGTAGTTGATGCTACCATTGCTCTCCTCAGATTTTACCTGATGACCCAGATAAGAAACCACAGGCAAAGCAGTTGCAGACCCGTGCAGATTACCTCATTAAATTACTGAATAAAGATCTTGCAAGAAAAGAAGTGCAAAGACTTACTGGTGCAGTAAGTTAAGCTTAATATTCAGTAGCAAGATAACATAATATACCTATGGGAATGTCAGCAGATACTTGTTTTATTCTTAGTTCCACTCTTCTTTTTGTCATTTTTCTCTGTATTGGTAATTGTATTAGATGAGACTAACTCAAGGAATGTATTGCAAATTTAATATTGTTTTTTCCTCCCTTATTTGTAAATATTCTTTACGGTTGCATTAGGCTTGGTCTCCAATCCTGAGAAAAGTGGTGGTCATTAGTGGCAATAAATAAATTGAATGCTTTCTTTAACATGAAAACCAAAATCTTTTTCTGCAACTGTGATGCAGACACTTGTCAGTTGACATAATAAAGGTGCTAATTTACATTCAGGGCAATTCAAAGAGGAAGAAAGCAAGAAGTAAGAAGAATAGACCAACAAAGACTGCAAAAATTAAAGAAGAAATTAAAAGTGACTCATCACCACTCTCAGAAAAATCTGATGATGATGAGTATAATGAGGTAAATATCATTCATATAAAGACTTGAGCATTTTATCTTCTTGAAATGCAATTTTATTTAAAAATCAAAATATAAAACTAATATTTCTGACTAATCCATTTTTACTACTGATTATGATTCTTCAGGTAGCAACTTTTGTTCAGGCTCAAGAAAAAAAATCAAGATTGTTTAGGAAGTACAGCATAAATAAACAGTGTTTTGAGACATGCAAGTGAATGCTTCTGTGTATGTCAGGGCTTTCATTATCACAGAATGGGTTAGGTTGGAAGGGACCACTGGAGGTCATCTAGTCCAACCTCCATGCTCAAGCCAGGTCCCCTAGAGTATGTTACTCGGGATTGTGTCCAGAAAGTTCTTGAATATCTCCAGAGAAGGAGACTCCACACTCTCTCTGGATAATCTGTTCCGTTGCTCAGTCACCTGCACAGTAAAGTTCTTCCTCATGTTCAGGTGGAACTTCCTGTGTTCCAGTTTCTGCCCATTGCCTCTTGTCCTATTGCTTGGCACCGCCGAGAAGAGCCTGGCTCCATCCTCTGACACCCTCCCTTCAGATAAGGGGATACTGATAAGGTCCCCTCTCAGATGTTTCCCCTCCAGGCTGAAGAGACCCAGCTCCTTCAGTTTTTTTTCATAAGTGCGATGCTCCAGTCCCCTAATAATCTTTGTAGCCTTCTGCTGGATTCCCTTCAGGAGTTCCATGTTTCTCTCATACTGAGGAGCCCAAAACTGGACACAGCACTCCAGATGCGCCTCACTAGGGCTCAATAGAGAGGCAAGATCACCTCCCTTGACCTGCTGGCAATGCTCCTCCTAATGCACCCCAGGATACCATTTGCCTTCTTGGCCACAAGGGCACTGCTGGCTCATGGACAGCTTGTTGTCCACCAGGTCCCTGAGGTCCTTCTTTGCAGAGCTGCTTTCCAGCAGGTCACCCTCAACCTGTACCGGTGCCTGAGGTTATTCTTACCCAGATGCAGGACCCTGCATTTGCCTTGTTGAATTTCAGAAAGTTCCCCCCTGCCCATCTCTCCAACCTGTCGAGATCCTTCTGAAGGGCTACACAGCCCTCTGAGGTATCACCCACTCCTCCGAGCTTTGTATCATCAGTGAACTTGCTGAGGAGGCATCTATCCCTTCATCTAAGTTATTGATGAACAAGTTAAACAATACTGAGCCCAGCATTGAATCTTAGGGGACACCAATAGTGACAGGCCTCCAACTAGACTGCAACTGATCACAACACTCTGAGACCTGCCTTTCAGCCATCTTCTCAATCTGCCTCACTGTCCACTATGATATGAGGATGTCACAGGAGACTGTTGAAAGCATTGCTGAAGTCCAGATGGGCAATATCCACTCCTCTCATCTATCCAGCCAGTTGTCCCATTGTAGAAGGCAATCAGGTTGGTTAAGCATAATTTCCCTTTAGTGAAACCATGCTGATTACTCCTGATCACCTTCTTGTCATCCATGGGGATAGACATGGCCTCCAGAGTGAGGTGCTCCATCACTTTTCCAGGGATTCAGGTGAAGCTGAGTGACCTGTAGTTCCCTGGGTCCTCCTTCAAAGATTATTGCGAGTGACCTAGCAGTGATATTTGCCAGTTCCTTTAGCACATGTGGATGCATCCCATCAGAGCCCATTGACTTGTTGATGTTAAGTTTGACTATTATTCAATAGATATTGTTCTAATAAGCTACTCAACTTTGTTATGTTTTTATTACTTCTGATGTGTTCCTTTAGGACTCCTCCATTTTTGTTGGTTCATTTATTTATCACACAGCAGACACCACTACAGAGAAAAAAAAAAACAATAGATTAGGTTTAGGGGCCACGTTGCACCTAATTTTGTGACTTTGAAGGTAGCTGAAAAAACACTAGATTCTTCAAAACATGTCTGAAAAAACGAAAGTTGGAAATCTGTTCCCTTCTCCTGTCACTGTGACTGTTTAATTCAAGGTCACACAAAAGTTACTGGAACAAAATTACCAGAACAAAAGTCTTTTATCATCACGATGGCCCGAAAAATCAGCTCAGTCTTGTGAGGTCTACTTCCTTATTCCTTTTAGCTCTTTGCAGCTTAACTAGTTTTTACAGGAGCAGATTTCTTTGGTAATACAAAAGTTAAATGGATTTAATCTCTCACACGCCCATTATCCCTGCCCAATCAATACTTGTTTTGTGTCACATTAAGGAAATGAGTGAGTAGTCCTCATCTTGTTTTGAAACTGCATCCAGCTCCATTTGATAGGTGTTAAACCTAAGTCTAAAGAAATCACACACAGAAAAAAGTATATTTTAATCTGATGGTTGCAAAACTTGTATAGTTAGAAACTCTATTTTATGTGACATATATGCTTGTGTATTTCAGGATGAGATTGTTTCAGTGAAATGTCCACATAAAAAAATAAAAGCAGAAGAAAATGAAGAAAAGCCTGAGCCAGATATTGGTATAAAGATGGAAGCTGTGGAAAAAAGAGAGACAAGAGAAAAAGAAAATAAGCAACATTTAAAAAGAGAGAAAAAAGAGGATAAGAACGAGTTTAAAAATATTAAAGAAAAGAGAGAAAGCAAACTAAAAGAATCCACACAGAAAGAAAAAGAAGTAAAGGAAGAAAAGGTAACTAGGTTTATTTTTTCTTATATAGCACTAGAAAAGGCCACCAGGTTTTTGTGAATGATTTTGAGTTGAAAAGATATTTTGGATTAGTAATTTCATTGAAATTTTTTGCATCATGTGAAAGTTTTATTTTTGCCACTTGTAAGTACAAGGACAGGCAAATGAAATGGAAAATTACCTTTTTAAAGATCTATAGCTTAGTGGGACTGAGAGTGCAAGTGGTGCAAGAAACTTGTCCATTCTCCTTCTCCATCCCTCTGAGAGAGAAAATAAAAGGTACTATCACTGCATGACAGATTTTTTTTTCTTTCTTTTTGTTATTATTGAAGAGAATGCAGTGATTGCCTAATTACAATGTAATTTCAGCCCAAAAATAAGATTTGCTTATCAGATAAATTTTCATGTTTTGTTCGTAGGCAAATGAACTCAAATCTGAAAATAAAGAAAAAAATAAAAAAGTTTCATTGTTGGATATTCCAGTTCATATTACTGCAACTAGTGAAACAGTTCCAATATCAGAAGAATCTGAAGAACTGGATCAGAGGACATTTGGTGTGGTAAGTCCCTTGTTAATAACTTAGTGTTTACACTTGATATACTAAATGAGCACAATTTCTGATGTTTTTGATTCTGCTATTAGGTATTATAATATACATATCTATTGCCAGTAAAATCTTAGATCAGTGAAGGCCTATCGATGCTATACTAAATTCAGTTTTGTTTTCAGGTTAGCAGTTTTGTTTTATTGCATTTATGCAGTATAGTGAAGAGTATTTGTCTAGTTGTGTGTGCTGTATAGTTTTAAAATACAGACTGTGAAGATCCATCCTCAAGAATAATTCATGGATACTGCTTCTTAAAGGACAGAAATTAATGAATTTTAATGCAGCTGCTGTAGTCTCTGACTTGGCCTTATCAAATACCCCTTTGTTCTTTGTAAGCTAACAAGAGAAAGTTGCTCTTAAAGTATTACAGACTTCCTGCATTAAACAGAGGAAGGAACAAATCCTAAAGTCCTTAGAAATATCTTGCTGGTGTAATATCTCTGATACCAAAAGAATTTCAGTTATATCACTACTTTTGTCCACAACAGAAACAATATTGGAAGAACAAAAGGGAGATATGTAACATTTTATAGTTTGATTGGGGACTTTGGAAGGATGCTAAGAATTTACTTTGAGCAGCTACTTTACTGCTGTAAAAGTTGTATCATTCTGCTTTCAACAGTTGTCCGTTACTGCTAGACAGGTCTACTGTGGTGCTGGCTGTAAGAAATAAATGATCTTGTTTTCTCATCAGTATGGTACTGACTAGCTTACCTATGTGGGGGTTGTTGTTTTGCGTTTTTTTTGTTTTTGTTTTTTGGTTATTTTTAATTCTAAATGATGTTATAAGTGATTCGTCTATAATTTCCAGGATATCTTGTGAGTGGCTAGGTGACTGAAAATCACACCATTCCCATGTACAATTGCACTTCTCTGTTCACCTCTACACTTAAGCAGTGTATTTTGTAAACCGTCTTTTAAAAAGTTGCTTAAGCTGTGGTTAGTGCAATAGGTAATGTAGCTGCTTAATTACTTAATGACATGATCTGGTAATGAAACAGCTTCACTGATTTTTGAGTTGTCCCTAGATGTTGACACAGTGATTGTGATGTTTTCCAAAATCCCTCATAGTTTTGATTCTGGATATATAGACTTGTCTTCCTTCCTTAGGTTGGGTTTACATACAGAACATTTTTTTTGTCCAGGCCCTCTGTTCAGGAAGGTATATTTATCATTATGCCATGATCAGATGCAATCTAATTAGCATGTTTATCTTTTCAAATGGAAATTACTTCTGTGGGTTGTTGAGGCTAACTCATTTGACTTCTTGTCTATCTTGTGACAGGTAAAATATGCATTTCATCTACCTTGCCATTGTGATTGAATGGTATTTCCAAGCAAAGGTCTATAATTTAAAACATGCTAACTGATTTATCTGTATTTACTATTAACATGCTTAAATTAGTGTGAAAATTCAAGCATACCCATATGAAATATACCTATGAGTACATGTGTTGTCACCACTGTTACTAATTTAGGCACATCTAAACTAGCTTTATCCTAGTATCTGCATAGAACTCAGGCTTAAAAGCTGCACAGAGAAGGAATGCTGATCCTCTGTTGAATGCCAAGTTTAATTGTTGCAGAAAGTATCTACTTGAAATATATTAAACATTCTCATACCTAATCTTGGCACTGAGTTTGTATAGCTTTCAAGGCTCTAAAAAGTAAAATAACTCTTGTCCTATATACTTGTGCTGAAAGTTAAACCCATGATTGTAAAACCTAGTAATTCCTTTCCCTCAGAAAATCTTTTATATTAACTTAGTGCTTTCTTAAATCTTTAATATGTGTTACATACAATTTAATACTTTTGTACATAAGTAAATTTTCAACTGGATTTAAAAAGCTACTTTTCCAAATGAAATTTTATAGTAAAACTAAAAGAGCTGCGAGCAAAGACTTGTTTTTCATTTGGCTTACAACAGTACTGTCTTTGCCTGTGTAAGGGTGAGTCATGTTTTATGATTTTTATATTTTTATTTTTGAATTAATGTATTCCTTTTTAAAAAATTTTACAGTGCAAAGAAAGAATGAGGCCTGTTAAAGCAGCATTGAAACAATTGGATAGACCAGAGAAAGGCCTTTCTGAAAGGGAACAGCTGGAGCATACTAGACAGTGCCTAATCAAAATTGGGGACCACATTACTGAATGTCTAAAAGAGTACGCAAATCCTGAACAAATTAAACAGTGGAGAAAGTAAGTTATTCTGCATGATTTTTCTTGAAAAAGGGAAATCCATAATAGCTTATATTAAGTAGAATAATTTAAAATTATTTCTCATTTATTATTCTCCATTTATTTAATTTTTCTGCTGTATTAAATAAGGGCTTATGAAAAGAAGATTAAAAGTGGTAGCAGCTTTTATTGATTTCACTTTTTTATACTTGCATAGCAATGCATTTTGTCCAGTAGGTGGAATCCTCTTACTTTTTAAAACCAAATGCAAAGAGAAAATAGCTGTATTTAGAGTATATTTCATGTTTAGTGGAAAAGAATTCTTATCATTAAAGAATCTGCCTTTTTCAACATTGATGTTTGGTTTTGGTTTTTATTCATGCTAAAAACAGGCCATTATAAATGTGTGTGTTGAACTTTGAATGATTTTGAGTTGCAGAATCCTTTATTCTTTTTAAAAATATACTCTAAAATTAAATCATATTAACTGACTTGATAAAAAACATTTATCATAACATACTCCGAAATGTATTTCAAAATGAAATAAGAGTTTTAAGTGTTCTTATGCATCTGTGAGGTGATAACTTTGGAAAAATTGAGGAAAATGTTGGTTTATAAACTTACTATATATTGTTGTTAAGTTATTAATGCAGTTAGATTTAGTTTTATCGTAATGTGCACTTTAATCCTTTATGGTTGCAAATATGGTTGCACTTCCATATACAAAGCTCAGTCGTTTCATTTTCTTGCAGACTGTTAACAGAATATTTCTGCTGTTTGTACTTGCTTTATTTTAAAATATTGGGGTGAACTGAAATACAAAAGCAATATCCATGTCTTAAAGCCACTTTGGTAAATGTTATGTTTCTTTAAATGGACATTCATAGTAAGATCATAGACTCATAGACTTGTTAAGGTTGGAAAAGACCTCTAAGATCATTGAGTCCAACTGTTAACCCAGCACTATCACTGTGTTCACCACTAAACCATGTCTCCAAGTGACACATCCATACATTTATTGAACGGTTCCAGGGATGGTGATTCTACCACTTTCCTAAGCAGCCTGTTTCAATCCTGACTATCCTTTCAGTGAAGAATGAGTATGGTAGAGCTACTATAATATAATTAATATTATAGTAATGCTACAGTACCATGCATAGATTATTAAAGTATGTGTTTTATCTATCTTTTATAAGACATAGTATTTAGTAAAGGTATTCATGCTGTATTTCTTATACAGATGTCATTGGGCACACCATTTGCTCGTTTTGTCTAGTTTTGCAAACCTCTAGGCCAAAACTATGGTATTTAAATCATCACAGTTAAAGAGCAGATTGATGCTTCTTGAGCTTACACACTTGAGATGTTTCTCAACTAAAAACTAGTTAGAACAGTACTATTCTGTAGTCTTTTAGGCATTCCACCTGTAAACTTTGCTAAAAGAATTCTAGACTTTAGATCTGGTGTCTGCAATCATAGAAGCAAATCTCGTCTTTAAGGTTTTGGCTTCTTGAAACCAAAAGTGTTGTTTTGTTTTACTTTCTTCTTTCATAGCATAGATTAGGATCAAAGATTTTGGCATGCTGCTTCCATCCTCTTTCAGATTTCTCATTTGGTTTCAAAAGCTTTGACCAGGCTTTGGAATTTCATGGGAAAATCCCATCCCTGATATCTGTAGGAAATTAGGCATGTAGATAAAATTTTTTATACTGCAAGAGATTTAAAGTTCAGAAGAATCTTTACTGAGTAGTAAATACTCCAGGTTTCTGACATATTTCAAATAATCTTTTAGAAGAAATGCACAATAAATTGAAACCTATATTTTTATGCAGATGCCAAATCATTCCATTGACAAAACTGCCATGAATACTATTTTTCATGCAGTTTACATTCTTCAGTCATTGTGATAAATATTACAAAATGGCAAATTATTAACGTAATTAATTTCTGAAAAGTTTGAAATACAGCTAAGTAATGTTTGCTGTGCATCTAGACAATATACTGTGTAACAGACTTTACAATTAATTCATTTTACTGAAATACTGTTGAAATAATTTCATTTAAGTCCATGTTCTGTTGTATGACACAATAAAAACTAATATATGGAAGAATTATAACCTTTCTTCCTTTTTCCTCAGAAACTTGTGGATTTTTGTCTCTAAGTTTACAGAATTTGATGCCAGAAAGCTGCACAAGCTGTATAAACATGCAATCAAAAAACGCCAAGAATCTCAGGTAATACTTTCAGACTCTCTAAATATACAAAAATATATTCTAAGTTTTATAATTTTTATTATAAAGTATCAATTGTTTTCACTCAATACACTTTAAATGTATCTTACTGTTCATAGTAAACTAGTTTGTTTTCTTAGAATATTTTCTGAAGAATTCAGATGCAACTTTGGGATTTATCAATGACAGTTTTTGTACTTGTCTCTTTTAGCAGCACAGTGAACAGAATATTAGCAACAACACGAATACACATGTTATTAGAAATCCAGGTAAGAAATGTGGAACATATTATTGTGCTGGATATCTTAAATGATGGTATATAAAATGAAATAAACTTAAAACTGTCTCCTAGAACTCCCATACTGATGGATATCATAGGGATAGGCTGACAGCATAACTTCACTAGTTTGGTTATGAAATTCAACTGAGCATGGACTGAATTTGGCACCTAGAGGTTTTAGTAGCAAGTTATTTGACCATTCTCTTAAAGTAAGTTAATTTTTAAAAACCCACACTTTTTTGTATTTAATTTTGAGAAGGGAGAGAGACCAACTCAACACTTGTAAACTTCTTGGAGGCTCTATACCTGTTTGTAGCACTTGTAATGTCACCATATCATAATAAAGATATTCCCTGAAGTTATGGTTAGCCATCAGTTATATGGGATGTCATTTACTACTGACAATAATACTGTGTTTCTATGCTCCCACAGTTGCCTTCTTGTGATACTTTTTTTTTATATCATGTTATATAAAACCTAGAGTATGTTATCATGGGTTTAAAATTTATATATAATAATAATAGTATGGTAGGAATGAGTATAATGTATTTTAGGAATACCACTAACAACCTTTCATTAAGAAGGTGTACCTCTAAAACTAGTGTTCTCACTAGGGCTGTCTCCTTAGAGAGGAACTTCCTACCATTCTGTTTCAAATTGCTCTGCTAACGGCACCTGGTTTCTACTCCCTGCTCAATTAGACCACACTGATCTTCTCCATTCAGTGTGTAAGGTTGAAAATTTTAGTTTCTCAGTCCTACATATCTATATTTCTAGCTTGCTTGCCTTCTATTTCCTTCTGAGGTCTCTCTCAGTTTGCTCACATTACTGCATTTATCTTTCAATCATTTAGATATTGTTTCTGTCAAACTATAATGCCATTTTCACATTGCTTTAAATCTGACAGCTAGAAGAGCTGTTTGAATGGATAAAGAAAATAATTTTTACTGTATGAGGCTTCCTTATAACCTCTACTTTATTAAACAGGTGTTGAAAGACTGAAGGAGAATACAAACCATGATGACAGTAGCAGGGATAGTTCTTCTGATAGACATTTGTCACAGTACTATGATCATCATAAGGACAAGCATCAGGAAGATGCTTATAATAAAAATGATTCAAGGAAAAGGTCCTATTCAGCCTTCAGCAATGGAAAAGACCACAGAGACTGGCATCACTATAAACAAGACAGCAGGTAAATTGTTCTGTTAAAAATTCCTTTCCTGGTTTTTCAGTATGCTTGTAGTAAACAGCAGTGAATCTTTTCTAAGTAATGCAAAATTGCAAAGACATTTCTCTTATGCAGTTCTGTTGAATTGACACAATTGTAGTCCTTACTATGTGTTCAGTAATAAGTAAATTTTTTCAGATACTTTAGTGATGGTAAACGTAGAAAGCTGGATGACCACAGGAGCAGAGATCACAGGTCAAACCAGGAAGGAAGTTTAAAAGACAGTCGACCTCATGCAAATCACCGTTCCCATTCAGACCACAGGATACATTCAGATCACCGTTCCACTTCAGAGTATATCCATCATAAATCTTCCAGAGATTATAGGTACCACTCAGACTGGCAAATAGACCACAGAGCTTCTGGTAGTGGCCCAAGGTCACCATTAGATCAGAGGTCTCCTTATGGGTCAAGATCTCCTATAGGACACAGATCTCCATTTGAACACTCATCAGATCACAAAAGTACACCTGAACATACATGGAGTAGCCGGAAAACATAACAAAGACTGACATTTTCTGGACCATCTTTTAGCCATATACAGTAAACTAACACAGTAATTGCCTTATGTGACTTGAAAGTTATGGACTGGATATTGTTAGTCACAGTATTGTTACTTCTTTCCAGGATGCAAGGTCTATTATCCCAACAATGGAAAAATATTTTTGTATTTAAATTTCTGCTGCACTGTGCTGCAAATGTTGGTGGCAGGTGTTTTCTGGGGGGTTTTTCCCCCTTTAAGAAATGAAAAATGTTTACTTTTACAGGGACCTCAACACTGCCCCATTCAGACTGAATCTCATAAAACTGGTTTTAGGGTGAACATAGTTTAAATTATGTTTGCAAATGAGATTTTAAACACAGACCTGTGATCATGTTTCAGGGAGAAATGAGGAGGAGTTTTTTTGTTTTCTTAGTAAGGAATTCTCAAGGACATTTGTTCACGTTTCAAAGCTATTTATTTACATTGTATACTGCAGTCACCTTGCCACTTTGCATCACAAGCTTGAATATTTCTGTACCCATAACTGTAAAATAGCCAAGATTTCTCCTGTTTGTGGTCAGCTGTAATAATGCTTTTTTCCAAAATAAATCACTGAAAGATATTGCAAACTAATTAAATGAGATTTTTTTTGCTTGTTCCTTTCCCTACCTACTCTGTCTTTCTTGTCACAGAGTCAATATACTAACACTTTTTTATTAAAAATCTTTTTATGAAATCACTGTTTAGAATGCAAAAATGGGGATGGGAACCTTTTTATTCCATTTAGTGCCCCTTTTTTATTGAATGCTTCAGATACATGTTTTGGTTTTGTTTTTCTATTAAACTGACAATATTGTGATTTGTTGTAATGAAATGGGAAATATTCAGCTAAACTGTGGTCTGAAAAGTTTTTGTGTACACAGGTTTTAAAGAAGGCATGTTCAATATCTGAACACTTTTGAATCCAAATCAGACAAAATTTATTGGAAATGTATTGTTTTCCCTCTTGAAATGGGCAATAATGTCATATGTGCTATGCAGCCAGTTAGTATTTTAGATTTGAATGACTTTCTATTACAAGAATTATTACAATATACACTGTACATAGATTACTTCTGTTTGACAAAATAAATTTGAAATGAAATGTGAGCTCTTGCTTCCTGCTGGTGTTTTTCTACAGCATACATCTTTCTCATGTAACCATAAAAATATTCAACTCTTAATTACTAAATACACAACATAATTAGGGAAGATAAATGTCTACCCTGGCATCATGTGGTTGGTGCTAATATGTTGTTCCAATTTTTCTTCATCTTGCAATGTGTTGATGTCTTGGTTTAAGACAGTTTAAGGGGTGGACACTCCAAAATTAGTTACCTCTCCTTTTAGTTTTAACCACTCCCCTTTCACCAATAAGGTGAGACAAGATATAAGTGAAAAAATGGCAGTTTACTAAAAAACAAAACAGCAGAAAGCAAAAATAACAATAATAATCACTAGATACAAAGGTGCTGAATCTCGTGGACTCCCCAGGAACAAAGAAAATAAAATGGTGGAGAAACCACTCCCCCAAGATGGTGCCCTCTGTAGACAATGTCGTGGTCTGAGAGTTGAAGGCAGAAATGGTGGACAACAACCTCTCCCAACCACGTGTGAAGAGAGAGAACAAATAGAGAAAAACAGCACAGCAACTGAACCTCCACGATAGCAAAAACTCCCTCTTCCCCCAAACAACAACTAACAGGGAACAAGGGAAAAATTTTAAAAAACCCTAGACTCCAAAAAACAGACAAATGCTCCTCTTATCTCTGACGGTGGCAGGTCTGTTGGTTAAGGCAGCCAAAAACTGGCAGCTGGAACTGGATTTGCAACTGGAACTCATGGAGGGACTATGCCTTCTCCTCAGCAAAAGCAGCAGGCAGCCAGCTAGGATAACTCGGACTCCATATCCTCCTGATTCAACCAGGCACTGCTGGTGGTCTGGGGCAACCATATGGAGCAGGGGCTGTTCTGTTTTCTTGGCATGGCACCACTACTGGTTGTCCTGGGTGGTGGCAGCAAAAAAGAAAGGAAAAAAAGTGGTCCAAAGACCTGTCTCAGCTTTCCTGGCGAGAACGAAAGAGAAAGGGCAAGAGAACCTCTGCCTGAGTGTCCCTGACCTGACCTTAAAAGGACTCCAGCATCTGCCAATCTCCATGGTTCTGTTTCTAGCCACCAGGTCTTGAAGAGAGAGTAACAATATTGGCATATGACAGTGCACAGATAGATATGAAATACAATAACATTTTGGGTTACCCAGGGCAGTTGAGCATTTTTTTCCAATTAACCAGGGTTACACAAAAGTATTAAAATTGAACCAACACCTGTTCAGAGTACCTGTTTGTTATAATCTCACTATAGGCACAGCTGCTGCACATTCTAAGTTAATATCATTTAGCCAAGTACATTTAAGCTAATTTAATGTAGGCTGCAACTCAGATAATGCTTCTTCATTTATTAGCTGTCATTTTCCGAGGGTTTGGAGGGTTTTGAACTCCATGGGGTGCAGTCCTTCAGGCACAAACTGCTCCAGCATGGGTCTGTCATGGGATCACAACTCCTGCCAGCAAACTTGCTCCAGGATGGGCATGGTGGCCTAGGTTGGTAAGCAAAAGGTTCGGGTGATGTGGACAAAACACACCTTGATACCAATAAAACAGGGCAGAAGGGAGCTGACTTTAAGTATACATGGACAAATAAGGACATGCTGAGAGGACAGCATGATGGGGGAAGCTCATACCCTTTCTGCAAAAATCAGCATGGTGGTGGGCCTCTCTTAAGTGTCTGTATGCTAATGTACACAACATAGGAAACAAGCAGGAAGAATTTGAAGCCTATATGCACTTGGGGGTGTATAATCTCATTGGGATTGCAGTGAGCTGGTGTGATGGCTCACAGGACTGTAGTGCTGCAATGGCTGGATACTAGCTCTTCAGGAAAGACAGGCTGAAAAGGCAAAGAGCTGTGAAGAAGGAGCAAGGTTGCTTGGAGCTCTGCCTAGGGATAGATGATAAGAGCTTTTGGATCAGGATTAGTGGACAGACCAACATGTGTAACATTGGGATGAGTATTGGCTACAGACTACCCAATTAGGAAGTAATCATAGATGAGGTCTTCTTCAGACAAAGGGAAGAAGCCTAATGGTTGCAAGTATTTGATATCTTGTAGAAGGGCAACTGTCCTGTTTAAAAGACAGGTGTCTGCCAAGGAAGGCAGGAGTAATTTCTTACCACCTTTTGAAAGAATTTGTCAGCCTTCATTGGGAATAAAAGATCAGTTAGCAATAAGGACAAAAGCTAAATGGTTATTTTCCAACACCTGAAAACACTTTTCTTCCTGGACCTCCTGACAGCTGTCAAACAGTCCAGTTCAATTGCTTTGCTCACTACAATGTACTGCTGAAAGACAGAGCAGGGAGCACAATGAGACTAGAGAACAACTGTTCCTTTAGAGGTTATTTTTCTTTTTTTTTTTTTTTGAAAGTGCCTGATAATTACATTATTGGTCCACAATCCTGAAAATGGTTAAGCAGGTGAAGAAACATGCTTCGATAATGATTTCGGATTGAATTGTTTACAATTATAGTGAAATAACTTTCATGGGAAAAATTATTTTGCTTCTCTCAGTTTTCATGTACAGCATTTTGCTTCATGTTTGAAAAAATAGCTTAAGAAAGCTATAGCTATATTGATTTTGATTTAAAAGTGTCAAGCACACATTGTACAGATCTAATAGACTGTCAAAAGCAAAGATCATGATCTAAAAAAGAGCCATACCCTGGGCAAATTGTACCATTTATACAGAGACGTATACAAGCCTAGGTGCCAGAGCTCCATGATTAAACTGGGCAGCATGCTGACTAGTGAGTTCTGGCACAATGCCAGCTGGTGCCCCCATGAAAATACCCTCTCCCTGGTTTCTGCTGTGAGATGTGACCAGGAATAAGCGAAGCAGGCTGCTACTTAGGAATAAAGAAAACTTTATTAACTAAACTACAAGGAAGGAAAAAAACACACAAGGAAAATGAAAACTTCACAAATACATCTCCTCCTCCTCACCAAATTCCCAATACAATACATTCCCCCAAATCACCAACTCTCGGTCTGGCACCACCCTTTAGAATACTCAATCTTCAGTTCATCAAGAGGAGTGAGGAGTCCCTCTTGTGCCATAGGCTTCCCCCGGAAACACCGTTGAGACCTCTTGTGTTTCCATGTCATTCGTGGCACCGCCCGGAGATCCTTTGCCATCGTGACATCTTCATTCCATGCCCAGTGCTCTCACCACTGTGCATGGACCAGAGCTGCTTCTAGGGTTGTCTTTCAAGGATGCCTTGTCTCATTCCAAAAAAAGGGCACAGTCTCTCCTTCAGGACACCTGTCCTCCCCACATTTTTTTGCACCCCCTAGGGCCGAGGGGTACCCACACTGAACCCTCCTGGTTCCGAGGCACTGCCTCCCCCTGGCATGCAGTCTCCGCATCACAAGGAAACATGGTTTTGTCCATGGCTACAAAAAGAGTCCAGCAAAAGAGCCACTCCACCATCTCCTCCCACCTAAGAGTCTTCTCCACTTCCCTTGTGGCCCATTTCCTCTTATCTCTTATCTCTCTCCTCATTCAGCTCCAGGAGGATTAGCATTTGTAAAGTTTCCATCAAGCAAGAAAATGGTTAAATCTCAGTCTCTGCCTTTCCAGAACTCCCACACTGCCCTGCCGGAGCCGGGCACCTTCTCACCGACCCCCCCCCTTCTCCTTCTCAGTCGGCCGCTATCAAAATCAGACGCTGGCTCTGCCTCTCTCTCTCTCTCTCCTGGGAGGGGGGGGGCTGCCCGATGTCTCTTGGTGCTCCTCCACCCTTCCATCCTCAGGGCCTCTTTACCTCCCATCTCTGTCCAAGCCCCGGGCCTACCTCATGGCCACGTGGCTGCCCCTCCCCCACCCAGCAGCAGCAGCTGGACGGGGGAGAGATCTGAACTCTTTCCCGCCAGAAAGCCCAAGAGAGCCTCCCAGGGGAGCAGCTCTGCTTTTTAACCCCTGTGTGTTCTCAGAGGCGTATCCAAATCCCAGTGGTCAAACCAAGTGCCAATATTAAAATCTGAGCACCCATTAGTGGTCTGACCACAGCATCCCAGAATTCCTGTCAAACCACGTCACAAATATAAAATGTTCCAGACAAAATTGTTATTTTTTTCTCTTTCTCTCTCTCAGGAAAATTAATCCACGAACACCAGAGGTTTATGTCCAAAAAGGAGACAGAGGAGTCCTGTAACTATTCAAATAAAGGGAGAGGCCTTGGGGTGTTTTCCCTGGGGTCTCTTGAATTTTTAGGGGACGCAGCCTCCTTTTTATCCTAATTTTCCAGCCACATTTCCCTCTCTCTTTCCCCATTGGCCGAGGTACTTGAGAGGTACAGACTTCCTGAATCGCCTAATACCTAACATCCCTTCTAATGTATCTGCCCCCCATTTCTTTTTCCTTGTGTCTCTGTTCTTTTTCTCTAAGTCCAGAGATTTAGCACAGCCTTGAGTGAGTAACAGTGTGTGTCAATTAGTGGAATTCCTATGGAATTAATGGTTCCCCCCATTGCTTCTTTCACCTCTTCGTATCTGGCCTTATCTACCATCAGGCCCACAGTTTGTAAGGACACCTTCTCATTCCTTTCAATCCCTCCTCATCTTATTTTCTCAATAATTGTCTTTAAAAACTTTAATTATCATTGACTTAACTTTCTGTTCTTGGGGATTTTTGGTTTTGCAATTATTTGCAGTGACATAATTTTCTGTCTTTTTGTAGTAATTTCTGGATTAGTAGTGCTGGCTGCTACCTGTGTCTCCTTGATCACATGTTGAATAAGTTGCACTAAGCAAGGGATCATATATGGTAAAAAGATAAGAGTTGCTACAGTACATAAGAGGAAAAAAAGCATTCGTTTAACCCATAGTACACCAGGTAACCATGAAAACGTCCCATTCCCATCCTTTCCATGTTTGGACCAGTACATGAGCTAAATTTCTTATTCTCTTTGTTATTTGTTTCATAACTTTTCCATTGTCATCTATTTGCAAACAGCAGTTAGAGTCATTTAATTTTCCACACACTCCCCCTTTCTTCTGGTAATAGATAATCTAATACCATCTGATGTTGAAATATTGCATTCCTCATCTGAGTGGATTGGACAGCAAGAAAGTCAAGAGCTGTAGCTGTCTGGTTGATTATTATTTCAAAGACAGCTTGTAACCTAATTATCCAGTTTAAATTATAAATGGGTTCTCTGGCACCTGATATTAATTCATCATGATTCCAAGTGGCTGGTCCATAGTGTTGTATGATTTGCTCAGGTGGCCATTCATCTTTTCCCCATTTTGGGTGCTCCCTCCAGCCAGGGCTGCTGTATCTCTAATTAGATCATCATATACCTTGATTCCTAACTGATTTCCCTGAAGTTGTGGTAGCAGAAAGAACAAGGGTCTAATATACCCTACATAACAAATCCCTGACCAGTTTGGAGGTAACTTGAGATAGGCATGTTGGCCACCCATGGCCAGCTGTCAGATCTTCCTAGCCCTCTGCAGACCCAACAATTGCTAAGGTTAGAAGTGTTTGCTACTTCTTCTCCTAGGACTAAAAAAATTATTCGCCTACCTTTGGCCCAAATCTGACAATATAAAGGTAAGATTATTAAGAAAAACATTCTAAAGGTATAATCTAATTTCCTAAACTAATTTTCACGCTATCTTCCACACCACCTGTGATGAGTGAAGGCACAGAAATCACTTAACATAAAGAAAACAATGACAGTGAGGATTAGCCTCAGTGACTGGAGATTCTAAAGGAGGGATGCCCATACAGATTATTTTAGCAGTCTGTATGTAAGCACACGAGGCTTCCCCCAATGCCGGCGGCCTGGTTGCTGCTCCGGTCCACTCCTGCAGTGTCAGTTGCTGCCTCCTGTCCTTCTCCTCCAGCTGAGATGTCCAAACCTTTGAGGCTTCAGAGACCTTGCCCCAAGTGTGATGGGTACACCTGCATTCAGCTCTCTTGATGGATGTTTCTGTGGTCAGTAACACTTGGAAAGGTTCACGCCACTTCATCACCAGTGGTGCTTCTTTCCACTCCTTAACTAGGACCCAATCTCCTGATTGGATGTTATGAACAGCAAAGTCCAAAGGCAGGGTCTGTGCCAGCTGAGCTTCCTGTCGAAGAGATTTCACAAGAGACAGCATCCTGGCCACATATTGTTCTAAATATACATCACTTATCTCTACCCCCCCACTAAGTTGAGAATTACATGGGTAAGGAATTCCAAACATCAATTCAAAGGGAGATAATTTAATATCTCCTCTGGGTCTGGCCCTTATTCTTGCCAAAGTCACTGGCAAAAGCCATATTCACAGCATCTTAGTTTCTACCACCAGCTCCAGAAGGTGTTTCTTTATTTCTCCATTCATTCTTTCAACCCGACCCAAGCTCTGGGGCTGCCAGGGGGTATGGAGGTTCCATTGTATCCCTAAAGCAGTCATAAACCCTTGGAGGATTTTTTCTGCTAAATTCGTTCTCCTATCTGAGTCTATTGCTTCTACAATCCCATACCTTGGAATTATTTATTCTAAAGATACTTTAATAACTGATCTTGTAGTTGCTGAAATGGCTGGAAATGCTTCTGGCCACCTTGTTAACTGGCATACTATTACCAGAAGATATTTGAACCTTGTCACTCAGGGCATTTCAGTAAAATCCACCTGGCATCTTTGGAAGGGGTGTATGGCCCAAGGCCTCCCTCCCCTGGCAGTTTTCTTTGTAACTCTGTTATTGGTTTTAGCATAAATCAAGCAACCCTCAATAGCTCGCTTTGCCAGGGTAAAAAGACCCGCAGTAAGATACATTTTGAGAAACGCTTATGCCAGTCCTTGAAAGCCCCAATGACTCCTTTCATGAAGTTGTTTTAATATATTTAAGGCCAGAGCTTTTGGTATCCACTGCTTACTCTTTCTTGTAAACTGATTATCCCCTTTTTCCTCTGCCCCACTCTTTTTAATTATCTCAAGCTCCTCTGGTGGAAAAGACAGTTTCTCTGGCAGTGGTGGGGTTACTGGGAGCAAAGGGAGGATCTTAGAGATTTTTGGCAACAATGCAGCTTTCTGAGCTTCTTCATCAGCCAGTTGGTTACCTGTTGCCTCCTCTGAGCACCCTGCCTGGTGTCCCCTTAACGTGTATTACTGTCACCCCTTTTGGTAAATTCGCCTCCAATAGGGGAGAGATTAAACTCTCATGAGCTAATGCTTTTCCCCTGCAGGTTGATAAACCTCTTTCTTCCCATAATTTCCCAAATGCATGTATCACCCCATATGCATATTTAGAATCAGTAAAAGCATTCACTATCTTGTCCTGATATAATTCACAGTCTCTCACAAACACATACAGTTCTGCTGTTTGAGTTGACCATGTGGGCAGAAACGTCCCCCCTTCCTTTAACTCCCTTCCATTAATGATAGTGTATCCTGTAAATCGCTTCCCTTCTATCACCCTTGAAGATCCATCAATAAACACATTTTCTCCCTCAGGCCAGGAAGTGTCTCATAAATCTTCCCTAGCCCGGGTCTGGAGATCTATCACCTAAATGCAGTCATGGGTTTCTTCTTGGCCCCCCTCTTCAGGGCTGTTCACAGAGGCTGGGTTAAGTCCTTCCCCGCTTTTCAATTCTAAATCTTCCTGTTTCATTAAATAAGATTCATACTGTAATAACCAAGTGCTGGTCATCTACTTAGAGACTCTTACAGTTAACAAAGCTTTAACTTGTTGTGAAACTTTAACAATCAGATATCCTCCTGCTGTCAGTTTTCAGGCCTCAGTTACCATTAAAGCCATGGTTGCACAGTTCTGCAGACAATGAGGCCAGCCTCTGGACACCAGGTCTAACAGCTTAGAAAAATAAGCAACAGGGCGCTGTGTTCCCCCGTGTTCTTGTACTAAAACTCCTTTATCATGGTCCTGTTTAACATCTATGTATAACTCAAATTCATTTTCTGAGTCTGGAAGAGTTAAGACTGGGGCCTTAACCAATTTGTCTTTTATATTTCTAAAGCTTTTGCTGTTTTTCTGGTGTCCATATCACAACATTAGGACTGTCTTGGGTTAAAAAGTCATATAAAGGTCTGGCCAAAACAGAAAAATCCTCAATCCATGCTATGCAGTACCCCACCAACTCTAAAAACTGCTGTAACTCCTTTTTTGTCTGGGGTAATGATACTTGTAAAATCCCTTGTATTCCTTCTGGATCAATACACCATAACCCTCCAGTCAAAATGTGTCCCAAATATTTAACCTTTTTCTCTACTGTTATAGATGGGTGTTGTGGTGATTGGCACTCGCAGATGAGGAATGGATATTATGTGTGTTAAAAAAAGCTTTGTTAAAGTTTAAAGTTCTTTTGACGTGTGACCGTTGTTGTAAGTTGTTTTTGGACCCCTTTTTGTCCTCCCTTTAATCTTCTCTTCTTCCCTCTGTATTGTTGCCACCAGACAACCCTGGTTGGCGGTGTTGTCAGAGACATGTGGGGGGAGGGCATATACACGTGCCCCTTGCATGAGGCTGCCAGGAGTGGGGGAAGCTTGTCACGGGGGGGACTTGGCATGCAACACCTGTGAAGGTCCGCCCGAAATAAACGGGTGACGAATGATTTTTGGGTGCAAAAATAACCAACAAGAGGCACAGGGGTTTTGCAGTAACAAATCAACAAGGTGCAATTTATTGATTATAACCACAGCTAAATATGCGTTTGGTTAAGGGATCCGGGGAAGAGAAGGGTAAGACAAGGAAAAAAAGGGAGGAAAGAAGGTCAGGGAATGGGGTATAGCTACCAAGACGTGATGTCTTCGGGGTCCTGCCGCCGAAACTCGCTGGTACACGTCTTGGGGAGATCTCAAAGGACAGTCGGGCCGAACCCCAATATATATACTGTTCTTGGTTGGGGGAAGGTAACTGAAATTAGGTTTCCATGGAGGGGAAAAGTCCATTGTTTTCATGGCCGAATGCTCACATGTACGTTAAGTTTTCCCCCTCCCTGAGTTGGGAGGGAGTACAGTCCCAGTCTCTGGAAGGAGGTTGCCAGGGGGGTGCCATGGGGGTGCCATGGGGGTGCCATGGGGGTGTCAATAGGGTGCCAGAGGGGTTCTTGGTTCCTTGATGAGGGGATTCGCATCTCTGTTGGTCCGTCACGGTGGTTGAAGACAGGCAAGAGGGGTCTTCTCATGGAGCGGGGGGGAGCCACCCCAGAGCTCAGTCCAGCCAGCTCAAGAGTTTGGAAGAAAGTCCAGTTCAATTGTCCAGAAAAGGGCAGCATGCCCCCTTCGAGTACAGCATGGCGTGTTCTGCAAGCATCACTTGTGAACACACTAGATAAGCAGGAGACTTTCTTTCCCAACCGGCTCAGCACTTTTAACTCTTCGGTAGTCTTTTCTCATGACAATTGTGAGGCAAAAAATGAAGGATTTTCGGATGGACTTCTACACGACCCCGTGACTCACGATTGTCTTGAGGAATCTTCATCAGCAGAGCTCTAGAGTGTCTTCGAAACTCGTTGCATGTCGGTAGCATAACCCCGGAAAAGTAGGGATGACAGGAGAGAGGGGATAAAAGGGGAAGAGAAGGAAAAGAAAAAGGGAAAAGGGGAACCAACAAACATAAACATAATTATTATTGATCATCATAACAGCTTCACACGTGGTTATTTTTTATAACGATTTCAAAAAATTATGATTAATTTTAACAATTTCAAAAAATATTCATCAGTTAAAGCAATATCATTTGTTTAACAATTTCAAAATGATTAAAACAAATCACAAATAATCAAAACAACAAACAAATCATAATATTATCATCGTCTTTTAAAATTATTTTCTAAAAATTAAAGTAACTTTCTGCAAATCATACTTGATATTTAAGAAGTTGTTCTAAAGCACATATGCTTGATTCATAACCGTTTCGTATCAAGTGTTTTGGGGACATCTATTGTATTGAGTACATCAGCTGAGCGGTGTGCATTGACTACAGCTGACAGTCTCTTAAGCTTTTTCATCATTCTCCAATTCAAAATGAATAGGGCTGCTGACAAGATAAAGCCAAGCATAACTAGGATCAAAAGAACAACAATTGGATGGCACACACTGTTCAGAACACCTGTGGCAGTAGGTGACCACCCAAAGAGAGTATCCCACCACCTATGCTCAGCATCTTGCTTTACCCTCTCCATAACCTGGTGTATTTGTCTCACGTTGTGATGAACAGTCACCAGGGTCTTCTGTCCGCTCTCCTTGATTTTCTCGAGGATGTCAATCAGGTCTTGATGGAGCAATAGTTGTCTCACGAGGGTGAGGTTCATTCTAATAGGAGTGGGCATCAGCTTCTGGATCAGCGTGTAGTTGGATTGCAGTAGGTGGTGAGAAGTAACTGGAGCTTCATAAGAGAAATCACATCCTACTATCTTAGTAAAGTTACAAGCACAAAAATTTGAATGATTCTTTGCATCTACTACAACATCTTCTACAAAGACAGAATCACATGTGGTTCTAAAGCATGCACAGCCGTTGCCTATGTATATAAGAGCTGTCTGGGTATCCTCATGTGGACGAATCTTGAAATGACAGATATTTTGCTCTATGTCTAAACAAATATTTGATCTATGATTGCATTGCTTTCACAGATGAACTCTTGTTGTTCTCGGACAACACAAGTTTCCAGGTTAACAGTTTGCCATTTGTCATCAACCTGACGGGCCCATCCCCTATGTTCAGTAGGATAGAGAACAGCTCCGTCATGGTTTAATCCTAATGCAATAACAGGGAAGACCAAATGTACAGAGGCATTGCGTATGGTTAGGACAAAAGCAGTGGCTGTGTTTGAAATGGGATCATAGGTAAAGTTCACCAGGTTCCACCAGGATTGGAATTCTCTTTCAAATTCAGTGGCACTGTCCCAGATTATTTTCCGAATTTCTGTGGGGAAGGTGCCTTCCTCGCCCTCTCTTATAATTGCAGCAGAGACAGATTGCATCTACAATTGTGCCTGGATACAGCTGAGGGCTAAGGAAACATTGTTCTGTGTAGCACTAAGTGCATCAATTACCAATTTGTGATCATCCACATTCACTCTTTCCCAATTTGGTAATATGCTTGATAGCAGTCTCTGGTGTGTTCGCAAAAGCCAATAAGAATGACTGCAGTAGTTGCTGTAATTTGGTCAAATCTCTAATTGTGACAGCCAATTTATTCAAGTTCAATTAATTTACATGTTATGTATAATATCATCACCTGGTGTTACCATAAGGGGAAGGGAAAACATTATTTCTGTTGTTCATCACTAGTGTTATCATGGTTTGTCAGGTCTTCATGTCCCTCGGAGTTCTTCTGAAAAAGTAAACACAACAGACTCTGCCACGAAGAGGCAGAAAAGGTTAGAACAATGGAATTGTCAGAGAGGTTTTGAACAGCAGTGGTACTTCCCCTACAGCAGCAGGGGGTCCACCAAAAACAGGTTGTCCAGGGTAATGCCCTGGGTTCTTGAAATCATCTGCTCCCTGTAGTGAAGGAATTGTGCTTGGAGCTGTCTGGCAAAAAGCAGTGATTTTGGAACACTCATTTACCCCCCATCTATAGTAAGAGGTGTGAGAAGTCCATTTAATCTTTTCACCTTCTGCCCTATCCTGCACACTTTTGACAGTAAAGTGAGAAACATTACCAGATTGAATTTCCTGTGGGTTTAGGAAAATCCCAAACCATCCCTGCATTGCTTTAACAGTATTATCTCCTGTACCTCTTTTAAAAGCATCAGCCTGGAGCAACCCAAATATAAACATAGCATAGGACTTGGTGTTAATACAGACAAGAAAGTAATTCTGTCCCTCACTTTGGAAAATACTCCAAACAGTTAACAGTTCCCCAACCTGGGCATTGTCCTGTTCCTCTCTGTTAGCAGAAGTGGGGGAGAGAGGAGGGGTTGCTTTAGTCACAGAGGCAGGTTTATTTTGGCTGCTACCCAAGCTCCCAGTTTCTTGGATTGCCCAGTTCTCCTTCACCTCCCTGGGAGCCAAGCCAACCACAAACACCCCTTCCCAGGTAGTGTACCTATTCTCAGCATCTTTGAAACCATAGGAATAAAACCCAACAGGCTTTGTCAGACCCTTGGGACCCTGCTGCCAAATGTTTACTGAAAGTTGTGAGGAGGCAAATCCCCACTCCACCTGAAAGGGGTCTGTAGGATAGATAGGGTCCAGTGCTTGGTGAGCTGTCACTTCAAGAATCAGCAATTGCAATGTTTCCTTCTGAGAAGAAGTCCAATCCCATTTTATTCTTTTTCTCAGCAAGTCATAAAGGGGAACAAAAGGGTCATTCTGGTTACTAAGAAGTTTATCTGGTCTTTCTATAGGAGACAGAGCTACTATGGTTTTCTGAAGGAGAATTGCTGTAGGTTTAAGTGTTCCCGGAAGCCTTTGAGTTAAAGAGGTCATAATTTCAGGCTTTACAGGTGATTGGATTGGAGATTCAAAACCAGGAATTAATTTCTTTTCATGAATCAATTGCAGGCAGCCGGATTTGTGAATGTTTTCCAGGAGTTGGTCAAGGGTACCAACCAAAGGGTCTCTCCTTTCCAAGGGGTTAAGCCCCTCAGCCCAATGAACTGTGTGCTGATTTGGGGACCATGGGATGCGTCTGTCTGCTGTTGTTAGGAACACCCCATGTCTCCAGCACCCGCCGGCTTCTTGTTCTGACAAAAGAATCTGATCTCCCCCAGTGAGAGACACTTGACAAATGTGTTCTGTTTCAGATTTTTGGGGGAGAAGCCCGTACTGCTTTGCAAGTTTTGTTAATTCAGTAGCAGTGTACGGGATTTATTTAGTGGTTTTGTGCAGGCTAAAATCTTCATTATTGATATAGTTGTATTCTGTTTTAATTAGAGGTTTTATGTTGTTACAGCAGTGTTTCCCGCAATTTTTCATCAGGGTTAATTCTGTTTGAGAACAATTTTGACTAGTGTGAGGAGTTTCTTTCTCCTCTGTTTCTTTTGAGGAATCAGAGTTCTGTGAATTTTTAACATGTTCCTCTCTCAGGGCAGTCCGTAACAAGTTATTTACATTTCTTTCTTCATCCAATTGTTTTTGCAAAACTTCAACTAGGTTTTGGAGGGAGTCTATGATAGCATTTTCCTCACTTTTTCGCTTAAAGCGAGTTTCTATGGCTGCTGTGAGACAGGCACCCAAGACTGAGCAGAGGATGGTTTTATTTTTGCCCAGTTTAAATTTTGTTTCATGTTGCAAAGAAGATATTCTATCAATAACATTTTCTAAGTTAAACCAATTGCAGTTTGCCCATTCTTCTCCCCCCGGAGAAGGTGTGGCATTGTATTTAGCAAGCAGAGCATAAAATTCAGCTTTACCTTTTGCACTGAAGTTTTTAGTCATTTTGTGAGGGGACCAAAACTACACCAGGGAGTTAACTTAAGTTACACAAATCACACAGCCTTTCCACTGTCCCCTTGCTTCCCTGGGTAGTTGAAGAGACAGAATCAGTCTGGGAGGCCCTGTGAGGTTGCTTCAAATTTGTCTCTTCCTTCCCAGACAGTACAGATACGCACTCACATGAACACATACACACAGAAATGTTTTCTTTGTGAGGGGACCAGAACCTAGAACAGGGAAAAAGCCACTCAGCCTTCGCTGGGCCACCCCTCGCTCCCTGTGTAGGTGAAGGGACAATATCTGTCTAAAAGGCACTGCTTAATTACTTCAAGTCTGCCCCTTCCCTTTTAGACAGTCCAGGTACACAAAATACAGCAGTAAAAAACAGTAACAGGTTCAAATTCACCTCAAAAACAACAGTAACAGGTTCAGATTCAATTCAAATACAACAACAACAGTATCAGTATCAATATCAGTAACAGCATCAATATCAGGATCAGGAGAAGTATCAGTGTCAGTGTCCGTGCCGGTAAAATCAGTAACAGAAATGACAGTAACAATTTCCCCTGCTTTTGCACCGAAAAATCTTTTGTGTCAATTCCGGAGCCTGTGTGCTCAATCGAGCATGAGATTTGGCTTTGGCGTGTGTAGTTTGTGAGAGGTTACAAACTACACAAAACCTGCAAAATCTCACTGGCTGCTGGAATCCTTGTCCGTGATGCCAATTATGTGAAGGTCCGCCCAAAATAAACGGGTGACGAATGATTTTTGGGTGCAAAAATAACCAACAAGAGGCACAGGGGTTTTGCAGTAACAAATCAACAAGGTGCAATTTATTGATTATAACCACAGCTAAATATGCGTTTGGTTAAGGGATCCGGGGAAGAGAAGGGTAAGACAAGGAAAAAAAGGGAGGAAAGAAGGTCAGGGAATGGGGTATAGCTACCAAGACGTGATGTCTTCGGGGTCCCGCCGCCGAAACTCGCTGGTACACGTCTTGGGGAGATCTCAAAGGACAGTCGGGCCGAACCCCAATATATATACTGTTCTTGGTTGGGGGAAGGTAACTGAAATTAGGTTTCCATGGAGGGGAGAAGTCCATTGTTTTCATGGCCGAATGCTCACATGTACGTTAAGTTTTCCCCCTCCCTGAGTTGGGAGGGAGTACAGTCCCAGTCTCTGGAAGGAGGTTGCCAGGGGGGTGCCATGGGGGTGCCATGGGGGTGTCAATAGGGTGCCAGAGGGGTTCTTGGTTCCTTGATGAGGGGATTCGCATCTCTGTTGGTCCGTCACGGTGGTTGAAGACAGGCAAGAGGGGTCTTCTCATGGAGCGGGGGGGAGCCACCCCAGAGCTCAGTCCAGCCAGCTCAGGAGTTTGGAAGAAAGTCCAGTTCAATTGTCCAGAAAAGGGCAGCATGCCCCCTTCGAGTACAGCATGGCGTGTTCTGCAAGCATCACTTGTGAACACACTAGATAAGCAGGAGACTTTCTTTCCCAACCGGCTCAGCACTTTTAACTCTTCGGTAGTCTTTTCTCATGACAATTGTGAGGCAAAAAATGAAGGATTTTCGGATGGACTTCTACAACACCTCACCTCCAATTGAGTTGCAAGAAGGTCTCCACCAATGGACGGCAAAGAAGAGTTAACTGGCAGACTTTGGGACAGGCCAGGGATATATAAGGAAGATGTTTGAATGTGTATGACTGCTTATGAATATGTATTTGGCTAATGCAACACCAAGGGTATAAAAGGCGGAGCCGCCATTTTGTGGACGTGCCTCTGGTGGTCGGCCACATTCCCAGTGCTGTCCCTTTTGCTTTGTGAATTTTTATTAGTTCTCAATAAAACTTTCATAACTCATTCCCACTTGGTGTCTGAGTCATTTATAACATCTACCAACTGCGCCTTCTTTTTAGACACACTAAGTCCCTTTTTAGCAAGAAAATTAGGCAGCTCCACAGTAGCCTCTTCAACCACCTTTTCTTTTTCCCCTGATAAAACCAAGTCATCCACATACTGCAACAACCTAACTCCTGAGGGTGGAGTAAACTCTCTTAATATTTTCTGCAAGGCTTGTCCAAACAAAACCGGTGACTTTGTATACCCCTGCGGGAGCACTGTCCTTGTCAATTGTTGTCCTACCATCTTCCCTGGAGCTGTCCACACTTCTGGGTTTATTTCAGCATAAGCCTTCTCAGATATTTTATAGAGTTACCACAGTGTTAGCCTCTGTATCATTTTTTACAATACTAATTTGCATTCCCACTTTTGCTATCAAATCCCTTCCCAGAAAATTACATTCACAATTAGGAACAAACAGGAATTAATGCATTTCAAACCTATCCCCCATATCTACTAACAGCGGTTGAATAAAACACACTCACTCATCCTTTCCACTCACCCCTTGAATAATCAATGTTCTTTTTGACAATTTTCCCCCTTTAGACATAAAATTCAAAGTGGATCGAGAGGTCCCTGTGTCTATCAGGAAACACACCTCTTCTCAATCTGGACCCACCTTAAAAATTAGCAAGGGCTCCAGTGTGGTGGGTCCTTGATATAATGGGAGCCCCTGACACCCCTAAAAATCCATCTCCATTATCCTCTGAACTTCCTCCTCCTGAGGGTCCAGTTGTCTCTGCGGACATTCCAGCTTCCAGTGTCCCTCTGCCCTGCAGATAGCACACTGATTCCTCAGCAACCACTGTTTGGATTGGCTCTCCCCTAGTGAGGAGGGAATGCTTTTGCCACTTCCTTGTGGCTGATCCTGTCCCTTCTATCCTGGGGGACCCCTTGGGTCCTGAGGTTTATCCCTCTGGGACTGTAAAAACTCTTTGCCTTTGCTTTCACCTTTTCCTCATCCCTTCTTACATACACTTGCTGTATCTTTCTAACCAGTTCATCCAGGGACTTATTCTGTTATTTCTCTAGTACCCCTTGCTACTGCCTGTGGATAGGCATTTTCTCATAGCTCAAAATCATTCATTTTTCCAGTGAACCAAACAAAATCCTTAAAAGAAAATCTTAATCCTTCCATGTACAATCTGCATTTCCCAGATAGGTCTTCACTTCCTCCTTGTACTCATTCTCTTTATCAAACAACGTATGCCAGAGCCAGTCTCTGTCCTGCCACAGGGTCCAAACACACCTCCTCCCCCAGCTCTCCTGACAGGCACAGATGGCAGCATCTCAGGTAGCCGGGATATCCTGCAGCCTCATGGGGACCAGCGGCCACTGCCGCCCCTGCCCCAGGGGTAGTGGGGTCAGGCACTGCCCAGTACTAAGCCCCAGATGCGCCACAGTCCCCACAGGCCCCCAGCCCATGCTCTCGCTCTCACACTTCTCTGCCCAGTCCTGCCACTCCTTGCCTTAACCATATCTCTCTACATTCCCCTTCAGCTAATCTTTTCTCAACGTATCAACACTATTTGTCCATTTCCTGTTGTCAAGACTCCTTCTCAACTCTCCTTATTGCCCCCCTCGGGCATGGATTGTTGACACTCCTTCTCAATTTTCCCTTATTGCCCCTTTTGGGCATCTATGTCCTTAATTACCCCTGGGAGAATGCGTAAACCAACTCCACATTCTTCCAAGGGATTCTTTGGAGATATTTTGGGGTCATCATCCCTTTTGCCAGGGCCCTTTCCTGGCTTTACCTTTGTAACCCTCCATGGGTGCCCTGTTTTACCTGTGCTACCCTCCATGGGTGCCCTCTCAGGTTAACTCCCTGAAGATCCAATTGTACTCACCAGTGAGATTTTCAGTGGTTGTTCCCTGTGGACTCTTCACGGATCCCCCTGGTCCGCCACTGTGGAGAGTCAGGGATCTGCATGAGGAAGAAATCGGGCTGTACGGTCAGTCAAGACATCCCTCTCCCCTGCAGTCAGACCTTTGCTCCCTACCTGGCCACACCCAGCCGGACGTGAGCAGAAGGAAATGACACTGACTGCCCAAGCTATCAAAACCCTTGTGACCCCTCAATAAATGCCATTTGCTGTCCACCACGTTGGTGTCAGGAGCATATGGACCGAGTGACCCTGGGGTTTGGGCCACCGTGCCGGACTAAGAACCAGGTCGCCACGCCTTGAAGGCAACATCTGGTGCTGAAAACCCGGGACATGATCACCGCCCGGGGTTCGGGGATCACCTGGACAAGGGACCGGCGGCTGCACAGCTGGCCTAGTGCAGCGGGGGCGGCGCCCCTGGACCAGCGAGGAGCATGGACGCTATCGCGAAGGTCGTAAGTCAGATCCACATGCAGTGGGGTATCGAGTGTAAGCTTAAGCATTTTATTCTCGCAATGCCGAGACTGATTAAGTTAGGGGCTATAGAAAGCCCAGTAGAAATTCTCCATCCGGAGATTTGGGATAATTGCATGAAGGCTCTGGCCGAGGACACCATGTCCTCAGGCTCAGGGAAAGCCCTCAAATCGTGGGGCAGAGTTATCCAGGCTCTGCAAAAAGCTCGGCAAGAGCAAGAAACCTGGAAAGCCGCGCAAACTTTTTTATTAGCCACGCTGCAGTTGGGGGTAGGGACAGCGACGCAAACCGCGGAGGACTTTGACCTGGTCGGGCGTGCGGAGGCGCGAACGCCGGAACCCCCTCAGCGGCCGGACTCACCATCAGAGGGGGGGGAGCATGCGCGGACGTTTTGGCCAGGGCTAGCAGAGGAGGCGCGGAATGCTGCTATAATATCGGACCCCAAAGCGGTTGATAAAAAGGTACCCCCGCCATATGCGTTTGAAAATGGCGCCGGAGCGCATGACCAGGGCTGGAAGGATGACATGGGGGGAGGAAATGCAGAAGGCTCGCTGAACAGCGCAAACGTGGGCGAGCGGGGAGGAGGGGCGGCCCCTGAGAAGGGACTTAAGACCAATCAAACTGCTCAATTTAAATTAGGTCCTTATAGGGTAAGGACCTCCCCCAGCAGGAGGCGGGGAGAGCCCATGGGGAGGGAATGGCCCGACCCCCGCAAGAAGGGGCGGGGTTGGAGACCGAGAAAATGGCTGAGCAGCCCGGAAATGTCCGGCCAGTTGACTTCCGGCTCGGACTCTGACTCGAGCTGGGATGGGCTCGAAAGGTGGTCGGAGGATTCCGACACTGACTCAGGCTTTAACAAAAAGGGAGCAGCGGCATACAAGATCACTAGCTGCGTGGGTTAAGGGGATATCAGAGAAAGATCGAACCCCGCTTACAGACTGGCAGAAAATAAAAATGGCTTGCGTGGAGTGGGCTCCGTCTGCCACACTGGTTTTCCCAATCCGTGTGGGGGGGGCAGGCGGAAATCAAAGAACCTACTCCCCGGTAAACCCAAAAGACGTGCAGGCAATTGTTAAAGTGGTTGCAGACAGGGGGATTAATTCTGCCATGGTTTCCACATTCATTGACAACGTTTTTGGAAGCGATGATATGCTTCCCTTTGATATCAAACAGACTTGCAGGCTGATTTTCGATGGGGCGGGGATGATCGTTTTTAAACAGGAATGGGAGGACAATTGTGTAAAGCAGATAGCCTTAGTAACAGGGGCAGACCATCCCCTGCACAGCTCCAGCATACAGAGGCTAATGGGCACAGACCCCACTATGATCATCCCCCAGGCACAGGCTGAGGGCCTGCGAGCCCATGAGGTTATGAAAACCACCCGTGCTGCCCGGGAAGCCATCCGTGTTGCTTCCAAAGTAATAGCCAGACCATCGCCATGGTCCACTATAAAGCAGATTGAGAATGAGAGCTTCACTCAGTTTGTGGACCGCCTTCAGGCAGCATTAGATTCCTCTGCATTACCCTCAGAGGCGAAGGGTCCTGTGCTAGCAGACTGCCTACGCCAGTAATGCAACTCAGCCACCAAGGACATTTTAAGATCACTGCCACCTGGGTCCAATGTTGCTGCCCTGATCAGACATGTTGCAAAGGAAGAACACCTAGCTCCCATCCAAGCAGCAGTTCACACTGCAATAACCAGTGTGATGGCATGCTTTAAGTGTGGCCAGGCAGGCCACGTGGCAGTAAACTGCCCCCAGTCAGGACGCCTACCAGCAGCTGCTCCACCACGCCAGGGGAGACTTAGGGGACCATGCTGGGCATGTGGAAGGAAGGGGCATTTAGCTAAGGAATGCAGATCCAGACCTCAGGGAAATGGGAAGGGGAGGGGGCAGCCGGGCCATACCCAGCCTCCTCCCACCTGGAACATGAAGCGGCCCAGCTACAGCAACCCTCAACGGGGCACAGGGCTTCCATGCCCACTACCCCCTCAAGAAATGACCAACTTCGTCGCCCAACCAATGGCTCAATCAAACCCATCTGCACCTCAGGAATACCAAGAACAGCTCCCTGGGGGCGAGGCCTCTGGGTGGCTTTGGCCACGAAAGCATGGGAACAAGACCCATGGGTGGCCTTCACCGCGAAGGTGGGCAAGCACCCACTGATCGTGTGGGCAGTGTGTCGTCTCCACAACAGTTCCGACGACTCGGCCATCTGCCTTCCCTTTTGGGTGGACACAGGATCAGATGTCACCGTCATCCCAGACATACACTGGCCTCTAACATGGAAGCTAGAAGAAGCTCCCATGGTGAGCGGAGTTGGAGGGCTGTCCTGAGCCCACAAAAGCACCCAACCAGTAGCAATAACCCTCTGCACCGAGAGAGGACCAGGAAGAACTATCACCCTCACTACGTACGTTATGTCGGATTGCCCACCCTTGTTGGGGAGGGATGCCCTAGCCCTGCTGGATGTTAGGGTGACAAATTTATTCTAAGGGCCATTGTCGCATACCTGCCATTGCCCATCAAGCTAACTTGGAAATCAGTCGATCCGGTGTGGATCAAACAGTGGCCCTTGTCCAAGCCTCGAATGACTGCTCTCCTTGAGCTAGTTGGCCGTGAGTTACACAAGAATCATATAGAACCCTCCACGAGCCCATGGAACACCCCGATCTTCGTAATACCTAAACGGTCTGGTGAAGGCTTTCGTCTCCTGCACGACCTGCGGGAAGTGAACAAGAGAATCCAGCCCATGGGCCCCGTACAAACTTTGCTGCCCATGAACTCGATGATACTGAGAGGACAACCCTGTGCAGTGCTCGACATCAAAGACTGCTTCTTTTCTATTCCCCTGCATGAAGACAGCAAGGAGCGGTTCGCCTTTTCCATCGTCTTTCCAAACAGCCAGCGGCCCAACCTACCCTTCTGCCGGATTTCTTCTGGCTGATTTATGGCCTGGAAAGGCTCGGGGATGGCTTTGGACAGCCCGCGCTTCAAAGGACGAGAAGAGGCTTCAGGTTTTTTCTCAATCTTCAGTATTTATTAGTTGTTTATCTAAAAGATTTTCTCTCGGCCTGACAGAGGTCTGCACAGCATGTCAGCCATGGGCACACTGAGCCCCCGGGGCGGTCACATATCTTTATACTCAAAGTTACGTATACAGTATTTACCTTTTTCTTCTAATACCTGCCACCCTTATTGATCAGTGCACTTTTAGTAATAACCAATCCCAAAGTGCCAACATCACCACAGAAGATGGAGGCCAAGAAGAAGAAGAAGAAGGACAGGGCACGCCCCAATTCCTCCATCTTACTTCTCTAAACCCTCCTGTACAGAAATCTTAAACCCTGTGTTTTACACTCTAATTAACTTATCCCTTCACCATTTACCCCAGTGAAATCCTCCCATCCTCATACAGGTGTCGTCTCCTGTGTAGGATCAAAGTCCAGCCACCAGACACTTCTGGCAACGTTCCAGGACTCCCAAGCCCCCCAAGGGTGGTCTTGGTCTCTCTGCACATCAGTCCTGAGGTGCTGAGATCCCACACCCTTCCAGTGGAGAATGTTACCCCAAGGAATGGTCAACTCCCCTACCATCTGCCAGATCACAGTAGACTGAGCGCTAGCACCAGTCCAGCAGAGCAATCCGACTGTGACCATCATGCAGTACATGGACGACATCCATCAACAAGACAAGTAGACCAGCTGGTATCAACCATCTCCGAGACCTTAAAGACAAATGGCTTTGAGATAGCGAGTGCGAAAATAAAAAAGGGACTATGCGTGACCTTCCTAGGAGTGGGAATCACAAGCTCCTACATAACTCCTCCCCAGATGAAAATCCGCAGAGACATCAAGACGCTCCACGACGTGCAGCAGCTGGTAGGGTCCTTACAGTGGCTCTGCAACATCGTCCTGATTCCTCCCGAGGTCATGTACCCTCTAAATGACCTCTTGAAAGGAAAGAACCCACGGGAGCAGAAAACCCTGACACCGGAAGCGATAAGCTCGCTCAGCTTCATCGAACGCCAGATGTCAGTGAGCATGCTCACCAGACGGGATTCAAGTGCTCCAGTCGATCTGTATGTCCACTTTACAAAAAAGGGGGGAGTGGGAGCCCTAGCCCAAGGACCCCCCGACAAAGCCCAACCGATACTATGGGTGGTCTTGAGGAAACTGTCACGTGCCTTTTCCCCAGGAGCCGAGTGCCTCAGCAGCCTCATTATGAAAGGCAGAAAACTCGCCCTAAGACATCTGGGCATCGAACCTTCCAAGATATACTTGCCTTTCCGCAAACAGCTCTCCACGCAGTCAACAACAATATCTGAATATCTAGCCATGGCCCTTGCAGGCTTTGGAGGAGAGATTCGCTACGTGGCAAAACCCCCTTGGACTCAGCTGCTCACGGTCATCGACATCGACCTCCCACCAAAGGTAATCGACCGGCTGCAGGCAGGACCAACCATCTTCATGGACGCATCATCGCTGACCTCCACCGCAGCGGCAGTATGGCAGTCAGGAGAACAGTGGCAATGTGTCAAGTCAACCGACCCCATGCTTTCAGTCCAACAGCTTGAAGCAGCAGCCGTAGTGCTAGCGTGCAGACTGTTTCCAGAAGAACACCTTAACATTGTGACTGACTCCATATTTGGCCAAGCTCTGCCTAACCATGTCCGGACCAGGTGTGTCAGTGTCCACAGTGGCAACGATACTGGAGGAAGCACTCTATTCATGGAAAGGCACCATATCAGTCATCCACGTCAACAGCCATGACCCGATCAAAGGATTCTACCAAATTGGCAATGACAAGGCTGACGCCGCCGCAAAAGGCGTATGGACACTGAAAGAAGCTCGTCAGTTGCACGAATTCCTTCACATCGGAGCTAAAGCACTTGTGAAAAAGTGCGGGATTTCTACTGCGGACGCAAAGCACGTTGTCGCCACATGCCCCCACTGCCAGAAGTTGCCGCTGTGGTCAAGTGGCGTCAACCCCAGAGGCCTCAAAGCCTCAGAAATATGGCAAACAGACTTTACACAATGCCAGCTGTTGAGACCCCAAGCGTGGCTTGCAGCTACCGTAGATACGTACAGCGGCATGATTGTGGCCACACAGCATCTCAAGACCGATTCCAAAGTGACCATCCAACATTGGCTGACAACCATGGCATGGCTTGGAGTTCCAAAACAAATCAAAACAGAAACCGGCACAAACTTCATCTCAAAGATGGTCCAAGCATTTGTCTCGAAATGGAACATCGCCTTGGTGCATGGCATCCCATACAACAGCACCGGACAAGCCATCATCAAAAGAGCAAACCAGACTCTGAAAACTAAACTGGAAGTACTAGCAAAGACAGAAGGCTTCACCAATACCATTCCCCCAGGGGACCAGGCGCGCATACTAGCAACTGCACTGCTAGCGTTAAATCAATTCCCTAGGGGGGATGAAACAAACAGTCCAGCCCAGAGACACTGGGCCACTCGAGCACTAGAGAAAGGCCCACGGGTTGTGATCAAAAATGAACTAGGGGAGTGGGAACAAGGTTGGAGACTAGTGCTCACGGGGCGGGGGTATGCGGCCGTTAAAAAAAGATGGGGACATTAAATGGTGTCCACTCAAATCTATTAAACCAGACCTTCAGAGTGAAACTCATGAGAATTGTGAGACTTTGTTTGCAGGACTGGATCATCGGACGCCCCCGCAACCCATATGCCCCACTACCGGGAAAGAGAGAGAGACCACCGAGCAACCCGACATCACCTGAGAAGCTCGCACCATCAAAACCAAAGCAGCAACGGTATCTCTGTGTGATCTTGTTTCTAGGGTTATTAGGCGGAGGACAGGCAGACACAAAATATTACCCTCACCAGCCATTCAGGTAGGTTCTACGCCATCTCTCAGGTGAGGGGGTCATCAAAGAAATTGTTACAGCCAACACCCCATCTTTCGAGTTCAGACTAAAAGACATTTTTCCCTCGCATACAGGGCACCCCAAATTTGAGGAGACATTATTTCAGACCTACTGGTGCCCTGCTTCCAACCCAGGAAAAAGTTACTGTAATTACCCAGGGTATGGATATTGTGGATATTGGGGGTGTGAAACTATTGTGACAAGCAATGGATGGAAACCACAACAGCCTGATAAGTTCCTGCAAATTAAGTATACTCCCCACGGCTGTCTCGAACCAAAATTTGGTATGGATGGGTATGTGCTTTTGCCCCAAGGCTGGAAACAGCACACCTGCACAGGCTATATAATGACAATCCTGCAGCCGACCCATGATGGCTGGGCCACGGGCAAAGTGTGGACAGCGTTTGTTTATCTCTCTCGCCGCATCTGGGCGAACATACAAATTATCAGATTCCCACCTCCAATATCCCAATCAGTCGGACCCAATCCGATTCTTGCAATGAGTAGACCCAGGAAGGAGATCGCAGCTAACGGTAGTTCTAGCCACAAAACACAGATGCTAAAACTTACCTCCTCCCCATCCGATCTCTTAGCCAAACCAACCCTCTCCCATCCATTCTTAAGCTTGTTAAATGCTACCTCCTTATCGTTAAACCAATCCAACCCGAACCTCACAGAGTCATGCTGGTTATGCTATGATGCACAACCCCCTTTTTACGAAGGTGTTGCCCTCGATCTCCCGTTCATCTTCTCAAAGTCAGACAATCCATGCCAATGCAGATGGGACACCGCCCGGAGAGGCATTACCCTAAGTCAGGTTACGGGCCAAGGCAAATGATTTGTCAATGCAACCTTGGCAAAGCAGATGGGCAACGTCTGCCGGGAATTTGTAAAACTTAAGGGAGGGAAGTTCCAGTGGGTGATCCCAGCTGCATCGGGAATTTGGGTCTGTCAACAATCCGGGGTAAGCCCATGTGTACTCCTTGACAAATTCGATCATTCTACTGACTTTTGTGTCCAAGTTTTAATTGTCCCCAGAGTCCTGTATCGCCAGGAAGAAGAGGTGTACCGCTTGTTCGAGGAACCTGACCGGCTCCACAAACGAGAAGTGATAACAGACATCGCCATCGCAATGCTCCTCGGTTTAGGAGCTACCGGCGCTGCCACAGGCATCTCGGCCCTTGCAACACAACACCAAGGACTGGCACAACTGTAGATGACTGCCGACGAGGACTTGCAGAGGATCGAGAAATCCATTTCTTCCCTAGAAAAATCCCTTTCCTTGCTCTCAGAGGTTGTCCTCCAAAACAGGCGAGGACTGGACCTTTTGCTCATGCAGCAAGGAGGCCTGTGTGCCGCCTTGAAAGAGGAATGCTGCTTTTATGCGGACCACACCGGAGTCGTTAGAGACTCCATGGCCGAACTGAGAAACCAACTAAACCTAAGAAAAATGGACAGAGAAGCTCAACAGGGCTGGTTCGAGTCGTGGTTCAACCGGTCCCCGTGGCTCACCACCCTGATTTCTACCCTAATAGGCCCACTCACTATAATCTTACTAACTCTAATCTTCGGGTCTTGCATATTAAACAAACTGGTGCTATTCGTTAAAAAGCGTTTAGAAACGGTTAACATTATGTTTCTCGAGCGCCGACAATTACTTTAAGGCGTGCCAGTTACTAACACACTTAAAATTTTATACTGATTTTACTAACCCATGAAATTTTGTAACCTCTACATTTTATAATTTTATACGATTTTTGCTAATCATGAAGGGGGGGGGAAATGTGGAGAGCCAGGGATCTGTGTGCGGAAGAAATCGGGCTGTACGGTCAGTCAGGACATCCCCCCCCTGCTGTCAGACCTTTGCTTCGTGCCTGGCCGCACCCAGCCGGACGTGAGCAGAAGGAAATGACACTGACTGCCCAAGCTATAAAAACCCTTGTGACCCCTCAATAAACGCCATTTGCTGTCCACCACGTTGGTGTCAGGAGCATATGGACCGAGTGACCCTGGGGTTTGGGCCACCGTGCTGGACTAAGAACCAGGTCGCCATGCCTTGAGAAGGCAACAGCCAATCATCTGTCTTCTGGACAGTCTTGGGACCCCAATGTATTGCCTGGTGCCGGCCGTCACCAAGGGGAGCTGATTACCCAAACTGGGTGAGGCGCGCCTTCAGCTCTGCTTGCCGCCTGCTGTCCCCAGACAGTGGAAATATCCTGCACAAGAGCCCCCAAATTGTCAGGAAAATTAATCCACAAACACCAGAGGTTTATGTCCAAAAAGGGGACAGAAGAGTCCTTTTACTTTATTGAAATAAAGGGAGAGGCCATGGGGCATTTCTTCTGGGGTCTCTCGAATTTTTAGAGGATGCAGCCTCCTTTTTATCCTAATTTCCCAGCCGCATTTCCCTTCTCTCTTTCCCCATTGGCTGAGGTACTTGAGAGGTACAGACTTCCCGAAACGCTTAATACCTAAGACCTCTTCTAATGTGCATCTCCCCCTCCCTTCTTTTTCTTTGTGTTTCTGGTCTTTTTCTCTAAATCCATAAATTTAGCACAGCCTTGGGTGAGTGTTATAAACAACAAATATAGTTATTGGCTTTTGCATTTATGTATTAACTTTTGTTTTGCAAGTTATTATTGATCACAAAGATCCTGATATAGTACAATTTGTAATTACTTTTAACTGCTTTTCACATAGCATAATCTGTCAGTTTACGTATGCACCATATAGCTTTTAAAATAGTAGTGTAATATATACTCTCTTAGACCGTAGCATAATAGAGACTGTGGGATGTTTAAATGCTTTTTCATGTAACTAACTCAGAAAAGGGTGTAAAATAACTAGGTGATTTCCCACATTCGGGGACTATCTTATCTGAAAGACAAGATAACAGAGACAGAAACCAGAGGACCGAGAAAAGAAAAATTCATTGGCCCTTTGTTATCAGGGAGTAAAAATACAACAAGATGGAACCACAAAAAGAAATAAAATACATCGATCTAATCAACAAGATGGCATGTAGACAAGTCAAAGGTTAAAACCAAACAGGAAAATCCCTAAAACATCTAAAATCACAGGAATGTTTGAATAATGCATGAAACTCATAAGTATGCATGTAACTCCTTTGAAAAACGCCAATTACTTGTGTTAAAATTTTAGAAGTTTAATAGTAATAAAATAGTAATAAAGATTAGGACAATAAGAATTTGGTCAATCAAAGTAAGGACAATAAAAGACAATAAAAGCAAAGAATTACGAACATCCGTATGCTTTTGCACTCTGCCACAAAAGCACGCTTCGCTAACAAAGGATTAACCCTTAAAAGCAATAGCCTGTTGCATTTTCATATATCTCATACATGATTCAAACATTCTTTTCAAACTAAGGGTGTCTTCTGCTTAATTTCTGCTCCCCTCCTCATCTTGTAAATCAATTTCTTGGCTCCTAGAAGTCTGGAAGAAGTTTGGATTGTCCTGATAAGGAGGTGATAATTCTTCTCTTGGAATCATGGGGTCTTGTTGCTGTTATCTTTAAGCAAAGAATTTCTTGGTTATCTTATCCATTCCTTGAGCTAGTTACAAAAGGTATCTTACATCACATCGTTTCTATTTTAATATTATGCTATAGCCTAAAAACGATATTTATCACTATACTTAAAAAGATTAATACAGCACTACTAAAATAATTAATACAGCATAACCTTCCAACATAACACATATAGTATTCAATTTAATATTTGCGAAGAGCCAATCATATAATATGCATTTTTCACACCTCTGTAAAGTAACAGTATATAGAGAATATGGTTTTACGTTAATGTGTTCTTTTGCCAAATAGCCAAACATCCTAGAGCTGGATTTTATCCCTTTTATCCCTTAATAAACTTTAAAAAATTCTAAAGAGTGAACTTTTTTTCTCATTGAGCAATAGTCTGTGTCAATTAGTGGAATTCCTATGGAATTTATGGTTCCACTCAATGCTTCTTTCACCTATCAGTATCTGGCTTTATCTACCAGCAGGCCCACAGTTTGTTTGTAAAGATACATCCCTCTCATTCCTTTCATCCAGAACAAAGAGAGACACAAAATGCTGGGGACCCCCCAAGAGGGCATTCCGCAGCCCAGCGTGTAGTTCAAAGGACAAAGGAAAGATGTGGTGTCAGCCTTCCCCCACCGTCCTGCTCTGCTCTGCTTATCTCCCCAACAGCTGGAGCTCTGAATGGTATTCTCCAGATCAAGTTCTAGAAACCCATGGAAGGATTTCGCCTTCCTCGCAGCAGGAGACAACAGAACAGGCAAGGCAAGAAAGCTGGGCTGGGGTGACTCCATGGTCATACTCTTCTCAGCTGGACACTGTTGGCGAATTGGAGCTTTCCTGGAGGAGGGGCCACTCCACTCAGTGTGGCAGCAAAAGACGGGCATCTGTGGAATTCACCCCAAGGCAGTCTCTCCAAGATGAAAAAAACCCCAAAACCCAAAAAGGAGATAAAAAGCCTCTGCCTAAGCAAAGACCAAAATGTCAGCAAGGCAAAAATCACTTGGCTAAAGAATGTGAGATGCCTGCTAGAGTGGACTTTAAAACCATCCACCCCGTCTGTTTCCTGACTGCAGGGTCTTAAAGAGACAATAACAATTTTGGGCACAGATATAGAATACAATAAGATTTTGGGTTACCCATGACAACTCCCTGTGGAACTGGATTTTCTAAGTGTTGCTAGCATTAGGAAAATTAATCCACAAACACCAGAGGTTTATGTCCAAAAAGGAGACAGAGGAGTCCTTTCTGGCTTTATTCGAATAAAGGGAGAGGTCATGGGGCATTCCCCTGGGATCTCTCGAATTTTTGGAGGGCGCAGCCTCCTTTTTATCCTAATTTCCCGGCCGCATTTCCCTTCTCTCTTTCCCCATTGGCTGAGGAACTTGAGAAGTACAGACTCCTCGATATGCCTGAGACCGAAGATTTCCTGAAGATTTCCCTCTAATGTATAGCCCTCCCTTTTAATTTTTAATTCTTAGTGAATTTAGGGGTTTTTCTTCCCCATTGTTTCTTTCATCTTTCAATGTCTAATTTCATTTATCAGCAAATCTAAAGTTTATTTGTAAAAGTAAATATTTTTTTTCCATCCATCAATCAGTGGAATCCTTCCTATTGTTTCTTTTATCTCCCAGTGTTAGTTTTATCTACCAGCAGACCCACAGCTTGTTTGTAAAGACAAATCTGCTATTCCTCTCACTAGGAGACAATAACAACTGGATGCTTAAGAGAGACAGAAGAAGTCAGGTCAGAGGAGGGGTGCAGCTGGCTACTCCCTCTTTACCTGAGTTTTCCCGCGGAGGGTAGAGATACCGTGAGATATGGATGGGGAAAAAGGGGTTGGGTGCAGCCCCTAGTCCGCTTGTGCTCTTGGCATTCGAAGGGGAGAGTGGCTGCCGTTGATGTGGGGAGAATTCATTGAAATAAACAGGGCAGGAGACTTTTCCTCCTTTTAATGCCTTTATTAAAAGTGATTAGCTCAGGATTGGGCAGCTCGACGGGTCTGCAGTCTCTGTCGTCTCTCCCAGGGCGACAAGGAGGAGGAGGCTATGCGCAGCTTTGTCCACTAGGGGCAGAGCTGGGGGTCCAGACCTCGTGGGAGTCTTTAGGGTGTGGTGACCCAGATGTTGACGACCGCCCTTTTTTCTCTGGCTCCCGGCGTCGGGACGACTCCGGCGCTCAGGGTGAGAGGTCACGAAGGTGTTCAGCATCTCTGCAGGCTCAGCACCCCGTTCCTCACGTTTAGACATCACTCCAATCTCTCAACTCTATGTTGGCTCGTTGTTTTGGGGGTCCTTTTAGCAAACTCGGAGCAGTAGCCTCTCATGGCATGCTGGTCTTGGGGTTATTTTGCATGTCTCCCCTCCCTCCTAAGTCTCTTCTCACTGTTTGGGGAGGTCCCCGCCCTTCACTGTCCGAGAGAAGAGCCATTAACTCAGCCCCAGCTAGGGCTTTTACTGATACAAAAACAACTATTAACGACAACGACTCGTAATTACCATAACAAGCAAGCAGCACCCCAGCAGCACCAGTGGTCTGATTAGTTTTTGTAACTTTTTTCTCACAAAAAAAAAGGCAGATTTTTGTTTATAACATTCATCACCACTGCGGGGTTCCATCTCCTGCTGCCTTTCTTCCGCTGCGAGCTCTGCTCGCAAGAGCAGCCGTAGCACTGGGACTTTTTCACCATCTGCTCGGGTACCGCAGGGAGAAAATCCTGGGATCCCGAGCTCACCTTTTCCTGCTCTGCTCGGAGCCGGGGCGACGTTGCCTTGCCCCCGCCGCTTCTTCGACACTGCTCTGAGCTTTTGCTACACTGTAGCTCTGCACCCCCTGCCTGCTGAGACGTCCCGCAGTTTCAGCTACAGCTGCAGAACTTCTGATACATCTTGTCCACCACTTCGGGATTTTTTGCTCATTTCTACTCTTCCAGCTTGCTGCTTACAAGAGTCCTGTTGAGGCACCTGGATTGACTGCCCCAGGGGGTTTGTGAAGCAAGCTTTTCTTCCATCCCTTCCTGTCTCGGTCAAACTGCCATTACCACATGCTTCCCAAGATCGCACCGGAGCGTCCCCTGCAGCCGTGGGAGAATCATCGCACCTGCCCTGCCCACCGAGAGTCATCAGCACCCCTGTCGGCTGTGACCATCACTACACCAAAGGGGAAAGTGCCTGCGGCCGGGATGGTTGTTACTGGGTTTCTGGTTCTGTTAGTTGTACCTGCCATAGTTATTGTTTGTTTGCTTGCCTTGTTATACATACTAGTATACTGTTATTCTTATTCTCATATCTTTGTGTGAAAGCCCCTTTAATTTCAAAATTGTACTAATTCACAGGGAAGAGGGTTACATTTTTCATTCCAAGGGAGGCTCCTGCCTTTCTTAGCAGGCACCTGTCTTTCAAACCAAGACAGGAGGTACAATTACCTGCCCACATGAAGTTACCAATCACCTGCTGGGGTTTTACATAGCTTCTAATGCTGGGGCTAATTGCCTGTCCTGATTACTGTAATTTGGGTTTTGTTCCAGGACATTCAAGTTTTTGCTCGTTATTAGTGCAAGGATACCTTTTTCAGCAACCTCTTTAGCTGTTTTGTTAGCGGATTCCCTGTATTAACAGGGGAGTCTCCAAACTGATGGGCTTTATAAATGCATCACAGCAACTTTTTTTCAGTTTTTGCACACTGTAGAGGTTGACTAATTTCTTCTTTGTACTTAATAGGACACTTCTGGGCTGATAAGAATCCCCTTTCCTTCCATATGGCTCCATGTGCATGTATTATTCCAAAGACATATTTTCAATCAGTGCATGTTTACCCTTTTACCCTTAGTGATTTCTAGTACTCAGTGTAAAGTTGTTAATTTTGCTTTTTGTGCTGATGTGTTAATAGGTAAAGCCTGGACTTCTATTACCTGGGTCAAGGTTACCACAGCTGCCCATCTTCCATTTAGTACCATCCTGCTCCTACCTGTGTATAGGTCTAATTCTGGGTCTCAGATGGGATTGCTCTTGAGATCTGGTCTGCTAGAACACACTTGTTCAATGGTTACCAGTCACTCATGGTAAAAAGGTCTCTGGACTTCTTCTGAAGCCTGGAGAAACATGGCTGGGTTCAAAGCAGTGGTTAGATTAAGTTCAAGAGTCCTGCTCCAACAGGGCAACCTGGTATTTCAGCATCCTGCTGGCTGTTATAGGTTGCAGTGGGGAATCAATCACCAACTAGTAAGTCCAAATAAAATGTAATTTATTAATTGTTAGAGCAAGCGATAATAGGCACAGTCAGCGCTGGGTGAAACCAAAAAAAGGCTTGCACCCACCTGGGAGCGCTGGGTGTGGCCGCGGAGTCACCGCTCCACCAACGGCCCACACCCTTCTGGTGTTTCGCTGGGTTTATATATAGTCCTGTTTTTGGTTGACGTGTCTTCAAGGTAGTACTCTGCGTATGCTCCTCCTGTTGCTAGGTGGTTGTAGTCCGCCTCCCGGTGGTCTGAAGATGAAGGCCGGTATTTTTCCTTATTTGGTAGGTTTATCTGATTCCTGGAATTTTAAGCTCAATCTACTGAGTTCCTGGAATCTTAAGTATACTGAGCGGATAAGCTAATACTGTGCCATCAATCATAGCAAGCCCACCACCCATGTCAACAGTTTACTAAGCAGATAAACAAATGTTGTGAAACCCATTGTCTTTGGTTTCCCTTCCTTATCTTTTTAAGTCTGGAAATTTACTAGGCAAACAAATGGATGTGGTGCAACAGTCTTACTGGAATAACTTTGTCAGCTTTGATGAACAAACTTAAAGTTTTAACCCATTACACTGGTGTTTTGCGGAGAAAAGAAGAAACCTCACAACTTTATAAAAGTTGTAAAGCCCGGTATGCTTTTATTACGACGCGCGCAGGACGCAAGCCTCCCCAAAAAGGCAAGCATGCCTCTGAAGACCTCGGGTCTTCTTTTATCCCCCTTCCAAATGCATATGCATACAGTTCCACAATAAGTTCATACATATTCATTCCGCGTGACATTTAGCACCAGTTCTTCTTTATCAAAGGAATTTCTAAGTCGGGGGCAAATCGACCTTGTGGTCTTTTCTGGTTTTCTTTCTCTGTCTCCTTGCTGTCTCGGCATGCAAGTTTTTCCTTCAGCTTTGGCCTCACAGACTTTTCACCTTTCTTAGACACTTCACCTAATTCGGAATGGATCTTTATCTCATTCCCCCCTTTCCTAGGAAATAAGTAAATTCTTTTACTTAATGAAAACCTTCACGACAGTAAGTTTCTTTTAGTGCTTCACCATGTGCTTTTGACAAAGATGTTAGTACAGCTATTCGTTGTAGCATTCTCCAGTTCCAAATTAACAATATAATAGATAATCTAATTCTAAACTTATCCCAACTAATATTAGTAAAACTACAATGGGGTGACACAACTTATTAAAGATTCCATTTGCAGTTGGTGACCACCCAAAGATCACATCTCACCAGTGATGATCCATATTTTGTTTTATTCTTTGTAGAACTGTGGTTATCTCCTTTGTATCATGTTGGACAGTAATTAAGGTTTTCTTTCCTCTTTCTTGGATTTCTCTCAAGCCTTCCAATAGGTCTTGGTGCTTAAATAATTGTTTCACTAATGTAAGGTTCATCCCAATAGGGGTAGGTGGTAGTCTGTGATACAGTGTGTAATTGGCTTTAATCAGCTGGTGGGATGTTACTGGTACGAAATAGGAAAAATCACACCCAATAATCTTAAGAAAATTACAAATACAGAAATTAGAATGGTTTCTACTAGACAGAATAACATCATTGCTATCAATTTGTACAGCAGCACAGGCAGTTCTCAGACACACACACCCTTTTCCAGTATATAGGTGCACAGTTTTCTGGTCAGTGACTGGATGAACTTCAAAGTGACAAATACTCTGTTCAGTGTCCAAACACACATCCTGAGCATTAATAGTATTGCTTTCACAAATGAATCCCATCTGTTCTCTAGTAATGCAGGATTCTAAGTTTACTGTCTGCCACTCTCCATGCATCTTTCGTGCCCACACTCTATGTTCTGAAGGATAGAGTATTGTTTTTTCATGGTTTAATCCCAGGGCAATGGTGGGATGGATAACACAAACAGCGGCATTACGTATGGTAAGCACAAAGGCAGTTGCTACATTAGAAAGAGGATCATAGGTGAAATTCACCATAGTCCACCAAGATTGAAACTTCCTTTCAAAATCAATTGCATTATCCCACACAATTTCTTGAATTTCAGCTGGAAAATTACCTTCACCCCTTTCCCATATGATCAGAGCTGCTGTGGCTTGCATCCATAACTGTGCTTGTATACAACTGAAAGCTAAAGACACATTATCTTGAACTATACTAAGTGCTTCTACTATCAACATGTGGTCTTGGTCCCCGGCCTTTTCATACTTCCTTACTTTGGCAGTACTTTTGAAATCTGTCACTGGCTAGTTCCTAATACCAATAGAGATTACTATAAAGGCTGCTTCAATTTTGTTAGGCTACCTGCTGCAGTGGCCAGTTTATTCATCAGTATTTCTGAATCAATTCCATTTAAAACTCCTAATCTTGTCCCTAATATGCCAGTTAGATGTTTGTTATGGAGAACAGGAACTGCTTTCTGTCCATGACCATCCCTCCCTGCCAGAGGGATGTGCTGGGTTCACACTGCAAATTCAGACACACTTCACAAGTGTATCTGACAGAGGTTTAGGTCATATTTGAGGCAGATGTTTGTTCTGAAATGTACAGACCTCAGGGAATCTCCTTCCCCCTCCAAAGCACCTGATTTCCCAGATGTGTGGCAAGCAGGAATGTCTCTCCTGGTCTACAAAACCTCACCCACCTTGCCCCTAGCTTCAGGTCCAAGCCTCAAGTAAATAATGAAGGGGAAGTCTGAGAGAAGAGCCTAAATTCATTGCAGTGCCTCAGAAGAAACTGGGATCAGGTTTCTGCTACTTGAAACACTCAGCACAAAAGTGATGCTCAAAATCCTACAGCCTGCTGCTGAGCTCTGAGGGGGGGGTCTCTCTCTCTACCTCTTTTAAGCAGAATCCAACCGCCTCAGACCGGGACAATCACTGATCCAAATCTCAGTAGGAAAAGGGATAGCTATAAATAAAGAAAATCACCTTCCTTGCTTGGGTTAATTGACCACCTGCAGTTCAGCACCCTTTACCAGCCATTGCCTGGGTGTTCAGCCAACCAGCTTGGAAAATGACCCAAGGAAACTGATTTCTTGGTGTTCCTGGTTTTAGGCACCAGGAGAGCTGGCTCCTTCCTTTCTTGTTCTGCTCCTGAGATATGCCTGTTTTTGTAACCATGTTGTCCAGCCCTCAAAGGAAGTTTTTAGGAAGGAGGAGCAGGCTGGTTGGATTTTTGAGATGTTAATTTGCATTATCAACTCCACACGTTTGAAAGACCATTCTGGATTGAATAATAGCTGTTGTTCAGTCACATTCTTTACTACGTTAGGTTCAAGTTTGGAGTTTGGGTAGAGTCTGAACTAGTATGGGGTGTATAAGGCCCTGCTGTGATAAAAAGTGCAGTGTCCACTTTGAATTCAAATGAAAGTCTGATAGTAATTCGAGCTCAAAGGCAGGTCACTTCTACAGGCCGTATCAAGGTGAAATTATACCAACAGTCTGATTCACTTAGGTTATCACAGACTTCCTGGTGTTCATATACACCAGGGGAGGTTCAGACACTAATTACATCGGGTCTCTCATAAGCTACCCTATTGATGACCTGGCACCCTACTTTGATTTCTTCTCCTCTGATTCCTTGAAGTGTCCACAGTTCCTGTTCCTGCCGTTCTTGCTCCTCACATACCTGATTCTTGTGGATTACTACAGTAGATATGTTTAAATCTTTTATCTCAGAAGGTTTTCCTATGGATCCAGTATACTGATTAAAGGCCAGGGACTAAGGCCATTCAGCATTCCTTTGAATAGAGGTACTCTCAAGTTCTAAAACTTCAGTTATGATTACACACAAAACAATTCTACAAACTAAAGTATGAACTACTCCCGACCCCAATGTACTCATTTTGCCCGAGTAAGTTTTAATCTCAGTTCATTGTCTCCTGGCGTCACTCCTTAAGGGGTTTCTGGGCCTTCTTCACCTGAGAGTGATGAATCCAGGCGTCCTGCTCCTTGATTTTGACTGCAGTTAAGGTGGTGAGAAGTACTTGCAGTGGTCTCTACCACTGTGGTTCTGAAGTCTTCTCTGTAAGAGACTTAACATATACATCATACCCGGGCTATCTAACTCCCTGCTCCGAGTTCCAGCCACATGTTTCTCAATTACTCTGATCTGTTTGCTTAATGCCACCATGTAAGTGGACATTCTGGACATTCCCTTTGTATTCTATATGGCCTTCTATAAGGCATTCCAAAAGGACTCAACATTCCTTTAGCTCAAGGTTTAGTTTGAATTTGCAATGGTGCTAGTGGAAGAGCTTGGGCTAGGGTAGATTAACTTCTTGCCCCAGTCTTATGATTTGCTGCTTAATCAAACGATTCATTCTCTCCACCTGGCCGGTTGATTGGGGGTGGTATGGGGTGTGACGTTCCTAATCTATGTCCAGATTGCTACTAATCTGTTGCACTATTTTGGAAATGAAATGTGATTCTTTATCTGAGGATATCGTGGCTGGAACTCTGAAGCGTGGTATTATTTCTTGTAAAAATAATCTGGTCACCTCTTGAGCTTTGACAGTTCTGGTGGGAAATGTTTCTGGCCACCCTGGAAATGTATCTATTAATACCAGTAAATACTGATACCCCCCTTTCCTTGGGAGTTCTGAAAAGTTAATTTGCTACTGCTGTACAGGCCCATGGCCTCTCCCAGTCTGACCGAGTTTTGGCCGGGGGCGTATTTTGGGGTTAGTCTGGAGGCAAGGATCACACTGTCGGCTCACCTAAGTGATAGTGGCATATAAATTCCTGACAACGATACAACGATTGTTTCAATCAGATGTGTGTTCTAGAAGGCCTGTGGAAATTACTACTTCAAAGTCAACACTTCATTTCAATGCACTCTGTATCACTCGCAGCCTTGGTCATTTTGAGAAAGGAGCCACACTCTATAAAAGGCTTTAAAGTAGTTAGGCCCTAGTGTGTTTTCTAGTGCCCTTCCTTCACTAGTAACCACAAAAATGGGAAGGGATTGCTAGCTCTCTTTCAATGGTAGCCCACCCCTTGCAGTTGTACGTCTCTTTTGATTAGTATTATTGTATTATGGCTTACCTTCGAGGAAAATCTGTACCTCACCCTTTGCTGCTTACTTTGCCTCTCCATCTGCCAGCTCATTTCTTTCCTCCAATTTTAAGCTCACTCTCTGGTGTGCCTTAATATGCTTTTTCAGGTAGCTGAACTGCTTCCAGCAGCTGGATTGTCTCTTCTTTCCCTGTGAGGTCAGCAGTCCCCTCTCCTTCCAGATGGCTCCATGGTGCATGCACAACTCTGAATGCCTTTTGTTGTTTCTAAGGCATGGGTCAATGCATTTATCTCAGCATTCTGTGCAGAGGTACCTGTTGGCAAGGGTCCAGACTCTATTACCTCTCTGCAGGTAGTCACTGTGAACTCTGCAATGTCCCTTTCCTGTCAGTGAACCAGGTCTCTGCATCGTCGGGAGGAGTGTCCTTTAAGTCTGGGCAGCTGGAGTAGGTAGCTTCAATGGTCTCTAGGCAACCATGGTGTACTGCTTCTCCTTGATTCCACTGAGAAAAGAAGCTGGGTTGAAAATATTAGTCACCACTATCTCTACATCGTCTTGCTCTACCATGATGGCCTGGCATTTCAGAAACCTCTGTGGTGAAAGCCAATGGCCACCCTTTACTTCCACTACTGCGGACACTGTGTGGGACACTAGCACAGTCATTTTTGTCCCAGGGTAAACTTGCGTGCCTCTTGAATATTCAGCACAACTGCTGCTACAGCTCTGAGGCAACCTGGCCAGCCCTTGGCTGTTGCATCTAGTTGCTTAGAGAAGTAAGCAACTACCCTCTGGTACGGACCCAAGTCCTGAGCCAATATTCCCAGGGCAATTCCTTGTGTGGAAAAATAGAAAGAATGCTTTACTTACATCTGGAAGTTTCAAAGCTGGAGCCGACATGAGGGCACTCTCTAGCTGGTGAAAGGCCTGTGTGGTGTCTTTTGTCCACTGGAGATCTCTGTTTCCATTGGCAATAAGATCATAGAGGGGTCTGGCGAACAGTCCATAATTATAAACCCACAGCTGGCACTACCCTGCCATGCCTAAGAAGGTTTGGAGTTCTTTCGTTGTCTGGGGTTTCAGGGTTTGGCATAGGGCTTCCCTGCCTTAAAGTCTGCTGCTCAGCACTCACTTCTTACCCCAGGTAGATTACCTTCTGTTTCACTACCTGTGCCTTTTTCTTTGAGACTCTGCGTCCTTGGAGTCATAGGAAATTCAAAAGGCTTACCGTCCAGGCTTCTCTTGCTTCCCTCATCCGAGTGGCTACTAGAAGATCGTCCACGTACTGCAACAGCCTCCTTTCCTCTTGTGGAGCTTCCCGGGACTCTGGGTCTTTGCAAGCTGTTCTCCAATTGGAGTGGGGAATCTTGAAGCCTTCAGGCACACGGACTATGTGAGCTTGTGTTTGAATGCAAAAATTTTCTGGCTGGCTTCGTGGATAGGGAGGCAAAAGAAGGCATCTCTTAGGCCTAAAACAGTGAACCAGGTTAGCTCAGGTGTTAAACAAGTTAGTAAAGTATATGGATTTGCTACCACAGGGTATAAATTCTGTGTTATCTTATTGACAGCCCTTAATCCAGTACTATCAGTTATTGGGCTGATTCCTTCCTTATCTTCCTTTTGAGGGCACTACTCAGTTCTCACTAGTTGTGTTCTTTGCTTAAGCTTGATGCTCATTGGGAGCATCTTTCACTCTCCTTGGTACAGCAGAGGCCCATATCCTTGAAAACACTTGTTTACTTATTCTAATATCTCCTTACTAATGTCTTTAATTTCAGTGTCTGTTAATGTTAAGCCTAACCTCTTTATATCATTTGCCTCCAGAGTAACCTTTTTCATTTGAGAATGTTTAGCAAATTGAGCGAATTGTACAAAAGCTTTTAGGTTCACATAGTACACATGTTACTTTAAAGGTTTGCACCAGTATGCCTTCTCAGACTGGCCAGTTGTTCATTCCCCACACTACAACATAAACATTCTCCACAGGTACTAAAGCTTTATTAAAACTGAATATATGGCCCTTGTGTCGACAAAAATTCTTCCCTTTTGAGGAGGTCATCTTTACCCTTCTTCCCTTACCTTGGGAGGAGCCTTTAGCAAATCGTATGTACTCATTTTGCGTACTGTAATTGCTTTGCATTTCAGCATGATAATCCTTGCCTGATTTCATACGTTGCTATCTCATGCTGCATGCTGAACAACATGTTTGATTTGCTTTCTCTTTGCCTTGTTTTCCTTTTTCAAGGGCCAAGACCAGAGGGCGGTCTGATCTTACAGTCTCTTTGCCATCCCGGGTGATTTCTTAAAACAAAAAGACATTTCAGCATACAAAAACCCCATCCCATTTATCTTCTTATTTTAAAACAGTACTAACTGCAATGAAGTATAATAAATCTTTTTATTTTCTGAGCTGTTCCTACCGGCAGCCTTCTCCCAGTGAGCCCCTCCCAAAAGGGGCTAATTTAGGAACCTCTTTGCTCTGGTCAGTTCTCATTACCTCTTTCTCCCTGCCCTATCTCGCTTCTACTCAAACCTCTTTTCACAGACCTTCACAGTAGTTTCTCAGTTTTCCTCCTACACATACACAGCTCCAGGTGGCAGGTATCAGATGTGATTCCCACACACAAGCTCTAAGACCTTAGGTTCTGAATCCGCTTGACCATAAACCTCTAATTTACACTCGGGGCAAGTGCCCTGACATTTATTAGAACAGCAAAACAGCAATACCAGTGTTTCTCATAAACACCGCACTGCAATAATACCTGCACATCCAGCTTCTGCCCACAGGCCATTCCCGTGTTCCCTGGGGAGACGGGGCAGCCAGAGCTGTCCCTGTGCCCAGGGGACAGTCACTGTCACCTCACACAGCATGCTAATCAAAAACGTGACATAGACACTATGTTCTGATCAAACAAAATATCAGTCTTTTCTAGTTCTCTTCTTGCACAATCTAATTAAGCACTGTGTCTACTTACACTTGTTTTACTGCTTTGTAAAAAGGCTGTGCTAGTCACAGCCGAAACTCTGGTATGCCCACAGACACACGCACCCACATCCCCCCTTTATCTCAAATTCACTAGAGCCAAGGCTTGAATTGCTGTGAGGGGGAGAATTCTTGGAGTTCCTTTAACTCGCTTTATTGCTTCATCGTAGTTAAGCATAAATCACCGTACTATAGTTCTCCTATGTAAAATACTACTCTTGTTGCAAACAAAATCTTAAAATCTCCACAAACACTACTATACAATCTGAGAATCAAATTACCACAATGCAGCGGAAGAAAATCACCACACAAAATCACTGGGAAAGGGCATATCTCTCAAAGTGCTCACTTTTCTCAACACAGCACACCATAATTCGGCATTTACTCACATCAATTTTTCCTGGACACAATCAAAATAACAGCACACAGTCTAGTGATCAAATCCAAACATCCAAGGCAAAGGAACTCTCTGAGCTCATACTCACGGTTAAAATGTACCAAATCTACACAAATCACTACATTTAAACATGATAAATACCATCACTGACATTCCTCCACTCGCTTCTCCGCGGGGCACTTCTCTCCCTGCCCCCACAGCCTGCTGCAGCCGGCGCCTCAGGCCTCACTCGGCTGCTTCAAACACGGGTAGTACTCACCCCCCCCCCGCACTGTAGGGCACTGTAGATTTATTCTCTTTCATACACCATACACTTATACACTTGCACGATTAGAAACACAGTGCACTGACCACACAATGACACATTAACCATACAGCAACCCAGTGTCCGGACATCACACACACACACAAACAGAACACACACGGGCTCAGCGGTCCTGCTCCATCAGGACAATGAACCCCCAACACACATATACACGGGTTCACCCGGCTCACCCCCAGAACCGCTTGCGGTCTGCTCTATCAGAACAATGAGCCCCGTCTCTAATACAGCTGCTCTATCAGCTATACCCAGACGTCTCCGGGTGGTTTACTCCCTTGCTCTCCTTTCCCTCCCCCAGGGGCCCCTCAGTACATACCGTATCTTCCTCCGCAGGCCAGCAGGTCCTTGTCTGTCCTCGCAGGTGGCAAGTTGAGACGAGCGGAGCCCCACCAGGAAAAAAATCCTAGGGCGCGCCTTGGAGGTCCGTCTATCCCCCTGCCCCTGCGGGGACAGAGAACTCCATGAATCTCCTGGCTGGCTCGCCATAATGTTTTGCGGAGAAAAGAAGAAACCTCACAACTTTATAAAAGTTGTAAAGCCCAGTATGCTTTTATTACGACGCGCGCCGGATGCAAGCCTCTCCAAAAAGGCAAACGTGCCTCTGAAAACCTCGGGTCTTCTTTTATCCCCCTTCCAAAAGCATATGCATACAGTTCCACAATAAGTTCATACATATTCATTCCACGTGACATTTAGCACCAGTTCTTCTTTATCAACAGAATTTCTAAGTCGGGGGCAAATCGACCTTGTGGTCTTTTCTGTTTTTCTTTCTCTGTCTCCTTGCTTTCTCGGCATGCGAGTTTTTCCTTCAGCTTTGGCCTCACAGACTTTTCACCTTTCTTAGACACTTCACCTAATTCAGAATGGATCTTTACTCTGTCTCACTGGCCATGTCCAATGCATTCTTTTTTGTTCCAATCCAGCTACGATGTGAGGTCCATATCAGCTTTCGTTCTTCCTGGGTTAAAAGCTCTGCAGCTAACGCCATGTGGCAAGACTGCTTGGTGTAATAACCATAGTTCTGACATTAATGTTTGATAAATGGATTCTATTCCAAATTTGCAAAATTGGATTTACCAAGATGTGTAAATCTGACAAAAACCATTTTCTCTAAAGAGGTCCCAGAAGAGTAGATTTAACTTTGTTTACACAGTATTAAAAATCTTAATTAATACAATTGAAGTACTAAAATGATTGATAGTTTTAATTGTTTTGTTAATATTTGTATATGTTTTGTAGCTTTCTGTAAATATTGCTTTGGAATGCTTGTGTCTTCACTCTGATTGTCACAGTGGGTAGAAAAGACTTGTCCCTGAATGTAACTTGAATTTTCATATTAGTATAGAATCAGTTTTGTTTATCTCTTTCTGTCTTTTCAGGGTAAGGCATAAAATTCCCAACTGGAGTAATATGCTAAATAGGTAGAAACAATTGAGTTTCATTACATCTTTGATTCCCTGTGACAATCAGATTAATATATAATACATGAGTATTTGTTTGGGTTATTGTAAAGTTGTCTAACACTTGATATGTTAAGCAAGAATATGCAAAATACTGAATTTCACTGAAGGAGAACACTGAACTAAGAACCATGAATGGACGTGAAAGGAGTTGCTGACCATCTACTGAACCTATCCAACTACTACAACCAAGAAGATACTTCCATGAATTCTTCTTTGTTCCTGATTTGCATCTCATCCTCCTATGATTTTAAGACTCAGGGGGTGGGGAACATCCTGACCTAAACAGACTGGTAACAACACAAGTAAAGTGACTCATTGGATTGTCCCCAACTACCATGAACACACAGAATTTAATGCTGTCTTGTAATCTCTTGGTTTATCACTAATAATTTTTAATATATCTGTGTCACATGATCTAATACATAAAATACATAAACTGAAACAACAGCAGGTGCTTCTCACCGATATCAATAACATGTTTAACACCTTTTAAAGAAATAGTGATGCTTAGGAGAACAGTGTGTAGAACAATGTGTATCAAAGCACTCAGCAATAGCATACACATATGAAAGTGGATGCTTTTATAGCATGGAAGCAAGCAATACCCGTGCTACCACTCCATGAGGTAAAGTGACTGCAGTCAAAGGGGTTGAATGTGGAAGGACTTTCCCCCCTATCACAGAAGATATTATCTATTCTGTCTATCAGCTTGTGCAATAGCTCCAGGCATTCTCCCCCTCACATGAATTGGTGAGATAACCCAGGGCCATGGTAGGGAGTTATCTCTAGCTAGTGAGATATCTCTGTCACAGAGGTGGAATTCCCAGCTGACAAAGACCTTGCCTCTAGAGCAACATGTAGGGATATAAGCTGCTGGAATTTCTGACTGACAGACACTTCACTTTACAAGCTATAAAAGCCACACAAACTTTCACAAAGTCAGAAGTCTCCTACACACACCCTGAAAAAGTGTAGGGCTTCTGCCCCAAGTTTGGATGCAAACTTGTGGTTACTTTCCTGGGAAGTGAGTGAAAGGACTCTATGTGTACTCCATCATGAAGCTACATTGACTCCTAATCTATACCATTTCTTCACAAGCTATAATATAGGTAGTGATGCCTTAAGTTCTAGCTTTCATATTATCCAGATTCTGTACTACCTTAATGTGTAACTGAATTTCATATAAAGTGTTAGCAAGTTCTCCTCACAATTTAGTTATAGAAAACAATCCTTTTCAAGCCTGAGAACCAAGGACACCATTGCAGCTTCAGGCCCAAAAAGTATAAACAGCGAATTGAGGAGAGCAATCTAGGAGGATGGGACTTCATAACCTAAAGCTGTAATTGGACAATTAACCCTAACATGTAAATGGACCAAAACTTACAGAAGCGTGAAAACATGTGATCCGTCACCCATCTTGGGTGTAGCCTCGGCCAGGCTCTTGTACTGCCCAAAGTATATCCTTTGAAGGCCTTTTTCATAAATACCTACTCTATTCCTTTAACACTCTCTAGCCTCTGTTCTAGGTAGCCTCTCAAGGTATCAGTACCTTTTATCGTGCACTGTATGTTTATCTACTAGTTCTTTTTGTGTTATCCTGTATATTAAGTAAGTCTGTTTAGTCTTCTGTCTGTTAATCTTGTGTCTAGTCAAGAAATAATTCATTTTATAATAGACTTTATCAGCCATTATTAAGAACTTGTGAACGAGAGATATTTGGGGTGCAGGCTGCCTGAAACAGAGCTACTGCCAGAAATCTGTGTCAAAGGCAGGACTTTTCTAAGTTCTCAATCTATTCATAGCATACCACTCTCAAGCATCCAGGTCATTCTTTACTTGTACCTCACAGGCTGCTTCCATGACCCCAAATGCTGTGCCAATACCCCTAGTGCCATGTGCATTCTTCCATGCACAAATAACTCAAATACTTTTGTTAGGTGTGGAAGTCCCAGTGCAGTGGTTGGCATTAAGACTCTTTTTAGGGCTTAAGGGCCCTCTGACTCTCAGGAGTCCATACCACATATTTTTTGGTGGAGGACCATACAAGTGTTCTGCCGGTACCCCATAACTGTAATCCAGAACCGCCACCATCTGGCTAATACCTAAGAAGGCTTGTAGTCCTTGGCTCTGGAACCTGGCAAATGGCTTCTTTTTTGTTGCTTCCCAAGTTTCATTTTCCCTGCAAGATCTCAAACCCAATATATATTACAGTTTTTTTGCCTATTTTTGCCATTTTCTTTGACACCCTGTATCCAGATTATCCCAAGAAATTTAACAGACTTACAGTAGCATCAAGGCACTTCCTTTCAGTCTTGGTTGCTGGCAGAATATCATCTACACATTGTAGTAAAGTTCTGTCCAGATTTTTTTTCCCAACTTTTCAATTTCTTTTGCCAACTGATTGCCAAATATAGTGGGGCTACTTTGAAGCCCTGGGGTATCACAGTCCATGTCAGTTGTGCCTTCTGCCCAGTGTTCAGATTCTTCTACTCAAAAGCAAACAATTTCTATCTGGGTCAAGACGAGTGTCTTCAGGGGTAGCTCATGGTCCTGGGGATATCCCATGGTCATTTGTGTCAGGAATTGTCACTGTTCCACTCCCCCCCTGGTTCCAGATCCCTGTGGCTTGGGGGATATGGTGATACGGTGAGAGGTGTAAGTTTAAGTTCAGCCTGGGATCCCGCAGGGGGTGGGGCCAGGACTGCCCCTCTCTTCCAGTTCGGTGATCGAGGAGGGCTGCCACGTGGGTGACACTGAGTGTATCTGGCCTGGGATACTGTTGCCCTGTGGTTTTTGGCACTGCGACCAAAACCTGCCTGATTGCTTCCCTGCCCCTCGGGAGCCTAGAGCCAACATGTGGGGTGCTGCCTGAGACCAGGACCATCCCCCACCAGACCCCTTCCTGTGGTGTGGTGTCCACAGCTGCTTTTGTGTGTTAGGTGCCAGGATTTCAATATGCCACAGTCTCGGCACTGCAAGCCTGCTTGCTCTTCCCTGCTTCCCTGCTGCTCAGGAGCTCAGAGCCAATGGGTGGGCTGCTGCCTAAGACCAGGACCATTCCCCATCAGAACTTTCTCCTACATGATCACCTACCCTGCCTCAGGTCACTCCAGCCTTCACTCCCCTGCTGGTTGTGGTCATAACTACACCAAAGGTCGGGAAACTTCTTATTGGGGTTTTTAGTTGTTTGTTGTTTGTTCTGTTTTATATATATATATATATATATATATATATATATATATATATATATATATTTGCTAGTAAAGAACTGTTATCCCTTTTTCCATAGTTTTGCCTGGAAGCCCCATAATTTTGACACTATAATAATTTGGAGGGAGAGGATAATTTTTACATTCCAGGAAGGTTCCTACCTTACTTGGCAGACATTTGTCTTTTAAACCAAGACAAGGAAAAGGCATCCTTAAGATTGAGCACTGTGAACCAATTGTATTTCCCTTTCAGTGCTGTCAAGAGTGTATATGGATTAGCTGTCAACTCTGGTCTGTGTCTGGGCAATTAATTTGACTATAAATAAGAAACCCAGCAGCCCGGTTCCATAAATTGGTCCCTGGGTGAACAATGATAGGATACATTCAAACCCAAACAGGGACTTCATCCAATCATGTTCCGTCCTAAGTTGCAGACATCTCACTGGTCAAAGAGCTGGGCAGTCTTTAAACCAGACCAATCAGTGGTTTAAACCCAGGAGTTTCAAACCCCCTATATAAGCAAGCTTCCATAATAAATCATTGCTGTTGTTGCATGGATTTCTGAGAATTTGTGTATTACCGTGCCTGAGTGGGTCGCAGCTGGTGAGAGAGAGACGGTGAATCTTGTTTCTTGAATCAGAAGATTTATTAAGATATTATATATCATACTTTAAGACTATGCTAATAGAATATAGAGAGAGGTTTGCAGAGCTGCTAGGCTAGGCTAGGAATAGATAGAAAGAAAATATAACAAAGTTGTGTTCAAGGACTGAGTCCCTGGCTTACACTTTGTGATTGGCCCTTAATTATAAACATAGAAAATGAGCCAATCAAGAAAACCCCTGTTGCATTCCACAGCAGCTGATAATAGTTGTTTACCTTGTCTTCTGAGGCCTCTGGCCTCCAGAAGACACAGAAATCTGAAAGAAAGGATTTCTGTGAAGAAATGTCTGCGACATTTGTGTCATCCCTATCTCCGACCACCAACCCCATGTAACACGTGGTGACCCGCAAAGTGATCCGACTCAGCCATTTTCTGTGGGCAGAATGGGGGAAGACAGGTCAGCGAGCTGGCAGAGTCATAGGAAAAAAACAGCAAAAAAGCTGAAGACATAATCAAAAGACATGCAGGCAGAGCTGCCCAGAATATACAATGTGCAGAGCTGTCCTACAGTAAAAAAGCTGTACAAATCCAGATTCCTTTGTATATACTCCTTTAAAATAGAAGAAAAACTCCACTGAAAACTGAAGCAGGATGCCTGCCAAGTGTTGCCTGCAGATGTGTTCGCTGGACCAAGACTGGTTTCCCATAGAAACCAGTCCTGAAACAATGGGTCCCAAACTGGACTGTCTGTACTTGTTCTCCACAGACTTATTCTCCATTGTCTTTTACCTGTTCCCCCCTCGGCGGAGGACTATAATAGACCCCTGAGTTAACCAAGAATTTGAGATTCTCTGCAATGTGACAAGATGGATCTATTGGCTGGACCACAAGGATTTTGTCTCTCTGTTGGTAGCTATACCCTTTCCCCTCTTTCTCTCTCTCACTATCCTTTATCTCCTTTCTAAATCCTTCTATCGCATTTGCTGTGGGCACTCAATAAAAGGTGCATTTGTTTTGATTAATACTGAAATCCCCTCTGTGTTGCTTTTTGCACTCTGAGATCAGTAAAACGAACCATCGTGACTCCCGCTTGTACTAGCGGATCGTGACACTGGTAGTTGGGTTTTTTCTAACAGTTCTAAGGGTTAAATGGTTTCTTGTTTTTAGAGTTAAGTTGTAACTTGAAACTATAAGTAGTTAACCTGTGGCATGTTAGCCTGAAGGATTGTGATCTTGCCTAACAGCTCTTGGAAGTGAGTGCTGCAGCTCCAGTGGTACATGGAACACATCACTAGCTAGGGAAGCTAGGTTTGTCAAATTAAATACAAGGCCTCATTCAAATTAGACTCATGCTGTCTGTGTCATCCTACCTGCAAAGAGCCCTTGCAGTTAAGGTAACAGAGAACATTTTGCATTTTTTAATAAAAAGGAAAAGAGGAATTGTTACAGCTGGTCTGTGTCTGGGCAATTAATTTGACTATAAATAAGAAACCCAGCAGCCCGGTTCCATAAATTGGTCCCTGGGTGAACAATGATAGGATACATTCAAACCCAAACAGGGACTTCATCCAATCATATTCCGTCCTAAGCTGCAGACATCTCACTGGTCAAAGAGCTGGGCAGTGTTAAAACCAGACCAATCAGTGGTTTAAACCCAGGAGTTTCAAACCCCCTATATAAGCAAGCTTCCACAATAAACCATTGCTGTTGTTGCGTGGATTTCTGAGAGTTTGTATCATCCCTGTCTCTGAACAGTGACCCTACATAACAATTAGCTACTACTAGATGAATATCAGGTACTATTTTATTAATGGCCCTTAAATCTTGTACTAATCTCTATTCCCCATTTTTCTTTTAACTGGTACTATTGGTGTGTTACATTCTGATTCACACTCTTTCCATAACCCATATTAAAAAAATATTTATAAGCTTCTCCAACTTTTTCCTTGCCTCCTACTTAATAGAATAGTGGTTTTGCTTTACAGGTCTGGCTTCAGGTTTGAGAGTAATCCTCACCAGTTTGACCACCTTTGATCATCCAGGCATCTCAGTTGCCCGTACCAACAAGGTTACAGCATTCTCTGCCTCGTCTGGGATTTCTTCTACCTCGTTTGATTCCTGTAACATAAAAATCTTTGCCTCTATGGCTTTTGATTCAAGTCTTTGAATTTGTATTTCCCCATCCAGGAAAATTATTTAAGCATCCAATTTTCCCCAACAAGGGGATTGGGCATTCAGGCATATATAAAAATTGATGTGTCCCCAAATGTTTTCCTAATTTAAATGGTAATGGTTGTAAAAACAGTCCTGTTTTCCTTCCTCCCTGTCACACACACACACAATGCTTACAGGTTCCAAGCTAAACTTTCTTCTGCACATATTCAATACAGAATAAGTTGCTCCTGTATCAAATAAAAAAGTTTACCTTTTAATTCCCCAGCAATAATGTAACCAGGGGCTCAGCTGAGGATGATTCTCCTGGTCCTCTTCAGGGGAATTCTTCATCTTCACTTAAAGTTTGATGGTTTGAAGAGCTGGGTTTAGGTTTCCCGTATGCTTTTCCCCAGCCTGGGGACACTTCCTTTGCCAGTATCCTCTTTATTTACAAATTGCCAATGTATACTTCAGCCACCAATTATTACAATACTCAACCAATTTTTTTTCTGAGTGAGGGGTTGTCCCACAATTTCCTCCAATGCTTTAATACGCATCCTAGGGGGGATTTTTTCAGAATCCCCCCTTTCCCTAGATGAGCCACTCCCCATTTAAACCATGTGGTATTCCAAACCAATTACCATTTAGGAGCTCCTAGACGGGAATCTAACCTTTCCCTGTTCCCACCTTAAGTATCTTTAAACCCAACCCAGTGAAGCTTTTGCAGCATCTTATGGGCAGGTTAACACCTTTAAAGTAAAGAATGCCTTTATCTTACCAGTGGTCTTGCTCCAATTTCCTTCAGTCTGGGATTTGCAGGTTCCCCCCAAGAATCCCTCAGTGTCAGCTGGAGGTCCCACAATCCCTCAGATCCATTGAAATTCAGGAGTGGGTCCTGTGGGGAAAATCACACTATGAAAAGCCAGGGTTCATAAAGGAAACACAAGTCCTGCAACTTTATTCGAATAAAGGAAGAGAGTCCTCTGGGGCATATGCCCATGGGGTTTCTCTCTTGAGGTTTCAGAGGATATAGCCTCCTTTTATCCTAAACTCCTGGCTGCATGTTGCCCTCTTCTTTCCCTCTTGGCTGAGGTACTAGGAAGGTACAGCTTTCCCAAACCACCTACCTCACATTCCCCCCTTGAACCTATCATTTTCCCCTGTAGATATAACAGACTGGTCAGACAGAGAGAAAGCTAGATAAATGTTCCCACGAGTTGGTCTGGGAGGCTTTAGGGAGCTGGAGAGAAATAATGATAATCAAATGGAAACAAGAACTGTTTTCCTCATAAAGAGGGTGTCTTCTTAATTAACCAATCATGTGAAATGTTTTAATTAAATGACCAGTCAGGTCCACCTGTAGCAACTAAGGTATAAAAAAGGGAGAGGATCAAATAAATGAGGCTTTTACCATTTGCCTTCTAATACAACTCTGTATCATCTCTGACTCCACACTGACATTCCCCCAAAGTTCAGAAGTTCAAGCTATCTGGGTTTTGCACTAGACTTTGTACAGACACATTTGTCTATTACCCTAAAATTCAGGAGTTCAAACTGTAATCAAACTGTCCAGGTTCTGTAACAAACTTTCATCTTGAGGTTGGTAGAGACATTAAGACCCATTTCAAAGGCATAAACACCCATCTCTCCTAAAGACCCTCACCCACCCAGTTGTTCGTAAAGACATTAGCACCCATCTTTCCTATCAGTCCCATCTGGGTCGCCAAACTTGTTACTAAAAATTGGTAAAAATAAAAACTCCTTAACACTAATGTAGCATTAAGAAGCAGGCATTCTTTATTCAGCCAGATGCACAAGGGGATATCTCCTCCAAAATACTGCGCATGCTGAGTACCCAAAAAGTTCCTGATTATATACTATGTTTTACATATATTTTCACTGATTTTCCTGGACTAGGCATACATGTGATAATAATTTCCCCAAAATCATTAACATATGTTCCCTCCCCTTTATGCATGTGTTCTGTCCTGGAGGTCTCTTTGCTGGTCCCTGGTATTTGGTTACCCGAAAGTCATACCTGACTGCCTGGTGAACTGGTAAAAGTTGGCATAGCTCGGCTGGCTTCTTTCCAGTTCTTCCTACAGAATAATCATGTGGTTCCATAGGCCATTGGCTTTTGAAGAATAAGCATTGCATTAACTCACCAGATGCAAATGATTTTTCATCTGGCAACAGTCCCAGGGGAGGTACCAGGGCATTCCCACCTGAACCTGAGCGAATATAAACCCAAGAGATTTTGTGTTATGTGGACTTTCCCAGGGATTTCCCCCCACTACTTCTTTGGGACTTTCCCACCACCAGATAAATTGTAGATGTTTGAGCTTGGCTGGGTGCCAGGTGTCCACGAAGCTGCTCTATCACTCTCCTTCCCAGTTGGACAGGGAAGAGAAAAAGATGGAAAACAACTCATAGGTTGAGATAAGGCAGTTTACTAAAGCAAAGGAAAAAAAAAAAAACAAGCAAAAGTTTGCACATGCAAAAGCAAAAGGAAAAGTTAATCTCTACTTCTGTTCTGGTTTGAAAGTAAAACCAGTGAGAGACTTCAAGTCAGAAATACTATTTATTAGGAAAAGGGAAAGAGAAAACCAAAATCCATGCAATAATACATAAGAAAAACCACTGACAAAGTCAGAATACAACCTGACACCCTGTTGGTCAGGGTGTTGGTAGCAGTCCAGTTGGATTGGTGGCTGCAGTCCTCCTGGAGTGGCAGGTGTGGTTCTGTTGGTGCAGTGATCCTGTAGAAGGATATAGTCTCCCTCTAAAAAATCCAGTGGAAAAGAAAAGATGGCCATTCCTCTGGGAATCCAGAGGAAAGGATGCTTGTTGTGTCCCAAAACCCAAGATTATATCCAGGTGGGGATGCTTAGCTCGTCCCCCCTGGGCGGAGCATCTCACAATGGGCTTTTATCATTCTATAAATCATGTGGTGGGTCCACTAAACAGAAATGGCTCCTGGAGGTAGTTATTTCTGAGTCATGTGGCAAGGCATTGATGGGCCCATTAACAGGAGATAAGGAAAAAACAATGCCCCTCCTGGTTTCAATAGCTCTTGAGGATGGGAATAGACTATATCTTTATATTGTAACCTAGCACAACTTCCCATCAGTGAGTGATGTTCAGATATTTCCCAGGAAGCAGGGCTTCAGCACGCATAATGGTTTCTCCGGAAAGCAAACTTAGAATAGCGAATGGCCCCCTTCCTCCTCTCTCCCTTAGCTTTTATGTCTGAGCTAAAAAGTTCCTAGGCACAGCAAAATAAAGAAATAAGTAGCACAGCAAATAACAAGAGCCAAAAGCAGTCACTAAGAAGTCCTGAAGTCTAATAAACAGGAAAGAAAGCAGAGTCCATGATCAGCACAGAAGCTTGACAATTAACAACTACAAAAGTTATGTCACAGTCAGATCAAAACTGTTATCTCAAACTTCATGCTGAGTGCCAAAAAAGAACTGTGGTGGGTTGACTCCAGACAACAGCCAAACACCCATCTAGTCACCTGCTTATTTCCCTCTCACATGAGATGGGGAGAAATCAGAAGAAAGGCAAGATGACTCATAGATCAAGATAATTACAGTATAATAGGAAAAGCAAAAGTGTTCATGCAAGCAAAACAAAAAGGAAAGAATTCACAAAGCTTTTGTTCCTGAGCTCAATATCATACAGCATGGAATATCCCTTTGGTCAGTTTGGTCAGTTGTCTTGGTTATGTCCCCTCTGAACTGTTGTTATAGAGCACAACACAGCAAAAAGTACCACGACTCCATCAGAAGGGTGCAAGAGAGATTTATTATAGCAACATGTTGCTTTTATACTCTTTCAAGATATTTACATTCACTTAACATATGCATTCACTGCCCAGTGGTTACAAGAAAGAAAAAAAAAGTTCTCAGTGGTTGACCAAGGAGCCACATCATTCTGTGAGCCAGCTAGAGTCCATATCTCTTAACTTTCTCTCCTTCATCACGTTTCCATGGTGACAACCTTGGTGTCTTCCTTGGGAGGAATATGGGGCTTTCCTTATCATCAGGAAGCCTTTGCTGCCTCACAAGAACAGCACAGAATGTCTTTCCTACACTGAACCTCTTGCCCACTCTCAGCTAACTCACTGTGTGAGAGTGAGCAGGGCACAGTGCGAAAGAAAGCCTTGCTGCTGTGCAAACACTCTCCTGAAATAGCCAAAACATTGCTGTATTAGCATCAGAACTGTTTTTAGTCACAAATACAAACCACAGCACCGTATGGGCTACTATGAAGCAAGCTGACTCCATTCTGTAAGAGTGTGTGGAAGGAGAGTGACTGCTCCTTTAAGGGTTGCACTTTTAGGAGTTAGGGATCGACAATGCAGTTAATTTGAGTAGGCCCAGGTCTGTGTTGAGCTGCATAAATCCCTTGGCCACAGAATAACCTCAGCCAGCTCATTACAACAGAGAAGCCTGCAGGCAGCTCCTGCTTGGTATCAGTGATTACGTCACCTGTATGGTTTCACTTTTACCTAACAGTGCAGCAAGAATTTTTAATGAGGATATATTTTAGAAATAGTTGGAGTTTTGAGGGAAATGAGCTCAAAGGACAAAAAAAAGGAAGAGCTTCTTTCCATGGACAGGATCTGTTCTATGAAGCATGCCATGGGAAAATCCATCTGGTCTAAGTCAAATTACACACAAATGTGGAGTAACCAGCATCTGAAGGGATGCAAGATTTACTCACTATCTATATTCCTCTTATTTTTCTGTCTTAAAGCAGTTATTAAGCCATTTGTTGTTGGGCTTTTCTTATAGAAATCTCTCCTTTGCTATTTCTCTTTCCCCCACACAAGGTGCAGAACACAATGATAAGACCAAACTTCGTCAGTCTCACTAATTGGTAAGGATATGTGGAGTGTGAGAATGTTTAATTTTTCAGTTGGGAGGATAAGGAAAGAGAGTGAGACAAACACAATGAGACATAAACCCTGAGCAATTAGCATTAATAAAGACAATAACCATGACTGGTTCAGGCTCCAGAGGAGGTAAAGACCTGAGACGTAGCTGGGCCAAAAATTCTTGTAGTTCCAGTCTGATCTCTGAAAACCCACAAAGGAACAGAGTGACACAGTGAACATCAAGGCTTATGAGCTTACAACACCTATCATGTGATTAGCACATGAATAGCAAGTGGCTTTTCCAAGGACCATTTATTAAGGAACAAAGCAAACTGTGGGTGAAAGGAGTCTCATGCACATCCTTACCATTGCACACAATTTGACTATAAGCCAACAACTTTATTCTGTAAATATGACAGCCTTAGTGAGCCTTCTTTGAGTTCTCCCTGCTAGGCAGTGAGGAAATGTGTTATATACCTTAAGGGGATTTGATTTTTGGGTGAGAACAGTCTGTAATCTTGAGTTGTATAATATTGGTTCTGAATGACATTGCCACTGTGTGCCGTAACTACTATGGACAATGAAGATATACTGCTCCAGATACACTGGTTGTGAGCTCCTAATGCAGCTTGCAACCGAGACAGAGTAGAGATCCATTCTGAATTAGGTGAAGTGTCTAGGAGAGGTGAAAAGTCTGTGAGGCCAAAGCTGAAGGAAAAACTCGCATGCCGAGACAGCAAGGAGACAGAGAAAGAAAAACAGAAAAGACCACAAGGTCAATTTGCCCCCGACCTAGGAATTCCTTTGATAAAGAAGAACTGGCGATAAATGTCATGCGGAATGAATATGTATGAACCTATTGTGAAACTGTATGCATATGCATTTGGAAGGGGGATAAAAGGAGACCTGAGGTCTTCAGGGGCACGCATGCCTTTTGAGGAGAATTTTCTCCGCATGCGTCTGGCGCCGTAAATAAACATACCGAGCTTTACAACTTTTATAAAGTTGTGAGGTTTCTTCTTTTCTCCGCAAAACATTTTGGCGAGCCAAGCCGGGAGTTCTCTGTCCCCGCAGGGGCAGGGGGGATAGACGGACCTCCAAGGCGCGCCCTAGGATTTTTTTTCCTGGTGGGGCTCCGCTCATCTCAACTTGCCACCTGCGAGGACAGACAAGGACCTGCTGGCCTGCGGAGGAAGATACGGTATGTACTGAGGGGCCCCCGGGGGAGGGAAAGGAGAGCTAGGGAGTAAACCACCCAGAGACGTCTGGGTATAGCTGATGGAGCAGCTGTATTAGAGACGGGGTTCATCGTTCTGATAGAGCGGACCACTAGTGACCCTGGGGGTGGGTCGGGTGAACCCATGTATGTGTGTATTGGGGGTTCATTGTTCTGATAGAGCAGAACTACTGAGCCCGCGTGTGTTTTGTTTGTTTGTTTGTTTGTGTGTGTGTGTGATGTCCGGACACTGTGTTGCTGTATGGTTAATGCAGTGCGGGGGGTGAGTACTACCCGTGTTTGAAACAACCGAGTGAGGCCTGAGGCACCGGCTGCAGCAGGCTGTGGGGGCAGGGAGAGAAGTGCCCCGCGGAGAAGCGAGTGGAGGAATGTCAGTGATGGTATTTATCATGTTTAAATGTAGTGATTTGTGTAGATTTGGTACATTTTAACCGTGAGTATGAGCTCAGAGAGTTCCTTTGCCTTGGATGTTTGGATTTGATCACTAGACTGTGTGCTGTTATTTTGATTGTGTCCAGGAAAAATTGATGTGAGTAAATGCCGAATCATGGTATGCTGTGTTGTGTTGAGAAAAGTGAGCACTTTGAGAGATATGCCCTTTCCCAGTGATTTTGTGTGGTGATTTTCTTCCGCTGCATTGTGGTAATTTGATTCTCAGATTGTATAGTAGTGTTTGTGGAGATTTTAAGATTTTGTTGCAACAAGAGTAGCATTTTACACAGAAGAACTATAGTATGGTGATTTATGCTTAACTACGATAAAGTAAGTTAAAGGAATTCCAAGAATTCTCCCCCTCACAGCAATTCAAGCCTTGGCTCTAGTGAATTTGAGATAAAGGGTGGGGGGAGTGCGTGTGTCTGTGGGCATATCACAGTTTCGGCTGAGACTAGCACAGCCTTTTTGCAAAGCAGTAAAACAAGTGTAAGTAGACACAGTGCTTAATTAGATTGTGCAAGAAGAGAACTAGAAAAGACTGATATTTTGTAAAACAGAGTTTATATAGAAGAGATGAATGAGATGAATTAGTTAATGAGACTTATGAGATTTATGAGACTTCAGCTGGTACTGCAGTAAGTCTGGACTGGAAACAATCTGCTGTAGGGATTTAAAGCTCTCTGTAACAAACAGAATAGCCTGCCTTTGTGGGCAATTCTGGGGAGCCTTTGGTGCATCAAGAGGCTAGCATGCTGTGTGAGGTGACAGTGGCTGTCCCCTGGGCACAGGGACAGCTCTGGCTGCCCCGTCTCCCCAGGGAACACGGGAATGGCCTGTGGGCAGAAGCTGGATGTGCAGGTATTATTGCAGTGCGGTGTTTATGAGAAACACTGGTATTGCTGTTTTGCTGTTCTAATAAATGTCAGGGCACATGCCCCGAGTGTAAATTAGAGGTTTATGGTCAAGCGGATTCAGAACCTAAGGTCTTAGAGCTTGTGTGTGGGAATCACATCTGATACCTGCCACCTGGAGCTGTGTGTATAGGAGGAAAACTGAGAAACTACTGTGAAGGTCTGTAAAAAGGTTTGAGTGGAAGCGAGATAGGGCAAGGAGAAATAAATAATGAGAACTGACCAGAGCAAAGAGGTTCCTAAATTAGCCCCTTTTAGGAGGGGCTCACTGGGAGGAGGTTGCCAGTAAGAGCAGCTCAGAAAATAAAAAGATTTATAATACTTCATTGCTGTTAGTACTGTTTTATAATAGGAAGATAAATGGGATAGAGTTTCTGTACGCTGAAATGTCTTTTTGTTTTAAGAAATCACCCAGAATGGCAAAGAGACTGTGAGACCAGACCGCCCTCTGGTCTTGGCCCTTGAAAAGGAAAACAAGGCAAAGAGAAAGCAAATCAAACATGTTGTTCAGCATGCAGCATAAGATAGCAACGTATGAAATCAAGCAAAGTTTATCATGCTGAAATGCAAAGCAATCACAGTTCGCAAAATGAGTACATATGATTTGTTAAAGGCTCCTCCCAAGGTAAGGGAAGAAGGGTAAAGATGACCTCCCCAAAAGAGAAGAATTTTAGTCGATTCAAGGGCCATATATTCAGTTTTAAATGAAGCTTTAGTACCTGTGGAGAATGTTTATGTTGTAGTGTGGGGAACAACTGAACAACTGGCCAGTCTGAGAAGGCATACTTTTGCAAACCTTTAGAGTAATATGTGTACTATATGGACTTAGAAGCTTTTGTACAATTTGCTCAATTTGCTAAACATTCTCAAATGAAAAAGGTTACTCTGGAGGCAAATGATATAAAGAGGTTAGGCTTAACATTAACAGACACTGAAATTAAAGACATTAGTAAGGAGATATTAGAATAAGTAAATAAGTGTTTTCAAGGGTATGGGCCTCTGCTGTACCAGGGAGAATGAAAGATGCCCCCCATGGTAATCAAGCTTAAGGAACGAACATAACCAGTGAGAGTTGAGTGGCACCCTCAAAAGGAAGATAAGGAAGGAATCAGCCCAATAATTGATAGTACTGGATTAAGGGCTGTCAATAAGATAACACAGAATTTATACCCTGTGGTAGCAAATCCATATACTTTACTAACTTGTCTAATACCTGAGCTAACCTGGTTCACTGTTTTAGGCCTAAGAGATGCCTTCTTTTGCCTCCCTATCCACGAAGCCAGCCAGAAAATTTTTGCATTCAAACACAAGTTCACATAGTCCGTGTGCCTCAAGGCTTCAAAATTCCCCACTCCAATTGGAGAACAGCTTGCAAAGGCCCAGAGTCCCGGGAAGCTCCACAAGAGGAAAGGAGGCTGTTGCAGTACGTGGATGATCTTCTCTAGTAGCCACTCGAATGAGGGAAGCAAGAGAAGCCTGGACGGTAAGCAAGCCTTTTGAATTTCCTAGGACTCCAAGGACGCAGAGACTCAAAGAAAAAGGCACAGGTAGTGAAACAGAAGGTAATCTACCTGGGGTAAGAAGTGAGTGCTGAGCAGCAGACTTTAAGGCAGGGAAGCCCTATGCCAAACCCTGAAACCCCAGACAACGAAAGAACTCCAAACCTTCTTAGGCATGGCAGGGTAGTGCCAGCTGTGGGTTTATAATTATGGACTGTTCGCCAGACCCCTCTACGATCTTATTGCCAATGGAAACAGAGATCTCCAGTGGACAAGAGACGCCACACGGGCCTTTCACCAGCTAGAGAGTGCCCTCATGTCGGCTCCAGCTTTGAAACTTCCAGATGTAAGTAAACCATTCTTTCTATTTTTCCACACAAGGAATTGCCCTGGGAATATTGGCTCAAGACTTGGGTCCGTACCAGAGGGTAGTTGCTTACTTCTCTAAGCAACTAGATGCAACAGCCAAAGGATGGCCAGGTTGCCTCAGAGCTGTAGCAGCAGTTGTGCTGAATATTCAAGAGGCACGCAAGTTTACCCTGGGACAAAAATGACTGTGCTAGTGTCCCACACAGTGTCCGCAGTAGTGGAAGTAAAGGGTGGCCATTGGCTTTCACCACAGAGGTTTCTGAAATGCCAGGCCATCATGGTAGAGCAAGACGATGTAGAGATAGTGGTGACTAATATTTTCAACCCAGCTTCTTTTCTCAGTGGAATCAAGGAGAAGCAGTACACCATGGTTGCCTAGAGACCATTGAAGCTACCTACTCCAGCTGCCCAGACTTAAAGGACACTCCTCCGGACGATGCAGAGACCTGGTTCACTGACAGGAAAGGGACATTGCAAAGTTCACAGTGACTACCTGCAGAGAGGTAATAGAGTCTGGACCCTTGCCAACAGGTACCTCTGCACAGAATGCTGAGATAAATGCATTGACCCATGCCTTAGAAACAACAAAAGGCATTCAGAGTTGTGCATGCGCCATGGAGCCATCTGGAAGGAGAGGGGACTGCTGACCTCACAGGGAAAGAAGAGACAATCCAGCTGCTGGAAGCAGTTCAGCTACCTGAAAAAGCATATTAAGGCACACCAGAGAGTGAGCTTAAAATTGGAGGAAAGAAATGAGCTGGCAGATGGAGAGGCAAAGTAAGCAGCAAAGGGTGAGGTACAGATTTTCCTCGAAGTTAAGCCATAATACAATAATACTAACCAAAAGAGACGTACAACTGCAAGGGGTGGGCTACCATTGAATGGGAGCTAGCAATCCCTTCCCATTTTCGTGGTTACTAGTGAAGGAAGGGCACTAGAAAACACACTAGGGCCTAACTACTTTAAAGCCTTTTATAGAGTGTGGCTCCTTTCTCAAAATGACCAAGGCTGCGAGTGATACAGAGCGCATTGAAATGAAGTGATGACTTTGAAGCAGTAATTTCCACAGGCTTTCTAGAACACACATCTGATTGAAACAATCGTTGTATCATTGTCAGGAATTTATATGCCAGTATCACTCAGGTAAGCCGACAATGTGATCCTTGCCTCCAGACTAACCCCAAAATACCCCCCGGCCGAAACTCGGTCAGACTGGGAGAGGCCATGAGCCTGTACAGCAGTGGCAAATTAACTTTTCAGAACTTCCAAGGAAAGGGGGGTATCAGTATTTACTGGTATTAATAGATACATTTTCAGGATGGCCAGAAACATTCCCCACCAGAACTGTCAAAGCTCAAGAGGTGACCAGATTATTTTTACAAGAAATAATACCACGCTTCAGAGTTCCAGCCACGATATCCTCAGATAAAGAATCACATTTCATTTCCAAAATAGTGCAACAGATTAGTAGCAATCTGGACATAGATTAGGAACGTCTTACCCCATACCACCCCCAATCAAGCGGCCAGGTGGAGAGAATGAATCATTTGATTAAGCAGCAAATCATAAGACTGGGGTAAGAAGTTAATCTACCCTAGCCCAAGCTCTTCCACTAGCACTATTGCAAATTCAAACTAAACCTTGAGCTAAAGGAATGCTGAATCCTTTTGGAATGCCTTATAGAAGACCATATAGAATACAAAGGGAATGTCCAGAATGTCCACCTACATGGTGGCATTAAGCAAACAGCTCAGTGTAATTGAGAAACATGTGGCTGGAACTCGGAGCAGGGAGTTAGATAGCCCGGGTATGATGTATATGTTAAGTCTCTTACAGAGAAGACTTCGGAACCACAGTGGGAGAGACCACTGCAAGTACTTCTCACCACCTTAACTGCAATCAAAATCAAGGAGCAGAATGCCTAGATCCATCACTCTCGGGTGAAGAAGGCCCAGAAGCCCCTTAAGGAGTGACATCAGGAGACAATGAACTGAGACTAAAACTTAGTCGGGCAAAATTAGTATATTGCGGTCGGGAGCAGCTCATACTTTAGTGTACAGAATTGTTTTGTATGTAATTATTACTGAAGTTTTAGAACTAGAGAGTACCTCTATCCAAAGCAATGCTAAATGGCCTTGGTCCCTGGCATTTAATCAGTATACTGGATCCATAGGAAAACCTTCTGAGATAAAAGATTTAAACATATCTACTGTAGTAATCCACGAGAATCAGGTATGTGAAGAGCAAGAATGGCAGGAACAGGAACTGTGGACACTTCAAGGAATCAGAGGAGAAGAAATCAAAGTAGGGTGCCAGGTCATCAATAGGGTAGCTTATGAGAGACCAGTTGTAATTAGTGTCTGAACCTCCCCTGGTGTGTATGAACACCAGGAAGTCTGTGATAACCTAAGTGAATCAGACTGTTGGTGTAATTTCACCTTGATACAGCCTGTAGAAGTGACCTGCCTTTGAGCTCGAATTACTATCAGACTTTCATTTGAATTCAAAGTGGACACTGCACTTTTTACCACAGCAGGGCCTCATACACCCCATACTAGTTCAGACTCTACCCAAACTCCAAACTTGAACCTAACCTAGTAAAGAATGTGACTGAACAACAGCTATTATTCAATCCAGAATGGTCTTTCAAACGTGTGGAGTTGATAATGCAAATTAACATCTCAAAAATCCAACCAGCCTGCTCCTCCTTCCTAAAAACTTCCTTTGAGGGCTGGACAACATGGTTACAAAAACAGGCATATCTCAGGAGCAGAACAAGAAAGGAAGGAGCCAGCTCTCCTGGTGCCTAAAACCAGGAACACCAAGAAATCAGTTTCCTTGGGTCATTTTCCAAGCTGGTTGGCTGAACACCCAGGCAATGGCTGGTAAAGGGTGCTGAACTGCAGGTGGTCAATTAACCCAAGCAAGGAAGGTGATTTTCTTTATTTATAGCTATCCCTTTTCCTACTGAGATTTGGATCAGTGATTGTCCCAGTCTGAGGCAGTTGGATTCTGCTTAAAAGAGGTAAAAAGAGACCCCCCCTCAGAGCTCAGCAGCAGGCTGTAGGATTTTGAGCATCACTTTTGTGCTGAGTGTTTCAAGTAGCAGAAACCTGATCCCAGTTTCTTCTGAGGCACTGCAATGAATTTAGGCTCTTCTCTCAGACTTCCCCTTCATTATTTACTTGAGGCTTGGACCTGCCCTGAACACAGTCCACAGCTTGATCTTAGCTAGGGGCAAGGTGGGTGAAGCTTTGTAGACCAGGAGAGACATTCCTGCTTGCCCCACATCTGGGAAATCAGGTGCTTTGGAGGGGGAAGGAGAGGTTAGATTCCCTGAGGTCTCTACATTTCAGAACAAACATCTGCTTCAAGTATGACCTAAACCTCTGTCAGATACGCTTGTGAAGTGTGTCTGAATTTGCAGTGTGAGCCCAGCATATCCCCCTGGCAGGGAGGGATGGTCATGGACAGAAAGCAGTTCCTGTTCCCCGTAACAAACATCTAACTGGAATATTAGGGACAGAATTAGGAGTTTTAAATGGAATTGATTCAGAAATACTGATGAATAAACTGGCCACTGCAGCAGGTAGCCTAACAAAATTGAAGCAGCCTTTATAGTAATCTCTATTGGTATTAGGAACTAGCCAGTGACAGATTTCAAAAGTACTGCCAAAGTAAGGAAGTATGAAAAGGCCGGGGACCAAGACCACATGTTGATAGTAGAAGCACTTAGTATAGTTCAAGATAATGTGTCTTTAGCTTTCAGTTGTATACAAGCACAGTTATGGATGCAAGCCACAGCAGCTCTGATCATATGGGAAAGGGGTGAAGGTAATTTTCCAGCTGAAATTCAAGAAATTGTGTGGGATAATGCAATTGATTTTGAAAGGAAGTTTCAATCTTGGTGGACTATGGTGAATTTCACCTATGATCCTCTTTCTAATGTAGCAACCGCCTTTGTGCTTACCATACGTAATGCCGCTGTTTGTGTTATCCATCCCATCATTGCCCTAGGATTAAATCATGAAAAACAATACTCTATCCTTCAGAACATAGAGTGTGGGCACGAAAGATGAATGGAAAGTGGCAGACAGTAAACTTGGAATCCTGCATTACTAGAGAGCAGATGGGGTTCATTTGTGAAAGCAATACGATTAATGCCCAAGATGTGTGTCTAGACACTGAACAGAGTATTTGCCACTTTGAAATTCATCCAGTCACTGACCAGAAAACTGTGCTCGTATATACTGGAAAAGGGTGTGTATGCCTGAGAACTGCCTGTGCTGCTGTAAAAATTGATAGCAATGATGTTATTTTGTCTAGTAGAAGTCATTCTAATTTCTGTATTTCTAATTTTGTTAAGATTATTGGGTGTTATTTTTGTACTCAGCCCCAGTGACATCCCACCAGCTGGTTGAAACCAATTATACAATGTATCACAGATTATCACCTACCCCTATTGGGATGGACCTTACATTGGTAAAACAATTAATTAAGCACCAAGACCTACTGGAAATCTTGAAAGAAATCCAAGAAAGAGGAAAGAAAACCTTAATTACTGTCCAACATGATACAAAAGAAATAACTAGAATTCTGCAAAGAATAGAACAAAATGCAGATCATCACTGCTGGGATGTGATCTTTGGATGGTCACCAAATGGAATCTTTAATAAGTTGTGCCACCCCATTGTAGTTTTGATAATATTAGTTGAGATAAGCTTAGGATTATCTATTATATTGTTAATTTGGAACTGGAGAATACTACAACAAATAGCTGTATTAACCTCTTTATCAAACGTACATGGTGGAGCATTAAAAGACACTTATTTTCATGAGGGTTTTCATTAAGTAAAAGAATTTACTTATTTCCTAGGAAAGGGGGGAATGAGACAGAGTAGAGATCCATTCTGAATTAGGTGAAGTGTCTAGGAGAGGTGAAAAGTCTGTGAGGCCAAAGCTGAAGGAAAAGTCAGATGCCGGAGACAGCAAGGAGACAGAGAAAGAAAAACAGAGAAGACCACAAGGTCAATTTGCCCTCGACCTAGGAATTCCTTTGATAATAAAGAAGAACTGGCGATAAATGTCATGCGGAATGAATATGCATGAACCTATTGTGAAACTGTATGCATATGCATTTGGAAGGGGGATAAAAGGAGACCTGAGGTCTTCAGGGGCACGCATGCCTTTTGAGGAGAATTTTCTCCGCATGCGTCTGGCGCCATAAATAAACATACCAAGCTTTACAACTTTTATAAAGTTGTGAGGTTTCTTCTTTTCTCCGCAAAACACAACGAGTTGGCAACACACCAGTCCTCCTGCCCTGGAAGACATCTAGAACAGATAGAACCCGTAGTCATACACTAAATGAACTCAACAGACATCTTGGAGGGATGGCCATTGACTATGGAAATTATACCTGAGCTTGTGCATATATTCAGATGCATATATGCATTTAAATGTATGTATATGTATATAGTTGGAAGGTGTAGGATTTTGGCAAGATGTAGATGGCATAGAATAAGGGGTGTATAATGTTCTGGTTCTGGCAAGGATAGGGTTCTTTTTTGCAGTAGCCAGGAAGGGGGCATGGCTAGGACCCCGAGGCTATTCAATAACGCCTCATGTCATTTTCCAGGCATGGATGAAGGGGTCCCTTCCAGTTGAGCAAGCATGGTGGAGGGAGTGGTTGAGTAGCACAAGTTCCCTCAGTTATTAATATTATTGCTGTTACTGTTAACTTTCTTATTCCATTGCTGTTTCCAGTAAAGTGTTCTTATTTCAACTCATTATTTCTATCCTTTGTGCTCCCAAATTTCCTCTCCAGCCTGCCACAGGGGGAAGGGGGAGTAAGCAAGTGGCATGTGGTTTGGAGTGTTTTTGTGGGAACACTAAACTGGGGAATACCATTCCTAAACCATGAAAATAAAGGAGATCCTCTCACATTGAGTCATGAGGTTCAGAGTTGACCCCCTTGATTTTTCAACTCCTGATGGCGCTCAGGTGTGGCTAGTTACAATTTTAGTCTCAGACTTGGATGAGTTTTGCTTAGTAGTAGTAGTATAGGGTAGTACATAATACAGTATAGCTTAATAAAGCAATTGATCAGCCTTTTGCAATCATGGAGACAATGCTCGTTATTCCCATGTTGGGGGCTCATTGCCACAATAGACATATTTTTACAGCCAACTTCTCTGCCTGGGCAGTGATGTCTTTCCACAATTTAGCAGCCCAGATGGGTTTCCCTCCATGCTGCCAATTGGTCTTTTTCCATCAGTCTAGCCACCCTCACAGTGTTTGCTACCATCCATGAGTCAGTGTAGAGGCAAAGTGCTGGACATTTCTCTCATTCAGCAATATCTAAAGCCAGCTGGATGGCTTTCAACTCTGCAACCTGACTTGATCCACCTTGTCCCTCAATAGCTTCTGCAACTCGCTGCATAGGACTCCATATGACAGCTTTCCATTTTCTATGTATCCCTATGATACAGCAGAAGCCATCAGTGAACAGTGTGTGTTGCTTTTTCATTTTCTGATAGCTGACTATATGGTGGGGCCTCCTCACCATGTAGCCTTTTCCTCCTCTGATGATGATAGTTTGAAATTTTTGCCGTCAAAGCAGTTCGTGAGGACTTCAAAGATCGCATGGAGATTGGGATTTCCTATTTGAGCTTGCTATGTGATGAGCACAGTCCCCTTATTCCACACCACATCAGTGGCAGGATGTGTGGAAGGGACTTTCCCTTTGAACATCCAGCCCAGCACTGGCACTCAGGGCACTAAGAAGAGCTGTACTTCAGTGCCAATCACTTCTGAAGCCGCTCAAACTCCCTCATAAGCTGCTAGTATCTCTTTTTCAGTTGGGGGTGTAACAGGCCTAGAGGCCTAGGATCCTTTGTATCCCCAACTTCAGAACCCCAGGGGTCATCCTCAAGTCTCCCTGGGTACTTTTTGCCAGAGACTCCAGGAAGGACCATTCTCCCCAGATGCAGTGTAGAGCACATTTTTCACATTTTGTCCTGTCCTGAGTGACCCAAGGGCTACTGCATAAACAATCTACTGTTTAATTTGTTCAAAGTTTGTTGTTGTTCAGGATCCCACTTAAAACCATTCTTCTGTGTCACATGATAGGGTTTACAATCTGACTGTACTCTGGAATATGCATTCTCCAAAAACTCACAGCCCCATAGGAAAGCCTGTGTTTCCTTCTTGCTGGTCGGTGGGAATATAGCTGCTATTTTATTGACCATGTCCTTTGGAATCTGACAATGTTGAAGATTGCAATGCAAGATGTTTTCAATTACCATCTGTATGGCAGATTACCTTTGTCAAGTGGGCAGTTTGCTTTCTCTCTCTCTTTAAGTGACCACATTCACACCTGCCTGGGGAGGGGACATCTGCTGATAACAGACTATTGAATGTCACTGCATGACTGATAAGAATTATAACATCCCATTGTGAAATGCTCCGCCCAGAGGGAGGAGCCAAGCATTGCTACCCAGATATAATCCAGAAGTTTTTGAGACACCAGCACGGCTTTCTCCATGGGATTCCCCAGAGGAACAACAGCTGTCTCTTCTTCCACTGGATCTTCAGAGGAAGAATACACCCTTCTCTACAGATCCCCCTTGCTCCAACAGAACCACACCTGATACTCCAGGAGGACTGCAGCTACATTTCCAATTGGACTGCCACCAACACCCTGACCCACAGGGTGTCAGGTTGGGTTCTGAGACTCTGTCAGTGTTGTTCTAGTGTACTGCATTGTTTATTTTATCATTTTATTTTTTTTATTTTCCCTATTAGAGAACTGTTACTTCCTGCTCCCATATTTTTGCCTGAGAGCCCCTTAATTTAAAATTTATAGCAATTCAGAGGGTTGGGGAGGGTTTACATTCTCCATTTCAGGGGAGGCTCCTGCCTTCCTTAGCAGACTCCTGTCTTTCCAAACCAAGATAGACAATGTCTATCTTGCCATTTTACTCCTAAAAACTGATTTTCCTGGGTAGGTCCTTTCACCTTACTTTCTTTTATGGCAAAACTGGCCTTCAAGAAGATCTGGATTATCTTCTCCCCTTTCTCAAAAACTTCCTCTGCTGTGTTGCCCCATATGATGTCATCAATGTATTGCGAGTGTTCTGGAGCATCGCCCTTTTCCAATGCAGTCTGAATAAGTCCATGGCAAATAGTGGGGCTGTGTTTCCACACCTGGGGCAGTCGGTTCCAGGTGTGCTGCACACACTCCCAGTTGAAAGCAAACTATGGCCTGCACTCTGCTGCTAAAGGAATGGAGAAAAATGCATTGGCAATGTCAGTGGTAGCACCACTTTGCTGCCTTGGACTCCAGCTGGTGCTAAAGTTCCAGCATATCTGTCACAGCAGCACTCAGTGATGGTGTGATTTTATTCAGGCCACCATAGTCCACTGTCAGTCTCCACTCTCCCTTGGACTTACACACAGGCTGTATGGGGCTATTGAAGGGTGAGCAAGTCTTGCGGACCACTCCCTGTCTCTCAGTTCATGAATCATCTCATGGATGAGGGTCAAGGAGTCCCGGTTGGTGTGGTATTGCCAACGATGTACTGTTGTGCCTCCACTTTTCTCCTCACAAAGAAAAGCAAGGTACAATTCTTCCCAAAAATATTTCTGGGTTTCACATTCTCTGAACCTCAGAGAAAGGAAAAACAGTTCTTATCATTTGCTGTGCCTGTGTTTGTGCAAAAGTAGAATCCAATATGGAGATTGTTTACCCAAAGTGATGGTGTTTTGTTTCCTTGGCCTATCAGGGCCAAGTGTGTGTGTGTGTGTGTGTGTGTGTGTCGGGACTGTCGACTGACGGTCACGAGATTCTGTGCAGTTGTATGCAGAGTTGAGTGCTTTGCAGATTCAGTTTAGATGTAATGTAACATAGTGTAATATAGTACAGAATAATATAGTATAATAAAGTAATTAATTAGCCTTCTGATATCAATGGAGTCTTACTCGTCATTCTCTCCCCTCATTCGTAGTTGCCTGCAAATTCTATACTGTTGTGATAGCAATTGGTTGTTATGAAGCAGAGCAATGCAGACTCCCCAGGCAGGTGCAAAAGAGAACTCCTTTATTGCAAACACCAGACTTTTTAAAGCAACTAGGCCGTTATCTGTTACATTCCATTTAAGCACAACAAATTTAATTCAACCAACCACCATAAACCACGATGAGAACACATAATGGTTATATAACTCATTTTTCTACCTCTAATTCAGCTGAGTCACTTCCCATAGTTCTTTTCTACTTAGCTGAAGTAACAGGCCTGAGCCATGGTTTTACAAGGGTAACAAGGCCCTTATTTTGTAAGGTTTTACTTATCCGCAACAATTGGTACCTGTTGTTCTTCAACCCTCACAATCCCACAGCAGAAGGGTCCTCTGAGAGACCAGGCAAGGTATTAGGATGTTTAATTTCCTCTGTCTCCACAGCAGCTATCCCAAAAGCCCAACAATGCCCTTTTGGATCCTTGAAATATCCTCTCCTGACGTAATCTGTGACAAGAATTCACAGGGCCTCAGGGCCAGTCACAATAGGGTGTTTTTGCTATTCAGTCTCTCAGGCTGCCCTGGGTTGATAAGGAAGTGAGTTTTTTGGGAAGTTGTGGTCAAACCAATCAGTGCTCTGATTTAAATATTAGCACCTGGTGTGGCCACTGAAGACATGGATATGCCTCTGAGAACACAGGGGGTTAAAAAGCAGAGAACTTCCAGGGGAACTCTCTCTTTGTTCCAGTTGGTGAAAGAGGTCAGACCTTCCCCTGCCCAGCTGTGGGCTGGGTGGGGGAGGGGAAGCCATGTGGCCTGGGGTGAGGTAGGCTGGAGCCCCTGCAGGACAGAGGGGTGGAGGAACACTAAGAGGCATCGGGCAGTGTCACAGTGGTCACAAGGGTCTTCAGGGTGATAGAGAGACGGGAATTTTGAATCCATGTTCAGAAGGCTTGATTTATTATTTTATGATATATATTACATTATGACTATACTAAAAAGAATAGAAGGAAAAGTTCTCAGAAGGCTAGCTAAGATAAGAATAGGAAAGGAATGAATAACAAAGGAGCTCTCTCTGATTCTGTCCCAGAGAGAGCTCGGTCCTTGATTGGCCATTAACAATACACATCCAACATGGGCCAATCACAGGTGCACCTGTTGCATTCCACAGCAGCAGATAACCATTTTTTACACTTTGTTGCTGAAACTTCTCAGCTTCAGCAGGAAAAATCCTAATGAAAGGATTTTAATGAAAAGATGTCTGTGACAGGGCAGCTCCACCTTCCCCCCCCCCCCCCCTCCCGGGAGAGAGAGAGCCTGAGAGCCTGTGCCTGTGACTGTGCTACCTTGAAATTTGATAACATGTGCAGGCAGCACTGCCGAGAAGGAGAAGGGAGGAGGGGTGCAGCGAGAAGGTGTCTGGGCAGGCAGAGCCTGAGATTTTAACCCTTTTCTTGGACAACAAAAACTTTGCAGAGCATTAACCTTCCTAGAAGAGGGACAGACATGAAATAGAAGGAAATGGGCAAGTGTGGTGAAGGTTTGAGCAAGTGAAAAATGTCAGAAGTTGAGAAGAATCCTAGGTGGGAGGAGATGATGGACTGGCCTTTGGCTGGACTTTTCTTGTATAGCCATGGGTAGAACCATTTTTCCTGTAACACAGAGACTGCATTTAGGGGGAGGCAATGGCTTGGAGCCAAGAGAGTGCAGTGATGTTATGTGAAGGAGTGGTGTGAACAGAGGCAGATGAGGAGGGTGTGGTGGTGCCCTCTGTCTTAAGTGAAGAAGATATCTGTTCTCAAGACTCCTCGTCCCCAGGGGGTGAATTTAGGGGGGGCTGGTGTCCTGAAAGTGAGAAACTGTTGCTTTTTTGGAGCTGGGCAAAGCATCCTTAAAAGGGGAACCCTAGAAGCAGTTCTGGTCCATGCGCAGTGGTGAGAGCACTGGACATGGGAGGAAGAGGTCACAAGGACAAATTTTCTCCAGATGGTGCCACGCGTGACGTGGAAACACAAGAGGTTTCAGCTGTGTTTCCTGGGGAAGACTATGGTACAAGAGAGACTGAGAGTTGATTATCTGAGGGGTGGTGATGAACTGAGAGTTGATTATCTGAGGGGTGATAACTGGATTGAGAATCTGATTTTATCTCATTGTTCTGTGGTGAAAATTGGGGAGAGGAGGAGGAATGTTTTGAAAGGTTTTCATTCTGAGTGCTGTGTGTGTTCCTTTTTACATATTGTAAGTTAATAAATTTTTTTCCTTTATTCCTAAGCTGGAGCCTGCTTTGCTCTATTTCTGGTCACATCTCACAGCAGCCACTGGGGATAATATATTTTCGTTGAACTGGCATTGCACCAGCATCAAACCATGACACAAGCTCACTTGAGCTTCCGGTAGTCAGGTGTTGTGATCCCCCTGTCACCCAAGAAATGGAGGATTCTGCCCCTACATAGCTCAATGGCATCAGGGTATATTGTGCACCAGTGTCAACTAAAGCGTTATACTTTTGTGGGTCTGATGTGCCAGGCCATTGGAAGCACACAGTCCAATAGATCTGATTGTCCTTTTCCTCCACCTAGTCAGAGGCAGGGCTCCTCTAGCTCTGGTTATAGTACTCGTTGCTCACTTCTTGTAAATATGACCTGGAGGTGCTTTCAAGAGGAACAGAAGTAACATCAGCCCTCCTATTCTGTCTGAGGACTTGCCTGCTGGAAACTGGAGCAGCCTTTATCCTTGAAGAATTTAATGCAGTGATTGTTCTTCCTCCCAACTCATATACCTGTGCTGCCAGGGCAGAGGTGAGGTTTCCATCCTGCTTCCTCATGTCCTCTCCATGACCATGCAGGTAAAACCACAGTTTACCTCATGGTGTGTACCCTCTCTCTCAAGCAGGGAGCACTTGCTCCCAGTAACGGGGACTCTGGTTCATGCTGGTGGGGGCATCCCAGGTTTTGTGTTGTTGAAATGGCTCCTGAGGTATTAAAGAGTCTTTTTTCCCAGCCCTGTGACTGAAGAAGTTGCGATTCCTCAGCTCTAGTTTTCAAGGTTGTTTATTTTCTCTTATCTATAACATTCTTTCTCTGACCTGCTGAGGTCTGTCTGGCAGGTCGGTTTGTGATACACTGACCGCCCTTGGGGCGGTGTTAGTTTTTTTATACAAAGAACTATGCGTACTTTTTTTGCAATAATTTTCCTGTTGTATTGAATACCTATCACCTATGTTAGACAGTCTGTCTCTACTCTAAACCAATCCAGAAGTGTCACCATCACAGCAGAAGATGGAGGACAAGAAGAAGAAGAAGGACAGGACATGCCCAGATTCCTCCACCTTGCCTCCTGAACTCCCATTCTAAAACCCCAAAATTCTACTTTTTCACCCTGTGACAAATTAACTATTATTCTACTTAAACTCTTGTGGCTTGTAAATCCTCACACAAAGTTGGCAATTTTTTCCATGTCCTAAAATCGAAGGCACAGGTGTTTTTGACTCTGTGCCAAGGTCTCTGAGCCCCTTGCCAGGGTCTCAAGTCATCCAGGGCAGTCAGAGGAATGTCCTGGGTTCCAACAGGGGCATGGGACATTTCCTCTCTAACTTGCTCAAATCTTTCGAGTCTCTCTGTAGTCTTGGATGGTCTTTACACAGACGAAGAACAGGTCAGTAGGGAGGAAAAAGGATGATCTCCATATTGTCTGAGTTTGGGAGTCAGCTGAAGCACTGTTTTCCTTCCTTCCTTCATTGACATCAATGCTGCTGATTTGGTGTATGACAATGGCGCGCAATGGCTGCAGTCCTCTTGAAGTGGTAGATGTGATTCTGTCACACGGATTGTGCGCGCTAGACCTCATCTGGGTCTCGTTATTTGAATGCCTAGAGATTACCTCTAACACAGATAATTCTTTCAGGTACTGGATACCTTTCTCCATAGCATTCCATCTGCTTGGGTGTACTACTAGAACATCCTTAAGAGAATACCTTTCCCTTTTGCTTGACAGGAGTCCCCTCCAGAGGCTGAGAGTTTCTGTCCTCTTCCCAATCCCCTTGTCAATGCCCACATCCTGGGACAGGGATTCCAGTTGCTTGGCTTCACTACCATCTAGTTTCATTTCGTCGTCTGTGATATCCCAGCATTGGAGCAGCCGGGTCACCAGGGAGTCACCCAACTGGCTGCTGAAATATTTTTGCATATCTCGCATCTCACCCAGGGATGGGGATTGGGTGATTGTCCCTGCCTCTTCCTTCTGTTATGAGGGTCCTACTTCCTCTTCATCCCTCACTAAGTGAACTGATTTGGCCTTGGATTTCTTCTTCTGTATAGGGGAGACTGCTACCAACAGGGATTGCTCCTCTGGTTCAGCTGCAGTTTAGGTGGCCACAGTGCCTGTTGGTCTTTTTTCCTCCTCGCCCCAATGAGGCTGCTGCCTAGTATACAGTAGTGTCCAATAAAGAGTAGCCAGGGCCCAGCAAGTTGCATAACTTTGCACCTCTCTGGCGCTGCCACAGCATTTTTCCATCACATATTTTATTACTTTAACAGGGTCCTGTTCAAGGGGTGAACTTCCAAACCATTGAACAAGTCCTCCAAATACTGTCCCACATCCTCCCATATTCCATGCCATTCACGTCCTCCAAGATGCAGGTGCAGTGCCCTGTCACTGTAGCCGAACCTTGGTTCACTCATAGTGCTCTCACCACAGGATGCAGGAGCAGAGGTAGGGGTTCCACAACTCACTTGTTACTTTAATCCAGGGATGCAGGATCGGGGGGTTTCCCTCAGGCGGGCATCATTTGGTCCAGGAGGCCTCAGGGTGTCTCGCAGCAGGCGATGATGGTGGTGTGGGGAGAAGCTCAAGGATTCTGCCCTTCGCTTTCCCTTCCACATTTTGCACCTGTAATCCCTTCCTTTTTATGGGCCTCAAGGAAGGCTACTCGCAGTCCATACTGCACATAGTTTTCAGGTGTTCAAGAGTGATTATGATAAGCAGACATAATGACAAAGCCCTTTTTGAAACCTTTCTCTTATTATCAGGCTCTTACAGATGCTGAGGGAATACACTTCCCCTATTACGTTTAAATGCCATGTGTTCCATGGGGTTGGTGGTCGGAGACGGGGACAACACATACACCTCAAAGTTCCATGCGACAAACAGCCTGTTTTATTGTTCAAACCTAGTATGTATAGGGAGTTTGAAAACCCTGGTCTCAACTGCTGATTGGTCTGATCCCCATACAGCCCAGCTCCTGACCAGTGAGATGTCTGCAGCTTAGGATGGAACGTAATTGGTTGAGGTTCCTGTCTGTCAGCCCAGGGTCTGGTTTATGGAAATGAGCTGGGTTTCTTATTTATCAGTACAAACCAGCTTGTACAGTAATATTCCCCAGCTGATGGGAAACCCTGTCCCTGTCTCAAAGAGGGAGAGTCTGATGGTGCAACAGTGGAACCCACAGATGTTACAACTGTCCAGGTTCCAGCTGAACTGCAAGGGCAGTCACAGCCAGCAGCAGTCGCCCCTGTGCAGAGGAGGAAGTATAAGACCAAATCAGCGCACCCAGTTAATGATGATGGGGAATCAGGGCCCTCACAACCAGCGAAGGAGCCAGAGCCTGAAATCATCACTGAGTCCCACAACAGTCACTGTAATCTGTAGAAAGACATTGTGCAACAGGGACGTGAAGCTTAAGCAACCTGGTTACTTCGGATTTGGGACCTTACAGGTACAGGCATGTAACTAGATAGTGGCAAAGCAAGAAATTTGGGATCCTAGACCCAGGACACAGGTAGTGATGAGGTGTTCTTGAGGGAGTCGGGGCCCCTTCCTCTCTGGAAGCAGCTTTTAATGAGTGTGAGAGAGAGGTTTGTTCAGAGACAGAATGCAGGATCACCATCATAGAATGCCTTGGAAGGCCTTGGAAGAAAGGGATCTAATGCATGAGAGAAGTGGCAATACTGGAGATACCTTTTTGGAAGGGATGGACAGCACAATAATGACCCTGACAAGGTCAGGTGCACAGGGCAAATGTTGTGGAGCTTTGCATATCTGGGGCCATCTGAATACTCCAACTTCATGGCAACAACACATTTCAAGGACAACTAAGAGAGAGTGGGTTCCATAGCCAGCAAACTCGGGAATTATGAGACCATGGTCCATGTCCTGATGCAGACTCACATCTCTGCTGTGGTTGAGAGTTTCAAAGGGGAGATGAGGGAGGAGATGAGGGACAACAGTTTCCATGTGGCACCAGTGCAAACCAGAGGCTCCGCAATCAGAGCTCAATGTCCCCTAGCTAGGGAGAGGGGGATACACCCCACTAGCTGGCCTGTGGTTCTTCCTGTGTGGCCATAGGGAAGATATGAGAAGGTGGGATGGAAAACCCACTTCTCTCCTGGCAGCATGGGTGCGTCAACTTAAGAAGGAAAACATTAACTGAGCAAGTTCTGCTAAAGTGAAGGTAGCCTCAGCCTCCCATGACTGAGCCTCTAGGTATAACAGAAGGGAGGATGATATGTCTGATCCCCTTGAAGGAACCTCTAGAACATATGCCCGGAAAGGGAATGATAACCGGGGCTAGAGGGACCCTGCCTCTATCCAGGAAGAGGCACAGGAGAATCAGGTCTTTTGGACAGTGTGGATCCGATGGCCTGGCACATCAGAGCCACAAAAATAAGAAGCGTTGGTTGATACTGGTGCACAGTGTACCCTAATGTCATTGGGACATGTGGAGGCAGAACCTGTTTCTATTGCTGGAGTGACAGTGGAATCACAGCAGTTGGAAGCCAAGGTGAGCCTGACTGGGAAGGAGTGGCCAAAACATCCTACTGTGACTGGCCCAGAGACCCTGTGTATTCTGGGCATAGACTTCCTCTGGAATGGCTATTAAAAAGACCCAAAAGGACTCATTTGGGCTTTTGGGATAGTTGCTGTGGAGGCTGAGGGCATTAGGCAATTTAATATGTTGCCTGGACTGTCAGAAAATCCTTCTTCCATCGGACTCCCGAAGGTGGACCAATTGCCACCTTGGCAGTGCACCGTCAGCACTATCTGAAGAATCCAGATGCTGTGATCTCCATCCAGAATGTGATCCGTGAGCTGGAGAGCCAAGGGGTGGTCAACAAAAACCACTCACCCTTCAACAGTCCCATGTGGCTCATGCACAAGTTTGACAGGGAATGGAGATTGACTGTGGACTATCGCAGCTTGAATGAAGTGACTCCACTACTGAGCGCTGTTGTGCCGGATATGCTGGAACTCCAGTACGAGCTGGAGTCCAAAGAGGCAAAGTGGTACCCCACTATTGTCGCAGACATTTTTTCACAGAAATACTTTCTTTCAGATTTCTGCGTCTTCTGGAAGACAGAGGCCTCAGAAGAGAATGTAAACAATTGTTATCAGCTGCTGTGGAATGCAATAGGATGCACCTATTTTGACCTGTCATTGGTTCATGTTCCCATGTTTATAATTAAGGGCCAATCACAGGAGCAAGCCGGGGACTGAGTCCCTGGACACAACTTTGTTATGGATTCTTTCTTTCTATTCTTAGCTTGAGCAGCTCTCTGCAAACTGCTCTCTTTATTCTATTTAGTATAGTTATAATGTATTATATAGCATATATCAATAAATCCAGCCTTCTGATCAGGAAACAAGATTCACCGTCTCTCTCTCACCTCCAGCGACCCACTCAGGATGCTGTAATATCTGGTGACCCCTCGTGTCAGAGCAAAAATTAATTTGATAAGACCAGAGGAGCAAAATTGCTGCACTGGGTAAAAATCCTGTATGTGTAGCATTTGATGGTTGCTTTGAAGTGACCACAGAAGTGGATTCAAGCCAGGAGCTGAAGAACTGAAGATCCTGATTTGGACAGATTTCACAGCCAAGACTGACCACAAAGAGAACCTTCTTCTGGAAAACCTTCAGGAAACATGGTAGACAAGAGCAGCATACCTGCAGAGCTGGCCAGAGCAAGCTGGACTTTTGAAAAAGGTACTGTTCACTTTTCTATCCCTGAGGGTTCAGCCGCGAGAAAATTATGGTTGTTTATATGAGGGAGATACCCCTTGAAGTACGTGGTTCATTTTACTCCTTCAGAGGAGAATCTTATTGCCGTCTGGCAACACTGGTGTAGAGAAGACAGATTTTTTTGGAAAAAACAGATCTTTATGAGTTCTTTCGATGGGCAAAGATTTTTGGGTTCTTTACTGATGTCCTATATGCTTTGGATGTTTTTGTCTGGGAGTGCATGGACTCTATTCTCCAGTTCATCTGGAGCCAGGGATGTGTCCTTCCTTCAATCTACCCAGCATTTATAAAGCTCTTCCCAGTTCTGAAACGCAGAGCAGCCGTCTTTCAATGGATTTCTAACTGCTATGGGCAGGCTCCGTTTCCACCGTCCCCGGTGGGGGATGAGATTCTGCTTCCCAGCCCCCCTTGCTTCGCGGCGGGGGGGGGCTGAAGCTTCGCCGTGCGAAGAAGTGTTTTTTACTCTTTCTCCCGAGCCTTCTCCTCCCCTGCCTTCTCCCCCACAGGGGGGATGGGAATGGACGGTGCTGCCACAGCCGGCCTCGCAGACTCCGCCTCGTTCAGACATGGGGGCGGTACCGGTCTCTGAGGCTTCCCCGCCTCTGCCAGCTCTGTCACTCTGAGCGATCCCATCTCCGCCTCTCCAGGCAGTCCCGCCCACGGCTTCACCGGCCTCCCCGCCCCTGCCAGCGCCTGCGTCGGAGACTGCAGAGACAGTACTTCCGGTCCCCGCTGAGTTGCTAGGCAATGACGACAATGCGTCTCCAGCTTCCGGCTCAGCGGAGGAGAAGATTCCTTTGGCCCCTCCGCCGCTTCCATCGGCCTCCTCACCACCTCAAGCCGAGACAGTACCTGTTCAGGATGGTGCTGAAGACGGTCCCGAACCCGCGGGAACCTTGGGGCAGCCCGTGACTGTTCTTACACTTAGCGTGATTCCCTCCCCGGTTCCGGCTTCCCCCCCGCCGCTTCCATTGTCCCTCCCACCGCTCGGACTGGCCGCCTCAGCGGCTCTGCTGTTGTCAGAGGCTCTGCCCTCCGTGTTGGTGTCAGAGACTGCCCTGGAACCGGCGGTTTGTTCGAGTTCGGACCATCCTGTACTGGCTGCTGTAGCAGCCGCCCCGGCGGAGGGTCTGTCCTTCCGTGGAGCGGGGGCTGCCCGCCAGCTGACTGTTGCAGCAGTCCAGCTGCTTGTTTTTAAGATCAGCATTCTCGGCAGTTTGGGGGGTGGTTTTTCGGGGATGGTCCCATGGAGGCCGCCACCTCTCTTGCGTTCTAGTGGCATGGGGGAGGAGGTGCATCCCGAGAGCCCTGCCTCTGATCCCCAGCCCGGAGAGGGTGGGGGTGATTCCATGGGGCGGATGGAAGATACACCTGCTGCGTTTGCAGTGCAGAGGGAGAGGGCACAGCTGGAGGAGACCATAGCTGGTTTGCTGTGGGGAACAAACATCTCCAGACCCCAGATGGGATTTCTGGGGAAGGCTTCTATTTCCCTGCTGCTGGCATGCCTCAGTGGTTTTGGGGAAAGGAAGCGTGTAACCACCCGTGCTGCCCTTGTACTGGCAGCAGGGTACAGGCCTATGGGAATGCAGAGCCTGCTTCATGGGTTTGGCCTGGGCCGTTGGGCTCAGGAAGTTCCTGGGCTGGGCCCACTGCGTGGCCTCCTTATGTTTCTGGGAATTCTGGTTCCTCCTACCGGTCCTGGTCCCCCTTTGTGGGCCAGTTTTGGGGTTCCTGGTCCAGCATGGGCCAGGGCCCCCAGGGCCTTTCCTTCTCTGGCACTGCTCTGCTGCTCTTTTGCTTTTGATCAAAAAAAAAAAAAAAAATTTAAATTAAATATAAAAGATTGAAAATAGCGGGCAGCAGCTCTGAAGCACTGAAGCATTGAAGTGCCAGAAAAGGACATTCCAAAATTGTTTGAAATTGTTGTAAGACTGTCAATGGTTTTTGATAACTATTGATGGGATTCTTTTGCAGCGAGTTTGTTTTCAGGACCAAAAAGGACTCTCAGATGTCCAAAAGAAACAACTTCAGCTGATGGAGTGTTCCTGAAACTCAGCTGCATGGACTTGAATTTTCTTTGCATTGTTTTTTGCATTTTTCTTAGATTGTAGGATTTTTTTAATGATTTGTTAGTATTGTATATTTTACAGGTGAAGAAATTTCCTGTTCATTTCACATCAGCATTTTTCTTTTTAATTTATACAATTTAGAAAGGTGAGATGTCGCAGACATTTTTTCATAGAAATCCTTTCTTTGGGATTTGTTCATCTTCTGGGAAGCTGAGGCCCCAGAAGAAGAATGTAAACAATTGTTATCAGCTGCTGTGGAATGCAATAGGATGCACCTATTTTGACCTGTCATTGGTTCATGTTCCCATGTTTATAATTAAGGGCCAATCACAGGAGCAAGCCGGGGACTGAGTCCCTGGACACAACTTTGTTATGGATTCTTTCTTTCTATTCTTAGCTTGAGCAGCTCTCTGCAAACTTCTCTCTTTATTCTATTTAGTATATTTATAATGTATTATATAGCATATATCAATAAATCCAGCCTTCTGATCAGGAAACAAGATTCACCGTCTCTCTCTCACCTCCAGCGACCCACTCAGGACGCTGTAATACACTATGGACATTGCTAATGCATTTTTCTGTATTCCTCTGGCAACAGAATGCAGGCCTCTGTTTGCTTTCACCTGGACGGGCGTGCAGTACAACTGGAACCGACTGCCCCAAGGGTGGAAACACAGCTCCACCATCGGCCATGGGCTGATCCAAGCTGCACTGGAGAAGGGTGAGGCTCTGGAACATCTGCAATATATTGACGACATCATTGTGTGAGGGAACATAGCAAAGCAAGTATTTGAGAAAGGAAAGATCACCCAGATTCTCCTGGAAGCTGGCTTCGTGATGAAAGAGTACAGTCAAGGGACCTGCCTGAGAAATCCAGTTCCTGGGAGTGAAGTGGCAAGACAGACAGAGTCAGAGTCCTACTAGGTCATCAATAAGATCACAGCAATGTCTCCACTAGCCAGCAAGAAGGAAACACAAGCTTTCCTAGGCACCATAGTTTTCTGGAGGATGCATATCCCTGAGTACAGCCAGAGTATGAGCCATCTCTACCTGGTTACCTGCAAAAAGAACCATTTCCACTGCTGCCTGAACAGCAACAAGCCTTTGCCCAGATCAAGCAGGAGATTGCTCATGCGGTAGCCCTTGGCTGAGTCAGGACAGGACCAGAGGTAAAGAATGAGCTTTACTCTGCAGTCATGAGCAATTGTTTGTCCTGGAGTCTTTGGCAGAAGGTGCCTGGGGAGACTCGAGGCCGACCAGTGGGATTCTGGAGCCGAATTTACAGAGGGTCTGAAGTTAACTACACCCCAACAGAGAAGGAAATCTTGGCCTCTTATGAAGGAATCCAAGCTGCCTCAGAAGTAATCAGCACAGAAGCACAACTCCGCCTGGTACCCTGACTACCAGTACTGGGGTGGATGTTTAAAGGAGAGGTTCCCTCTACCCACCATGCCACCAATGCCACATGGAGCAAATGGACTACCCTCATCACACAGCACACCCTTATTGGAAACCCGAATCACCCTGGGATTTTGGAAATAGTAATGAATTAGCCTGAATGTGAGAGCTTTGGTCTGATTGATGAGGAGGAGCAGGAACAGGTGACACATGCAGAGGAAGCTTCACTGTACAACTGCCAGCATGTCTTAGGTTACAATGTAAGATGTAACCAAAAGTATGTATTCTATTACCACCTATGTAAATCGTTAAGATAAGTGAGGCAGTGTGGATGGGGTGGTTTAGTCAGAAAGCGAAACAGATAACTTTCCTAGGCATCGTCCTGGGGAAAGTTGTGAGAATGCTCAGAGAAAGAATTTAAACAATTCTTATCTTAATCTCTGCATCTGGTGTTTGTGAAAATGTGGAATGTTTGTACGTGATGTTTATGGAAAGATATTTTACCAGAAGGTGTTGTTCCTAATTAACCAATGGTGTGAAGGGTGTTGTTAAGAACCAATCAGGTTCTGGGTGAATGATCCTGCCTATAAAATATGTGACGTTCCTAAAAAATCTCACTTTTTGCCTTCTGATCATTGGAGTCAATGTCACTTTCCTTCAGCAATTCCTAACTCAATGGCAACAAGGCAGTGTTCTTTATCTTCTCTATGACTCATCCCTGATAACTCCCTCCAGGGGCTATCTCTGCTAATGGGCCATCAAGGTCTCCCAGCATGACTCATACAATTACATCATCCCATTGTGAGATGCTCTGCCCAGGGGAAGGAACCAAGCATCCCTACCTGGATGTAATCTGAGGCTTGGAATACCATGGGCAACCTTACCTACTGGATTCAGAGAGGACAAGAACTACATAACCACCACTGGACCTTCAGAGGAAGACCAGACCCTTCTACAGGATCACTGCTTCAACAGAACCGCATCTATCACTTCAACAGGAATGCAGCCACCATTTAATCGGAGTGCAACCACCACCCAGACCAACAGGGTGTCAGGTAGTATCCTTACTTTGTCAGTTTAAGCCAGTGTTTTCTGTCTTTATTTAAATTTTCCTGTTAAATTGTAGTTTTGACTTGGAATCTCTTACTGGTTTGTTTTCAAACTAGTACACAGCAGAAGAAACATGTTACGCTCTTTTGACTGATGATTGCTGTCGCATTGTAGGGACAAATCAAAAATGGAAAGCAGCCGAATGGAGTCTCATGCGACAGGTGGCAGAAGCTACTGAAGGAGGTGGGTCAAGCCAATTTGCTGAACTCAAAGCCATCCAATATGCCCTGGACATTGCTGAAAGAGAGAAATGGCCGAAACTCTACCTTTACACTGATTTGTGGGTGGTAACCAATGCTTTGTGGGGTTGACTAGAAAGGTGGAAAAATCCAACTGGCAGCATAGGGAAAAACCAATCTGGGCTTCTGAAAAATGTCAAGACATTGCCACTCGGGTAGAGAAGCTAACTGTGGAAGTCCATCATGTGGATGCCCATGTCCCCAAGAGTCAGGCTAAGAGAAGCACTGAAACAACAAACAGGTAGTACAGGCAGCAAAAATAGAGGTGTCATAGATAGACTCGGATTGGCAACACAAGGGAGAGCTGTTTCTAGCTTGATGGGCCCATGATGCCTCAGGCCATAAGGGCAGAGATGCCACCTATAAGTGGGCACGAGAGCTGTGGGATCTCAGCACCTCAGGACAGAGGTGCAGAGTGGCCAAGACCACCCTTGGGGGGCTCGGGAGTCCTGGAATGTTGCCAGAAGTGTCTGGTGGCAGGACTTTGATCCTACACAGGAGACGACACCTGTATGAGGACTGGGAGGATTTCACTGGGGTGAGTGGTGAAGGGATAAGTTAATTAGAGTGTAGAACACAGGGTTTAGGATTTCTGTACAGGGGGGTCTAAAGAAGTAAGATGGAGGAATTGGGGCGTGTCCTGTCCTTCTTCTTCTTCTTCTTGGCCTCCATCTTCTGTGGTGATGGTGGCACTTTGGGATTGGTCTTTACTAGAAGTGCACCGGTTAATAAGAGTAGAAGGTATTGGGGAAAAATTATAAATATTGTATACGTAACTTCGGGTATAAAGATAAGTGACCGCCCTGGGGGCTCTCAGTGTGCTCATGGCTGGCTTGCTGTGCAGACCTCTGTTGGGCTGAAAGAAAATCTTTTAGATAAACAATTAATAAACACCGAGACCGAGAAAAGATCAGAAGTCTCTCCTCGTCCTTTGAAGCGCCGGGCTGTCCAAGGCCACCCTGGGCCTTTCCAGGCCACCTAAACAGCCGAGAAACCGACAAGTGGCGTTCGCTGCGTGGGCTACTCCCCACCAACCCTTTTGGGGGGGGATCAGCCCTGAAGAGCTGAAGAGCTGAAGAGCTGAAAAGCCAAGAGGGCAGCTCCAATCTAGGACGAGTTCCCAGGAGAGCACTGATAGCTCCTGAGGAGAGAAGCCTGAAGAAAAAAAAAAAGAAGAAAAAAAAACAACAAAAAAAAACGGCCAGAAGAGTCTGCAAAAAACAGCAGTCACTGAGAATTACATCTCTCAGCTTCTACCGAAGACAGTTCGTAGCAGAGCAGCCTGGATCGGAACCGGAAGGCGCCTCTGGATCCTTCTCCCGTGACCTGCTGGACAGATACTGGGAGCCTTCGGACCGCTCTGACGACAGATTCGGTGAGAAGGTCAAAAAATAAGAACATAATTGCACACTCTACCAGGAACAACGGGAAATTTTGTCCGCCTTACAAGGCGTGGCTCAAACACACACAGAAGGGATCCCAAAGAAAGAATTAAAACAGTTATTGTTGTGGGCAAGGCTTAATTACCCACTTGCCGAAACATGCCTGCTATTCGAAGTGGGGTTTTGGCAGGAAATCAATAGGCACTTATATTTCTTAGCGACAAAAAAAGACGAGACAGCATTAAAGCTGCTCTCGCCGGCAAGAGTAATGCTAGAAAGGCATTTCAGTACAGTCGAAAAGACTGGGAGAGCAACGAAAAGTTGCGGCACCCTCGGAAGGAGGGAGGGGGGGAAGCAAAGCTCCAGGAAACATTTAGCTCTGGCCTCAAGAAGCCAGGGGGAAAGGGCTCTCGAGAAAAGAGAGCAGGAAATAATATTAAAACCCCCGGTCCCAAAACCCAGAAACCCCAGAAAGCTCCTAAAGCGTCCTGAAACTCCGGAGAGTACAGGGGAGTCAGGATCGGAAGGGGGGGTGCAGGGGGCAGAGAAGGGATCGGGGGGGGGGGGGTTCCTCGTGGGGGGCACGGCACGGCAGCGGCGGAGCAGGCGGGGAGCGCGGGTGAAGAGATACTGGGAGACACGAGTCCCGGTGCGGCTTTTGTCAGCGCGGTGCCGGGGGTGGCGGCCGCCCCGGCCGGCAGAATAGCGGAGACGCGCGCGGCGGGCAAAACTCGCAAGAACCGGGGGGGGGTGTCACATACCAGCGCGGGGGCGGTAAACACGGGCGGCGAAATGGGGGAAATTGCGCAGCCCCAAAGGGCCACCGTAGAGAGACGCGGGAGGCGCGCGGTTGTGATGTCAGACCCGGTGCGAAGGGCGGCTCGGATCGCGGAACGCACCCGGGTGCTGGCGGGGGGCGGGCTGTACACACCGGTGGGAGGAGTGGACACAGCGTCAGAGTCAGGGACAGACCGAGGGAGGAGACCTCGGAGGTGGAACAAGGGGGAGAGAGTGACGTCAGCTCGGGAGAGACAGGGAGCGGCTCGGAGAGCACCCATGCGCAGAGAGCAGAGCGCAGGCGGGGGCGGGCCCGATCCCCTGTGACGTCTCGGGCAAGGAGGGGCCGTGCTCGGGATCCTATATCCCGGGGCCCCACACCCTCTTCAGACTTGGTACCTCTGGTTGTAACCCTTGGAGTCCCAGTCCCTTCCCTTCAAGGGAGACGTTCTGGTGTTCAAGCTCCATTCCCAGCTGAATTAAAAGCCAGGCAGACACGGTCTCAAAACGAGATCACGAACACGGCAGTCGACAGGACGAGGGGCAGTCGAGCTCATGCTGTCATCCGAGCTCGGGAGGCTGGTGACAGCGCCACCTAGTGGGGGGCAAGGCTTTCGCTTGTGTTTCCACAGATCGAGGTGTGACGTGGGTGTCGGAACGACACGTGAAACCATTTCGAGTGCGAGAACATGAAAACGCGGATCCAAGAAACAAAGAGACGAGTACTCAGACAGGAGTCGAGACTCAGACTGCACAGAACGATTCAGAAGAAAAAAAAAAATAAAAGGCTAAAGACTTTGGGGGAATTTTCTCTAGGGTCTTGAATGACAAGCAGAGCAATGATTCCACGCAGAAGCAGAGTCGTGGGTTTTATGATGCTTATGTGCGTCATTCTTTCATTCATTGCAGTAAGCAAATGGGGGTAATTTACCTATTACTCAGCCAAGGCAAAATGTATGGGAGACTTTAGCTCAGGCAGCAAATTTAGATAGTATTTGCCTGACACATTCGAGGCCAGGAAAACCATTTTCAGCATGCATGGTTGGATTGCCAGTGAACGAATGGCCAGTTCCAGGGCACTCCGCCGTTAACATTTCGCAGGTCATTAAAGATCCTGTGAAAGAGTGGTGTGCTTGGACACATCTACTTCCTGTGGCTTCTACAGAACCTCAGGAATTGGAGATTTTTGGGTCCATGACAATGGAACTCTGCATGCAGTTTGAGGCTCCGAATGTCACAAAGGCAAAAACTGTCGATTTGACTCCCATTCATGAATTCTATAAGAATGCGTCAGCATGGTGTAAATATACAGAGAAAACTACCAAAGGATCGGTCCAAGTCCCAGTGGAATTGCCACGGGGTTTGTTCTTAATTTGCGGGGACAGAATTTGGCACGGCATTCCTGCTAATGCCACGGGAGGTCCATGCAGCATTGGGGAAATTTCAATGCTATCGCCTGATTTGAACATGTTAAGGGAGAGAAAACGCAGAGAAAAAAGATCAATAGAACATTATGCGGCAGATTGCAATGATAAAATATTTTCTTGGGACAAGAAAGCGAGTATTGCTACAGCAATCTTCTCACCTCAAGCAGCATCAGGGGTAGCCTTGACTCAAGTCGACCGCATGGGTTGTTGGTTGAGCAAACATGCACGGTATGTGTCTGTCGCATTGGATGACATGTTAAAAGACATCAGTGGTGTAAGGCAGGCGACTCTTCAAAACAGAGCGGCGATCGATTATCTATTGCTCGCTCATGGACATGGGTGTGAAGAGTTTGAAGGGATGTGCTGCATGAATCTCTCAGATCATTCAAGGTCAATTCATGAAAGTATCAAAAATATAAAGGACAGCATAAATAAGCTTGGCGAGATCACAGGATCATGGATCAATCAGCTGGTAGAATTCTCTGACATCTCTCCCATTTGGAGAGGAATTTTAAGGGTAGGATTCTATGTTTTAATAGATCTCCTAGTCCTCATACTTGTCGTCCCATGCATATTTGCATGTTTAAAACACGCTATGAATCGGATAGCAAAAGAGGTCTTCCTGGTGCAAACAGAAGGGGGAGATGTGGGATCTCAGCACCTCAGGACAGAGGTGCAGAGTGGCCAAGACCACCCTTGGGGGGCTCGGGAGTCCTGGAATGTTGCCAGAAGTGTCTGGTGGCAGGACTTTGATCCTACACAGGAGACGACACCTGTATGAGGACTGGGAGGATTTCACTGGGGTGAGTGGTGAAGGGATAAGTTAATTAGAGTGTAGAACACAGGGTTTAGGATTTCTGTACAGGGGGGTCTAAAGAAGTAAGATGGAGGAATTGGGGCGTGTCCTGTCCTTCGTCTTCTTCTTCTTCTTCTTGGCCTCCATCTTCTGTGGTGATGGTGGCACTTTGGGATTGGTCTTTACTAGAAGTGCACCGGTTAATAAGAGTAGAAGGTATTGGGGAAAAATTATAAATATTGTATACGTAACTTCGGGTATAAAGATAAGTGACCGCCCCGGGGGCTCTCAGTGTGCTCATGGCTGGCTTGCTGTGCAGACCTCTGTTGGGCTGAAAGAAAATCTTTTAGATAAACAATTAATAAACACCGAGACCGAGAAAAGATCAGAAGTCTCTCCTCGTCCTTTGAAGCGCCGGGCTGTCCAAGGCCACCCTGGGCCTTTCCAGGCCACCTAATCAGCCGAGAAACTGACAGAGAGCGAGGGGTGGATTTAACCATAGACAGTATCTCTCAGGTTATCCATGATTGTGAGATGTGCACTGAAATCAAGAAGGCCAAGCAGGTGAAGCCCCTGTGGTATGGGGGGCAGTGGTCCAAATATAAGTATGGGGAGGCCTGGCAGATCGGTTACATCACGCTGCCTCAAACCTGCCAAGGCAAATTCTACCTGCTCACAATGGTAGAAGCCACCACAGGATGGTTGGAGACTGTACTGGTTCAGGGCAAATTTGGGAGAGAAACCCCAAAGGGGTTCCTCTAGAAAAGCAGATTCAGTTGGCCCCTCCCCCCAACCGGTCCAGGAGAAAATACCTCCTTGGAGAAAAGTGGAAAAAACTGTTTATTAAACAATAAAACCTAAGCAATATTAAACAATAAAACCTCTTGCTGCTTCAAAAGAGATGACAAACTCAGAAAAGTCCCCTCCCTGGGTTGCAGCTTGGCTCACTTAGTCTCTTATCAGTCCCTCCAATGCTGGAAATGTTGCGGCCCAGGCCCGGCCTGGTGAGCCACAGGTGCAAGCTGCCAGTGCTCTTCTGGGTGTTCAGTCCAGAGCAGATTTAAACAGGTCCAAAGAAAAGGGAAAAAAAAACCCCAAAACAAAACCCCAAAGTCCAGGGAACTTCTTTGCCTCATTTAGCTAAAACTAACTAAAACAAAGGAGAGCTCTGTCCCACTGTCTGTCCATTCGCAGACAACAACAGTCCAGGAGGAGGAATGTGGAGGAGTGAATTCAGTGTCTGAAAACAAACTGCGCGCTTCTTCTCTCCCCCCTTCACTCTCTGAAATAAGTCTTAAAGGTACAAAACTTATTCAGCATAAACAGAACAAGATGATTGGAGATAAAAGCATCATATAGTCAACCCAGGACAGTGACCTACCCTGTGCCTCATGCTACTGCCCATAACATCCTGGGCCTTGAAAAGCAGGTCCTTTGCAGGCATGGTACCCTCAAGAGAATTTCATCCAATAACCAGACTCATTTCAAGAACTGTAGCAATGAGACATGGACCTCCTCCTTGCTTGTTCCAAAGAAAATAATTTATTGCAAAAAAACAGGCCTTTTTATGCTCTAAACTTAAGTAAAACAAGCACACATTGGCTGTCTGCCACTGTGGTGTCACTGTTCATGCGTCCTTTTACCCAACCACCTTTTTGATCATGTAGTGCCCATGCGTCTCCCCAACCAATCCCTGCCCCACTCCAGTTATGCAATTTGTTCTTTGGTTGTATAACCTGCTTTTTACCTCGCTGTTAGCTGAACCTTTCCCAGAGTGCTTTCTGGTGAGTAAGAGTGAACAGAAGTGAACAGGATTTAACAAAGGTGAAAAAGGCCCTTATTCTTGAAGGCTTTTCTTATCTCCCATGACCTCGGGGTCTCTAGCTGGTCAGAGTGACCCCGAGATATGTTAGAAAGTCTCTTTTCCCAGCCCAGCAGTTGAAGAAGGAGTCAGAACTCTTCATTTCTCGGTCTCAAGGTTGTTTATTGTATCTTATCTATAAAATTCTTTCTCCTGTCCTGTCGAGGTCCACTCAGCAAGACAGTCAGAGGCACTCTGCCTGCCCCCGGGGCGGTGTTATCTTTTTAGACTAAAAACTATGTGTACAATATTTACAATTACTTTTCAATACCTATCATCTACGTTAGACAGTGAGCTTCTATTCTAAACCAATCTAAAAGTGCCAACATCACAGCAGAAGATGGAGGCCAAGAAGAAGAAGGAGGAAGGCTGGACATGCTCAGATTCCTCCATCTTGCCTCCTGAACTCCCATTCTAAAAAACGTCAAAAATCTATTTTTCACCTCATGATAAATTCACTATCATTCTACTTAATCTTTCGTGGCTTGTAATTCTTCATATAAAGGTTGGTAATTGTTTTTTCCAAGGGCTAAATCAAAGGCACAGGGGTCTTGGGCTCTGTGCCAGGGTCTCTGAGCCCCCTGGGCAGGGGCTCGAGTCCTCCAGGGCAGCCAGAGGAATTTCCTGGATTCCGACACCACGAAAAACAGCCTCATAAACACCTGGGCTAGGGAACATGGCATTGAGTGGGTGTACCACATTCCTTAACATGCACCAGCTGCTGGGAAACTTGAGCTGTGCAAAAGAATGCTAAAAATCACCTTGGAGGCACTGGGCAGGGGGACTTTCAAAAATTGGGAGCTGTATTTAGCAAAGGCCACCTGGTTAGTTAACACCAGAGGTTCCACAAATCAAGCTGGCCCTGCCCAGTCTGAACCCCTGCATAAAGGAGAAAGAGATAAGATTCCAGTGGTACATATGAAAGGTATGTTAGGAAAGTCTGTTTGGATTAATTCTGCCTCAAGTAAAGACAAACCCATCTGTGGGATTGTTTTTGCTCAGGGTCCTGGTTGCACATGGTGAGTGGTGCAGAGGGATGGGGAAACACGTGGTTCCAGGAAGACAAAGACAAGATTGTGGAGAGGCTCTCCTAGCTCAACCCTTCATCCCTGGAGCAAAAAAACCAACCAAATAAACAAACAAACAAACCAGGATGGCAGGGACTTATGGAGCTATTCTGGTGTGAGATGGGGGGTGCTGGTGCTGCCTGGGGCAGCTCTGGCCTTGCAGTGTCAGTTTGCCTGCTCCCTTTCTGTGACAGCATTGGTGTGTGTGTGAGAGGTAGGTCTTGACACTTGCTGCCTCTTCCTGCCACCTGCTGCACTCCTTTTTGGCTTGGTTGGAGTCAGTATCGGGGGGGATGGGGAGGGGGGGCAAGGAACGGTCCCACCGGGCAACAAAAACTACTGCCCCAGCCCCTGCAGGTCCAGGCTGTGTTTCTGAGCTGTCACTTCAGCACTACAGCTCAGGAGTGGCTCTGTTACTTCCCCTTAGCCTCCTTGTCTGGCAGAAGCATCCTAGAGGGGTGGGAAATGGGAAGAGACCCACCAGGCATGCAGTACTGGGATCTGCCTATCCCTTCACTTGAGTGAGCCAGACAAAATTGTGAGAAATGATACTCACTTCTAAAAATTTTAAAAGGTTTATTAAAACCTTATCAAAAATACAACAGAAGACTGAATAGAGAAAATATTGCAGTGCCAGGAGCAAAGGATTTTTCCCTCCATGTGCTCATCCACACAATGGAGGTTTTGCCTTTTAACCCTTTAGCCCCTCCCAAAGTTCTTTCCATCGACTCCTTCTTCGCTGTCTGTGGGATTCACATTCTCTGAACGTGAGAGAAGCAGTGAGAGAAGCAGAGAAAAGAATGATCAAAACAATTCTTATCTCATTTGCTGCTCCTGTGTTGTGCCAAAGTAGAATGCAATATGGAGATTGTTTACCCAAAGTGATGGCATTTTTTTTCCTTGGCCTATCAGGGCCAAGTGTGTGTCCAGACTGTCAGTCAGGAGACAGTCACGAGATTTTATTGAGTTGAGTGCTTGTGCAGTTTCAGTTTAGATGTAGTGTAATATAGTGTAATGAAGTATAGAATAATATAGTATAATAAAGCAATTAGTTAGCCTTCTGATATCAATGGAGTCAGATGCATCATTCTTTATTGGGAAAAAAAGTGGCTCCCAATATTACCAGTTAGATTGTGCCTGGGCCAGTCTGACCCTCGCTGCTGGGCCAAAGGCAGCAACTGCGGTGTGTCACCCCAGAGATACCTCGGCTTGCTGGTGGTTGCAGCTGGGCACTGAACAAGTCCAGGCTTGTAAGGGACCCCGTTACCTCAGGAGGATAGCTTCAGGCGATGGTGAAGAGAAAAAGGAGAGGATTCTGCTGGAGGGTTTAATGTCCAGAGGTTTATTCCATGGTTACAGAGGTCTGAACGTGAGGACCTGCTCCAACAGAACAAAGACCACATGGTCTGATCACCTTTTTAAGCTCAGGGACAGGGGGAGGGGAGGTACAGGTGAGCCACCAACCAGGTGAGAGGGGCAGGGTCTCAGGGGAAGATGACACCCAGACAGGCCAATGACCTCTGGGCATAGGGGCATCCTTTGAACTCGACCAACCACACGACGCCTTGCTGGAACGTTTAGCCTGATTGACAGGACTCACTCAGCATGGGGGCAAGGGGGAAGGGATAGACGTATAGGCACACCTGGGAAAGTGACCTGGAAGGCCAAAATGGGACATCACAGCACACCACAACATCTCCCCCTAGTTTTGTTTAAAAAGAAGGACTGTGTTTGTGGTGCAGAATGATTGCCAAAGCATGGTTGGTAAATCAGTTCTTCCTCTACAGGAGGGTCAGTGTTTTCCACTGAGGGCTTCAAAAATGGTAGACCTCAGGAGGGGGAGATGAGCTTGAAATTAACTTGAGAACCATGCGTTTGATTAGTCCAAAAACAATGCTGACAACTACAATAACTATAACTAAAATAAACAGCACTAAAAACACAGTTTTCAGAATAGATCCCAACCAGCCCGAGAGTCCCCAGCCTTTGAACAGTCCATTCAGCCAGTTGTCACTTTCTCTGTTGATGTCTGAGAGCCTTTGTCAAGGTAGTCCATATGTGGTTTGGGCTGAGGCACTATGCAGGAGGTCACAGGTGGGATGATCACAAGTAGGACGAGAAGCAGGCTCGGTCTCATGGTGTCTCGAGGCTACACACGAACAGTGGGATCTAAACTGGTACAAAAACTTGAAACAAACATATATTATAAACTATTCCAGATAGGAGGCTTAAATGGAATTTCCTCCAGAGAACACGGGCGGCGTTTTCTTCTCCAGGCAGCATGAGCAACCTGGGGTGCTTCTGTAGATTTCTCTGAGACCTTGGGAACATAGGGCTTTACCCATTTGGAAGGAACCCACTTTAAACCAGAGGGGGTGGACACACAGGCATATCCACGTCCCCAAGTAACCAATTTGTAGGGTCCCACCATTTTCCAAGTCTCAGGGTCCTTTACTAAAACTGGAGGTTTTTCTTTTATTAACCTATGATTGCTCCCCCCAAAGTGGCGTAGGATGGGTGGGTTCAGGCTGTCAAAAGAACAATTCAGAAAATTTATTGTGAATAGTGCCCTGGATAACCGGATGTGGGGAGGTTCTGCCTTCAGAACCTGTTGTTGCTGGTCCAGGACCCTTTTAATATCACAGTGAGTTCTTTCTACAATGGCTTGACCTGTAGGGGAGTAGGGGATGCCAGTTTTGTGCTCTACTCCCCATTGCTGCAGGAAGCTCCCAAATTCCTTGGATTTGTAAGCAGGCCCATTATCAGTTTTCAGCTCCTTGGGGATGCCCATGAAAGAAAAAGCCTGCAAAAGGTGCTTAGTAGCATCAATAGATGATTCTCCTGTGTGGGCAGAACATAGACCGCTCCAGAAAAGGTATCTACACTAACATGAACATATTTCTGCCGTCCAAAAGACTGTATGTGTGTTACATCTGTTTGCCACAGTTCACAACTGTTCAGTCCCCTTGGGTTTGCTCCCGTACTCACTGTAGGGAGTGCATGTTGTTGGCAATTTGGGCATGTGGCCACAATCGCTTTGGCCTGTTCTTGAGTGATGTTAAACTGACGAACCAGGCCAGGTGCATTTTGGTGGAAAAGCTGGTGGCTGATTTTTGCCTGTTCAAAAACATTTGGGAGAGTGGCCATCACTGCAGGTGCAGCAAGAGCATCTGCCCTTCTGTTGCCTTCAGCGATAAACCCCGGCAAGTCAGTGTGTGATCTGACATGCATCACATAAAATGGCTGCTCTCGGTGAGTGACTAACTTTACCAGCTTTGAGAGCAATTCGAAAAGTGCGATGTTAGACACATCTTGCTTGATCTGCCCTGGATACTAGTCCTGCCACATATGCAGAGTCTGTAATCAGATTAAATGGTTCTGAGAACCTTTCAAAGGCCCTAACAACCGCAGCCAATTCAGCAACCTGAGGTGAACCTTCCACCTCAGCAATGTCTGTCTCCCACTGCTGGGTTTGAGGATCCTTCCAAGTCATAACAGACTTGTGGGACCTCCCAGATGCATCTGTGAAGACAGTTAGAGCCCTTTTTAAAGGTCTCCTACTTAGAGCACTTCTCAGTTTTAAGGTAAATTGAACATCTTGTTCGAACAATTTGTGAGCGGGCCGCGCTACCGAAATTTGTCCTGAGTAGGAATCCAGAGCAAACTGCAACACTTCATTTTCTTGAAACAATTGTTCCAGTATTTTCATAGTATTTTGACCTGATTTTAACTCAACTGGAATGTGAATGCACTTAAAATCACATCCTGCTAACTCCCTGATCCGGGTCCTTGCTTTCCGGATCAGTTCTGCTACCAGCTCCTGAGGCTTTGTCAGTCTCTTGGACCTTTTGTGACTGAGGAAAACCCATTCTATGATCAAGAGAGGGTCCCTCTGGTCCCGGTCCTTTTTTGGTGTGTTCTTTGCCTTAGGTGTTTGTTTTTCCTCCCACTGGAAAATAATTCCATGGAGGTGTGGCAACTTACCTAGGATGATAAATTTGAATGGCAGGTCAGGCCGGCATCGGTTGGCCTGTCTTGTGGACATTGCAATCTGAACCTTTTCTAGAGCTTTCCGTGCCTCTGGGGTAACAGACCTAGGAGCACCTGGGTCCTCTCCCCCTTTCAATAAATTGAAAAGAGGGGCAAGGTCTTCATTAGTCAGACCGAGCCATGGTCTTACCCAATTCAAAGAGCCACACAACTTGTGGACATCCGCAAGGGTCTTGATCCTTGGATTGATTTCTAGTTTTTGAGGAACAATGGTCCTATTTCTAATTTCTAAGCCCAAATACTTCCAAGGTGGCATCTTTTGAATTTTCTTTTCCTGGAGCTCGAACCCTGCAACAATCAATGCATCGATTGTTAGGTCAAGCGCATGTGTGAGTAAATCATCATTGGGGGCACACACAAGGATATCATCCATATAATGATAGATGATGGCCTTCTCTGCGGCTGCACGTACTGGGGAAAGCAGGGAAGACACATACCACTGGCAGATAGCTGGAGAGACCTTTAATCCCTGAGGAAGAACGGTCCAATGGTACCTTTTCATAGGGGATTCCATATTAATAGAAGGTACTGAGAATGCAAAACGCGGTGCATCGTCAGGGTGCAAGGGGATTTGGAAAAAACAATCCTTAATATCAATAACAGCTAATTTCCAATCTTGGGGAAGCATTGTTGGGGATGGCATACCAGGTTGGGGAGAACCCATATCTTCAATTACATTATTAATTTGTCGGAGGTCGCAGAGGAGCCGCCATCTGTTTTTGTCAGCTTTTTGGATGACAAACACTGGAGAGTTCCATGGGGACATGGTCTCCACAATGTGGCCCTTTTTTAATTGCTCTTCCACTAGTTCTTCAAGCGCCTTTATTTTTTGTTTACTTAGCGGCCACTGTTTCACCTGAACTGGTTTGTCTGTGATCCACTTCAGTTTTTGGGTGGGGCGCTGTTGTTCAGTGACTGCTGTACAAATATGCTGTGGAGAGTCTGGAATATCAATTGTGACACCCCACTGGGCCATTAAATCTCTCCCTAACAAAGGTTCTGAATAATCCAACACAAATGGACGGATATTAGCCAATTGTCCGTTTGGTCCCTCAAATTGAATAATGCTTTTGGATTGTCTTGCCAATTGTAGACCTCCTACACCTTGAAGGTGACCGGCAACATTTTGCAAAGGCCAATGTGCTGGCCAGTCTTGTACTGGAATCACTGTGCAGTCTGCACCTGTGTCTACAAGCATCTCAATGCATTTAGACTCCCCACCCCCACTGACATTACACCATAATTTGGGTTTGTCTTTTCCAATAACTTGGACCCGGGCGACTGTGGGCCCTTGTTTTTTGATATTTTCAGGTAAAGATGGCACAGGGATAGCTTGTGCAACAATTTGTCCCTTGGGAAGAAACAGGGGTGGGTGGAAACAATGCAGGCCGAGAACGAATTGCTCAGGATCTGATGTTGTCATTCCCGGAGCAATTTCGATCTCTTGTGGTGTGTGTTTGGTGTCCCCAATGACGATGTACTTACAATGAATCCGGTTCCAAGTACCTTTCTGTTCAGGATTTACAGACACAAAATGCCAATCAGTGTCCTCAAGATGGAGTGACTCAGTCAGCTGCAACCTGTAAGGCTCATTGACAGAAGACGTGGTTAACACAGCATCACCTAAATCATACACAGTCTTTGAAGCACCTGCTTCACTTACACAAACATTAATATTATCGCACGCTTGATTTGTTTTGCTACCCTTATTCCCTTGGCCTGCTCTTTTTGTGTCTACGCGCCTGGCAGGCCGGCGCTGGCTCTTCAGTTTTTTTGTTGTTGTTGATCCCCAGGGAGGGCTTGTAGTTCTCCTCTCCTGCCATTTCTAAATTCATCAAATTCCCTTTTCAGGGGGCACTGGTTACTCCAGTGCCCTAGGTTGTTACAAAGCAGGCATGGTTTTGTGGGCTCAGCCATTGCTGGTCTCCGCTGCTGCCTAGGGTACTGCTGTGCTGACGGGAAAGGCGCAGGGCTGGCAACGGCGACACGCTGGGGTGGTCTTGACAGCAGCCTTGGTCTGGTGTCTTCAGCTACACTCATCAGAGGGACTTTCCTGTTACAGACTAGAAGCATGTCCTTTAACGTAGGGGTAGGTTCGATAGGAAGGCTCAGGATTGCCGCTTGACACTGATTATTTGCATTTGTAAATGCCATTTCTTCTAAAATTGCTTCCCTAGCATTATCTTTTTTAACTTGTATTTCAATAGCTCTAGTTAACCTTTCTACAAATTTCAAAAAAGGCTTTGATGGTAGCTGTTTAATTTTACTATAGGGCTCAAAAGGCCCCTCAGGTTGTAGGGAAAAGAATGCTTTTTCAGCTGCTTCCTTTACTTTTTTGAGTGTTTCTGCAGGAATTGCAGTAGCTTGGATCGAGGGAGAAGACCATTGGCCCTCACCACAGAGGTGCTCAATGGTGATAGGGTTACCACTGTTGTCTTTGGCTGTGTTTGGATCAGCATGCAAGCCTGGGAGAGCATCTTTTAGCATTTGTTTCCATGCTATTTCCCATAATTTAAATTCCGTGGAGGTCATTAGACAGGAAAAAAGCTGTTTTAAATCATGTGGAATCACTACAGTCCTACTCAATTCAGAATTTAAAAGGCCACGGAAATATGGACTGTGTGGACCATATTCTTTATGAGATTTACAGATCTCTTTAATCAATTGTCGTCCAAAAGAACTCCAATTAGCAGTTGGAGCTGCTCCCCCCTGAGCAGCAGGCTGAAAGGTAACAGGAGCCAGTGACAACATGGGACTATGCATTGAATCTGCTGTTCCCTGCTCTGTATCCCTTGAAACAGAAGCATTGGGATCACAGCCACAGGTTTGGGGGATGGCAGTGGGTGTGTCCCCACCGTGGGAACCCGGGGAGGGGGCGGGGACGCAACGGGGACAGGGGGCCGGCAAGGGGCGGGGAAACCGTGGGAACAGGGGGCAGGGTCAGGGGGCAAGCAGGGGGCGGGGACACCTGGTGACATCACGTCAGCAGACGCCCCCTGGGAGGGGTAGAGGGGTGGAGCTGAGGGTATTGCAGGAAAGGGAGGGGGCGGGGGGAAGGTATCACGAGGAACAGAAGGAGAGGGGGATGGGGCTGGAGTTTCGGGATGCTTAAGGGGATTTTGGGAAGAAGAAGACCAGGTTTGGGAAGATGCCACGTGGCATCCACCATCTTGTGGACCCCCTAGGGGCTGGGGGCCATTTTGGGTAACACTACTCTCTGCAAAGCTAACACATGCTGTGGGTTTCTGAGGATGGGACACAGGGGATTGGGAAAGGTTCCACGCAGCCTGGCCAGGGCCTTGTGGATAGGGCAACTCAGGCATTTCAACAGACTTTGGGCGTCGACTTCCCAATGAGTTTGATCTGTTTAAAATACTAAGTTTTGGGGAAAGAGGTTTAGGGGTTTTAGAACTAGGAGAGGGAGAAACAGGGAGAGCAGGGGTACATGGCTTTACATTTGGCTTTTTCTCCATTTCCTTTTGTTTGAGCAATGCTGTACGAATTTGTAAACTCCAAAACACAAATTTAGCTGAGGGGGCATTGCCAGATTGTCCTAAGATTATCAATTCATTCCCAACTTAATCCCAGAATTGAATATTGTGGATTTCTTCAGGGGAGATTTGTGGGAAGTGGAGGAAAAGCCATCTTATAAACTGTTTCAATTTTCCTTTAGAGAACTTAACATTACCACTGTCCAAAATGCTTACAATATTATAATACACTCCTTTTTGTACAATGCTGAGTTTCAAACCCATGTTAGATGTAAAAAGCAAAGTACTAAATCCCGCCTGACCAAGAACAAAGCCAAAATCAGCTACCGATTTCTAAAAAAAAAACCACAGATGGAAAGGGATAACGAGCCGACAAAAGCTTCACAATGCAGCTGTATTTACCGCTTTTAAAATTCCCGGGCAGCAGCAGCAGGGCACGCCCTGCTGAGCTGAGGCAGAAACAAAGCCTCCCCCCCCCGCCGTGGAATGCAGCCCCCCCGCGGAGCAGAGAGAGCAGCTACGCCACGTGGCAAGCCGAAAACGGGGCCCCTCGCACCGCGTGTGCAGAGAACACCCCTTCCTCCACAGAGAGAGAGAAAGAGAGTCGCCCGCGGCAAGAGAGCCGAGAACCCCCCCTCCCCCGCACAGAGAGAGAGAGAGAGTGAGAAAGATCTCCCGACCACGTGGAGAAAGCCGAGCTTGCAGAGCCAAGAGGAAGGGCAAAGATCTCCCGCGCGAATTCCAAAAGACAGCAAAACACGCGGCAGAAAGCTAATAGCTAAAAATCAATGAATTCCCGTCTGTGGGGCTGCGCAGCCAAAAATGCAAATGCAAAAAGGAACAGAACTCACGGCAGAGTCTGTTTTTGAGCTCCTGCTCTACCGAGAGCAGAGATACTCACCCAAAATGGAAGCTGTAGCTGGCTGGGTACAGGCAGGTCTCTTCACCGGAACAGGACCTCTCTTGGGCGAGAGAGGCTCCCCTGTCCTCCCTCTGGAAAATCTGCTCACCAGAAAGGAGCTGGGCTTTCCAGAGGCGCCGAACAGTCCACGAAACTTCTTCTGGGAATATTCCCAAAGTCTCTAGCCGAGGGCTTTGCAACCAAAGCCCCTTTCAGCTGGATGCACAGCTGCCAGAAGCTTCTCCAAGGTGCTGCGGGTCCGTCTTGGGCTGCAGAGTCGCTTTGCCCGCCTCAGGGACGCCAAATATGGAAAAAAAGGCTCCCAATATTACCAGTTAGATTGTGCCTGGGCCAGTCTGACCCTCGCTGCTGGGCCAAAGGCAGCAACTGCGGCGTGTCACCCCAGAGATACCTTAGCTTGCTGGTGGTTGCAGCTGGGCACTGAACAAGTCCAGGCTTGTTAGGACCCCGTTTACCTCAAGAGGATAGCTTCAGGCGATGGTGAAGAGAAAAAGGAGATGGATTCTGCTGGAGGGTTTAATGTCCAGAGGTTTATTCCATGGTTACAGAGGTCTGAACGTGAGGACCTGCTCCAACAGAACAAAGACCACATGGTCTGATCACCTTTTTAAGCTCAGGGACAGGGGGAGGGGAGGTACAGGTGAGCCACCAACCAGGTGAGAGGGGCAGGGTCTCAGGGGAAGATGACACCCAGACAGGCCAATGACCTCTGGGCATAGGGGCATCCTTTGAACTCGACCAACCACACGACGCCTTGCTGGAACGTTTAGCCTGATTGACAGGACTCACTCAGCATGGGGGCAAGGGGGAAGGGATATACGTATAGGCACACCTGGGAAAGTGACCTGGAAGGCCAAAATGGGACATCACAGCACACCACAACAATTCTTCCCTTCGACAGGGGCTCGCCTACTTTACAATAGCTGTCCAGTGGTGGAGTTCACTTCCTTACATCTTGATTGGAGGTCAGGTGCTGCCATAGTAACAAGCCGACCATCCCAAATGTCCCGACTACCCAGGTCACCCCATGATAACAATGCAAGGGGGGGGGAGGTAAAACATAACTATAAAACTTCTCTTAATATATACATAACATTTGCCTTTTAATTGTGAGAGTCAACTACCGCATTACTCATCTATCACAAAATGGACTCCCTTCTGGTTCCAGCCATGGCATCTTCCCTGCTGAAACTACACCCATGACTGTGATGTAAATGGTATTTGAACAAATAGCAGTGAAAACTCCACACCCTTGTCTCTGTATCTAGGACATTGAAATCAGAAATTAAGCCCAGCTGCACCCAACCCCTCTGATCTTTGTGGACCAGCTGGAATACAAGGGGCTTTATTTTCTGCCAAATTTCTATACTCTTAATGAAGCATGACTGTATTATATTTTTATGCTACTTTTGTAGCTGATATCATTGAGGTCATGTAGTTACTGAAAAGCTTAATTCCATCCAAAGTAAAGTTCTTTCCTATGTAACTGATGTATAAAAAATAAATGGTGTCTGGCTTAAAATAAACACTGGCACACATGTAGATATAAATTAACATAATATAGTTATTTAAAGGAATTCTAAATGAGATGTTAACAAGTGCATATTTACAAAGTAGCAGTTAACTGCCAAAATTATAGTGATCATAAACATATGCCTAATTTAAAGTATTCTGATGGTGTGCTGTGTTGTGCTGCTTTGAGTCGCAGTAAACTCTTGAATTTCTGTTCTGTCTTTAACTACTTAAAGTATAGCTACTGAGTAACTCAGGAAAGCAAAATCCAGGTGGTCTGATCTCCTGTGGCCTTGTGATTGAATTATTCTGAATTCAGCAGAGTGCAAGCCCCAAATGAAGCCTCCCTTCTGGGTGTTAATAGCATAACATCTCTTTGTTCCTAACACAGATACACTAGTCTGGGCCTTTCTTCTCTAGCTGCCCATTTTCACAAATTTTAAGGGAACATAACTATTATGTATGAGATCTTTATTACTTTGCCAATATAACTAGCCAACAACTTCAGAAACTATTAGGGGAAGGACACACAGAAGAGCTAATTACATTGGATCTGTTCTCTTAGAAAAGCAAATTAAAAATCACTACTTTTTGATGCTGTTGAGTCAGAGATGGGAAGAAAAGACTCCAGTCTTCAGAAGGTGTTTAATGAAAGTAGCGTGTCTTTTTATAATGCGACTCACTAAGGTGAGACTTGATTGGTCTCAAAGTAAAAACCTCTCACACTATTGGTGAACTATGAATAACATACTCTGGAGAATCATATCTATAAACAACAGATACAGAAAGAGACATAAAAATTGTTTTAATTATTTTTTCTAAGTTTCCCAGGCTTCAACTGAACTGAGAATATTCCACAACTTTTAATTTCTTCCCTGCCACAATGAATCATGCACTTTTCTCTTCAAATCAGTAAGACAGAGAAGAAATAGACAGATAGATGAGACTATTACCATTATGGAAAAGACTGGGACTGGAAATTAAATTTGCAGCATGTCTAAAGGTAGTGATATTAAGCAGCTTGTATGTAGCAGTTGACTAAGGTCAGTGCTCATTTTGACATCGGACTCTGTATTGGGTGTGGCTGAGCTGGAGTTCATTTTCCCATAGCAGCCCTCACAGTGCTGTGCTTTGCATTGGTAGCTAGAAAGGTGTTGATAACACACCAGTGTTTTGGCTACTGCTGAGCAGCACTGCCATAGCATCAGAGCTGTCTCTCCAATATTCCAGCCCAAGTCAATAGGCTGGAGGTAAACAAGATCCAGGGAGGGGACGCAGCCAGGACAGCTGATCCAAATTGACCAAAGGGATATTCCATACCATATGATGTCAGCTCAGATATAAAAGCTAAGGGAGGGAGGAAGAATGGAGGGCATTTGTTATTTACAATGTTTTCCTTCTGTGCTGTCACTACATGTGCTGAAGCCCTGCTTCCTGGGATCTGACAAGACATTGCTTGCCCTGAGACGGAGTGGGGATCCATTCTGAATTAGGTGAAGTGCCTGGGAGAGGTGAGAGGTCTGAAGGGCCAAAGCTGAAGGAAAGGCCGCATTCCAGAGACAGCAAGAAGACAGAGAAAGAAAAACAGAAATTACCGCAAGGTCGATCTGCCCCAGACCTAGGAATTCCTCTGATAAAGAAGAACTAGTGCTAAATGTCACGCGGAATGAATATGTATGAACTTATTGTGAAACTGTATGCATATGCATTTGGGAAGGGGATAAAAGACGACCTGAGGTCTTCAGAGGTACGCATGCCTTGTTGGGGGACTTGCGTCCGGCGCGCACCGTAAATAAACATACCGGGCTTTACAACTTTTATAAAGTTGTGAGGTTTCTTGTTTTCTCCGCAAAACATTATGGCGAGCCAGCCAGGAGTTCTCTGTCCCCGCAGGGGCAGGGGGGATAGACGGACCTCCAAGGCGCGCCCTAAGATTTTTTCCTGGTGGGGCTCCGCTCGTCTCAACTTGCCACCTGCGAGGACAGACAAGGACCTGCTGGCCTGCGGAGGAAGATATGGTATGTACTGAGGGGCCCCCGGGGGAAGGAAAAGAGAGCAAGGGAGTAAACCACTGGGTTCAGCTGATAGAGCAGCTGTATTAGAGACAGAGTTCATCGTTCTGATAGAGCAGACCGCAAGCGGCTCTGGGAGTGAGCCGGGTGAACCCGTGTGTGTGTGTTGGGAGTTCATAGTTCTGATAGAGCAGAACCGTTAGAGGCTCTGGGGGTGAGCCGGGTGAACCCGTGTATGTGTGTTGGGAGTTCATAGTTCTGATAGAGCAGAACCGCTAGAGGCTCTGGGAGTGAGCCGTGTGAACCCGTGTATGTGTGTTGGGGGTCCATAGTTCTGATAGAGCAGAACTGTTGAGCCCGTGTGTGCTTTGTTTGTGTGTGTGTGATGTCCGGACATTGTGTTGCTGTATGGTTAATGTGTGCATTGTGTGGTCGGTGAGCTGTGTTTCTAATCGTGCAAGTATATAAGTGTATGGTGTATAAAAAGAATAAATCTACAGTGCGGGGGGGTCAGTACTACCCGTGTTTGAAGCAGCCGAGTGAAGCCTGAGGCGCCGGCTGCAGCAGGCTGCGGGGGCAGGGACAGAAGTGCCCTGCAGAGAAGTGAGTAGAAGAATGTCAGTGATGGTATTTATCGTGTTTAAATGTAGTGATTTGTGTAGATCTGGTACATTTTAACCGTGAGTATGAGCTCAGAGAGTTCATTTGCCTTAGATGTTTAATTTTGATTGTGTCCAAGAAAATTGGTGTGAGTAAATGCTGAATTATGGTATGCTATGTTGTGTTGAGAAAAGCGAGCACTTTGAGAGATATGCCCTTTCCCAGTAGTTTTGTGTGGTGATTTTCTTCCTCTGCATTGTGGTAATTTGATTCTCAGATTGTATAGTAGTGTTTGTGGAGATTTTAAGATTTTGTTGCAACAAGACGGTGATTTATGCTTAATTACGATAGAGTTAAAAGAATTCCAAGAATTCCCCCCCCTCACAGCAATTCAAGCCTTGGCTGTAGAGAATTTGAGATAAAGGGGGGGTGCGAGTGCGCGTGTTTGTGTCTGAGGGCATATCAGTTTCGGCTGTGACTAGCACAGCCTTTTTGCAAAGCAGTAAAACAAGTGTAAGTAGACACAGGGCTTAATTAGATTGTGCAAGAAGAGAACTAGAAAAGACTGATATTTTGTTTGATCAGAATATAGTGTCTATATCACGTTTTTGATTAGCATGCTGTGTGAAGTGACAGTGGCTGTCCCCTGAGCACAGGGACAGCTCTGGCTGCCCCGTCTCCCCAGAGAACACGGGAATGGCCTGTGAGCAAAAGCTGGATGTGCAGTTATTATTGCAGTGTGGTGTTTATGAGAAACACTAGTTTTGCTGTTCTAATAAGTGTCAGGGCACATGTAAATTAGAGGTTTCTGGTCAAGCAGATTCAGAACCTAAAGTCTTAGAACTTGTGTGTGGGAACCACATCTGATACCTGCCACCTGGAGCTGTGTGTATAGGAGGAAAGTTGAGAAACTACTGTGAAGGTCTGTAGAAAGGTTTGAGTGGAAGTGAGATAGGGCAAAGAGAAATAAATAATGAGAACTGACCAGAGCAAAAAGGTTCCTAAATTAGCCCCTTTTGGGAGGGGCTCACTGAGAGAAAGCTGCCAGTAAGAGCAGCTCAGAAAATAAAAAGATTTATAATACTTCATTGCTGTTAGTACTGTTTTAAAATAGAAAGATAAATGGGATAGAGTTTTGTATGCTGAAATGTCTTTGTGTTTTAAGAAATCACCCAGATTTCTTGAAAAGAGAAAACAAGGCAAAGAGAAAGCAAATCAAACATGTTGTTCAGCATGCAGCATAAGATAGCGACGTATGAAATCAGGCAAAGATTATCGTGCTGAAATGCAAAGCAATCACAGTTCACAAAATGAGTACATATGATTTGCTAAAGGCTCCTCCCAAAGTAAAGGAAGAAGGGTAAAGATGACCTCCCCAAAAGGGAAAAATTTTTGTTGACACAAGAGCCATATATTCAGTTTTAAATAAAACTTTAGTACCTGTAGAGAATGTTTATGTTGCAGTGTAGAGAACAACTGAACAACTGGCCAGTCTGAGAAAGCATACTTGTGCAAACCTTTAAAGTAATATGTGTACTATGTGTACCTAAAAGCTTTTGTACAATTCGCTCAATTTGCTAAACATTCTCAAATGAGAAAAGTTACTCTAGAAGCAAATGATATAAAGATGTTAAGCTTAACATTAACAGACACTGAAATTAAAAAAGACATTAGTAAGGAGATATTAGAATAAGTAAACAAGTGTTTTCAAGGGTATGGGCCTCTGCTGTACCAGAGAGAGTGAAAGATGCTCCCCCATGACCATCAAGTTTAAGGAAAGAACACAACTAGTGAGAACTGAGTAGTACCCTCTAAAAGAAAATAAAGAAAGAATCAGCCCAATAACTGATAGTACTAGATTAAGGGCTGTCAATAAGATAACACAGAATTTATACCCTGTGGTAGCAAATCCATATGCCTTACTGACTTGTTTAACACCTGAGCTAACCTGGTTCACTGTTTTAGGCCTAAGAGATGCCTTCTTTTGCCTCCCTATCCACGAAGCCAGCCAAGAAATTTTTGCATTCAAACTCAAGCTCACATAGTCCATGTGCCTGAAGGCTTCAAGATTCCCCACTCCGATTGGAGAACAGCTTGCAAAGACCCAGAGTCCCAAGAAGCTCCACAAGAGGAAAAGAGGCTGTTGCAGTACGTAGATGATCTTCTAGTAGCCACTCAGATGAGAGAAGCGAGAGAAGCCTAGACGGTAAGCCTTTTGAATTTCCTAAGACTCCAAAGATAGAGTCTCAAAGAAAAAGGCACAAGTAGTGAAACAGAAAGTAATCTACCTGGAGTAATAAGTGAGTGTTGAGCAGCAGACTTTAAGGCAGAGAAGCCGTATGCCAAACCCTGAAACCCCAGACAACGAAAGAACTCCGAACCCTCTTAGGCATGGCAAGGTAGTGCCAGCTGTGAGTTTATAATTATAGACTGCTCGCCAGACCCCTCTATGCTCTTATTGCCAATGGAAACAGAGATCTCCAGTGGACACAAGACACCACATAAGCCTTTCGCCAGCTAGAGAGAGAGCCCTCATGTCAGCTCCAGCTTTGAAACTTCCAGATGTAAGTAAACCATTCTTTCTATTTTTCCCACGCAAAGAATTGCCCAAAGAATACTAGCTCAAGACTTAGACCCTTACTGAAGGGCAGTTGCTTACTTCTCTAAGCAACTAGATGCAACAGCCAAAAGATGGCCAAGTTGCCTCAGAGCTGTAGCAGCAGTCGTGTTGAATATTCAAGAGGCATGCAAGTTTACCCTGAGACAAAAATGACTGTGCTAGTGTCCCACAAAGTGTCCGCAGCACTGGAAGTAAAGGGTGGCCACTGGCTCTCACCACAGAAGTTTCTGAAATACCAGGCCATCATGGTAGAGCAAGACGATGTAGAGATAGTAGTGACTAATATTGTCAACTCAGCTTCTTTTCTCAGTGAACACCAGAGTTGCCTAGAGACCACCGAAGCTACCTACTCCCACCGCCCAGACTTAAGAGACACTCCTCCAGACGATGCAGAGACCTGGTTCACTGACAAGAAAGCGACATTGCAAAGTTCACGGTGACTACCTGCAGAGAAGTAATCGAGTCTAGACCCTTACCAACAAGTACCTCTGCGCAGAAAGCTGAGATAATTGCCCTGACCCGTGCCCTGGGAAGAGCAAAAGAGAAGAGAATAACCATCTACATAGACCCAAAGAATGCATTTAGAGTCATACATGCGCATAGAGCCATCTGGAAGAGAGGGGACTGCTGACCTCACAGAGAAAGAAGAGACAATCCAGCTGCTGGAAGCAGTTCAGCTACCTGAAAAGGCATATTAAGGCACACTAGAGAGTGAGCTTAAAATTAGAAGAAAGAAATGAGCTAGCAGATAGAGAAGCAAAGAAAGCAGCAAAGAGTGAAGTACAGATTTTCCTCGAAGGTAAGCCATAATACAATAATACTAACCAAAAGAGACGTGCAACTGCAAGGAGTGGGCTACCATTGAAAGAGAGCTAGTAATCCCTTCCCATTTTCATGGTTACTAGTGAAAGAAGAGCACTAGAATACACAGTAAAGCCTAACTCCTTAGAAGCCTTTTATAGAGTGTAGCTCCTTTTTGAAATGACCAAGGCTGCGAGTGATACAGAGTGCATTGAAATAAAGTGTTGACTTTGAAGCAGTAATTTCCACAAGCTTTCTAGAACACACATCTGATTGAAAGAATCGTTGTATCGTTGTCAAGAATTTATATGCCACTATCACTCAAGTAAGCCAACAATGTGATCCTTGCCTCCAGACTAACCCCAAAATACCCCCCAGCCAAGACTCAGTCAAACTGGGAGAGGCCATGAGCCTGTACAGCAGTAGCAAATTAACTTTTCAGAACTCCCAAGGAAAGGGGGGTATCAGTATTTACTGGTATTGATAGATACATTTTCAGGGTGGCCAGAAACATTCCCCACCAGAACTGTCAAAGCTCAAGAAGTGACCAGATTATTTTTACAAGAAATAATACCACGCTTCAGAGTTCCAGCCACGATATCCTCAAATAAAGAATCACATTTCATTTCCAAAATAGTGCAACAGATTAGTAGCCATCTGAGCATAGATCAAGAACTTCACACCCCATACCACCCCCAATCAAGCAGCCAGGTGAAGAGAATGAATCATTTGATTAAGCAGCAAATCATAAGACTCGGGCAAGAAGTTAATCTACCCTAGCCCAAGCTCTTCCACTAGCACTATTGCAAATTCAAACTAAACCTTGAGCTAAAGGAATGCTGAGTCCTTTTGGAATGCCTTATAGAAGACCATATAGAATACAAAGAAAATGTCCAGAATGTCCACCTACATAGTGGCATTAAGCAAACAGCTCAGAGTAATTGAGAAACATGTGGCTGGAACTCAGAGCAGAGAGTTAGATAACCTAGAGATGATGTATATGTTAAGTCTCTTACAGAGAAGACTTCAGAACCACAGTAAGAGAGACCACTGCAAGTACTTCTCACCACCTTCACTGCAATCAAAATCAAAGAGCAGAATGCCTAGATCCATCACTCTCGGGTGAAGAAGGCCCAGAAACCCCTTAAGGAGTGACGCCAAGAGACAATGAACTGAGATTAAAACTTACTCGAGCAAAATGAGTATATTGCAGTCAAGAGTAGCTCATATTTTCGTTTGTAGAATTGTATTGTGTGTAATCATAACTGAAGTTTCAGAACTCGAGAGTACCTCTGTTCAAGGTAATGCTAAATGGCCTTGGTCCCTGACATTTAATCAGTATACTGGATCCATGGGAAAACCTTCTGAGATAAAAGATTTAAACATATCTACTGTAGTAATCCACGAGAATCAGGTATGTGAAGAGTAAGAATGGCAAAAGCAAGAACTGTAGACTCTTCAAAGAATCAGAAGAGAAGAAATCAAAGTAGGGTGCCAAGTCATCAATAGAGTAGCTTATGAGAGACCAGATGTAATTAGTGTCTGAACCTCCCCTGGTGTATATGAACACCAAGAAGTCTGTAGTAACCTAAGTGAATCAGACTGTTAGTGTAATTTCACCTTGATACAGCCTGTAGAAGTGACCTGCCTTTGAGCTCGAATTACTATCAGACTTTCATTTGAATTCAAAGTAGACTCTGCACTTTTTACCACAAGAGGACCTTATACACCCCATACTAGTTCAGACCCTACCCAAACTCCAAACTTGAACCTAACGTAGTAAAGAATGTGACTGGACAACAGCTCCTTGGGTCATTTTCCAAGCCGGTTGGCTGAACACTCAAGCAATGGCTAGTAAAAGGTGCTAAACTGCAAGTAGTAAATTAACCCAAGCAAGAAAAGTGATTTTCTTTATTTATAGCTATCCCTTTTCCTACTGAGATTTGGATCAGTGATTGTCCCAGTCTGAAGCGGTTAGATTCTGCTTAAAAGAAGTAGGGAGAGACTCCCCTCAGAGCTCAGCAGCAGGCTGTAAGATTTTAAGCATCACTTTTGTGCTGTGTGTTTGAAGTAGCAGAAACCTGATCCCAGTTTCTTCTGAGGCACTGCAATGAATTTAAGCTCTTCTCTTAGACTTCCCCTTCATTATTTACTTGAAGCTTAGACCTGAAGCTAAGAGCAAGGTGAGTAAAGTTTCGTAGACCAAGAGAGACATTCCTGCTTGCCACACATCTGGGAAATCAGGTGCTCTAGAAAGAAAAAGATTCCTGAGGTCTCTACATTTCAGAGCAAGCATCTGCCTCAAATATGACCTAAACCTCTGTCAAATACACTTGTGAAGTGTGTCTGAATTTGCAGTGTGAGCCCAGCACATCCCTCTGGCAAGGAGAGATGGTCATAAACAGAAAGCAGTTCCTGTTCCCCATAACAAACATCTAACTAGCATATTAGAGACAAGATTAAGAGTTTTAAATAGAATTGATTCAGAAACACTAGTGAATAAACTAGCCACTGCAGCAGGTGGCCTAACAAAATTGAAGCAGCCTTTACAGTAATCTCTATTAGCATTGAGAACTAGCCAGTGACAGATTTCAAAAGTACTGCCAAAGTAAAGAAGTATGAAAAGGCCAGAGACCAAGACCACAAGTTGATATTAGAAGCACTTAGTATAGTTCAAGATAATGTGTCTTTAGCTTTCAGTTGTATACAAGCACAGTTATAGATACAAGCAACAGCAGCTCTGATCATATGAGAAAAGAGTAAAAGTAATTTTCCAGCTGAAATTCAAGAAATTGTGTGAGATAATGCAATTGATGTTGAAAAGAAGTTTCAAACCTAGCAGACTATAGTGAATTTCACCTATGATCCTGTTTCTAATGTAGCAACTGCCTTTGTGCTTACCATACATAATGCCACTGTTTATGTTGTCCATCCCATCATTGCTCTAAGATCAAACCATGAAAAAACAATACTCTATGTCGGTTTCCATGTTGTCTCTCTTTTCGCTGATTTATTCTTGATTTATGCTTGTTGCTTTTCTGTTTCTCCTGCTGGCTGATTTATGTCCGGAGATAGCTCAGGGATGCCACTTGCTTGGTTTCTCGGCTGTTTCAAAGACCTGGAAAGGCCCAGAGTGGCCTTGGGCAGCCCAGCGCTTCAAAGGACGAGGAGAGACTTCTGATCTTTTCTCGGTCTCGGTGTTTATTAATTGTTTATCTAAAAGATTTTCTTTCAGCCCAACAGAGGTCTGCACAGCATGTCAGCCATGGGCACACTCCCGCAGCCCCTGGGGCGGTCACTTATCTTTATACCCGAAGTTACGTGTACAATATTTATAATTTTTCTCCAATACCTTCTACTCTTATTAACCGGTGCACTTCTAGTAAAGACCAATCCCAAAGTGCCACCATCACCACAGAAGATGGAGGCCAAGAAGAAGAAGAAGAAGGACAGGACACGCCCCAATTCCTCCATCTTACTTCTTTAGACCCCCCTGTACAGAAATCCTAAACCCTGTGTTCTACACCTTAATTAACTTATCCCTTCACCATTCACCCCAGTGAAATCCTCCCAGTCCTCATACAGGTGTCATCTCCTGTGTAGGATCAAAGTCCTGCCACCAGACACTTCTGGCAACATTCCAGGACTCCCGAGCCCCCCAAGGGTGCTCTTGGTCACTCTGCACCCTCATCCTGAGGTGCTGAGATCCCACATCTCCCCCTTCTGTTTGCACTAGGAAAACTTCTTTCGCTATCCGATTCATAGCGTGTTTTAAACATGCAAATATGCATGGGATAACAAGTATGAGGACTAGTAGAATTATTAAAACATAGAACTCTACCCTTAAAATTCCTCTCCAAATGGGAGAGATGTCAAAGAATTCTACCCTTAAAATTCCTCTCCAAATGGGAGAGATGTCAAAGAATTCTACCACACATTTTGCTTTGGCTGACTAATAGGTAAATTACCCCCATTGCTTACTGCAATGAATGAAAGAATGATGCAGATAAGCATCATAAAACCCATAATTCCGCTTCTGCGTGAAATCATTATTCGCTTTTCATTCAGGATCTTAACAGAGAATTCCCCCAAAGTCCTTAGTTTCTTTTTATTTCTCTTCCAAGTCGTCTTGTGCTATCTGAGTCTCGACTCCTGTCTGAGTACTCGTCTCTTTGTTTCTTGGATCTTGTTTCTCGGATCCGCGTTTTCATGTTCTCGCACTCGAAATGGTTTCACGTGTCGTACCGACACCCACGTCACACCTCGATCTGTGGAGATACAAGCGAAAGCCTTGCCCCCCACTAGGTGGCGCTGTCACCGCCCTCCCCAGGTCGGACGACAGCATGGGCTCGACTGCCCCTCGTCCTGTCAACTGCCGTGTTCGTGATCTCGTTTGAGACCGTGTCTGCCTGGCTTTTAATTCAGCTGGAAATGGAGCTTGAACACCAGAACGTCTCCCTTGAAGGGAAGGGACTGGGACTCCGAGGGTTTTCATCCAGAGGTACCAAGTCTGAAGAGGGTGTGGGGCCCCGGGCTATAGGATCCCGAGCACGGCCCCTCCTCGCCCGAGACGTCACGGGCCCGCCCCCGCCTGCGCTCTACTCTCTACGCATGCGTGCTCTCCGAGCCTCTCCCCGTCTCTCCTGGGCTGACGTCACTCTCCCCCCCTTGTTCCACCTCCCAGGTCTCCTCCCTCGGTCTGCCCCTGACTCTGTCTCTGTGTCCATTCCTCCCGCCGGTGTGTACGGCCCGCCCCCCGCCGGCACCCGGGCTCGCCCCGCCCCGCAATTCGAGCCGAATTTGTCCGCGGGTTTTTGCGAGTTCTGCCCGCCGCGCGCGTCTCCAGGACGGCCGCCACCCCCCGGCGCCGTGCTGACAAAAGCCGCACCGGGACATGTGTCTCCCGGTATCTCTTCATCCGCGCTCCCCGTCTGCTCCGCCGCTACCGCGCCGTGCCCCCGCGAGGAAGCGCCCCCCCCCCCGATCCCTTCTCTGTCCCCCTTCACCCTCCCCTCCGATCCTGACTCCCCTGTACTCTCCGGAGTTTCAGGACGCTTTAGGAGTTTCCTGGGGTTTCTGGGTTTTGGGACCGTTGGATTTAATATTTTTTTCTTGCTCTCTTTCTTCGAGAGCCCTTTCCCCCTGGCTTCTTAAGGCCAGAAATAATTTTTTTTTTTTTTTTTTTTTTTTTTTTTTTCCCCGGAGCTTTGCTCCCCCACCCTTCTGCTGAGGATGCCGCAACTTTTCGTTGCTCTCCCAGTCTTTTCGACTGAACCGATATGCTTTTCTAGCATTACCCTTGCCGGCGAGAGCAGCTTTAACGCCGTCTCGTCTTTTTTTGTCGCTAAGAAATATCAGTGCCTATTGATTTCCTGCCAAAACCCCACTTCGAATAGCAGGCATGTTTCGGCCAGTGGGTAGTTAAGCCTTGCCCACAACAATAGCTGTTTTAATACTTTCCTTGGGATCTCTTCTGTGTGTGTTTGAGCCACGCCTTGTAAGGCGGACAAAATTTCCCGTTGTTCTTGGGAGAGAGTGTGCAATTATGTTCTTATATTTTGACCTTCTCACCGAATCTGTCGTCAGAGCTGTCCGAAGTCTCCCGTCTCTGTCCAGCAGGTCACAGGAGAAGGATCCGGAGGCGTCTTCCGGTTCCGATCCGGGCTGCTCTGCTACGAACTGTCTTCGGTAGAAGCTGAGAGATGTAATTCTCAGTGACTGCTGTTTTTTGCAGACTCTTCTGGCCGTTTTTTTTTCCTTCTTCTTTTTCTTTTTTCTTCAGGCTTCTCTCCTCAGGAGCTATCAGTGCTCTCCTGAGAACTCGTCCTAGATTGGAGCTGCCCTCTTTGCTTTTCAGCTCTTTAGCTCCTGCTCTTCAGGGCTGATCCCCCCCCCGAAAGGGTTGGTGGGGAGTAGCCCACGCAGTGAACGCCACTTGTAGATTTTCATGATTCTCTTTTCTTTGCTTGCTTAGGCTGTTTTAGGTTTGATTTAGGCTTTTTGGTTTTCTGTTTCTCCTGCTGGCTGATTTATGTCCGGAGATAGCTCAGGGATGCCACTTGCTCGGTTTCTCGGCTGTTTCAAAGACCTGGAAAGGCCCAGAGTGGCCTTGGGCAGCCCGGCGCTTCAAAGGACGAGGAGAGACTTCTGATCTTTTCTCGGTCTCAGTGTTTATTAATTGTTTATCTAAAAGATTTTCTTTCAGCCCAACAGAGGTCTGCACAGCATGTCAGCCATGGGCACACTCCCGCAGCCCCTGGGGCGGTCACTTATCTTTATACCCGAAGTTACGTGTACAATATTTATAATTTTTCTCCAATACCTTCTACTCTTATTAACCGGTGCACTTCTAGTAAAGACCAATCCCAAAGTGCCACCATCACCACAGAAGATGGAGGCCAAGAAGAAGAAGAAGAAGGACAGGACACGCCCCAATTCCTCCATCTTACTTCTTTAGACCCCCCTGTACAGAAATCCTAAACCCTGTGTTCTACACCTTAATTAACTTATCCCTTCACCATTCACCCCAGTGAAATCCTCCCAGTCCTCATACAGGTGTCATCTCCTGTGTAGGATCAAAGTCCTGCCACCAGACACTTCTGGCAACATTCCAGGACTCCCGAGCCCCCCAAGGGTGCTCTTGGTCACTCTGCACCCTCATCCTGAGGTGCTGAGATCCCACAACTCTATCCTTCAGAACATAGAGTGTGAGCACGAAAGATGAATGGAAAGTAGCAGACAGTAAACTTAGAATCCTGCATTACTAGAGAACAGATGAGATTCATTTGCGAAAGCAATACTATTAATGCTCAAGATGTGTGTTTAGACACTGAACAGAGTATTTGTCACTTCGAAGTCCATCCAGTCACTGACCAGAAAACTGTGCTCGTATATACTAGAAAAAAGAGTATGCTTGAGAACTGCTTGTGCTGCTGTACAAATTGATAGCAATGATGTTATTCTGTCTAGTAGAAACCATTCTAATCTCTGTATATGTAATTTTGTTAAGATTATTAGATGTGATCTTTAAGTAGTCACCAAATGCAAATAGAATCTTTAATAAGTTGTGTCACCCCATTGTAGTCTTACTAATATTAGTTGAGATAAGTTTAAAACTATCTATTATATTGTTAATTTAGTACTAGAGAATGCTACAACAAATAGCTGTACTAACATCTTTGTCAAAAGCACACAGTGAAGCACTAAAAGACACTTACTGTTGTGAAGGTTTTCATTAAGTAAAAGAATTTACTTATTTCCTAGGAAAGGGGGGAATGAGACGGAGTGGGGATCCATTCTGAATTACGTGAAGTGCCTGGGAGAGGTGAGAGGTCTGTAGGGCCAAAGCTGAAGGAAAGGCCGCATTCCAGAGACAGCAAGGAGACAGAGAAAGAAAAACAGAAATTACCGCAAGGTCGATCTGCCCCAGACCTAGGAATTCCTCTGATAAAGAAGAACTAGTGCTAAATGTCACGCGGAATGAATATGTATGAACTTATTGTGAAACTGTATGCATATGCATTTGGGAAGGGGATAAAAGACGGCCTGAGGTCTTCAGAGGTACGCATGCCTTGTTGGGGGACTTGCGTCTGGCGCACACCGTAAATAAACATACCGAGCTTTACAACTTTTATAAAGTTGTGAAGTTTCTTCTTTTCTCCGCAAAACAGCCCCTTTTACTATGAGTACTAATGAGAAGCAGAGAATGAAATTATTGTTTTTTCTCTTTGCTTGTGCATGCATGAACTTTCAACTTTGCTTTAGTAAACTCCCTTATTTCAACCTACAAGTCATTTTCCATCTTATTTTCTCTCCTCGGTCCAGCTGCGAAGGGGACAGATAGAGCAGCTTGGTGAGCACCTGGCATCCAGCCAAGGTCAACCTGTAGCAATGAGAAATGAAGATACCCTCTTGGTTCTTGATCCAAAGAAAATTGAGTTTATTGCCAACACAGAAGATCTTAAATACTGCACAAGTATGCTGAGGTAGCGAAGGGAGTCGACCCATCCTAATTGATCAGCATCGAACTCCAATTTATTGATCCCACTTGCACACTTTTATAGTGGTGTTAATTAAGCTTATACATATTACAAAACCCGAGCTCATCATTGGCCACAGATTACATACCAACCCCTACTTTGTTGCTGAAACCTGTGGTTTTCTTGTTGAGACTAATACTTGTTTTTCTCATCCTGTTATTGACTTGTTATTTATCATTCAAGGCCTCCATGTTTTCCACCATGCCTTTCTCACCACTTCCTCAAGGACGTGGTGTTTACTGTTGTTAAGGGAAAAGCCTGAGAACCTGCTGCTTACAGCTGCCTTTTACTTTTTAACCAGCTGTATATGTTCATGGCCTTTTTTCCTTCAAGCCATGTCTGAGCAAAATTCTCCAACAGTATGCTTAGGCTTTTATACTATGCTAAAAATATACTAGCTAAAATTATACTTGCTAGCATTTTTCTTAACCAAAACAAACATACATTGGCTGCATGCCAACACCTGTGTTGCTGTCCATGTTTTCCCTTAACCAATCAGCACTCTGGTTATGAGGAGGTTACACAACTTATTTTTTCTTCATGCCAGTGGCACATGTCAAAAAGTGCTTCTCATTGTGGAAACCCAGGGCACCGGGAATATTTCTCTGTCTACTCTGGGGTGCCCTGACCCCCAGGGGAGCACTGACTTTGACCCTCATTCATGGAGAAAGTTTCCTAGACTTCAAGATAGACTAGAATACACAAAAGTGTGAAGTAGATTATAGAGAGTAGTGTAGGTGTATCATTTGCTGAGAAATTTAGGTTTTGGGATTTTTAGTATGTTGTGGATAGAAGCAAGATGGAGGGCACAGGGTGTCGTCCTGGGTTTCTTCTTCATGCTTCTTCTTCCTTCTTCATGAGTTTGGGTGGCATTTTGTAATTGAGCAGAAAAGTCTGCATTGTGGGCTCTTTGGGATCAGTTATTGGGTTAAAAGGGAAAAAAAAATCTAGGTGTCAGTTCTTAATTGGACAGTTTAGTCTTAAAAGATCTTGTAACAAGAGATTGTTAGCCATTTTGTGCCTTCTAATGAAAAGCTGCCAAACTCACAGTAGTGAGACTGTTTTACTGATAACAAATAATAAATACTTGAGTCCGAACATGAACTACCATCTCAAGCGCCTTCAATCCAAACATAGAGAAACCAACAATTGGTACCCTGGCACTCATGAATTAATAGAAGTGATCAGAGACCTATAAGGCACTTATTCTATAAGATTTTTCTTATCTCCCACATCAACCCAACTGTGACAAGAACTTTCACCCCTAAAAGCAAAAGTTTATTTGTTTATCCCCCATGGCTCAATCAAGGTGGGATAGCTTGCCTTGTGGTGAATTATCACAGCTGAAAAACATTCTTAGCCAGCAATAAACATCCTGCCCTGAATGCATGGGAAAGGATAAGCAAAAATTCATGACTGACAGACACAGCACTTGTGCAAACTGTAGAAGATCACTATAATTTTCATAACATCAGTGTGAGAAATGACTGCTCACTTTTAAAAAATTTAAAGGTTTATTAAACCTTAAAAAAAATATACAGCAAAAGACTGAATAAGGAGAAATTGTAGAAATTGTAGTGCTTGGACAAAACTTTCACTCTTCGGAGCCAGTCTTGAAGGCACAGAACATAATACCGAGCATAAATAGCACACACAAATGGGGATACAAGCATCATAATGTCACCCTAGGACATTCCACACCTTATCCCCATATCGTCAACATACTACCACACATCATGCATTTATTCACATAAAACTTCCATCTGTTCCCCCCAAAATTACAAGCAATACCCATCATGCCCTCATCACATCCCCACACTGGACCACTGAATGCAGGCCTCATACTACAGAGCTGCAGGATTCCCCCCTTTCACTTTACTCACTCAAAGCTCCATCTATCACTTGCTCAGACCTTCGACACTTGCACATTTCCTTCTCCATCTTCCACTTGCCCAGACCTTCAACACTTACACATTTCCTTCTATCTCATGTCTGTATGGTTTAATGTACAGACAATGGCAGTAACATCCAACGAACATTGATATCTGCATGTCATTCTCACCCCACAATCAGATCTCCCTGAGGTACACATCGTGTCGTTCCATCTCTTTGCATTATCCACCATGTGCAACCCGGTCCCTGAGCAAAGACAACCCCACAAATGGGTTTGTCTGTACTCGAGGCAGAATTGATCCACACAGTCTTCCCTAACAAACCTCTGACATGTACCACTGGGACTTTATCTCCATCTATTATATTCAGGGACTCAGACTGGGCAGGACCTGCTTGGTTGGTGGAACCTCGGGTGTTAACTAACCAAGTGGCCTTTGCTAAATGCTGCTCCCAGTTTTTGAAAGATCTCCCACCCAAGGCTTTCAACTGGGTTTTTAGTAGTCCATTGTGCCTCTCTACTTTTCCTGCAGTTGGTGCATGGTAGCGGATATGGTACACTGTGGTGGTTTGACCAGGAAGAAGTGGGAATTCTGGGATGTTGTGATCAAACCAATGGGTGCTTGGATTTTGATATTGGCACCTGGTGTAGCCAGTGGGTTTTAGGACACACCTCCGAGAACACCCAGGGGTTAAAAGCAGAGCTTCAGGCCTGGGAGGCTCTCTTGGGACTTCGAGGGATGGAGGACGGATCTCTCCCCCGTCCAGCCGCTGCTGCTGGGCGGGGGAGGGGCAGCCATGTGGTAGGCCTGGGCCTGGATGGAGAATGGGAGTGAGGAGGCCTTGGAGGATGAAAGGGTGGAGAGCAACAAGAGACATCGGGCAGCCATTCCCCCCCCCCCCTTTGGAGACAGACAGAGAGAGAGAGAGAGTGCAGCCTGTGTCGTTACCTTGAAATTCAGTAAATATGTGCTGGCAGCAGGCAGCCCAGCTGAGGAGATGGGGGGGGTGCAGCCAGGAGTCCAGCCGCCTGGAGGAGTTTTTTAACCCTTTTTTTTTTGGACAATGAAAGCCTTACAGAACATTAACCCTTCCTAGACGAGTGATAAGAGTGGAGGAGGACGAAGGAAATGAACGAGTGATGGGGGTCTGGACCAGAGAGAGTGAGAGATGTTGAAAGAATGGAGAAGATGGAGTGGCATTTTATGCTGGACTCTTTTGTGTAGCCATGGACAGAGCCATGTTTCCGTGTGATACAGAGACTGAGTCCAGGGGGAGAAATGTCCCAGTGCCAAAGAAGATTCAGTGTGGGTACCCCTCGGCCCCAGGGGGTATATAAAATATGGGGGGGATAGATATCCCAAAGGTGAGAAGGTGAGATACTGTGCTTTTCTGGAACTGGACAAAGCATCCTTAAAAAGACAACCCTGGAAGCAGCCCTGATCCCTGTTCGGTGGTGAGAGCACCGGAACAAGGACGGAAGAGGCCACCATGACACATGGAAGGACTCCCTCTCCTACTGAGGAGCTGGAAGTTTGAGCAATCTAAAGGGTGGTGTTGGACCCAGAATTGGTGATTTTGGAGGATGTATTGTATTGGGAATTTAGGGGGGAGGAGGGGGAGAGTGGTTTTTTGTGAGGTTTTCATTTTCCTCGTTTTTTTTTTTCTTTTGTGTGTAGTTTAGTAATTGTTTGTGTGTAGCTTAGTTAATAAATTTTTCTTTATGTTTAAGTTGGAGCCTGCTTTGCTTATTCCTGGTCACATCTCACAGCAGACACCGGGGAGAAGGTGTACTCATGGGGGCTCTGGCTTTGCCAGGCCCAAACCATAACTCAATGTCATGTTCCCTAGCTGAGGTGTTGATAAGGCTGTTCTTGAAATGAGTCCCATTGTCTGACTCAGTTGTCTCAGGGGTACCATGCCTCCAAAGGACCTGCTTTTCAAGGCCCAGGATGGTGTTACAGGTAGTAGCATGAGACACAGGGTAGGTTTCCAACCATCCAGTAGTGGCTTCCACCATGGTCAGCACGTAGCGCTTGCCTTGGCGTGTCTGGGACAGTGTGATGTAGTCAATTTGCCAGGCCTCCCCATACTTATACCTGGACTACCGCTGACCATACCACAGGGGCTTCACTCGTTTGGCCTGTTTGATGGCAGCAGATGTCTCACAGTCATGGATAACCTGTGAAATACTGTCCATGGTTAGATCCACCCCTCGGTCTCATGCCCACTTATAGGTGGCATCCCTGCCCTGATGGCCTGAGGCATCATGGGCCCATCGAGCTAGAAACAACTCTCCCTTGTGTTCCCAAACTAGGTCTATCTTGGACACCCCTATCTTTGCAGCCTGGTCTACTTGCTCATTGTTTTGGTGCTCCTCATTAGCTCTACTCCTGGGGACATGGGCATCTACATGGCAGACTTTCACAGGTAGCCTCCCTACCCTGGTAGCAATGTCTATCCACTCATCAGCAGCCCAGATTTGTTTTCCTCTATGCTGCCAGTTAGCCTTTTTCCACCTCTCCAGCCATCCCCACAGGGCATTGGCTACCATTCATGAATCAGTGTAGGGGCAGAGCTTTGGCCATTTCTCTCTTTCTGCAATGTCCAGGGCCAGTTGAACGGCTTTGAGTTCAGCAAGTTGGCTTGATCCACCCTCTCTGTCAGTGGCCTCTGCAACCTGCCATGTGGGGCTCCATACAGCTGCTTTCCACTTCCAGTTCATCCCTACGATGCGACAGTAACCATTAGTGAAAAGAGCGTAGCGTGTTTCCTCTGGTGGCAGTTGGTTATAGGGAGGAGCCTCTTCAGCCCATGTCACTGGTTCTTGTTCTTCATCTGTGACACCAAAATTCTCACCTTCGGGCCAATTTGTAATTACCTCCAAAATCCCAGGGCGATTCAGTTTACCTATACAGGAGCACTGAGTGATAAGAGCAATCCACTTGCTCCATGTAGCACTGGTGGCATGGTGAGTGGAAGGAACCTTGCCTTAGAACATCCACCCCAGCACCGGTAGTCGTGGTGCCAGGAGGAGTTGCACTTCTGCACCAATCACCTCTGAGGTGGCTTGGACTCCTTCATAGGCAGCCAATATTTCCTTCTCTGTTGGAGTGTAGTTAGCTTCAGAGCCTCTGTAGCTTCGACTCCAAAATCCCAGTGGTTGATCCTGAGTCTCCCCAGGCACCTTCTACCAAAGGCTCCAGGACAAACCATGGTTCCCAGCTGCAGAGTAGAGCATGTTCTTCACATCTGGTCCCGTCCTGACTGGGCCAAGGGCTACTGCATGAGCGTTCTCCTGCTTAATCTCGACAAAGGCTTGTTGCTGCTCAGGGCCCCACTGGAAATTGTTCTTCTTGCGGGTGACCAGGTAAAGAGGGCTCACGATCTGACTGTACTCAGGAATGTGCATTCTCCAAAAGCCTATGGCACCTAGGAAAGCTTGTGTCTCCTTCTTATTGGTTGGTGGAGACAATGCTGTGATCTTGTAGATGACATCTGTAGGAATCTGACGCTGTCCATCTTGCCACTTCACTCCTAGGAACTGAATCTCACGAGCTGGTCCCTTTACTTTGCTCTTTTTAATGGTGAAACCAGCTCCCAGGAGGATCTGGATGATTTTCTTTCCTTTCCCAAACACTTGCGTGGCTGTGTTCCCCCACACAATGATGTCATCAATATACTGTAGGTGTTCTGGAGCCTCAGCCTTTTCCAGTGCAGTCTGGATCAGTCCATGGCAGATGGTAGGACTGTGCTTCCACCCCTGGGGCAGTCGGTTCCAGGTGTACTGCACTCCCCTCCATGTGAAAGCAAACTGAGGCCTGCATTCTGCTGCCAGAGGAATGGAGAAAAATGCATTGGCAATGTCTATAGTGGGGTACCACTTTGCTGCCTTGGACTCAAGCTCCTACTGGAGCTCTAATATGTCTGGCACAGCAGCACTCAGTGGTGGAGTCACTTCATGCAGTGCGTGGTAGTACGCAGTCAATCTCCATTCTCCTTCAGATTTACGCACAGGCTAAATCGGGCTGTTGAAGGGTGAGTGGGTCTTGCTGACCACCCCTTGGTTTTCCAGCTCTCGGATCATCTTATGGATGGGAATCACAGCATCTCGAATGGTTCTATACTGTCGTCGATGCACTATGGAAGTGGCAATTGGCACCTGTTGCTCTTCTCCCTTCAGAAGTCCTACTGCAGATGAATTCTCAGACAACCCAGGCAAGGTGTTCAATTGCTGGATGCCCTCTGTCACTACAGCTGCTATCCCAAATGCCCACCTGAGCCCCTTTGGGTCTTTGAAATATCCACTTCGAAGGTAGTCTATGCCCAAAATACATGGGGCCTCTGGGCCAGTCACGATAGGATGTTTCTTCCACTCATTCCCAGTCCAGCTCACATCAGCTTCCACCAAAGTGAAATCCTGGGATCCCCCTGTCACACCAGCAATAGAAACAGACTCTGTCCCCATGTCTCAATGGGATTAATGTACATTGCGCACCAGTATCAACCAAAGCTTTATACTCTTTTGGTTCCGATGTGCCAGACCAACGAATCCACACAGACCAGAAAACATGATTCTCCCTAGCCTCTACCTGATTAGAGGCAGGGCCCGTCTAAGCCTGGTTATCCTTCTTTCCCTGGGCATATGTCTTGGATGTTCCTTCAAGGGGATCGGACATGTCATCATCATCATACCTGGCAGTTCGACTACGGGCAACTGGAGCTACTTTCCTTTTGGTGGAACTCCCTCTCTCAGCCCTGTCTTCCTTCAATTCATGCACCTGCCATGCCAGAGCAGCAGTAGGTTTTCCATCCCACCTCCTCACGTTTTCTCCACTATCATGCAGGTAGAACCACAGCTCAGCTCGTGGGGTGTACCTTCTCTCTCTATCTGGGGAACGTCTGAGTTGGGCACCAGAACCTCTGATCTGAACTGCTGAGATTTGGAGAAGGTCTTCTTTAATCTCCTCTCTGAGCTTCTTGTGATTCTCCTCTATCTTATCGTCTAATCTCTGCAGATGTGTTTCCACCGCTGCGATTCTGGCATGTGTTGGGCCATGCACAGCGTCTGCATATGCTCGGAGTTTCCTTGCCATATCAAGCGGTCTCATCCCTCTCATCCCACTTCATTATGGCTAAGGCAGAAGCATATTCATGTGGCCCAAGTCACCCAAGTTTTTGCCGCATCACAGACGTGCATGGTACCAAGTCTGGGTTCCTAGTTGTTATGTCATCTGAGAAGATAATCTCTGCCACTGCCATTTCTCTCAGGCGTTGGATCCCTTGCTCTATGGTCTTCCACCGGGTTTGTTGCATATAGAGATCGTCTGCGCACAGGTATCTTTGTGCAACACTTTCCAAGACCTGTGCCCAGAGGCTGTGAAGGTTAGCCCCCCTCATCATTCCTTGGTCAATAACAGGATCCTGTGACAGGGATCCCAAATGCCACACTTCAGTGTCATCCAGAATTGTAGCCTCGCCTGCAGCATCCCAGAGATGGATTAACCAACTAATTATGGATTCATCAGGTCTTCGAGTGTAATCCTTCTTTAGGCCACAAAGGTCCTTCAGGGAAAAGGACTCAATATTTGCATCTGATCTTGCACCTGCTGCTTGGACTCCTGATTTTATGTCAGGAGACATTGAGGGTCCTTCTCCTGCATCATCATCATCATCATCATCCACTGGTCGATTAGTCTTGTCCATGCATTTCCCACGTCTAGTGCAAGTAGCATCAGCCATTGGTTTAGCTGCTGGCTTAGGCTCACTATCTGATTTGGCTGCTGGCTTCGAGCCTGGGGTGTTTGCTGTAGCCTGAGACACTGGGAGAGCTGCTGACTTATCTCCCCGCCCCCCTGCCTCTGTCTGCTGCCCTACAGTATCTAGCAGTGTGTGATAAGCATATGCCAGGGCCCAGCTCACTGCAAAGATCTTCTTCTCCTTAGGGCCATCCTGGAACTTCTCTTTCAGATATTTCCCCACCTCAGCTGGGTTCTGAATTTGTTCACGGGGAAAGTCCCAGACTAGAGGATCTGAGAATTCCTTCAGGATTTGTCCCATATCCTCCCATTTCCCACACTACTTAGGATTTTCCACACCCGGGTCTACTCCTGGGTCAGGAGTCTCATCAGCCCATCTCAAATCTCAGTCCTCATTCTAGAGAAACAGCAGACTGTATAGAGGAAGCTTACCAGTCTGAATACCAGAAAGATGGTCTCTTTAACATTCAGGGGAAACTGAACATTTTTCAATAGTGATGCAACAGATTCAGAGGAGAAGAAGGAAAGCAAAGGCTGAAAAGCCTCATCCCCTGCTCCTCCTCTAACAAATTGGATGCATAACCATAGCCACGAACCATTCATACCTGGAGAAGACCCCAGCATGTTTATAAACTTCTTACAAATCATTAACACCAAGCCCAGCAGGATAGCTATTCTGGTCATTGCTCCTCTGCTGTAAAAACTAGGTATTAGGGACAATACTAGAGCTATTTCTGGATAAGAAAATAAACCTAGGACCATAGAGGTATTAAGATCTCAAAATAACCTAGGGACCAGAAATGCATGCAAGCCTTCACCCCAATAGACATTATGAATTCAAAAAGCATGGCTATTAACTGCTTTTTATGAACACAGAGTAATGGCAACAAAAATGCACTCAAAACAGGGTTTTTCCCCTCTCTCTTGAGCCTCATGTGTTGGGCACCAAATTTTGTCCTGGTTTAGGGCAAATTTGGGAGAGAATCTCCGAAGGGGGCCCCTCCAGAAAGCAAACCCACAGGGCCCCTCCCCCCAACCAGTTCGGGAAGAATTCCTCAGAGAGAAGTGGAAAGAACCAGTTTATTTAACAGGCACAGCATCCCCCAGCACACAAAATGAACAATACCAGATGACACCACTCTTTCACTGCTCTGAAAAAGATGGCAAATTCAGAAAGTCTCTCTTGGGGGTGGTCGCTCTGTTATCAATCCCTCCAGTGCTGGGGCAGCTGCTGCAGGCCACAGGGTGCAAACTCTTGGTGTTCCCAGGTCCCAGTCCAGAGCAGGTTTGAGTAGGTCCAAAAAAGGAAATGAGAAACAGTCGAGGAAGAAATTTGGACTGTTTAGCTAAACTAGCCAACGAGAAGAAGCAAGAGCAAGCAGAAGCAAAGCAGAAGCAAGAGCGAGAGCAAAGCGAAAAGCAAAAGCAAAAATGCAAAAGCAGCACTATGTACTGCCCTGTGTCTGTGTCCCGCTAGCCGTGGGGGAGCTTCTGATAAGAAACCAAAACAAAACTTTCACTCTTCTGAGCCAGTCTTAAAGGCACAGAATATAATATCCAGCATAAACAGCACACGTGAATGGGGATACACGCATCGTAACGTCACCCTAGGACACACATAATATCTATCTTTTAATTGTGAGAGTCAACTATTACACTACTCATCTATACGTTATAGATGCATATTATAATATTGGCTTTTCACAAATATTAAATTGGATTTTATATGTGTGATGTAAAGTAACTTTGTTATACAGATATAGTGTAGCCACAGCTCTCTCCACAGAGAGGAGCAGGCACAACTTTCCCAGGCATTTTCCTGGAGAAGGCTGTGAGAAGATCCGAGAAAAGAATGAGAAACAATTATTATCTTCACTTGCTGCACCTGTTGTTGTGCACATGTGGAATGTGTTATGGAGATTTGTTTATCAAAGGATGTTTTCTTGATTGGCCAATGGTGATGGTGTTTGGATTGAAGGACCAATTGGATCTGTCTGTATCGGACTGTCTACTAGTGTGAGGAGTTTTCTTAACAGTGTGAAAAATGTGTATTTTATGATTGACTTTTCACAAATATTAAAATAAATATTATATGCGCTATGGTAGAAAGTTATGCTGTATTAATTTTCTTAAGTAGTGTGTTAAATATAGTTTTAGGTTATAACAATGTTAAAATAGAAACTACATATGTGAGATATTTTTTTTAAGAAAGGAATGAGGTACTCGCACCAGATAGCAGCCACAGGACACCTAAATCTTTCAGAGAAAGAGAATTTATTGCTCCCTTATGAGAAGAAGCTAACTTCTTCCTGCCTTGCTCAGCCATGAAGACGCTGTCAGGATTAAGAGGAAGAAGTTGACACTGACCAGACCGAATCCTTTGTTTGAATGGAATTTATGCATCATGTATGAGTTGTATGATTATGTAACAGGCTATTGCTTTTAAGGATTAATCCTCTGTTAAGGTGTGTCCTTTTTTGGGCTTCTTTTGCCCAGAAAAGGTACCCGGACCGTCCCTAACTCTTTGTTCTTATTGTCTCATATTGTCCTAATCTCCGATGTTCAAATTTTTATTACTCTAATTATATTACTATTTTTATAACCCTTTTACTACTATTAAACTTTTAAAATTTTAAAAACAAGTGATTGGCGTTTTTCACAGAAGATATTCAATCTAAAACATTTTAGATTAGTTAGAACTCTTGTCAATGACTCTCCTCTGACAAAATATTTTTTTTTTGCCTTTCCATTGCCCTTTGAATTTTCAGAAAGACATGAGATATACAAAAGCAAAATGCCCTTATGGTATTTCCTGTCATGCTACAGCTAAAAGAACTCCTGAATTGATCAATATGATTTAAGTGATTGCAGCATCTCTTCTACTAAACAAAAATCCAATCCATGCTTAGGTTTGAAAGCCTAATGTGAAAAACACCAGTGACTTTTCTTAAAATTTTAGAAGTTTAATATCAATGAAAAAAATAATAAAAATTACGACAATATGAGACAATAAAAAGCAAAGAATTACGGACATCCGAGTGCCTTGCACTCTGACACAAAGCACACCTTGCTAACAAAGGATTACCCCTTAAAAGCAATAGCCGTTTGCATATTCATATATCTCATACATGATTCAAACATTCCTTTCACACTAGAATGTTTCTGCTTAATTTTAGCTTCCCCCCCTCATCTTGTAAATCAATTTTTTGGTTCCTCGAAGTCTGAGCTTTCCCAATAAGGAGGCAATAATTCTTCTCTTGCGATCTTGGTGTCCTGTTGCTGTTATCTCTATCCAGGTAAGGCAATGCAAAGAATTTCTTGATCATCTTTTTCATTCCTTGAGTTAGTTACAAAAAGTATTTTACATCACATAGTTTCTATTTTAATATTATGCTATAGCCTAAAAATTATATTTACCACACTACTTAAAATACATTAATTCAGCACTACTTAAAAGAGATTAATACAGCATAACTTTCCAACATAACACATATAGTATTAATTTTAAAATTTGTGAAAAGCCAGTCATATAATATGCATTTTTCACAATAATGAAGAGTTTTTATTCACATCAGTTTATGCATGCACACGTGTACAAAGGGAAAGCAAAAGGCTTGGTGCAATACACAAAGTGAAAACTCAAAGCCTAAGTATTCAATATGAGCAAATTAAGGCCTGTCACAGTCACTCAGACTATACTGTGATCAGCTGAGTATTTTTTTTGAGGTCAGTTCAATAGGGAGCAGTGCAACAACCAAAACTGATAGCAGTACGCAGTTTTTGCATGGCACTTTTACCTGACTTACAGGTTCTTTGTCCCATTTTCCCAAGGATTTCACCTGTTCGTCCCTGGACTCTGTTCCCCTTCTCTAACCAACTCCTCCAACAGCTTAAATACCACCTACCCTTCACAGCACAGATAATCTGTCCTCTCCAATAGTATAATGCAATCCACCTCCCTCCAGAAAATAAACTTTAAATCAACAATATTTATTACGTATAGGTTATAAATACATATTATAATATTGGCATTTCACAAATATTAAGATGGTTGCTATATGTATAATGTTAAAATAACTTTGTTATAAAGATATAGGATTTTTTTTTATTTCTGTTGTTAACTAAACTTAAACATAGTAGTGAAATGGCTGACATAGTATGCTTGTCTAAAAATGCCTGCTTGGTTGGGATAACATTCAATGAACATATGATGGAGACCCCTGCTACTTACATGCCAATTATCAGCACCCATCATCTGTAGAAAATATGTACCAAAGCCCAAACTGGAGGTGATAATAAGAATGGACTAAAACCACAGCCAAGAAATGCACGTCACAGACATCTTTTGTGAAAAATCTTTTCTTTAGGATTTTTCCCCCTTCTGAGAAGATGTGGCCTCAGCAACAAAATGTAAACAATGGTTATCTGCTGCTGTGGAATGCAACAGGTGGATGCGTGATTGGTCTTGGGTGAATGTTTGGATTTACTGACCACTCACGGCAGAGCTGGGTCTCACTCTGTGCTAAGACACAGACCTTTGTTGATTCATTCCTTTTCCATTCTTAGCTTAGCTAGCATTCTGAGAACTTTCCTTCTATTTCTTTTTAGTATAGTTATAATGTAATATATATAATAAAATAATAAATCAAGCCTTCTGAACATGAGATCAACATTCTCGTCTCTCTCTTCACCCTGAAAAACCCTTGCAAGCCCTGTAACAATGCACATCCTCTAAAAAGGCGAACCCAAGGAGAAGCCATGCTAAACAGTTCTTGGAACATGTAAACCATTTTGGAGAAAAGTTTAAATATGCATAATTGTTTATGAATATGCAATAGGCTGGTGCAATAGGACAGGTATGTAATGGGCATCTCCGAAATAGCAGGTGTGCTCTTGGCTGAATACCAAGCACCCGGCTGTAAATCTTTGCTTTGTCTTTGTTTCCTACTGTCCTTTATTAAACTTACATTTTTCAAGGAGAGTGAACATTGTTTTTCACAACTGGGCACTTTGTCTGGGATGTAATACCTTGCCTCCAAAGACCCCAGGAGATCCCGAGCAGGGATGGCGTGCCCTGCTGGCTATTCTGGACCTGTGAAGTGATTGTAGATTTTCTGAGGGCTTCAGTTCCATTCTTTTGTGAGAAAAACAGCCAGCGAGGAGAAAAATCGAGAGATAAAAGGAGTGAGAAATTCCCCCGGGGTAACTGGGACTGGGTCTCAGGGAGGGGTTGGACCCCCCAGAGAGAAGGAGCCAAGGGTTTCCTAGCACAATCCACTAGGAAATGGGACAAAAGTGGGGGCCTCCTAAAAAATTGCCAGATTGAGTGATTGGGACACACAAGAGGCTACTGGAAGTGTCAGATACAATACCCAAGAGAATCTGGGGTTGGCCAACAATATTTGAGATTTTACAATACCTGTGAGTGGATATCAACAAGTGACTTGAAAGTAAAGATACCTTATTTTGTGTTGTCCTATTGTGAGTGAGAATAAGTGAGAGAGACATATTAAAGAAATAAAAATGAGTGAGAATGAATGAATGAATGAAAGTATATGTAACATAGATTGTTGATTTAAAGTTTACTTTCTGGAGCGAGGTGGAATGTATTATATTATTGAGAGGAAGAATTTTCTGTGCTGTGAAGGGTGGGAGGTGTTCAAGTTGTCAGAAGAGTGGGTTGGAGCAGGGAAACAGAGGTCAGGGACAAACAGGTAAAATCCTGGGAAAATGATACAAGGAACCAATAAGTCAGGTTCAAGGAAAAAGGGAGTAAAAAGGTGCCAGCAGACATATCCCAAGATAGTCGTTTGGGGATTAGGCTTGCTAACTGGGATATTGATCCTTGTACAAAGGAAAATGAAAAAGTAAAACTATTCCGTATTGTATGATAGAATGGGCAAAAAAGGAAATAAGACCCAACCACGTCTATTGACCAGGATAGGGGTCTTTTGAAGTTTGGATTTGCAAGCCTTAAACATTTTTGTAAATTCAAAAGAACCATGTGATCCAGAAGAAAAAGAATATGCCTCTTGTTGGACAGGAGACACAGAACTCCTGGGGGTAAAAGTTTTTATGATATCAAAAACCACAGAGACAGAGCAAGGAGAGGAAAAGAAAGAAAAGGGCTAGGACCCCCTGGAAATATTGCCTCCCCTGCCTGTGCGTGGAGCTCCAGCTTCCCTGCCTGTCCCCGGAGCTCCCCCTCTCACATCCATGCCCGGAGCTCTGCCTCCCCTGTCCATGCCCAGAGCTCCTCCTCCTCCTGTGCTGGGGGCCCTGCCTCCCCTGTCCGTACCAGACGCCTTCGTTCCCACCCCTGCCTCTGCCCTATTGTCAGTTCTGGCTTCACTGCTGACTCCCACCCCCACCTCTGTTCCCTTGGAGATTCTGGCTCCCACTGTCCAAATGAAACTCCTTCCTAGCGGAGGGGCACCATACCAAAATACTCAGTTAAAACTCAAAAGCAGCTTGATAATTCTTCCCCTATCACTACTCCAAAACAAAGGAAAAGGGTTATAAAGAATGAAGAACAAAAAAGTTGGGATCAAGAAGTTAGTCTATTCCCATTAGGAGAAGTACCTATGGGTGGAGTCCAAGGGGGGACAGGATTTGTAAACACCCCCATGACTTCTTCAGAAGTCAGAAATTTTAAAAAAAGAGATTAAAGGATTATTGGAAGATCCCATAGGTACAGCTGAACAATTAGATCAATTCTTAGGTCCCAACAATTTTACTTGGTAAGAAATTCAGTCAATAATGAAAATAATATTCTCCCAAGAGGAGACGTAGATGATTAGAGCTGCTGGAATAAGAATTTGGAAAAGAGAGAATCAACAAGGTCTACCAGGAGACCAGAAAATGCCAATAGCACCTCCTAACTGGAACAAAAATGAAGAGACGGGGCGAGGACATATGAATGATTATCATAATCTGATAATCAGAGGAATAAAAGAGGAGGCACCCCCAGGGCAAAAAGTCAGAAAAGCTTTTGAGGGGCAGCAAGGAAAGGAAGACACTCCAACTGAATGGTTAGAGAGGCTCAGAAAGAATATGAAACAATGCTCCGGAATAGACCCTGACCATAGCAGGGCAAGCCCTATCGGGGGTAATTTTGTCACTCCTGCCTAGCCAGGCATTAGAAAAAAGCTGGAAAAGATGGAGGACTGGCACAATAAATCACTAAATGATCTATTAAAAGAAGCTCAAAGTGTTTATGTACAGAGAGATGAAGAAAAAGCCAAAGTGGAAGCAAAAATTATGATAGCCACTATGCAACAGAGTAACTTCCAGAGGAATCTGAAGCCCCCAGATGCCACTCCCAAATATTCAGGTTTTAGAGACAGGGAGAAGGGAACAAACAGAACCCCAGCACAATCAAAATCCCAGGAGCAAACTAAAAATGCCTGTTTCTAATGTGGGGAAGAGGGACACTATAAGAGGGAATGCCCTCACTTAAAAAAGGCTCTGAAAATATTCCAAGAGATACACCCAGAAGAATAGGGAGGTAATGGGCTTTATTTTCTGGGGGATAAATACCATCTAGAGCCTTTGACAACTTTGAAAGAAGGCCCCCAAGAGGAGGTATTAGAATTTCTAGTTGATCCTGGGGCAGAGAGAACTTTTGTGGTAAATATCCCTAAGGGATGGGATGTCAGTAATGACACTGTGAAGGTAACAGAAGCAAAAGGAGAAAGGTTTAAAGTTCCTGTCATTAAAAATGTAGTAATTGAAGGGAAAACCAGAGTAGGGATGGGAGATGTCTTCTTAGTTCCTGGGGCAAGTAGCAACTTATTGGGGAAGGACTTACAGGTGCAACTAGGAACAAGGGTCATACCAGAAGGGGAGATGACAGCTAAAGTGTTAAAACTTGGACAAGATGAGGAGAAAATTAACAAAGACATTTAGGCTGGGGAGAGAAATAGGGAGGGACTGAATATTGACCCCATAAAGGTCATGACTGAGAGAGAAGAATGTCCCATACAAGTGCATCAGTACCCTATATCCTTAGAAGGAAGAGAAGGCTTAAAGCCAGTAATAGAAGAATTGATAAAGGATGGGACATTGGAACCTTGTATGTCTCCTCATAATATCCCTATTCTCCCAGTAAAGAACCCTGATGGGAATTATAGATTAGTACAAGACTTAAGGGAAGTTAACAAGAGAATTTGGACCTGTTACGCAGTGGTACTCAATCCCTATGCTCTTAAGTAAAGTTCCACCCCAGCATCAGTGGTTTAGTGTAGTGGATCTTAAAGATGATTTTTAGGCTTGCCCATTAGAAGGGGAAACCCGAAATATTTTTGCCTTTGAATGGGAGGATCCAAATACTGGGAGAATGCAGCAACTAAGATGGACAAAATTACCACAGGGATTTGCTGAGTCTCCAAACCTATTTGGACAATCTTTAGAAGATATATTACAAACTTTGCCCACTCCTCCTGGAATACAAATTACCCAATATGTGGATGATCTTTTATTATCAGAGGAAGCTGAAGTTATATAAAACTTTTGAAGTTTCCTGGGGAAAAAGCATTAAGAGTATCAAAAGGGAAACGACAATTTGTGGAATCAGAAGTAAAATATCTTGACCACTTAACAAGCAAAGATAGCCGAAAGCTAAATCCTGAGAAGATTGCAGGGATTTTATCTCTTCCCCCTCCCTCTACAAAGAAGGAAGTTAGAAGGCTGCTCAGATTATTGGGGTATTGTAGACTATGGATTGAAGGGTATATGCAGGCAGTAAATTTTTTATATGAAAAATTGACAGAGGGAGACGATATAAAGTGGACTTGGAAAAATGACAATAAATTAGAAGAATTGAAGTTGAAGCTAGTCTCGGTAGCAGCTTTGAGCTTACCCTTATTAGAAAAACCCTTTCATCTGTGTGTGAATGTGGATGGTGGAGTAGCTCATGGAGTTTTAGTCCAGGAGGGGGAAGGAGTGGAGAGACAAGTAGCTTATTTATCAAAATTGTTGGATCCAGTGAGCTGTGGCTGGCCAGTACGTATTCAAGCTATAGCAGCTACCGTTATTTTGGTAGGAGAGGCTGAATTTGAATCTACAGAATTTAACAGACTCTTGTTATGGGCTAAAGACTGTGATATGATTCTAAATAGCACCAATGTTTTTGACCCTCAGAAAAAGGATGCTTTAAGGCATGCTTTAGTGGGACCAAACTCTGCGGGGCGACAGAATGCTGGCAGAGCTTTTGTGTCCATGGCGGAAAGTATTCAAGGCACTCACGGCACATGCAGCAAATGGGGACATGAAAAAAAAGGACTTGTGCTACTGCAACAGCCGTGCTGGCTCCTTCCATGCTCTAATCATAAGTTTGTCGGGGCTGTGGGATGAGAATCAGAGGATAACCTCTGGTCCCCTGATCCATTTGATCCTGTAAGGGAGCCAGATCCTTTTCCCACCAATTTGCATAACTGATGAGCAGTAGTGAGAAAAGAAGCTGCCGCAGAGGGGGATGTGGACTTATTGCATGCTTTTCCAGTCATTTACCAGGCCAACCAACCACCTAGATGGGAAGGTGTTATGGTTTGACATGAGAGACATTTAGAGAAGTAATATAAAACTTCTAGCTACTAGAAAGCTAGTGACCATTTGCAAAGCCCAGGCAACATATTAACCTTTTCAGTGCTCCAATCCTCCCTTGAGTAAGAGAAAAAAACCAAGATGCAAACATATAAAAGAACAACAAAAACATCAAAGTCAGTAAAGAAAAAGTCAAGTCCCGGATGGGAGGGATGGAGACATACCTTGATCTTGGGGCTGAAATTCTCTTGTGAGCTATAGAGAAAAATACTCTTTTTCCCTAGAACCCATGAAACTATGGGGAGATAAAATGTTCAAATTGATGTCGAGCAAAAGCCTCCATGTTAAAGTAAGCAGATGTTAAAATAACTGTGATCCCATGAGAAGTTTAAACAAAGAACGAGAGAAATCTTGTGCTCCCAGAAGACGATCTCTGTTCCCAGGAATGAAGATGATTTTAGAAATAGATAATAAGAACTTTTACTTTTAAACAGCTCATCTTTAAAACAATACCCCATAAGTCAACATAACCCATAGACAAACTATAGGAAAGCTTATAAAAAATAAGGACTTAATGATTGCAAATTTCCCCAGGCAGCTGCTAATGATAAAAATTGAGAACCATGAAAGAACTATTTTTTCCTCTTGTAGAAAAGTCTCCATAACATTAACAAGAAAAACTTCTCTCCCTAAGTAAACTGAAGAAAGACTATTTTAGAAGTAGTAAACTAAGTAAAAATTCTACATTCTGTTTCTTTACATTATCGGTGAAAAAAAAAAAGTTCTAAAAAATTTATTTTAATTCCTACTTTATTTTCCTTTTAATTACTATTAATAAAATTTTCTTTATACTCTTTTAAAATTTTAAACCTACTTTGCCTTTCTTCTAATCCAATCACACAACAAAAACCAAATACATTAATAATTAACCAACACCAAAACCTACCAGACTCTTTAATACATTAACCAAGAAATCTTAAATTTAAATAAATCTTAAATTAACAAACAAAAAGCACTGTAGAAGGCTTGCCTTATGGTATTATAAAAGAGCTGCATTGCTCTGCCTTAGACAATGGCATTAGTGCCCCTTTTACTATTAGTCCTTTGGAAACTGTGGTGAACTCATATAATTTGGAAGTACAAGACTTTAAACAAATCACAAAACTTGTGCTGATGGGTGTGCAATTCACTGTCTGTCTGTCAGAATGGAGAGAGTTTTGCAATGTTCAAGCCATGGACAATTTACAGCAACTCCACAGGCATGTCTTGCAACCTATCAGTGCTGAAGCTTTTATGGTAGAGGGCCAATATGGCGCCTACTGCTTTGCGGAGAAAAGAAGAAACCTCACAACTCAATAAAAGTTGTAAAGCTCGGTATGTTCTATTACAGCGCCGGACACATGCGGAGAAAATTCTCCTCAAAAGGCATGCGCACCTCTGAGGATTTCAGGTCTTCTTTTATCTCCCCTTCCAAATACATATGCATACAGTTTCACAATAGGTTCATACATATTCATTCTGCATGACATTTATCGCCAGTTCCTCTTTATCAAAAGAATTCATAGGTCGGGGGCAGATTGACCTTGTGGTCATTTCTGTTTTTTTTCTCTGTCTCCTCACTATCTCTGCCCTGCAGTTTTTCCCTTCAGCTTTGGCCTCACAGACTTTTCACCTCTCCTAGACACTTCACCTAATTCAGAATGGATCTCTACTCTGTCTCATTCCCCCCTTTCCTAGGAAATAAGTAAATTCTTTTACTTAATGCAAACCCTTACGACAATAAGTGTCTTTTAATGCTTTACCATGTACATTTGACAAAGAGGTTAATACAGCTATCATTGTAGTATTCTCCAGTTCCGAATTAACAGTATAATAGATGATCCCAAGCTTATACCAAGTAATATTAACAAAACTACAATGGGATGACACAACTTATTAAAGATTCCATTTGCAGTTGGTGACCACCCAAAGATCACATCTCACCAGTAATGATCCATATTTTGTTTTATTCTTTGTAGAACTCTGGTTATCTCCTTTGTATCATGTTGGACAGTAATTAAGGTTTTCTTTCCACTTTCTTGGATTTCCTTCAAGATTTCCAATAGGTCTCGGTGCTTAATAATTGTTTTACTAATGTAAGGTTCATCCCAATAGGGGTAGGTGATAGTCTGTGATACATTGTGTAATTGGTTTTGATCAGCTGGTGGGATGTCACTGGCACCGAATAGGAAAAATCACACCCGATAATCTTAACAAAATTACAAATACAGAAATTAGAATGATTTCTACTAGACAGAATAACATCATTGCTATCAATTTTTACAGCAGCACAAGCAGTTCTCAGGCATACACACCCTTTTCCAGTACATGCGGGCACAGTTTTCTGATCAGTGACTGGATGAATTTCAAAGTGACAAATACTCTGTTCAGTGACTAGACATACATCCTGAGCATTAATAGTGTTGCTTTCACAAATGAATCCCATCTGTTCTCTAGTAATGCAGGATTCTAAGTTTACTGTTTGCCACTTTTCATTCATCTTTCGTGCCCACACTCTGTGTTCTGAAGGATAGAGTATTGTTTTTCATGATTTAATCCTAGGGCAATGATGGGATGGATAACATAAACAGTGGCATTACGTATGGTAAGCACAAAGGTGGTGGCCACATTAGAAACAGGATCATAGGTGAAATTCACCATAGTCCACCATCATTGAAACTTCCTTTCAAAATCTGTTGCATTATCCCAGACAATTTTCCGAATTTCAGCTGGAAAATTACCTTCACCCCCGTCCCGTATGATCAGAGCTGCTGTTGCCTGCATCCATAACTGTGCTTGTATAAAACTGAAAGCTAAAGACACATTATCTTGAACTGTACTAAGTGCTTCTACTACTAACTTCTGGTCTTGGTCCCTGGCCATTTCCCACTTTGGCAGTACTTTTGAAATCTGTCACTGGCTAGTTCCTAATGCCAATAGAGATGACTGTAAAGGCTGCTTCAATTTTGTTAGGCTACCTGCTGCAGTGGCCAGTTTATTCATCAGTATTTCTGATTAAATTCCATTTAAAACTCCTAATCCTGTCCCTAATATGCCAGTTAGATCCTTTCTTATTCTGCTCCTGAGATATGCCTGTATTTGTAACCATGTTTTCCAGCCCTCAAAGGAAGTTTTTAGGAAGGAGGAGCAGGCTGGTTGGATTCTTGAGATGTTAATTTGCATTATCAACTCCACACGTTTGAGAGACCATTCTGGATTGAATAATAGTTGTTGTTCACCCACATTCCTCACTGTGTAGGGGCCTATTTCATACACCTCAGGTTCAAGTTTGGGTTGAGTCTGAACTATTTGAGTCTTAGTATGGGTTGTATAAGGTACTGCTGTGGTAAAAAGTCCAGTGTCTACTTTGAATTTAAATGAAAGTCCGATAGCATCACAAGCCCAAAGGCAAGTCACTTCTACAGGCCGTATTAAGGTGAAATTACATCAACAGTCTGATTCACTAAGGCTATCACAAATTTCCTGGTGTTCATATACACCAGGCAGGAGAGGTTACAACACTGATTTCATTTGGTCTCTCATAAGTCGTCCCATTTATCATCCGGCACCCTACCTTGATTTCTTCTCCTCTGATCCCTTGAAGTGTCCACAGTTTCTGTTCCTGCCATTCCTGCTCCTCATATACCTGATCCCCGTGAATTACTACAGTGGATAGGTTTAAATCTTTTATCTCAGAAGGTTTTCCCATGGATCCAGTATACTGATTAAACGCCTGGGACCAAGGCCATTCAGCATTGCTTTGGATAGAGGTACTCTCTAGTTCTCAAACTTCAGTTGTAATTACAAACAAAACAATTCTGTAAACTAAAGTATGAGCTACTCCCGACCACAATATACTCATTTTGCCCGAGTAAGTTTTAGTCTCAGTTCATCGTCTCCTGGCGTCACTCCTGAAGGGGCTTCTGGGCCTTCTTCACCCGAGAAGGATGAATCCAGGCCTTCTGCTCCTTGATTTTGATTGCAGTGAAGGTGGTGAGAAGCACTTGGAATGGTCCCTCCCACTGTGGTTCCAAGGTCTTTTCTGTAAGAGACTTAACAGATACATAATCTCCAGGCTGTATGTTATGTACTGGTCCATCTAACTCCCGGATCCAAGTTCCAGCCACATTTCTCAATTTCTCTGAGCTGTTTGCTTAAGGCCGCCATGTAGGTGGCTAGTGTTACCTCTCCAATGTGGGTGGACATTCCCTTTTGTATTCCATATGGTCTTCCATAGAGTATTTCAAAAGGGCTCAACTTTTCTTTAGCTCGAGGTTTAGTTCGAATTCGCAGTAGTGCTAGTGGAAGAGCTTGGGGCCAGGGTAGATTAACTTCCTGCCCCAGTCTTATGATTTGCTGCTTAATCAAATGATTCATTTTCTCCACCTGGCCGCTTGATTGGGGGCGGTATGAGGTGTGAAGTTCCCAGTCTATGCCCAGGTGGCTACTAATCTGTTGCACTATTTTGGAAATGAAATGTGATCCTCTATCCGAGGATATTGTGGCTGCAACTCCGAAGCGTGGTATTATTTCTTGTAATAATACCCTGGTCACTTCTCTGGCTTTGACAGTTCTGGTGGAGAATGCTTCTGGCCACCCTGAAAATGTATCTGTCAATACCAGCAAATACGGATACCCCCCTTTCCTTGGGATTTCTGAAAAGTCAATTTGCCACTGCTGTCCAGGCCCAAGGCTTCTCCCGATCTGACTGAGTTTCGGTCTGGGGGTATTTTTGGGGTTAGTCTGGAGGCAAAGATCACACTGTGGGGCCACTTGAGTAATAGTGGCATAAAAATTCCTAGCAACAATTCTTTCAATCAGGTATGTGTATAGGGCATCTATTCCCCAGTGCGTTTTCTGGTGTTCTTCCCTTACTAGTGACCACAATAGATGGGAAGGGATTACCAGTTTCTTTTCAATGGTAGCCCACCCTTCTTGGTTATACGTCCCTTTTTGATCTTCAATAATTTCCTATCTCTCTTATTATATTCTGGCTTACCTTCAAGGGAAATTTGTCCATCTGGAATAAGGACTCCTTCAGCAGCTACCTCACCTTTTGCTGCTTCTTTTGCCTCTCTATCCACCAGCTCATTTCCTTCTTCCAATTCTGAGCTCACTCTTTGGTGTTCCTTAATGTGCATAATTGCTACCTTTTCAGGCAGCTGAACTGCTTCCAGCAGCTGGATTATCTCTTGTGCATGTTTGATGTTCTTTCCCTGTGAGGTCAGCAGTCCCCTCTCTTTCCAGATGGCCCCATGTGCATGTATGACTCTGAATGCATACCTCGAGTCTGTGTAGATGTTTATTCTCCTCCCTTTTGCCATTTCCAAGGCACGGGTCAATGTATTTATCTCAGCCTTCTGCGCAGAGGTCCCTGTTGGTAAGGGTCCAGATTCGATTACCTCTCTGCAGGTGGTCACTGCATACCCAGCATGTCGCTTTCCATTGGCAATGTAGCTACTCCTGTCAGTGAACCAGGTCTCTGCATCGTCCAGAGGAGTGTCCTTTGTCACAGACATTTTTTCACAGAAATCCTTTCTTTCAGATTTCTGCGTCTTCTGGAAGGCAGAGGCCTCAGAAGAGAATGTAAACAATTGTTATCAGCTGCTGTGGAATGCAATAGGATGCACCTGATTGGTCTCATGTTATAAACAAGCACATGTTTATGATTAAGGCCAATCACAGAAACAAGCTGGGGACCGAGTCCCTGGACACAACTTTGATATAGATTCTTTCTTTCTATTCTTAGCCTAGCAGCACTGCAAACTTCTCTCTTTATTCTATTTAGTATAGTAATAATGTATAATATATCATATATCAATAAATCCAGCCTTCTGATCAAGAAACAAGTTTCACCGTCTCTCTCTCACCTCCAGCGACCCACTCAGGACGCTGTAATATCTGGTGACCCTGTTGAAGTGAGGGGAGAACGACCATCTTTTGATGCATCGAACTCAAGTTTATTGATTGATCAGCCAGTTTAAATAATAGTGTTAACGAACTTCATGCATATTCCAAAATCCAGGTTCATGATAGGCTAACAGAGAAAACTCTAACCACTCCTTTTGTTTTACAATACCGTTGATTGTTTACACAAAATAAAACCAGTGTTCCCACTGTGATATGAGAGGTTCCCAAAACTTCCATATCTGTTCCCAGGGTGCCATCTTTTCCCAGAGAAGGTGTTTCGCTTGTTATGGGAAGACTGCCTGAGAACCTTATTGTTTATAAAGTGATGCCTGAGAGAATCTAATTGTTTATAGAAATCAGGCTGGGAACTGCTTTTGGAACTGCTTCACAACTACCTGTTACTTTTCTCTCAATTGCATGGCTTCATGGCCTTTTTCTTTAAGCCATGCCTGAACTAAACTCTCCACATGACCCCTCGTGTCAGAGCAAAAATTAATTTGATAAGACCAGAGGAGCAAAATTGCTGCACTGGGTAAAAATCCTGTATGTGTAGCTTGTGATGGTTACTTTGAAGTGACCACAGAAGTGGATTCAAGCCAGGAGCTGAAGAACTGAAGATCCTGATTTGGACAGAGTTCACAGCCAAGGCTGACCTCTCTTGACAAAGAGAACCTTCTTCTGGAAAACCTTCAGGAAAGATGATAGAAAAGAGCAGCAGACCCGTGGAGCTGGCCAGAGCAAGCTGGACTCTTTCAAAAGGTACTGTTGACTTTTCTATTCCTGATGAACCAGCCCTTCGTAGCTTGTGGCTTTTCGTATGGCAGACACATGCCTTGCCGGAAGAGATTCAGTTCTCCCCTTCAGAGGAGAATTTTATTGCCCTCTGGCAACACTGGTGTAGAGAAGACGGATTTTTTTTGGAAAAAACAGATCTCTATGAGTTCTTTCGATGGGCAAAGCTTTTTAAGTTCTTTACTGATGTCCTGTACGCTTTGGATGTTTTTGTCTGGGAGTGCATGGACTCTATTTTCCAGTTCATCTACAGTCAGGGACGTCTTTTGCCTTCTATCTACCCAGCATTTATAAAGCTCTTCCCAGTGCTGAAACGCAGAGCAGCCGCCTTTCAATGGATTTCTAACTGCTATGGGCAGGCTCCGTTTCCACCGTCCCTGGCAGAAGACCCGGTGGGGGATGACATTCTGCTTCCCAGCCCCCCCTTGCTTCGCGGCGGGGGGGGGCTGAAGCTGCGCCACGCAACAAAGTTTTTTTTACTCTTTCTCCCGAGCCTTCTCCTTCCTCGCCTTCTCCCCCGCAGGGGGGATGGGAGTGGACGGTGCTGCCACAGCCGGTCTCTCAGACTCCTCCTCCTTCAGACATGGGGGCGGCACCGGTCTCTGAGGCCTCTTCAGCTCTGCCAGCGCCGTCACTCCAGGCGATCCCGTCTCGGCCTCTCCAGGCTGTCCCGCCCACGGCTTCACAGGCTGTAGAGACAGCACTGCCGGTCCCTGCTGAGTTGCTAGTCAACAACGAAGCCGTGTCTACAGCTTCCGGCTCAGCGGAGGAGGAGATCTCATCGGCCCCTTCAGCTCCTCCGCCGCTTCCATCGGCCTCCTCACCGCCTCAAGCCGAGACAGTCCCTGTTCAGGATGGTGTGGAAGACGGTCGCGAACCTGCGGGAACCTTGGGGCAGCTCGTGGCTGTTCTTACACCCAGCGTGATCCCCTTCCCAGTTCCGGCTTCCCCCCCACTGATTCCACTGGCCGTCCCAGAGGCTCTGCTGTTGTCGGAGGCTCAGCCCTCCGTGTCGGCGTCAGAGACTGCCTTGGAACTGGCGGCTTGTTCGAGCCCGGACCATCCCGGACCGGCTGTCCTAGCAGCGGCCCCGGAGGCTGGTCTCTCCTTCCGTGGAGTGGGGGCTGCCCGCCAGCTGACTCTGGGGGCAGTCCAGCTGCCTGTTTTTAAGATCAGCATTCTCGGCGGTTTGGGGGGTGGTTTTTCCGGGATGGTCCCATGGCGGCTCCCATCTCTGCCGCCTCTCTTGTGTTCTAGTGGCATGGGGGGGCAGGTGCATTCCGAGAGCCCTGCCTCTGATCCCCAGCCCGGAGGGGGTGTGGATGATGCCGCGGGGCGGATGAGAGACAAACCCGATGCATTTCAGAGGGAGAGGGCACAGCTGGAGGAGACCATAGCTGGTTTACTGTGGGGAACAAACATCTCCAGACCCCAGATGGGATTTCTGGGGAAGGCTTCTATTTCCCTGCTGCTGGCATGCCTCAGTGGTTTTGGGGAAAGGAAGCATCTCACTACCGGTGCTGCCATTGTGCTGGCAGCAGGGTTCAGGCCTGTGGGAATGGAGAGCCTGCTTCATGGGTTTGGCCTGGGCCGTTGGGCTCAGGAAGTTTCTGGGCCGGGCCCACTGCGTGGCCTCCTGATGTTTCTGGGAATTCTGGTTCCTCCTATCAGTCCTGGTCCCCCTTTGTGGGCCAGTTTTGGGATTCCTGGTCCAGCATGGGCCAGGGCCCCCAGGGCCTTTCCTTCTCTGGCACTGCTCTGTTCGCCTGCTGCTTTTGTGCTTTTCGATCAAAAAAAAAAAAAAGAATTTTAAATTAAATATAAAAGATTGAAAATAGCGGGCAGCAGCTCTAAAGCACTGAAGCATTGAAGGGCCAGAAAAGGACATTCCAAAATTGTTCAAATTGTTTGAAATTGTTTAAAATTGTGTTATGCTGTTTTCAGGACCAAAAAGGATTCTCACACATCCCAAAAGAAACAACTTCAGCTGATGGACTGTTCCTGAAACTCAGCTGCATGGACTTGAATTTTCTTTGCATTGTTTTTTGCATTTTTCTTAGATTGTAGGATTGTTTTAGTGATTTGTTAGTATTGTATATTTTACAGGTGAAGAAATTTCCTGTTCATTTCACATCAGCATTTTTCTTTTAATTTATACAATTTAGAAAGGTGAGATGTCGCAGACATTTTTTCACAGAAATCCTTTCTTTCAGATTTCTGCGTCTTCTGGAAGGCAGAGGCCTCAGAAGAGAATGTAAACAATTGTTATCAGCTGCTGTGGAATGCAATAGGATGCACCTGATTGGTCTCATGTTATAAACAAGCAGATGTTTATGATTAAAGGCCAATCACAGAAACAAACTGGGGACCGAGTCCCTGGACACAACTTTGGTATAGATTCTTTCTTTCTATTCTTAGCCTAGCTAGCAGCCTCTACAACGTCTCTTTTTATTTCTATTTAGTATAGTAATAATGTATAATATATCATATATCAATAAATCCAGCCTTCTGATCAAGAAACAAGATTCACCGTCTCTCTTTCACCTCCAGCGACCCACTCAGGATGCTGTAATAGTCCTTCAAGTCTGGGCGGCTGGAGTAGGTAGCTTCAATGGTCTCCAGGCAATCATGGTGTACTGCTTCTCCTTGATTTCCACTGAGAAAGGAAGCTGGGTTGACAATATTAGTCACCACTATCTCTACATCATCTTGCTCTACCATGATGGCCTGGTATTTCAGAAACCTCTGTGGTGAAAGCCAGTGGCCACCCTTCACTTCCAGTACTGTGGACACTGTGTGGGACACTAGCACAGTCATTTTTGTCCCAGGGTAAACTTGCATGCCTCTTGAATATTCAGCCCAACTGCTGCTACAGCTCTGAGGCAACCTGGCCATCCTTTGGCTGTTGCATCTAGTTGCTTAGAGAAGTAAGCAACTGCCCTTCAGTATGGACTGAAGTCCTGAGCCAGTATTCCCAGGGCAATTCCCTGTCTTTCATGGGAAAATAGGAAGAATGGTTCACTTACATCTGGAAGTCCCAAAGCTGGAGCTGACATGAGAGCATTCTTGAGCTGGTGAAAGACCCGTGTGGCTTCTTTTGTCCACTGGAGATCTCTGCTTCCATTGGCAATAAGAGCAGAGAGGGGTCTGACAAGCAGTCCATAATTATAAACCCACAGCCGGCACGATCCTGCCATGCCTAAGAAGGTTTGGAGCTCTTTTATTGTCTGGGGTTTTGGGGTTTGGCATATGGCCTCCTTGCGAGCCTGCCCTAAAGTCCGTTGCCCAGCACTCACCTCGTACCCCAGGTAGATTACTCTCTGTTTCACTACCTGTGCCTTTTTCTTTGATACTCTGTATTCTTGGAGTCCTAGGAAATTCAAAAGGCTTACTGTCCAGGCCACACATGCTTCCCTCGTCTGAGTGGCCAATAGAAGATCATCCACATACTGAAAAAGCCTTCCTTCTTCCTGTGGAGCTTCCCAGGACTCCAGATCTTTTGCGAGTTGCTCCCCGAACAGAGTGGGGGAATTTTTCCAGCCCTGAGGTAGTCTGGTCCATGTGAGCTGGGTTTTGCGCCCACTTTTAGGGCTTTCCCATTCGAATGCAAAAATTTTCTGGCTGGCTTCATGGATGGGGAGGCAAAAGAAGGCATCTTTTAGATCTAGAACAGTAAAACAGGTTAACTCAGGTGTTAGACAAGTTAATAAAGTATATGGATTGGCTACCACCGGATACAAATCTTCTGGTTTTTTATTGACAGCCCTCAAATCCTGTACTATCCGGTATGACCCATCAGATTTCCGAACAGGTAAAATAGGAGTATTGAAATCAGATTGGCATTCTTTCAGTAACCCTAACCACAGAAAATTTTCAATTATTGGGCTGATTCCTTTTCTATCCTCTTTCTTTAGGGGTGTCCTGGGTTGACTATATGATGCTTTTGTCCCCAATCGTCTCATTCTGTTTATGTTGAATAATAATAAGCTTTGTACCTTTAAGAGTGTTACAGAGAGTGAAGGGGGGGAGAGAAGAAGCGCGCAGTTTGTTTTCAGACACTGCACTCACTCCTCCACATTCCTGCTCCTGACTGTGTTGTCTGCGGACAGACAGTGGGCAGAGAGCTCTTCTTTTGCTTTTTTAGTTAGTTTTTAGCTAGCTGAGGCAAAGAAGTTCCCTGTACTGTTTTTTTTTTTCCTTTTTCTTGGGACCTCTTAAAACTGCTCTGGACTGAACACCCAGGAGAGCACCGGCAGCTGCAGCTGTGGCCCATCGGGCCAGGCCTGGCCTGCGACAATTCCAGCACCGCAGGGGCTGATCAGAGACTGAGTGAGCTGAGCTTCAATCCGGGGTTTTCTCAGTTTGTCATCTCTTTTAGAGTGGCAAGGGGTCTCATTGTTTTGATATTGTTTTGGTTTTATTGTTTAATAAACAGTTTTTTTCCACCTTTCTCCAAGGAGGTATTTTTTCCCTCCCAGACCAGTTGGGGGGAGGGGCCGATTGGATCCACTTTTCCCACCGGAGCTCCTTTGGGGGATTCTTCCCCAAAGTTGCTCTGAACCTGGACAAATACATGTATTGGCGCCCAACATGGGGCTCGAACTCACGACCCTGAGATTAAGAGTCTCATGCTCTACCGACTGAGCTATCCGGGCTCAGTATTTGTCCAGGTATTTGTCCCCTGCAGGGACAGAGACAGAGATGGAAGGTATCTCTTCCTCCTAGCTGGCTCGCCAGAATGTTTTGTGGAGAAAAGAAGAAACTTCACAACTTTATAAAAGTTGTACAACTCGGTATGTTTTATTACAGCCCCGGACACATGAGGAGAAAATTCTCCTCAAAAGGCATGCGCACCTCTGAGGATTTCAGGTCTCCTTTTATCTCCCCTTCCAAATACATATGCATACAGTTTCACAATAGGTTCATACATATTCATTCCGTGTGACATTTATCGCCAGTTCCTCTTTATCAAAAGAATTCCTAGGTCGGGGGCAGATTGACCTTGTGGTCGTTTCTGGTTTTTTCTGTCTCCTCACTATCTCTGCCCGCAGTTTTTCCCTTCAGCTTTGGCCTCACAGACTTTTCATCTCTCCTAGACACTTCACCTAATTCAAAATGAATTTTTACTCTGTCTTACTACCTCTAGACAAGCTTGATTGCCTGAGGAAGCTCTTCAACAGTCAAAGAAACTCACTTTATGGGCTTTTCGTAAAGTGCCAGTCAAAGGTGTCTCTACAACTTCATTTGTTAATATAAGACAGGGAGCTGATGAACCTTTAATCAAGTTTCTGGATAAGCTAAAAGCCACTCTAGATAAGCAGACAGACAACATCACCACACAAGAAGAATTACTGAAGCAGCTAGCAGTAGAAAACGCAAACTCTGACTGTCAAAAAGTTTTACGGCCCCTGCAAGCCCCCACTGTCATAGAAATGCTTAAGGCTTGTCAGGGAATTCGCACTGCCAGTCACCACATGACCTTGCTTTCTGAGGATCTTCCTACAAAGAACATTTGCTTGGGATCAAGTGTTTGTTTTTCATGCAGGAAGATGGGTCACATGAGATATGAATGCCCCCAGAACAAAAGTAGTTCCTGGGAACCAGATGCATGCCCACATTGCTGGAAAGGATGGCATTATGCAAAACAATGCCAATCTAAATTTGCTAAAGAAGGGGAGCCACTCCCATCTACATCAATGGGCCCTCCGGGAAACTGCCAAGGGGGGAACGGCGCTTGGATAGCAAATCAAACCCCACTGTATTCATCCCCACAAATGCCTTGTGAGCCTGGATAGCAGGCAGCACCGGCATGGACCTGGCCTTCACCATCACAATAACTCTCCAGCATAGCAGTGTGCACTGTTTGCCTTCAGGTGTCCAGGGACCACCGGGCCATGGGTACAGTGCACTTTTGATTGGTCGATCATCGACCACAATGCAGGGCTTTTTTGTTCTCCCTGGACTCATAGATGTGGATTTTACAGGGGAGATTCAGATAATGGTTTGGACCCATGTACCCCCGTGTCAGATTTGTGAAGGGACACTGTTGAGTTTTTTGTGTGTCTTGGGTCTTCAAAGAGACAGGAGCAGTTGTTAGTTGTTGCAAAGTTGTTTATTGCATGAATACATCAGCCTTGAAGGTGAAGAGTTCAGAGTATTAAAGTCCGTGCTTAAAGCTTTCTGGCATTGAGTCCCGATGTTCTGAGCAGAATTAGCAGAAGCAATAGAAGCAGTAGCAGCTAGCAGAAGCTACTACCATCTTCCTCTTGCACGTTAATACAGGGGGATTTTATTCATAAATCATCCAATCACCTGAAAACAAGATTCTAAAACATTCTCCCTACACCTATCCGAGTTTAATTCTAATGTGCAAAAGTAGTGTTAGTTCGTACACAAAATTTACCCATATAGTTCTATCTGTTCACGAAAATAGTTCTATCTGTTTTATCTAGAAATGCAAGCAATGTTCTGCTATGGTTTTGTTATGTCTGGAGCTAAGTTAATTTTGTGAAAGGTAACACTACAGAATGTTAAACTAGGCCTTAGGGCTTTTTACTAGCTAACACAGTCTCTTAAAGCCCTTCAGATATATTTCTACTTATTTAAAACTAAAACTTACACTCCTACTTCATGTCTGCGTGGCTTAATATATTTCCATTTCTCTAAAGGTTCCAATTCAATCCCTGCATTCCTTTCTCTCTCTGAGGGACTCAGAGAGGCTTCTATTTCATGCATTCCAACAGGACACGAATTGCTCTACTTGTTTATTTTCATGCTGATCCCCCTGGCAATCTTCCATGAGTTAGAGGTAATAGTGGCTTTGATTCCACTGTACAGCCACAGATCCTATGGCACAATCACTTTCCTGTCATAGACTCACTCTCAAATGTGCCCTTTGGCATCAAAACAGGAAGCTAAAAATTGCAGGTATACTTGGCAGTGGTGCTGATTGTACTGTTATAGCCTTCTCAGCATGGCCCAGTCATTGGCCCCTGACTCAAGCTGCTAAAGGTCTAGCTGGAGTTGCAGGCCTTTCTATTCCAAAGCAGTGTCAATTTTGTCAAAATCGAGGACCCTGAAGGTCATACTGCCACCATGAAACCTTACATACTTGTTGGGAAGGATGAAAGATTGACAAGAAAGTCTCACAGATATGTATGCTCATCAGAAAGATTTTTGAATGTAGAATCTGAAGAAGGAATAGAAATGAAAGAAAGTTTTGATGTAGAAGAAAAGAATTGCTGAGCTAGTCTTACTGGCTAACTAAGAAGGCAAAGGCTATGTTAGTTAGAAGGGGTTTTTATGGCTTAGAGCAAAGGATAAATCCACCTCAAACAAGATGTTTTTACCAAGCAGAAAGCACAGGCAAACAAGTCTTCTGATGTTGCAAGTAGAAAAAAGGTCTCAGAATTTTCCACTGCGAGAAAACTGAACAGCAACTTCTAGTTTAAACTGTAATGCACTAACTATTAGTGATTGGAGAATAGTAACCTGAATATGGTAATTATAGTAGTTATGATAGGCTATAGGTAAAAGTAAAGGTATAGATTGGTTCTTCTGTATTAAGATGCTCAGCAAAGAAAAGTATATAATGCATTGTAGCCAAAACTCAAGCATCTTCAGGCTTGCCTGCAGCTAGAGCTGACAGCTGTAGGCACAGGCTCTGTCACCCACAACCCTGGACTGCTGTAATGTCTTGTGTTGCAGTGTTGTGAGGGTCCCCAGGATGAGGTGAGAGATGAGAATTGACTCCAAGTTCTCAGAAGGCTGATTTATTATGATATGATATGATATGATATAATATGATATGATATTATAAGAAATTATAAAATAAAGCTATACTAACTGTACTAAAGAAAGAGAAAGGAGACATCAGAAGGCTAAAACAGGAATGATAATAAAACCCCATGACTGACCAGAGAGTCCATCACAGCTGGACTGGGATTGGTCATTAAGTAAAAATAATTCACATGGAACCAATCAAAGATGCACCTGTTGGTAAGCAACCTCCAGACCACATTCCAAGCAATTGGATAATTATTGTTTACATTTATTTTCTGAGGCTTCTCAGGAGAAAAATCCTGGCAAAGGGATTTTTCAGAAAATATCATGGTGACAGTCTTGGATGCAATAAACCATTTTGAAGAACCGCCTGGAGTCCCGCATCTCTCAGGCTCTTACTCATACTCTCACTCCTTGTTACTTTGTGGGGACAAAATTGCCTTAGTCAATGGGGTCTTATGCTGGGAACAAATTTATCATAGGGCCTGCTGCTGAGCAGCATGTCCTGGCCCTCACCTGGACAACAGATCGTCCTGTGCGAGTCAACCAGTGGCTCCTTCCTTGGGAGAAGCTGCAACATTTGCACCAGCTTGTGCAAGAGCACTTGCAAGCTGGCCATGTTGTTCCTTCAACCAGTCCATGGAACTCTCCTGTTTTTGTTATTCAGGAAAAGAGTAGAGCATGGTGATTGCTGCACAATCTTAGGAAAATCAATGATGTTATTGTGCCTATGGGAGCCCTCAGTCTCCTGAGATGTTGCCACAATCCTGGACCATCACTGATCTCAAAGACTGTTATTTAACCATACCACTTTGTTAACACGATGCCCCCCTGGTTTGCATTTTCTGTGCCTTCCGTTAATGCTACCCAGCCACACCAAAGATATAATTGGAAAGTTTTACCTCAGAGAATGAAACATAGTCCCACCATTTGCCAACTTTTTGTTCCTCAAGCACAACTCCAGTACACTTGAAAACCCCTAATGTTTTACTTTATCATTACATGGATGATAGTTTGATTGCTGTTAGCACTCCTGCTGAAGCAGCAAAGGTAAAACAATTGGTTATTGAGGCAGTAAAATGAAAAGTTTTGAAAGTAGCAAATTAAAAGGTATGAGAAGAAGCCCCTTGGAAATATTTAGGGTCGAAAATTTTAAATCAGACTGTTTGATCTTTGCAGCTGCAATTTATATCTCGAGTATCTACCCACAATGATTTGCAAAAGTTCTTGGGAACAATTAATTGGGTACACCCTGTATTAGGTATTACGATTGAACAACTTGACCCCCTTTTCCAGTTATTGAAAGGGGACCCTGAACTTACTTCCCCTTGCACCCTCACACCCAGAACAACAAAAGCCTTAGAGCAGATCACACAGATGTTAAGTGCTCAACAGGCTCATAGAGAAGTTGATGGTATCCCTGTCAATTTTTATCTTATCAATGCCCCTTATCAGCCGTATGCCTTGTTAGTGCAATGGGATGATGCTCAAAAGAACCCCCTAGTTATTTTAGAGTGGATTTTTTTGCCACATCAATTTGGAAAAAGCACTGTTTCCCACATAGAACTGATTTTGCTGTTAATACAGAGAGATCGACAGCACCTGTTGCAACTTGATGGTGCCGATCTCTCTGTGATCTACTGTAGCCATGATATTTTCTGAAAAATCCTTTCCTTAGGATTTTTTTTCCTGAGAAGCCGGAGGCCTCAGGAACAAAATGTAAACAATTATTATCTGCTGCTGTGGAATGCAACAGGTGCATCTGTGATTGGTCTCATGTGGTTGTTTCTAATTAATGGCCAATCACAGTCAGCTGGCTTGGACTCTGTCTGAGACACAAGCTTTTGTTATTATTCCGTTCTTTTTTTTATTCTTAGCCAGCCTTCTGATGAAATTCTTTCTTCTATTCTTTTAGTATAGTTTTAATATAATATATATAATAAAATAATAAATCAAGCCTTCTGAAACATGGAATCAGATCCTCATCTCTTCCCTCTTCCTCAGACCCCTGTGAATACCATCACAATCTACTTACCTATGACCCAAGATTATTTAGATTGGCTGCAGCAACACTCACTGGCTTTTCATGTTGCCCTGCAAGGGTTTTCTGATCAATTAAGCATTCATTTGCCTTCTCATACTTTGTTCAGCAGCCTATCCAAGTTGAATTTTATTGAAAAATCTTATTGTTCCCCGTTGAGAGTTTTTTGCAGGACAGTGGACAAATGCAACATATGCACAATCCAGCCTTCATAGAAACTAAGGTCACTCTGCCCTTGAAGGACACGAAAGAATAACACCCTCAGAAGCAGACAGTTGAGGATGCAAAGGCAGACAAGAAAACTGCAGTGAGAGGCATGAAGAAGAAAGACTAACTAAAATTAACTGAAATAATAAAATGCGTGTGTAGAAGGATTTAACCAATCATGTATTAGCTTGAGGCATGAACAGTGGAACACAAAATAAATATAGCTTGCTTTTTGCAATAAAGCAGCTCCACTTGATCATATTGATCATGGCGTGATGTCCCGTTACTGATCCTCCGCAGTTCCCCAGTTCCAATTTGCAATGCCTGCATGGTATTTCCAGATGGTTCTGGAAAGACTGGATGGTCTGTAACAGTGTGGCAAAATAATGGGCAGTGACTACAAGATATAGAAGTAGTTTGTGGTTCTTCACAATAAGAACTAGCAGCTGTGGTTAGGTCTTTTGAAAAATTCCAGAATGAGCTTAACATTGTTACTAACTCCGCTTATGTTGCAGGTATAGTAAGCATAATAGAAGAAGCTCATATCAAAGAAGTAACTAACCCATTGCTCTTTTCTTTATTATTATGTTTGCGTTTTGCAGTGCAGTCGTGTACGAAAAGGTATTATATCCTACATGTACTTTCCCATACTAGTCTTCCTGGCCCCATCTCTGAAGGTAATGTCCGTGCAGACCAGTTAGCTGGAACTGATGTTGGTTTTTCTCAGGCATGTCTGTCACATGGGTTTTTTCACCAGAGTGCCGCAGCTCTTTGAAAACAATTCCAGGTTACACACAAGCAAGCATGACCAATTGTGCAAGCCTGTGCTGACTGTCAACAGGTTGTGCCCTTGCCTGTCCTCAGAGTCAGTCCCTGCGGACTTCAAGCTCTAGAAATCTGGCAAATCAATGTTACACATTTTCCTGAATTTGGTAAGATGTTCGGCATCATTTTTTGTCCGCTTTTGCAGCCCTTGGAGTACCTGTCTCCATAAAGACTGATAATGGGCCAGCCTATACATCCAAATAGATGGCCGATTCTTTTCATTTTTGAGGGGTGCACCATGTCATGGGTATTCCACATTTCCCTAGAGGTCAAGCGATTGTTGAAAGAGCCCATAGCACTCTCAGGTCTATGTTGGTAAAACAAAAAGAGGGGAGTGTAGAGATGGGATATACCCCCTACCAAAGACTGCAATAAGCCTTATATGTTCTGAATTTTTTGAATTGCATTCAGAATGACCTAACTGTTACAGCTAACAGCTGGCCTGGAGGCCTCACAGTCATAAGCAACCCTGACCATAACTCGACCAGCCTATACTGTTAAAGGAAAAGAAGCAAACATCTCTATGAAGAAGGCACCGAGAGGCCAAGAGATTCAAATGCAAACAACAGACACCAGCCAATCCCTGACAAGCATGTAGGCAGGGAGCTATTGGCCAGTGAGCTGGGTGGTAACAAATTTCTAGCCAATTGGAACTAAACACAAGGTTTTTTGAAAACCATATAAAAGAAAACTGTTAACAATAAAATTTGCTGTTGCCACATGAACCTTGGAGTGTCAAGTTGCGTCCATCTCAACTGCGACAATTGGTGACCCTGATGTGATTGGCAGCAGCCTGCCACATGGAGAGTGGGGAGATGGAGCCCAGCTGAGAGAGCAGCCTGGAGAGCTGCTGGCAGGGTGCAGAGCTGCAAGAGTCCGGACCACTGTAAATGGAAAGCATATGCTGGGGACATGGGGACTTGAGTCTCAACAGAAGAAAAAGCTGTAGTGAGGGTATGGACCCTCTTTTTAAGTAATCGGGGGATAAAATATGCTGAATAGACTCTGCAAACCTTAGTGTCATAGTGCAAGAGCCAAGGAAAAGACAACTACCGCAGAAGCTGCTTTTAATATTCAAACATGGGAGCAGGCTGGTGAATTGATATTTTAGTTGGCCTCCCGAGGTGATGAAACCCCTAAAAATATCATGATGACCTGGCAGCTGGTGTTGGACACTTTAAAGCCAATAAGAGTCAAACAGAGTGAGAAAGCCACAGCTGAGGCACCGTGGACACCACCTTCTGGAGCGCCCAGTGATGACAGAGTAGGGGAGGGAGTGGCTAGGGGAATAGGTGCCACATCGAGTTCGCAAGTGGCAAGGACGGGTGAGAAAACAGAATGGGAGTGATTGTCATCCAAGCTCTCTATCCCTGCAGTGCTGCCCTGCTGGCCCACTGGAGGCCCCCTGGCACTGGGCATGCCTGTGCTGTGCATGAATCTGTCTGTGCCACGGCCAGCTGCTCTGTGTGCACTTTGTTCCGTGCCCCCTGTTATCCTGGAGGAGAGCCAGACAGCATTTTGGAGGAGTTCGTGCCACTCCGTGACATGCCATGTCACGGATGGAGCCAGGAAAGCCCTTCCCGACAGCATGTTCCCTCTCCGTTTGCCCTCTGCAAAGGTGTAGCGGCAGCAACAGAAGTGGCAGGGGATGAGCGTGCAGAGCCACAGGGGAGTGGTGCTGTGGCGGCAGCACCAAGTGCATGGTGCCAAGCACATGGCAGCAAGCACATGGCTGTACCATGCCGGTGACAACATGGCTCAGCCACCGGACAATGGCCCGCGGGACGCCCGCAGCTCTCTGCATGTGGGCAGTAAGCAAGCAACCCAGGAAGCCTGGTGGCACCAGCAGGGGCAACACCGTGTCCCTGCTCCACGCACACAGCAGGGTTTGCCCAGTGAGGGGCAGATGCCATATCGCGTGCCGGCGGAGCCCTGCAAGCCCCCCCAGCACGGCTCCCAACCTACGCTGCTCCAGCTGCAGCCAGGGCTCCCATCTGCTGCCAGGCTCTGCTGCCAAGCTAGCGCCCCACCACTGCCTCCTGCCTGGTCCCGGCAGCCCGGCCAGCGCTGCAGTTGCAGTCCCTGGTACTGGGGTTCCTGGCGGCTGCCACCGCCATTCCCATTCCCAGCAGCAGCAGGAAGAGGCAGTGGCACAGCCAGTTGGGTGCAGCTATGTTGGAGAGAGCCAGTGATCAGATCCATTGCTCAGTTTGGGTTCTGTTAAGTCCTGTTAAATGTTAACTTTATGTTTTTTTTAGGTGTGTCTTTTGTTATATTCAAGTGACATTAAGTTTCAGTGAAATTAATTTTAAGTTCTGTCCAATATGCTTGTCTGAATTATAAAATGTAATTCCTTTGTTGTAGAGATGAGTGATGGGAAATTTGCATGGAGTTAACTTTTGTTGAGATCTGCTCATTTGAATTACAAGATACAGTTATTTTATTATAGAGTAAGATATTATTTGGGGTTGCACATGTTCATCGCTTAGTTGTTTGCAGGTTGTTCATGGTATGAGTAATTATTTAGCTAAGGATAAATGACAAAGCCGGTTGTTTTACGAACTTTCCTAATTGTTTTTACAGAGAAACTTGTTTTTAAAATATGTTAGGGAAACCCTTCCAGTCATGGTCTTGGCTCTGGCCAAGCCCTGGCCCTGGCTGGCAGGGAAAGTATGCCATCAGACGCAGGTGTTTCTGTGCTAAAAATTAAATCAAGTCACTTTGACTTGTAGATTTGGTCTTATAAAAACTAGACCCCCTTCTGAGGTAAGCTTGGAAGCCTTTCTTGGGAAAGGCTTTTAAAGTCCTTGCTGTGAAATGGGGTTCCCCAGCTATGGCAGACCCTGGGTGATGGTAAAGCATTTTGGCAGTTGTAAGTATTACTTTGTTGATTTTTGTTCAGTAGTGCTTGTTGCTTTATTAGATGTTTTGTTTTACTGTTCATAATAAGAAAAGTGCTCAGCTATGGCAAGGACAACTACCACACTTTCCACAGTGCTGTCTTGCCAGGCATTTGGCATAGCTTCTGATGAAACCTTTGTTATCACCACAACAAATAGGAAGTAAATTACAGAAGATAACTTCAGCGAACTTGTTCAAGATTGAGTTACTTTATATCTGCTACAGTCAGTTGATCAAATGTTGCTTTTGACAACCAAGGAACAAATCAACTTTCTGCCCCACTATGATACACTTGTCAAAAGTGACATGTACAAGTACTATGCCAATGAGGGCCAAAATCCTTTGCCATTTGCCCTTGCTGAATTGATTGAAGATAGATACCATACACAAATGTGGAGGATTTTGACTGGTGCCCTCCTCCAAAGAGGAGAGGATTGGCACCAGTTGAATGCTACAACAGAATTTCTGGTGCACTGTTTACCAATGATAAGTTCCAGGTCAGCACAAAGAAATTGACTTTCATGTATCTGGAGCTGAAGCTAAAGGATAAGAATACTCTGTTCATGAGAATCTTCAATGGACAGGAGCAGTGAATGAAAATTGACAGAGAATTTGCTCTGTGGCTCAAAGACTGTCATGAAAAATATGATGAACAGATGAAATTCACATTCTTTGAAGGAATAACTGTATGCACTGGTATGCTATCACAAAAATGCAGAGCCCTTGGACAATGTATGCTGCAATAGAGTGTGATGGAAAAAGTACAAAACTGGACAGCTGGTGAAAACTATGAAGACTCATCTGATATTCTATTGAAGCATTAAGAAATTTTACTTGTATGGGGACCATGATGGGATTATATTTGCCACGGGGGGAGAGGTTCAAGTTGCTTTGGAACCACAGGTATTGTACTCTGAAATGAAAATTATTCCAGTCTCAAAACTTGACAGAACAGTGACTGACAAAGTTGTTAAAAATACATAGAGGAAGAAAGGCAAGATTTCCTGACAAATTATCAGTAACATGACCTAAAAAACTAACAGTTTATAGGATACAAAATATTATTTACAATTGTAAGACAATTCACCCATTGCCTCATTTGAACCCCAAGAATCAAACATTTTAGAGATTCGGCTATCGATAAAAATAGTGTGTGGCATGCCACCCTGTGAAATCATGCTGTTATTGAGATTCTTTTGTTAGCTCCTGGACATGGTTGTGAAAAATTTGATGGCATGTGTTGTGTGAAAAAATTTTCTGGGATAGATCAACGTCTGGAAAGGTTAGGCTTGTCAAGTTAGGCAAAGAGCCTCATTCGAACTGAGATTATCATTTGTGTATAATTGTTTTGCACATTGTGCCATATTTGCTATCCTTTCTGCAAGGGGCCCTGCAGAAGACGACAAAGAACACCTTTGTATTCAAAAAACAAAAAGGGAGAATGGATGCCAGCCAATCCCTGACAAGCATGTAGGCAGGGAGCTATTGGCCAGTGAGCTGGGTGGTAACAAATTTCTAGCCAATTGGGACTAAACACAAGGTTTTTTGAAAACCATATAAAATAAAGCTGTTAACAATAAAATTTGCTGTTGCCACATGAACCTTGGAGTGTCAAGTCCTGTCTGTCTCAACTGTGACACCTAGCCCCTCTCCAATGCCATTTTAGTGGATTACAGGCTCACTTAGAAAAAGCACAAGTACTTATTAAGAATGTTGAAAGTGGAAAATGGGAAGGACCCTTTCCACTGATAACCTGGGGATAGGGATATGCTTGTGTTTCCACAGATTCCAGTCCATATAGGTACCTGCAAGGGTGGTCTGACCAGCCTTGGTTGCTCCGGCTTCATCATCAGCTTGTTGGGAAACTGAGGGAACAAAATGAATGGGGTTTGTAGGGTTTGGGCCATGGGTCAAACATGTTCTAACAATGCAATTGTTTTGTTTCATGATTTTTGTTTGTATAGTTGATCAAGCACTGAAAAAGTTATGGTAGTACAGTTTGAGAACAAAAAATGGGGATATGTAGAGGGAGATTAGATGGAATTGAGCTACAGGCCATGGGACACTCCTGCAGCATGCCATGACATCACAGAGAAGCTTGTCTCCACCTGACCTTAAAAGGAAGAAATACCACATGGCAGAATGAATCATTAAAAGTGAAAATCACCGACAAAAACTCTCTAACTAGTCCAAGTTAGAAAGTGGTATGTTTATTATGGCGGCGGGTGGCACGGGGGGAGGTCGTTCCCTAAATGTGTGACTGCGCTGCACAACGATTTTGGCCTTCTATTTATTTCCCAAAATAATAAATATGCACAACCCCAGCACCTCCCATCCCTGCCTTGTATTAAAATGAGGTTATTAGTCCTTCATGCGTGCGCAGTTCTTCTCTTGAATTGGGTCAGTGGTCTCGAATTGGGTCAGTGGTCACAGGGATGAAGTCAGGAATGTCTTCATCAGGTCTCTGTGACCCTCTGGCATGATCCAAGGCCCCCTGCTTCATGATGGATTAACACAGAGTCCAGGTGCTGGGCATTGTTTTATTGGTTTCAATATGTTCTTATAATGGTTCACTTGCTCTACTTCCTTGTATAAATGAGCTCATAATATAACAATTAGCTTTAGCTTAAGCATCTAATAATCTTATCGTTGGTGTATCTAATTTCAATATGAATTGGTTCTAACCCTGAGCTAAAATCTTAAATTTTTAAAATCATGATTCAAGATGCCCTACAGAAAGGAGTCTACCAGAGCCTGTTGGATGAATGAACATAGCGTGATCACCCCCATATAAGGACATTAATCTATGTTACTGACATGGCAATGTGTCATAGGTTTCTTAGTGAAGAAATATCATATAAGGAAAGATGGTGTCTTGAAGAAGTGTAAAAAAGGGTTTGTTTTTTGCAGTAAAAGTCTAAGTATCCCCACTGATCTGAGTCTGTGCAGTTGCCACATCCCACAAGTTTTAATGATGGCAAATCATATATATTTATGAAAGATTAATTAAGACAAATGAACAGACAGAAGATCTTAATCAGAATTATTTACTACACAGTATAAAATCTAAAAGTACTAGTTGACTATAACATAAATTGGTGAAGTGCACTATACTAAAGCAATAACGTTAAAGCAATTATATATTAAAGTTCGCAAAAGAAACATTACATAGAGGTTTGATGTATCTCACCACACTCTGTTTTGTGGAATACTTCTTCCTCTTTCTCTCAGTCCCTGGGAAGTAACCATGAAAATGCATCCCAGTCCACTGGAGAAGCTGTATATACATCCAGGAGTATACAGAAGAATATAACTGTATGGAGAGTATACTGGACTTTTATAGCGTAAAGAAGTTGACAGCAAGTCATATGCCTTCAGGGCAGTTTAACAGCTTATCTGTCAAACCTTACTTCAAAGGGGAGATGCCTGTTTGAAGATGGTAGGCCAGAGTGGCCTTTTACCATATCCAACACCAAAAAATACCACTGGTGCCTCCACAGATAGCTCACCATGGATAGTATGCATTGTTTTTATCTTCTGACTGTATTCCTGGCCAAGCAGATAAATTTTATCAGGATGAAGTGATGCCTTAGGATTTTAGCCGGTATATTTTTCATATATTTGTAATCCTGTAATTCTTATGTGTATAGCTCCTAAATTCCATATACAGTGCTAGCTACTGTCTTCACATTTTGGTCAGACAAAACAATTCCTCTCCAGGCCTGGGAATCAAGGACACCTTCCTGTCTCAGGCCCTGAGAAATGTAAATAGAAGGGAGTTGGAGGAAAACAAACTGGGGGCAAATTACTTCATTACCTGAAGCTGTAATTTAAAGATTAACCCCCAATATGCAAATATACCAAACTTATAAAAGTGCAAAAACTCATGACCCATTGTCCATTTTGGGTGTAGCCCCTGGGGGGTGCCCAAAATGTACCTGAAGGCCCTTCAATAAATATATCCGCTTTTTATTCCCTTAATTTTGTCTGGCCTCCATTTTTAGGTAGCCCCAAAAAAGGCATCAGTTTCTGGCAACAACTAAGGGACAGGAGAATCCTCTGGACCCAGTAAGACCCAGATATGACATCCCCCCCAGATGGCACTTCGGAGGGGACAGTGGCTGCAGTCCAGGCGGCATCGGAGACCAAGAATTCAGCACAGAAGCAGAAACGTGAGTGAGTTAAAAGCAGTGTTTTGTGGTTAGCACTGTAGTATATGGTAGAGATAATTCATGCTATTAATGTATAAAATATTGTAAGATCCAAACTATGTCTTTTGACCATCCTGGCTTTTTTGAAGCTTGGACTTGCGAGTCTTTGTACGACCACGCGTTCGATCACCGCCCACGGGATCCTGAGGAAATTGAATATGCCCAAATATGGAGACACGCTTGTACGGGTCTATACCCGATACAAGCTCTCTGGCACACGGCAAAAGCGGGAAAGGAATGGGAGCCGTTGGAAAATCTTCCACCCCCTTACCTTGTATCTCCGCAACAACCCAAACCTGTGCAGGCACAAGCAGTGCCTGAGATGCCTCCCGAGGTGAGGGTTCATCAGGCTCAGGCGACAGCACCACTGCCTCTGCCAGAGCAGGCAGCGGCATCCACTTTCCCACATGGCCAAGTGGAAGCGGCACAGCTGCTGCCGCAGGTGTCTCCAAAAACCGAGGAAAGATGGGTAACCGTGCCTCGGGACGTCTCTCCCCCAGCCCATCGGACAAGGCGGTGGACAATGAGGGTGACCACAGGGGACAGTGGGGATGAGGAGGAGAAACCCAGCATCTTCCCTTTACGGAAAGTACCGACGGCTCCGCGGGTGATTGGGTTCGTACACACCCTGATCGACATGAGTGACGTGAGGGTGTTCAAAAAGGAAATGGGAAAATTGATGGATGATCCTTTGGGGGTGGTGGAGAGGTTGGATGAGTTTTTGGGAACCAGCATCTACACCTATGAGGATCTCCAAGTGATCCTAAGATCGCTGTTTAACAACGAGGAAAGAGGCATGATCAGGCAAGCTGCAATCAAAGATTGGGAAAAGAGAAACCCTACGGGGGGGCCAGGGGAGAAAGTTGGCCAAATCAGAAACCGTCTGTGGGAAGCCCAGACGCAGGAGGGAAGGCAGAAAATGATAAATTTGAGAAATATGGTCATTCAGGGTATCTGGGAGGCGGTACCAAAGGGACAAAACATGAGCAAGGTACTCCGAAAGTGCCAGGGGGAAGATGAGACCCCCATGGAATGGCTGGAGAGACTCTGCAAAGGTCTGAGAATGTATTCAGGAACAGATCCCGACTCTCCAGTGGGGATGGCGTTGTTGAAAACGCAGTTTGTGGTGAAATCCTGGGAAGATATTTGGAAAAAGCTAGAAAAGATAGATCGGTGGCAAAAACAGGGGTTGCAGGAACTGCTTTGGGAAGCCCAGAAAGTCTACATGAGAGGAGATGAGGAGAAACAGAAGATCCAAGCCAAGGTTTTGGTGGCTGCAGTAAGGGAAGCACAAAAGCAGGAGCAAGGTAAGGACACGGCGAAAAAGGTGCTGGCGAAGAAACAGGGTTCTTCACAGGGAAAGGGTTCAAACGAGCAAAGGCGGGATTTTGAGTGCTTTTACTGCAAACAAAAGGGACACATTTGAAGGAATTGTCTCAACGAAGCCAAGGACCAGGCAATATTTCAGGAAGATTAGGGGTGTCAGGGGCTCTTCAGTTTGGAGTCCGAAACACCGAGGGAGCCCTTGATAAAATTAAAAGTGGGACCCCACAGGGAAGAGATGTGGTTTATGGTAGACTCGGGGGCGGAACGGACAACAGTGCAACAAATACTGAAGGGGTGCTCTCTGAGCAACTACTCCATGATGGTAACTGGAGCAAAAGGGGAACCTTTTGAGGTTCCAATCATAGGAGATGTAGAAATAGAAATGGAAAATAAAAAGTGCACAGGAAATATATTACTGATACGGGATGCTGATTTCAATTTTCTGGGAAGGGACATGACGGTTGCTCTGGAAATTGGATTGGCAGTGGAAAAATCCCTGCTCAAGGTGAGAATTTACAAACTCACCGTCCAAGACAAGGAAAAGATAGACTCGAGGGTGTGGTATGTTCGGGGGGAGGCCGGGAGGCTGGACATAGAGCCGATTCGAGTCGAGATTGAGAGACCAGAAGACCCAATATGGGTCAAACAATATTCCATCTCCATGGAAGGGAGAAGGGGTTTTGTCGCAGACATTTCTTCACAGAAATCCTTTCTTTCGGATTTCTGTGTCTTCTGGAGGCCAGAGGCCTCGGAAGACAAGGTAAACAATTATTATCAGCTGCTGTGGAATGTAATGGGACGCACCTTGATTGGCTCATTTTCTTTGTTTATAATTAAGGGCCAATCACAAAGTGTAAGCCAGGGACTCAGTCCGTGAACACAACTTTGTTTTAGATTCTTTGAATCTATTCTTAGTTAGCCTAGCTGCTCTGCAAACCTGTCTCTATATTCTATTAGCATAGTCATAATATATTATATATAATATCTTAATAAATCAAGCCTTCTGATTCAAGAAATAAGATTCATCGTCTCTCTCTCACCAGCTGCGACCCACTCAGGAGCGGTAATAGGGTTTGAAGCCAGTGATTGATGAATTAATAAAGAAAGGCACACTGGAGCCGTGCATGTCCAGACACAACATCCCAATTCTGGTAGTGAGGAAACCAGATGGCAGCTTCAGACTGGTGCAGGACTTAAGGGCTGTGAATCAGAGAACTAAGACTTTGTTCCCCACAGTTTCAAGTCCTTACACTTTGCTGAACAATATCTCTCCCGAGGACAGTTGGTACAGTGTAATTGACTTAAAGGATGCTTTCTGGACCTGTCCTCTAGCTGAGGACAGCCGCTATTATTTCACGTTTCAGTGGGAAGATCCGGAGACGAACAGAAAGCAACAGCTCAGGTGGACTTCGTTGCCACAGGGCTTCATGGACTCTCCAAATTTATTTTGACAGGCACTTGAACAGGTTTTAAGTCACTTTGTACCGACTGAAGGGACAAAATTGCTTCAGTAAGTAGATGATTTGTTGGTTGCAGGTCCAAGGGAGGAGGCTGTAAGGATGAGCACAATGGAGCTTTTGAACTTTTTTGGGGGAAAAGGGATTGAAAGTTTCAAAGTCGAAGTTGCAATTTACAGAGCCCGAGGTCAGGTACTTGGGACATTGGTTAACCAAGGGCAAAAAGAAACTGGACCCAGAGAGGGTGGCAGGGATTATTGCCTTACCACCCCCTCAGACAAAAAGGGAGGTCAGGCAGCTTTTGGGGTTGTTGGGATATTGCTGGCAGTGGATTGAAGGGTACAGCGAAAAGGTGAAGTTTCTATATGAGAAATTCACCACAGACTGGATCAAGTGGACAAAGACAGACAAAGAAGAATTCAGGGGAGTCAAGGAGGCACTCACAGCAGCACCAGTGCTGAGTCTCCCTGATGTGAAAAAACCCTTTCAGTTGTTCGTGGATGTGAGCAGTAACATGGCACACGGGGTGTTGACGCAGGACTGGGCGGGGGTCAGGAAACCTGTGGGTTACACGTCCCAGCTTTTGGACCTGGTCAGCAGGGGCTGGCCCACCTGCTTGCAGGCGATTGTAGCCGTGGCATTGCTGGTGGAGGAAGCCAAGAAGGTAACCTTCAGCACACCTCTGGTAGTATTTGCACCGCACAACATGCGGGGCGTACTACAGCAGAAAGCGAACAAATGGCTCACTGATGCAAGGTTGTTAAAGTATGAGGCCATTTTGATTCACTCGCAGGACTTGGAACTGAGAACAACGACATTGCAGAACCCTGCACAGTTCCTGTTTGGGGAAGCTTCATTCAGAGGAATTTATTCACGATTGCGTGGAGGTGGTTAAATTGCAAACCAAAATCAGGGAGGATTTAGAGGAGGAGGAACTGGACGAGGGAGAAAAGTGGTTTGTGGATGGATCAAGCAGAGTAGACGAGGGAAAAAGGAAATCAGGATACGCAGTCATGGATGGGAGAACGGCAAAGGTGATTGAAGCGGGTCCCCTGAGCACGAGTTGGTCGGCACAAGCATGCAAACTGTACACAGTTTTGAGGGCATTGAAGGGGCTGAAAGGGAAAAAAGGAACGATTTTTACAGATTCTAGGTATGCCTTTGGGGGGGTTCACATTTTTGGGAAAATTTGGGAGGAAAGAGGACTGATCAACATGAGGGGAAAGGGACTGATGCATGGAGAATTAATCCGGCAAATCTTAGAAGCTCTAAGGGGGCCGGAGGAAATTGCAGTGGACCATGTGAAAGGACACCAGGCAGGAATTCAGTTCCGGACCAGGGGGAACAACTTGGCATACCAGGAGGCCAAAACCGTGGCGTTGATGACAGTGAGTACCCCAGAGATCAAAGGGGCTGAGGTCCCTGACGATCCTCCTCAGCCCTCCCAAAAGGAGATCCAATGTTATGAGAAGATTGAGGGAAAATTGAAAGAAGATAAGTGGAGATTACCTGATGGGAGAGAATTAGTTTCCAGAAGTTTTACCAGTAGGATTTTGCGGAAATTGCACCAGCGAACACATTGGGGGGCACAAGCCCTGGCAGAACAATTTTTGAAATTTTTCGGGTGCAAGGGAATTTACGAATTGGCCAAACAAGGTACAAGGGTGCCTTATTTGTCAGAAAGTTAACAAATCAAGAGCAAAACAAGCTGCCCTGGGGAGTTGCCCCGTTGCGTACCAACCATTTGAAAGAATTCAAGTTGATTTCACAGAGTTGCCAAAAGTGGGGAGGTTCAAATTTGTGCTTGTAATTGTGGACAAATTGACTCATTGGGTGGCAGGCCTTTCCCAGCTCATGGGCAACAGCTCAGACAGTGACCAGAAAATTACTGGAAGAAATTGTACCCCGTTATGGGGTAGTGAATTGCATTGATTCACATCAAGGGACTCATTTCACATTGAAGGTTATTAAGCAGATGGCTGATGCACTAGGCATCCGATGGGAATACTACACTCCGTGGCTGTGGGAACTCAGCACATCACTCCTGATGTCCAGAGTTGCCGAGGTAACCCTTGGGGGGCTCGGAAATCCTGGAATGTTGCCAGAAGTGCTTGGTGGTTGGATTTTGACCCTGCACGGGATGTGCCACCTATATGAGGATGAGAGGATCACTTGGGGATAAGTGGTGAAGGAATTGATTATTTACAGGGTGAAAACACAGGTTTTGGGATTTTGGTACAGGGGGGTTCTTAGGAGGCAAGATGGAGGAATTAGAGCATGTCCTGTCCTTCTCCTCTTCTTCTTGTCATCCATCTTTGATGGTGATGCTGGCACTTTGGGATTGGTTCACACTAAATCTGCACTTGTTAATAAAAGTAAAAGGTATTGGAAGGTAAAGGTAAATATCTTATACGTAGTTTTTAGTATAAAAATAGACGACCGCCCAGAGGGAGGTTAGTGTGCCCATGGCTGTCTTGCTGGGCAGACCTCTGTCAGGCTGGCAGACAACTTTGTAGATAAGAATTAATAAACAATATTGAAGACCAAAAAATCTGAAGAGTGCTTTGGTCCTTTGGAGCGCGGGCTGCCTCAAGGCCATCCTAAGCCTAACCAGGCAGAGACAACAGGCCAAGAACGGAGACGTGGCATCCCCAGAGTTCAGGACAAGTGGAAAGAATGAATCAGACTTTGAAGGTGCAGTTATCTAAATTATTTTAGAAACGCAGATGTCCTGGTTGAAATGCCTGCCTTTGGCACTGCTTAATATCCGAATCATCCCTCATTCAGAGACGGGGCTCTCACCATTTGAAATGTTATGTGGGATGCCATATAGACATGGAATGCCGGTGGGACATCCCAGGTTTGAGGATGGTCAGATTCAACCCTATCTGGTTGCAATCAACAAGAATTTGCAGGAAATCAGAAAACATGGGATAGTGGACCAGAGTGCTCCTCTGGGATTCGCTATTCACAAAATCCAACTGGGTGACAGAGTGCCTGTGAAAGTGTGGAAGGAGGTACCCCTCTCTCCTTACTGGGAAGGTCCCTTTCTTGTGCTCCTGACAACAGACACCACCATTTGGACAGCGGAGAAAGGCTGGACACACCCGTCTAGGGTGAAGAAAGTCGAACAGCAGGAGAAAGTGCCTGAGTGGAGGGTCACTTCTTCCCCAGGAGACTTGAAGCTCAGACTCCAACGTCCTTGTAAATGACCGACGGCGAGTGGATAAGTTGTATACTGTCAGATTGTGTATGCTATTCATTTGTACACTTTAAGTGTGAATATTGTCAAGGGGATTTTGCTATTCACTGTAGAAGGGGACAGAGGCCAAAGGGGCTGTGTACTCAGTGTTTGGAGGAAGAGCTTGAGCTGACTGACCGTATCCTAACCTTAGCCACCAATTTGGGAATCATTGAATTGGACTCACAGGAGTGGTTTCAGATTTTTCAAAACGGGGTGCGTGGGAAGCTTAGATCACAAGCAGAAATTTTGGATGTGGAGTGCCGGAAATCCATCAGAGTACCGTGCAGTTCTGATGCCATCAGAGTTTCGCGGTGGGGCGCTTTTAAAAGGAGGTATACAGCTAGGTCAGAGAATGTGTTCCCTGAAGAATACTCCTGCTGCTGTGAAGATGGTCTTCCTCGCCTCTGGTGGCACCCCAGGGGGCAGAGGCGAAGGCAGAGGAGTACACCTGGTGGGAATCTTGATTGGCCTGAACCTAGCCATGTGCGGGACACAGTCTGCACACTGAGGTCCCAAGGAGAGGCGGAAACGAGAGCTCCACAGATGAGTGTAGAAATTGCACTCAGGTGGTATACCAAGCCCCAGAGGAATGTCTCAGGGAACCTGGCGGGTACTGTTGGAAGAATGGCACAAGGGTGAAATTGTGTGAATTGGAAACAGATTTGGTGCATCAATCCTGAGGCAGGGCTAAGGAACGAGCAGTCAGATGAGCACCAACATCAAATGAGATAACGAAGTGTGGAAACAATGTCAATCCCCATTTGTAACCGATGCAACTGAACCATGTGGGGTTGGGGGAAAGACAGAATCAATCTTTGTCGTGTATCACCAGGTGAATCCATTGTGCTACGACAATGCGAGGCTGGGGATATGCATGATGAATGGGAAAATGCATTGGATGGCGAGAAATGCTAAATTTGACAGCAAATTTACTTTAAACAAAGACCCACTCATATTGGACTTGGCACAGGCAAATGACGACAGAGTGTGCCTGCAATATGATCGGGTTGTCTGTTTCACTAGAAATAAAAATGATGAGGATCCTGAGGGGAGAATGAGAGAGATAACTCAGGAACTGAGGCAAAGGGAGTCAGAACTGAGGAAGAAAAGAGTTGAACAGGAAAGATTGAAAACACTGGGAGAACAATATGAAATGCTGGAAAAACAATATGCTGGTGGGGAACTACCTTCCCCAGACAGGAACCTGTTCATTGACTTGATGCAAGAGATTGCAACTGAATTAGGATTGTCAAATTGTTGGATTTGTGGGGGGCTGAAGTCTGCAGAAAAATGGCCTTGGAAAGGGGAAGGTTTGGCTCCAGAAAAGCTTTTGAAATGGGACAATCCGAGGGTCTCAAAATTGGCACAGAGACCTGAGGGGTGGATTTTGGACCAGAGGGTGATTGGAACTATCTGTATCAGTCGAGAAGGAAGGGAGTACACTGAGACGGTGGGATATACTCCTTCCTTGTGTATCTACCCTGACGGTGAACTCAGACACAAAAAGTAAGGTCTGGCAGCCAGAACCCCCTTCGGGGTACTGGAGCCGGAGAAAAGAAACAAATTGTGAATGGAACAAAAGAATGGGACTGTGTTGGGTCAAAAATCCAGGACCCAACCCTTTCCAATCCTTGGAGGGCATGAGGGAATACTGGGGAGACCCAGGGAAAATAAATATCAAATGGAAAGCCCCAGATGGAATTTATTTGATCTGTGGAAAGAAGGCATACAGTGAGTTACCCCCAAGGTGGAAGGGATCATGCACCTTAGGCATGATCTTGCCAGTGTTCTTCACTCTCCCGCGAGCAAAAAGTAACCTGTTAGGGGCTCCATTATACAAGACCCTGAGAAGGGAGAGAAGAAGCCTGAAAAAGATAATACCAGTGATAAGTGGTAAACAAACCTGGGGGGAGGAAGAGTGGCCAGGGGCAAGAATAATTGATTATTATGGACCGGCCACGTGGGCCCAGGATGGAAGCTACGGGTATAGGACTCCGATTTATCTACTGAACAGACTGATTCGGCTGCAGGCAGTAGTGGAAATTGTATTGAACCACACCTCCGAGGCCCTGGATTTACTTAGTTGGCAGCACACCCAGGTACGGGCATTTGTGTACCAAAATCGAATAGCTTTAGACTATTTGCTGGCTGAAGAAGGGGGAGTGTGTGGAAAGTTCAATGAATCAGAATGCTGTATTGAGATCAATGATTATGGGGAAACCATAAGAGGTTTGGCAGCCGAGATCAAAAACATGGCCCATGTCCCTGTTCAAAAATGGAACTCGATTTTACAATCCTCATGGTGGGACAAATTGTTTGATGGGGCCTGGTGGAACAAAGTGATGTTTTTAGTGCTCTGTTCAGTAGCTGGAATCCTATTCCTGCCTTGTCTAATTCTGTGTGTTATTAGACTGATCCACTCCGTGGTCCAGGGAATGCACATAATTCCCGTGGATCCGGAGGGAGCTTCTGGAGGCAACAGATCTAAAATCATGAGATTGGGAGAAAGGAAGTATGCCAGCAACGCTGCCGAAGTATTGGCAAAGTTCGAGAAACAAGCAAAAGCGAATGTGAATAATATGGGATATCAGGGTGTTCCACAAAGGGAGTACCGAATAGTGTAAAGGGGTACTCTGTTTGTGGAAGACCCTTAATGGTGGCGGGTAGAAGTAGAAAATGAAAAATTTAGCAATTTGAGAGCATGAATTAAATTGGTGATATAAATGGGGAGGGACTGTAGTATATGGTAGAGATAATTCATGCTATTAATGTATAAAATATTGTAAGATCCAAACTATGTCTTTTGACCATCCTGGCTGGGAGCAGTGTCTTATATACATCTGGTTCCTGGACTTTGTTGAGATAACATTGGGGTTTTTAACATAAGAATAGAAGTTTCCAGGTCGATAATCGCTGGTTTCCCTGGATTGCCGGGACCACTCAAGAGTGATTATCGCCTCCATGATTACATCTACCAAGATAATCGACTGCGCCACCCTGATACATGTGAATGCTGACTTCCCGAAGTCGACTGATAACATCGAGACGCCTGGATTGAGCCTTTTTCCACCTCTGCACATGTAAAGCAACGGCGATGCATGTGAAGAGACACAAAGAACATTCGGTCATCTCTGCCTTGGGCAGAATAAACTGTATAAGAACTCGCTGCACAAAGCAGCATTTGTGAACCGAGGGGGAGACTGACATTTTGGAGGTCAGATCCAGGTTCACCCAGCGCCGAACCCAGGCTCGACGCTGACTCTTTGGCTGTGGTGGTTTGTGATGACCGAAATTCGGTCTCGCAGACAAATTAATAAATCTTTGCTAAATTTTCTTATAAGTTTGGCTCTTGATTTGATCATTTATAACACTAACCCAATAATCTCATTATCTATAGCAATCAGACTCTCAAAAGTAATTTGGCCAACTTATGAATTAGACAACAATGAGATGTGGCCTGAGTTTGGCAGTTTAGATAAGGAATTAATATCAAATTTGATGTCTCACATATGCCAAGACCAGTATTTCAGAGAATTAGAGTATGCTAGGCTTTTTATGCTTTTATCACGTAAGGAAAAACTGCTAGGACCTAAGAAAGAACATCATGTGATACTTTTAAGAAAGAAGGGGGAAAAGGATGAAAAGAAAGAGCTCGCTCTCAGCCCACTGTGTTTGGGGGTGCGGGGAGGAGGTGGAAACAGATTTGGTGGCTCCTGCTCCGAGGGCGGGGATGCCTGCGGTTCCAGTCCCACCCCTGCTGCCACTGCCGGTCAGAGGCAGCCAGGGGCAAGAGTGCAGCTTTAGCGATACCCCCGCCGATAAAAGAGGAGGGGGAATGAAAGAGGGATTTTTATGGGCCACTGTCCCCCTCTCGGGAGACGGCGGTGCTAGCGAAAGCGGATCCACCGGCTTCGCTCTGGCTGCCTCTTCCCCCTTCCCCTCCTTCCCCACGTCTCCGCGGTGCCTCTCGGGTTGCGAGGGAGGCGGAAGGGCAACTCCTGCGCCCAGAAATGGCGCTGGCGGAAGCGGACGTGCGTGCGTTCTTCTGGCTGTTCTACCCTTTTCCCCTTCCCCCCTCTCCACCGATTCTTCCCGAGTCGGGAGGAGCTAGGCGGGGGGGGACAGTCATCCTATGCAGCAGCCAACGGCACTGCCTCTAGAGGTGAAGCTGGAGGGCAGAGCTTCCGATTGAGAGGGCGGAGAGGGGACCTACCACCAAGGGGACGACACCTCTGCCACTCTCAGAGGTAACAATGTGTGCTCGAGTTTCTATGACCACACTGTTCGCTTGGGAACAGGCTCAGGAGATGACGTCTCACCTGGCCGAGCCAGACCAGCTGAGGCTGACTGGTTTTCATGGTGTAGCAGGTCCTGTCCAGCGGAAATGGACAGTAGTATTAATTCAGGTAGCTCCTCTGGAGAGGAGGATGGGGGAACAGCTGTTTTGATCAGACGGACAAGGAGAAGAATAGCACGAAGGGCCATAAGAGAGCAAAGCCCTATAGCCAGTTGTACCACATCTTAAAGTGAAGAACCAGTTTTACAAGCCCCTTTGAGACAGGCAGTCGGTAACCAGGAACCTATATATATAAAAGTCCCATACTATCTTGCAGAGTTGATCAGTGGAAGACCCCTTTTGAAAAATATAAAGAAAATCCAGATAGAGTAGCCAATTTGGTTGCAAGGGCTATTAAGACACAGAACCCTGACTGAAGTGATTTGAAATCTATGATGGACACATTCCTTGATCAAACTGAGAGATGGTTAATAAAGCTATTATAGGTTCTGTAGAGGCACAAATTGTAGGTTGATCTGGATAATTATTTTAAAGGGTTAAGATTTTAGCTGAAGGATAGAACCAATTCATATTGAAGTTAGATACACCAATGATAGGTTAATGATTATTTGATGCTTAAGCTAAAGCTAATTGTTATGTTAGGAGCTCATTTATACAAGGAAGTGGAGCAAGTGAACCATTATAGGAAGATGTTGCAGTGTGTTGCAATTTCCTGTTTTAAACTTCCCAGCCCCTTCCCAGGTGTGGCAATACCTCTCTCCCTTCCCCCTCGCCCCCTTGCTGAGTGAGTTCTGTCAATCAGGCTTAACATTCCAGCAAGGCATCGTGTGGTTGGTCAAGTTCAAAGGATGCAATACAGGCCTGGGGGTCATTGGCCTGTCTAGGTGTCCCTTGTCCCCTGAGACCCTCCTCCTCCCACCTGGTTGGTGCTCACCTGTCCCTTCCCCTCCCCCTGTCCCTGAGCTTAAAAAGTCACTCAGGCCATGTGCTCGCTATTCTGTTGGAGCTGTTATCTAAGATTCAGACGTCTGTGACCATGGAATAAACTCTGGATATTAACCCTCCGGCAGAATCTGTCTCCTTTCTCTTCCCCTCGCCTAAGGACCTTCACCATAGGTAAAAACTGAGCCTTCTACAAGCCTGGGCTTGGTTTCTAGTGCCTAGCTGCGATTCCCAGCCGGCCAGAGGTGTCTCTGTGTAAAATACCACAGCAGTTACTTCCGGCCAAGAAGCTAAGGCTCAGAACAGCCCAGGCATGTTCCACCTGGAAATATTGGGATCTTATTCCAATAGGAAGATACTGAAACCAGCAGAACAATGCCCAGCACCTGGACTCTGTGTCAATCCATCATGAAGCAGGGGGCCTTGGATCGTGCCAGAGGGTCACAGAGACCTGATGAAGACATTCCTGACTTCATCCCTGTGACCACTGACCCAATTCGAGACCACTGACTCAATTCAAGAGAAGAATTGTGGGTGCATCAAAGATTAATAATCTCATTTTAATACAAAGCGAGGATAGGAGGTGCTGGGGTTGTGCATATTTATTATTTTGGGAAATAAATAGAAAGCCAAAATCCTTGGGCAGTGCAGTCACCCATTTCGGGAACATTCACACCTCTTCCCCCCATGCCGCCCGCCGGTGTAATAAAAATATGTGGTGGTTTCATCTTGAAATCGGGCGGAAACACTAATTCACTAATTTTGTGTAGTGGTTTTGGTTTGCCAAATTAAGATTTCTCCAATTCTGAAATTTTCTCGGCCAACGCACCAAAGAATATGGCGGGTTCAGTGCTGGCTAATCACCAATATACTCACTTCTTGCTGTGAGATAGGGTTAGGAGAAAGGCAAAGGAGGCTCAAAACTTCAAAAGGGTATAAAGAAGATTTTATTAAAAGTAACTAGAAGGAAAAAAAATAGTAAGAATCAAAACAAAATCTCCAGAACACTTCTCTTCCCCCACAACCTTTTCTTTCCCACTGACAATGTAAAGAAACTACAGCCAAGATTTCCAGTCAGTTTACCACTTCTAAAATAGCCTTTCTTCAGTTCACTGAGGGAGAGAAGTCCCTCTTGTTAAGGTTATGGAGACTTATTCACAAGAGGAAAAAACAGTTTTCTTGTGGCTCTCAATTTCGTCATGAATAGCAGCTGCCCAGGGAACTCTGCAATTGTGAAATTTTTTCTATTACCACAAGCCTTCCCACAGCTTGTTGATGGGCCATGTCGACTTATGGAGTATTGTTTTAAAGATGAGCTGTTCAAAGGCAGAAGTCCTCATTATCTATTTCTAAAATTATCTTCATCTCTGGAAACAGAAATCTTCTTCTTCTTCTCCTAGAAGCACAGGACTACTCTTCTCACTGTTTCTGTTCAAACTTCTCATGGGTTCACAGCTATTTCAACATCTGCTTATCTTAGCATGGAGGCTTTTGCTTGATATTAATTTGAACACTTTCATCTCCCCATAGTTTCATGCATTATAAAGAAAGAGTCCTTTCTCCACAGCTTACAAGAAGATTTCAGTTCTAAAACAAGGTATCTCCTCCTCCCTCCCATCTGGGACTTAACTACTTCTTCATTGACCCTAATGTCTGTCCTAAGGTGATGTTATGATGCTTGTATCCCCATTCGTGTGTTCTGTTTATGCTGGATATTATGTTCTGTGCCTTCAAGACTGGCTCTGAAGAGTGAAAGTTTTGTTTTGGTTTCTTATCAGCCTCCTCCTCCACGGCTGGCGGGACACAGACACAGGGCAGTACATAGTGCTGCTTTTGCTTGTTTTTGCTTTTGCTTTTCGCTTTTGCTCTTGCTCTTGCTTCTGCTTTGCTTCTGCTTGCTCTTGCTTCTGCTCATTAGCTAGTTTAGTTAAACAGTCCAAATTTCTTCCTGGACTGTTTCTCATTTCCTTTTTTGGACCTACTCGAACCTGCTCCGGACTGGGACCTGAGACTGCACCTTGTGGCCTGCAGCAGCTGCCCCAGCACCAGAGGGACTGATAACAGAGCAACCACCCCCAAGAGAGACTTTCTGAATTTGCCATCTTTTTCAGAGCAGTGAAAGAGTGGTGTCATCTGGTATTGTTCATTTTGTGTGCTGGGGGGTGCTGTGCCTGTTAAATAAACAGATTCTTTCCACTTCTCTCTGAGGAATTCTTCCCGAACTGGTTGGGGGGAGGGGCCCTGTGGGTTTGCTTTCTGGAGGGGCCCCCTTTGGAGATTCTCTCCCAAATTTGCCCTAAACCAGGACAATGTCTTTATGCTGTTCTTTTACATGCTTGCATCCTCGAGAGAGGATTGAAGCACTGAAAGAGTTAACATCACGTATGTGAAAAACGCCAATCACTTGTTTTTAAAATTTTAAAAGTTTAATAGTAATAAAATGGTTATGAGCATAGTCATACAATTAGAGTAATAATAATTTGGGCAATTTGAATTAGGACAATATGAGACAACAAATACAAAGAGTTACTGATGTCTGGATACCTTTTCAGGGCAGCACGAGCCCAACAAAGGACTCCCATTAACAAAGGATTAACCCTTAAAAGCAACAGCCTGTTGCATATTCATACACTTCATACATGATGCATAAATTCCATTCAAATACAGGATTCTGTCTGGTCATTGTCAACTTCATCCTCCGAATCCTAACAGCGCCTTTGAGGTGGGAAGAAGTTTGTTTCTTCTGATAAGAGGGCAATAAATTCTTCTTCTCTGAAAGATTTAGGTGTCCTGTGGCTGCTATCTTGCTGTGAGTCCTTTCTTTTTTTAAAAAAAGTATCCTACATAGCATAGTTTCTATTTTAACAATTTTTATAACCTAAAACTATATTTAACACAGTACTTAAGATAATTAACACAGCATTACTTTCTAACACAACACATATAATATTCATTTTAATATTTGCGAAAAGCCAATCATTAAATACATGCATTTTTCACAATGTATAAGCTCTTCAACTGACCCCGGTCGAGCTGAGCTGAGTGCTCTAGATGGCAGCAAGGAGAGGCAACTGGGAGGCTGAGATCTGAGATCTAATCAGCCAGGCCAGAACTCAGCAGCAGCACAGCAGCACGCCTGGATTGGAGGGGGGAGGGAGGGTGGCCTTCTCCTTCCCCCTGCCTGATGGTTGCGGGCAACTTTCGCGAGAGTAAAATCTTGGCACCGACCCGGGGCACAGTCGGTGCGGCTGGGCCCTGAGCTGAAGAGTTGTAGACAGCAGCTAGATGTTAGCAAGGTCACCTCTATCCTGCCTGCAGTACCCCCTCTCCCTGCCCGGTGGACCTGGCCCGGCCCGGGACGGACCCCGCCTAGCGGTGTTACTTCCTTCCTGACCAGAAAAGAAAGAAAAAGTTCCCAGGGTTTTTCATCTTTAACATGTCTGTTTCACAGCTGCATGTTCAGCTTTTCAGTAGTTCCACAAACTGTCAGTTACACAAAAAGCTTTGCATCACTTCCCTGAATTTCCTCCCATTCCAAACTAAGACAACATATCACTTTCTAACTTTGACTAGTTAGAGAGTCTTTGAACGTGATTTTTTGGTTTTAACAATTCAGATCTATTCAGGGCACAGTTAGGAAGGTTTTCCTATTGGATGATTCAGGGTGGGATGCTAATGTGCGGGAACAGATAGCAAGGCTAAAACAATACCAGAATTTCATGGTGTATGGGTTAAGACATGGTGTCCCTAAAGCTCTAAATTGGTCAAAACTTTACAAAATAAAGCAAAATCAAGATGGATCTGCCACTGATTTTTTAAATAGGCTGAGAGAAGCTACAATCAAATATACAAACCTAGATCCTGATTCAACTGAAGGGAAATCTCATCTAACTCTCCTGTTCGCAGGTCAAGTTATGAATGATATAAGAAGAAAGCTGCAAAAATTAGACAGGGTTCAGGACATGAGTTGATTATTAGAGGTAGCCTGGAGGGTGTATCGGGACAGAGACCCAAGTGACAAAGCTAGTCGCCAACCTAGTAAAAGGTTATTCAGGAGAAGTCACCCAAGAGAACTTCTTCCCTTCTGGACAAAGATCAGAGTGCCTTTTGCAAGAAAAAGGGACATTAGAAAAATGACTGGCCGATGTTGAAGAAATCCCCAGTCCCCCAACTCACTGTGGGACAGGACTCAGAGTGATGGTGAACAAAGGTCTCTCCCCCAGCAGAGCCTTTGGTTATAGCTAAGCTGGGGAAAGACGACACTGAATTTTGAAAGATACTGAAGCAGTGTATTTTGTGTGAAATACTTTAGAGAAGAAACTGAGTCAAGATACTGTACATGTTAGGGTGACAGGGGTGGGTGAAACACGGCCTTTCTTCCAACCTTTAAAATTCAGACTGGGGAAGCACTGGGTAACTCATCAATTCCTTTATATGCCTAACTCCCCTAAGCCATTGTGGGGGAAGGATTTACTGGAGAAACTTAATTAAATTTAAAAAGGGAAAGGATGTATCAGTTATAATTCCTGAATCTAAATTTGTCAAAGTTGCTGCACTTTTTATACAGGAAAAATGTGGTGAAACCCCCATTTTAAAATTCAGAAAATGCTGTCAACCCAATAGTGCGAGCCAGTGATGTTTCAGGAAGATCCAAACAAGCAAAACCAGTGAGTATTGCACTCAAACCAGGAGTCACACTGGTAAGGCAAAAGCAATACTCTTTGAAATTAAAAAGCCATAAGAGATTGGCATCTATAATTGAAAAATTCCCCCAACATGGGTTATTAGTGCAGTGTAAGTCTAGGTGTAAGACATACATCGTTTAAGACAGCTGATGATAAGAGTTATTGATTAGTGCAAGATTTAAGAGTAATTAACAAAATTACAGAGGACATACACCCAGTTGTAGCAAACCTTTTGATCACACTGACAGATGAATTAGGGTGGTTTACTGTCACAGACTTGAATGATGTCTTTTTCTGCATTCCTGTGCATAAAAACAGCCAAGAGCTCTTTGCTTTTGAAGGGAAAATCCCAAAACAGGGAGGAAAAGTCAGCTTGCTTGGACAGTCCTACCGCAGGGTTTCAATAATAGCCCAGCAATATTTGGAAACCAGCTAGCAAAGGAATTGAAAGACTGGAGGAGACAAGAGCCATGAGGGATTATTCTTGATCATGTTGATGACATCTTGATTGCAGCTAAAACACAAGATGACTGCATCCAACGTACTGTAAATTTGTTAAACTTTTTGGGACTGAGTGGGTACAGAGTTTCCAAAGACAAGGCACAGATTGCCAAGGAAGCAGTAGTTTATTTGGGGCTTGAGATCTTTCATGGACACTGACAGTTCAGCAAAGAACGGAAAGAAGCCATCTGTTGACACCCAGAGCCCCACATCATAAGAGAGATGCAAGCTTTCCTGGGAATGGTAGGTTGGTGTCATTTATGGTACTACACTTGTATATGTATACAATGATTACCAAGAAAATTAAAAATTCTTATTAGAAATATTATAACAACAGGGTATAATATTAAATTCAAAGTGTCCATGGTAGTTGGGAACAATCCAAATGAATCATCCTTTCATGATGTTACCAGCTTGCGTAAACCAGGATTTTTCCCTTTCCTTTAGTCTTAAAACTGTAGAAATGATGTGATGTAAACCAGGATCCAGGAAAAAGGGTGTATGGAGCCTGTTTTTCAGTTGCAGTGATTGGAAGAGTTCAGCAGATTGGTCAGCAACTTCCTTCACTTTCAATCATGCTTCTTAATACAATTCTTTAGTTAAGTTCAGTATTAACAAATATAGGAATTTTACTACACAATAACAATAGTCTGGTTGCCTCAGGGAGAATCAAAGGTAAAATGAAATCAAATTGTTCCTACCTACTCAGCATATTACTCCAGTCAGGGTCCTACGTTTGGACTAAATACCTTCCCAATTTTATCAAATCTTTCATTGGTTTCTGTTGGTTTCTTTCGGCTGTTTTATGGCCTGGTAAGGCTCGGGGATGGCCTTGGGCAGCCCGCGCTTCAAAGGACGAGAAGAGGCTTCAGTTTTTTTCTCGGTCTTCAGTGTTTATTAGTTGTTTATCTAAAAGATTTTCTCTCGGCCCGACAGAGGTCTGCACAGCAAGCCAGCCATGAGCACACTGCGCGCCCCTGGGGCAGTCAATTATCTTTATACTCAAAAGTACGTATACAATATTTATCAATTTTCCCCAATACCTTTTACCCTTATTGACCAGTGCACTTTTAGTAATAACCAATCCCAAAGTGCCAACATCACCACAGAAGATGGAGGCCAAGAAGAAGAAGAAGAAGAAGGACAGGACACGCCCCAATTCCTCCATCTTACTTCTCTAGACCCCCGTGCACAGAAATCTTAAACCCTGTGTTTCACATTCTAATTAACTTATCCCTTCACCATTTAACCAAGTGAAATCCTCCCATCTTCATACAGGTGTCGTCTCCTGTGTAGGATCAAAGTCCAGCCACCAGACACTTCTGGCAACATTCTAGGACTCCCGAGCCCCCCAAGGGTGGTCTCGGTCACTCTGCACATCAGTCGTGAGGTGCTGAGATCCCACATCTCCCCCTTCTTTTTGCACCAAGAAGACCTCTTTTGCTATCTGATTCATGGCACGTTTTAAACATGCAAATATGCATGGGACGACAAGTATGAGGACTGGGAGAACTATCAAAACATAGAACCCTACCTTTAAAATTCCTCTCCAAATGGGAGAGATGTCAAAGAATTCTACCAGCTGATTGATCCATGATCCTGTGATCTCGCCAAGCTTATTTATGCTATCCTTTATATTTTTAATACTTTCATGTATTGACCTTGAATGATCTGAGAGATTCATGCAGCACATCCCTTCAAACTCTTCACACCCATGTCCATGAGCGAGCAATAGATAATCAATCGCCGCTCTGTTTTGAAGAGTCGCCTTCCTTACACCACTGATGTCTTTTAACATGTCATCCAATGCAACAGACACAGACCACGCATGTTTGCTCAACCAACAACCCATGCGGTCGATCTGAGTCAAGGCTACCCCTGATGCTGTTTGAGGTGAGAAGATTGCTGTAGCAATTCTCGCTGCCTTGTCCCAAGAAAATATTTCGTCATTGCAATCTGCCGCATAATGTTGCATTGATCTTTTCTCTTTGCGCTTTCTCTCCCTTAGCATGTTCAAATCGGGCGGCAACATTGAAATTTCCCCAATGCTGCATGGACCTCCCGTGGCATTAGCAGGAATGCCATGCCAAATTCTGTCCCCGCAAATTAAAAGTAATCCCCGTGGCAATTGCACTGGGACTTGGATCGATCCTCTGGCAGTCTTCTCTGTGTATTTACACCATGCTGATGCATTCTTATAGAATTCATGATTGGGAGTCAAATCGATAGTTTTTGCCTTTGTGACCTTCGGAGTTTCAAACTGCATGCAGAGTTCCATTGTCATGGACCCAAAAATCTCCAGTTCCTGGGGTTCTGTAGAAGCCACAGGAAGTAGATGTGTCCAAGCACACCACTCTTTCACAGGATCTTTAATGACCTGCGAAATGTTAACTGCGGAGTGCCCTGGAACTGGCCATTCGTCCACTGGCAATCCAACCATGCATGCTGAAAATGGTTTCCCTGGCCTCGAGTGTGTCAGGCAAATACTATCTAAATTCGCTGCCTGAGCTAAAGTCTCCCATACATTTTGCCTTGGTTGACTAACAGGTAAATTTCCTCCATTGCTTACTGCAATGAATGAAAGAATGATGCACACAAGCATCATGAAACTCATAACTTCGCTTTTATGTGAAATCCCCAAAGTCCTTAGTTTCTTTTTATTTTTCTTCCGAGTCGTCTTTTGCAGTCTGAGTCTCGACTTCTGTCTGAGTACTCGTCTCTTTGTTTCTTGGATCAGCGTTCTCATGTTCTCGTGTTCGAAATGGCTTCACGTGTCGTGCCGACACCCACTTCAGGCCTTGATCTGTGGAAACACAAGCAAAACCCTTGCCCCAAGTGATTAGTTTGAAAGGACCCTCTATTTGTCCTGTCTCTGGGTTTCTGATCAAAACTAAAGGATTTTCCCTTAGCTTTGCCTGTGTGCTGTTTAGAAAATGTCTCACGATCGGTGGATTAGGTTCTGAGGATGAGCTATTTAGGAAATTCAACACATACAGTGCCTTATTTAATTTCATGTGAGGTGTTGCCTCTGGTTCACCCCTTCTTTGTCTGTCCAGAAGGGATTTCAGGGTGTGATGTGTTCTTTCAATGATCGCCTGACCTGTGGGTGAATGTGGAATACCAAACGTATGTTTGACACCCCATCTTTTCAGGAATTTGTCAAGCACCCTGCCTGTATACGTTGGACCATTATCTGTTTTTATCTCCTGAGGCACACCTAATGATGCGAATGCTTGCAGAAGATGTCGACCAGCATGGTCTGCTGTTTCCCCTGCATGTGCTGAAGCAAAGACTGCACCTGAGAATGTATCTACAGAAACATGAACATTTTTGAGCCTCCCAAAAGATGGATACTTCATGACATCAGCTTGCCACAATTGCAGACTTTGCAGCCCCTGCGGATTGATTGCTCCGGTAGAAGAAGGTGGCTGCACAAGCTGACAGTCTGGACAAGCACTAATGATCCCTCGCCTGACTCTTTGTGAGACGAAAGGACTCCATCAGCGCTTGCACATTCTGATGAAAGAACGCATGACTTAATCTTGCCTGCTCAAAAATGTCCGTCAGTGTTTGCGAAATGGGCATTGTCAACCTGTCTGCTCGAGCATTCCCTTCCGCTAAAAACCCCGGAAGTGTTGTGTGCACTCTAATGTGCATGATAAAATATTCTCTTTCCCTGCTCTCTAGCAGTATTTTCAAGCTCGTCAGATATGAGTATAAAACCTCATTACTGACTTCTTTCAAGAGCGAACCCTCCAATCTCTTGACCACACCCGCAACATATGCGGAATCTGTCACCAGATTGAGAGGTTGTTCGAACAACTGAAATGCTTGGACAACGGCTGCCAACTCCACAATTTGTGGAGAGCCCTGAACCATCCTCACGTCTGATTCCCAATCCCCTGTCGTTGAGTTTCTCCACGTGATCACTGACTTGTGTGTCTTCCCTGAGCCATCTGTGAACACTGTGATCCCGTCTAAAGGTTCTTCACTTATTCCTCGTTTTGCTCTGTAACATATTTGCGATTGCAGTATTCTATGTTGTGGAAAGTGGACGGTGCAAGTTCCTGGGAACGCTAACAACGTGATTAACAGGTCTTTCGATTGTTGCATTGCCCAGTCGAAATAGTCTCGCTTCAGAGGTAATCTGATGACTGAGAATTCTCTTCCTGCCATTGTCAGCAACCTTGTTCTCGCCTTTATGATGATTTGTGCTGCCATCTCTAAATCTGTGAGAATTGTTTTTGCGGGCCTGTGTGGTAGGAAAATCCACTCTATGATTATCAAAGAGTCCTTTTGTGATTCATCCCATTGGAAGATCAAACCATGGAACTGCGTTTTCTTCCCCAGCACTGCCAACTGAAAAGGCAACGTTGGAACAAATCGATGTGCCTGCCTTTTCTGTATCGCGTCCGTGACTTTTTCCAACTCTTTTTTCACTTCTGGCATGAGCGTCCTGGGAGATCGAATGTCTGTGTCTCCTCTCAAAAGATCGAGCAATGCTGGAATGTCGCTGTTTGTGATTCCCAAAACTGGCCTCATCCAGTTGATTTCTCCCAAAAGCTGTTGCAAATCATGCAAACTGTTGATCTTAGTGCTGATCTCCATTTTTTGAGGTTTTATTGTTCTCTCTGAAATTTTCCACCCTAGATATTTCCAAGGCGCAACCTCTTGAATCTTCGAAATGCTGATTTCCAGACCTGCCTTTTGCACCTCTGCAATCACACAGTCACGAGCTTCTTGCAGCTCCTGTCGTGTTGATGCTGCAATGAGCAAATCATCCATGTAATGAATGATCTTCACCTTCTGAAATTTCTTCCATGCTGGTGCCAAAGCTCGTGCCACGTACCATTGACAGATCGTTGGAGAAGTTTTGAGGCCTTGTGGAAGAACGACCCAATGGTACCGCTGCAGAGGCGTTTCCTTGTTGATACTCGGAACTTAAAAGGCAAATCTCGGAGCATCATCTGGATGGAGTGGAATACTGAAAAAACAATCCTTGAGGTCAATGACCACAAGCGGCCATTCTCTGGGAATCATTGAGACAGATGGAAGTCCCAACTGAAGTGGTCCCATGTCTTCTATGACTTCGTTGATCTTCCTGAGATCATGTAACAACCTCCATTTGCCCGATAGCTTTTTCTTGATGACAAACACTGAAGAATTCCAAGGGCTGTCTGTTGCCTTGATGTGTCCCTTCTGCAATTGTTCTTGGACCAGGTCTTTCAAAGCACTCAATTTTTTTCCGCTCAAGGGGCCACTGATCCACCCAAACTGGATCATCTGTTTTCCATGTCAGCTTCAATGTGGTGAGTGCCGCAGTGACCCCTACTAAAAATCCACTTCGATCTTCGCGCCCCATTGTGCCAAAAGGTCCCGACCCCAGACTGTGATCGGCTTTTGGACGACAAAAGGACGGATGATCGCCGTCTTGTCTCCTGGTCCCGTGACAACAACAGAATTCTCACTTTGCAGACACAGAGATGCTCCCCCTATGCCTGAGAGAGAACCCAATGGTGCGACCAAGCTCCAACTGCGTGGCCAAAAGATGTACGATATTACCGTTACATCCGCCCCTGTGTCGAGCATACCTCTGATTGCTATTGTCCTGTCCCCACATGTCAATTGGCATGTGAGCGTGGGTCGGTCTCGACCTATGTGCTTCACCCATGTTGTGTGTACTTCAACATGCTCCCTCATAGGGAAACCTTCTTCGTCGAAGATTGACATGACCTCTCCAACTGCGTGTGGCGGCAATGCGAAAGCTCTCGCAACCACAGTATTTTCCAGTACAGTCAATGGTGGACGAAGTGCTCTTGCCAAAACTGTCAATTCTGTATTTTTGTCCGCTGAGACAACCGTTGGATAAACAATGAGTCCAAGAATACTGCATTTATCTTGCCCAACTATCAAGAAATCTTGTTTTTTGTATGAGTCCCCGCGGATACCCGTTGGTATCTCCGCATGGCTTTCATCTAGAAAGCATACTAGTTTTGAAGCTGCCAATGCACACTGTGCCCCTGGTGGGAGGAGGTCTGGGTCACTGTGGAATTGACTGAGGGTTTTGCTGAGGGCATCTGCTTGTCGCTCACTGATGATTGCCCTGTCTGCTCTTGTGACACCACCAGTACTTGTGTCTGAGCGCGCTGGCGATTTACGGCGGCGCTCCTTTTTTCGTTTCCTGGATGCGGTAACGGATTTCCGTCCACGTCTGTCTGGGAATAACATTCTTTTACAGAGTGTCTTCCTTCCCCGCACCGTGCACAAATTGGCCTTTCCGCTTTCTGTGCTGGCGTTGGCGTATGTGTTCGTGGACAATTCCTTTTCACGTGCCCAAACTCCCCACATTTGTAGCACTGTCCTCCTGAGGGATTGCTCTTTTTCTGCATCGTTGCAAGAACTTTGTTGATGTTCTCGTCCTGTTGATGGAGTATTTTTTCGAGCATCTTCTCTAATGTCTTGTCCTCTGATTGCCTTTCTGAATGTCCCTTTAACTGTTCTTTCCATTCCTCTCTTAATTCGTTCTTCACAATCAATGCGACATGCTGAGGTGTCCCCACCTTGCTGCATGCCTCCACCATCTCTGCCAAGGATGGCCGTCCTGGCATGGCGCTAATGACCCGTTGACAATCCGGGTTGGCATTGCTGAAAGCTAAGCTCTCCAAGAGAGGCCTCTTCGCTTCTTCGATCGTCACCTGTCGATCCACGGCTTGCGTGAGTCGATCGATGAACGACATGAATGGTTCTGCGGGACCTTGCCTGATGCAAGAGAACGGAACATCCGGAGCTCCTGTTGGTGTAATTTGCATGATTGCCATTCGTGCTGCTTCTTTGATGTAGCTTAACACTCTTCGTGGAAGGCGCACTGCTTGTTCCCTTGGGTTGTCGTCTGGAGGATCCCCTGCTAACTGCCCTTCTGTGAGGTTCGCGTTTGGCCCACCTTGATATCTATTCCGCAATTCAGAAAGATATTTTCTCCACCTTTTTTCCCAGACGAGACTCTGTGTGTCAGTGAGAATCATTACCACAATACTTCGAATATCATATGGCGTGAGGTCATACGTGGTGAATGTCCCTCTTAGTAGCTGTTTGAAGTATTGTGAGTTCAGCCCAAAAGTTTGAGCCGCCTTCCCTAAGTCTTTGAGTGTCTCATGACCCATCCTTTCCCACCTTGGATTCTGTCCCTGGGCATCATATGTCACCGGCATTGTCAGATCTCCTGACCCTGGAAATAAATGCTTTTCTTTTGCCAACGCTTTTCTGATTCGCTTCCAATCCATCGTCTTCACCGGCTCTTGAAATTCCTCTTCTTGAGACTCCATTGGGATTTGCATGAATAATGGTGTTGTGGATGTCATCGGTGATTCATCGTACCTCATTTTTCGCCTTGAGGTTTTTGACCTCGCTCCTAAATCCGAAAAGGAAACTCGAGGATCCTGTTGATATTTCTTTTTTGCTGTATCAAATGAATGCAAGAAGCTTTTTGCTGCTTCTGCTGCTGACAGCATCCATGCCGGAACACCTTCCCATGCTGTGATCCTTATGACATCTTCTCCTTGTTGCTGTGCTTCATCTGCACTTTCATCGTCTTCACGAAATCCCGAAGTCGATGGATAATCCCTTTGTTGTGTTAACATTGTCTTCTTTGAAGTACTTTTCTTTTTGTATAACGTTGGAAAAAATTGCTGCATTGTTGCAGTCTCGCCACGAGATGGCGCTGTGGCTCCACCGAACAGATCCGGCATGTTGTGCACTTCTGTCATCCCCCCACTAGGTGGCGCTGTCACCGGCCTCCGTGGCTCGGATGACGGAATGAGCTCGACTGCTCCTCTTCCGGTTGACTGCCGTGTCTGCGATCTCGTTTGAGACCGAGTCTGCCTGGCTTTTAATTCAGCTGAAAATGGAGCTTGAACACCAGAACGTTTCCCTTGAAGGGATGAGCCTTGGACTCCGAGGGTTTCGACTAAAGGCACCAAGTCTGGAGAGGGTGTGGAGCCCCAGGACGTAGAATCCCGAGCACGGCCCCTCCTCGCCCGAGACGTCACAGGGGACCTGGCCCGCCCCCGCCCGCGTTCTGCTCTCCGCGCATGCGTGCTTTCCGAGCCGCTCCCTGTCTCTCCCAAGCTGACGTCACTCTCTCCCCCTCGTTCCACCTCCGAAGTCTCCTCCCCTTGGTCTGTCCCTGACTCTGTCTCCTCCTCTTCTGACGCTGTGTCCACTCCCCCCACCGGTGTGCGCAGCCCACCTCCCGCTGGCACCCGGTCCCACTCCGCGATCCGAGCCGACCTCCGCACCGGGTCTGACATCACAACCGCGCGCCTCCTGCATCTCTCTACGGTGGCCCTTTGGGGCTGCGCAATTTCCCCCAATTCGCCGCCCGTGCCTAACGCTCCTGCGCTGGTTTGTGATTTCCCTCCCGGGTCTTTGCGAGTCCTGCCCGCCGCGCGTGTCTCTGGCACCGTGCCAGCTGGAGCGGCCGCCACCCCCGGCGTTGCGCTGACCAAAGCTGCACCGGAACTCGTGTCTCCCGTTATCTCTTTACCCACGCCCCCCGCCTGCACCGCCGCAGCCTGGCCGCCCTGCTCTGCCACCGCGCCGCCGTGCCCGCCGCGAGAAAGCGCCCCTCCCGATCCCTTTTCTCCCCCCTGCATCCCCCCTTCCGATCCTGACTCCCCTGTACTCTCCAGGGTTTCAGGACGCTTTAGGAGTTTCCTGGGGTTTCTGGGTCTTGGGACCGGAGGCTTTGATACTATTTCCTGCTCCCTTTCCTCGAGAGCCCTTTCCCCCTGGCTACTTGAGGCCAGAGCTAATTTTTTCTCAGAGCTTTGCTTCCCCCACTCCTTCTGAGGGTCCCGCAACTTCTCGTTGCTTTTCCAGTCTTTTCGACTGCACCGAAATGCCTTCTAGCATTAATCTTGCTGGCGAGAGCAGCTTTAACGCTGTCTCATCTTTTTTCGTTGCTAAGAGATATAAATGTCTGTTAATTTCCTGCCAAAACCCCACTTCGAATAGCAGGCGTGTTTCTGAAAGTGGATAATTGAGCCTCACCCACAACAAAAGTTGTTTTAATTCCTTCTTTGGGATCCCTTCCTTACAGCCACGCCTTGTAAGGCGGACAAAATTTCACGCTGTTCCTGGGAGAGTGTGCCCCCCATGTTCTTATTTTTGACCTTCTCACCGAATCTGTCGTCAGAGCGGTCCGAAGGCTCCTGATCTCCGTCCAGCAGGTCACAGGAGATGGATCCAGAGGCGCCTTTCTGGTTCCGATCCAGGCTGCTCTGCTACGAACTTTCTTCGGCAGAAGCTGAGAGATGGAATTCTCAGTGACTGCTGTTTTTTGCAGACTCTCCTGGTCGTTTGTTTTTTTGTTTTTTTTTTCTTCTTTCTTCAGGCTTCTCTCCTCAGGAGTTATCAGTGCTCTCCTGGGAATTTGTCCAAGGCCGGAGCTGCCCTCTCGGCTCTTCAGCTCTTCAGCTCTTCAGGGCTGATCCCCCCCTGAAATGTTGGTGGGGAGTAGCCCACGCAGCGAACGCCACTTGTCGGTTTCTTTCGGCTGTTTTATGGCCTGGAAAGGCTCAGGGATGGTCTTGGGCAGCCCACGCTTCAAAGGACGAGAAGAGGCTTCAGGTTTTTTCTCGGTCTTCAGTGTTTATTAGTTGTTTATCTAAAAGATTTTCTCTCAGCCCGACAGAGGTCTGCACAGCAAGCCAGCCATGAGCACACTGCGCGCCCCTGGGGCGGTCACTTATCTTTATACTCAAAATTACGTATACAATATTTATCAATTTTTCCCAATACCTTTTACCCTTATTGACCAGTGCACTTTTAGTAATAACCAATCCCAAAGTGCCAACATCACCACAGAAGATGGAGGCCAAGAAGAAGAAGAAGAAGGACAGGACACGCCCCAATTCCTCCATCTTACTTCTTTAGACCCCACTGTACAGAAATCCTAAACCCTGTGTTTCACATTCTAATTAACTTATCCCTTCACCATTTACCCCAGTGAAATCCTCCCATCCTCATACAGGTGTCATCTCCCATGTAGGATCAAAGTCCAGCCACCAGACACTTCTGGCAACATTCCAGGACTCCCGAGCCCCCCAAGGGTGGTCTTGGTCACTTTGCACATCAGTCCTGAGGTGCTGAGATCCCACAGTTTCCAAACCCAAAGGTTCTTTCTTTCTCTCTTCCTTCACTTCTTTCTCCCTTTCTCCAGGAGCCATCAGAAGTTTAGCATTCCTTGTTTTGTACGATCATGCTTCATACATTGTTTCCCATTACTACATGCACTTCCTTCAATTATAGTAATTTTATACTTTGCTCTGAAGAGGCATGCAAATCTGTTTCCACAATTATATGAAATGTTGTGCGAGCTTCCAAGCTGAATTTAGGGAGGAATCCTCTGCCCACTGTGGCAACCACAGAAAAACCCCACAAACATTCCAAAGCAATACTTGCAGAAAATTCATAAATATACTGCAAAACTAAAACAGATACAAATATTCATCCAAATAATTGAAAACTTCTCTTATTCAGATTATCTAATACTCTAATAATGCTGATCAAGATTCCTAACACTATGTGAAAAGATTTAAGTTAGAGTAACCATCCATCCTTTTGAGACCTTTTCAGAAAAAATGTTTCTTGTCAGATCTACGCATCTTGTTCCATCCTATTTTGCAGATTTGGAATAGAATCCACAGACAAAGCATTAATGTCAGAACTATTATCATTACGTCAATCAGTTTTCTTACAATCACATTTAAATTTGGAATCCATGATGTTATCCAACCAAATATATCTTCCCCTAGATTTTTTCTATTTTGTGAAAGATTCCAGTGTTCATTCTAATTTCTTTCAAATCTGTCTGTATTCTCAGTCTGATCTATGTATACACAGCAGCTAGTGTTGATAACTGCGCACAACCCACCTTTGGAAGCCAAAAGCAAATCCAAAGACATTTGGTTTTGCTTGACTACCTTTGAGAGGCTGGTAACTTCTTGTTGCATTGATTGCATTGTTTGTCTGATTTTCTATTTGTTTGAATACTCCAGATATATTCACTATCGCCTTTTCTAATTCAGGCACTCCTAACCATGGTAGGAACCCTCTCACAAATCTGTGGAATCCAGAGGATCTCTCAACCAAGGGATTCAAATTTTGCTTTTATCTTGTTATAAAAGATCATAAGTGTCCTCTGGGGAGTTCTGATTTATCAGTTATATCTATCTCTGAGACTACATTTCCAATGGTGCATATTCCTTGCCATTTAGGGGGTAGAGCTTTTCTAGTTCGATTTCTACAAAGCCAATAGTATGCCATATTGTCTGGAATAGGCCATCAATAAATATTTTAAATGCCTATTCCTGTTACATCCAAATATAAATGACACTTGGGATAATCTACCATTATTCCTTGGTTACACTCTGGTAATTCCATGTTTTGGTGTAAAGTCATCCCTGGTCCCTTTAGGCATCTGTGAACACAGGAGGTTTCAACAGCTACTGTATCTATTGTCAGGATTTGTTGGTCTATGGAGGTTTGGACTGCCTTCCCTTCCAAAAAGAGCATCATTCCAGCAGGAGGAATACCATTGGAAAATATGTTTGCTGTTGGAATTTCCATCATCTGAACACTTTCATCTGAATGAGTAGGAAACTGAGAACAAATCCAACAGTTACTGCAGTTTGTTATAAAAGTCTCACAGCTTGCATCAGCTTTAGGTGTGAATTTCTCTTCCAAGGGTCAGACAGTATTTGTTCTATGTGTGGTATATTAGAGCGGCCCTTAAGAAAAATGACATTGCTCTCCTATCTTTTATAATCATTAGTTGCAAGGGTTTTTTGGATGGCTGACAAATCCAGGTGAGAACAGCCATGCTACAGTATTGAAAATATTGGCTGGTAAACATAAAAAGGTAAACTATACAATGATTGTACTTTTAGAGTTTCTGATTTTCTTGCAGCTTAAGCTACAGCAGATTTATTAGTTACTGTGCTGTCCAGTATGGTTCCTCTGTGTCTGGAACTGGCTTTAGGAGGTTTTTAGGAGTCTCTGCCCATAGTTCCCACAGCCATGTAGGCAATCAAAAGTCCTTTCCACTGCTGCTTGAACAGCTCCTTGTTTCATATCTGGATATACACTGTTTCACTGTTTTCTGTCTGGTGAGGATATACTTGAACATCCAAGGTTATTAAAGAAGCTAAAAAAACCAACTTATACAATGATAAGAGTAGTTCAGAATGTGGGAAATATCCATCGGGCACTGATACTCTGTTGATGGCCATTAGAGTCAGTAGCCACCCAGGCTAATGGTCCTCAAGTGTTTGTTAGTTGTAGGTACAATCCCAATTTGGGGTAATTTGACAATGACTGGTTGGCATGAGCTTTGACCCATCTTATCTGGATTTGTCAGGATTGAGCCTGTAACAACAGCCATTTCCAATGTTCTTTCTGCCAAACCTCTTTCCCTTCATTGCCAATTTAACACTTCTACTGACACAATCACTGTGTGGCACCAGCCCAGACTGCATAAAATTCAACATACACCATCCTTGCTTTCTCCTTTACTGCCAGCAATGCAGCTTTTAACTGTCCCACCTGCGCACTTCCTATTCCTTCTTCTACTAGTTCCACTCCTGTTTCAGCATTAAGAGCAACTGCCCTGTACTTCCATTTACCATCAGTGGGTTTGGATGAGGCATCAGTGAATCAGACATCTTCAACTACAGAGTCTGAGGTAAATGCAGGGGTATCCAGTATAGGACTAGGTTTATTTGGCTGCTCTAAAGCTACCCTCTCTTTTCTATCCCAAACTGCCATCCATTTGTTTGCAGGTGCCTGCAGTGTAGCAGTTATGTTTGCAATATTTGCAACAGCTGCAGTGAAATGTCCCATGTAAGCATTAAGCCTTTGATAATCAATTGTTAAACATCAGCTCCTGTCTGGTTTTTTGTTTTTCACTAGCCAAGCAGATTTTAGAACTGTAAGCAGAATGCATCTAAAATACAGTGCCTTTTGTTCTAAATTTTTAATTACATCAAAACAGATTTTAGCAGTGTAACAGATAATACTTTTTCATAAAAGCCAGTTAAACAATTTCAATTTTTAAAACTTAGGTTTAGTTTTTCAGCTTCCCTAGGAGTAATTAAAGAGGTTTCAATGAATTTCAAAGATTGTCTTTCTGCTCCTACAGCCAGATAAACAGAGGGGCTATTCTTATCAGAAAACCATTATGCAGGAATGTACCAGCTGGGCCTCAAAGTTCAACCAGCACTTAAGGTTTGCTTTCTTTTTCCTGCTGTGTTGTAAAGTGTGAGAAATGACTGCTCACTTTAAAATTTTAAAGGTTTATTAAACCTTAACAAATACAACAAAGGACTGAATAAGGAAAAAGGACAGCATCCTGTCTGTGACCAGCTGCCACAAGCTCATCTACAAAATGGCTGCTCCGCCTTTTATACACCTGGAGGGTTGCATTAGGCAACCCTGGCTCTTCCCAAAGTCTGTCAGTCAGCTCTTCTTTGCCATCCATTGGTCGAGACTACTTTCTTGCAACTTGATTGGAGGTCAGGTGTTGTCATGCCGCACAGCCCTGGCAACAAGCTTTCCCCATTCTCAACTGTCCCATGCAAGGGGCACATGTACACGCCTTTCTTCTACATGCCTCAGACAACCCAGGCTGTCTGGTGGCAACAATACAGAGGGGAGGAAGGGGACTATGGGGAGAACAGAGGACATCTAAACAACAAACCACAGTAACAGAACCATACATTAATAAAACTTCTTTTAACTTACAATATTCATTCCCTAATTGAGAGCCAATCATCATATTACCTATCTATAACACAAAGGAATTGGAAGCAGGTTTTTTTCTCTCTGTAGAAGGTTTGAGCTTAAATCTGCCAGTTCCCGCCCCCCCCCTCCCCCCTTTGCTTGCAAGACATTTCTCTGTATTCCCAAAGCCAAGGCAGTTCTCCACAGTCCATTTATCTTGGGTGGATTATGTTTAACAGTTCTCACCCATTTGTGGAGGGACGTTTTTTGGGTGGGGATTGTGGGGTGTTTTAGGTTTTTTGGGGTTTTTTTGTTTTTTTGGGTTTTTTTAAGGCAGTTTCTACATATCAACATTTGGGCTTCTTTCATGAAATTTCCAGCCCATTTCCGTTCTCATTTTAGAAAACAACATTATTTCAAGGTTCCGTTATGTAGCCATTTTCCCCTAGAATCTAGTTTATATTATGGCCACTATTTATGAAAATACTTCATCAAATTCTCCCTGGTAGCTGTTCCCCCAGGGGGCTCACCTTTTTTTTTCCCCAGTGTCTCAAAATACAACCAAGTGGGGACTTCTTAGAATGTCCCCTTTAGATTGTCCTCTGACCATCGCTCTGACAGGGGACCAACCCCAAAATGTTACAATACAATACAAAACAGTTACACAAATACGAAACAATTATCAATCAATAATAACAAAATCAAATACCAAATTCTGGAATACCAAATAATCCACCCACAGCACTGGAAAATCTGCACATCTTATGTGGGCAGGGTTCCTAGAAAGAATGCCTTATTAACAGGTGGGATCTTACCTGTGTCCCAGGCTGGACTGGGGATCTGTGGTCTCCTTCAGCAAAGTCCCAGTGCTGGCATGAAGATCCAGAGATCCTGGGTTCCAGGGGAAATCAGTCAGATTGTCCCATCTGGGGTGCCAATTCTGATACCGAAATCGGCCAGATAGAAACTAACACAGTTTTGAGTATTAGAAAGCAGGCATTCTTTATTACAGCATCCTGGACATGAGGAATTTTTCCTTTAATCTCGTGTAACCCGAGACAGACAAGTAAGGCTTTTTATTATACATGTTGTTTACATATTCTTCAGGTATCCACACTTGCTTGATATATATTCATTGTCCTGTTTTGCATATTCCAATCCTTATCAAAAGTCCTTATTTGGTTCTTGGGAGTCTCTTTCGGGGTCTCTGGTGGTCTGTTCCCCAAATTGTGGTGTCTTCTGGTTGACCTCTGGTTTTGAACATGCACAGTTTGTTTCTAGCAATTAGCAAGGTTGCTTTTATCTTATCTATGCCTCCAGAACTCAGTCTGCATTTCTCAGGACTTCCCAAGGCTGTTTTGTCATAGGATGTAGTAATGCATAATTTCTCTTATCAACTGGCTTCCCTTGATCAACTAGGTGGATAACCTTGTCATAACCATTTATCACTTTAGAGTTAAGGAACAAATAACTAAAATCCAAAGTGTTCTGCACCTATATTCATATTCTTTTTGCCAAGGGATATGTACCACACTGTTTGCACTAAAATTTAAAGATCCATTTATCAGACTTTTCAGTACCCACTCTTACTTACCAGCCTTCCCCCTCTTTGAAACTTCAATGAGCCTCAATGGAATTAACGCTCCTGAATTATTATGAATAAAGCTTAGTTTTGAATACAGGCTCCTATCCCACCTGTCAGCAATTTACACATGATACAGTTAATGATTTTATAGAACAATGAGAGATTTCTTGTTCCATACATTCTTCCTCTGATATATTGAGTTAAAATAAACAAGCCTTTGTGCAGATTAAAAAAGCAAATGAATGCAGGAGGGACCATCAGAATGACTAAGTACTAGTATCAGTATGGTTATCCTTCCTAAAATACTCTCACCCTGACAATATCACAAATCTGGATACATTCTCTCCAAATATCCAGTTCCAAGGTGCATTCACAAAACAAGCAAACAAAAAACCCATCCCCAAACTGAACAAGCTTTTTATTATGCAGTTGAGTTGATTTGACTTTAATACAAAAAGGTAGAAAAAATATAACTTTGATGATTTAAAACAGCTCCACAATTAAAAAAAATAAAATTCATCCTAGCACATGAAAGCCCAGAACATGCCCTTGCTCCCTTAGCAGAAGCATATATAGTGGCAGTCATAATTATTATGTATTAATCACCAGCAAAGATAGCTTCTTTCAAGTCAGCATGTGCTGTGTGCTCTGTACTTTTCTTTTTCCTTGTGAAAGGTATGTATGGCATATATGACATTCATATTTGGATACAGACTCTGACAGCTCTGCCTAGGCCTTCTGATGAAGATTTTAACAAAACAATGCAGTCAGTACACTGGCTGTATTAGAACAGATCCACCAGAAATAACTTCTGTAGCCAAAAGGAGAAAAAAACAACCCAAAACCCACAACAGAACAGAAACTTTTCAAGTTCACTACTAATATTTCCTTCATTCCCTTTTAAGCACATTGTTGTTTGCTGACATCTTTATCTGGTCATCAAGTAGTTACCTGTATTCCAGCTGTTCATGCTTTTCTGACCTCAACAAGTAATCTTAAAGAAGTCAGTATGTCAAAATAAGAAATAAGGCGGTTAGAATGGTTTAAGAAAAAAAAAAATCTATAGTAAATAGTTTTGTATCCCAACTGCCACAGGGCCACTTTTAAGTTACAGCAATAACAAAAAAACAATGAACTACCACAAAAAGAATTTCCTTCTGTACATGATTTTTTATTATTTACATAATACAGCAGAGCATAGATGCTGGATAGAGTCATTATGTGCAATACCTAAGTATGAACTATCTGTACATGCTTGCATATCTGATAACTATATTGAAAGAAAAAATTTAAAGCAAAAGCTTGATTTTTTAATAGTGATGAAAAAAACTAAGATTGAACACTGCAATAAAAATCATAAGTAGCATCTTGTGTACATATACATGAAGAGGCATTACAACACTAGTCTACACTATACTTGATTATATAAAAAACCACCACACGTTTCATACATCACAAAGCCCCCTTCCATTATAACACAGAAATTATTTTACCAGACAAGCATCAGTGAACTATACTGTCCTTTCTAGTTATTATACAAAGCTGTAGATAATGGAGCCCATGCAATACACCCAAGAACACTGCAGTCCTACACCCAAATACAATTAAAAATGATAAAGCAGCCTTCCAAGAGTGGTTCCAGCTCCCACTTAAGTCTACAGGAGTCATGTTGAGTTTGATTCCCATACACAACAATTGTTACATTTAAAACTTTTTTTTTTTAACTTAAAAAGCTCCTAACAATCTTTTGAACCCAGAATGTGCTGAATTTAAAAAGAACATGAATAATAAACTGTTCAAATACTTCTGCAACTTACACAGGTGCATGTGTCACTTGATAGAGTTGGTGTGGTATGTCTAAAAATACCACCCATAGTTTTTGTTTTCTAAGTCAATCTTAGCACAATATTGTGCTACTCATCATTATTAGCTATGCAAGGAAAAGCAGACAACTGTTGCAGGACAGTTCTTAAGTTTCTAACAGGACATTTCCTTTGGGAAATTATTATAATTTTCATTATTCTAAAGTTGTTATCTGTTCTAAAATAGTTTTCTTCTCATACATATCTGATTTTTTCCCACTTTTCTCATTGCAATTGCTAAATTACTTTTTATTAAATATGGCCCCAACACTCATCTTACTGGATGGTAGAGCCCTCTACATGTCTTATATTCTGCTGGAATACAATGGAGCATGGAAACGAAAAATAAAATAAGATTTCAAATGGATAGAAGTAGACCATCAGCCTTTCTGACATATCCTTCTCCCAAACAGGCACTGTCTTTGGCTAGTCATAAACACCTTAAACATCTCAAAAGGCAGATCTGTGGCAAACATTAAGTAAACATATATTTATCACATGTGAAATAGAGCCTGTCTTCTGTGCATGTGTATTCCTGCGCAGGTTCTAGCCATCCAATCATATTCTGAGGAGAGCATATACATTGTCAAGGACTGTATCTATCCAATTCAGCCTGCAACAAACACCCAAACATTGTGAAAAAACATTATGACAGACAAGGTTAAAATTAAAACTTTGGAGAACAAAGGAAAATGGCCACGCATATGCTCTTTAATGCTTTCATAGGGCATATTAAAATAAAACAAAAGTCAGTCTTTTCACAAATAGACTAGCTTATATTCTCTGGATTTTTTCAGCCACCACAACTGGATTCTCTTTCCTGATTTTTGCTGCAGCTTCTGCTTTGTAATCATATGGACAGTTATGCTTGTCAGAATAACGGTGAAGTCCACAAAATAAATTTCCACATCGGCAATCAAACCCTGTATAAAGAAAAGGAAAAACAACATCACTAGGAAGCTTCAGACTTGAGAAAGCTATAAATTAAGGGTTTACCCAGTTCAAAGGAGCTATGTACATCTTCTGTATCAAACAGATTAAGTGAAATGAATATTTTCAAATATCAACTTTATTAAGGGATCTAACATTATGGATTTTGTGACAGCAAGCAAAAATTTAATGCCTACAGATTTCAACAAATTTAATCAATGGCCTGGACTGAAAGATAATTTGCAGGATGGCCAGGGTATCAGACCCAGCCAGCACGGATTTAGGAGGGGTAGATCATGTCTAACTAACCTGATCACTTTTTATGACCAGGTAACCCGGCTAGTGGATGCAGGGAAGGCTGTAGATGTTGTTTTTCTGGATTTCAGCAAGGCCTTCAACACTGTTTCCCATAGCATACTCCTACACAAGCTAGCTGGCCGTGGTCTGGATAGGAATACCCTTTGCTGGGTTCAGAACTGGCTGGATGGCTGGGCCCAGAGAGTGCTGGTGAATGGTGTCACATCTAGCTGGCGACCAGTCACCAGTGGTGTCCCTCAGGGGTCTGTGTTGGGACCAGCTTTGTTCAATATTTTTATCGACGATATGGATGAGGGCTTAGAGTCTTTTATTAGTAGTTTCGCTGATGATACCAAATTGGGAATGAGTGTAGATCAACTAGAGGGGTGTAGGGCTCTTCAGAGAGACTTGGAACGGCTGGACGTATGGACAGAATCAAACGGGATGAACTTCAATAAGTCCAAGTGCCGAGTATTGCACTTCGGCCATAATAATCCCCTGTACCGATACAAGCTGGGGATGGAGTGGCTGGATAGTGCCCAGGTGGAAAGGGACCTGGGGGTGCTGGTTGACAGTCGATTGAATATGAGCCAGCAGTGTGCCCAGGTAGCCAAGAGGGCCAATGCCATCCTGGCCAGTATCAGAAATGGAGTGGCCAGCAGGAACAGAGAGGTCATTCTTCCCCTGTACTCGGCACTGGTGAGGCCTCACTTGGAGTATTGCATCCAGTTCTGGGCCCCTCACTTTAGGAGGGACGTCGAGTTACTTGAGCGTGTCCAGAGGAGAGCAACGAAACTAATAAGGGGCTTGGAACACAAGCCATATGAAGAGCGACTGAGGGAGCTGGGGTTGTTCAGCCTGGAGAAAAGGAGACTAAGGGGTGACCTCATCACTCTCTACAACTTCCTGAAGGGTGGCTGTAGTGAGCTGGGGGTCAGCCTCTTTCTCCGGGCGACAACGGATAGAACAAGAGGACACAGTCTCAAGTTGCGTCAAGCTAGATGTAAGTTAGAAGTAAGAAGGAAATACTTCACAGAAAGAGTGGTCAGAAACTGGAATCATTTACCCAGTGAGGTGGTGGAGGCATCATCCCTTGAAGAATTCAAAAGAAGACTGGATGTGGCACTTGCTGCCATGATCTAGTTGAACAGTTAGAACATCGGCTGGACTAGATGATCTTATAGGTCTCTTCCAGTCTTGAAAATTCTGTGATTCTGTGATTCTGTGATAATGTGTGTATTCTATTTGCCATCTGTCAGAGGTAGGGCAGTTATCTTTTGTAATTGGGCAGTTTTCTTTATCTCTTCCACAAACCAATCCTCCCTCCAGGAAATATCTTCTGTTAATATGCCATTGAGTGTCACTGCACGACTGATAAAATTACATCATCCCATTGTGAGATGCTCACCCAGGGGGAGGAGCCAAACATTCCTTCCTGGATATAATCAGAGATTTTGGGATACCAGAGTAGCCTTTTCCCACTGCATTCCCAGAGGAGCAGCTTTCTTCTCCACTGGATTCCCAGAGTAAGACCAGGCCCATCTACACCACTACCACACCTTCAGAGGAAAACTACACCCTTCTACAGGATCACTGCTTCAACAGAACCACATCTGTCACTCCAGGAGGACTGTAGCCACCATTTAATTAGACTGCTACCAACACCCTGACCCACATGGTGTCAGGTTGTATTCTGTCAGTAGTGTGTTTTTTTTTTTTTGTTTGTACTATTACATTTGTATTTTTAGTTTTCCTAGTAAAGAACTGTTATTCCTATTCCCATATCTTTGCCTGAAAGCCTTTTAATTTCAAAATTATAATAATTCGGAGGGAGGGGGTTTACATTTTCCATTTCAGGGGAGGCTTCTGCCTTCCTTAGCCGACACCTGTCTTTTCAAACCAAGACAATCTAGTAAGAGGCAACTAATAATATAAATCTATTCAATATTAACAAAGTACTATCATACCCGTAAGGCCAACCTTCTTTCTGCATGTGAAACATCTGTTCTTCTTTGGTTTAGGCAGTTCAAAAGCTTTCTCTTCACTCTGTGAAGTACTAGGTTGAGAAACTGATGGGCTTGGTTGAGTAACAACTGTTAAAGCAAGCAAAAGAATTAAAGGTTATTTTTTTCCTTTTCTTGACTTCACTAGCATGTTTGTATTTATTAACAGTAAAATCCCCTCTACTAAGACCCTGAAGCTTATTGTCTGAAGTGGTAAGTAGAATAGGTATTCTATTAACTTCCCTTTTATCTCTACAGAAAATTATCAAGTTTTCCCCACTGTTCCATCATCTAGAAAATACAGCATACCTAGTATTATCACCTGTATACACCCATATAGGTCCTGTACACACAATGTTAAAAGTAATATGATCCAGTTTAAATGAATCTAAAACAATAACAACACTGTCTAAGTTGTTGAACAGAGGGGATACTTGTGGAAAATAGTCAATAGGACCATATTTTAGAAATGAACGACATTTACAGTAATGCTTTTTTGTCATAGTACCAAGTTACTCTGCCATAATACTTGCAAAGTCAGATGATCTAAAACCTCAAACAGTACACCACCTAACATTCTTGAGCTTCAAACCATTGATTTTGTGATACACCAAGTATACTACAACAAGCCACACAGCTCAAAAAAGCCCTTATTTCAGACACTTTTCTTCAGTAATTTAAAGAAAAAAACTACATATTTACATTGGATATCAGTCTCCTTGTACTATATTCAACCATAATGATCAAGCAGTTTGAGTCAAAATGGTTTATTTTTCAATTGCCTTTGCCATGAACACTTTTGGTTACATTTCTCACTTTTTATCCAAGTTCTATGCAGGATAAAAATGGGTCCTTCTGTAGATCTGTTAGTTTTCTTTGAAAAATTAAATTTTTCATCACTTGTTTTAAAAATTCTTTAAATACCCAAATTAGTGCAGAAGAAACACAAGGGAGATGTGTTTGTATACAAACTTTAATGCATACAACCCAGAGAGTCTGTCCCTGTTCAGTATTCCTGGACACTCAATTGTATGATTACATCTAATGCTTTAAAAAATAATGAGCAAACTATAAAATATACTCCATAATTAATGATTGAGACTATAGGTTTAAAGGACTCACTTGTAACCAACTTTATGCTCACAAATATGATTTCTTAGTTGAGATCCTTTTAGATGAGTAAGCATGTCATTCTGAAAGTGGATTTTTTCAACATCATGAACCCCTTATAGTTAACATTTTATTATCCTTACTATTAATACTTGCTCTTATAAGATTTTATTTGTATTATGTTCGTATGCCTATCACTACTAACACAAAGCCTCACAGATCCAAGCCCCATTTCACAATTCACTGTAGAAGTGAACAAAGAGAGCCTCCAGTCAGTTCATATTTCAGATTGTAAACAAGATTCAGTAGTGACAAACTTTTAGAGGCAACAAGGAACTTTCAGTGCTCATACCCAAAAAGTCTTATGCTGGGAATCAGTATTTTCTTATACAATATTATAGCTGTAAGTCCTAGGGAGCAACTCAAGCTCTTTACTGACACTTTATTTTTGAATACTCTATAGATTCTTCTAGAAAGTGTGAAGAGTTCAGCATTAACACTATTTTGCTAATTCTGAGGACAACAATACTATCCAGTCTTGGATATATAATGTTTTTTCCATACTTAAGCATGCTATTAATAAAAAGAAAAGGTATGGCACTACATTCATAACTGCTATTAATACTTTTCAGAGTAATTTCAACAGCTGTTTTTTTTTTTTTAATTAAGCAATTCCTTTGCCTTGACAATTAATATTTTCAAAATTAACAGATATAACCTTTTGAACTCGTCTTTAAACCCCAAGGAAAGTAGTGTTCAGTATTAGATATTCTAGTTGAAAGCCTATGACCAAAAAAAATCAGGTTAAAAACACTGACACCACAACGTAAACCTGTTGGATACCACACACCTCAGCTGACAGGAATTAAGAAATTGATTAAACATCTCCCAAATCAAGCAGCATGATCAAGCTCCTTTTTGATTTTTTGTATTACCAGTCTGTTTAAAATGAAATGCTAGTTATAAGCTATGGCAGATGGAAAAAGGGAACTTTCCAATTCTCTGGTGGAGTGAGCAAGTGAGCAGCTGTGTGTGCTTAGCTGCCTACCAGGGTTAAACCACAACAGACCATTTTGGCACCCAACAAAGGGCTTGAAGGATTTGAGATAACAACAGACTTGACTGGAATGTGCTAGGTCAAATTTATAGCTGTTAGTGCTGTTTAACTAGGAATCAGCAGGCTCCTGGGCTTGCCATGGGCTTGCTTGCCTGACTGCAAAATAAACTCTAGTGCTCATTAGTGGCTGCTTTTTGCTTTCACTGCTTATCTTCTTATTCTGCTGTGCCTGGGAACATTCTGATAACAGCAATGACCATGCATGCACATGGGTTGGCAAATGGCCAGTGCATTGCTGCTGTGCTGGACAGGCTGGAACTCTGTGTGAACTCAAGTCAAAGGGACTGTGACCTGTGGATGAGTCCCCATGGAAACAGGACACCCTGAAGCATCTGTGGCCATGGTTACATCTGTGCCAGAGCAGGTACACCTCTAAAGGGATTGTGGCTCAAGAAGTCCACACTGGAGGAGGTAATACCTTGAAGCATCTGTGGCTGTGGATAAGTCTGTAACATAGCAGGTACACTCCTGAAGGGACTGTTGCTGTGGGTAAAGCCACACTGGAGCAGGTACATCTCTGAAAGAATTGTGGCCCATGAAAAAGGCCATGCTGGAACAGGTGCACCTCAAAGCAACTGTGGCTATGGATAAGTCTGTGCAGCAGAAGGTATACCCTAAAGAGACTGTGGCTTGTAGATAAAGCTCCACTTGGAGCAGGCACACTCCTAAGGGACTGCAGTCCATGAATAAATCCAAGTCAGACCAGGGGCAAGGGGAGGAGTTCATTGCAATGTTAAACCCTATGGCCTGGTACAAAGGGATCAAGGGTAGAGATTGTAATGGATATGCCTTTAAACTGTTGTAATCTGGGTTTGGAGTTACATGTTATAGGATGTAGTTATAGTAGGAACCACCTGAACCAATGGAGAACAAACCTCACAAGAAGCAGTGTAAGTGCAGCAGTGACCAGATTTGAGCTCACTGATCCATCAAGACAAAGAGATAGTGTATTAGATAATTTTGTGTCACAATACAAAGATTAAAAACAAATCCATCTAAGTCAAAATGTTATCAACTACTACAAATAAACTTACTTCCTCCTCTACATAAATATACTGACCCTGAGACTAGCTGAGTTGGTAAGAGCATGGTGCTAGTAACACCAAGGTAACAGGTTTGCTTCCTCTGTGGGCCATTCACTTAAGATCTGGACTTGAAATCCTTGTGGGTCCCTTCCAACTCATAATATTCTGTGAACTCTGTGAAACTGACAGGTGTTCACCACCACAACCAGCAACCTGGGAACTAGGAAGCAATGATGATAATCCAAAGTGCAAAGGCCCATTTCCGAAAAGAGGTGCCAAACAGGATCCTTCCTCCACAACTAAAAACATATTCCAAAAACAAAAAGCAGGTAACATGCAGAAATGGGCAACTAAAAGGTCCCAACACAAGGAGATTTCACAGGTTCCCCTAAATCAGAATTGTTCAATTTATTACTTGACACAGATAACACCTGCAAAAAGTAGGCATCCACCCACTTTTATGTCAGCAGAGTTAGATCTAATAATGGGTTTCAATAATGAAGTCCTCCAAGTAGCTTTGCATAACAGCTAGAACAGGGACAACACCCTTTAACTAAAGCTCACACATAAAAGCAACCCCCCATTTTTTCATCAAACTATCTCAAATGAAATATAAGTTTTAGTTCTTCTGACATGACATTAATAGCCACATTCATCAGATACTATCCCGACAACTGCTTCTCACAAAAAGCTCCCTTTACTACACATTAAACAAATTTTATGCCAGAAATCATACTGTGTTAATCATCAGGCAAAGTACTCAAAGTGCCATGGAATAAATCACTAGACAAAAGCTGAAATGATGGTAGGAAAATGGTTGTTACTGTCACCTGCAGACCTGCCTCCTCAGTACCAATAATCCTATTCATACGGAGCAAAGCCTTTTATCACCAGAACATGATTTATTGCCTTAACAGAGGTCCTGTTGGCATGTAGCTCTCTTCACCACCAAGGTTATTTCTCTTGCCACCTACCAGCTCAGATTACCAGATGAGGTTTGTTTAACTTCAATTTTAGGAGACCAGATCTCCTGCTACAAGGTTGAAGAACTTGGGAGCAAAAAGAAGTTTCCAGAAATGGACATGATATTTAATTTTATTAAGTAATACAACAATAAGTTAATCACAGGCAGTGCAAAATGCAGTGTCATCAGGAACAACAAAACAGGCACAGGGGATGCCATTCAGAGGGACCAGGACAAGCTCAAGAAGTAGGTCCATGTGAATCTCCTGAGGTTCAACAAGGCAAAGTGAAAAGTCCTGCATTTGGGTCAGGACAACCCCCAATATCAATACAGGCTGGGGAATGCAGAGATTGAGATCATCCCTGTATAAGAGGACTTAGGAGTAGTGGTGGATGAAGACCTGGATGGCAAAGGCATGGACTGGGAGAACAAATAAGCACCCACTGTAGGAGATCAGGTTTGAAAGCATCTAAGGAACCTGCAGGTGCACAAGTCCATGGAACCTGATGAAATATCTGCAAGTCCTGAGAGAACTAGTGGATGAAGTGGCTAAGTCACTATCCATCATATTGAGAAGTCATGGCAGTCTCCAGTGAAGTTCCCATTGACTGGAAAAGGGGAAACATAACCCCCATTTTTATAAACAGAAATAAGGAAGACCCAGGAAACTACAGGCCAGTCCATCTCACCTCAGTGCTTGGCAAAATTATGGAGCAGGTCCTCCTGGAGACTATGCTAAGGTACATAGGAAATAAGGAGGGGATTGGTGACAACCAACATGGCTTCACTAAGGGCAAATCATGGAGATCTTTATGAAAGGGTTACAGGATTGGCAAATATGGGAAGAGTGACAAAAAAAAATCTACCTGGGCTCATGCAAAGCATTTGGTATTGCCCCACACAACATACTTGTCCCTAAAGTGGAGAGATGCAGTGTTGACAGATGGACCACTTGGTAGATAGGAAATTGGCTGGATGGTTGCACTCAAAGAGTTGTGGTCAACAACTCAATGTCCAAGCGAAGACCAGTGCACACTGGCATGGACCTGTTCATACAAGTCCAGAGAAGGGCCACTGAAAGGCTTCAGGAAGGAGAGCTGGAGCACTTCTCCCATTAAGACAGGCTGAAAGAATTGGGGCTGTTTAGCTTGGAAAAGAGAAGTTTCAGGGAAGACCTTAGAGCAGCTTTCCAGTACCTAGAGGGCCTACAGGTAGGCTGGAGCAAGACTTTTTACAATGGTATGTAGTCATAAAACAAGGGGGAATGGCTTTAAATTGAAAGATGGTAGGTTCAGATAAGATATTAAAAAGAAATTCTTTACTGTGAGGCTGGGGAGGTCGTGGCACAGGGTGGCAGAGAAGCTATGGCTGCCCCATCCCTGGAAGTGTCCAAGGCGAGGTTGAATGGGGCTTTGAAAAACCTGGGATAGTGGAAGGGTCCCTGCCCATGGCAAGGGGGTTGGAACTATACGATCTTTAAGGTCCCTTTCAACTCAAACAATTCTATTATCATAAATCTGCTAGGATAAGGAACCAATCTAATCCTAGTACAAAAAGTGCCTGAAAAATAAAAAGACAAACAAAACCTCCACAAATACAACTGTTGCACTGTATATTTGGGAACATTTACGTCATTCAGTCAGAAAGTAAGATGCATCTTCAAAGCAGACAGAGGGAGAACAGCAAGATTACTTATGATTAGAAGTAAACCACAAGCCACAGCATGACAACTGTTCAACTGACACAAAGAAAGGTCCTGCAAATAGGAAGACTAATGCTACTCTGACCCCAAAGTATTAAACTCACAGTGACTGAGACTTCTGAAAAAGCAATAATCACTGTACTAATAGGCTCAAGAACAATGCATCCCAATGAGCAAGGAATCAGGTAAAGAGGACAAGAAATCTGCATGGATGAATAAAAAACTCCTGTAATTACTCAAACATAAGCAGGAAACACACAGGAGGTGGAAGCAGGATCAGGCCACTTGGAATGAATATAAAGAGGTTGTCAGAGTAAGTAGAAATGAGATGAAGAAGACCAAGGCCCAACAAGAATTAAATCTGGCCAAGGATGTCAAGGACAACAAGGACTTCTTCAAATACATCAGTGATAAAAGGAAAACTAAGGAAAATGGGGGACCATTTCCAAATGGAGGGGGGACCCCAGTGATAGAGGACTCAGAGAAGGCAGAGTTACTGAATGCCTTCTTTGCATCAGTCTGCACTGACAAGATCAGCGCTCAGGGATCTTTGACCCAGGAGACCAAGGTAAAGCTATGTTAGAAGGAAGACTCCCTTGGTCGAGGAGGACTGGGTCCATGAGCCTGCAGTGCCCTTGTGGCCAAGAAGGCCAACAGAATCCTGGGATGCATTAGGAAGAGCATTGCCAGCAGGTTGAGGGAGGTGATCCTGCTCTTTTACTCAGCCCTGATGAGGCCACATCTGGAGTAGTGTCTAATTCTGGGCTCCTCAGTACAAGAGAGACATGGAGCTCCTCTCTTATGAGGAAAGACTGCGGGAGCTGGGCCTGTTCAGCCTCAAGAAGGAATGACTGAGAGAGGACCTTATTACAGCGACCTGATAAGGTCTTCAAGGTGAGAGAAGTGGACGAGAATCTTGGTTGATGATCAGAAGGCTGGATTTATTGATATATGATATATAATACATTATTACTATACTAAAAAGAATAAAGAGAGAAGTTGCAGAGGCGGCTAAGCTAAGAATAGAATAGAAAAGAATGAATAACAAAGTTCTGTGTCCAGCAGAAAGCAAGGACAAACTCTCCTGTGAGTGGTCAGCAAATCCAAACACTCACAAAAGACCAATCACCGCTGCACCTGTTGCATTCCACACCAGCCAATAACAATTGTTTACATTCTTCTTCTGGGGCCTCAGCTTCCCAGAAGATGAACAAATCCCAAAGAAAGGATTTCTATGAAAAAATGTCTGCGACATCTCACCTTTCTAAATTGTATAAATTAAAAAGAAAAATGCTGATGTGAAATGAACAGGAAATTTCTTCACCTGTAAAATATACAATACTAAAAAATCACTAAAACAATCCTACAATCTAAGAAAATGCAACAAACAATGCAAAGAAAATTCAAGTCCAAGCAGCTGAGTTTCAGGAACAGTCCATGAGCTGAAGTTGTTTCTCTTGGACAAATCTGAGAGTCCTTTTTGGTCCTGAAACAGACTTGCTACAAAAGTCCCATCAATAGTTATCAAAAACCATTGACAGTCATAACACAATTTCAAACAATTTGAACAATTTTTGGAATGTCCTTTTCTGGCCCTTCAATGCTTCAGTGCTTCAGAGCTGCTGCCCGCTATTTTCAATCTTTTTTATTTAATTTTAATTTTTTTTTTTGGATCGAAAAGGAAAAGAGCAGCAGCCAAGCAGAGCAGTGCCAGAGAAGGAAAGGCCCTGGGGGCCCTGGCCCATGATGGACCAGGAACCCCAAAACTGGCCCACAAAGGGGGGCCAGGACCGGTAGGAGAAACCACAACTCCCAGAAACATCAGGAGGCCAAGTGATGGCCCTGGCCCAAACCCACAAAGCAGGCTCTGCATTCCCACAGGCCTGCGCCCTGCTGCCAGTACAATGGCAGCATGGGTGGTGACACGCTTCCTTTCCCCAAAACCACTGAGGCATGCCAGCAGCAGGGAAATAGAAGCCTTCCCCAGAAATCCCATCTAGGGTCTGGAGATGTTTGTTCCCCACAGCAAACCAGCTGTGATCTCCTCCAGCTGTGCCCTCTCCCTCTGCAATGCATCAGGTTTGTCTCTCATCCGCCCCACGGCATCATCCACACCCCCTCTGGGCTGGGGATCAGAGGCAGGGCTCTCGGGATGCACGTGCCCCCCCATGCCACTAGAACGCAAGAGAGGCGGCAGCGATGGGAGCCGCAATGGGACCATCCCCAAAAAAACACCCCCCAAACCGCCGAGACTGCTGATCTTAAAAACAGGCAGCTGGACTGCCCCCAGAGTCAGCTAGCGGGCAGCCCCCGCTCCACGGAAGGAGAGACCAGCCTCCGGGGCCGCTGCTAGGACAGCCGGTCCAGTATGGTCCGGGCTCGAACAAGCCGCCAGTTCCAAGGCAGTCTCTGACGCCGACACGAAGGGCTGAGCCTCCGACAACGGCAGAGCCGCTGGGACAGCCCCGGACAACCTGAAACACTTGGGGAGGGAATCACACTGGGTGTAGGAGCGGCCGCGGGCTGCTCCGAGGGTCCCGCGGGTTCGGCACCGTCTCCAGCACCATCCTGAACAGGGACCATCTCGGCTTAGGGCGGCAGGGCGGCCAGTGGGAGCAGCATGGGGGCCGAAGGGGCTGGAGAGAACTCCTCCTCCGCTGAGCCAGAAGCTGGAGACGCAGCGTTGTCGCCTAGCAACAGCGACTCAGGCACAGGAAGCGCTGTTTCTGCATTCTCAGATGCAGGCAGGAAAGCCGGTGAAGCTGTGGGCGGGACCGCCTGGAGAGGCGGAGACGGGATCACCTGGAGTGGTGGCCGCACCGGCGGGGCGGGTCTTGGAGGCGGCCGCGGCGCTGGCAGCGCAGGTCTTAGAGGTGGCCACGGGGGCCCAGCAAGCGGGGAGGCCTCGGGGACCAGTGCCACCTCCATCACTGAGCGGGGTGGGGTCCGAGAGGCCGACTGCGGAAAGGCCTGCCGGGCTTCCAGGGGCAGCACCAACGGCGCTGGCTTGAGCGCCGCCGCCCCCTCCCATCCCCCCAGCGGAGGAGAAGGGGGGGAGAAGGACTGCTCCGGAGAAAGAGTAAACAAAACTTCTTCGCGCAGCGCAGTTTCACCCCCCCGCGCCACGAAGCAGGGGGGGCTGGGAAGCAGAATCTCATCCCCCACCGGGTCTTCTCCCACTGGGGACGGGGGAAACGGAGCCAATCCATAGCAGTTAGAAATCCATGGAAAAACAGCTGCTCTCCGTTTCAAAACTGGGAAGAGCTTTCTAAATGCTGGGTAGACGGGAGGGAAGTCGCACCTCTGACCCCAAACGAATCGGAAAATGGAGTCCATGCATTCCCACACGAAAACATCCAAGGCATATAGGACATCAGTAAAGAACCCAAAAAGCTTTGCCCATCGAAAGAACTCACAGAGATCTGGTTTTGACAAGAAAAATCCGTCTTCTCCACACCATCTTTGCCAGAGGGCAATAAGTTTCTCCTCTGAAGGAGAAAACTGAACCTCTTCTTCCAAGGCATGTGTCCCCCATACGAACAGCCACAAACTACGAAGGGCTGAATCCTCAGGGATAGAAAAGCCAACAGTACCTTTTGAAAGAGTCCAGCATGCTCTGGCCCGCTCCACGGTTCTGCTGCTCTTTCCGAACATCTCCCGGAGGGTTTTCAGGTTCTCTTTGTGGTCAGCCTTGGCTGTGAACTCTGTCCAAATCAGGATCTTCAGTTCTTCAGCTCCTGGCTTGAATCCACTTCTGTGGTCACTTCAAAGCAACCATCACATGCTACACATACAGGATTTTACCCAGTGCAGCAATTTGCTCCTCTGGTCTTATCAAATTAATTTTTGCTCTGACACGAGGGGTCACCAAATATTACAGCGACCTGATAAGGTCTTCAGGGTGAGAGAGAGACGGAAACTTGGTTGATGATCAGAAGGCTGGATTTATTGATATATGATATATAATACATTATTACTATACTAAAAAGAATAAAGAGAGAAGTTGCAGAGGCTGCTAAGATAAGAATAGAATAGAAAAGAATGAATAACAAAGTTCTGTGTCCAGCAGAAAGCAAGGACAAACTCTCCTGTGAGTGGTCAGCAAATCCAAACACTCACAGAAGACCAATCACCGCTGCACCTGTTGCATTCCACACCAGCCGATAACAATTGTTTACATTCTTCTTCTGGGGCCTCAGCTTCCCAGAAGATGAACAAATCCCAAAGAAAGGATTTCTATGAAAAAATGTCTGCGACAGGACCTCATCAATGTCTATAAGTATCTAAAGGGCGGGTGTCAAGAGGATGGAGTCAGGCTCTTCTCGGTGGTGACAACGAATAGGACAAGAGGCATTGGGCAGAAACTGGAACACAGGAAGATACACCTGAACATGAGGAAGAACTTCTTTACTGTGCAGGTGACTGAGCACAGGGGCAGTTTGCCCAGAGAGGTTGTAGAGTCTCCCTCACTGGAAATATTCAGGAACTGCCTGGACACAATCCTGTGCCATGTGCTCCAGGATGACCCTGCTTGAAGAGAGAGGTCAGATCAGATGGCCCACTAGGCCCTTCCAACCTGCCCCATTCTGTGGTTCTGTAACTAGACTGTCAGAACTGACAGTGGTTTTCCTTACACAAACCAATACAGCTGGAGCAGTTCATAAAGGACTTCATCCTGTGTGAGGGACCCATGCTAGAGCAGGTAAAATGTGCAAGAAGGAAGGAACAGCAGAGAACAGCTATGAACTGACTGCAACCATTTCCTCCTGCATTACTCATAATATAGGGAGAGGAGGTAGAAGAGTCTGGAAGTAAAGATGGGTCTAGGATGAAAGGGGTGAAGGGAAGGCATTTTTAGTTTTCTTTGTTTCTTACTATCATGCTCTATTTTTTTTAATTGGCAATAAATTAAATTAATCCAGAAAGGACTACTAAAGTAAAAGCAAGGTTTTAAAAGCTTCCTGTATACTCAAACAAATTAGCCAAATTAGTACCTTACCAGTTAAAAAAAAATGCATTAACTTCCACAGTAATAGGAAGCAGTAAGCATGCCAGTGAAGAGTGAAATGTCTGAAAGCATTAAAAAAAAAAAAGCTTTAAGCATTCTAACTACTTTTACATTAAGGTAAACCCCAACTCCTACCACAGAAAGGCTGGGAAAAATAAAACAGAAGAAGGGATAAAGGTAATAGACAAAGAGCACCCAAAAGTCATCAGAAAAACATACAGCATTTCCACAGCACCAGAACTGAAGACTATACTACAAATTACATAATTCTTGTGCTGCACATTAACACAAGTGACTTGTATATAAAGTTTGAGTCAATAAGATGGTCAGTATTTATTATGCTTTATCAAACTTGAGAATATTTTATTATTTAGAAACTGTAACTGCTATGCTGATCTACCTGTCCATGATAAAATGCTAAAGAATAAACTGTATATTCAATTTGATGCCAAAGAACTGGGATAAAATTATTCTGCAGCATGAAACTAATCTCTCACATGCTCAACGGGCAGACTGAATATTTTTACTCTTACATCAATATAACAGATCCCCCTGTTAAGTATCACACTAAAATATGGTTCAGATTGGCTGCCATCAAGACTTGATGCCTTTTGCACATCTCTCAAAAAGATATGATAGCACGTTATTTGCAACAAGCACAGGACAAGCAGTTTGGTCTCCAGATGTATTCTTCAAGATAGACGGCTTCAAGACTTCAAGATTATTAGTTCCATTTCAGAATTGTTTCAATTGAGGGCATCTACTTGAGCTACAGCAGACATGGGAAATGGGAAGGTAATTTTGAACACAAGAAAAAGTTGATATATCTGATGATTTTATTGACAGCCACAAAGGAGCTGTCTACAGATAGCACCCACGTTTAAATACTATAGCCATGTTTGAAAACAAATCAGAATCAGATATTAAAACAAGAAGCAAGCAATATAATCTATCATCTTGAATATTCAATAGCTCATAAGATATTCAGCATATTACTCAGAATATTATCTGTAACACACTGTAAATTTCAAAGCTACTGGTTTTATCTGTAACATAAGTGAGGGCATCCCGTAACAGCATGTAAGATAGCTGTGGCGTTGAACATTAAAATAACACATCATATTGGCTTGGTATGGAGCCAAAAGAAAAATGAGCTCACCATCATCTCAATAATTTCATTATATGACAACATTCAGGAATGGGAAGAGCAATCTACAACATGGATGGAATAAGACTCTAAGTTAACAGTGTTTGTGGAAGAATTTTAACACTTATTTTACAGAAGACCATATACATTTCAAGTTCCAGTTCACCTTCTTCATAGGCAGCACTACTGCACAGCTGTGGCTTCAGTGATAACTCACCACATTGCTCTGTAAAACAAAGCTATTACTGGGTTCAGAAAAATAAGGTTTTTGATATGCACACTACACTAATTAAGTCTGGAAACACTAACAGCCCTGAGAGATTTATTCAGAAACGTAGTGACCCACAAAAATGCGAGAAATATGCTATGACTTGATACAATATGATTATTTAAACATATTTGTTTTCACAACAGTTGAGTTTTAGTGCTCAATATGCAAGTCAGCTCTCTTGTATGAATCTTTTATTGCCATTTAAAAATCTGCTTAAATAAAACAGGTTTCTTCGAGGCCTCTACTATGTCTCACTGTTGGAGAGTTTTTGTGCAGACGTGGCTTGAGAAAAAAGGCCATGATCATATACAGCTGGTTAAGCAGTAAAAAGCAGCTGTAAGCAGTAAGTTCTCAGCCTTTTCCTTACGAGAAAAACAACAACACTGTGTCCTTGAGCAAATAACAAGAAAAACATGGTGAAAAACATGGTGCCCTTGAATGTAGTCAACAGCAGGATGTAAAAACAAGAATTAGCCTCAACAAGAAAACCACAAGTATTTTGAGAATGTAGCCACAAAGGAGGGGTTGACATGTAATCTGTAACCAATGATGAGCTTAGCTTTTGCAATATATATGAGCTTAATTAACACTACTATAAAAGTATGTAAGCTGGATCAATAAATTTGAGACCAATGATCATCAATAGGATGTGCTCATCTCCCTTCACTTCCGTCATCTCACCAACTTAGTAATAGTATTGCTCTGATGCAATAATCAACACAAGGAAAGTAAATTAGTTATATAAGGGGGTTTTGGCATTTAATTCCTGTAAGTTAACATGGGGAAAAAACCCACAAATATGAACAATATCTCTAGAATATTTTGGGTATATTCTGACTATGGTCAAAACTGAACAAAAATTAAATCCTTACTTAAGAAGTGCAGAAGCAGATCAAAAGCCTATAAAATGCATTATATAATTAATGTCCAATTATGGAATTTTGATAGAAAGGTATTTATATTTCACTGACTTCTACACAGTTCATCAGATAAGCAACTGAACACATGCCACAATTCAATTCCAAAACTACAACAAGCAACAAAGTTGAACTAAGAAACTAGAAGTTAAAATATAGTATGTTAGACATTTAAATTATAACCAACTAGGCCAGTTATATCTGTTATGCCTTTCTTCCTTCAAATGCTAAGATATGATTCATTGCCTTCAGACCTGATTTGTTCTAAATGAGAATCCAGATTACAACCTCAACCTGAGAAAAACAAAAGAAAATACAAGCCTGTTAAGATTAATTTTATTCAACTTCAGAACCCGCTGGAATCAGATGCTTAAAATCCAAACAGCATGAGAGTATTCTTTTAGCCCACAGACTTAAAGACAATTGTGCAGACCTAACTATTTAGAACTTTGAATTGAAGTCTTCATAATGCTTAAGAAAAGAAAAAGCCAAACCTACTTTGCTTGAAGGCTACATTGTTTGTTCCAGACCTACCATCTAATAGACAGTTATGAAATTCAATTGCCAAGGTGAGACCACAGATAAAACTAAAGTATTTTCATTACCAACATCATGACAGGCATTAGCTTAGAGAATTACATCTCATAGAAAGTATTAGCTTTGTTTTACAAGGTGACATTATCTACTATTGTTTCAGCTCCTCCTCAAGAAAGACCAACACATATTGGATGCTGCAGAAAAAGAGAAAGGAAAAAAAAGAAACTAACCCAAACACAATAGGGATTTATAAAAAGGTGAGGCCAGCTTTTTTTGACTGCAAGACACAGGATCAATATACTAGTAAATACAGCAAACACTTGCTGTATCTTAAATGTCTGATAAACCCTTAGTAATCTAAAAACAGCAAAGGCACTATTCTGTGCTGTCTAAAATCTGCTTCCAAGTTAACTTTTAGATCAGCTGAAGACTGTTTCAAGAATTTAATGATATGTACTAAGGAAGAAAATTTTGTTATAGAAGTTTGTTTTCCAAACTTTTAAATTCCATCGTCATTTTCCCTATTATCTCTATGCAAGCTTTAGCAGAGCTTTGACTGGTTTCAACTCCGAGTTTCAAGCTGCAAGATTATTATCTTGAGTTGCTTTTAGGGACTTTTTTCTTCTTCCTATTCTAATCAATAGAATGTTGTGTGTGACACTACCATTTAGTTGCCCTGTTATAAAAAAATGAATATTGAGTCAACATAAATAGAAGACCGGCCTTCATAGTCAGCAAAATGACAAATCCCTATTGGCAGTTTTAATAAGAAAATTCAGATATTACTTGACCACTGCTACCAATTTATGTTTTCCTTTCCTGCCTATCACTTTTTCAGGTACCAATACATAATAAGACAATATGGGTTTATAAATAGTGTAACAAAGTATAAATTTCTAAGTTACATACAATAACTTCAGATAACACAAGTTACAGGAAGCTGAAATATTGGGATATACAACACACTGCAACACTGAAACGTGCAAAAATCTCCTCAGTCTGTACATAACCAAAAAAGAATATAGTAAAAGCAACTGTAATTTATTTCATGTCACAATTCTAACTTAACATGACAACTAAAATTGTAAAAACCTGTGAACAAAACCCGAGCAATTAACTAGTAGCTGTAATTAATAGCAGTCCTAAACAAAGATGCATGTATACAGTGCTGAGTGGTACATTCTGGAATTTTCAACACAAAAGAAGTAGAAGTAATTTTATCTTCAGTTGTAGCAAACACATTTTCCTGTTAAAAATCAGCTTTCAATGTTTTAAGACTTTCAGAACTATTAAAATTAACAAATATCAATATCTATAAATATCAAACAGGTACATTAAGATATCCATTTGAATAAACTGCCATATAATAAGCATGAATTTGCTCGCTTTTTAAAATTGAACATTCTTACTAAGCAATTAATGCTGTAAGTACTCCATATTCACACAACAGCATTTCAGTTATATCTACTGATTACTCACTTAGTCCAAGACCCTTTAGCAGTCCTTGTTAGTATTTTAAATCAAGTATTTCCTTCTGCCCTATTCTCATCCTTTTGTAAAATAGAATTAAGAACCCTGTTCTTCAAATGCAACAAACCATTTTGATAGCCACAAGTCAGCAGAAACTGTACTGCTAGGCTTTATAAAGAAATCAACACTGACTTCAAAATTTAACATCTTGCACCAAGATACAACTTCAGTGTCTTACTTTTAAAAATGAAGGTTTGATAGCCAAAATGCTCCTCAAATGTCAAAAGTTATGCACTAAAATTGAACACGTCTGAAAACTATGTTCTGGCACTAGTAAGTCTTCTTGATTCTGAGAGTATTAATACTCAAGAAGCATTCATAATTAACATTTCCTCAAGACAATCACCACAGAGATGCCTACTTAAGAGAAAGTAAATAAATTGTCAGCTTCTGTTAAGCCAGTTGTATCCAGTGTTACTCTGCAAACATACCTGGCTCGATGTCTGTTTTTGGTGATACTTTCTCCTCTCTTGAAATGCTCATTTCTGTCATTTGCTGCATTACAGGCAAAGCAGCAACAGGCACATTTCTGTTTACATACAGTGAAATGGGTGATTACATTAGTTTAGAGTACATAAGAGCTTAAACTGTCAAAATCCATCAGACTACCCAATCTGTTATTATTGATACACATTCTTGACCTGTACTTCTATGTCTCTTCCCAAGAAGAAACTAGGCAAACTGTAGCAAATATTTCCCCAGATAAACCAGAAATGTCCTTGTAAATGTAGTAGTCCAATACCAAACACTAATTAGTCCTAATTTATAAAGATTCATAAAGCACTGTAAAGTGCGCTGTCACTTTTTCCTCTGCAGAAACTCTCTGTAACAAGGCAACGTCACTTTAACTTGCTATATACTCACAGTTCATTCAAACCTCAAAATAATACCTTCATCTGGTAAAGGGTCTAGAAAGCAAGTCTTATGAGGAGTGGCTGAGGGGGCTGGGAGTGTTTGGCCTGGAGAAAAGCAGGCTATGGGGAGACCTTATTGCTCTCTACAACTACCTGAAAGGAGGCTGGAGCAAGGTGGGAGTTGATCTCTTCTCTCAAGTAACAAGGGATAGGACAAGAGGAAATGGCCTCAAGTTGTGCCAGGAGAGGTTTAGATTGGATATTAGAAAAAATTTCTTCACTGAAAGGGTGGTCAAGCATTGGAAGAGGCTGCCCAGGGAAGTGGTTGAGTCCCCACCCCTGGAGGTATTTAAAAGCCATGTGGATGTGGCACTTAAGGACATGGTTTAGTGGTGGACTGGGCAGTGTCAGGTTAATGGTTGGACTTGATTATCTTAAGGGTCTTTTCCAACCTAAATGATTCTATAATCTTACCTTGATTTTCCAGATGTGCTACTAGCAGTACCTTCACAGTTGCTTAAGCTAGCATCGACTCTCTGTACAGATGGAGAGTCTGAGGTAGGACTGTTTGAACCACTAGCTGTCCCTATATAACAGAAATTTGAGAAGTTAATTATAAGCAAAGCATAGAATACAAGTTAGTCAAGCAGATTTTAATACAGTTATGAACCATTTCAAATCCTTCCTCATTCTACTGCATCTTCTTAATATAGGCTATATTGTTAATGACCAAAACACAAGGATTGTATAAAAACACAACTGTAGCAGAGAGTAAGTAAAAATTCAACTTAAGGTTCAACACCAAGTGGGCCAGAATATATTACATTAAAAAGCATTTTTATTGTGATTTAAAGTATTATCTCCTTTGATATTCATAGTTTTAATATGCAGCTATCAGAAGATCCCCTGAATACATCTCATCACCTATACATTATGTTTTCAAGTCACACACAAAAAAAACACGTCTTAAACCTTTACCCATTGGGCTGATTCTGCCACTATTCTGCTGTCGCTGAAGATGTTCTTTGTAGCAAACAGAACACATGCCATTTGTTCTAGGATTTCCATAAAATCCACATCCTGTACTACACAGCATAGGCACTGGGGTCTGGTTTGTCTCCTGAGCCATTTCAATTCTGTAAATAAAACCAAGAACTGCATTAAGAACTGGCATTTCACCAAAATTGATTACAGGGTTATAGAATTAAAGTAGGTCTGCTTACCTTGCCCACAAAAAGTGATATCAGCATTTTTAAAGATGGCTATATGGATGTTAATATATAATTCAATACTTCAATTGTATTGATAAGTAACATTGTCAGGAACATCTAAGAGAGGTAAAAAACATTATCATAGTTTAGTGGGTTGACCTTGGCTGGATGCCAAGTGTGCACCAAGCTGCCCTATCACTCCCCCTCCTTAACTGGACAAGTGGAGAAAAAGACAATGAAAGGGTCATGAGTTGATATAAGGAGAGGGGAGATCATTCACCAATCACCATCACAAACAAAACAGATTCAACTTGGGAAAAATTAATTTATTATCAATTAAACCTGAGTGGGATAATGAGAAAACAAAATCAAATGTTAAAACACCTTCCCTACACACTTCCCTTCTTCCTGGGCTAAACTTTACTCACAATGTTTCTATTCCCCCACCCCTCCATCCCCCAGCATCACAAGGAATGGGGGTAGAAGTCAGTTCATTACGTCTTTCCTGTTCCTTCCTCCTCACATTCTTCCCCTGCTCCAATGTGGGGGCCCTCCCACAGGGAACGGTCTTCCATGAATGTCTCTGATGTGGGTCCTTCCCACATGCTGCAGTTCTTCACAAACTGCTTCAGTGTGGGTCCCTTCCACTTTTTCTTTCCATGAGGTGCAGTCCTTCAGGAACAGACTGCTCCAGTGTGGGTCCTTCACGGGGTCGCAAGTCCTACCAGCAAACCTGCTCCATCATGGGCTTCCCTCAGGGTCATAGCCCCCTCTCCATCACCTGGAGCACCTCCTCCACTGATCTTGGAGCCTGCAGAGTTGTTTCTCTCACACATTCTCACTCCTCTCTTCCAGCTGCTGTTGTGCAGCAGTTTTCCCCTCCTTCTTAAATATGTTATCACAAAGGTGCTATCACCATTGCTGATTGGCCAGCAGCAGGTCCATCTTAAAGCCAGCTGGCATTGATTCTGACATAGCAGAAGCTTCTGGCCGCTTCTCACAGAAGCCACTCCATGGCCCCCTGCTACCAAAACCCTGCCACACAAACCCAATACACACAGTAATACTGATAAGCAATATACTTATCAGAAACCAAACTATGTGTGCAGATTACGACCAAATTTAATTAACTGGCCAACAAAAAAATTATTAACCTCTGAGCACTTACAGGGTAGAAAAAAACCCAAACAAACCACAGCTAGATGGGTAAAACAAGCAAGACCAAGTTTGGGTCTACTAAATAGCTTTGGTAATTAGCACAGTTTATCTTTGCAGACTCCAGAAGAACTGCTCCACTTTTTCAGTAATGGTGATCTTGTATCATTCTGATGCTAATAACATTGTTAGCAGTTTGTACTTTCAAAATACATTTGTTAAACAAAACAAAAATCACTGAAGGATGGGCAACAGTAATTTTAAAATTGGATTTTATATCTTTAGGAGATGTTTCTATAACAAGATGTTTACCTTTGCTTAAGTTCCATACAAAGCCCAACACTGAATATTAACTAGCAACAACATACATACAGTAAGCCCGCAAAACAGATGATCCAAAAGCATTACTGAAATATGCTTAAACCAAATTTTGCTCTTCCAAGAAAAATAAACATACATTCATACATTCATTTGCATACTATATGCATTTCCAAAGAGCCAGTTAAATCTTTTGTCTTTAAAATATAGGCAGACTTCTGCATCTTTCAAAGATAAATAATTCTAACCCTCATCTCTGCCATCAACTGCAAAAGTTAGGAATAAAAATACTTCACCTTCGCTGGCAGTTGACCTCTGCAATACAAGGCTAGTAGAAAAACTGATATAGCAACCAAATCCTAGTTTTATTGCCACTGGGAACTACGACTATAATAATCAAGCAATCTACTACAAATTGAGGACACACTTGTCCTCCAAAAATTTAAATTTAGTGCCTATAGCACTTAGACATTTTAGTGAAAACTCCAGATTACAGCCTTCCTCTTAAAGGGCAGCCACAAAACAAGATATTTGTCTGCTGATGCTCATGAAAACTCAAGCATACCAAACATTAATTAACTCTAGTGTATAAAGAAATACTTTTCATAACTTAAAGAAGCCATACTACAAGCTATAACCATATATCTCAACAGTATGACAACTGTAATTGACAGCAGTATTTGTCTGGTTAATCTAAACTTCTGGGATCAAAGTAATTCAACAGGAGAAAAGAGTAAAATCAATCTGCTTGCCTGCTGGTGGTCACAGAATTTCAACAATTTATAACTTTGTTTCAGTACTACAAAGCAAACTTGCACTTATTCTGATATACCACTTAAGAGTTTGCAGTTTTACAGCCATACAACAAATCAGTGGACACAACAGAAAATCTAAGACGTTAAAAAATATTTGCATCTTTATTGTAGCTCTATGTTATTATAACACAAGTAAAGACTGTACTTCTGGCCTTATTACATGCAGGTACACTCAAAGCACTATCAAAAGTGCTACCACACACTATCAGCATCAATCTCATTTTACTTAGTCCACTCTCAAATTAGAATCTTTCAACACTTACTAATTTTAGCTTTAGGTATTAATGATTATATGAGCATATTACAAATGAGTCTTTATAGCTCTTTTTCAACACAGTCCTTCACTACCTGAAATACACGCTGCTTATTAAAAAAAATTATTAAGTTGTCATTCAATGCTTAAGAAATTTTGTTGTTTTCACTCTTTAAGGTCTAGATATCACCTGTCTAGGTTATAATACACTTTCCAGAGTTTAATCTAATAATCAGAACACTAAAATATGCCATTTAATATTTTGAACAGCAAAGTTTTCTCAAAAGACAGATTACAGACTTCTGCAATTCTTCCTTACTAACTTTTATAAGATCAGTAAGTACCTAAGGCCTTGCAAATGCAGTTCTGTTACCCTGAAAAACAAGTGAATACCATTATGTATCTGCTTTCCTGAACTTTTCTAAGAAACTTGGTGTGAGAGACTGAAATGCTATGGTTAATAGCTTAAACATTGTTATGAAAAACTTTTTGCTTATTATGGCAAAACTGTATAAAGAAGCTGTGACCACCAAAGCCCACCCCTCCCTGAATATGCTTCCTGACTGGAACCTTGGACTATGAGTTAAGCTGCCTAATGGAACCTGAGATAAGATAAAGGTGACACTACTGTCCAATTATCTCAGGTCTAGGGAGAAGTTAAGAAGGCTGAGGGAGAAGAATGTATCCACAAGAAAGCCAAACCTAACAGCTGTCCTGAAAATCAGCTCTGGCTGGGTTTGGGGGGGAAGAAGGCCATGGCCCATTGGCTCATCTGCTGAGGCCAGGTTTGCACACACTCTCCCCAACCAAGGGGGAAGGAGGAGAGTTTTTGGGTGTGTGGTATAACCTCTGGTCAGAGGGAGTGAACATCCATCCTCTTTTACACTGTCTCAGTTATAAATGCCTCCCACCCTGGGCAGGCCAAATACACACAGAACATTCATATGAGAAGCAGCTGAGAAGGTGTCATAAGCCATCAAAGATCCCCGAAGTGCCCCCCAGACTGGTTCCTGAGGCCTTGCAACAGACAACTGCACATGATGCAAAGCGATGCAACAGATCCAGAGTCTGTTGCAAGAGGCAGTGTCAAACTTGCCCTTCCCAGGGGAGGCACCTAGGCATTCTCACCTGGCCCAAACATATATTAATCCATTGAACTCTATGTTTTGCTGGACCCTCACCACTGAGAAGACAAGAAGAGGATCAACAGGACACCGTCAGGATCCAGAGTGAAGTTTTCTACTTAATCTGTCACTCTCTCTCCCCCCACACCTTTTTATATTTCTTTCTAGCTCTCTCTCTCTCACATTTACTATTCAATAAAATCCATACTATTGACTTCAGCCTATGCTCTCATTTGCACCTTAATTTGGGCAGAGGCACCTCTCTAAATTAATAATTGAATCATAACACTTGGATCACATGGTTGAGCACATTAGCTTCTGCCTGTCACAAGGCTGCAGTGTGACAGACTTATCTAAAGGCTCAGACACAAAACCTTGTCAACAGGGGCCTCTGAAATCAGCTTCTATTTATATCTCTGAAAGCTGCCAACTCCTACAACCCCACAGAACTGAAGCAGCCAAGCATATACCCACTATTAGAGGAAAACATGAAATTCAATTTACACAACTACAGCTTCTTTTCTAGAGGAAAAGGGAGTGCAGATACTTCAATCAAGAAAATGCAGCATCACGAGGCAGTCACCTCAGACATTTTCATCTCTATTTCACAGCAAGAACAAAAAACTGGCTATGATCAGACCTAACATATTACACTCTCACAACCTTACATTCCCCAATCTTTTGGTTGACTGGTTGCAACCAAACCTTTACAAAAAATATCATGATCTCTCTTACCTCCAAAAAGAGTCTTAACACTTAAAAGATGTCCCTGTTTAACCCTGACCTCCCAATAAAAAGGAGCTTTTTAATTCAGTGTGTTAACTCAAACAGTAATTTACACCACTGACATTCACAGTTACTGGCAAATTTACCCAGACAAACTAAAAGGTGAACATAAATACTTTGTTACCATTAAAGTTAACAGAGTCTCATAACTAAGACATCTTTTAATTTCAAATTACAACTAAACTGAAGCAAAAGTCAATTCTAATAACAGCAGATATTTAGATTGAGTGGCAAATATAATTAAGCTTTTGTGCACACCAAGTGCACTTCCAAGAAACTACAACTTATGAACTACGTGAAATACATAATAAAAGCATTTTAAGTTACCCTACTACTTCACAGACTCCTGGAATGGTTTGGGTTGGAAAGCACCTTAAAAATCATCTAGTTGCAACCCTCTGCCACAGGCAGGGAATCTTTCATTAGATCAGGTTGCTCAGGGCCCCATCCAGCCTGGACCTGAACACTTCCAGGGATTGGGAATCCACAACTTCTCTGGGCAACCTGTTCCAGTGTCACACCACCCTTATAGAAAAGAATTTCTTCCTAATATCTAATCCTACCCTCTTTTAGTTAAAAGCCATTCCCCCTTTTCTTATCACTACACACCCTTGTAAAAAATCCTTCTCCTACTTTATTGTAGGCCCCCTTTAGGTATTAGATTAACTTAATTACTTAATATAATAAAGGGAATACAAATACTAACTAATGTTAAATCAATAATAAAACCTAAATGAGCTGGTTAAATAAATATTTATTTACCTGAATATCCCCATCTAGAAAATGGACCATAAGAAAACCAAACTCAAAACAAAAAACCCCAGCAAGGATATTTCAGGCATACACCTCTCTAACAGTAATCTAGGTGAAGCAAAAAGACGAAGTATATGCGAAGAACGCGAACCAAACCCAGGCATTTCCCAATGACAATTAAATGCAGCTCAATAATCCAGACAAAAAGGGCGGCACCGCCAAGTGCTCAAAGCGTAGTATGTTTTAGTCGCCATCGCCTCCACACACCCGACTCGCCCCAGCCCCTCCCGACACCAAAACACAAAAGACGTGGAGGCTACCGGTCTAAGGAGAAAACAAACAAACAAACAAACCCAGCTCCTCTCCCAGCGAGGACTGAGGAAGCCTCATTGTCTCGCTCCCTGTCTGCCCCAACTAAGGAGTAGTGTGTGTGCCATCATAGCCCCTGGCCTCCCGCCGCATCAGAGTGAAAGAGTCCGCCGGGGAAAACGACAGACGCCCTACCAGCCCTCGCCTCGCGGAAGGCAGCAAAAACGCCCCGGGGAGGCCCAAGCACCCCCCGCGGCGCTCCTCTGCGCACAACACCACCGCGCTTATAGCTCTCAAAAATCAAATCCGCATACTCCCGCAGCCACCCTTCAGCGCCCGCGTACCTGCTCCTGGAAGGGGGCGGAGCAGAAACCCTACTGCCGATGCCGGAGGCGCTGCAGATGGCTTCAGACTGTTTCTGGGAGAGTGAAGGGCAAGAAGCTGGCGGTGCCACCACCACTTTCCTTCTGCGGCAGCAGCACGGAATGAGACACGCAGCGCACAGGAGAAAGACGAAAAGAAGACGCAAAAAAGAGAAAGAATTGAGGAAGAAGGGTGGATGAAGGAGGGATCTGAACCAGCTGGTCCGCTCGCGTCAGCTCCGCCTCCTCCTGGCTGTTGCTGAGGTCTACACGCCAGCGCGGTCCTACACAAGGGGAAAGAGAGCACGAAACACACGTGAAGCGGCTCACAGTACCGTCGCCTTTGCCTGCGGAGTCACCAACCTCTCCCTCCCTGAGACTAGGGACTATACAGGCAGTGCCACGTGTGACAAAAAAACACAAGATGTCTCAACTGTGTTTCCAAAAAAAGCCTATAGTACAAGAAAAACTCTCCTTGATAAACTGAGAATTAATTATCTAAAAGGTAGTAATAGACTAAGAGTTAGTGATCCGAAAGGTAGATGTATTAGAAATTTAGTAGAGAGAGAAGGAATGTTTTTTAAAAAGTTTTCATTCTGAGTTCTGTGTGTGTTTCTTTTTATATATAGTTGTAAGTTAATAAAGTTTTTCTTTTTTATTCCTAAGTTAGAGCCTACTTTGCTCTATTCTTAGTCACATCTCACAGCAGACACCAGAGAACATATATTTTCATAGAAGCGCTGACATTGCCCCAACGTTAAACCATGACACTGTGCCTCCTCTCTGTGGCCAGAGAGCTGCTGCCATGGGTTTGTCTGTACTCAAGGTAGAATTTATTTAAATTGTTTTTTCTAATAAACCTTTGATATGTACTACTGGGATTTTGTTTTTGTTTACTGTATGCAGGGGTTCAGATTGGATAGGGTTCACTTGGTTGGTAGAGCTTTGGGTGTTAATTAACTAGGTGGTTTTTGTTAGATGCTGCTCTTAATTTTTGAAAGATCTCTCACTCAATGTTTTAAGGTGGTTTTTAATAGTCTATTGGGTTTTTTTACTTTGTTTGTAGCTGGTGTATGGTAGAGGATATGGTACACCCGCTCAATGCCATGTTCTTTAGCCTAGGTGTCAATAAGGTTGTTTTTGAAATTAGTTCCATTGCTCGATTCAATTTTTAAGGGGTACCACACCTCCAAAGAATTTGTTTTTAAGGCCTAGGATGGTGTTATGGGTTGTAGTCTGAGGTATAGGGTAGGTCTCTATCTAGTGATCTTTATTATTCTGAGTACATAGTGTTTACTTTGGTGTATTTGGGGTAGTGTGATGTAATTAATCTGTCAGGTTTTTCTATGCTTATATTTGGACTATTGCCTACCATATCCGAGGAATTTTAGCCACTTGTTTTGTTTGATCATAGTACATGTTTCACAGTCATGAATAATTTGAGAAATACAGTTCATGGTTAGATCTATTCCTCGGTTTTGTGTCTACTTATAGGTGGTATTTTTGTTCTGATGACTTGAGACATCATGAATCTATGTAGTTAGGAACAACTTGGTTTTGTGTTGTTAATCTATTTTTCATACTTTTATTTTTGTAGCTTGATCTACTTGCTGATTGTTTTGGTGTTTCTTATTGGTTCTATTCTTGGGGATTTGGGTATTTATATGGTGAATTTTCACAGACAGTTTCTGTATCCTGGTAGTGATGTTTTTTTCACTCATCAGCAGCTTTAATTGGTTTTCTTTTATACTGTTAATTAGTCTTTTTTTTGTTTTTTAGTTAACAGAGTATTGGTTATTATCTATGAATCAGTGTAGAGGTACAGTTTTGGCCACTTCTCTCTTTCAGTAATGTTTGGAGTTAGTTGAATGGTTTTGAGTTTAGTAAGTTGAGTTGATCTACCTTCTCCTTTGGTAGTTTGTGTAACTTGTGTGGGGTTTCATATGGTTGTTTTCTACTTCTGGTTTATCTTTACAATGTGGTAAGAATTATTAGGAAAAAGAGTGTAGTGTGTTTCTTCTGCTGGTAGTTGGTTATATAGTGGAGCTTTTTCAGTACGTGTTACTTGTTTTTGTTCTTCTTTGTTAGTGAGACTAAAATTTTTCTTTTCTGGTCAGTTTGTAATTATTTTTAAAATTTTAGAGTGATTCAGTTTTCTAATACAGGCGTGCTGTGTGATGAGGGTAATCTATTTCTTCTATGTGGTACTGGTGGTATGGTGGATAGAGGGAATCTTTGTTTTGAACATCTACCCCAGCACTGGTAGTCGGGGTGCCAGGAGGAGTTGTGTTTCAGTGCTGATTATCTCTGAGGTAGCTTGGACTCCTTTATAAGCTGCTAATTTTTTTTTTTTTTTTTTGGAGTGTAGTTGGTTTTAGACCTTCTGTAGTTTTGACTTCAAAATCCTAGTGGTCAGTCTTGAGTTTTATTAGGCACCTTCTGCCAAAGGTTCTAGGACAGACCACGGCTCCCGGCTGTAGAGTATATTCTTCACATCTGGTCCTGTCCTGATTGGGTCAAGGGTTACTGCATGAGTGATTTCCTGTTTAATCTGGGTAAAGGTTTGTTGTTGTTTAGGGCCCCAATGGAAAGTGGTTTTTTTGTGGGTGATCAGGTAAAAGGGTTCACAATCTGGTTGTACTTGGGAATGTGTATTCTTTAAAAGCCTATGGTGCCTAGGGAAGCTTGTGGGGTTTTTTTGTTGGTTGGTAGAGATATTGTTGTGATCTTGTTGATGACATTGGTCAGAATCTGATGCTGTTTATTTTGCTACTTCACTTTCAGGAACTGGATGTTTTGAGTAGGTCTTAACTTTGTTTTTCTTGATGGTGAAACTGGTTTTCAGGAGAATCTGGATGATTTTCTTTCCTTTCTCAAATATTTCTGCTGGTTTTTTTCCCCCACACAATGATGTTATCAATGTACTGTAGATGTTCTGGAGCCTCAGCCTTTTCTAGTGTAGCCTGGATTAGTTCATGGTTGATGGTAGGTTTGTGTTTTTACCCCTGGGGTAGTTGGCTCTAGGTGTACTGCACGCCCCTCTAGGTGAAGGTAAACTGAGGCTTGTATTCTGTTGTTAGAGGAATGGAGAAAAACACGTTAGTAATGTTAATAGTGGTATACCACTTTGCTGTTTTGGACTCCAGCTTGTACTGGAGCTCTAACATATTTGGTATAGTAGTGTTTAATAGTGGAGTTACTTCATTTAAGGCACGATAGTCTATAGTCGATTTCTATTCTCCTTCAGATTTGTGCAAAGGCTAAATGGGGCTGTTAAAGAGTGAGTGACTTTTGTTGACTACCCTTTGGTTTTTTAGTTCACAGATTATTTTGTGGATGGGGATTACAGTATCTCAAGTTGTTTTGTACTGTTGAGGTGCTAATTGGTACTTGTTCTTCTACCCTCAGGAGTCTTACTGTAGATGGGTTTTTTGATAGTCTAGGTAAGGTGTTTAATTGTTTGGTGTTTGAATCTTGTCTTCCAATTCAAGTACCTGTTGTGCCAGAGTAGCAGTAGATTTTCCATCTTATTTCTTTATTTTTTTTTCTACAATCACGCAGGAAGAACTACAGCTTAGATTGTGGGGTGTCTTTTCTCCCTGTCTAGGGAACGTTTACATTTGGTACCAGAACTTCTGATCTGTATTGCTGAGATTTGGAGAAAGTCGTCTTTAATCTCCTCCTTGAGTTTCTTGTGATTCTCTTTTATTTTATCTTCTAATTTCTGTAGACATGTGTGACGGTGTTCACAGTGGTCCGAGGATGAGGGAAGAGACGAGGATCTGACTCCATGTGTTTTGCAGAGAAAAGATGAAACCTCACAACTTCGTAAAAGTTGTAAAGTTCGGTATGCTTTATTACTACACGTGCCGGACGCAAGCCTCCCCAATAGGCAAGCGTACCTCTGAAGACCTTGGGTCTTCTTTTATCCCCCTCCCAAATGCATATGCATACAGTTTCACAATAAGTTCATACATATTCATTCCGCTTGACATTTAGCACTAGTTCTTCTTTATCAGAGGAATTCCTAGGTCTGGGGCAGATCGACCTTGCGGTAATTTCTGTTTTCCTTTCTCTGTCTCCTTGCTGTCTCTGGAATGCGGCCTTTCCTTCAGCTTTGGCCCCACAGACCTCTCACCTCTTCCCGGCACTTCACCTAATTCAGAATGGATCCCCACTTCGTCTCATTCCCCCCTTTCCTAGGAAATAGGTAAATTCTTTTACTTAAGGAAAACCCCGCGACGATAGGTGTCTTTTAACGCTTCACCATGCACGTTTGACAAAGATGTTAGTACAGCTATTCATTGTAGCATCCTACAGTTCCAAATTAACAATGTGATAGATAGCCCTAAACTTATCCCAACTAATATTAGTAAAACTACAATGGGGTGACACAACTTATTAAAGATTCTATTTGCAGTTGGTGACCACCCAAAGATCACATCCCACCAGTGATGATCCATATTTTGTTTTATTCTTTGTAGAACCCTGGTTATCTCCTTTGTATCGTGTTGGACAGTAATTAAGGTTTTCTTTCCACTTTCTTGGATTTCCTTCAAGATTTCCAATAAGTCTTGGTGCTCAATTAATTGTTTCACTAATGTAAGGTTCATCCCAATAGGGGTAGGAGGTAGTCTGTGATACATTGTGTAATTAGCTTTAATCAGCTGGTGGGATGTCACTGGGGCCAAGTACGAAAAATCACACCCGATAATCTTAACAAAATTACAAATACAGAAGTTAGAATGATTTTTACTAGACAGAATAACATCATTGCTATCAATATTTACTGCAGCACACGCAGTCCTTAGACACACACACCCTTTTCCAGTATATACGAGCACAGTTCTCTGGTCAGTGACTGGATGAATTTCAAAGTGACAAATACTCTGTTCAGTGTCCAAACACACATCCTGAGCATTAATAGTATTGCTTTCGCAAATGAATCCCATCTGTTCTCTAGTAATGCAGGATTCTAAGTTTACTGTCTGCCACTTTCCATTCATCTTTCGTGCCCATACTCTATGTTCTGAGGGATAGAGTATGGTTTTTTCATGGTTTAATCCTAGGGCGATGATGGGATGGATAACATAAACAGTGGCATTATGTATTGTAAGCACAAAGGCAGTTGCCACATTAGAAACAGGATCATAGGTGAAATTCACCATAGTCCACCAGGACTGAAATTTCCTTTCAAAATCAATTGCATTGTCCCACACAACCTTCCGAATTTCAGCTGGAAAATTACCTTCACCCCCTTCCCGTATGATCAGAGCTGCTGTTGCCTGCATCCATAACTTTGCTTGTATACAACTGAAAGCTAAGGACACATTATCTTGAACTGTACCAAGTGCCTCTACTATCAGCTTGTGGTCTTGGTCCCCGGCCGTTCCCCATTTTGACAGAACTTTCGAAATCTGCCACTGGCTAGTTCCTAATGCCAATAGAGATGACTGCAAGGGTTGCTTCAATTTTGTTAGGCTACCTGCTGCAGTGGCCAGTCTATTCATCAGTATTTCTGAATCAATTCCATTTAAAACTCCTAATCCTGTCCCTAATATGCCAGTTAGATCCCTGCTTGTTCTGTTCCTGAGGTATGCCTGTTTTTGTAACCATGTTGTCCAGCCCCCAAATGAAGTTTTTAGGAAGGAGGAGCAGGCTGGTTGGATTTTTGAGATGTTAATTTGCATTATCAACTCCACACGTTTGAGAGACCATTCTGGATTGAATAATAGTTGCTGCTCACCCACATTCCTTACTACATAGGGGCCTACCCCATACACCTCAGGTTCAAGTTTGGGTTGAGTCTGAACTATTTGAGTCTTGGTGTGGGCTGTATAGGGTTCTGCTGTGGTAAAAGGTGTAGTATCTATTTTGAATTTAAATGAAAGCCCGATATCTTCCTGTGCCCAAAGGCAAGTTATTTCTACAGGCTGTATTAAGGTGAAATTACACCAGCAGTCTGATTCATTTAGGCTATCACAGATTTTCTGGCGTTCATGTACACCAGGAGAGGTTGAGACACTAATCTCATTTGGTCTCTCGTAAGCTGTCCCATTTATCATCCGGCATCCTACCTTAATTTCTTCTCCTCTGATCCCTTGAAGTGTCCACAGCCTCCGTTCCTGCCATTCCTGCTCCCCATATACCTGATCTCCATGAATTACCACAGTGGATAGGTTTAAATCCTTTATCTCAGAAGGTTTTCCCATGGATCCAGTATACTGATTAAACGCCTGGGACCAAGGCCATTCAGCATTGCTCTGAATAAAGGTACTTTCAAGTTCTAAAACCTTAGTTATGATTACATACAAAACAATTCTACAAACTAAAATATGAGCTACTCCTGACCACAATATACTCATTTTGCCCGAGTAAGTTTTAGTCTCAGTTCATCGTCTCCTGGCGTCACTCCTCAAGAGGTTTCTGGGCCTTCTTCACCCGAGAGTGATGAATCCAGGCGTTCTGCTCCTTGATTTTGATTGCAGTGAAGGTGGTGAGAAGCACTTGGAATGGTCCTTCCCACTGTGGTTCCAAGGTCTTTTCTGTAAGAGACTTAACATATACATAATCTCCAGGTTGTATATTATGTACTGGCCCATCTAATTCCCTGCTCCGAGTTCCAGCCACATGTTTCTCAATTTCCTTGAGCTGTTTGTTTAAAGCCACCATGTAGGTGGCTAGTGTTACCTCTCCAATATGGGTGGACACTCCCTTTTGTATTCCATATGGTCTTCCATAGAGTATTTCAAAAGGGCTTAACTTTTCTTTAGCTCGAGGTTTCGTTCGAATTCGCAACAGTGCTATTGGAACAGCCTGGGGCCAAGGTAGATTAGCTTCCTGCCCCAGTCTTATGATTTGCTGTTTAATCAAATGATTCATCTTCTCCACCTGGCCGCTTGATTGGGGGCGGTATGGAGTGTGGAGTTCCCAGTCTATGCCCAGGTGGCTACTAATCTGTTGTACTATTTTGGAAATGAAATGTGATCCTCTATCTGAGGATATTGTGGCTGGAACTCCGAAGCGTGGTATTATTTCTTGTAATAATACTCTGGTCACCTCTCGAGCTTTGACAGTTCTGGTGGGGAACGCTTCTGGCCACCCTGAAAATGTATCTGTCAATACCAGCAAATACCGATACCCCCCTTTCCTTGGGATTTCTGAAAAGTCAATTTGCCACAGCTGTCCAGGCCCATGGCCTCTCCCAATCTGACCGAGTTTCGGTCTGGGGGTGTTTTGGGGTTAGTCTGGAGGCAAAGATCACACTGTCGGGTCACCTGAGTAATAGTGGCATATAAATTCCTAGCAACAATTCTTTCAATCAGATAGGTGTATAGGGCATCTATTCCCCAGTGCGTTTTCTGGTGTTCCTCCCTTACTAGTGACCACAATAAATGGGAAGGGATTACCAGCTTCTTTTCAATGGTAGCCCACCCTTCTTGGTTATACGTCCCTTTTTGATCTTCAATTAATTTCCTATCTCTCTTGTTGTATTCTGGCTTACCTTCAAGGGAGATTTGTCCATCTGGAATAAGGGCTCCTTCAGTAGCTACCTCACCTTTTGCTGCTTCTTTTGCCTCTCTATCCGCCAGCTCATTTCCTTCTTCCAATTCTGAGCTCACTTTTTGGTGTGCCTTAATATGCATAATTGCTACCTTTTCAGGCAGCTGAACTGCTTCCAGCAGCTGGATTATCTCTTGTGCATGTTTGATGTTCTTTCCCTGTAAGGTAAGCAGTCCTCTCTCCTTCCAGATGGCCCCATGTGCATGTACAACTCCAAATGCGTACCTCGAGTCTGTGTAGATGTTTATCCTCCTCCCTTTTGCCCTTTCCAAGGCACGGGTCAGGGCAATTATCTCAGCCTTCTGCGCGGAGGTACCTGTTGGTAAGGGTCCAGACTCGATTACCTCTCTGTAGGTGGTCACTGCATACCCAGCATGTCGCTTCCCATTGGTAACATAGCTGCTCCCGTCAGTGAACCAGGTCTCTGCATCTTCCAGAGGGGTGTCCTTTAAGTCTGGGCGGCTGGAGTAGGTCGCTTCGATGGTCTCCAGGCAATCATGGTGTACTGCTTCTCCTTGGTTTCCACTGAGAAAGGAAGCTGGGTTGACAATATTAGTCACCACGATCTCTACATCATCTTGCTCTACCATGATGGCCTGGTATTTCAGAAATCTCTGTGGCGAAAGCCAGTGGCCACCCTTTGCTTCCAGTACTGCAGATACAGTGTGGGACACTAGCACAGTCAATTTTTGTCCCAGGGTAAACTTGCGTGCCTCTTGAATGTTCAGCACAACTGCTGCTACAGCTCTGAGGCAACCTGGCCATCCTTTGGCTGTTGCATCTAGTTGTTTAGAGAGGTAGGCAACTGCCCTTCGGTATGGACCCAAGTCCTGAGCCAGTATTCCCAGGGCAATTCCCTGTTTCTCATGGGAAAATAGGAAGAATGGTTTACTCACATCTGGAAGTCCCAAAGCTGGAGCTGACATGAGAGCATTCTTCAGCTGGTGAAAGGCCCGTGTTGCTTCTTTTGTCCACTGGAGATCTCTGCTTCCATCGGCAATCAGAGCATAGAGGGGTCTGACAAGCAGTCCATAGTTATAAACCCACAGCCGGCACCATCCTGCCATGCCTAAGAAGGTTCGGAGCTCTTTTATGGTCTGGGGTTTTGGGGTCTGGCATATGGCTTCCTTGCGAGCCTGCCCTAAAGTCCGTTGCCCAGCACTCACCTCGTACCACAGGTAGATAACTTTCTGTTTTACTATCTGCGCCTTTTTCTTCGATACTCTGTATCCTTGGAGTCCTAGGAAATTCAAAAGGCTTACCGTCCAGGCCACACATGCTTCCCTCGTCTGAGTGGCCACTAGAAGGTCGTCCACATACTGCAAAAGCCTTCCTTCTTCCTGTGGACCTTCCCAGGACTCCAGATCCTTTGCAAGTTGCTCCCCGAACAAAGTAGGGGAATTTTTCCAGCCTTGGGGTAGTCTGGTCCATGTGAGCTGGGTTTTGCGCCCACTCTTAGGGCTTTCCCATTCAAATGCAAAAATTTTTTGGCTGGCTTCATGGATGGGGAGGCAAAAGAAGGCATCCTTTAGATCTAAAACAGTAAACCAGGTTAGCTCAGGTGTTAGGCAAGTTAATAAAGTGTATGGATTGGCTACCACCGGATACAGATCTTCTGTTATTTTATTGACAGCCCTCAAATCCTGTACTATCCGGTATGACCCATCAGGTTTCCGAACAGGTAAGATGGGGGTATTGAAATCAGATTAGCATTCTTTCAGTAATCCTAACCGCAGAAAATTTTCAATTATTGGGCTGATTCCTTCCCTATCCTCTTTCTTTAGGGGGTACTGCTTGATTCTCACTGGTTGCGCCCCCTCCTTGAGTTTGATTATTATGGGAGAGGCATTTTTCGCCCTCCCTGGCACATCAGAGGCCCACACCCCAGGAAATACCTGACTCAGTATTTCTTCATCAATTTCTTCCTTAATGCCAATAGCTGTCAGAGTTAAACTTAATAACTCTATGTATTTTTGATCATTTACCTCCAGAGTAATTTCCCCCTTTTTGAATGTAATGGTTGCTTGTAACTGTTCCAATAAATCTCTCCCTAAGAGTGCTCTTGGTGAGTTAGGCATGTACAAGAATTTATGAATACCCCATTGTTTTCCCAATTTATACCTCAAAGGTTTACAAAAATACACTCTTTCAGACTGGCCAGTTGCCCCCTGCACTACAACATAATCATTTTCCACAGGTACTAAAGCCTTATTTAGAACTGAATATGTAGCCCCCGTGTCAACCAAAAATTCCACCCTTCTCCCTTCTTCCCCCAGCCTCATTGTTATAACCAGTGGATCCGCTGGGGTAGAATCCCCCGGTCCTCCTCAGTTGTCTTGTATGTGTGCAGCCATCTGCTGGGTACTCCTTCTTCGTTCTGGGCATTGGTCTTTCCAATGACCAATTCTTTTGCAGATTGCACACTGGTTCCTGTCCAGCCGAGGTGGTCCCTGTCTCGGCGGTCTCTGGTTGTATTTCCTCTGCCTTTCCTCCTGTACCACTGCCACCAACCTTTTCATTCCCTGTTTATATCCTTCCTCCCGGTTACTAAATACTCTCCAGGCTTCCTCTAACAAGGCTTCGAGATTCCTCCCATCTGGTCCCCGAATTTTCTGAAGTTTACGTCTGATATCTCCAGCAGACTGCCCCAAAAATGAATTAACTAGTTGATTTATCCCTATCTCCGACTCCGGATCTAATGATGTATGACGACGCATAGCATCCCTCAAACGCTCTAGGAATTCAGATGGAGTCTCAGAAGGCCCCTGCTTAAGGGAATATAAGGCAGACCAGTTTATGGTTTTTGGAATAGCTCTTTCTACCCCTGTTGCTATCCACTCTTGATACTCTGTTAATTTCTTTACCTCTGCCGACACATTAGGATCCCATTCTGGATCTTGGAGGGGGAAATGTTCTTTTACATCCAGCTGTGTGGCCTTACAGTAATCCTCTGCCAAATTCCCTGCTGTCTTTAAGATCAGCTGTTTCTCAGTCTCAGTGAAAGCATCTAGTAGCAGCTGGATGTCAGCCCAGTCTGGATTGTGTTGTTTGATAACATATCGTAAGCGTTTGGCAGTGAGTATCGGGTCAACACGATAATTCCTTGCAATCCTTTCCCATGCTTCTAAATCAAGGGTGGTAAATGGCACTTTGATCATCAATTTGGTCCCTTCTGGTCCCACTGCCTGTCACAGAGGGGCCTGTAGCACTACTTGCCTCCTAGTTCTAGATGCAATTGGACTCCCACGCGTAGGGTGGGTTCTAGTAGATGTGCCCTCCCCACCTGAGTCCTCTTCCTTTTTGGGGAAGTTCCCTTCCTCCTCATCCTCGGTTTCAGCCTCAACCTCCTCCGCCTCCCCCCCCCGGGGAGGAGCTGGAGGACCTTTCACCCACTCAAATGAGTCTCGTTCTTGCTCCTCAGAACGATAGACCTTATCCGATCTCATACACCGTTGTCCTATACTGCATGCTGAACAACAGCGTTTGATTTGCCCTCTCTTTGCCTTGTTATCTTTTTCGAGGGCCAAGACCAGTGGGTCTGAGGGTGATTTAATCCCACAGTCCTTTTGCCACTCTTGGTGATTCCTTAAAACAAAAAACATATCAGCATATGAAACCTCATCCCATTTACCTTCCCGTCTTAAAAACAACATTAACTGCAGTAAAGTATTATAGTCTAGGGTTCCAGTGGGTGGCCACCTTGCTCTGTCCCCTAACCTGTACAAGGGCCACCAGCGTGTGCAATACTGGATTAAATCCTTTTTATTCTCAGAGCCCCCCCGGCTAGTGATTTCCTTCCAGTGGGCCAAGATGCACCCTAAGGGGCTAGCCCGTGGAACTTCCTTGCTCTGGTTGGTTCCCATTATTTCCTTCTTGCCCTCTCTCGCTTCCACCCAAATCTCTTTTCACAGGACTTCACAGTAGCTTCCCAGTCCTCCTCCCACACACTCCAAGTGGCAGGTACCAGATGCGATTTTCCACACAAAAGCTTTAAGATCTTAGACTCTGAATCAGTTTGATGAGAAACCTCTAACTTACACTTGGGGCAAGTGCCCCGTCGCCTGCTGGAACAGCAATACCAGCGTTTCCCACAAACTATGCACTCTAATAACACCCACACAGCGTGCCAGCCCCTTGATGCACCAAAGGCTACTGGAAATTTCCCGCAAAGGCAAGCTATTCCATTTATTACAGGGAGCTCTAAATCCTCTACGGCAAGCTGTTCCCAGTCCAGACTTACGAGAGTGCCAGCTGAAGTCCGGTAGAGCCCCTCTAAATGAACTCGTTCGTCTCCCCTATCTATCCAATAATTCACCGGATTCACAAACTCCCAGGGGTCGAGTCCAAACCACTGAGGCAGAGGAACCCCTCGGGTTCGTCTAGCCACGGTGAGAGTGTACACAACCTACACCACAATTTACCACCTTTATTCAACAACCGTTCTCACCCACACTTTTCTACAGTTTACTCTGTTTTCCTCTGTTTTCTCTGTCGGGCGCTCCCCGCCCCCACAGCCTGCTCCGGCCGATGTTTACTCAGCCTCTCCAGCGGCGGGTAGGGCTTTCCCCCCCGCGCAGCCTGCTCCGGCCGATGTTTACTCAGCCTCTCCAGCGGCGGGTAGGGCTTCCCCCCCCGCGCAGCCTGCTTCGGCCGGCACTTACTCTGCCTCTCCGGCGGCGGGTAGGACTCCCCCCCCCGCGCAGTAGAGCACTATGGATCTGCTCTCTTTTATACAACATACACTTTATACACTTGCACGATTACAAACACAGCGCGCTGATCACACAATGCAACATACAGCCACACAGTGTCCGGACACCACTCACACACACAGGCAAAGAAAACATACGCGGGTCCAGCTCTGCCCTATCAGAACAATGGACCCCAATACACGCATACACGGGTTCACCCAGCCCACCCCCAGAGCTGCTAGCGGTTCCGCTCTATCAGAATCGATGAACCCCGTCTCTAATACAGTTTTCAGCTGCTCTATCAGCTGAACTCAGCTGCTCTATCAGCTGATCCCAGACGTCTCTGGGTCTCTGGGTGATTTACTCTCTTGCTCCTCTTCCTCCCCCCCGGGGGCCCCTCAGTACATACCGTATCTTCCTCCGCAGGCCAGCAGGTCCTTGTCTGTCCCAGCAGGAGGCAAGCCGAGACGAGCGGAGCCCCACCAGGAAAATCCTGGGGCGCGCCTAGGAGTCCGTCGGTCCCCTCCCTGCCCCTGCGGGGACAGAGATGGAGACGAAAAGTATCTCCTTCTCCTGCCTGGCTCGCCAAGAATGTTTTGCGGAGAAAAGAAGAAACCTCACAACTTCGTAAAAGTTGTAAAGTTCGGTATGCTTTATTACGACACGTGCCGGACGCAAGCCTCCCCAATAGGCAAGCGTACCTCTGAAGACCTCGGGTCTTCTTTTATCCCCCTCCCAAATGCATATGCATACAGTTTCACAATAAGTTCATACATATTCATTCCGCGTGACATTTAGCACTAGTTCTTCTTTATCAGAGGAATTCCTAGGTCTGGGGCAGATCGACCTTGCGGTAATTTCTGTTTTCCTTTCTCTGTCTCCTTGCTGTCTCTGGAATGCGGCCTTTCCTTCAGCTTTGGCCCCACAGACCTCTCACCTCTTGCCGGCACTTCACCTAATTCAGAATGGATCCCCACTTCGTCTCACATGTTTCAGAAGGCTTGATTTATTATTTTATTATATATATTAAAACTATACTATAAGAATAGAAGAAAGGATTTCATCAGAAGGCCAGCTAAGAATAGAAAAAGAATGGAATGATAACAAAAGCTTGTGTCTCGGACAGCGAGTCTGAGCCAGCTGACTGTGATTGGCCATTAATTAGAAACAACTACATGAGACCAATCACAGATGCACCTGTTGCATTCCACAGCAGCAGATAATCATTGTTTACATTTTGTTCCTGAGGCCTCTCAGCTTCTCAGGAGAAAAAATCCTAAGGAAAGGATTTTTCAGAAAATATCACGGCTACAGACATGTTTTTATAGTTGTAATTTTTGTATGTGTTGGGCCATGCACAGCATCTGTATATGCTCGGAGCTTCTTTGTTATATTAAGTGTGATCTCCTCGCTGTTATCTCGCTTCATTATTGCTAAAGAAGAAGCATATTCTTGTGGCTCAAGTCGTACAAGTTTTTGTTACATCACAGGTGTACATGGTACTAAGTCTGGATTTACAGTGTTTAGGTTATCTGAGATGACAATTTCTGCTACTCTTATTTCTCTTAAACATTGATTCCCTTGTTCTATGGTCTTCCATTGGGTTTGCTGTATATAGAGATCATCTGCACACAGATATTTTTGTGATACACTTCCCAGGACCTGTACCCAGAGATTATGAGGGTTAGCCCCTCTCATCATTCCTTGGTTGATAACTGGATCATGTGACAGAGATCCCAAATGCCTCACTTCAGTATTGTCCAGAATTGTAGACTCTCTTGTAGTATTCTAAAGACGAACTAACCAACCAACTATAGATTTATCAGGTCGTCGAATGTAATCTTTTCTTACACCACAAAGGTCCTTCAGGGAAAAGGACTCAAGAGTGATCTCTGATTTTGTTCTTGGTTTTGAGGGTCCTTTCCCCAGATCATCATCATCCACTGGCTGATCAGTTTTAAATGTGTGTTTTCTGCTTGCCATGGTAGGAGCAACAGCTATTGTTTGAGGTTCACTGTCTGGTTTAGTTGCTGGTTTAGGTTCACTGTTTGGTTTAGTTGCAGCCTGTGTGACTGGGGTAGCTGTTGATTTACTTTTCTGCTCTCCTGCCTCTATCTGTTGTCCTACAGTATCTAGTAGCATGCAATAAGCATAGGCCAAGGCCCAGCTTATTGTAATGATCCTTTTTTCCTTAGAGTCATCATGGTACTTCACTTTCAGGTATTTCCCAACCTCAGTTGGGTTCTGAATTTGTTCACGTGGAATATTCTAGGTTACAGGGTTAGAAAATTCCTTCAGGGTTTGGTCTATGTTCTCCTATTCTCCACACCACTCAGGATTTTCCACGCCTGGGTCTACCTCTGGGTCAGGGGTCTCATCAGCTCCTCTGGACATCTCAGCCCTAATTCTAGACAAACTGCAGACCATATAAAGGAAGTTTACTGAATTAAATACTAGGATAGTGGTATCTTTAATATTCAGGGGAAACTGAATATTCTTAAAAATTATGTAACAGATTCAAAGGAGAAGAAGGAAAGGAAAGGTTGAAAAGCCTTATCTCCTCCTCCTCTTCTAACAAACTGGGTGTAATTACTAATAAACTCCTAAAACATGTTACTGGAACTAGGACACAGGGTAGGATGAAGAAACTATAAATCATATTTATCTTGAATAAATTCTAGTACCTTTGTAAGCTCCCTATAAATTATTATCACTGAGCCCAGCACAATTGTTCTTCTAATCCGTGCCCCTCTACTGTAAAAACTACGTGTTAGGGACAATACTGGAGCTATTTCTGGATAAGAAAATAATCTTAGGGACCAGAAAGGTATTAAAACCTTAAAAAAGTCAAGAGACCAGAACTACATGAAGGCCTCCACTCCAAGAGACATTATGGATTCAAGTAACACGGTTACTGACTGCTTTATCCCAATAGAGAGTAAGTACAAATAAAATGTAATCAGCACGGGTTTTTCCCACTTTCTTGAGCCCCACATTGGGCGCCAAAAATTGTATTTGTCCTGGTTTAGGGTAATTTTGGGGAAAAACCTCTAAAGGGGTTTCCTCTAGAAAAATAAATTCAAGTGACTTCTTCCCCAACTGGTTCGGGAAAAAGATTTCCTTGGAGAAAAGTGGAAAAAATTGTTTATTTAACAGGCAAAGCAATCACCAGCACAAAAAAGAATAATATTAAACAATAAAACCTCTTTCCACTACAAAGGAGATGATAAACTCAGAAAAGTTCCCTTCATGGGCTGTAGCTCGGCTCACCCAGTCTCTTATCAGTCCCTCCAGTGCTGGAAATGCTGCGGCCCAGGCCCAGCCCGATGGGCTACAGGTGTGAGCTGCTGGTGCTTTTCTGGGTGTTCAGTCTAGAGCAGGTTTAAACAGGTCCAAAGAAAAAGGAAAACCAGAGTCCAGGGAACTTGTCTGCTTCAGCTAGCTAAAAACTAAAAGCAAAGGAGAGCTCTGTCCAGCTGTATGTCTGTCCGCAGACAACACAGTCCAGGAGCAGGATGCAGGGGAGCCAGTGCAGTTTCTGATAACAAACTCTGCACTTCTTCTCTCTCCCCTTTGCTCTCAGAACAAGTCTTAATGGGGCAAAACTTATTATTCAGCATAAACAGAACAAATGGTTGGGGATACAAGCATCATATAGCCAACCCAGGACACGTGTATCTTAGGAGTAAAAGGTCTGTAAAATTCAAAGCTGTTTTAGACAAATGGTCTAGATAATTCAACTTTGCCTAAATGCAGTTTCTACCATATTCTACTGATTTTCTGAGGCTACATATATCTGGGCATATATTTCTGGGCCTCTTTAAACCATTTAATCTGAAAAAAAATCCAGCTAGAATTAGAAGGTGAGGTTTTACAGGAAGCATGCCACTGAAATTATTAGAAAAAAAAACATTTTTGTCTGACATGTCTTCTGAAGCTGATCTCTTTCCTTGTTTGTCAGAGGGATGGCTCATGAGACCCAAAAACTTCTATCAGAGATAGATGAAACTTTCAGGTAAATGTTATTATACTGTGCTGAAGGACAGCTAGCTCTGCAAAAGTACAGGGCACTAATCCGGCCTCCTGCTGGATGCAGATTTGCTCCCAAGCAGGCTGCACGGGCCAGATAGCTCAGTCCTTTAGGGGGACTGACTGCCCGAGAACCCAAGCTCTTAGCCGCTGGCAACCTTAGCAAGCTTAAGGGATATCAGCTCTTTTAGTGATTATCAGCTCTTTGTGCTTCCAGCTCTTAGCTTGCAAGGTGCCTAGGCAGGCCAGCAGACACAAGGCGAGAGAGGAGAAGGCCGTTCTGAGGTTCCGCAGTGATGTCTTTATTGGGTGGTCTACAAAGGGTTCCAGCAACAGCTCTTCTACAGAACCGGGCTAAAACAGCCCATTATATAGGGTATAGAGGGATCAGAAATTGTCCAGTAGTAGGGGTTAAGGAGAAGTGACATATGGGCTTACAGAGAGATAAGCAGGGGTCTGAAAGGTGGAAGACAGGGGCTTCTAGCTATTCACCATGACTTGGCATTTCCTATCTTTAGGCCTCTGCTCTCCACAGGGCCTTTGCAGTCCCTGTGCCTGCTACAGGGCAATAATAATGAACCTCCAACACATAAAAACAGCATGCAGAAGATGAAAGCAGAGACAGGCTACAAAGAAGGAACTAAGAAACACTGCCCAGGCATATAAGGATGCCTAGATCAAGAAATTCGCAGATGGATGGTGATGACATAAAATACTTTTGTGTCTGTGTGTGTTAAGTAATGATTGGCCAAATCATGTTATATCTGGATGTTTGAAAGGTATAAGAATTGTGTAAAACCACATTTGGGGTGCCCAGATTTGAATGGGACACCTCATACACATGAATAAAGAATTTACTCTTACAATTCTATACTTTGTGTCCTAGCCTCTCTTCTCAGTTTACATGGGACAGTTATGAAATTTTTGTGATTGTGTGGGAACCCAGAACATCCCTCTGGCTGTCCGGGACCCCTGCCAGGGGACCCAAAAGCCCTGGCACGAAACCCAAAACACCTGTGGGTTTGATTATGACCTGTGGAGCAAATTACCAACCTTATATGAAGATCAGCAAGCCACAGCAGTTTAAGTAGAATATTAGTGAAGTTATCACGACAGGGTGGAAAAGTAGATTTTGGGGTTTTTGGTATGGGGGTTCAGGAGGCAAGATGGAGGGAACTGGGTGTGTCCAGCCTTTCTCCTTCTTCTTCTTGGCCTCCATCTTCTGCTGTGGTGTTGGCACTTAGAGATTGGTTTAGAGTAGAAGCTTACTGTCTAACATAGGTGATAGGTATTGGAAAGTAATTGTAAACATTGTATACGTAGTTTTTAGTATAAAGACATATCACTACCCCAGGGGCAGGCAGTGTGCCTGGAACTGTCCTGCTGGACGGACCTCGGCAGGGCAGGAGAAAATTTTTTGTAGATAAGACACAATAACGAACCTTGAGACCGAGAACTGAAGATCTCCAACTCATTCTTCAAGTGCTCGGGCTGGGAAAAGAGACTTTTAAAAATCTCAGGGTCGCAGCGACCCAGAAAACCCCCGAGATTTTGGCATCCCTAGGTGGGCTTGTGGGCCTGATAACAAGGCACTCAGGTGGACTTTTGGCAAGCAGCCACGCCACTGGCCATCAGACATTGAAACTCAGCCCGAGAGAGAGCAGGCACACTCAAGGAAGAATTCAGAGAGAACATCTCAACCTCTGCCAAGAAGATTTGTCTCAAGCCCGACCCGGAAAGGAGGGGGACCAAGGCGCCTGGAAACCCTCACCTGTGAGCTGCTGGGCGGTGACCAGGGCAATTTCTGGATCGACCTTGCTGGCGACTCAGATTTTGGTAAGAAGGTCAAAATTAAGAACATGGGGAGTACATGCTCCCAGGAACAGCTTAACATTTTGTCAGCCCTACAGGGCCTGGCAGCCACACACCCTATGGAAATTTCGGAAAAAGAGCTAAAAGATCTCTTGTTGTGGGTGCACTGTAATTACCTGCACTCAGAGACGCGTCTGTTGTTTGAAATAAGCTTTTGGCAGGAGATCAACAGACACCTTTATCACTTAGCTACAAGACGAGATAAGACAGCTACAAAATTGTTGCCGTCCGCAAGGGTGATGTTGGAGGCAACCACAAAAAAACCCGGGACGGCTGCCAGCCAGCAGCAGGCAGCCCATTCTCCCACAGGGGTCGGGGGGAGGGAGCTGCCCAGCCAGCAGCAGGCTGCACTTGTCCCTACCAGCCCAGGGGAGACAGAAACTGCTCCCACCGAAGGGGAGCAGGAGGAAACATCATCACATCCTAGGTCCCAGGGGTCCCCAAAGCGACCAGAAACCCCAGAAAACTCAAGAGTCCTCGGATGCGGACTCAGACACACCCCTGCCAGCCCCGGAAAAGCTTAAGCTAGAGATTTTCCCAAGCGAATTGGAAGATTTGGACTTTGTCTTCTTGAGGCGTGTCCTCCTGATTCGCCAAAGCCAAAACATAGCCACACTGCGGGGACAGCAGCGAAATCGGCGGGGGAGAAAACCGCGCCGGGATCTGAGGGGGAGGGGGAACAGCCCTCTGGCATCGGGCACAGCTGCGTGGCGGCGTCACCAGGCAGCCAGCGGCATTCTGGGGCTGCGGCGGGGACGACCGGGGGGGCAATGGAGACGGTGGGAGGTTCAGGAACTGCGGAGGTTCGCGCGTGCGCGGTGCCGACGGCAGCGGCGGTTTCAGGCGAAATGGTGCAAAAAACACGCGCGAAGGGAAAAAACCGTGCGACTGTTGTGACGGGCGAGCAGCAGTCACCCGGGGAAAGCTCACGGGTCGCAGCGGCTGCGTCGGGCGGGAGTAAGCCAGCCGGGACGGCTGCAGGGTCCATGGCAGCTAGCGCGTAGAAACGCAGCAGATGCACGATGATGACGCAAAACCCGGAAGTCGGAATGGGGAAATTTTCCCGGTTTGCCGGCAAGACACAGGCACCGTCAGAGCAGGGATAGCGCGCGTCGGTTGTGGGTGAGGACACGGGATCAGAGGAGGAGGAGGATTCCGAAGGGGATCAGGATAGAGAGGAAATATCGGAGTCGGAATGGGACCGGGACAGCGGGGATGTCAGTCTCGGGGAGGAGGGGGGCGTTCCCGAGACCGCGCCTGCGCGGGGCAAGCGCGGTCGGGGCGGCGATGCCCGCACTCCCGTGACGGCACAGGCAGAGATGGGGCGTGGTCAGGGTGCATAGGTTTCCCAGGGTACCACCCCCTCTCCAGTCCCATGGCAACAGGCACGTAGCAAGCCCCGGCAGTCAGCCCAGGACCAAGCTCAGCAAATCGTGCAATTTCAGCCTCGATCAAAAAGTCAGATGGGAGAGTTGTCAGAGATACAGCAGATATTGCTTGAGGCAGTCAACGACCCATCAGAAACAGAAGCAAGGGACTTTAGTGAAAATGTACGAGTGTTATAGCCGGTCGCCATGTCAGATCCAACCGGGCATGCGACAGCGCCACCTTGTGGTGGGACCGTCACATTGCAGGAGACGCTGCCAGACCCGGTTGGTCGAGCCACATCGCCACCTCGTGGCGGGACTGAAACATTGCAACATTATTTTCCAGTTTCTTATAAAAAGAAAGCCAGGTCAAAGAAGACAGCTTTGACACAGCGAACAGAGCTTCCATCAGCTCCGGAACGTCATGAGGCTCAGGACACCTGCTGAACCACAGCAACAGGATGACACAGTATGTAGTACTGGTTCAGAGGGTGTTCCAGCCTGGATGCTTTCAGCAACGGCAACCACTGGCTCATCCCACCAGGGGCCGACGGTCACAATACCAAAGAATGTCACCAAAGTTCTTTTGCAGTATTTGGGCACAGCTTTGGGCAAGTCAGCACAGGAATTTCAAATCCCTGTTCCTAATTTAGGTTCAAGGGGCAAGGCGCCAGCCTGGCAGGGGATGCAGATTCCAGTAACATTGATGAGCTCCAAGATGGGAGGGGCTGCAGCATGGCCGCAACCTCCACAGACAACTTCATTGTACATGCAAGTACCCATGGAAAAACAGGTATCCAAAGCACAGGCAATTCAAGCTGTAGATTGGACAAATATTAGAAAGGAATTAGAGAAAGAAAAAGACTTATTGCAAGGTTCAGGGGACATCACAATGCCCGTGACTTACGATGCACAGGGCCAGAACCCAAGATGGGAGAGAATAGACCATGAAGTAGTCAAAGATTTAGCCAAGGCCATCAGAGACAATGGACTGGGTTCTCCATATTTTAAACAGCTTCTGAAGGGCACTTTCTACATACAGACCTAACACCTTATGATCTTAGACGCCTTGTGTCAATGATTCTTACAGACACCCAGAATCTCTTGTGGGACACGAGATGGAGAAGAGCTCTCGGTGAGCTGAGAGACAGATATCAGGGTGGACCAAACACGAACCTCACCGTGGCACAGTTGGCAGGTGATCCTCCAGACAACAATCCACTGCAACAAGCAGCGAAGCTTCCACGAGAAGTGCTGAGTGACATCAAGGAAGCAGCACGGAGGGCAATCCTACAGATTGCGCCAGCAGGAGTCCAGGACACCATCTACACGGACATTAGGCAAGGTCCCACCGAGCCTTTTTCTTCATTCACAGATCGCCTCACACAAGCAGTGGTGCAACAGGTGACTGATGAGGGAGCAAAACCACACCTCATCAAGAGCCTTGCCTTCGCCAATGCCAACCTGGATTGCAGGCGAGTCATCAGCGCGATGCCCAACACACAACCCTCTTTGGCAGAGATGGTGGAAGCGTGCAGCAAGGTGGAAACACCTCAGCATGTTGCATCCATTGTGAAGCAAGACCTGCAAGGACAACTGGAAAAACACCTGGAAGGACGAATGGACAAACGGATGGACAGAATGTTTCAAGCACAAAATGAAAGCATTGATAAGAAAAACAGTCTCCCTGCAGGACAATGCTACAAATGTGGGGCATTTGGACACTTTAAGAGAAATTGCCCACAAATGCCAAGGACTGAAAAGCCATCGGACCTCTGTCCAAGCTGCAGGAGAGGAAGATACCTCGCAAGTGAATGCCGCTCTCAGACGGATGTGGATTGAAAACCTCTACCGCATCCGGGAAACGCAAAGAAGAGCACGCACCATCGTCAGCACGTGTTGACACACGTGATGGCGATGACACAAGAAAAAACAGGACAGTCATCGGGGAACGTTGAGCAGATCTCCTCAGCAAAGCCATCAGCAGAATCCCCAGCAACCCAAAGTTACTCCCACCAGGGGCACAATGCATCCTGGCAGCTTCAAAATTGACGTGCTTCATGGATGAAAGCCACGCAGTGATACCCACAGGTGTCACTGGAATGTCGCCCAAGAGACAAGACTTTTTAATAATTTATAAGGACAGAAGCAGTACCCTTGGACTTGTCATTTACCCTTTGATCGTTTCAGCAAATCACAATGAAGAGCTGACAGTTCTAGCCAAAGCTCTTTGACCACCACTGACTGTTCCAGAGAACACCTCGGTAGCCAAAGCTATCTCTTTGCCACCACATGCAGTGGAACAGGTCATGCCGGTATTTGATCAGGAGGACTTTCCCTCTGGAGAACATGTGGAAGTACACGCTTCCTGGATAAAACATATAGGTCGGGACTGACCCACTGTCACTTGTCAATTGACTTGTGGCGAAAGGTCGATCACCATCAGAGGGATGCTTGACACGGGGGCCGACGTCACAGTCATATCATATGTCTTTTGGCCCCGAGAATGGAAGTTGGTTGCTCCCTTGGGTTCTCTCACAGGCATAAGGGGGAGTTCCCTATGTCTGCAGAGTGAGAACGCAGTTGTTGTCAGAGGACCAGGAGAAAAAACAGCCATCATGTGTCCTTTTGTTGTGCAAAAGCCCATCACTGTATGGGGAAGGGACCTTTTAGCACAATGGGGCATGAAATTAGAAGTGGATTTTTAGTGGGGGTCACTGTGGCACTCACCACTCTGAAGTTTATTACAGAATGAGGCCTTTGTCAGGGATGAGCCATTTGTTGGTGAGGGGAGACTCGGGCACTCAATATGAATCAACAGCAAGTTCTGTTTATTGAAGAGAGCATCAGACACTTATAAAGCAAATAATAAGCTTATGAATATTCTGTAAGCCAAGCGGTCTATTGGTTAAACTATACCATCAACTATTCCTCATTCCTTTGGGCCTACATTCCCTATTTCCCACGTCTCTCTGTCTACTTGTTATCACACCCAGCTAGGCCCAAGGACACGCTATCTTGCAGGTGCAGGACTTGGAATTAGCCACGGCCTTGTACTTTTCCAGTCTCTAGTCAGCTAAATTCCCAACAGAAGTTAACCTGGAAAACAGACGATCCTGTCTGGGTGGATCAGTGGCCTCTTGAATGAAAGAAATTGAGTGCTCTGAAGAGCCTGGTCCAAGAACAGCTGCAAAAGGGACATATCAAGCCAACAAACAGTCCATGGAATTCTCCAGTGTTCGTCATCTGGAAGAAAACTTCAGGCTCATGGAGACTGCTGCATGACCTCAGGAAGATCAGTGATTCCCAGAGATTTGCCACTTGTGATCATTGATCTCAAAGACTGTTTCTTCAGCATTCCACTTCATCCAGATGATACTCCTCGACTTGCTTTCTCCGTCCCAAGCATCAACAGGGAGGAGCCTCTGCAAAGGTACCATTGGGTGGTTCTTCCACAGGGCCTAAAAAACTCGCCAACTATCTGTCAATGGTACGTGGCATGAGCTTTGTTTCCAGCTCGGAAGAAATACCTGAAGGTAAAAATCATTCATTACATGGATGATTTGCTCATTGCAGCACCAACACAACAGGAGCTGCAAGAAGCTCATGACTGTGTGAGTGCAGAAGTGCAGAGGGCAGGACTGGAAATCAGTGTTTCCAAGATTCAGGAGATTGCACCGTGGAAATACCTCGGGTGGAAGATCTCAGAGTGAACAATAAGACCACAGAAGATGGAAGTCAGCTCCAAAGTCAGCAATTTGCATGACTTGCAATAGCTTCTAGGAGAAATCAACTGGATGAGACCAATTTTGGGAATCACAAATGATGATATTCCATCATTGCTTGATTATTTGAGAGGGGACAGTGACATCAGATCTCCCAGAACTCTCACACCTAAAGCGCAAAAGGAACTCGAGAAAGTTAGAGGTCATTCAACAGAAACAGGCGCATTGTTTTGTAGAATCACTGCCCTTCCAATTGGCAGTGCTGGGGGAAAAAGTACAATTTCATGGTCTGATTTTCAGTGGGATTTGTCTCAAAGAGACCCTCTCTTAATCATAGAGTGGATTTTTTTGTCTTACGGGTCTCCAAAGACGATTCTCACGGATCTGGAGATGGCAGCACAAATTATCATAAAAGGGAGAACAAGGTTGCTGACAATGTCAGGCAGGGATTTTTCCACAATCTATTTACCACTGAAAAAAGATTATTCTGACTGGACAATGCTAAAATCAAAAGATTTGTTAATTGCGTTGTTAGGCTTTCCAGGTGTTTGCACTATTCATTTTCCAGGTCACAGATTATTGAAACCAAAAATTTGTTACAGGGAAAAACCGAGAGTAAGTGAGGAACCATTGGATGGGATAACAGTATTCACTGATGGTTCAGGAAAAACTCACAAATCAGTAACCACATGGCAGAATTCAATCACAGGAGAATGGGATTCAGACATAAAAATAGTCCAAGGTTCACCACAAATGGTGGAATTGGCAGCAGTGGTCAGGGTCTTTCAATTGTTCCAGCAACCTCTCAATCTGATCACAGATTCAGCATATGTTGCGATGTGGTCAAACAATTGGAAGGTTCACTTTTGAAAGAAACAAGCAATGACATCTTATATTCATACTTATCATGTATGAAAACACTGCTGGGAATCAGGGAACACAAATATTTCATCACTCACATTAGAGCACACTCATCCCTCCCAGGATTTTTAGCAGAAGGGAATGCCCAGGCAGACAAGTTAACCATGCCCATTTCACAGACCTTACCAGATATTTTTGAGCAGGCAAGGTTGAATCATGCATTTTTTCATCAAAATGCAGAGGCATTGATGGAATCCTTTTGCATCTCAAAAAGCCAGGTGAGGGAAATCATTAATGCTTGCCCAGGCTGTCAGCTTGTGCAGCCACCTGCATCCACAGGAGCAGTCAATCAGAGAGGATTGCAAAGCCTCCAGCTGTGGCAAGCTGATGTCACAAAATATCCATCTTTTGGGAAGCTCAAAAATATCCATGTCTCCGTTGACACGTTCTCATGAGCAATTTTTGCATCATTATACACAGGAGAAACTGCACAACATGCCTGTCGACACTTTTTGCAAGCATTTGCGTCATTAGGGGTGCCTCAGGAAATAAAAACAGACAACTGTCCAACATATACAGGGAAGGTGCTTGACAAATCTCTGAAAAAGTGAGGTGTGAGACATACATTCGGTATTCCTCACACTCCCACAGGTCAAGCAATCATCGAAAGAACACACCACACCCTGAAATCCCTTTTGGATAAACAAAAAAGGGGGGAGCCAGAGACAATGCCTCACATGAGGTTGAACAAGGCATTGTATGTGTTGAATTTTCTCAACAGCTCCTTTTCAGAACCCAATCCACCAATTCTGAGGCATTTTTTCCAACAGTACCCAGGCAAAACTAAGGAAGAATCCTTTAGTTTTGATCAGAAATCCAGAAACAGGACAGATTGAAGGTCCTTGCAAACTTATCACATGAGGCAAGGGTTTTGCTTGTATTTCCACAGGGCGAGGACAGAAGTGGGTGTCAGCGAGACATGTGAAGCCCTACCAGACTCGTACGCCGGAAGACACGGATCCCGGAACCCAAAAGGCGAGCATGCAGACAGAGGGAGAAGACAAGACCGTGGACATCTCCTTGAACAGCACATAAAGGATTCAAGGACTTGGGGTTTCTCTCAGGGGCTTGGGTGTCACAGCATGACAAAGCTTCTCACAAGGAGTAAAGCCATGAGCTTGAAATTCGATCAGGTACTGCTCATGTGCCTCGTTCTTCCATCTATTGCCTTAGGCAATGGAGCAGATTTGCCCATGGTCCAGCCAAAACAAAATGATTGGGAAGCTTTGGCAAATGCAGCAGGTTTAGACAGCATCTGCTTGACACATTCAAGGCCAGGGAGACCATTCTCAACATGTCTGGTGGGTTTGCCAGTGAATGAATGGCCAATTCCAAAAAATAGTCCTACAAAGATTTCACAGGTCATTTCAAATCCTGTGAATGAGTGGCTTCTTTGGACACAGTTCCTCCCTGTGGCTCCTTTTGAACCTGAGGAACTGGAAATTCTTGGATCAACAAAAATTAATTTTTGTATAAAATTCGAACTTTCGGAGGTGACACAAACAGAAAATAAGACAATCGATGTCACTCCAAATCATCCTTTTTATAGAAATGCATCTGCTTGGTGCAAATACACCAAGATGACAGGCAAAGCATCTCTCCAGGTTCCAGCACAATTACCACAGGGAATCTTTTTCATTTGTGGGGACAGAATTTGTCCTGGTATCCCTACAAATGTCAAAGGTGGTCCATGCAGCATTGGGAGGATTTCATTGCTAACACCCGATTTGAGAATTTTGAAAGAACAAACACATAAGGAGAAAAGATCAGTGGAACAATACAGTCCAAATTGTGATGATGATGTACACACATGGGACAAGGCTTGGAGAATTGCAATTGCAATTTTCTCTCTACAGGCAGCATCAGGGGTTATTGGAAAAAAGGCTCCCAATATTACCAGTTAGATTGTGCCTGGGCCAGTCTGACCCTCACTGCCGGGCCAAAGGCAGCAACTGCGGTGTATCACCCCAGAGATACCTTGGCTTGCTGGTGGTTGCAGCTGGGCACTGAACAAGTCCAGGCTTGTTAGGAAACCCCGTTTACCTCAGGAGGAATAGCTTCAGGCGATGGTGAAGAGAAAAAGGAGAGGATTCTGCTGGAGGGTTTAATGTCCAGAGGTTTATTCCATGGTTACAGAGGTCTGAACGTGAGGAACTGTTCCAACAGAACTCCAGCCGCATGGTCTCATTCCCCTTTTAAGCTCAGGGACAGGGGGAGGGGAGGTACAGGTGAGCCACCAACCAGGTGAGAGGGGCAGGGTCTCAGGGGAAGATGACACCCAGATAGGCCAATGACCTCTGGGCATAGGGGCATCCTTTGAACTTGACCAACCACACGACGCCTTGTTGGAATGTTAAGCCTGATTGACAGAACTCACTCAGCATGGGGGCAAGGGGGAAGGGAGAGATGTATAGGCACACCTGGGAAAGTGACCTGGAAGGCCAAAATGGGACATTACAGCACACCACAACAAGGGGTGGCCTTGACTCAATTGGATAATATGGGTTGCTAGCTGAGCAAGCATGCTTGGGCTGTTTCTCTTACACTGAGTGAAATGTTTAAAGACATCAACAGTGTAAGATGAGCAACTCTCCAAAACAGAGCAGCAATTGACTATCTGCTGCTGGCACATGGATACGGGTGTGAAGAATTTGAAGGGATGTGCTGCATGAACATGTCAGATCATTCAAAATCGATTCATGAAAACATCAAAAAGTTACAAGAAAACATTAACAAAGTTGGGGAGGTCACTGGATCCTGGATATATGATGTGGTTGGATTTTTTAACCTTTCACCATTGTGGAAGGGACTTTTAAAGGTAGGTTGTTACATTTTTATAGGACTTGTGGTTCTTCTGCTCATTTTGCCATGCATCTTTGTGTGCATGCAGCGGCCCTTGGACAAAGTTGCAAAAGAGGTTGTTTTGGTGCAAACAGAAGGGGGAGATGTGGGAATCCAGAACATCCCTCTGGCTGTCCAGGATGGCCGGGACCCCTGCCCGGGGACCCAAAAGCCCTGGCACGGAGCCCAAAACACCTGTGGTTTTGATTATGACCTGTGGAGCAAGTTACCAACCTTATATGAAGATCAGCAAGCCACAATAGTTTAAGTAGAATATTAGTGAAGTTATCACAGGGTGTGTCAAGGTTTGACACTGGCACAAGGCCGAATGCCCCCATGAAAATACACTTTCTCTGGTGTCTGCTGTGAGATTTTGACCAGGAACAAACAAAGCAGGCTCTCACTTGAAAAAAAGAAAAGTTTATTAACTAAACTACAAAAACAATTACTAAACTACACACAAAAGAAAAAGACAAGGAAAATGAAAACCTCACAAAAACACTCTCTTCCTCCTCCCCCCTAAATTCCCAATACAATACATCTTCCAAAATCACCAATTCTGGGTCCAGCACCACCCTTTAGAATGCTCAACTTTCAGTTCCTCAAGAGGAGAGGGAGTCCTTCCATGTGTTGTGGTGGCCTTTTCCATCCTTGTTCCAGTGCTCTCACCACCGAACAAGAATCAGGGCTGCTTCCAGGGTTGTCTTTTTAAGGATGCTTTGTCCAGTTCCAGAAAAGCACAGTCTTTCACCTTTGGGACATCTGTACCCCCCCCCCCATATTTTATATACCCCCTGGGGCCGAGGGGTACCCACAGTGAATCTCCTTTGGCTCTGGGACATTTCTCCCCCTGGACTCAGTCTCTGCATCACACGGAAACATGGCTCTGTCCATGGCTACACAAAAGAGTCCAGCATAAAATGCCACTCCATCTTCTCCATTTTTCCAACATCTCTCACTCTCTCTCTCTCTGGTCCAGACCTTCATCACTCATCTAGGAAGGGTTAATGCTCTGTGAAGTTTTCATTGTCCAAGAAGGGTTAAAAACTCCTCCAAGCGGCTGGACTCCTGGCTGCACACCCCCCCCATCTCCTCAGCCGGGCTGCCTGCTGCCAGCACATGTTTACTAAATTTCAAGGTAACGGCCACAAACGCAGGCTGCACTCTCTCTCTGTCTGTCTCCAAGGGCGGGGGGGGGAACAGGCTGCCCATTGCTTCCCGGCATTTCTTTACTTCTTCCTTCCACCCTTGGTGGGGGGGGGCCAGGCCTACCTCTTCCGGGCCGGGCCGCATGGCTTTTCCCCTCCCCCCGCCCAGCCAGCAACTGGGCCGGGGGAGAGACCCAACTCCTTCCCGCCGGAAATCCAAAAAGAACTCTGAAGGAAAAGAGCCCTGCTTTTAACTCCTTGGGTTTGTGGTCTCAAGAGGCGGATCCAATGCCCCACTGGTCAAACCAGGTGCTCATCTTAAAATCCGAACACCCATTGGTGACCACAGCAAAAACAACATATCCCAGATGTCCCATTTCTGGTCAAACCACGACAGGGTGGAAAAGTAGATTTTGGGGTTTTTGGTATGGGGGTTCAGGAGGCAAGATGGAGGGAACTGGGTGTGTCCAGCCTTTCTCCTTCTTCTTCTTGGCCTCCATCTTCTGCTGTGGTGTTGGCACTTAGAGATTGGTTTAGAGTAGAAACTCACTGTCTAACATAGGTGATAGGTTTTGGAAAGTAATTGTAAACATTGTATACGTAGTTTTTAGTATAAAGACATATCACTACCCCAGGGGCAGGCAGTGTGCCTGGAACTGTTCTGCTGGACGGACCTCGGCAGGGCAGGAGAAAATTTTTTGTAGATAAGACGCAATAAACAACCTTGAGACTGAGAACTGACGATCTCCAACTCATTCTTCAAGTGCTCGGGCTGGGAAAAGAGACTTTTAACAATCTCAGGGTCGCAGCAACCCAGAAAGACCCCGAGATGACTGTTATAGATAACATATATAGTTATTGGCTTTTGCATTTATGTATTAAATTTTGATTTGCAAGTTATTATTGATCACAAGAATCCTGATATAGTACAATTTGTAATTACTTTTAACTGCTGTTGATATAGTATAATCTGTCAGTTTATACATGCACCATATCGCTTTTATAAATAGTAGTATAATATATATTATCTTATACCCTAGCACCCTAGCATAATAGAGACTGTGGGATGTTGAATTGCTTTTTCATGTGACTAGCTCAGAAAATGGTATAAAATAATTAGGTGGTTTTGCACATTCAGGGGCTATCTTATCTGAAAGACAAGATAACATTAACAGAAACCAGAGCACTGAAAAAAGAAGAATTTATTGACCCTCATTATCAGGAAATGAAAATAGAACAGGATGGAACCACAAAAAGAAATAAAATATATTAGTTTAATCTATAAGATGGCATGAATACAAGTCAAAGGTTTGTGAAAAATGTTTATTATATGATTGGCTTTTCGCAATTATGAAAATGAATATTATATGTGTTATGGTATAAAGTTATGCTGTATTAATTTTTTTAAGTAGTGTGTCAAACATAGTTTTTGGTTATAACATAATGTTAAAATAGAAACTTATGCTATATAAGATACTTTTTACTAGCTCAGGAAAGAGATAATCAAGACATTCTTCGCACAGAGATAACAGTAATAAGACCCTAAAATCCCAAAGAGAAAGAATTATTACCTCCTTATTGTGAAGAACTAGTCTCCTTGCAGACTCCATAGAGTCTGACCATGATTTATAAGATGAAGGGGGGAAGTTGACAATAACCAAATAAATCCCTAGTTTGAAAGGAATGTATGCATCATGTATGAGATATATGAATATGCAACAGGCTATTGCTTTTAAGGGTTAATCCTTTGTTAGCGAGCCATGCTTGTTTTAGAAAGCATCTGAACATTAGTATTCTTTGCTTTTATTGTCCTTTATTGTCAAAATTCTTATTGCTCTAATTTATATTTCTATTTTTTATAACCATTTTATTACTATTAAACTTTTAAAATTTTTAAAACTATTGATTGGCGTATTTCACAATTTGATGCCATGACTCGGATTTAACATCTCGCTGCAAGCACTCTAGGGGATTCCGAGTGGGGAAGGAACGCCCTGCCCAGTTTGGCAGCCTCATTCTGTTTCTCCTGGGTGGCCAACAGATGCTGGTTGCAGCTGGTGGACAAAAAGAGACAATATAACAAAGAAAAGGGGAAAAGGCTCCCTAAAACCGCGGTAATTGCCCCCTAAGAGTAGTAGTGCACATGAAGATCCTAGAAAGGAAAAAAGGATTGGTAAGTACTTTTCGGGGGGGCAGGTACGGGGGAATGAATGTGTGTGAATGAGAGGTGGCCTGCTTCTTACAGACCTGCTACCTTAGTGAGGAGTGTCCCATGCTGCGTTTTTTACTTTCCGTGAGAAAAACAGTCAGTAAAGAGACGAAGTGAGTGGTAAAAGGAGTGAGAGAATCCCCTGGGGTAACTGGGACTGGGTCTCAGGGAGGGGTTGGACGCCTCAGAGGAAGGGAGCAGCAGAGTTTCCTAGCCCAATCCACTAGGAAACGGGACAAAAGAGAGGGGCCCCTAAAAATTCTGCTAGGTTGAGAGATGAGAATGCCCGAGAGCATCCAGGGTTGAGCAAAATTCTGCCGGATTGAGGATATGCCCAACAGCATCTGGAGTTGGACAACACAGCTGGATTGAGGGATATCCAAGAGTACTGGGGCTGGCCAGAAACATCTGAAATTGTAACAGGTGATTTGAAAGTAAAAGGTACCTTTTTGTTGTCTTGTTGTGTGTGAGTCACACACAAAATCAGCCTCAACTTCCCAGGTGGATGGGAAGGGGGGGGACTATGGAAAAAGGTGTAAGTGACCTGCAAACAAGCCATTGTTCTTCCAGGCATGTGGAGGGGGCCGTGGCTAAAGAGTGTGAGTGACACGCAGACAGCCTCACAGGTGAATGTGCACCAGAGGCGACCAGAGTCAGGGCCCTTCCAGGAGGCCCAGTGATACTGAAACCTGGAGGCCAACCCCAAGGTGAGGAGGGACCTGTGGTAGCTAGGGAAGAGGCGCTGTGGAAGATTGCCGCGATGTCACGGAAAGCCAGGACCCTCTGTTTCCCGTAGATAAGACCCTCAGTTACTCATAGATAAGAAACTAACAATAGGAATGTGGCCCCACTAACAATAGGAGTGCTGCCCCACTAACTGTAAAGTCAGCAACTCTCTACTCCTTACTCAGTACTTTTCCATTCCCTACTAACCATAGATAAGGAAGACAAACCCCTTTTGACGTAGAGACCCCTAAGACTATAAGACCCCAGGAGAAGAAGTAATAAACGCCATTTGACCATCCACCACATTGGTGTCTGCGTGTGTCATTGGCCCGAACGGCCCTGGAGAGTGGGCTGTTGAGCTGTACCTCAGAACCAGGTCACCTGCCTTGACATAGAAGGCAACATTCTGGTGCCGGAACCCGGGACAGCGGCTTGCGCCCGGCGAACGGGAATTCTCCTGGAAAGAGGACGGCGGCTGCGACAGCAGGACTGATCACAGCGGAGGGGACGCCCTCGGACCCGCGTGGACAATGGAAGCCATAGCGAAGGTCGTAACAGAGATGCATGCACAATGGGGTATAGAATGTAAACTTAAGGATTTAACTCTCGCATTGACGAGATTGATTAATCTTGGGGCTATTGAAAGCCCCGTGGACGTCCTACATTCGGACGTGTGGGATAATTGTACAAAAGCCCTGGCGGAGGACACTATGTCCTTGGGCTCAGGGAAAGCCCTAAAATCGTGGGGCAGAGTTGTCCAGGCTCTGCAAAAAGCTCGACAAGAGCAAGAAACCTGGAAAGCCGCTCGAACTTGTTTATTAGCCGTGCCGCAGTTGGGGGTGGGCGCGGCGACACAAACCGCGGAGGTGCCTGACCCGGGCGGGCGCGCGGAGGCGCGAACGCCGGATCCCCCTCAGGGAGCGGACTCACCATCGGAGGGGGGCGAGCACACGCGGGCGTTCTGGCAGGGGCTTGCGGAGGAGGCGCGGAACACGGCCAGAATGTCGGACCCCATAGGGACCGATAGAAACGCCCCTCCACCATACGCGTTTGAAAATGGCGCCAGACCGCATGGTCAGGGCGGAAAGGAGGAGGAGGGGGGCGGAAACGCAGTCAGCCCACTGAACAACGCATGCGCGGGCGAGCGGGGAGACGGGGCGGCCCCCGCGGAGGCGCGTAAGACCAATCAGAGCGCTTTATTCAAATTAAGTCCTTGTAGGGCAAGGACCTCTCCCAGCAGGAGGCGGGGGGACCCCAGGGGGAGGGAACGGCCCGACCCCCGCAAGAAGGGGCGGGGTCGGAGCCCGAGCAAAAGGCAGAGCAGCCCGGAAGCGTTTCTTTACTCGACTTCCGGCTCGGACTCGGATTCGAGCTCGGAGCCCGAGACAGGGTCGGAGGATTTCGACTCAGATTCTAGCTCTAATAGAGAGAGAGCAGCGGCATGTAAGGTCACTAGCCACAGCGCTCCTGCATGGGTGAAGGAGTTACCAGAGAAAAACCGAACCCCGCTTACAAACTGGTGGAAAATAAAAATGGCTTGCGCGGAATGGGCTCCGTCTGCCGCTCTGGTGTTCCCGGTTCGTGTGGGGGGGGCAGGCGGAAACCAAAGGATTTATTCACCGGTTAATCCAAAAGATGTGCAGGCAATTGTTAAAGCGATTGCGGATAAGGGAATTAATTCTGCCATGGTTTGCACACTTATTGATGGCCTTTTTGGTGGGGACGATATGCTTCCCTTTGATATTAAGCAGGCGTGTAGAATGATATTTGACGGTGCGGGGATGATCGTTTTTAAACAAGAATGGGAGGACAATTGCATTAAACAGCTAGCCTTGGTAACAGGGGCAGACCACCCACTGCACGGCTCCAGCATACAGAGGCTAATGGGCACAGACCCCACCATGATCACCCCCCAGCAACAGGCTGAGGGCTTGCGGGCCCATGAGGTCATGACAACAACCCGTGCTGCCCAAGAAGCAATCTGTGACGCTTCTAAAGTGGTAGCCAAACCATCCCCGTGGTCTCTCATAAAACAGGGTGAGAGTGAGAGTTTCACTCAGTTTGTGGACAAACTTCAGGCCGCATTAGATTCCTCTGCGCTACCCTCAGAGGCGAAGGGTCCCGTGCTGGCAGAGTGCCTACGCCAGCAATGTAACTCAGCCACCAAAGACATTTTAAGGTCACTGCCGCTGGGGTCCAATATAGCTGCCATGATCAGACGTTGCAAAGGAGGAACATCTAGTTCCCATCCAAGCAGCAGTTCACACTGCAATAACCAGTGTGATGGCATGCCTTAAGTGTGGCCAGGCAGGCCACTTGGCAGTAAACTGCCCCCAGCCAAGGCGCCCATCAGCAGACGCTCCACCACGCCAAGGGGGAGGTAGAGGACCGTGCTGGGTGTGTGGAAGGAAGGGGCATTTAGCTAAGGAATGCAGATCCAGGTTTCAGGGAAACGGGAAAGGGAGGGGGCAGCCGGGCCATATCCAGCCCCCTCCCACCTGGAATATACAGCGGCCCAGCTACAGCAACCCCCAGTGGGGCAGGGGACCCTCATACCCTATGCCCCCACAGAGAACAGTCACTTTTGCACCCCCTCCAGCAATACAATGGCAGAGTTGTGCACCGCCCTCAATACCCTCGCACCCCCCACCGCCACAAGCCGCGCCGGTGTCGCAGGAACAGCAGGGGACACCCCAGAGCGGGATCCCTGGGTGGCCTTGGTCATGAAAATAGGGAAGGAACCCCTGAAGGTGTGGGGGACATGCCGCCTTCACGGCAGCCAGGATCCCCATGTCATAGGGTTTCAGTTCTGGGCGGACACGGGATCTGACTGCACGATTTTTCCCCAAGCGTATTGGCCCGGACATTGGCAATTCAAAGAAGTCCCTCCAGTGAACGGAGTGGGGGGGCAGTCCCGGGCATGGAAAAGCACCCAGCTGGTGGCTATAACACTTCACACGAAAAAGGGACCAGAACAGACAGTAGCAATCTACCCCTACATTTTGCAAAATTCTCCACCCCTGTTGGGAAGGGATGTTCTTTCCTTGTTAGGATTTCAGATTACAAATTTATCATGAGGGCCACTGCCGTGCACCCCCCGCTGCCAATCAAATTGACTTGGAAATCATCAGACCCTGTATGGGTTGAGCAGTGGCCCCTGACAGAGCCTCGAATGGCAGCCTTGCTAGAACTGGTCGACCGCGAACTGCAAAAAGGTCACATAGAACCCTCCACCAGCCCATGGAACACCCCTGTATTCGTGATCCCCAAGAGGTCTGGACAAGGCTATCGTCTCGTCCACGACCTGAGAGAGGTGAACAAGACGATCCGACCCCTGGGTCCAGTCCAGACACTGCTACCCGCGAACTCAGCCATCCCCACAGGGCAGCCGTGTGCAGTACTGGATATCAAGGACTGCTTCTTTTCAATATCCCTGCACCCTGAGGACAGAGAACGATTCGCCTTTTCCGTGGCGTTTCGGAACGGCGAGCGGCCCAACCTTCGCTTCCAATGGAGAGTGCTTCCCCAAGGCCTGGTCGACAGCCCGACCATATGCCAGATCACCGTGGACAAAGCACTGACGCCGGTCCGACACTCCAATCCCACCGCAACCATCATCCAGTACATGGACGACATCCTGGTTGCAGCACCATCGACAAGCAAGGTAGATGACCTGGTGATCACAATCACAGAGACCCTTCAGGCCAACGGCTTCGAGATCGCGAGCGCAAAGATCAAGAGAGGACCCTGCGTGACCTTCCTGGGAGTAGGAATCACAAGCTCCTACATGACACCCCCCGAGATGAAGATCAACCGAGAAGTCAAGACGCTCCACGACGTGCAACGCCTGGTGGGATCGCTGCAGTGGCTTCGCAACATTGTCCTGATTCCTCCCGAGGTCATGGACCCTCTATATGACCTCCTGAAAGGGAAGAACCCCTGGGATCCCAAGGAGCTGACGCCGCAGGCAACGAGCTCCCTCGACTTCATCGAAAACCAGATGTCCACTGGCACCCTTGCCAGGTGGAACCCAGCCATGCCACTGGACCTGTACGTCCACTTTACACCGAAGGGGGGAGTGGGAACACTGGCTCAAGGACTCGCTGAAAAGGCCCGACCGATCCAATGGGTGGTCCTCGGAAGACCCGCTCGTGCATTTTCCCCCAGAATCGAATGCATCGCCAGCCTCATCATGAAAGGCAGGAGACTTGCCTTGAAACACCTAGGAACAGAGCCGACAAGCATCCACCTTCCGTTTCGCAAGCAGCCGACCTCGGAGTCAGCCACAATATCGGAGTACCTGGCCCTTGCTCTCTCCGGCTTTGGAGGAGAAATCTCCTACTCCTCCAAGCCACCCTGGACTAAGCTGCTGACCGTAGTCGACAGGGACATGCCACCGAAGGTCAAGGACCAACCGCAGCCAGGACCAACGGTCTTCACAGACGCTTCCTCCACGACTTCAACCGCAGCAGCAGTGTGGCAGGCAGGAGAGCAATGGCACTGCGTCAAAGCGTGTGACCCCACACTGTCAGTGCAACAGCTGGAGGCAGCAGCAGTGGTTTTGGCATGCGGACTCTTCCAAGATGAACACCTCAACATCGTAACGGACTCTATATTCGTGGCAAGGCTCTGCCTAGCCATGGCAGGACCAGGAGTGTCGACATCAGCAGCAGCCCTAATGCTGGAAGAAGCACTTTCCTCGCGACAGGGCACCGTGTCAGTCATCCACATCAACAGCCATGACCCAGTCAAAGGTTACTTCCAGACCGGCAACGACAAAGCGGACGCCGCAGCGAAAGGCGTTTGGACCTTGCAAAGAGCTCGTCAACTGCACGAGTCGCTCCACATCGGAGTCAAAGCACTGGCAAAGAGATGCGGAATCCCGACGGCGGACGCGAAACATGTAGTAGCCACTTGCCCTTACTGCCAAAAGTCACCCCTTTGGACCTACGGGGTCAACCCGAGAGGTCTCAAGCCCTCAGAGATCTGGCAGTCGGACTTCACCTGGTGCGAACTGATGAAGCCCCGAGCATGGCTTGCAGTGACAGTAGACACTTATAGCGGGACGATTATAGCCACACAGAACCCCAAAACCAACTCCAAGAACACAATTCAGCACTGGCTGACAGCCATGGCTTGGCTTGGTATCCCCAAGCAGATCAAAACGGACAACGGCTCCAATTTCACCTCCAAACAAGTACAGGAATTCGCCTCGAAATGGGGCATCACGTTAGTGCAAGGCATCCCATACAACAGTACCGGGCAGGCCATAGTTGAGAGAGCGAACCAGACCCTGAAAACCAAGATAGAAGTGTTGGCAAAAGCAGAGGGCTTTGCCAATGCCATTCCCCCAGGAGATCAGGCACGTATGCTGGCAACCGCTTTGCTGGCACTGAATCAATTCCCTAGGGGAGATGAAACAAACAGTCCCGTCCAAAAACACTGGGCCACTCGAACGCTAGAAGAGGGCCCACAGGTGGTAATCAGAAACGAGCTAGGCGAGTGGGAACGGGGTTGGAGGCTGATGCTCACGGGGAGGGGGTACGCGGCTGTCAAAAAGGATGGCAAAATCAGGTGGTGTCCACTTAAGTCAATTAAACCGGACCTTCATAGCGAGCAGAATGAGACTGACGAGAATTGCGAGTCTTTGTTTACAGGACCTGCTCGTGGGACATCCTCGTGACGCGTACATCCCGGTTCCAGACGAAAGCGACAGACCACCAAGCCGTCAGGCAGCACCCGAGAGACCCGCACGGGTGAGACCCAAGCACCAAGGGTGTTTCTGTGTGATTTTGCTGTTGGGGCTTGTTGCCAGAGGGCAAGCCAGCCCAGACCACTACCCCCATCAGCCCTTCAGGTGGGTCATGCGACACCTTAGTAGTGGCAAAGCACTCAGAGAAATCACCACACCAAACACTCCATCCTTCGTGCTCCGCATCACCGACCTGTTTCCAGGACAGCCAAGGGCAAACCCCTATTCCCTACACGTCACACACTCGTACCTATCCTACTGGTGCCCAGCTTCAAACCCTGGGAAAAGCTACTGCAATCACCCAGGGTGGGGATATTGTGGGCACTGGGGCTGCGAAACCATAGTTACAGATGCCAGACCGTCGGGGCCTGGGTGGGACCCACAAGACCCAGACAAATTCTTACAGTTCACCTGGGCACCCATCGGCTGCAAGATACCCGTCTTCTTTCACGAAAACTCCCATTGAAACCAACTTAAAATCCCTAACTTTCGGGCATGCACTGATTACAACATGACGGTCTTGCAGCCAGATCACCCTAGCTGGGCCACAGGCAAGACGTGGACAGTAGTCCTTCAAGGGTCAAAAGAGAGGGTGAACGTGCAAATTATCAGGCTCCAGCCGTCAGCTCCCCTAGCAGTCGGACCCAACAAAGTGATTAAAAGCGTGCCGAAAGGGAGAAACGTAACCTACCCCAAAACCTTACCCACAGGGGTCAGCAATGTCCCAACGGGTCAAGCGGAAACCTTTCAGATGAGTCGCTTAACCGAGTCAGACTCAGACCCAATCCTTCGTATGTTAGAAGCTACCTTTGTATCCCTGAACAAATCCAACCCTAACCTAACCGAATCCTGCTGGCTTTGTTACGATGTCAAACCCCCCTTTTACGAAGGAGTCGCTCTAAACACACCCTTCAGTTATTCCTCAGCCGACGCCCCTCACCAGTGCAGATGGGATACCCCTCGCAAAGGAATCTCCCTGAGTCAAGTCACAGGCCGAGGCAGATGCTTTGGCAATTCAGCCCTAGCTAAGCGGGGAGGCAACATCTGCACCAAAATTGTCAGGTCGAACAGAAAAAACAATAAGTGGGCAGTCCCATCCGCATCGGGGATGTGGGTTTGCCAGTGATCCAGAGTGAGTCCCTGTGTGTTCCTTCCCAAATTCAATGACTCTAACGACTTCTGTGTCCAAGTTCTGATTGTTCCTAGGGTCTTGTACCACTCAGACGAAGAGATGTACCATCTTCTTGAGGCACCCAGCCGGATCCACAAAAGAGAAATAATAACAGGTATAACTATCGCAATGCTGCTCGGCCTGGGAGCAGCAGGAACGGCCACGGGTGTCTCAGCCCTAGCGACTCAGCACCAAGGACTGTCCCAACTGCAGGCAACGATTGACGAGGACCTGCAGAGGATCGAGAAATCCATCTCCTATCTAGAGAAGTCGGTCTCCTCACTCTCAGAAGTGGTCTTGCAGAACAGGCGAGGCCTGGACCTCCTGTTCATGCAGCAAGGGGGCCTGTGTGCCGCCTTGAAAGAGGAGTGCTGTTTCTATGCAGACCACACGGGAGTCGTGAGAGACTCCATGACGGAACTCCGGAACAGACTGGCTCAGAGGCAGAAAGACAGGGAAGCCCAACAGGGCTGGTATGAGTCCTGGTTCAATCAATCACCATGGCTAACCACTCTGATTTCTGCCCTGATAGGTCCATTGGCGATGCTGTTTCTAACAGTCACCTTCAGACCATGCCTGCTGAACAAGCTGGTCTCATTTGTTCAGAGCCGCCTGGAACGGGCCAACATCCTGTTCATAGGGCGACGACAATTGTTGTGAATTCAACCAGGGAATTCAACCAAAGAACACTGCCAGTCACAAGATTTTCCAAACATGTCTGGCAAAAGCTTACTCAGGTTTCCCAAAACCCCTTTCCCTTGTCAAGCTACAACTTTATACCTCATCTTAGTACCTACGTACATGACTACCTCATTCATTTGTGAAAAGGGGGGGGAGATGTGGTAGCTAGGAAAGAGGCGCTGCGGAAGATTGCCGCGATGTCACGGAAAGCCAGGACCCTCTGTTTCCCATAGATAAGACCCTCAGTTACTCATAGATAAGAAACTAACAATAGGAATGTGGCCCCACTAACAATAGGAGTGCTGCCCCACTAACTGTAGAGTCAGCAACTCTCTACTCCTTACTCAGTACTTTTCCATTCCCTACTAACCATAGATAAGGAAGACAAACCCCTTTTGACGTAGAGACCCCTAAGACTATAAGACCCCAGGAGAAGAAGTAATAAACGCCATTTGACCGTCCACCACATTGGTGTCTGCGTGTGTCATTGGCCCGAACGGCCCTGGAGAGTGGGCTGTTGAGCTGTACCTCAGAACCAGGTCGCCTGCCTTGACATAGAAGGCAACAGGGACCACAGGGACCCGCGATTCTCTGGCAACAGGGGTCCGCTTTGGGTCCTGAGGGTGTGAAAGAATGTGTGGAAGTGAATGAGAAATAAAAGTGAGTGAATGTAGACAAATGAAAGTATATGTAATGTAGATTGTTTATTTTAAGCTTCATTATATCTCCTTGGAGGGAGGTGTATTGTATTGAAAAGTAGTGTGTGAAAAAGTGCTTGTTATTTTTTCATGTGTGTGTAGTCGAAAGAAAGTGGTATTCAGGTTGCTAGTCAAAGTGAGAAACAGAGGTAGGGGATGAATAGATAAAGTATTGAAAAATGGGTCAGAAAACCAGTAAGTTCGATACAGGAAAGAAAAAAGGGGGAATAAACGCGTACTAGCAGAGATACCCCAAAATAGCCCTTTGGGAGTTATGTTACCTAACAGAGATACAATTCCTTGCAAAAGGAGAAAATACAGGGTATGCAGTAGTTGATGGGAAAAACATGCAAACTATTGAAAAAGGGAACTTAAACTAGTAAGCACAAACTTGTGAATTATATACTCTAAAAAGAGCACTAGAATATTTTGCACAAAAGAAAGGAATTATATATATACTGATTCAAAGTATGCCTTTGGAGTAGTACATACCTTTAGAAATATTTGGAAAGAAAGGATTATTTAATTCAAGAGGAAAGGGATTAGTACGAGATACTTATTTTAAAGGTTTTAGAGGCATTAAAATTACCTGAAAGAGATAGCTATAGTACATATTAAGGGACACCAAAAGGGAAAGACCCCAAAAATAAGAGAATATAATTTGGCAAATCGAGAAGCTAAAGATGTAGCAGAAAATGGAGCTGAAAGAGTTAATATTAACTCCAAATGAGGAAAAAATAGAATTAAGCAGAATAGGAAGAGAGCAAGATGAATTTAGGAAATGGAAACTTCCTGATGGAAAGCAATTACTTAATAAAATGCTTACTAGGAAAATATTAGAAGACATGCATCAGAAAACCCACTGAGGTACCCAGGCTTCGTGTGATCATTTTTTAAAGAAACTATGGGTATTGAGATTTTTAAATTAGCAAAAGTCACTGAAAGATGTATAACTTGCCAAAAGATAAATAAAAAAAGGTGATGAAAAAACAACATTAGGAGGTTGTGAGTTAGCTCGTCGACCATTTCAAAGTATCCAAGTAGAAGTTTGGATTTGTCAGGTTCTGCATTTATTTGTTTAATTCAGAAGAAAAAGAATATGCCGCATGCTGGGTGGGAGATCATAACAAAATAACATCATTAAAATATCAACATCCCCCGAGAGAAAGCAATAGAAGAAAAAAGGGTGAAAGAAAAGGGCTGGGAACAAGAGATTATCTCCTCCGTTCCCTCCATTTCCCCCACCCGTTCACGGCTGCACCATGCTCCCCCAGCCCCCGTCCCTGGCTCCAGTCTTGGTGCTTATGGCTACACCACTCGATCCAGCCCCTGTGCCGGCTCTGGCCCCGCCGGTGACTTTGTTTACCCTGGTCCCAGTGGCCTGGCCCGCTGCCGCTCCGCCGGCCATGCCGGGGGGAGGCGGGGGGCGTCCGTACGGCCGCATGGTCTGTGGACACCGCGCCAACCGCACTGGGCGGGGCGGGATGGGGGGGGGCGGTGTCTGTCCTGGCCGTCCCATCCCCAGCTGCCCTGCCCATGCTGGCTGCGCTGGGTCCCGCCGCTGCTGGCGAGGTCACCCGCCTGCTTTGTCCCAGCCGGGAGCGGCTGGATCAGCCGCCATTAGCCATGTGCGGGCTATCCACGCTCCGGCTCGGTCTCCACTGGAAGATCCCCCTCTGGCGGTTCCAGCATGTGAAAAATGCATGTATTTTATGATTGGCTTTTCGCAAATATTAAAATGAATATTATATGTGTTGTGTTAGAAAGCAATGCTGCATTAATTTTCTTAAGTACTGTGTTAAATATAGTTTTAGGTTATAAAATTGTTAAAATAGAAACTATGCTATGTAAGATACTTTGTTTAAAAGAAAGGACTTGCAGCTAGATAACAGCCACAGGACACCTAGATCTTTCAGAGAAAAAAAATTTATGGCCTTCTTATCGGAAGAAACTAACTTCTTCCCGCCTCGAAGGCGCTATTAGGATTAGAGGGGAGAAGTTGATGAAAACCAGATGGAATCCTGTGTTTGAATGGAATTTATGCATCATGTATGAGGTGTATGAATATGCAACGGGCTATTGTTCTTAAGGGTTAATCCTTTGTTAACGGGTGTCCTTTTTCGGGCTCGTGATGCCCAGAAAAAGGTACCCGGACGTCCGTAACTCTTTGTTTTTATTGTCTCATATTGTCTTAATTCAATTTGTCCAAATTGTTATTACTCTAATTGTGTTACTATTTTTATAACCATTTTATTACTATTAAACTTTAAAAATTTAAAAAACAAGTGATTGGCGTTTTTCACAATTTGGTAGCAGAGGATGGTTACTAACACCTCGCTGCCGGTGCTTTAGGAGAGTCAGAGTGGGGAAGACGCGCCCTGCCCTCTGGCAGCCTCGCTCGCTCTGTTTCCCCTGAAGTGACTGACAGATGCAGGTTACGATCTGTGGACAAAAGGAGGCAATAAAACAAAGAGAAGGGAAAAAGGCTCCCTACAACTGCGGTAATTGGCCCCCTAAGACTAGTAGTGCGCACGAAGAACCCGAAGAACCCGGGAAGGAAAAAGGATTGGTAAGTACTTCTCGGAGGGGGGGGGGCAGGTACGGGGGGATGAATGTGTGTGAATGAGAGGCGGGCTGGTTGTCCCACACCTGCCAAGTGAGTGCGGCGTCTCCCATGCTGCGTCTTCGTCTTTTCGCTAGAAAAGCAGCCAGTAAAGAGACGAAACGATTGATAAGAGAGTGAAAGAATCCCCCGGGGTAACTGGGACTGGGTCTCAGGGAGGGGTTGGACCCCTCGGAGGTAGGGAGCAAGGTTTCCTAGCCCAATCCACTAGGAAATGGGACAGGAGGGGCCCCTAAAACCTGCTGGGTTGAGGGATTTATCTTCCAAGAGCATCCAAGAGCAGGGTTGAGCAGAATTCTGTCGAAGTGAGGATATGCCCAAGAACACTCAGGGTGGGCCAACACAGCTAGATTGAGGGAAAAATTTTTGCCCAACAAGATCCAGGGTTGAACAACACAGCCGGATTGAGGGATAAAAAATGCCCAAGAACATCCAGAGTTGGACAACACAGCAAAACAAATTAAATGCCCAAGAGCATCTGTAGTTGTACCACACTGCTGGGTTGAGGGACAGAAAATGCCCAAGAGCATCTGGGGTTCAACAACACAGCTGGATTGAGGGAAAAATACCCAAGAGCATCTGGGGTTGGACAATACGGCGGGACTGAAGGAAAATTACCCGAGAGCATCTGGGGTTGGACAACACCGCGGGACTGAAGGAAAATTACCCGAGAGCATCTGGGGTTGGACAACACCGCGGGACTGAAGGAAAAATTGCCCAAGAGCATTTGGGGTTGGATAACACAGCTGGGTTGAGGGATATCCAATAGCACCAGGACTGGCCAGTAACACTTAAAACTTGTAATAGGTGATGTGAAAGTAAAAGGTACCTTATTGTTGTTTTGTGGTGTGTGAGAGTGAGACACACACAAAGTCAGCCTCAACTTCCCAGGCAGGTGGGAAGGGGGAGACAGTGGAAAGAGGAGTGAGTGACCTGCATACCAGGCTGTAGCTCCCGGGTAGGTGGGGGCTTCTGGGCCGAAGAGGAGTGAGTGACCTACGCACCAGGCCATAGTTCCCAGGTAGGTGGGAGCTTCTGGGCCGAAGAGGAGTGAGTGACCTGCGAACCAAGCTAACGTTCCCTGGGTGTGTGAGGGAGCCGTAGCTGAAGAGTGTGAAAGACATGCAGACAGCCTCACAGGTGAACAGGCACTGGAGGCAGCCAGAGTCAGGGCCCTTCTAGGGGGCCTGGTGACACTGAGACCTATTGAAGTGAAGGGAGACGACCATCTGATTGATGAGCATCGACTCCAGATTTATTGATCCAAAAGGCACGTTTTTATAACCGTGTTAATTAAGATCATACATATTGCAAAATTCGAGCTCACGATAGGCTACAGAGCAAACATTAACCCCTCCCTTTGTTTTCAATACCTGTGGTTTGTTTATTGAAACCAAGATTTGTGTTCTCACCCTGATATGGAAAAGTTCTCAAAACCTCCAAGTCTGTTCCCAGACCAGCCAAGGACAGAATGTTTACCTGTTATGAGAAGACTGTCTGAGAATCCTCCTGTTTATAAAAATGTGCCTGAGAACCTAGTTATTTACAGAAATAGGCTTGGGAACTGCTGCTTTACAGCTGCCTTTTACTTTTCCATCAGCTGTGTATTTTCATGGCCTCTTTCTTTAAGCCCTGTTTGAACCAAGCTCTCCACAGAGACCTGGAGGTAAACCCAAAGGTGAAAGAGGAGGCCACAAGGACCTGTGATTTTCTAGCAATAAGGATCCACTTTGTGTCTTGAGAGTGTGAAGGAATCTGTGATAGTGAATGAGAAATACAAGTGAGTGAATGTAGACGAATGAAAGTATAGGTAATGTAGATTGTGCATTTTAAGTCTTACCATATCTCCTTGGAGGGAGGTGGATTGTATTGAAAAGCAGTATGAGAAAAAAAAGATCTTTGGGTGTTAGTATTTGAAAGAAAAGTGGTATTTAGGTTGGTAGTAAAAAGTGAAAAACAGAAGCAGGAGACGAATAGATAGAATATTGAAAAATAAGACAGAAATCCAGTACGGTGGATACAGGAAAGAAAAGCGGGAGAAAAAAAATCACCAACAGAAATACCCCAAGATAGCCCTTTGGGAGTTATGTTAACAAACAGAAATACAACTCCTTGCAAAATACAGGGTATGCAGAAGTTGATGAGAAATAACATGCAAACTTGTGAATTATATACTTAAAAGGAGCATTAGAAAATTTAACGCAAAATAAAGTGAAATAAACAGGGCCAGGAGACTTCTTCTCCATTTAATGCCTTTATTATAAGTGATCAGCTCAGGATTGGGCAGCTCGGCGGGGCTGCAGTCTCCCGTCGTCTCTCCCAGGGCGACTCAGAGGAGGAGGATATGCACAGCTCTGTCCACTAGGGGCAGAGCTGGGGATCAGGTCCTCGTGGGAGCCTTTTAGGGCGTGATGATCCCATCTGATGTTGAATTGGTCTCAGTCTCGCTTCCTCCCAGACCTGGTCCGGGGGCTCTCGAAGACAGGGTGAGGAACAGTGAAGGTTTTCAGCATCTCTGCAGGCCCAGCACTCTGCTCCTCACATCCAGACATCACTCCAGTCTCTCAACTCTTAGGTGGCTCGTTGTTTTTGGGGTTTTCTCAGTGTGTTTGGAGCGGCAGTACCTCACAGCATGCTGGTCCTTGGAGTCACTTTGCATAGCCCCCCCCACCCTCTCAGGTCTCTTCACCATTCTGGGAAAAGTACAACTTAGCCTCGGACAAGGCTCTGCTAATACAAGAGGAGCAATTAGCCGCAACGACCCGTGATTACAATAACAAAACACGCAGAACTTTGGCAGCGACAGTGATCTGGCTGCCTTTTTGTAACCTTTTCTCACAAAAAAAAATTAACAGAATTTTTGTTCATAACAGTCCCCCCTCTTTTTCTTTGATCGAGCTTAAATTTTAAGCTCGCATCAACTTACAATTTTTTTGTTTTGAATCGACTATAAATTTCTTGTGCACTTTGGTAATCACGGTTACTTAACTTTGTTACTTTCCTTGGTTTCTTCAGGTTGGTCTGCACGGCAAACACTATTTTACTGAAACAGATAAGCATAGTAAAAAGAGCAATCTTCTAAGTACACACACAGCGAGAAAAACTACCTTTTCCCATACATCCTTTCTGAAAATCTCCAGGTTCTCCCACCAACTGGGATCAAGTGTAGGAGTTTGTTCTTGATTATTTACACATGCTAATCTTTTTATTTAGTTTGAAATGTTCTTAATAATTGAATTCTTTATTTTTAATACTGCCTGGAGCCGGATGACTTTGTTTAACATAGATATTGGGATCCGAACTTGGCTTTTACAATTTTGGATTTTCTCAATTTCTATTTCACTTTGCCTGTTCTGTTTAAGTTCTCCCAAATCATTATATATAGGAACTCCAAAACTTGATCCAGTTTCTTTGGGTAATAAGAAGAAAATTGGTTTTATCACTCTAGCCATGCAGCTGCCAGACCAGTCTCCTGACAACTTGGTGTGTGCTGTGGTATCAGAGATCAAACCTAGGGGTTTAGAGCTCCCCTGAAATGTGTTCCAAAAGGGGTTTATCTCTTTTTCAGTACACTCATAACATTCATAAACTTCATGGTGAGTACACTTGTCTCTTTCTTTTTTCTCAACAGACTCTAATTTGTTTGGATCTCTTGGGATCCACTGGGTGACTGAATACTCCACTGCTAAATACTTGTTACAAACGATTCTTATTACCATTTTCACCATTTCTTTTCTTTTTACTAGACCTACTGAGCTTGTTTCAGCAGCATCCCATTCAAAGCACAACCAGGCTTCCCCTATAGGGCACTCTCCTAAGAGTGGCTGCCTAAAAGTGGCAGTATTGTGTGCTATCCAATACACTCTCTTATTTTTCTGATAAAGGACCAATTGGGAGAGGTTAACACAATCAGGGTTAGAACTGATGTGGACTCTCGACAAGGAGCTCACTTCCTCCTCATAGAGGGGTTGGTAGCACTCACTGCACGGCTCTCCTGGGCTCCCCAGAGCACCACCAGCAATCAGAGCCATCAGTACTACCCTTCCCAAGAGTCCGGTATGGGTCATCTTGCACAGCCTGCCCACCCGGCCTTGCCTCTTGGGGAATTTTACTGAGAAGAAGCTTCCAAGCTCTTTAGAGTCCCTTCCACCCGCTTCTCTGGTTAAACCTCTCTTGGTCTGTTCCCTAAAAATTTTGGTTTCCCCCCGCGGGGAGTGTTCTGTAGAGGATTAACCTGGAGTCTTTAGAATTAAATTGGGGAACTTAAACCAGAATTACTTATTTACAGTCTTAAACTTTTTACCAACATAGTTTACACAGAACAGTCTTGAAACATTTTAAGCGATGTTAGACCTCTTGATACCAATTTTTTTCCACACAGTTCAGTCTTTTTGACTCTTCCTTCTGAGAGTCAACTTTAAATCACAGTATACTCAGGTGAATTAACTTGGGATGTGGTTGAATCCTTATCCAGTGCCTGGAGGTGAGTGGTGTAGACTCTGGCCCAATGCCAGAGGGAGAATGGGGTGGAGTCCGGTCCAATGCCAGAATGCCAGAGGGAAAAAAACCTGATGTTGAATCCTGGTCCAATGCCAGGGGGTGAGAGTGATGTGAGTCCAACCTTTTTCTTTTGGTCTGCACAGTCGAATTAGTAATGAAGAGTACCTGAAACGGGCTTTCAAACACAGGCATTAGTGGTCTGCTATTTTATGATTTTATCAAAACTCAGTTTCTCTGTTTAATGTTATTGGTTATCTTCTCTTTTTCCATAGCTTGCATGTTTCTCTCATAAACTTCTGCATACTTTGTATTTTGCAAGGAGTTGTATTTCTGTTAGCTAACTTAACTCCCAGAGTGCTTTTATTCTCTTATTTTTCTGTGTATTTAATTCACTGGTTTTCTGTTTTATTTTTCAAGATCTTATCTATTTATCTCTTGCTTCTGTTTCTTACTTTCACTTACAGCTTAAATACTACTTTTCTTTCAACCTCTTACACTTAATTTTTTTTTTCTTACACCATTCTTCTACACAATACACTTCCCTCTAAGGAGATGTGGTAAAACTTATAATGCACAATCTACATTATCTCTACTTTAATTTGTCTACATTATTTCTCATTCATTTTCACACATTCCTTCACACCCTCAAGACACAAACTGGATCATTATTCCTAGAAAATCACGGGTCCCTCTAGCCCCCCCTCAACTTGGGGTTGGCCCACAGGTCTCAGTATCCCTGGGCCTCTTGGAAGGGCCCTGATTCTGGTTGCCTCTGGTGCACATTCACCTGTGAGGCTGTCTGCGTGTCACTCACGCTCTTACAGCTACGGCTCCCTCACCCATCTGGGGAGCACTAGTCTTGTTTGCAGGTCACACACACACTGGCCACAGCCCCCCACCCGCCCGGGGGACACAAGCCTGGTTTGCAGGTCACACACACACACGCTTCAGCCAGAGCCCCCACCTGCCCGGGGGACATAAGCCTGGTTTCCAGGTCACACACACACTTCCACTGCCCCCTTCCCACCTGCCCGGGAAGTTGAGGCTGACTTTGCTTGTGACTCACTCCCACACACACAAAACAACAATAAGGTACCTTCTACTTTCACATCACTTATTACAAGTTTAGTGTTACTGACCAGTTTTGGTGCTATTGGCTATCCTTTCTACCTAGCTGTTTATGTCTAACTTCAGATGTTACTTTGTTCAGACAGGACTTATCTGCTCCTGTATCAACCAAAAATTCAAATTCTTCATTTAGGGGTCCCACCTCAAATTTTACCAAGGGCTCTTCTAGATGTTGCATCGGGTCCCCTGAAGTGTAAAGCCCCTGACCCTCTAATCGTCACCTCTAAGGATCTTCCCTAAATTATCTTGTTCCTTGGCTATTGCCACATTGAGACTGAGCTTTCTACAAAACCTCCTGACGTGTCCTGCCTCTCCACAGTAATAGCAATGTCGTTCTCTCAAAGGGACTTGAGGTCTCTCCATCCCTCTTGTACCTGACAGTACAAGAGGCCTATCCTTGCCTCCTCCTGGTGGTGGACCCGCCCACCCTGCACTTTCTCTAGCTAGAGCAACCATGATCTTAGCCTTGGCCTTTGCTTTTTCTTCCTCCCTCCTTAAATACACCTTCATTGCCTCTCTTAATAACTCATTTATGTCCTTCTCTTGCCAATCTTCAATCTTTTCCAATTTTCTCCTTATATCAGGCCAAGATTTGGTAACAAATTGGACTTTTAGTAGCATTTGACCTTCTAGGGTGTCTGGGTCGATTCTAGAGTACAACTGGAAGTTCTGCTTTAGGCGGTTAAGCCAGGCAGCAGGAGCTTCATCCTTCTCTTGTGCACCCTCAAATGCCAATTGGGTATTAGTTCCTTTGGGAACTGACTCTTTAATCCCCCGTATTATCAAAGACCTATATTCCATCATGGCCTTCCTCTGCTCCTCCTGGTTAGGGTTCCAGCTGGGATCTGTTAGTGGCAATTTCTCTTCACCTGTTGGCACCTGGGGTCCTGGATGGTTCTCTTGTTCCCATATTCTTATGCCAGCCGCCCTAATCATCTAGACCTCTTCTGGGGAAAATAATATTCTCGGGATGGAATTCATCTCCCCCCAAGTGTAGATATTTGGACCTAGAAATTGATCCACTTGGTTGGCTATGCCCACTGGGTCCTCAACTAAATGCCCCAACTCTTTCTTGAATCCTCTCACCTCAGAAGCAGTTAGCATTCACAAAGCCAACACCTCCCGCTACTCCTCCCATAGGAACTTCTCTGAGGGGAAAGAGTCTCTCTGCCTTGGAGGTCTTGGATCTGGTGCTACAGTACGGCCCATCTTCAGATGACAAACTACTTTGAGGGATATCTGGGTTACCCCGAACTTTCTGCAGATCAGCAGGTGTATTTGGTGATAGCTGTTTACCAGGCAAGGAGGCATTTGTGTCCCAACTAGGAGGAGGTAAAGGGACAGCAATAGGAGGGGGAGAAGAGCGTGAGTGGATATTAAGTGGAGCTGGAGAAGGGGTGGAGAATGCAGCAGGTGTAGTAGGCACTTGTGGTGATGCAGAAGGAACTGGAGGAGCTGAAGAGGGTGGTGAGGGTGCGGTTACTGGGGGAGATACTGGGTTTATCATAGGGGAAGGTGAAGACGTAGAAGGAGGAATTTGAGCAGGTGGTAATGAGATGGCAGCAGGGGGAAGAACCGGACCTGCTGTTTGAGGTGCTTGAAGAAGAGGATTATAAGGTGGAGGGGCAGAAGGAGGCAAATAATCCAGGGGGTCCCATCTTTTACTAATTCCATCATCCCCTCCTTCATTTCCCTCTTTCTTTTTCTGTACCTTACAAATTCGCACCCCTTCATCCCCAATAGCATTCTTTAACCAGCAAGATACATACAGTAATTGCTCAGGATCAGTATCTCCTCGAGCTGTCAGATAATTATTTAGTTGTTGGCACATCCACTTATCCTTTGTCCCACACCAAGGCCATCCTCCTTGCACCTGTAATTCCGGCCAGACTTCTACACAGTAGTGGATCATTTTCACTTTATCTAATCCCTCCGTGGTCTCTATAGAATCCCATTTCTCTAACAGTTCTCCTAAGGGACTATTGGGAGGTATATTCTTCAGTCTCTTGCCGGTCTTTTTACTATTACATTTTTTTATTTTTCAGGTCTCAACAGTAAAAAATCCCAAAGGTGCCTCTACTGACAGGCAATTTCAAAAAAAACTCTTCTATGAGGAGCTTCAGCCTCCTCCACCGAACTTCAAATTTCTGCCTGATGCTCAGGACTTTATACTGAAACAACTGCCCGATCTCTTGATTGCCCAACTTCCCAACGTCAGGTCTTACATCTATCGGAACTTGAACACACGAAGCCTCGGCCTTAAGAAACCGGGTCGTGCCTAACTCCCTCAGTCAGGAAAAGCAACTGCCTGATTTTTAGTTTGCCTAACCTGCCAATTTTTAGGCTTCACCATGTCAGGACTTAAAAACAAACCGCAGCCTCCTTCGCTGAAGTTTGTGCCTTACTCCTTTGTCAGGACTTACTTTGCCTGCAGGGCTTGTGAGCTTACCCAAATCTGTCTCGGGACTTACAATCTTACCTGAATCCTTCTTGGGACTTACAATCTGCCTGACTTCCCTCCGTCAGGACTTTGGGTGCGTGCAACTCATACAACTATTCCCTCCGCACGCCCGGAGGGGGGGCCCTCTTTCCCCCTTAGGAGACTACTCACTCACACTAATTCCACGCACTTCCCCTGTCCCCGGCCGGCTTCCTCGCGAAAGTTCGGAAACGCGGTACTGAGGGGTCCACTCTCAGTTCGAGGGTCCGGCTGCCGGCCCTCCTCTTAGTCACTCACACATGCGCACATGTCCCACTCCCGCCACCGGATTTCTCACCAGTCTGGTGCTCCGGTGCTCCTCTTGCGTCGCTGGTCCTGAGCCGATCCCTCTGGTCCTGATAGCCAGCTGTCCTGGAGGTCCAAGATGGCCAGTCCTGGTGTCCTCTTTCGGCGTGGCTATCCCGGACGAGTGCCCCAGCTGAAATAAACAGCGCAGGAGACTTTTTCTCCTTTTAAGGCCTTTATTAAAAGTGATCAGCTCAGGATTGGGAAGCTCGGACAGGTCTGCAGTCTCCTGTCGTTTCTCCCAGGGCAACGAGGAGGAGGAGGATATGAGCAGCTTTGTCCACTAGGGGCAGAGCTGGGGGTCCAGTCCTTGTGGGAGCCTTTAGGGCGTGGTGACCCCTTCAGATGTTACTCCTGCCGCCTCTCTCTTCCCGCTCTCAGCGTCGGGGACGACTCCCGTGCTCAGAGTGAGAGGGGCTACGAAGGTGTTCCGCATCTCTGCAGGCTCAGCACTCCATTCCTGACGTCCAGACATCACTCCAATCTCTCAACTCTTAGGTGGCTCGTTGTTTTGGGGTCTTTTTTAGCAAGCTAGAAGCAGTAGCTTCTCATGGCATGCTGGTCCTTGGAGTTATTTTGCATATTCCCCCCCCCCAAGTCTCTTCTCCTCGCTGTTCGGGAGGTCCCCACCCTTCACTGTCTCAGAGAAGGGCCATTAACTTGACCCCAGCTAGGGCTTTTACTGAGACAAAAACAACTATTAACAGCAGTGACTACCATAACACAAGCAGCATCCCAGCAGCAACAGTGGTAACCTTTTTCTCACAGAAAAAATTGGCAGAATTTTTGTTCATAACAGCACTGCCTAATTGGGGTCAAAATGATGGGGAGGGCAGGAAACACATGAATGATTATCATAATTTGATAATCAAGGGAATAAAAGAGGCTGCATCCTGAAGGCAAAATGCTAAAAAAGCTTTTAAAGGACAGTTCTTAAGGGAGAAAGGAGAAACTCCAACTGAATATTTAGACAGACTTAGGAGAAATATGAATTTGTGGTAGACACAGGGGCAGAAAGAACATGCCTGTTAAATATTCCAAAAGGTTACAGTGTAAGCAAAGACACTGTAAAAGTAACAAGAGCAAAAGGAGAGTTTCACAGTTCCTGCCAATAAAGATGTGGTAATTGAGGGAGAAACTAGAATTTGGATGGGGGATGTCTTATTGGTCCCTGGGGCAGGTAGCAACTTTTTAGGAAGAGACTTACAGGTGAAACTAGGAATAGGGGTTATACCAGAAGAAGGGAAAACGACAACTAGAGTTTTGAAACTTGGCCCAGAGGATGAGGAAAAAAAAAATTAACAAGGAAGTTTAGGCTAAGAAAGGAATAAGGGGAGGATTAGATATTGACCCCATAAGGATCATGATTGAGAGAGAAGATTGTCCCATACGTGTATGTCAGTATCCTATATCCTTAGAAGGACGGGAAGGTTTGAAGCCAGTAATAGAAGGACTAATAAAAGAAGGGACATTAAAACCTTGTATAATACCCCTATTGTCCTGTCACTCTTGCGCCGAGATTGAGGCAGGAACAGGCGAGAGGCAGGAGCATAGAAAAGGCAAAGAAGGCTTTATTCAAAAGAACTGTGCAGTTTTTATAGAGTGGTACCATAGGTTCTATTCTATTGGCTAACTAACAGAAACATCTTTCTCACACACTGTCCTTGAGGGGAACAGAAAAACTAAAGTAGAAAAACAACACCTGCAAATTGTTTATACGCAACAAGTTATCACATCATTCCAACTCCCTAAAACTTCTCACAAGCCGCTGCGAGAAATGCTTGCCGATTCTTTCTCTCTGCCCCATGGCATCCACATTCTCCCAGTAAAGAAGCCCGATGGGAACTATCTTTAATTATCCAGGGAAGTTGAAGTTGAGGTTAGAGAGGCTACTATAAAACTTTTGAATTTTCTTGTGGAAAAAGGATTAAGGGTATCAAAAGGGAAACTGTATTTGTAGAAACAGAGGCAAAATACTTGGACACTTAATAAGTAAGGGTAGTCAGAAGCTCAACCCAGAGAGAATTGAAGGAATTTTACCTCTTCCCCCTCCCTCTTCAAAGAGGGAAATCAGAAAACTACTGGGATTATTGGGATATTGTAGATTATATATTGATGGGTACACACAGGCAGTAAAATTTTTTTATGAAAAATTGACAGAGGGAGATGATATAAAGTGAACCAAGGAAGATGATGTTAAATTAGAAGAGGTGAAGTTAAAACTGGCCTCAGTACCAGCTTTAAGCTTACCCTCGTTAGAAAAACCCTTTAATCTGAATGTAAATGTGGAAAATGGGGTCGCTCATGGAGTTCTGGTTCAGGAATGGGGAGGAGTAAAGAGACCAGTAGCTTATTTATCAAAGATGTTGGACCCAGTGAGCCATGGCTGGCCAGTATGTATTCACGCTATAGCAGCTACTGCAATCGTGGTAGAAGAAAGTCGTAAGCTTACTTTTGGAAGTAAACTAGTTGTGTGTACATCTCATGCCGTCCGAGGTGTGTTGAATCAGAGAAAAGAGAAAAAGATAGGGAAAAGAAAAGAAAAGAAAGTAAGAAGAGAAGAAAGAGAGAAGTTGAAGAAGGGGCAGGGGTGGTTAGAAAACTCTGGTATGTTGGAATGTGGAGTGATGATGTTTTGGTGTTGGAGGAGGACAGGAGTTTGAGTGTGGTTTCTGTGTGAAGAACAGGGAAGTGTCTTAACACATGGTTATTCAGAGGTTGTTCAATGCCGAACTTGGGTCCGGGAAGGTTTAGTGGAATGGGCCCTCCTTGAAGGGGAAAGAGGATATGTTGACTAAGGAAAAAGAATATCAGGAGTACCTGGGGACGCCAGGTTTGGGGTTGTCAAGGTTGGGAGGGGCTTGGCAGGGCTCTTGTACAAGCGGTGGGGTCTCGGGTTGCAGCAGGGGCTGATTCATGGGGTGACCCAGCGCAACAACTCCCAATGTTCCCCCACCCATGGAAATGGCGCAGGGCATGGTTTGTGTGAGGCGCCGCTGGGGTTTGGGGGCTGGCTTGGTTGTGCCAGGGTCCCAGAGGGTGCAGGGTTGCTGAATGCACTCACTGGCCCAGTGGCAGTGCTGGGTGCAGATTGCGCTGGTTTGCCGCCCAGGAGCGGGTTGGCTCAGTGGCGGAGCTGTCAAGGGTAGCTCCCTGCCTGCCAGGGTCTCAAGTCTGTGATGGCAGTCACAGCCCTGGCAAGTGAGTCGAGAGAGAGAGCGAGAGAGATTAAAAAAGGAGAGAAAGAGAGAGACAGGGCGAAAGGGACCCAAGGCATGCCCCCAGGGTCCCCATGCCAGTGGTTGTCTATGAGTTCCACCTACTCCACTCCTGCTAGGGCAGGGTCCACCCTGGCCAGGGCCGCTGCAGGGAGAGAGGGGCCAGTGCTACACATAAGATCAAGGCAGAGATAGCCTTGACCTCTTGCTGGGTCTCCAAACTGCAAAAAATTATTTTCTTAAAGCAAAATTTCTTTTTTTCTTTCTGTTTTCTTGCTGTTAAGAAGAGGAGGCTTTTGTTCTGAGGAATGAGTCTGTAAGGCTAAAACAGTTAAATGTTGCCCAAAAAGTAAAAAGCAATAGATGTGATTCATCTAGTGTTAAAATTGGTCTGGTCTTTCTTGTTTAACTAATTGTGGCTCACAGAAAGAAGAATTTGCCTTTGCAGCTGTTAGCACAGCTGGATACAAGAAGAAGAGGCAGCTGTGGAAAAAAAAAAAACTTTTTGCTAAACCCAGAAAGTTTTAAGGAAAGCTGATGGTAAAAGTTAATCCAGTATTGTCTTCCTTTTATCACTGTGCTATTAAGAAGTCCTTTCCAGGTACTACTGAAGCAACAATCTGAACCATGGGAAGAGGGTGAATTCATGCCAGCAAAATCAAAGGACTTGTGAAGAAACTTGAGGAATGGACTATCACATCTAAACCAGGTGATACCAAATTGCCTTTCAAATGGGACTGGGTGGTAATGGTTTGGGAAGACCCAAATGATCCAAGGAATGCAAAAAAAAAACCCCACAGCTAAGTGAGAAATAAGGCCAAGTTTACATCACTGGTTTCAAGTATGGTCTGAATAAGCCCTGAGTCGCCTCCTACACCTCCTTGTGGGAGGAATACTTCCACTTCAAACAGGAAAATCAGGACTGTTTTACTAAAAGAGTTCTTATATTCTAGCCTTAGCCTGTGACTTATACAGGGAAGAGGGAGAATTACCATTTCCATCAGTGCCATACTGTATACTTTATTTGATTCATCCCAATACTAGACATGCTAGATGGGTTATAAGTAAATGTTTGAATTGTGGGAATAATTGGTATTGTAGTTTACAAAATCTATGCTCTCGTTGCAAGAAGTGTCAAGTACTAAATCCATCCCCTATCCAGTTAGAGCTCAAAACAACTGAAATAATAACTTTGTTTTGTGGATGGAAATTATTAGTGCCTGATGAATGAGAGATACCTGAGGAACGATGGGAAACCACAGTTAAGGAGTGTCAAAAACTACTGGCCTAGAAATTAGTGAGAAGGAAGTGACAAGGGAAAAAGCCTGGGTTGACCACTGTACTTGCCACTGAGAAGATCATATACACCTGCTATGAGTTGCAACCCCATAGGCAGGGAAGGTGGGGGTATAAGCCATACCAGACCTCTGTTATTCCGGTTTCTGTCACTCATTTGTTGTCTTTTCCCTTTCGGGATACTGGGAAGATTGTGTCACAAATGCTACTGAAAGCACTACATGTAAAGAAACCAAAGTTCCTCTTTTATCACACACACCCATGTCAACAGTGACTGTTATAACCCATCCAAATTAAGAACCTGTAGGCAAAATGAGAAAAAATATTGAATTGCAAGAAACTTAGGAAAAAGTGATAATAGACAGGGAATTGAATTTCCAAAAGGAGAGAGATGGATTTGTTTTACATTTAATCTTAGAGATATAGTCCAAGATTCAGTAGATAAACAACTAGTAAACAAAAAGGTAAAACCAGCACAGCAATCTAACTCTGTATTGGCCCCAAATTATATGCTGAATCGTATTATAAGACTCCAAGCAGTTATATGTTGTAGTGTGTTCATTAAGTTCATTTAATTCTTCCCCCATTTTATGTATCTGCTCCCCCCCATTTTGTGTAAAATGGTTCTGCCCTCCTCAGTTTTCCCGCCACAGCCCTGCCAGTTATATTGTCAATCTGTTAGGTTATATAATTCCTCCTCCCCTTTTTCCCTTATATGTATACTTTTTCTCCTCCCTGGGCCAAGTCAATCACCCTCCCACTCCACCTAGCATTCTAGAAGCTTCTCCTCTTTGGGGATTGTGGTTGGCTGTGGTCCCAGGACCCCTCCCATACCTGGTACCTATTGGGCTCTCCACTATGTCATTTGTGTTAAGTTCATCCCCTCTTCTCCCCCCACTGGTCTTCTGTAAACCCCTCCCGGGTCCACTCCTTCCCTTTAAAACCCTTAAGCACCCTTTGTTCTTGGTCATTTGCTGTTACATCATGGGCTTTCCAATAAACCAAGTTTAGCCCCCCTGGCAAGTGTCCAGCTCCTTCCTTCTCGTCGTTCAGCAGCGATCCAGTCCGCAACCAGCACAGCCTGAGGCCTTACGACGCCGAGGGGTGCTGGCAGACCATGCAGCGAGGTGTCAGCCTTAACCTCAGCCAGCCGGACTCTGACCTTCTCTGCTCTAGAAGGCTAATATACACATCGCTGCAGTTATAGAGATGATAACAAACAAAGCTGCTCAGGCATTGGAACTAATATCAAGTCAGCAAAGCCAAAGAAAAACTATGGTGTATCAGAATAGGTTGGCTTTAGACTATTTATTGGCTAAAGAAGGGGCTGTTTGTGGAAAGTTTAATGTATCAGATTGTTGAAAATAGATGACAACGGGGATGTCATTCTGTAAAAAGCAAAAGATATCAGAAAAATAACCAAGATTATGAAATTGCTGATTCCAGCTTATTGATATTTGCTGATTTGTACTAACCAAGCACAATGGAAAATGCTTTTTAGTCTTAAAAACAGTATATATACTTCACCGAATTTGTAAGTGGTGTGTGCTGTGAGTAAAACGGTGACTCCCCTGCCACCCAGCGCTGCTTGCTTGCTTTCTTTAAAATAAAAGATATAGAAATAAAATTCGGATTGACTATTGAAATTTTATATCACCAGTGGCTCACCTTTATTCCAGGTGTCAAAGTTTATTGGAATAAATCATGTGGGACTCCATTTTCTTCATGGTGGAAAAAGCCAAGTTATTAAAAAACACACACTTTTATAGACAGTTACAATACAGGTGGACCAGATTTGTCCTCAATAAATATCCTTCACACCATTGGCTCATTAGACACACCATCCTTCTTGCACCTCTTACAAGTAAGCAACATGTTCAAAACACCAGCTGCAAAGATTGTTTTAATTCTTTCTCTGAGTTTTCCCAAAACTTCCCAGGGCAATACCTTGGAAAGTTTATCTGGCTTTCTCTCTGACCAGGCTGTCAATATCCACAAAAGTTCAGTCTGGACCTACAGCAGCTCCCCACACTGCTTTACGCTTCACTGTGTGAGAGATACTACTCACTTCCAAAAATTTAGAAAGGTTTATTAAACCTTATCAAAAATACAACAGAAGACTGAATAGAGCAAAGGATTTTTCCTGCCATGTGCTCACCCACACAATGGAGGTTTCGCCTTTTAACCCTTTTGCCCCTCCCAAAATTCTGTCCATTTACTCCTTCTTTGCTGTCTAGTGGTGGAGTTTACTTCCTTAAATCTCAACTGGAGGTCAGGTGTTGCCATAGTAACAAGCCAACACTCCCAAATGTCCCAAACCCAGGCAGTCCCCTGATAACAATGCAAGGGGGTAAAACATAACTATTAATCTATAAAACTTTTCTTAACATATATACATATTTGCCTTTTAATTGTGAGAGTCATACTAGCATCTGTTGATGTGGGCAAGGACAGAGGAAACCAAAGGGAATAGAACAAAAATATTTCCCTAGACACCCTTATCCGGAATGAACAAAATGACATTACAAGAGGTCCTGTATGGCTTTTACTCCCATCTACCTTGCCTATGGGGTTGCTACTCATAGCAGGTGTATCTTAGTGGTAAGTAAAGAGGCCAACTCAGTCTTGCCCTTTAGTCCCTGTTGTATTCAAAGACAGTTGGGGAATTATAGTTGGGGAATTATAGATGTCTGGTATGGCCTTTTGTCCGTACCTTACCATGCCTATGGGGTTGCTAACCACAGCTGGGCTATGGAGTCTTCTTGGTAGCAAGCAAAGGGGCCAACCCGGTCTTGCCCTCCTTCCTTTGTCTTATTTTCTTAAAGAAGCTGTCCCATTACCTTCTTATGGTCCCTTTTGTACTTTCCCTCAACAGATGCTGGTACTTCTCGCCCATTAAAACAGGAAAACAGTTCTCAAACTGGCTGGTGGAAGCTTGACTCTTCTTTTTAGGCATCTTGGTGTTTCTCTGGTTGTCTCTCAGTCTCTGCTTGAGTCAATCTCATTTCCCCCAGCCTGGACGTTATAGTCCATTCTCTGGGTTCTTCTACTGGGCCTTTATCTCTGTTGGCATGAGTCCATCCCCGCTCTGCAGTTCCCACGGCCAATTTGGTGGTGAGCAGTACCTGAAAGGGACCTTCCCACTGAGAAGTTAGAGGCTGATCTCTACATGACTTAATCATCATGCAATCCCTGGGATTATTATTATGGATTCTGAAATCCAGGGTGGTAGATTGAGGAATTGCCCCTTTATGTCTTAGCCCTTCCAAAGTTTGTGCTATAGACATAACATATTTCTTGGCATTGGTTTCCCCTTCCTCACAGGTGGCAGCCTTCTGGGGTGAGGTCAGGAAGGGTAACACAAACATCATTTCATATGGTGACACCCCCAGATTTGACCAGGGTTGGGTTCTAATTCTTAATAAGGCCAAAGGGAGATATTTTATCCATGACATTTGGGTTTCTATCATTAGCTTAACTAGAGCTCTTTTAAGAGTTTGATTCATTCTCTCAACCCAACCAGAACTCTGTGGATGCCATGGAGTGTGTAATTCCCATTTTACTCCCAGGACTTGAACCACTTTTTGCAATATCTTTGATGTGAAATGAATTCCCTGGTCTGAATCAATCTTGTTTGCCATCCCATGTCAGAGAATGATTGATTCTAGCAGTGTTTTACTTTCAACATTGCTATTGGCTTTCACAGTGGATACCGCCTCTACCCAATGAGTCAAGTGGTCTACTATCATCAGTAAAAAACTTCCACCGTTGTACCTGAGGAAGCTCAGTAAAGTCTCCTTGGATGTTTTGAAAGGGCCTTAAGGCTAGTTCTTGCCCTCCCCTGGGTGTTTTCCTCATGACCTTCTTATTTACTTGTTGACATATCACACATCATTCAGTCACCTGCTTAGCTATCCCAAAAATTCCTATGCATCCCCAGTCCCTTAGAAATTGATCATTTAGGGCTTGTGTACACCAATGTGTTGTCCCATGCATGCCTTCTAGCATTTTCTTGGCAAGGGGTTTATTCAGTATTTGCCTTCCATCTGCTAATCTCCACTTCCCTTTGTAATCTTTCTTGGCTCCTATTCTGAGGAGTTCTTCGTCTTCTGCCCCACTAAATACCGGGTCTTCTTGCATTTCTCTCATGGGAATTAACACCATCATTAGTTTTTCTGTCCCTGATTCAGCTGCATTTTTAGCGTCTAAATCAACTAAATTGTTCCCTCACGCCTCTTGAGTCGCCCTTTTTTGATGTCCTTTAACATATACCACTGCTACTTCTTCTGGTAATTGTAAGGTTTTTAACACTTCTAAATCAAGTTTTTAATGAATCAGTCCCTTTCCCTTTGAATTTAATAGCCCCCTCTCTTCCAAAATTTTTCCAAAGGTATGCACTATGACAAAAGCGTATTTTGAGTCTGTATATATTGTTCCCCTTTATTGTGCTAATATTTCTAGAGCTTGTTTAAGGGCATACAACTCACATTATTGAGCTGACCAGTTGGAAGGTAACTTTCCCTTTTCTATGGCTACCAACCCTTCATCCACTATGGCGTACCCCAATACCCAGTGCCCCTGGATTTCCCTTGAAGATCCATCAATTTACAATTGTTTCCCTCCTTGGAGTGGTTGATCCGTTAGGTCCTCTCTTACTCTAGTTTGATAGTTTATAATTTCTGGACAATTATGTATTAATTCCTCACCTGATTCTCCATATAAAAACTGGGCAGGGTTGAGTTGGTTACTCACAATTAGCTCTAAATCACTATTTATTAAGATGGCTTCATACTTTAGCACTCAGGAATCAGTGAGACATTTCTCAGCCTTTTGGCTTAGGGTACTTCTAACTGAGTGCGGGGTATATACTTTCAATTTTACCCCAAAGGTTAATTTTTTGCTTTCCTCTATGAGTACAGCAGTAGCTGCCACCACCTGAATGCAGGTCAGCCATTCCCTGCTGACAGGGTCTAGTAATTTTGATAAATAGGCCACTGATTTCCTGGATTCTCCCTAGTTCTGGGCTAGTACTCCATGAGCTACCCCCCTTTCTATATCTACAAACAGATAAAAGGGTTTGTCTAAGGCAGGAAGACTCAGTGCTTGTGCACTGGCTAATTTTTGCTAAAGCTTCAAACTTTTGTTCATCATCTTCTTCCCACCTAATTTCTTCTTCTACTAACTTTTTATGCAAGATCCTGACAGCCTGTGTGTATCCTTCAATCCATAGCCTACAATATCCCAACAGGCCTAGAAACCTTCTAACTTTTCTCTTAGTTTTTGGCTGTGGGAGTAAGACTATCCCCGCAATTCTCTCAGGGTTCAGCCGCTGGCTGTCTTGACAAATTACATGTCCTAGGTATTTTAGTTCATGCTCTACAAATTGGAGTTTCCCTTTTGATACTTGAAGTCCTTGGTTCCCCAGAAAATTTAACAATGCTCTGGTGGATTCCTGAATTTCATTTTCTTCCCATCCTGAGAGAAGCAAATTGTCTACATATTGGAGGAGCTTTATCTCAGGTTTGATGGAGAAGAGTTGCAGTACTTCTCCCAGGGCTTGACCAAATAGGTTTGGGGATTTGGAAAAGTGCACCTTTCCACTGTCCTATTACTCCTTTTTTATGTTACCACAAATTCCTACTGCCCTTTCCCCCATTCCGTGGTCTCCCTCCACTAATCCCTTTTCCCAGAGTTCCTTCTCAACACCAAATGGGGCGTGATTGGGAGGGAAAAAAAGGAAAGTTTCCCTAAAGTAACCATCTTTTTCTTAAAAGTTAATTATTTCTATTTGGAGTTTCCAACAGGCACACAACCCTCTATACTACCTTGTACAGAGTCTATCACAGCCGACCACTCTGCAATGGGTAGCAGAGAACCAGTCACTGCTGAAGAAACCTTCTCCTGACTCAGTTTCCTGATAAATCGTGCCAAGAAAACCCCGCATACCTCCTGCCAGCTTGAAGACTCTCCAGAAAATCTGTTTGGACATTATAGACTCAGGGTTGTTTGCATTTTGAAAATTGTCTTATGAGTACTTTTGATTGTTTTTGTCATTTTGTGTTGACTCAGCTGATCCTTCAGAGAAGCTTTCTTAATAATATTGAAACGGGGAGTTGTGGAGACCCTGAGAGGCATTCCCTGGGTTAGGGAGACACAAGAAGCTTCCCTCAAAAGCTGTTAAGACCCCATTGGCTCCTTCCCTTGTTCCTATGTCTATCAGCCACTCCCTCCCTATTCCCACATTGTCCCTCATCTTTGTACTGTCTGGATGCCACTGTTCAACCCCTACCTCAGGGGACAGAGAAACCTGGAAGCTCCCCATGAGTGGGCCCTTGGACACTGAACATCTCATCGCTCAACTGAATTAAACATCTGTGGATATTATGCAAAGGCCCTTTTTGCTTCCTTACCCTGGACTTTATTAGCAGCTATTTTGGCTGCTACATACTACGAGCAAGAGCTAATTTTCAGTAATTTCTACAGTTTGTGTACTTCAGTAGTGTTAATCTAGTCACGCTTCATACAGAAATATAATTCCCAAAAGACAAACATTTCAGGTTTTGAAATAAAGTGCTTCTCTATTTTACATTCTTTTGTGTGTCAGAAAAGATTTGAGCTTAAAAGATAAAAAGCTACCTCTGTTTAAAACAAAGAGAAATTTTTCCACCCCTGCCGAGAGGCCTGGAGCTTTTCTTACCATGTGTACCTTATTCCCAGAGAACTGTGAGCTGCCCTCCACAATAATAAGGACCACAAGTACCCCCCTTTTAGTTAAAAGGTAAGAGGTACCCCATGACAAAACACAACAGTGTAGCTGTCTAAGGGGTGAGGAATGCCATATGTGCTATACACATATTCTAACAGTGATCCTCTATAAAAAATCCTCTCCTTCATGCCAATTTAGCTCCTAGGAAAGACGGAACAACAAAAAGGTACTCAGTTTTGTTCCCTCCTACTGTTGTAGGGTAAGAGGCAGGGAACATGAATCCAACACAGTCTTTCTTTGACCTCTCCTTTAAGACAACACTGTCTGTTCCCACTCCAAAGTCTCAGAGAGTAAAATACTGCCCAGAAGTGGCGGAGTGATAGCAAGCAGTAGATGTCTCACTACTCTCTTTCTAGAAGAGCTCTGGGGAGTGCTTTACACATATGTACCAGTGTGTGTCTATGTGCGTATGTATGCCAGAGTGTGTAAGTCTACACATACAGTACCTGTGTGTGCCAGTGTCCACAGCTCTGGGTGCACACACAAGCACCAAGGTGTACACACAAGGTGTGCACTGCTATTTGCATGTGTATTAAATTGCACACTCTCAAGTGTGAGTGAGTCTGTACACAACTTTGTGCTTGTGAATAGGCACAGGTTCTACAAGTGTGGGCATAGCCCTGTGTAAAATATGTGTGTTAATGACACTGCACATATTAGTGTGCACAGATTTATAGGCTTATGTGAATATACACAACTTTGGCGTACAAGCAAGTCTCATGCTTATGAGCACGTGTGCATTAGTAGAGACCACATAAGTGAGTGTCTGTGCAGCACGTGTGCTAGTCTAAGTAGAGCGTGCACAGCTCCATGTGTGTGCAAGTATGTACTACTGAAAAGTACTGCTGTACACCAGGGCTCTGTACCAGTAAGCAAGTACGTGTGTGTGTGTACTGACTATACACGTAGCCCTGAGTGCACACATGAACTGAGCACGTCCAGGGACACAACTCTGGATGCACAACTTTGTGCACCCAGCTGCTTTCCCACCTGAGAAAACAGTCGTGTGTGTGTGTTTATGTGTGTCTATGTATATGTATCACTACTGAACTCGACTGACCAGAATAGCCCCTAACTCCCTGTGTACACTCTATTACAATATGTAGAGTTCAATTTAGTTCATAACAGAAATACAAAGTGTGGCCTCCTGACACCAAAATCAAGAATCAAAAGCATTCTTATGTCTCTACCACTGACTGCAAAGTGAGAGTACACACAACCCACCAAAGAGCTCCAAGGAAACAAAAATCCTACAAGTTCTGCAAAAACCCAAAGACTAGGTACACTAACACAGATCATAAAGAAGAAAAATTCCTTCCATTGAACCATTCTGAGAAGACAAGAATACCTACAAACCAACCCATTCAAACTGCTGGGGAGAAGGTTTTTAGCTTGTGAACTGGCAGAACTTGTTGAGAAGGCTTTAAATTAGGTTTGAAGGGGGAAGGGGATGCTGTTGGGCTGTCTGGAAGCAGACCCAAGGGGACGGCAGCCTGAGAGAGGAGTGAAATCAGCAGCCCAGCTGAGGTGCATGTCTACTAATGCACGCAGCATGAGTAACAAACAAGAAGAGCTGGAGGTCATGGTGCAACAGCAGAGCTATGATGTAATTGCCATCACAGAAATATGGTGGGATAATTCACATGGCTGGAGAGCTGTTTTGAATGGCTACAAGCTCTTCAGGAGAGATAGGAAAGGGAGACAAGGTGGAGGGGTAGCCCTTTATATTAGGGAGGCTTTGGAGGCCATAGGTGTTGAAACTAATGATGACGAAGTTGAATGTCTATGGGTAAGAATTGGGGGGAAAGGCCAATAAGACTGATATCCTACTGGGAGTCTGTTATCATCCACCCAACCAGGATGAAGTGGTAGACAATTCATTCTATAAGCAGCTAGAGAATGTTTCTGGATCATCAACTCTTGTTCTTGTTGGCGATTTCAACCTGCCGGATATTTGCTGGGAACTCAATACAGCTGCAAAAAGGCAGTCCAGGAAATTTTTAGAGTTTATAGAGGACAACATTTTGTCGCAGGTGGTGGGTGAGCTCACCAGGGGAGGGACTATGTTAGGTCTGTTATTTGCAAATAGAGAAGGGTTGGTGGGAGATGTGGTGGTTGGAGGCCACTTGGGGCATAGTGATCATGAAATTGTAAAATTCTCAATATTTGGTGAAGTCAAGAGGAACATTAATAAGACTTTTACAATGGACTTCCGGAGGGCAGACTTTGGCCTATTCAGGAGACTTATTCAGAGAGTTCCTTAGGAAGTAGTCCTTAAAAACAAAGGAGTTCAGGAAGGGTGGGCGTGCTTCAAAATGGAGATCTTGAGGGCACAGGAACAGACTGTCCCTGTGTGCCGAAAGATGAGTTGATGAGACAAACGTCCAGCCTGGATGGGCAAGAAGGTTTTGGAGGAATTCAGGAAAAAAAAGGATGTATTATCTTTGGAAGAAGGGTCAGGTGTCTCAGGAAGTATTTAAGGGGGTTGCTAGGGCATGTAGGAAAAAATTACGGAGGCTAAAGCTCAGTTTGAACCTAAAATGGCAACTTCTGTAAAGGATAACAGAAAATGTTTTTATAAATATAATAATGGTAAAAGGAAGAGTAAGACTAACCTTTGTTCTTTATTAGATGCAGAAGGGAACTTTTTAACTGCAGATGAGAAGGCAGAGGTGCTTAACACCTTCTTTGCGTCAGTTTTTAGTGAGAGGACTTGCCTTTGGGATAACTGTCCTCTTGTGTTGTTCAATGACATCTGGGAGCAGAATGGTCCCCCAATTATCCAAGAGGAGGTAGACAGAGAACTTCTGAGATGCTTGGATATTCATAAATCCATGGGACCAGATGGGATCCATCCGAGGGTGATGAGGGAGCTGGCAGAGGAGCTTGCGAAACCGCTCTCCATCATTTGCCAGAAGTCCTGGCTCACTGGTGAGGTTTCAGATGACTGTTCAATATCTTTATTGATAACATGGATGAGAGGATTGAGTCTTTCATTGGTAAGTTTGTGAATGACACTAAACTAGGATCATGTGTCGATCTTTGGGAGAGTAGGAGGGCTCCGCAGAGAGACTTGGAATAGTTGAATGGATGGGCAGAGTCCAATAGGATGAAGTTTAATAAGTCCAAGTGCCGAGTCCTGCATTTTGGCCACAATAACGCCCTGCAGTGTTATAGGCGGGGGATGGTGTGGCTGGACAGTGCCCAGGCAGAAAGGGACCTGGGAGTACTCATTGACAGCAGGCTGAACGTGAGTCAGCAGTGTGCCCTGGTGGCCAAGAAGGCTACGGCATCCTGATCTGTATCAGAAATAGTGTAGCCAGCAGGAGGAGGGAGGTCATCCTTCCCCTATACTCAGCACTAGTGAGGCTGCACCTTGAGTACTGTGTCCAGTTCTGGGGCCCTCAGTTTGGGAAGGTTGTTGAGATGCTTGAGCATGTCCAGAGGAGGGCAACTAGGTTGGTGAAGGGCTCAGAACACAAGCCCTGTGAGGAATGACTGAGGGACCTGGGGTTGTTTAGCCTGGAGAAAAGGAGACTCAGAGGTGACCTTATTACTCTCTACAACTTCCTGAAAGGTGGTTGTAGTCAGGTGGGGGTTGGTCTCTTTCACCAGGCAGCAACTGACAGAATCAGAGGACACCGTCTCAAGCTGCATCAAAGGAAATATAGGTTGTATATTAGGAAAAAGTTTTTTACAGAAAGGGTGATGAAGTTCTGGAATGGTCTGCCCGGGGAGGTGGTGGAGTCACCATCCCTGGATGTGTTTAAAAAAAGACTGGATGTGGCACTCGGTGTCATGGTTTAGTTGAGGTCTTAGGGCATGGGTTGGACTTGATGATCTTGAAGGTCTCTTCCAACCTAGTCATTCTGTGAATATTCCTACCTCATGCCTTAATTATGCTGTAGACTTTTTAGAACTTATACATATGTAAACTCATTCTTGTAGATTAATAGACTAACGTTGTCCCCCTGTTACTGTACTTTGTAAAGGACAAGTGTAAGCCTCATAAGACTACTCTACATGCTTTAGATAACGGTTTAAGTAACATTTTGAACAGAGAATTTAAATTGTATTATCATTAATATAATTGTCCTATGAAAATTACAAGTATCTGTTAAGGGGAGGAACAGTAAAAAGCAATAAAATTATTCACCTAAAACTGAAGTATGGTGGGAACCCGAGGGCAAGGCCACGTTAGCCTCTGTACTCGCCACTGAGAAGATTATAACCCTGCTGAGGGTAGCAACCCTGTTGGCATGGTAAGTGGGGGTAAAAGCCATACTAGACCTCTGTTACACCCTTTTATCTACTCAGACCAATTCATGTCACATACTTCACCAATCATTTTGCTTAAAACCCTTTTCCACTGTCCTCACCCACATCAACAGATGCTAATATAACTAATTCAAAGTCAAACTTGACTTAAGAAAAACATGAGTAGTTCAACATGGCAGTTGAGAATAGAAAAGCTTTTGCTGGGGCGGGGCGGGGGGGGGAGGGGGGGGCACTACATGACAACACCTGACCCTCCAATCAAGTTGCAAGAAAGCAGTCTTCAACAATAAACAGCAAAGAAGAGTTGACTGACAGACTTTGGGAGGAGCCAGGTTTGGCTGATGCAACCCCTCCAGGGTATAATAGGTGAATCATCCATATTGAAGATGAGCCAGGTGTTAGGCAGCCACGAAGGAGGCTCCCAGGCCTGCGGCTCCTTATTTAGTCCTTTTGTTGTATTTTTTGTTTAGGTTGAATAAGCCCTTTAAAATTTTTAAAGTGAGTGTGAAAAGTGTTTTTGTGATTTGTGTCAATTGGCAATGGAATCAGCAAATGCTTGTATCTGCTTGTGTTGAAAGTGGACGCGTTCCCTGGGATAACTACAAACAACAGTTTTGAAACTTTCTGACAGAATAGTCAAATAAAGCATTGAATAAAATACAGAAGAAGTATAATAAAGAGATGAGGTGGCAAAAACAACTGATGCTTAGAATAAAATAGAGGAAGTTATGGTTAAACTAAGGGATATTGCAACTGAAGCCCCAAAACAGATAGCCTTCAAGAAATAATGAGTTAAAACATAAAACAGATAGCCTTCAAGAAATAATGAGTTAAAACATAGAATGTGAGGCATTTGAAGAAAGCATAGCATTTAGGAAACACATAGAGCAATAAATCGGCTAAAGCATGGAACACAATGACAGGAAAGAGAGATAGGGATAGGGGAACTGATGGGCTAAGCATGTTCAGAGCCAACAATGTCAAACTGACCCTAGGAGCCTTGCCAAGCCATGGGGACCAAGCCAAGTACACCGGGAATTGGCCAAATTAGGAAAGAAGTTCAAAAGTTTAAGGAGGAAGACTCACCAGGAGACCCCAGCCCATGATGAAGGCAACCGGAACGACCACCAAGATGATCCTCAAAAGAGGTGTCCCCGCCCACGCTCCGCCTACACCACGCCCCATATGAATATTCATGCAAAGATATGATTATGTATATGATCTGATGTAATCCTATATCTAAAAACTGTATAAAAGGCTTGCCTTTGTTACGGGAAACTCAGAAATCCATTTTGTGATTTCTCCGACGCGTCGCAATAAAATACCTCCTGCTTATTTGACTTAAGCTGAGTCTCTTAAGCAGTTATTCTCGCCTTTTGGGGCAAAATTCGGCATCATTTCTGGTGACCCAGATGGGACCAGACAGGAGATCCAGGCCTTAAGGGGTCCTCCCGAGCCGGGTCCGGGGCCAGGACCCTGTGGGCGCCCCTGACGAATTTTTGTCAGAAGAGACTCCCCCCCCCGGACCAGCGCTTTTTGGTGGACGAAGGGTTCCCTGCATCTCCTGCTCCAATTAAGAGGTATTTTAATTGTTTATTGGTTTTGGGATAAAGCGCTTTGTTGGGAAATGGGGGTCAGACATGACCGCCCGAAGGGAAAGCCGGGGGACGCCCCGGTAAAGAATCCCAGCTGGGTTAGAGTCCCGGTATTGGTTTTGCTGGGTTAGAGTCCCGGTATTGGTTTTGTGAACGCAAAAAAAAAAAAAAAAAAAAAAAAAAAAAAGAGAAAATGCAGGTTAAAGTCCTGCTGGAAGGAGTATTTGTTTATCTTGGTATCTTTGGTTTGTTTTTATTGTGTGGGAAACTGTTTTAACGTTGTGTTTAATGTTATAATACTGTGAATTAAATTAAGAGTCAAGAACTAAGATTGCTCTCTGAACGGGAGAGAGGTCTGTCAGCCGGTGGTCTTCTTGTGTCTGTTCTATGTGTCTGTTGCAAAATCTTACAGGAAATGTCTTGTCACTCTCTCTGTAATCTTTTAGAAGAGAATAAGTTGATAGACGTCCGGGAAGAAATTTGTCACCCCTGCAATTGTTATACTGTCTACGGTGCCTTGCGATTGCATGAATCTGGCAAACCGGTATCTCACGGTCTGTAGGCGACCTGTCGTGACCAAACCTGGTAAAACAGTCTGTTCTGATATAGACCATAAGGTAGGAACTATTTCATAAAGGTGTGTGGGTATGGGTGAGAGTGAATGAGACGCAGCATCGCTGCGAAGCGAGAGGGAGCCCCACTCCGCATTTCCTGTTCTTAGCGAGAAGCCAGGTCGGAAAAGGACAAAGCGATTGGAAATTGTGTGTATGAAGTGTTAAAATAAATTGGCATACAGTACTTGCGAGAAAGAGACTGATCTGGTTAAACAGACACAGGGAACAGCAATGGGAGGCCAACAGAGTAAGGACATAAATATGAAAACTCCCTTAGGATGTATCCTAAAGCACTGGAAGGACTTGGGAGGGATTCCGGGGGGAAACATAAGTAAAAAGACACTCCTTAAATATTGTACACAGTGGTGGCCGTTGTATAAGTTAGATGACAATGAGAAATGGCCACCGGAGGGAACAACTAATTATAATACTATTTTACAACTGATGCTCTTCCTCCTCCGACTTAATAAATGGGACGAAGTGATGTATGCTGACATGTTCTTTACCCTAAGAAGTAAACCGGAGTGGCAAAAAGAGTGTGGGGTAAACGTAGCACCTCAGGACCCCCTAGTACTAGCCCTGGAAAAGGATAAGAAAGGCTCAAATCCTAAAGAACATTGCTGTGATGCATGTAGCATTGGGCAACAATGTCTTAAGTTAACAAGAAGGGATAGTGGAAAGGAGAGCGAAATAAGCCTGTGGGAATACCATCCATTCGCCCCAGGACGGGAAGGGCCTCTTCCCAGGCGAAAAGAGGAACAAGGGGATCCTAGCCCATTAAAGGAACTGGAACGATGGTGGAAATCTAAGTTTGGGCGCAGCCCTCAGAAACTAGACAATAGTTGGGAGGAGGATAGCCCATTAAAATTGGGGATTGACAAGAGGGAAAGCAGCCCGCAGGGACCAGATAGTCCACAGGGGTCGGGGAGCTACAGGGATGCTGACAGCCCACCCAGACTAGAAGTTGAGAGGGAAGAAGGCAGTCCACATGGAGCAGAGAGCCGAGGGGAGACACACAGCCTGCCCGAACTAAGCCCATGTGGGGATAGTAGCACACCTAGGAATGGAAGTTTAAGGAAATCAGGTTCCTGTAGAATAGAAACCAGCACACCGAGGACTGGAGACAAAAGTAACTCACTGGGAGGCGGCATCTCTAAGTTGAAATATAGTGAGAAGAACGACAATGAGACATGGAAAAGGGAGGCAGAGAACAACTCACAGAAACTGAATATAGTAATTCAGATAGAAGATAAGAGAGATGGGGGAGCAGCAGAGGATGAGGAGGACAGTAGCCCGGAACAGGATAGGCGCCGGCAGATGCGGGAAGAAAGGCGACAGATGCAGAGCAAGAGGCGGTTGGACTGTGTAAACCATGCTAGGGGAGTAGTAGGAAAAGAGTTAACAGAAATAGAAGGCGAAGATGAAGAACAGGGAAAGGGAAAGAGAAAAGAGAAGAGAAAGAATAGGGAAGACATTGAGGCACAGGAAGAAGATCCCGGGGAGGGGACCAGTCACTCGTATTATACCAGATCTGTAGCACGGAGGGAAGCAAAGCAAAGAGAGGAAGGGAACCATACAATAGCTCCTCTCCAACAACTTATGCCAATGGTAGGGGAAAGGACTAGGGTAAAGGTGCCGTTCTCCATGAGTGACCTGAACAATTGGAGGGAGGAGGCAAGGAACTTCAGGAGGAATCCAGAGGGAGTAGCGAAGAGGTTTGAATTAATGGCAAGGAATTTAGATATTGATTGGGAAGATATAGAGGTGATGCTGTCAGAATTGACAGATACAGAAAGGGAACTCGTATTGGAGACAGGAAAACGACATGCTCAAGTATTATCAGGGAGACTAGAAGATAATTTCCCCAGCAGTAAACCAGAATGGGACCCGGGCAACGAAGAGCACTATCAGCGGCTAGTGCAGTATAGAAAACTGATAGCGATGGGCTTGCGTAATGCGATCCCTAAGGCTATCAATTGGTCAATGCTATATGACATCAGGCAGGGAAAGGATGAGACCCCATCAGAATTTTTGGATAGACTTAGGGCAGCGATGAGACAATACACACCCCTGGACCCAGCAACAGAAGAAGGGAAACAACACCTGTTAGGATTAATGATGGGACAGAGTAATCCAGACATCAGGAAGAAATTACAAAAGCTTGAACATCCAGCAAATAAAAACCTGGAGGCATTGCTGAATGAGGCATGGAAGGTATATAATAATAGAGAAGTTGAGGAGAAGAAAAAGGAAGACAGGAGGATAGCTCGAGTAGTGGCTGTAGCAGTGGCAGCTCAGAAGACAGGTTACTCGGAACCTGGAACCAGGGGAAGAGGTAGAGGCAACCCAGTAGGAGGGGGAGGGAGGCTCTAACCCCACCCAACTAGAGTAGGGCCAAATCAATGTGCGTACTGCCTACAGATGGGACACTGGAAGCAAAAATGCCCCCAATTAAGGAAAAGGCTAATGGCCACTACTACTACCACACATCAGGATAGTGAATGAAGGGGACCGGTGGGCCGTACCCTAGCAGACCCACTGGTTAAAATGGAGCTAGGGGAAGGTAAAAAGGAATTGAACTTTTTGATTGATACGGGAGCAACTTTTTCGGTTTTAAATCAGGAATTGGTACCTAAAAGTGATGAATTTGTACAAGTTGTGGGAGCAACAGGCCAACCAGAAAAGGCTTACTTTTTGAAACCCATTAAATACAAAATTGGGAAACAAATGGGAATTCATCAGTTTTTGTATTTACCAAATTCGCCAAAGCCCTTATTGGGAAGAGACCTATTGGAGAACTTGGGAGCCATAATAAAGTTCAACAAAGACAAATTGGAATTTCAAGTAAATGAGGAACAACTGATTACAGCTCTAAGCCTAACAATCAGTTGTGTGGAACCTAAACCTGAGAATCACAATTTCGAGCGAATCCTGAGCGAGACATACCCACTAGTGTGGGCTACTGATATACCTGGAAAATCAAAACAAGCAGCACCGATTTTTGTTGACCTTAAAATTGGGGCAGGACCGGTGGTAAGAAAACAATACCCTCTGAGGATAGAAGACAGGAAGGGGATTGAGCCCATAATCAAAAGGTTTTTGGAACTGGGGTTATTGGTAGAATGCGAATCGGATTTTAATACACCAATCCTGCCAGTAAAGAAACCCAATGGAGCTTATAGAATAGTTCAGGATCTGAGGGCAGTAAACGAAATAACCAAGACATTACATCCGGTAGTTGCTAATCCATACACGCTTTTAACTAGACTGAAGGATAACTTGGCCTGGTTCACAGTATTAGATTTGAAAGACACATTCTTCTGCCTTCCCTTAGCTCCCGAGAGTCAAAAGATTTTTGCCTTTGAGTGGGAATCTGTAGATAGAGGAAGAAAGACCCAACTTACCTGGACGGTATTGCCCCAAGGATGGAGCAATTCCCCCACGATTTTTGGGAATCAGTTAGCCAAAGAATTAGAACAGTGGGAAAGGCCGCTGGGAGATGGCACCCTTCTGCAGTACGTAGACGACCTCCTAATAGCAACAGTGACAGAGGAAGAATGCATTAAATGGACTATTTCCTTGTTAAATTTCCTGGGTTTAAGTGGATATCGAGTCTCTCAACAGAAAGCACAGCTGGTGCAAAAAGAAGTGGTGTACCTGGGATACAAAGTCTCCAGAGGACAGCGATCCCTGGGAGCAGCTAGGAAGGAGGCCATCTGCCAGATGCCTAAACCAGAGACGGTGAGAGATCTGCGCGCCTTCCTGGGGATGACAGGTTGGTGTCGGCTATGGATCTACCAGTACGGGATACTCGCTAAACCACTGTATGATTTGTTGAAGGAAACTAAGGACGTCCTAGTTTGGACTCCCGAGGCAGAAGGGGCCTTCAAGAAGTTGAAGCTGGAACTAATGAGAGCACCAGCCTTAGGTCTCCCAGATGTATCAAAACCATTCTGGCTGTTCTCCCATGAACGACAAGGGATGGCCCTAGGAGTCCTAGCACAGCAGTTGGGACCACACAAGAGAGCTGTGGCCTACTTCTCCAAGCAATTGGATGAAGTAAGTAAAGGATGGCCAGGCTGTCTGAGGGCAGTGGCCACAGTGATAATTAACATAGAGGAGGCCAGGAAGCTCACGTTGGGTCAAAAGGTGACTGTGTTAGTATCTCACACTGTGTCGGCTGTGCTGGAACAGAAAGGCAACCATTGGTTGTCGCCTTCCAGATTCCTAAAATACCAGGCCATCCTGGCTGAATCAGATGACGTAACCATTCAGGTAACTAACATTGTGAACCCAGCTTCATTTCTAGAAGGGAGAGCCCCAGCAGAACCCATCGAACACGACTGCCTGGAAACAATTGAAGCCGTCTACTCCAGTCGCCCGGATCTCAAAGAAGAGCCGCTCGAAGATGCGGACAACTGGTTCTCGGATGGCAGCAGCTTCGTGAAGCGAGGAGTAAGAATGGCTGGCTATGCAGTCACTACTACAGAAAGGGTAATTGAGTCAAACCCCTTGCCTGCAGGGACTTCAGCCCAAAAGGCAGAGCTGATAGCTCTGACTCGAGCCCTGGAATTGGCAGAGAACATGCAAATTAATATATGGACAGACTCTAAGTATGCCTTTTCCATTGTACATGCTCATGGAGCCATCTGGAAAGAAAGAGGACTGTTGACTACACAAGGAAAAACGGTCAAACATGCAGAGGAGGTTCTGCGATTGCTTGAGGCGGTCCAACTCCCAGCACAAGTGGCCATAATGCATTGTAAGGGACATCTGAAAGGTAACACTATTCCAGAAATAGGGAACAGGAAGGCAGATACAGAAGCTAAATTGGCTGCCACAAGAACTAGGGAAGTGGAAATAGTGGCCCTAATACCAGGAGAGCTGGATACCAATATCCAGCCAGATTACCGGGAATCAGATCATAGATGGATTCAAAGAAATAAGGGCAAAATATTAGAAAATGGTTGGGGTCAATTGGAAACAGGACAGTTAGTAGTACCAGGAAACGTGATGTGGCAGTTCGTAAAAGCAGAACATGAGAAGGCCCATTGGGGTCTAGATCCGCTTTACCAATATTTGCAAACCAGGATAGCAGGACCGAAATTATTTACTACTGTAAAACACGTTACATCCCAGTGCGAGCGGTATCTGAAAAACAACCCGAATACGGGAACCAAGGTACACCAAGGAGCCATAAATCGAGGTAAATTCCCAGGTGAAGTATGGCAAATTGATTTTTCTGAACTCCCAAGAAAAGAGGGGTTTTGGTATTTGTTGGTATTAACTGATACATTTTCTGGGTGGCCTGAAGCATTCCCTTGTAGGACAAATAAGGAAAGAGAGGTAACTAAAGTACTGTTGAATGAAATTATTCCACGGTTTGGGGTACCGAAGAGCATTTCTTCAGATAGGGGTACACATTTCTGTGCAAAAGTAGTGAGAGCAATAAGTAAAGCATTACAAATCAAATGGCAATTACACACGCCTTACCGTCCACAGGCCAGTGGGCAAGTGGAAAAGATGAATCATCTTATCAAACAGCAAATTGCCAAAATATGCCAGGAGACTAATTTGCAGTGGTATCAAGCTTTGCCTATTGCTCTGCTGAGGTTGAGAGTCAAACCAAGATCAAAAGAAAAGTTAAGCCCATTTGAAATTTTGCATGGTAGACCTTATGCTATGCAAGTTGTAAATGGGGATGCCATAGACCAAATCGGTAATCAATACATTTACGATTATGTAATTACGGTGGGGAAACAGTTTGATAAAAATGCTACTGTGATGATAGAGCACCAACCTAAACAACCTGATTGCAAATTGCATCCGTTTAATCCCGGTGATTGGGTGTATGTTAAGAATCTTTTAGGAAAACCCCTGCAAGAGAAGTGGGAGGGACCTTTCCAAGTGCTGCTGACTACCTTCACCGCGGTTCGGATCAAGGAACGACCTACGTGGATCCATTATTCACGGGTCAAGAAAGCTCCGGAGAACAAACAAGAGGAGCAGACGTCATGATCCTGACTCCACCTCAAACCTTTACAACTCTGATCATCGGACTCTCGATAAGTATAGCTCTTCCCCAAGACTCGGCCCCAATAGACCCATGGTCTAATGCACACCAGTGTATCCACCCGGAGTTGGGAATGAGGGGACGACCCTATTTCGAGGTTTATGCCTTACATAACAATCAGCCATACGCGAGTGAAGTATGGGATCAGTCCTCCATGGTAGCATACGAGGGAGACCAAATCCAAATTGGGTGTCGAGAGCTTGACCCAGTAGAAGGAAAAACAAGGCGGCTAGTACTAACAATTCAACCCTTGATGCCAGCCTCTGAACATAACCTAATTACCTTCAGTCCAGTGAAAATGGGCAAGCCCACTGTCTGGATCCAGCAAAAGGGCCCAATTTCATGTCAGTGGAGTGACTTCAGGGAAGATCCACCCGGATCACAACCCCGAAACTCGGTGATTTATAGAGAAGATTCGCTTGGGGAACTACATCCTCAAAACATAACCTTTGGCCCTCACCCCCTTCTCTCTCCTGCGGGAAAGATTGTAGCATCTAGTGGTCCTGAGGAAGGGAAAGCACAGTGTGAGATGGCATTTAGATTGGATCAGTCGATGACGTTCACATGTGAAAGGGAGTTGAAAACGCTGGAACGGGGTTTTAGCTTCCCTGGGCGTGCTGTCGAATATAAGGTGGAATTACCGGGAGACGTGATCCCATTGTATCCAGATCTAGACTTGCCCCAAGAAACCACTCTACCGGTGGAATGTAAAGTAGTACATAACCTAACCTTTATAGGGCCTCAGGTGATAAGAAAATCCAACGAACTAAAATTATTGTTAGACCCCACTTATTCCCTGAAAAAGGTGCAGATGAACATTCACGCCGATATTACGTATTTGCAGAAGGATTGCCGACCATTTATACAGCAAAGCCTTAAGGGATGGAATGCATGGCTAGCGACAAGGTCTCATCACAGAAGAGCAAAAAGAGATCTAAGTGGGTGGATTGGCACCGGATTTGGTATAGTAAGCACGATAGATCAAGAGGTATTAGTGAACAAATTAAGTACCGTCACGTCGAACTTAGGAAAGCTTAAGATGCCCCTCAGTTCATCCATGCTTACATTAGCTGAAACACAATCGCTAGTAGTAAAATTACTAACCATGGTAGCAAACCATACTGCAGAGGATTTTGTGAAGCTCGCTGACTACACAGGGGAACTTAGCAAAGACATTGCACTCGCTATCCAATGCTCTCAGATGCAACAATGGGTACAATCAGTAGCGGCAGGAATAATGAGAGAAGGAACGTCAGGTATATTACCTCAAGAAATAAGGGAAACAATATTAAAGGACAATCATACTACACAATTTGAGAAGGACCACCAAGCTTGGTGGCAATTAGTGAACTTCACTTATGAGCCTCAACAAGAACACATTGAAGCTTATGTCCTCACCATTAGTGTGGCAGAGGAAAGAGCTATCTTTCCTATCCTCACTCTAGGGACAATACATCAAGATGTCATTGTCAGGCCAATAGACCATAATATCTGGGCCAGTTATGATTATACCAAAAATAGGTGGCAATCGGTTAGCACAGAAGCATGTATTCCTAGAGGACAACTAGGCTATGTTTGCGAAAATGCTGTGGTAGAAGCAGAAGATTTATGCTTAGATGCCGAAAATAGTGTATGTACCTTAGAAATGCTTCCGCATAATAGAACACAATCACAAGTTTACTATATAGGGAATGGGTGTGCTTGCGTGAGGACAGCTTGTGACAATGTCACTATAGATAATTGCCAAGAAGAGACTAACAATACTAACTTCTGTGTATGCAACTTCACCAAGATCGTAGGTTGTGATATTCATTATACTGTCCCAATAACTACTCAACAGCTAATTAACGCAGATTTTAACCTATATCAAGAGATACCGAAATTACAAATAGGGATGGATGTCAAGATTCTTAAAGCAATGCTCGCACATCCTAAAGTAAAGGAATTGGTGCAAAAGGTGAATCAAACGACTAAACGAATGGTATGGCAGGTAGAACATAATTCAGAAAAAATAAAGAATGTCCTGGCCAAAGTAGAACAAGTAGGCCAGCATCATTGGTGGGATATCTTTATAGGATACTCCCCAACAGCTACACAGGTCTTCAACTACCTGGTGCACCCAATGCTAATAGTAATTGTAGTTCTGTTACTATTAACTCTCACAAATATTTGTATGTGGTGGAGACTAAGAATCATAATGAAAAGGACCCAAATGGTTTGGGCTATGGTATGAGCGTATCAGCGCCCTATAGGATTAGAATTTGACTAAAGAATTCGTAAGTTATAAGAAAAAGGGGGGAAATGAAGCCCCAAAACAGATAGCCTTCAAGAAATAATGAGTTAAAACATAAAACAGATAGCCTTCAAGAAATAATGAGTTAAAACATAGAATGTGAGGCATTTGAAGAAAGCATAGCATTTAGGAAACACATAGAGCAATAAATCGGCTAAAGCATAGAACACAATGACAGGAAAGAGAGATAGGGATAGGGGAACTGATGGGCTAAGCATGTTCAGAGCCAACAATGTCAAACTGACCCTAGGAGCCTTGCCAAGCCATGGGGACCAAGCCAAGTACACCGGGAATTGGCCAAATTAGGAAAGAAGTTCAAAAGTTTAAGGAGGAAGACTCACCAGGAGACCCCAGCCCATGATGAAGGCAACCGGAACGACCACCAAGATGATCCTCAAAAGAGGTGTCCCCGCCCACGCTCCGCCTACACCACGCCCCATATGAATATTCATGCAAAGATATGATTATGTATATGATCTGATGTAATCCTATATCTAAAAACTGTATAAAAGGCTTGCCTTTGTTACGGGAAACTCAGAAATCTATTTTGTGATTTCTCCGACGCGTCGCAATAAAATACCTCCTGCTTATTTGACTTAAGCTGAGTCTCTTAAGCAGTTATTCTCGCCTTTTGGGGCAAAATTCGGCATCACAACAAAGCAACTAAATGCTTATGTATAATAAAAAGCTTGATGCACTGGTACCAGACAAAAATTATGTAGCAGACACCGGTGAAATACCTCTCTGCAGACGACCACAAGAAGGACAGGAAGCCAATGACCACCTGGAAAGATTATTAAATTGCTGATCCCATCTTACTGATATTTGCTTATTCAGACTAACACAAGCACAGCGGAAAATGCTTTGTAGGCTTAAAAACAGTATATATACTCTGGTGAACTTGCAGTGGCATGTGCCATTAGTGGAGCGGTGACTCCCCAGCCACCCAGCTCTGCTTGCTTGCTTTTTTTAAAATAAAACATATAAAAATGAAATTTGGTTTGGCTATCGATATTTTATATCAGTGAGCAGTCGTTTCTCACATGTATAAAAGCTGCAGAGAAAACCACCAAAACCCTAAGACCCTGGACTGCACTGTGGCAGGACCTTTCACCCCTTGAGACAGCAAAAATTTCTCTCCCCGTCATATATGGCTCAAGTCAGGCCAGAATGGTTTGTCATTTGATGAATTATCTCAGCTGAAAACCTTAGACAGGAATAAACATCCTGTCTTGAATGGTGAGAAAGGATGAACCAAAAATAAGTGACTGACAGAACACAAGCACTTCTGCAACTATAAAAGGCCACTATGATTTTCATGAAATCAGAAATCTCTTATACACTCTCTGGGTGTGTGGAGAGTTCTCCTCAACATGGAGATGTTCACATCTAGTTACTTCCCCAAGGACTGATGTTGGAACCCAGGGCACAGGGAATATTTCTCTGTCTGCTCTGAAGGGTCCTGACCCCCAGAGAAGCACTGCCTTTGACCTTCGCTCATGGACAGGGCTTCCAAGACTTCAGGATAGACTAGAGTCTACAAGAGTGTGAAATAGATAATAGAGAATAGTGTAGTTTGCCACAAGGTGAGAAATTTAGATTTTGGGATTTTTGAATATGGAAATAGATAGGAAGCAAGATGGAGGATTTCGGGTGTTGTCTCAGGCTTCTTCTTATTCTTCTTCATCTACTCAGTTTTCTGCAGTGTTGATGGCACAGAATGATTGGGTAAGGAAAGCTGCAGTGCAGAGGTTACGTGGACAGACAAGGGATGAGTTATTGGTAGAAAGGTGGAAATAAAGTACATTTTAAGAGTCAACTGGACAAAACAGCTTTAAAAGACCTTGAAACTGTACATCTTGTAGCCATTTTGCAGTGTTTTCCTGTGTGCTAAGTCTGGTATAGACGATGTGCCAGAACTTTTGATAACAATAAACATCAACCTGAAGACCGAAAAAGTCCCATGCGTCTCTCTATCCTGGCACAGAACTGTTACAGAAGGGTTTCCCCCATCAGGGGAGCCCCCTGTGAGGCCCAATGAGAGAGGCAAAAACCCATAGATTGAGAGGAATTAGGAGATTCTCTGCATACCACTATCATTCGTTGGTGACATTGACTCTTAATCTATACTATTTCTTCACTAGCTGTAACATGGGTACCTTTATTATAGTGCACTGTATCTACTAGTAGTTCTTTTCTTTATCCTGTGTAGTAAGTAGTCTGTTTAAAATCCTATGTCTGTTTTCCTTGGTCTACTCAATAAATAATTCATATAGTAATAGGCCTGATCAGTCATTATTAAGAACTTTTGAGGGAGAGTGGGTTTTGGGTTGCTGGCTGCCTCAATAAAGCTGCTGTCTATAGCCAGAAACTTGTCAAAGGCAGGGATTTGTCTAAACTCTCCCCTCCTCCCCTTCATAACATGCAACATGCCTGTTTGTCCTGGGGTGACGTGATGATGCTTGTATCCCCATTCATCTGTTCTGTGCCTTTAAGACTGGCTCTGAAGAGTGGAAGTTTTGTTTGGGTTTCTCTTATCAGGGACACAGAGACAGCAGTACATAGGGCTGTTTTTCACTTCTTGCTTTCAGCTTGCTGCTTTGTTTGCTTGCTCTTCTGCTCTTGCTTCTCCTCCCGCTTTTGCTTCTGTTTATTAGCTAGTTCTAGCTAAACAGTCCAAATTCCTTCCCGGACTGTTTCTCCTCTCCTGTTCCTGTGACCATCTCGAACCTGCTCCGGACTGGGACCTGGGAACACCGAAGGTTGGCTGCAGCAGCTGCCCAGCGCCGGAGGGACTGAGAACAGAGTAACCACCCCCGAAAGAGACTTTCTGATTTTGTCATCTTTCTCAGAGCGGTGTCATCGGGTATTGTTCATTTTGAGTGCTGGGGGGTGCTGTGCCTGAAATAAACAGGTTCTTTCCACCTCTCTCCAAGGAATTTTTTCCCGAACCGGTTGGGGGGAGGGGCCGTGTGGGTTTTGCTTTCTGGAGGGGCCCGCCTTTGCAGATTCTTTAACAAATTTGCCCTAAACCAGGACACTGTTGAAGATAAAGTGACTCAGATCTAGGCTGGGGAAGAGTATATTCACAGAGGGATCCAGCTTAGCACCTTCAGAGTAGAGACCATAGCCTGAGGGCTATCACCTGCTAGGTTCAAATAGACCTTCACACCAAAGGTGGGGGGAAGGAAAAGTTTTGGGTGTGTGGAGAAAAAGCCTCTGGTCAGAGGCAGTTAACACTCATCCTCCACTGTGCAGACCAGCTCAGCTGTGGGGCCCATTCACTCCAGGATGGTCACATCCACGTTGTGAAAAATGCATATTATATGATTGGCTCTCCACAAATATTAAAATAAATACTATACATGTTATGTTGGAAAGTTATGCTGTATTAATCTCTTTTAAGTAGTGTGATAGATATAGTTTTTAGACTATAGCATAATATTAAAATAGAAACTGAAATAAACAAAAAGGGCCGGGAGACTTCTTCTCCTGTGTAATGCCTTTATTAAAAAGTTATCAGCTCAGGATTGGGGGGCTCGACGGGTCTGCAGCGTCCGTCGTCTCCCAGGGGGACTCAGAGGAGGAGGATATGCACAGCTCTGTCCACCAGGGGCAGAGCTGGGGATCAGATCCTCTTGGGAGCCTTTAGGGCCTCCTGATCCCATCAGATGGTGCCCCTCCCACTCTGTCAGCTTGGTCTCACCGCCGGGGTCAACTCCCTTGGTCAGGGCGAGAGGGTCCGAAGGTGTTCCGTGTCTCTGCAGGCTCAGCACTCGGTTCCTCACGTCCAGACATCACTCCAGTCTCTCAACTCTTAGGTGGCTCGTTGTTTTTGGGGTTTCTCCATGAGTTTGGAGATGGGGGTCCCACAAAGCATTCTGGTCTTGCGAGTCACTTTGCATAACCCCCCCTACCTTCTCAGGTGTCTTCCCTATTCTGAGAAAGGTAAAACTTAGCTTCAGGCAAGGTCCCCACCCAGGAGAAGGGCCATTACCTCGCCCCAGCCAGGGCTTTTACTAATACAAAAACAACCATTAACGACAACGACCCGTGATTACAATAACAAGGGCAGCAGCCCAGCAGTAGTGGTAACTTTTTCTCACAGAAAAAAATATTAACCAAATTTTTGTTCATAACAGTCCCCCCTCTTTTTCTTTGATCGAGCTTAAATTCTAAGCTCGCATCAACTCCCAATTTTTTGTTTTGAATCTACTATAAATCCCTTGTGCCATTTGGTAATCATGGTTACTTAACCTTGTTACTTTCCTTGGTTTCTTCAGGTTGGTCTGCACGGCCAGTACTATTTTACTAAAACAGATAAATAAGCATAGTAAAAAGAGCAATCCTCCAAGTATACACACACTGAGAAAAACTACCTTCTCCCATACATCCTTTTTGAAAATTTTTAGGTTCTCCCACCCACTGGGATCAAGTGTAGGAGTTTGATCTTCATTATTTACACATGCTAACCTTTTTATTTCGTTTGAAATGTTCCTAATAATTGAGTTCCTACTTTTTTTAATACTGCCTGGAGCCGGATAACTTTGTTTAACATAGATATTGGGATCCGAATTTGGCTTTTACAATTTTGGATTTTCTCAATTCCTATTTCACTTTGCCTCTTCTGTTTAATTTCTCCAAAATCATTATATATAGGAACTCCCAAACTTGATCCAGTTTCTTTGGGTAATAAGAAAATTGGTTCTATCACTCTAGCGGCCCAGCTGCCAGACGAGATCAAATCTAGGGGTTTAAGGCTCCCCTGAAATGTGTTCCAAAAGGGGTTTATCTCTTTCCCAGTATACTCATATAGATACTTGTAATAAACAATTTTTCTTACCATTTTCACCATTTCTTTGCTTTTTACTAGATCTGCTGAGCTTGTTTCAGCAGCATCCCATTCAAAGCACAACCAGGCTTCCCCTATAGGGCACTCTCCTAGGAGTGGCTGCCTAAAAGTGGCAGTATCGTATACTATCCAATACACTCTCTTATTTTTCTGATAAAGGACCAATTGGGAGGGGTTAACACAATCAGGGTTAGAACTGATGTGGACTCTCGACAAGGAGCTCACTTCCTCCTCACAGAGGGGTTGGTAGCATTCATTGCACGGCTCAGCTGGGCTCCCCAGAGCACCACCAGCAATCAGAGCCATCAGCACTACCCTTCCCAAGAGTCCGGTATGGGTCATCTCACACAGCCTGCCCACACGGCCTTGCGTCTTGGGGGACTTTACTGAGGAAAAGCTTCCAAGCTCTTCAGAGTCCCTTCTACCCGTTTCTCTGGTTAAACCTCTCTTGGTCTGTTCCCTACCAATTTTGGTTTCCCCTCCCAGGGGAGTGTTCTGTAGAGGATTAACCTGGAGTCTTTAGAAATAAATTGGGGAGTTAACCAGAATTACTTATTTACAGTCTTAAACTTTTTACCAGCATAATTTACACAGAACAGTCTTGAAACATTTTAAGCAACATTAGAACTCTTAACAAACAATTTTTTCCCACACAGTTCAGTCTTTTTGACTCTTCCTTCTGAGAGTCAACTTTAAATCCTTTGGTCCTTTTACCACAGTGTACTCAGGTGATTTAGCTTGTGGAGCAGATGAATCTCGTCCAGCGCCGGGGGGTGAGAGTGGTGTAGACTCTGGTCCAATGCCAGAGGGGGAAGCTGATGTTGGATCCAGTCCTGTATCTGGGGGTGAGACTGGCCCTTTTATTCTTGTGATATGAGTCCAACCTTTTTCTTTGGTCCGCACAGCTGAATTTGTGATCAGGAGCACCTGGAAGGGGCCTTCAAATTTAGGCATTAATGTTCCCGTAGTCCATGATTTTATCAAAACCCAATCTCCTGGACTAATGTTGTGAACTTTTGTGTCGAGAGGGGAAGTTTGAGGAAGGTATCCTTTCTTTCTAAGTCCCTCCAGAGTTCTTCCAATTATTTCTAAATACTTTCTGGTAGCTTCTTCCCCTTCCAGATAGTCTCCTGTGCTATAAGGTGTTAACAAGAATGGCAGCCCAAACATCATTTCAGAAGGTGAAATTCTTATGTCAGCCCGAGGTCTTGTTCTGATGCGCAATAGCGCTAGGGGCAAACACTTCAGCCAATTCATCTTTGTTTCCTCAATCAATTTAGTTAATACATTTTTGAGAGTTTTGTTCATTCGCTCCACCCTCCCAGAACTCGGGGGGTGCCACGGAGTATGCAACCTCCATTTCATTCCTAAAGCCTCAATTATATTTTGTAATGTTTGGGACACAAAATGTGGACCTCGGTCTGAGTCTATGGTGTTCACAATACCATATCTGGGGATAATATTCTCTAGGATTGCTTTTGCCACGACTTGAGCTGTTTCCCTCCTGGTTGGGAAGGCTTCTACCCAGTGTGTGAGATGATCAACTATAACCAGTAAATATCTGTATCCTTGCACTGGGGGCATTTCAGTGAAATCTATCTGTATGCTTTGGAAGGGTCTCAAGGCTAATTCCCTTCCTCCAGGTGCTACTTTTCTCATAACTTTCTGGTTCACTTTTTGACAAATGATACACCCTCTGGTAATAGCTTTAGCCAGGCTATATACCCCGATGCATAGGTTATTTCTTAGGAAATGATCACATAGTCCTTGGACTCCCCAGTGAGTTAATTTATGTAGTTCTGTTAGCACTGTCTGAGCCAGTGCTTTATTCAAAAACACCCGTCCATCTGAGGTTAACCACTCTCCCTGTTGTCCTTGATGTAACTTTAAATCTTTTATTGCTTCTAATTCTTCACTAAATATAGGTTCCTCCCCTTTTTCAGGTGTCGTTTTTGTCTTCAAAATTTTTACTGGGTCCCCTGGTTCTAGAGCTGCTTCTTTGGCTATCTGATCAGCCAGTCGGTTTCCTTTAACTTCTAAACTGTCTCCTCTTTGGTGCCCCTTTATATGGACCACTGCTATTTCTATAGGTTTTTGTAGGGCCTCTAGTACTGATCGGACTAGGTTCTCATGGGCTAAGCTCTTTCCCTTTGAACTTAAATACCCACGTTCCTCCCATATTTTCCCAAATGTATGAACTGTGCCATATGCATATTGGGAGTCCGTATAAATGGTTCCCCGGTCCCCCTCCAGTAAGTCCAGTCCCCTTTTCAGGGCATATATTTCACAACTTTGGGCTGACCAGCTTGGGGAAAGTTTCCCTTTTTCTGCAATTTGTAATGTTTCTCCATCTATAATGGCATAACCTGAAGCTCTTTTTCCATTTACTACCCTCGAAGAGCCATCTATGAATAAGCTTCTTCCAGTTGCTAGAGGCTGATCTTCCAAATCTTCTCTTACTTTTGTTTGGAGATAAACCAATTCTAGACAATCATGTTCTAAATTCTCTATAGGCTCTCCCATTAGGAATTGTGCTGGATTGAGGGCATTTGATGTGATAAATTCTAAGTCCTCTGTATTCATTAGTATTATCTCATATCTTAATATTCTAGCATCGGTTAACCACTGCGGAGCTCTCTGTCTCAGTACTGCCTTAAGATCATGAGGAGTATGCACTTTAATTTTTCCCTGTAAGGTCAATTTTTGAGTCTCCTCTATCAGGATTGCAGTTGCTGCTACTGCCTGTATACAAACTGGCCAGCCTCTAGCCACTGGATCTAACAATTTGGAGATGTATGCCACGGGTTTCCTGCACCCTCCACACTCTTGAGTTAATACTCCATAGGCTATACCTCCTTCTGCACTCACAAACAGGTCAAAGCCCTTCCTGAGGTCTGGTAAGCTTAGGACCGGGGCAGAAGACAATTTGTTTTTTAAGTTTTCCAATTGTTGATCATCTTCAGCTGTCCAAATTAGGGGTTCTGGATCTACTAGTTTATTATACAGACATTTCACACTCTGTGTGTATTGATCCAACCATAACTTACAATACCTGAACAAGCCCAGGAGTTTTCTCACATCTCTTTTCGTTTTTGGGGCCGGGAGAGCTAAAATACCTGAAATCCTGTCAGGGCTTAGCTTCTTATACCCGCCCCCCTATTATGTGCCCCAAGTATGTTACTTCTGATTGCACAAATTGTAGTTTCCCTTGGGAAACTTTTAGTCCTTTCTCCCCCAGAAAATTCAAAAGTTTAATACTAGTTTGTCTGACCTGATCTTTTTCCTTTCCTGATACCATCAGGTCATCAACATACTGCAGGATCTGCACTTCTTGTTCAGGGACAAATTGTTCCAACAAACTCTCTAAAGCTTGTCCAAAGAGATTGGGGGATTCAGTGAACCCCTGTGGTAATCGGGTCCACCTTAGCTGTTGTCTTCTTTTCGTACTCGGGTCCTCCCATTCAAAGGCAAACCAATCCCTACATTCTGTTGCCAGAGGACACGCCCAGAAAGCATCCTTCAAATCTATGACAGTGAACCAAGCATGTTCTCTTGGAATTCTGCTTAGGAGACTATATGGGTTGGGCACAACTGGATGTCTGGCAATGGTTCTTTTGTTGACTTCCCTCAAATCTTGTTCCAGCCTATATTTCCCTTCACCCTTTTTAACTGCCAGTATAGGGGTATTATGTGGTGACATGCAGGGTTCTAAAATTCCCTCCTGCAACAGTTGCTCAATGACTATAGCAAGCCCCTTCTTTCCTTCTAGGGAAATCGGATACTGTTTAACCCGTATGGGTGAGGTATCATCCTTCATTTTTATTGTTATCGGTGGAATGTCTAATAAGCCTCTCTTTCCCCCCTCAGCCCATACCTCAGGATTTATTTCTGCAACATCTCCTTGAGACAGCTTCATCACTTGTACTACCATCCTCCCTTCCCTTGGAACAATCCCAACCCCCAAATGGACTTGCAGATCCCTTCCTAACAAACTTTTTTCTAAGTTAGGCAGATAAAGAAAATTAGCTTTACATTCCCTTGAGTTTCCAATTATTTTCACTTCTTCAATCACCGATGCTCTAAATGGTCTCCCCTCTGCACCCAATACTTCACAAAATTGTCTCCCAATTTCCATACCTTGTGGTATTTTGTTGAGACAGGACTTATCTGCCCCTGTATCAACCAAAAATTCAAATTCCTCATTTAGGGGTCCCACTTCAAAATTTACCAAGGGCTCTTCTAGATGTTTCATCGGGTCCCCTATAGTAAAAAGCCCTTGACACCCCTAGTCCTCCCCCTTAAGAATCCTTCCTAAATTGTCCTGTTCCTTGGCTATTGCCTCATCGAGACTGAGCTTTTTACAAAACCTCCTGATGTGTCCTGCCTCCCCACAGTAATAACACGATCGTCCTCTCAAAGGGACTTCTTGAGGTCTCTCAACCCTTCGTGCACCAGTCAGTACTGGCCTACCTCTGCCTCCCCCTGATGGTGGACCCGCCCCCCCTGCACTTTCTCTAGCTACTGCAACCATGATCTTAGCCTTGGCCTTTGCTTTATCTTCCTCCCTCCTTAAATACACCTGCAATGCCTCTTTTAATAACTCATTAATGTCCTTCTCTTGCCAATCTTCCATCTTTTCCAGTTTTCTCCGTATATCAGGCCAAGATTTGGTAACAAATTGGACTTTTAGTAGCATTTGACCTTCCGGGGTGTCTGGGTCTATTCTAGAGTACAACTGGAAATTCCGCCTTAGGCGATTAAGCCAGGCAGCAGGAGCTTCATCTTTCTCCTGTGTACCCTCAAATGCCAATTGGGTATTAGTTCCTTTGGGAACTGACTCTTTGATCCCCCGTATTATCAAAGACCTATATTCCCTCATGGCCTTCCTCCCCTCCTCCTGATTAGGGTTCCAGTTGGGCTCTGTTAGTGGCAATTTCTGTTCACCTGTTGGCACCTGGGGTCCTGGACTGTTATCTTTCTCCCATATTCTTATGCCAGCCGCCCTTATCATCTGGACCTCTTCTGGGGAAAATAATATACTCAGGATGGAATTCATGTCCCCCCAAGTGTAGATATTTGGACCTAGAAATTGATCCACTTGGTTGGCTATGCCCACTGGGTCCTCAACTAAATGCCCCAACTCTTTCTTGAATCCTCTCACCTCAGAAGCAGTTAGGGGAGCATTCACAAAGCCAACACCTCCTGCTACTCCTCCCATAGGAACCTCTCTGAGGGGAAAGAGTCTCTCTGCCTTGGAGGTCTTGGATCTGGTGCTACAGTACGGCCCATCTTCAGATGCCAAACTACTTCGAGGGTTCTCTGGGTTACCCTGAATGTTCTGCCCATCAGCAGGTGTATTTGCTGATAGCTGTTTACTGGGCGGGGAGGCATTTGTGTCCCAACTAGGAGGAGGTAAAGGGACAGCAATAGGAGGGGGAGAGGGACCTGAGTAGATATTAAGCGGAGCTGGAGAAGGGGTGGAGAATGCAGCAGATGGAGTAGGCACTTGTGGTGGTGCAGAAGGAACTGGAGGAGATACTGGGTTCATCATAGCGGAAGCTGAAGAGGTAGAAGGAGGAGTTTGAGCAGATGGTAATGAGATGGCAGCCGGGGGAGGAACCGGACCTGCCATTTGAGGTGCTTGAAGAAGAGGATTATAAGGTGGAGGGGCAGAAGGAGGCAAATATTCCAGGGGGTCCCATCTTTTACTAGTTCTATCATCCCCTCCTTCATTCCCCTCTTTCTTACTTTGTACCTTACAAATTCGCACCCCTTCATCCCCAACAGCGCTCTTTAACCAGCAAGCCACATGCAATAATTGCTCAGGATCAGTATCTCTTCGAGCTGTCAGATGATTATTTAACTGTTGGCACATCCACTTATCCTTTGTCCCACACCAAGGCCATCCTCCTTGCAACTCTAATTCTGGCCACGCTTCCATACAATAATGGATCATTTTCACTTTATCTAATCCCTCCGTGGCCTCTATAGAATCCCATTTTACTAACAGTTCTCCTAAGGGACTACTAGGAGATATATCTCTCAGTCTCTTGCCAGTCTTTTTACTATTACAACCTCCCATTTTTCAAGTCTCAATAAAAAATCCCGAAGGTGCCTCTACTGACCGGGAATTTAAAAAAAAAACCCCTTCTTTGAGGAGCTCCAGCCTCATCCACTGAACTTCAAATTTCTGCCTGATGCTCAGGACTTTATACTGAAACAACTGCCCAATCTCTTGATTGCCCAACTTCCCAGCGTCAGGTCTTACATCTATCAGGACTTAAAAGCAAACCGCAGCCTCCTTCGCTGGGGTTTGTGCCTGACTCCCTTTGTCAGGACTTACTTTGCCTGCAGGGCTTGTGAAACACCCGAATCCTTCTCGGGACTGACAAATCTTACTCGAATCCTTCTCGAGACTTACAAAAGTGCCTGACCTCCCTTTGTCAGGACTTTGGGGTGCGTGCCACTCATACACAGTAATTCACTCCGCACGCCCGGAGTGGGGGGTCCCTTTATTCCCCCTTGGGAGATGACTTCATTCACGCTAATTCCACTCGTGTCCCCCTGTTCCTGGCTGGTTTTCTCACAAAAAAGCCGGAACCGCAGTACTGAGGGGTCCACTCTCGCTTTGAAGGTCCGGCTGCCGGCCCTCATCTCACTCACACACACATGCGCAGGTCTCCCACTCCCGCCACCGAGTTTCTCACCAGTCCGGTGCTCCGGTGCTCCTCTGCATCGCTGTCCTGAGCTGATCCCTCTGGTCCTGGTAGCCAGCTGTCCTCTGAAGATCCAAGATGGCCAGTCCTGAGTCCTCTTGCAGCGTGGCTATTCCGGACGAGAGCCCCCAGCTGAAATAAACAAAAAGGGCCAGGAGACTTCTCCTCCTGTGTAATGCCTTTATTAAAAAGTTATCAGCTCAGGATTGGGCGGCTCGACGGGTCTGCAGCGTCCGTCGTCTCCCAGGGGGACTCAGAGGAGGAGGATATGCACAGCTCTGTCCACCAGGGGCAGAGCTGGTGATCAGATCCTCTTGGGAGCCTTTAGGGCCTCCTGATCCCATCAGATGGTGCCCCTCCCACTCTGTCAGCTTGGTCTCACCGCCGGGGTCAACTCCCTTGGTCAGGGCGAGAGGGTCCGAAGGTGTTCCGTGTCTCTGCAGGCTCAGCACTCGGTTCCTCACGTCCAGACATCACTCCAGTCTCTCAACTCTTAGGTGGCTCGTTGTTTTTGGGGTTTCTCCATGAGTTTGGAGATGGGGGTCCCACAAAGCATTCTGGTCTTGCGAGTCACTTTGCATAACCCCCCCCGAGACGGAGTGGGGATCCATTCTGAATTAGGTGAAGTGCCTGGGAGAGGTGAGAGGTCTGTAGGGCCAAAGCTGAAGGAAAGGCCGCATTCCAGAGACAGCAAGGAGACAGAGAAAGAAAAACAGAAATTACCGCAAGGTCGATCTGCCCCAGACCTAGGAATTCCTCTGATAAAGAAGAACTAGTGCTAAATGTCACGCGGAATGAATATGTATGAACTTATTGTGACACTGTATGCATATGCATTTGGGAGGGGGATAAAAGACAACCTGAGGTCTTCAGAGGTACGCATGCCTAGTTGGGGGACTTGCGTCCGGCGCGCGCCATAAATAAACATACCGGGCTTTACAACTTTTATAAAGTTGTGAGGTTTCTTCTTTTCTCCGCAAAACATTATGGCGAGCCAGCCAGGGGATTCATGGAGTTCTCTGTCCCCGCAGGGGCAGGGGGGATAGACGGACCTCCAAGGCGCGCCCTAGGATTTTTTCCTGGTGGGGCTCTGCTCGTCTCAACTTGCCACCTGCGAGGACAGACAAGGACCTGCTGGCCTGCGGAGGAAGATACAGTATGTACTGAGGGGCCCCTGGGGAAGGGAAAGGAGAGCAAGGGAGTAAACCACCCAAAAGACGTCTGGGTTCAGCTGATAGAGCAGCTGTATTAGAGACGGGGTTCATCGTTCTGATAGAGCAGACCGCTAGTGGCTCTGGGGGTGAGCCGGGTGAACCCGTGTATGTGTGGGTTGGGGGTTCATAGTTTTGATAGAGCAGAACTGTTGAGCCCGTGTGTGCTTTGTTTGTGTGTGTGTGATGTCCGGACACTGTGTTGCTGTATGGTTAATGTGTGCATTGTGTGGTCGGTGCACTGTGTTTCTAATCGTGCAAGTATATAAGTGTATGGTGTATAAAAGGAATAAATCTACAGTGTGGGGGGGTCAGTACTACCCGTGTTTGAAGCAGCCGAGTGAGGCCTGAGGCGTCGGCTGCAGCAGGCTGCAGGGGCAGGGACAGAAGTGCCCTGCAGAGAAGCGAGTGGAAGAATGTCAGTGATGGTATTTATCGTGTTTAAATGTAGTGATTTGTGTAGATCTGGTACATTTTAACCGTGAGTATGAGTATGAGCTCAGAGAGTTCCTTTGCCTTGGATGTTTGATTTTGATTGTGTCCAAGAAAATTGATGTGAGTAAATGCTGAATTATGGTATGCTATGTTGTGTTGAGAAAAGCGAGCACTTTGAGAGATATGCCCTTTCCCAGTGGTTTTGTGTGGTGATTTTCTTCCTCTGCATTGTGGTAATTTGATTCTCAGATTGTATAGTAGTGTTTGTGGATATTTTAAGATTTTGTTGCAACAAGAGTGGCATTTTACATAGGAGAACTATAGTACGGTGATTTATGCTTAATTACGATAGAGTTAAAGGAATTCCAAGAATTCCCTCCCCCTCACAGCAATTCAAGCCTTGGCTCTAGCGAATTTGAGATAAAGGGGGGGTGCGGGTGCGAGTGTTTGTGTCTGTGGGCATATCAGAGTTTTGGCTGTGACTAGCACAGCCTTTTTGCAAAGCAGTAAAACAAGTGTAAATAGACACAGGGCTTAATTAGATTGTGCAAGAAGAGAACTAGAAAAGACTGATATTTTGTTTGATCAGAATATAGTGTCTATATCACGTTTTTGATTAGCATGCTGTGTGAGGTGACAGTGGCTGTCCCCTGGGCACAGGGACAGCTCTGGCTGCCCCGTCTCCCCAGGGAACACGGGAATGGCCTGTGAGAAAAAGCTGGATGTGCAGTTATTATTGCAGTGCGGTGCTTATGAGAAACACTGGTTTTGCTGTTCTAATAAGTGTCAGGGCACATGTAAATTAGAAGTTTCTGGTCAAGCGGATTCAGAACCTAAGGTCTTAGAACTTGTGTGTGGGAACCACATCTGATACCTGCCACCTGGAGCTGTGTGTATAGGAGGAAAGTTGAGAAACTACTGTGAAGGTCTGTAAAAAGGTTTGAGTGGAAGCGAGATAGGGCAAGGAGAAATAAATAATGAGAACTGACCAGAGCAAAGAGGTTCCTAAATTAGCCCCTTTTGGGAGGGGCTCACTGGGAGAAGGCTGCCAGTAGGAGCAGCTCAGAAAATAAAAAGATTTATAATACTTCATTGCTGTTAGTACTGTTTTAAAATAGGAGGATAAATGGGATAGAGTTTTGTATGCTGAAATGTCTTTGTGTTTTAAGAAATCACCCAGATTTCTTGAAAAGGGAAAACAAGGCAAAGAGAAAACAAATCAAACATGTTGTTCAGCATGCAGCATAAGATAGCAACGTATGAAATCAGGCAAGGATTATCGTGCTGAAATGCAAAGCAATCACAGTTCACAAAATGAGTACATATGATTTGCTAAAGGCTCCTCCCAAGGTAAGGGAGGAAGGGTAAAGATGACCTCCCCAAAAGGGAAGAATTTTTGTTGACACAAGGGCCATGTATTCAGTTTTAAATAAAACTTTAGTACCTGTGGAGAATGTTTATGTTGCAGTGTGGGGAACAACTGAACAACTGGCCAGTCTGAGAAGGCATCCTTGTGCAAACCTTTAAAATAATATGTGTACTATGTGTACCTAAAAGCTTTTGTACAATTTGCTCAATTTGCTAAACATTCCCAAACGAGAAAGGTTACTCTGGAGGCAAATAATATAAAGATGCTAGGCTTAATATTAACAGACACTGAAATTAAGAAAGACATTAGTAAGGAGATATTAGAATAAGTAAACAAGTGTTTTCAAGGGTATGGGCCTCTGCTGTACCAGGGAGAGTGAAAGATGCTCCTCCATGAGCATCGAGTTTAAGGAAAGAACACAACTAGTGAGAACTGAGTAGTACCCTCAAAAGGAAAATAAGGAAGGAATCAGCCCAATAACTGATAGTACTGGATTAAGGGCTGTCAATAAGATAACACAGAATTTATACCCTGTGGTAGCAAATCCATATGCCTTACTGACTTGTTTAACACCTGAGCTAACCTGGTTCACTGTTTTAGGCCTAAGAGATGTCTTCTTTTGCCTCCCTATCCACGAAGCCAGCCAGGAAATTTTTGCATTCAAACTCAAGCTCACATAGTCCATGTGCCTGAAGGCTTCAAGATTCCCCACTCCGATTGGAGAACAGCTTGCAAAGACCCAGAGTCCCAGGAAGCTCCACAAGAGGAAAGGAGGCTGTTGCAGTACGTGGACGATCTTCTAGTAGCCACTCGGATGAGGGAAGCAAGAGAAGCCTGGACGGTAAGCCTTTTGAATTTCCTAGGACTCCAAGGACGCAGAGTCTCAAAGAAAAGGCACAGGTAGTGAAACAGAAGGTAATCTACCTGGGGTAAGAAGTGAGTGCTGAGCAGCAGACTTTAAGGCAGGGAAGCCCTATGCCAAACCCTGAAACCCCAGACAATGAAAGAACTCCGAACCCTCTTAGGCATGGTAGGGTAGTGCCAGTTGTGGGTTTATAATTATGGACTGCTCGCCAGACCCCTCTATGATCTTATTGCCAATGGAAACAGAGATCTCCAGTGGACACAAGACACCACATGGGCCTTTCGCCAGCTAGAGAGAGTGCCCTAATGTCAGCTCCAGCTTTGAAACTTCCAGATGTAAGTAAACCATTCTTTCTTTTTTTCCCAAGCAAAGAATTGCCCAGGGAATATTGCCTCAGGACTTGGACCCTTACTGAAGGGCAGTTGCTTACTTCTCTAAGCAACTAGATGCAACAGCCAAAAGATGGCCAGGTTGCCTCAGAGCTGTAGCAGCAGTCGTGCTGAATATTCAAGAGGCATGCAAGTTTACCCTGGGACAAAAATGACTGTGCTAGTGTCCCACACAGTGACCGCAGCACTGGAAGTAAAGGGTGGCCACTGGCTCTCACCACAGAGGTTTCTGAAATGCCAGGCCATCATGGTAGAGCAAGACGATGTAGAGATAGTGGTGACTAATATTGTCAACCCAGCTTCTTTTCTCAGTGGACACCATAGTTGCCTAGAGACCACCGAAGCTACGTACTCCCGCCGCCCAGACTTAAGGGACACTCCTCCGGACGATGCAGAGACCTGGTTCACTGACAGGAAAGCGACATTGCAAAGTTCACGGTGACTACCTGCAGAGAGGTAATCGAGTCTGGACCCTTACCAACAGGTACCTCTGCGCAGAAGGCTGAGATAATTGCCCTGACCCGTGCCATGGAAAGGGCAAAAGGGAGGAGAATAACCATCTACACAGACCCAAGGAATGCATTTTGAGTCATACATGCACATGGAGCCATCTGGAAAGAGAGGGGACTGCTGACCTCACAGGGAAAGAAGAGACAATCCAGCTGCTGGAAGCAGTTCAGCTACCTGAAAAGGCATATTAAGGCACACTAGAGAGTGAGCTTAAAATTGGAGGAAAGAAATGAGCTGGCGGATGGAGAGGCAAAGAAAGCAGCAAAGGGTGAGGTACAGATTTTCCTCGAAGGTAAGCCATAATACAATAATACTAACCAAAAGAGATGTACAACTGCAAGGGGTGGGCTACCATTGAAAGAGAGCTAGTAATCCCTTCCCATTTTCGTGGTTACTAGTGAAGGAAGGGCACTAGAAAACACACTAGGGCCTAACTACTTAAAAGCCTTTTATAGAGTGTGGCTCCTTTTCGAAATGACCAAGGCTGCGAGTGATACAGAGTGCATTGAAATGAAGTGATGACTTTGAAGCAGTAATTTCCACAGGCTTTCTAGAACACACATCTGATTGAAACAATTGTTGTATCGTTGTCAGGAATTTATATGCCACTATCACTCAGGTAAGCCGACAATGTGATCCTTGCCTCCAGACTAACCCCAAAATACGCCCCCGGCCAAAACTCGGTCAGACTGGGAGAGGCCATGGGCCTGTACAGCAGTGGCAAATTAACTTTTCAGAACTCCCAAGGAAAGGGGGGTATCAGTATTTACTGGTATTGATAGATACATTTTCAGGGTGGCCAGAAACATTCCCCACCAGAACTGTCAAAGCTCAAGAGGTGACCAGATTATTTTTATAAGGAATAATACCACGCTTCAGAGTTCCAGCCACGATATCCTCAGATAAAGAATCACATTTCATTTCCAAAATAGTGCAACAGATTAGTAGCCATCTGGGCATAGATCAGGAACTTCACACCCCATACCACCCCCAATCAAGTGGCCAGGTGAAGAGAATGAATCATTTGATTAAGCAGCAAATCATAAGACTGGGGCAAGAAGTTAATCTACCCTAGCCAAGCTCTTCCACTAGCACTATTGCAAATTCAAACTAAACCTTGAGCTAAAGGAATGCTGAGTCCTTTTGGAATGCCTTATAGAAGACCATATAGAATACAAAGGGAATGTCCAGAATGTCCACCTACATGGTGGCATTAAGCAAACAGCTAAGAGTAATTGAGATACATGTGGCTGCAACTCGGAGCAGGGAGTTAGATAGCCTGGGGATGATGTATATGTTAAGTCTCTTACAGAGAAGACTTCGGAACCACAGTGGGACAGACCACTGCGAGTACTTCTCACCACCTTCACTGCAATCAAAATCAAGGAGCAGAATGCCTGGATCCATCACTCTCAGGTGAAGAAGGCCCAGAAACCCCTTAAGGAGTGACGCCAGGAGACAATGAACTGAGATTAAAACTTACTCGGGCAAAATGAGTATATTGCGGTCAGGAGTAGCTCATATAGAATTGTAGAATTGTATTGTGCATAATCATAACTGAAGTTTCAGAACTTGAGAGTACCTCTGCTCAAAGTAATGCTAAATGGCCTTGGTCCCCGGCATTTAATCAGTATACTGGATCCATGGGAAAACCTTCTGAGATAAAAGATTTAAACATATCTACTGTAGTAATCCATGAGAATCAGGTATGTGAGGAGCAAGAATGGCAAGAGCAGGAACTGTGGACTCTTCAAGAAATCAGAGGAGAAGAAATCAAAGTAGGGTGCCAGGTCATCAATAGGGTAGCTTATGAGAGACCAGATTCAATCCAGAATGGTCTCTCAAATGTGTGGAGTTGATAATGACCTGCCTTTGAGCTCGAATTAATCAAATTAACATCTCAAAAATCCAACCAGCCTGCTCCTCCTTCCTAAAAACTCCCTTTGAGGGCTGGACACTGCACTTTTTACCACAGCAGGGCCTTAGCAGAACAAGAAAGGAAGGAGCCAGCTCTCCTGGTGCCTAAAACCAGGAACACCAAGAAATCAGTTTCCTTAGGTCATTTTCCAAGCCGGTTGGCTGAACACCCAGGCAATGACTGGTAAAGGGTGCTGAACTGCAGGTGGTAAATTAACCCAAGCAAGGGAGCTGATTTTCTTTATTTATAGCTATCCCTTTTCCTACTGAGATTTGGATCAGTGATTGTCCCAGTCTGAGGCAGTTGGATTCTGCTTAAAAGAGGTAGAGAGAGACCCCCCCCCTCAGAGCTCAGCAGCAGGCTGTAGGATTTTGAGCATCACTTTTGTGCTGAGTGTTTCAAGTAGCAGAAACCTGATCCCAGTTTCTTCTGAGGCACTGCAATGAATTTAGGCTCTTCTCTCAGACTTCCCCTTCATTATTTACTTGAGGCTTGGACCTGAAGCTAAGGGCAAGGTGGGTGAGGTTTCGTAGACCAGGAGAGACATTCCTGCTTGCCACACATCTGGGAAATCAGGTGCTTTGGAGGGGGAAGGAGAGGTTAGATTCCCTGAGGTCTCTACATTTCAGAACAAACATCTGCCTCAAATATGACCTAAACCTCTGTCAGATACACTTGTGAAGTGTGTCAGAATTTGCAGTGTGAGCCCAGCACATCCCTCTGGCAGGGAGGGATGGTCATAAACAGAAAGCAGTTCCTGTTCCCCATAACAAACATCTAACTGGCATATTAGGGACAAGATTAGGAGCTTTAAATGGAATTGTTTCAGAAATACTGGTGAATAAACTGGCCACTGCAGCAGGTGGCCTAACAAAATTGAAGCAGCCTTTACAGTAATCTCTATTGGCATTGGGAACTAGCCAGTGACAGATTTCAAAAGTACTGCCAAAGTAAGGAAGTATGAAAAGGCCGGGGACCAAGACCACAAGTTGATAGTAGAAGCACTTAGTATAGTTCAAGATAATGTGTCTTTAGCTTTCAGTTGTATACAAGCACAGTTATGGATACAAGCAACTGCAGTTCTGATCATATGGGAAAGGGGTGAAGGTAATTTTCCAGCTGAAATTCAAGAAATTGTGTGGGATAATGCAATTGATGTTGAAAGGAAGTTTCAAACCTGGAAGACTATGGTGAATTTCACCTATGATCCTGTTTCTAATGTGGCAACTGCCTTTGTGCTTACCATACATAATGCCATTGTTTATGTTGTCCATCCCATTATTGCTCTAGGATCAAACCATGAAAAAACAATACTCTATCCTTCAGAACATGGAGTGTGGGCACGAAAGATGAATGGAAAGTGGCAGACAGTAAACTTAGAATCCTGCATTACTAGAGAACAGATGGGATTCATTTGCGAAAGCAATACCATTAATGCTCAGGATGTGTGTTTGGACACTGAACAGAGTATTTGTCACTTTGAAATTCATCCAGTCACTGACCAGAAAACTGTGCTCGTATATACTGGAAAAGGGGGTATGCTTGAGAACTGCTTGTGCTGCTGTACAAAATTGATAGCAATGATGTTATTCTGTCTAGTAGAAACCATTCTAATCTCTGTATATGTAATTTTGTTAAGATTATTGGATGTGATCTTTGGGTGGTCACCAACTGCGAATGGAATCTTTAATAAGTTGTGTCACCCCATTGTAGTCTTACTAATATTAGTTGGGATAAGTTTAGGACTATCTATTATATTGTTAATTTGTTACTGGAGAATGCTACAACAATAGCTGTACGAACATCTTTGTCAAAAGCACATGGTGAAGCACTAAAAGACACTTACTGTTGTGAAGGTTTTCATTTAAGTAAAAGAATTTACTTATTTCCTAGGAAAGGGGGGAATGAGACGGAGTGGGGATCCATTCTGAATTAGGTGAAGTGCCTGGGAGAGGTGAGAGGTCTGTAGGGCCAAAGCTGAAGGAAAGGCCGCATTCCAGAGACAGCAAGGAGACAGAGAAAGAAAAACAGAAATTACCGCAAGGTCGATCTGCCCCAGACCTAGGAATTCCTCTGATAAAGAAGAACTAGTGCTAAATGTCACGCGGAATGAATATGTATGAACTTATTGTGAAACTGTATGCATATGCATTTGGGAGGGGGATAAAAGACAACCTGAGGTCTTCAGAGGTACGCATGCCTAGTTGGGGGACTTGCGTCCGGCGCGCGCCGTAAATAAACATACCGGGCTTTACAACTTTTATAAAGTTGTGAGGTTTCTTCTTTTCTCCGCAAAACACCCCACCTTCTCAGGTGTCTTCCCTATTCTGAGAAAGGTAAAACTTAGCTTCAGGCAAGGTCCCCACCCAGGAGAAGGGCCATTACCTCGCCCCAGCCAGGGCTTTTACTAATACAAAAACAACCATTAACGACAACGACCCGTGATTACAATAACAAAGGCAGCAGCCCAGCAGTAGTGGTAACTTTTTCTCACAGAAAAAAATATTAACCAAATTTTTGTTCATAACAGAAACTATGTGATGTAAGATACTTTATGTAACTAGCCCAAAGAATGGATAAGATAATCAAGAAATTTTTCACACAGACATAACAGAAACAAGACACCAAGATCTCAGGAAAAGAATTATTGCCTCCTTATGGGGAAAGCCCAGACTTTGAGGGGCCAAGAAGAATGATTTACAAGATGAGGGGGGGAAGCTGAAAATTAAGCAGAAACACTCTAGTTTGAAAGGAAGGTTTGAATCATGTACGACATATATTAATATGCAATAGGCTATTGCTTTTAAGGGGTAATCCTTTGTTAGCAAAGTGTACTTTGTCGCAGAGAGCAAAGCACCCGGATATCCAAAATACTTTGATTTTCATTGACTTTTATTGTCCTAACTTTGATTGTCCAAATTCTTATTGTCCTAATTTTTATTACTATTTTTATTATTATTTTCATTACTATTAAACTTCTTAAATTTTAACACAAGTAAATGGCATTTTTCACACACTTGAAGGACAGCAGAGTGGGTATCATGGCCTATCAAAGGTCTGCCCCGAAGGGGTCCCCAGACCCTGCACCAGAGCAGTGCAGCATGATGCAACAGACCCACAGTATTGCAAGAGACAGTATTGAGAAGAATAGCAGAATTGTCCTTACAAACAAGCTGTGGGTCTGCTGGTAGATAAAAATAGCACTGGGAGATAAAAGAAACAATGGGAAGGATTCCACTGATTGATGAATGGAAAAAGATATTTGCTTTTACAAATAAACTTTAGGTTTGCTGATAAATGAAATTAGACATTGAAAGATGAAAGAAACAATGCGGAAGAAAAACCCCTAAATTCTGTAAGAATTAAAAATTAAAAGGAGGGGTTATACATTAGAGGCAAATCTTCGATATAAGGCGTATTGGGACGGCTGTACCTCTCAAGTACCTCAGCCAATGGGGAAAGAGAGAAGGGAAATGTGGCCAGGAAATTAAAAATAAATAAAAAGGGAGGCTGTGTCCTCCAAAAATTTGAGACACCCCATGGGAATGCCCCATGGCCTCTTCCTTTATTTGAGTATGTCCTTTTTGGACATAGACCTCTGATGTTTGTGAATTAATTTTCCTAACAGTATCAAACTTGCCCTCCCCAGGGGAGGCACCTGGGCATTCCCACCTGGCCCAAACATATATTAATCCACTAGATTCTATACTTTTCAGCCCAGGGTGGCAGGAGACCCTCATCACCAAGAAGACCAGAAGGGGGGGAACAATGAGACGTTGTTGGGGCCCTTGGAAGGGTGATATGTTTCTACCTAACCCCTGTCACTCTCTCCCTGTACCCCCACCCATGCACACCTCTTTTCCTATTTTTTCCTGTCAGGAAAATCCACGAATGTCAGAGGTTTATGTCCAAAAAAGAAACAGAGGAGTACTTCAACTTTATTTGGATAAAGGGAGAGAGTCCACCAGGGCACACGCCTGTGGACTTTTCTCTCTCTCTTGGTTTCTGAAGGCACAGCCTCCCTTTTATCCTAATTCCTGGCTGCATGTTGCCCTCTTCCTTTCTCCCTTGGCTGAGGTACTAGGAAGGTACAGCCTTCCTGAACCGCCTTCCACATATTCCCCCTCTTGAACCTACTATTTTACCCCAAAGTTCAGAAGTTCAGGCTTGTGTAGACCCTTGAGTATCTCAGGAGCCAAGCTGTCTGGGTTGTGCAAGAAACCTGCTGCTTGAAGTTAGTAGAGATATTAAGACCCATTTTTCCAAGACGATAACACCCATACCTGCACCCATCAAGTTATTTGCAAAGACATTACCACATATCTTTTCTCTCATTTCTTTCTTTTCCTTTTCTTTCTCTTTGCTTCCTTTACTAATAATTAAAATATATCAAGTTTTTTGGCACCAACATCTAATCTAGTTTAATTTTAATAATGTTTTTTGGGTCTATTTCAAACCTTTCTGGGTTCAATCCATTTTATTCACAGAGGCTTAGTTTCCTTTGATCTTGAAATATGGGGTCAGAAACTAGAGGCTATATATTAATCACAGAAATTAGAAGACATTGATTAAGAATAGGCACATAGATGATGGACATTGCTTAATATTTGCTGCATCCTTAGTTGCGTGAGAAAGGAAAGGAAGACAGGAAAGGAATATGAAATAAACAGGGCAGGAGACTTTTTCTCCCTTTAATGCCTTTATATAAAGTGATCAGCTCAGGATTGGGCAGCTTGGACGGGTCTGCAGTCTCCCGTCGTCTCCCCCAGAGCGACGAGGAGGAGGAGGATATGTGCAGCTTTGTCCACTACGGGCAGAGCTGGGGGTCCGGTCCTCGTGGGAGCCGTTAGGAGGTGGTGACCCCTTCAGATGTTCGTTTTCGCCGCTTCTCCCCGTCCGCTCCCAGTTTCGGGATGACTCCCGTGCTCAGGGTGAGAGGGACTACGAAGGTGTTCAGCATCTCTGCAGGCTCAGCATTCCGTTCCTCACGTCCAGACATCCCTCCAATCTCTCAACTCTTAGTTGGCTCGTTGTTTCGGGGTTTTTTTCAGTAGGTTTGGAGCAGTAGCCCCCCCACAGCATGCTGGTCCTGGAGTCACTTTGCATGCCCCCCCCCCCCTTCCCCCGCCACGTCTCTTCACTATTTGGGGGAAAAAGTACAACTTAGCCTCGGGCAAGGTTCTGCTAATACAAAAGGAGCAATTAGCCACAACGACCCGCGATTACAATAACAAAACCGGCAGAACTCCAGCAGCAACAGTGATCTGGCTGATTTTTGTAACCTTTTGTCACAAAAAAATTGGCAGAATTTTTGTTCATAACAGAATACATGCAAAACAGCAAGAAAGAATGCAAGGATGACTGATAAGCAGAAGGATGCTTATCACAGAAACACAGAATCAGAGAATTTCTAGGTTGGAAGAGACCTTTAAGATCATCGAGTCCAACCCATGTTCTAACACCTCAACTAGATCATGGCACCAAGTGCCACATCCAGTCTTTTTTTAAACACAACAAGGGATGGTGACTCTACAACCTCCCTGGGCAGATGATTCCAGTATTTGACCACTCTTTCTGTGAAAAACTTCCTCCTTAATTCTAGCCTGTATCTCCCTTGGCGCAGCTTGCGACTGTGTCCTCTTGTCCTGTCTGTTGTAGCCTGGAGAAAGAGACTGACCCCTAGCTCACCACAGCCACCCTTCAGGAAGTTGAAGAGAGTGATAAGGTCACCTCTGAGTCTCCTTTTCTCCAGGTTAAACAATCCCATCTCCCTCAGTCGTTCTTCATATGGCTTGTGTTCCAAGCCCCTCACCAGCCTCGTTGCTCTCCTTTGGACACGCTCAAGCATCTCAACGTCCCTCCTAAACTGAGGGGCTCAGAAATGGACGCAATACTCAAGGTGTGGCCTCACTAGTGCTGAGTACAGGGGAAGAATGACCTCCCTGCTTCTGCTGGCCACACTATTCCCGATACTCTCCAGGATGCCATTGGCCTTCTTGGCCGCCAGGGCACACTGCTGGCTCATGTTCAGCCGATTGTCAACCAGCACCCCCAGGTCCCTTTCCACCTGAGCACTGTCCAGCCACACCGTTCCCAGCCTACAACGTTGCAGAGGGTTATTGTGGCCAAAGTGCAGGACTCGGCACTTGGACTTATTGAACTTCATCCCATTAGATTCTGCCCATCCATCCAACCGTTCCAAGTCCCTCAACAAAGCCCTCCATCCCTCTAACAGATCGACACAAGCTCCCAGCTTAGTGTCATCTGCAAATTTGCTAATGAATGACTCTAAACCCTCATCCATGTCATCAATAAAAATATTAAACAGAACTGGCCCCAGCACAGACCCCTGAGGGACACCACTGGTGACTGGCCGCCAGCTGGATGCAGCACCATTCACCACCACTCTCTGGTATTATCAAGAATAGGATACAGTATGCAAGAATACTGAGATAAGGAGGTTCCTAGGGCCCCGAAACCAGATGAATCTGGACTCCTGGCTTGGACAGTGGCCAAAAGATCAGTAAGCATGCGCAAGGCAGTGAGGTCAAAAAGTCAACCCTGAGGAAGACAACTTTACTTCATCCCCCGAGACCCCCAGGCGACCACCAGAGACAACTGCGCAGGCGCAAAGGACTAATAAGATGATTAGCATATGAAGCAGAGGCAGGGGAGACAGAATTATCTATTGTGAAACTTGATGCATATGTACCATTTTAGGGGATAAAAGAAAACCTGAGTGTAGAGAAATAGCTACGTGACAAGAACCCAGCTAATCTAAGTTCTGCACCTGCAAGGACACTGTCCTTGAGCATAGCTGTGTTACCATAACAAAGTGCTGTAGTTAAGAGACTAGAGACACGAGAAAAAGCAAATGTAACTCCTTTGGAATGAAGAAGCTGATATCTGTATATAACCAATTGACTGCTAATTTACAGAATATGCATTAGCTATTTACTTGTTGTGTATAAAAGTTTGATGCTCTTTGCAATAAACGGAGCTTGCTGAACACTCATGTTGAAGGTCTCGAGCCTTCCCTGCACCGAGACAAATGGCCTGCTGCAACACCTGAGTGTACTGGAGGGTTACGCATGTCTTTGTGGAGAAATCCCAATGCATCCAGCCGAATAAAAGCATACCTACTTTAAAACTCATTTTGTCTTTCAGTTTTAGAGTCTCTCTCCACCTTTCAGTCTTCTGTGTTAAATTGGTTCGTAATATCTGTTTATAAACAGACCTTACCTTTCCAAGCTGCATCATAATGTTATAGGTGAGTAATGAGATGGATGGCTCTCACAATTGTGAAAAACACGTTCACTCTCCTGTGAAAATTTAAAAAGTTTAATAAAGGACAATAGGAGACAAAGACCATAGAGCAAAGGTTATTACGGCTGGGTGCATCTTGACACTCAGCCAAGACCACACCGTCACCTTTGGGTATACCCCTTAAATATCTTTTCCCTTACATCGGCCTTTTGCATATTCATAGACCCTTATGCATAGTAAACTTTTTCCCCAAACTAGTTTAAATGTTCCAAGAATTGTTTAGCATACCTCTTTTTCGGATCTGCCTTTTAGAACATGCATATTCCTTGGTTGTGGTTTTAGTCCACTCTTATCACCTCCAGTTTTTAGACCTTGGTCCACACTGTCTTCAGACAGTGAGTGCTGATAGTTGGCATATCTGTAGCAGGTGTCCTCATCCTATGTTCATTGGATGTTATCCCATCCAAGCAGGCATTTTAACACAAGCATACTTATATCAGCCATTTCACTAAGCTTAATTAACAAGAGAAATAAAAACTATATCTTTATAACAGTTACTTTAACACTACACATATAAAACCCATTTTAATATTTGTGAAAAGCCAATATAATAATATGCATCTATAACACAATTAAGAGGTGTTGCGAAGGATGAAAGTTTGACAAGAAAGTTTAACAGATATGTATGCTTGGCAGAAAGCTCTCTGAATGTAGAATCTGAGAATGAAATAGAGATGGAAGCAAGTTTTAATATAGAAGAATAACAGATGTGTAAATTCAGGTTTGCTGAACCAGTCTTGCTGGACAACTAAGAAGGCAAAGGTTATGTTGAGTTGGAAAGAGATTTGATGCCTTAGAGCAAAGGATAAGCTGACCACAAACAAAAAGATGTTTTTTACCAAGCAGAAAGATACCACAGGCAAACAAGACATGTTAATGTGGCAAGTAGAAAAAAGGTCAAAGACTTTTCCACTGCAAGAAAACTGAAAAACAACTTCTAGCTTAAACTATAACATACTAACTTATGCGATTGGATAGTATTAACCAAAATATGGTAATGATAGTAGTTATGATAGTCTCTAGGTAAAAGTAAAGGTATAGATTGGTTCTTATGTATTAAGATGCTCAACAAAGAAAAGTATATAATGCAATGTAACCAAAATTAAAGCGTCTTCATGCTTGTATACAGCTGGAGCTGACAGCTGTAGGCACAGGCTCTGTCACTCACGACTCTGGACTGCTGTAACATCTTGGACACAATAAACTACATTTTGAAGAGCCTCCTGAAGTCCCACATCTCTAGTCTCAGGCTCTTACTAAGGGGTGAACATTATATGTATATATAGTTATATTACTGTAATATGTCCTCCTCCCCATCCCGCATTATCACCGGATGGCTTTGGTAGTAGGCATTTGGGGAAGGTTGGCCTGTTACTATAGTAATACCTGACCTCCAATCAAGATGTAAGAGAGTGATCTCCACCACGAGATGGCAAGGAAGGAGTTGACTGACAAGACTTTAGGAGGAGCTAGAAGTATAAAAGGCGGAGCATCCATTTTGAAGATGAGCATGTGGCTAGTACTCATAGGGGCTCCCAGCGCTCTAATTTTTCCTTATTTATTCCTTTTGTTGTAGTTTTAGTTAGAGTTTAATAAAATTTTAAAAAGTGAGCAGTCATTTCCCACAAGAACATCTCCTACCCTTGCTACCACTGCTATATCTTACTTTGTTCTTTCCACACGGGCATTTTTTGTTCCCTTTCCACTGCATCTGTGCTCCAAGGAGCACAGAGGTGGTCCTTTTATTTCTGAGGGGTCTCTGGAAGCTGCTGCTCTGGATACAGGTAGTTGGACATTTAACTCCTTTGGATTGCTGACTTCTGCTTTAGCCCACAGTTTGTTGTTGAGTGGTAAAGAATCATGTGTGCATTTTGTGTAAGCTGCAGGAATCATTGAAATAACTCTGTAGCTACTTTGTAGTTACTAGGAAGCAGGAGGCAAAGCGTGAAAAAATGCGTATTTTATGATTGGCTTTTCGCAAATATTAAAATGACTATTATATGTGCTATGTTAGAAAGTTATACTGTATTCATTTTCTTAAGTAGTGTGTTAAATATTGTTTTAGTTTATAACATAATGTTAAAATAGAAACTATGCTATGTAAGATACTTTTTAACTAGCTCAAGAAAGATATGAGATAATCAAGAAATTCTTCACACAGAGATAACACAACAAGACACTAAAATTCCAAAGAGAAAGAATTATTGCCTCCTTATCGTGAAGAACTAGTCTCCTTGCAGACTCCATGGAGTCTGAAAATTATTTACAAGATGAAGGGGGGAAGTTGACAATAAACAAATAAATCCCTAGTTTGAAAGGAATGCATGCATCATGTGTGAGATATATGAATATGCAACAGGCTATTGCTTTTGAGGGTTAAGTCTTTTTTAGCGAGCCATGCTTTTTTCAGGAAAGCATCTGAATGTTCATATTCTTTGCTTTTGTTGTCCTTTATTGTCCTAACTCTGATTGTCCAAATTATTATTACTCTAATTGTATTAGTATTTTTATAACCATTTTATTACTATTAAACTTTTAAAATTTTGAAAACAAGTGATTGGCATATTTCACAATTTGGTGCCTTGACTCAGATTTAACACTTCGCTGCCAGCAGTCTAGGGGATTCCGAGCGGGGAAGGCGAACCCTGCCCAGTTTGGCAGCCTCACTCTGTTTCTCCTGGGTGGCTGACATGCAGCTTGCAACCAGTGGACAAAAGGAGGCAATGAAAAAAGAAAAGGGAAAAAGGCTCCCTAAACCTGCTGTAATTTGCTCCCTAAGACTAGTAGTGTGCACAAAGAACCGAAAAATGAAAAAAGGATTGGTAAGTACTTTTCGGGGGGGGGGCAGGTACAGGGGGATCGAGGGAATGAATGTGTGTGTGAATGAGAGGTGGGCTGGTTATCCCAGACCTGCTACCTGTGTGAGGAGTCTTCCATGCTGCGTTTCCGTCTTTTTGCGAAAAAAATGGCCAGTAAAGAGACAAAGCGAGAGATAACAGGAGTGAGAGAATCTGCCGGGGTAACTGGGACTGGGTCCCAGGGAGGCGTTGGACCCCTCAGAGGAAGGGAGCAGAGGAGTTTCCTAGTCCAATCCACTAGGAAATGGGACAAAAGGGAGGGGCCCCTAAAAATTCTGCTGGGTTGAGGGATGAGAATGCCCAAGAGCATACAGGGTTGAGCAAAATTCTGCCAGATTGAGGATATGCCCAAGAGCATCTGGAGTTGGACAACACAGCTGGATTGAGGGATTAAAATGCCCAAGAGCATCTGGGGTTGGACAACACAGCTGAATTGAGGGATATCCAAGAGTACCGGGGCTGGCCAGTAACACCTAAACTTGTAACAGGTGATTTGAAAGTAAAAGGTACCTTATTGTTGTCTTGTTGTGTGTGAGTGAGTCACACACAAAATCAGCCTCAACTTCCCGGGCGAGTCAGTGATGTAAGGGTCTCCTTGAGCCAGGTCTTATAAGCTCTCGGAGATCTATATCACACCCAAGATAGCTCAGCCACCTCAAATGGCATAAAATCAGCAGGATGGTTTCTGTGGCAGTGTTGGAAACATAAAAGTTGTAATAAAAGGCAAAATAACAAAGCTCTTTACAGAGAAAAACCAAGCCAGGGCAAGAGGTTCTTGCTCCTGGTAAAATACCTCATCAAAATGATTAGTTTCTTTGTTCTCTTCATTTTCTAGTAAATTGCTTAGGCAGGACTTTTTGGCTTCTGTCCAATTGTCTATCCCTAATTTTGAGGTGAAGTCCCCAAGGTCCTATGAGGTGTCTTTTTACCTAATTGAGGAGAGAAACTTCTGAGCTTTTTTTCCTTTTTAAGGAGACAAAGGATAATTTTGTCACTCCGTCAACAGGGGGCACATTCCTATATCTCGTCCTTTCTATATATCTAAAAAGGAAAGAGGAGAAAGGAAGATGATCTGAAGAAGCCTCGCCCTTGTTGACAATTTGTAGTTATGCTAACAATTTTTTAATTTGGTTCTAATTTTTATTGCTAGTGAATTATTCTTCTACCTTAACTTTGGTGAAGTGTTTTCCCAGGCAAGCCTCATCTTTCTGGCTATATATGATTTGAACATATAGAACTTGAAAGCATTTGTGGAGGTAGATTAATAACTTTTTGACACAACAATAACTTACAGAACTTTTTCAGTGCAAAACTTTTAAAAAAAATTTTAACTAGTGCAAATTTAGAAAACACAGTCTCTGCTTCCGGCTGTCACTCAGTTGTTCACGTGTTCTTCTCTAGGGAGGTAGCAATTTATTGCAGCCCTGAGACACGTGAAAAGTCTCTGTTTCGGCCTGCATGTTCGAAGAATGAGCCAGAGCTCTTCAGTTCTCAGTCTCAGAGTTGTTTATTGTATCTTATCTATAAAAATTTTTCTCCTGTCCAGCCGAGGTCTGCTCAGCAGGACAGACAGAGGCACTCTGACTGCCCCTGGGGTGGTGTTATCTCTTTATACTACAAACTAAGTATAACATGTTTACAATTACTTTCCAATACCTATCACCTATGTTAAACGGTGAGTTTCTACTCTAAACCAATCCAAAAGTGCCAACATCACAGCAGAAGATGGAGGTAGAGAAGAAAGGCTGGACACGCCCAAGTCCCTCCATCTTGTCCCCAAAACCCCTATTCTAAAACCCCCAAAATCTACTTTTTCACCTAGTGATAATTTTATTATTACACTACTTAAACTTCTGTGGCTTTCAGGTCTTCATACAAAGTTCGTAATTTGCTCCATGGGTCATAATCAAATCCACAGGTGTTCTGGGCTGTGTGCCAGAGTCTCTGAGCCCCCTGGCAGGGGTCCCAGCAACTCTGGACACCCAGAGGGATGTCCTGAGTTCCGACATCTCCCCCTTCTGTTTGCACCAAAAACACCTCTTTGGCAACTTGGTTCATGGCCTGTCGCACGCACAAAAAGATGCATGGCAAAATGAGCAGAAGAACCACAAGCCCTGCTAAAATAGAAAACCCTATATTTATAAGTTCCTTCCACAACGGTGAAAGGTTAAAAAATCCAACCACATCATCCATCCAGGATCCAGTGACCTCTCCAAGCTTATTAATACTTTCTTGTAATTTTTGATGTTCTCATGAATTGACTTTGAATGATCTGACATGTTCATGCAGCACATTCCCTCACATTCCTCACATCCATGTCCACGTGCCAACAGCAGATAATCAATTTCTGCTCTATTTTGAAGTTTCTCGTCTCACACCGTCAATGTCTATTAACATGTCACTCAGTGCAAGAGAAACACCTCGAACATGTTTGCCCAACCAGAAACCCATGTGGTCCAAATGAGTCAAGGCCACCCCTGATGCTGCCTGAGGTGAGAAAATTGCAATGGCAATTCTCCGAGCCTTGTCCCATGTGTGCACCTCATCATCACAATTTGGACTATATTGTTCCACTGATCTTTTGTCTTTATGTTTCTGCTCTTTCAAGAATTTCAAATCAGGTGATAATGAAATTCTTCCAATGCTGCATGGATCACCTTTGACATTTGCAGGGATGCCATGCCAAATTCTGTCCCCACAAATGAGAAAGATCCCTCATGGCAATCATGCTGGAGCCTGGAGTGATGCTTTGATTGTAGTCTTGGTGTATCTGTACCAAGCAGATGCATTTCTATAAATTATACGGTTTGGAGTGACATCGATTGTCTTATTTGCTGTTTGTGTCACATCCAGAAGTTCAAATTTTATGCAAAATTCCATTGTTGTTGACCCAAGGATTTACAGTTCCTGAGGTTCAGAAGAAGCCACAGGAAGGAGTTGTGTCCAAGAACTCCACTCATTCACAGGATCCATAATGACCTGTGAGACTTTTAAAGGAGTGTGTTTTGGAATCGGCCATTCATCCACTGGCAAACCAACCATACATGTTGAGAATGGTTTCCATGACCTTGAGTGTGTCAAACAAATACTGTCTAAACCTGCTGCTTGAGCCAAAGCTTCCCAAACATTTTGTTTTGGCTGGATGTGACAGTGGTCACAGGGGTCTTTGGGTGAGGGAAGAGACGAGAATGTTGACTCCATGTTTCAGAAGGCTTGATTTAATATTTTAAGATCTATATATTACATTAAAACTACACTAAAAAGAATAGAAGGACAAGTTTCATCTCAGAAGGCTAGCTAAGCTAAGAATAGAAAGGAATGAATAATAAAGGTTTGTGTCTCAGACAGAGAGTCCAAGCTAACTGGGCTGGGATTGGCCATTAATTATAAACATCCAAGATGGGCCAATCACAGATGCACCTGTTGCATTCCACAGCAGCAGATAACCATTGTTTACATTTTGTTCCTGGAGCCTCTCAGCTTCTCAGGAAGAAAAAATCCCAAGAAAAGGATTTTCATAAAAAGATGCCTGCGACAGCTGGACGATGGGCAAATCCACCCCATCACCTAAGGCAATAGATGGAAGAATGAGGAAGATGAGCAATACCAAGCTCATGGCTTCACCCCTCGTGAGAAGCTTTGCCATGCTTTGACACCCAAGCCTCAAAAGAAACCCCAAGTCCTTGGACTTTTTATGTTTTTTCCGAGTAGATGTCCACAGTCTGGTCCTCTCCTTCTGTCTGCGTGCTTGCCTCTCTGTTTCCGGAATCTGTATCTTCTTGCGTCCGAGTCCAATAGGGCTTTACGTGTCGTCCTGACACCCACTTCAGACCTCGCCCTGTGGAAACACAAGCAAACGCCTTGCCCCACGTGATTAATTTGAAAGGGCCTTCAATCTGTCCTGTCTCTGGATTTCTGATCAAAACTAAAGGATTCTCCCTTAGTTTTGCCTGAGTGTTGTTCAAAAAATGCCTGAGAATTGGTGGATTGGGTTCTGAGAAGGAGCTGTTGAGAAAATTCAAAACATACAATCTCTTATTTAATCTCAAATGAGGTGTTGCCTCCCCTGGCTCCTCCCTTTTTTGTTTATCCAAAAGGGATTTCAGGGTATGATGTGTTCTTTCAGTGATTGCTTGACCTGTGGGAGAGTAGAGAATACTGAATTTATGTCTGACACCCCACTTTTTTAGAAACTTGTCAAGCACCTTCCCTGTATATGTTGGGCCATTGTCTGTTTTTATCTCTTGAGGCACACACAATGATGCAAATGCTTGCAAAAAATGTCAACAGGCATGTTGTGCAGTTTCTCCCGCATGTAATGATGCAAAAATTGCTCCTGAAAACGCGTCAACTGAAACACAAATATTTTTGAGTCTTCCAAAAGGCAGCTATTTCGTGACCCCAGCTTGCCACAGTTGAAGACTTTGCAGTCCTCACAGATTGACTGCTCCTGTGGATGCAGGTGGCTGCACAAGCTGACAGTCTGGGCAAGCACTAATGATTTCCCTCGCTTGGCTTTTTGAAATGTGAAAGGATTCCATCAGTGCCTGTGCATTCTGATGAAAAAATCCATGGCTCAGCCTTGCCTGCTCAAAAATATTTGGTAAGGTTTGTGAAATAGGCATTGTCAACTTGTCTGCCTGGGCATTCACTTCTGCCAAAAACCCTGGAAGTGATGTGTGTGCTCTGATGTGAGTGATGAAATATTTATTTTCTCTGCTCTCCAATAGTGTTTTCATGCACGACAAGTATGAGTATAAAATGTCATTTCTTGTCTCTTTTGAAAGTGAACCTTCCAACTGTTTGACCACATTTGCAACATATGCTGAATCTGTGATCAGATTGAGAGGTCGTTTGAACAATTAGAAAGGCCCTGACCACGGCAGCCAATTCCACGATTTGTGGTGAACCCTGGACTATTTTTATGTCTGAGTCCCATTCCCCTGTTACTGAATTTTGCCAAGTGATTACTGATTTGTATGTTTTTCCTGAACCTTCAGTGAATACTGTGATCCCGTCCAATGGTTCCTCACTTATTCTTGGTTTTCCCTGTAACATATATTTGATTGCAACAGTCTGTGATGTGGGAAATGAATTGTGCAAGTGCCTGGATACCCTAACAATGTGATTAACAAATCTTTTGATTTTTGCATTGCCCAATCAAAATAATCTTTCTTCAGTGGTAGATAAATTGTTGAAAAGTCCCTGCCTGACATTGTCAGCAACCTTGTTCTCGCTTTTATGATAATTTGAGATGCCATGTCCAGATCTGTGAGAATCTGTAAGATAAAAGGATCCATTCTATAATCAAGTGAGAGTCTCTTTGAGACAAATCCTACTGGAAGATCAGACCATGAAACTGTACTATTTCTCCCATCACTGCCAATTGAAAGGGCAGTGATTCTACGAATCGATGTGCTTGTTTCTTCTGAATTACCTCTGTAACTTTCTCAAGTTCTTTTAGTGCTTTGGATGTGAGTGTCCTGGGAGACCTGATGTCTGCATCCCCTCTCAGAAGGTCGAGCAATGATGGAATATCATCATTTGTGATTCCCAAAATTGGTCTCATCCTGTTGATCTCTCCTAGGAGCTGCTGCAAATCATGTAAATTGCTGACTTTGGAACTGACTTCCATCTTCTGTGGTCTTATTGTTTGCTCTGAAATCTTCCACCCTAGGTATTTCCACGGTGCAGTCTCTTGGATCTTTGAAAGACTGATTTCCAGTCCTGCCTTTTGCACCTCTGCAATCGCACAGTCGTGAGTTTCTTGCAGTTCCTGTTGTGTTGGCGCTGCAATGAGCAAATCATCCATGCAATTAATGATTTTTGCCTTTGGATATTTCTTGCGCTCTGGTGACAAAGCTCGCGCCACGTACCATTGGCAAATAGTTGGCGAGTTTTTCAGGCCTTGTGAAAGAACCGCTCAATGGTACTTTTGCAGAGGCTTCTCCCTGTTGATACTTGGAACGGAGATGGCAAGTTCAGGAGCATCATCTGGATGAAGCAAAATGCTAAAGAAACAGTCCTTGAGGTCAATGACCACGAGCGGCCAATCTCTGGGAATCATTGAGAGTGAGGGAAGTCCCAGTTGAAGCGGTCCTATGTCTTTGAGGACTTCATTGATCTTCCTGAGGTCATGCAAGAGTCTCCATGAGCCTGAAACTTTCTTTCGAATGACAAACACTGGAGAATTCCATGGGCTGTTTGTTGGCTTGATGTGTCCCTTTTGCAGTTGTTCTTGTACCAGGTTCTTCAGTGCACTCAACTTTTCTTGCTCAAGGGGCCACTGATCCACCCAGACAGGATCGTCTGTCTTCCAGGTTAACTTCAGTGTGGCGAGTGCCGCAGTGACCCCTACTAAAAATCCACGTCCAATTTCATGCCCCATTGTGTTATAAAGGTCTCTTCCCCATACTGTGATGGGCTTCTGCACAACAAAGGGACGAATGATCCCTGTTTTGTTTCGGGGTCCTGTGACAACAATTGCGTTCTCACTCTGCAGACACCGGGAACTTCCCCAATGCCTGTGAGGGAACCCAAGGGAGCAACCAAATTCCATTCTCGGGGCCAAAAGACGTATGATATAACTGTGATGTCAGCCCCTGTGTCAAGCATCCCTCTGATGGTGATTGTCCTTTCTCCACAAGTCAACTGACAAGTGACAGTGCATTGATCTCAGCCTATATGTTTTACCCAGGAAGCGTGTACTTCCCCGTGTTCCCCAGAGGGAAATCCTTCTTGGTCAAACACTGGCATGACTTGTTCCTCTGCATGTGGTGGCAAAGCAATAGCTTTGGCTACCAGGGTGTTCTCTGGAACAATCAGTGGTGGTTGAAGAGCCTTGGCTAAAACTGTCATCTTTTCATTTTGATTTGCTTAAACAATTGAAGGATAAATGATGAGTCTGAGGACACTACTTCTGTCTTTTCCAATTATCAAAAAGTCTTGTCTTTTGTGCGAAGTTCTGGTGACACCCATGGGTGTCACTCTGTGGCTTCCATCCATGAAGCATGTCAATTTAGAAGCTGCCAAGATGCACTGTGCCCCTGGTGGGAGGAGGCCTGGGTCGCTGGGGATTCTGATGATGGATTTGCTGAGGGAGTCTTATTGGAAAGAGAATCCCAATATTACCAGGTAGATTGTGCCTGGGCCAGTCTGACCCTTGCTGCTGGGCCAAAGGCGGCAGCTGTGGTGTACCACCCCAGAGACATCTTTAGCTTGCTGGTGGTTGCAGCTGGGCAGCTGAACAAGTCCAGGCTTGGTAGGAACTCCGTTTACCTCAGGAGAGAAGGCTTCAGGCTATGGTGAGGAAGAAGGAGACGGATTCTGCCGGAGGGTTATATCCAGAGCTTTATTCCATGGTCACAGAGGTCTGAATCTTGGCAACAGCTCCAACAGAATCCCGAGTACATGGCCTGATTTGGCTTTTAAGCTCCGGGACAGGGGAAGGGGAGGGACAGGTGAGCCACCAACCAGGTGGGAGGGGCAGGGTCTCAAGGGACGAGGGACACCTAGACAGGCCAATGATCCCCCGGCCTGAAGGGCATCCTTTGAAAGTGACGAACCACACGACGCCTTTGCTGGAATGTTAAAACTGATTGACAACCCAGCAGGGGGGCGAGGGGGGAAGGGGAAGAGGGGTATTGCCACACCTGGGAGGTGACCTGGAAGTCTAAAACAGGACATTACAACACACCGCAACATCTTCCCCTAGTTTTGTTTAAAAAGAAGAGGACTGGGTTTGTGGTGCAGAATGCTTGCCAAACCATGGTTGGTAAATCGGTTCTTCCTCTACAGAATGGTCAGTGTTTTCCACTGAGGCTTTCAGGTCATCCATTGGAGCACTGAGGGCTTCCAAATGGTAGACCTCAGGAGGGGGAGATGAGCTTGAAATTAACTTGAGGACCATGTGTTTGATTAGTCCAAAAACAATGCTAACAACTACAATAAGTATAACTAAAATAAACAGTACTAAAACCACAGTTTTCAGAATAGATCCCAACCAGCCCGAGAGTCCCCAGCCTTTGAACAGTCCATTCAGCCCGTCGTCAGTTTCTCTGTTGATGTCCGAGAGCTTTTGCCAAGGTAGTCCATACATGCTTTGGGCTGTGGCACTACACAGGAGATTGCAGATGGGATGATCACGAGTAGGACGAGAAGCAGGCTCGGTCTCATGGCGTCTCAAGGCTACACACGAACAGTGGGATCTAAACTGGTACAAGGAACTTGAAATAAACATATATTACAAACTATTCCAGATAGGAGGCTTAAATGGAATTTCCTCCAGAGAACGTGTACGGCGTTTCCTTCTCCAGGCAGCATGAGCAACCTGGGGCGCTTCTGTAGATTTCTCTGAGACCTTGGGAACATAGGCCTTTACCCATTTGGAAGGAACCCACCTTAAACCAGAGGGGGTGGACACACAGGTGTATCCACGTCCCCAAGTAACCAATTTGTAGGGTCCCACCATTTTCCAAGTCTCAGGGTCCTTTACTAAAACTGGAGGTTTTTCTTTCATCAACCTATGACTGCTCCCCCCAAAGTGGTGTAGGATGGGTGGGTTCAGGCTGTCAAAAGAACAATTCAGAAAATTGATTGTGAATAGCGCCCTGGATAACCGGATGTGGGGAGGTTCCACCTTCAGAACCTGTTGTTGCTGGTCTAGGACTTTTAATATCACGGTGAGTTCTTTCTACAATGGCTTGACCTGTAGGGGAGTAGGGGATGCCAGTTTTGTGCTCTACTCCCCATTGCTGCAGGAAGCTCCTGAATTCATTGGATTTATAAGCAGGCCCATTATCAGTTTTCAGCTCCTTGGGGATGCCCATGAAAGAAAAAGCTTGTAAGAGGTGCTTAATAGCATCGATAGATGATTCTCCTGTGTGGGCAGAAGCATAGACCACTCCAGAAAAGGTATCTACACTAACGTGAACATATTTCTGCCGTCCAAAAGACTGTATGTGTGTTACATCTGTTTGCCACAGTTCACAACTGCTCAGTCCCCTTGGGTTTGCTCCCGTACTCACTGTAGGGAGTGCATGTTGTTGGCAATTTGGGCATGTGGCCACAATCGCTTTGGCCTGTTCTCGAGTGATGTTAAACTGACGAACCAGGCCAGGTGCATTTTGGTGGAAAAGCTGGTGGCTGATTTTTGCCTGTTCAAAAACATTTGGGAGAGTGGCCATCACTGCAGGTGCAGCAAGAGCATCTGCCCTTCTGTTGCCTTCAGCGATAAACCCTGGCAAGTCAGTGTGTGACCTGATATGCATCACATAAAATGGTTGCTCTCGGTGAGTGACTAACTTTACCAGTTTTGAGAGCAATTCGAAAAGTGTGATGTTAGACACTTCTTGCAATATTGCTTGATCTGCCCTGGATACTACTCCTGCCACATATGCAGAGACTGTAATCAGATTGAATGGTTCTGAGAACCTTTCAAAAGCCCTAACAACCGCAGCCAATTCAGCAACCTGAGGTGAACCTTCCACCTCAGCAATGTCCGTCTCCCACTGCTGGGTTTGAGGATCCTTCCAAGTCATAACGGACTTGTGGGACCTCCCGGACGCATCTGTAAAGACAGTTAGAGCCTTTTTTAAAGGTCTTCTACTTAGAGCACTTCTCAGTTTTAAGGTAAATTGAACATCTTGTTCGAACAATTTGTGAGCGGGCCGCGCTACCGAAATTTGTCCTCAGTAGGAATCCAGAGCAAACTGCAATACTTAATTTTCTTGAAACAATTGTTCCAGTATTTTCATAGTATTTTGACCCGATTTTGACTCAACTGGAATGTGAATGCACTTAAAATCACATCCTGCTAACTCCCTGATCCGGGTCCTTGCTTTCCGGATCAGTTCTGCTACCAGCTCCTGAGGCTTTGTCAATCTCTTGGACCTTTTATGACTGAGGAAAACCCATTCTATGATCAAGAGAGAGTCCCTCTGGTCCTGGTCCTTTTTTGGTGTGTCCTTTGCCTTAGGTGTTTGTTTTTCCTCCCACTGGAAAATAATTCCATGGAGGTGTGGCAACTTACCTAGGATAATAAATTTGAATGGCAGGTCAGGCAGACATCGGTTGGCCTGTCTTGTGGACATTGCAATCTGAACCTTTTCTAGAGCTTTCCGTGCCTCTGGGGTAATGGACCTAGGAGCACCTGGGTCCTCTCCCCCTTTCAATAAATTGAAAAGAGGGGCAAGGTCTTCGTTAGTCAGACCGAGCCATGGCCTTACCCAATTCAAAGACCCACACAACTTGTGGACATTCGCAAGGGTCTTGATCCTTGGATTGATTTCTAGTTTTTGAGGAACAATGGTCCTATTTCCAATTTCTAAGCCCAAATACTTCCAAGGTGGCATCTTTTGAATTTTCTTTTCCTGGAGCTCGAACCCTGCAACAATCAATGCATCGATCGTTAGGTAAAGCGCATGTGTGAGTAAATCATCATTGGGGGCACACACAAGGATATCATCCATGTAATGATAGATGATGGCCTTCTCTGCGGCTGCACACACTGGGGAAAGCAGGGAAGAGACATACCACTGGCAGATAGCTGGAGATACCTTCAATCCCTGAGGAAGAACAGTCCAATGGTACCTTTTCATAGGGGCTTCCATGTTGATGGAAGGGACCGAGAATGCAAAACGCGGTGCATCGTCAGGGTGCAAGGGGATTTGGAAAAAACAATCTTTAATATCAATAACAGTTAATTTCCAATCTTGGGGAAGCATTGTTGGGGATGGCATACCAGGTTGGGGAGAACCCATATCTTCAATTACATTATTTATTTGTCGGCTGTCGTGAAGAAGTCGTCATTTCTTTTTGTCAGCTTTTTGGATGACAAACACTGGAGAGTTCCATGGGGACATGGTCTCCACAATGTGGCCCTTTTTTAGTTGCTCTTGCACTAGTTCCTCAAGCACCTTTATTTTTTGTTTACTGAGCGGCCACTGTTTCACGTCAACTGGTTTGTCTGTTTTCCACTTCAGTTTTTGGGTGGGGCGCTGTTGTTCAATGACTGCTGCACAACAATGCTGTGGAGAGTCTGGAATATCAATTGTGACACCCCACTAGGCCATTAAATCTCCCCCTAACAAAGGTTCCGAATAATCTAACACAAATGGACGGATATTTGCCAATTGTCCGTTTGGTCCCTCGATTTGAATAATGCTTTTGGATTGTCTTGCCAATTGCACCTCGAAGATGACCAGCAACATTTTGCAAAGGCCAATGTGCAGGCCAGTCTTGTACTGGAATCACTGTGCAGTCTGCACCTGTGTCTACAAGCATCTCAATGCATTTTGACTCCCCACCCCCACCGACATTACACCATAATTTGGGTTTGTCTTTCCCAATAACTTGGACCTGGGTGACTGTGGGCCCTTGTTTTTCAGTACTTTCAGGTAAAGATGGCACAGGGATAGCTTGTGCAACAATTTGTCCCTTGGGAAGAAACAGGGGTGGGTGGAAACAGTGCAGGCCGAGAACGAATTGCTCAGGATTTGATGTTGTCATTCCTGGAGCAATTTCGATCTCTTGTGGTGTGTGTTTCGTGTCCCCAATGACGATGTACTTACAACGAATTCAGTTCCAAGTACCCTTCTGTTCAGGATTGACAGAGACAAAATGCCAGTCAGTGTCCTTCAGGTGGAGTGACTCTGTCAGCTGCAACCTGTAAGGCTCATTGACAGAAGACGTGGTTAACACAGGATCACCTAAATCATAACAAAGGTTATTTTGTTTAACTTCAACAGTGGACCAGCAGACATGGTCTTTGAAGCACCTGCTTCACTTACACAAATATTAATATTATCGCGCGCTTGATTTGTTTTGCTACCCTTATTCCCTTGGCCTGCTCTTTTTGTGTCTGCACGCCTGGCAGGCGGGCGCTCCCCTTTCAGTTTTTTTGTTGTTGTTGACCCCCAGGGAGGGCTTGTAGTTCTCGTCCCCTGCCATTTCTAAATTCATCAAATTGCCTTTTCAGGGGGCACTGGTTACTCCAGTGCCCTAGGTTATTACAAAGCAGGCATGGTTTTGTGGGCTCAACCATTGCTGGTCTCCGCTGCTGCCCAGGGTACTGCTGTGCTGCGGGGAAAGGTGCAGGGCTGGCAACGGCGACACACTGAGGTGGTCTTGGCAGCAGCCTTGGTCTGGTGTCTTCAGCCACACTCATCAGAGGCACTTTCCTGTTACAGACTAGAAGCATATCTTTCACTGTGGGGGGAGGTTCTATAGGAAGGCTCAGGATTGCCGCTCGACACTGTTCATTTGCACTTGTAAATGCCATTTCCTCTAAAACCGCTTCCCTAGCATTCTCTTTTTTAACTTGTATTTCAATGGCTCTAGTCAACCTTTCTACAAATTTCAAAAAAGGCTCTGATGGTAGCTGTTTAATTTTACTATAGGGCTCAAAAGGCCCCTCAGGTTGGAGGGAAAAGAATGCTTTTTCAGCTGCTTCTTTTACTTTCTTGAGTGTTTCTGCAGGAATTGCAGTAGCTTGGATTGAGGGTGAAGACCATTGGCCCTCACCACAGAGGTGCTCAATGGTGATAGGGTTACCACTGTTGTCCTTCGCTGTCTTTGGATCAGCATGCAAGCCTGGGAGAGCATCTTTTAGCAGTTGCTTCCATGCTAATTCCCATAATTTGAATTCCGTGGAGGTCATGAGACAGGAAAAAAACTGTTTTAAATCATGTGGGATCACCACAGTCCTACTCGGTTCAGAATTTAAAGGGCCACTGAAATATGGACTGTGTGGACCATATTCTTTATGAGATTTACAGATCTCCTTAATCAATTGTCGTCCAAAAGAACTCCAATTAGCAGTTGGGGCTGCCCCTCCCTGTGTTGCAGGCTGAAAGGTAACAGGAGCCAGTGACAACATGGGACTATGCATTGGGTCTGCTGTTCCCTGCTCTGTATCCCTTGAATTGGAAGCATTGGGATTGCAGATACAGGTTTGGGGACAGGCAGTGGGTGTGTCCCCACCGTTGGAACCCGGGGAGAGGGTGGGGATGCAGTGGGCACAGGGGGCGGGGTCACGGAGCTGGCAAGGGGCGGGGATACCGTGGGAACAGGGGGTGGGGTCAAGGGGCAGGCAGAGGGCGGGGACACCCGGTGACATCACGTCAGCAGATGCCCCCTGGGAGGAGTAGAAGGGCGGAGCTGAGGGTACTGCAGGAAAGGGAGGGGGAGGGGGGAAGGTGTCACGAGGAACAGGAGGAGAGGGGGATGGGGATGGAATTTTGGAATGCTTAAGAGGATTTTGGGAAGAAGAAGACCAGGTTTGGGAAGATGCCACGTGGCATCAACCATCTTGTGGACCCCCTAGGGACTGGGGGCCATTTTGGGCATCACTGCTCTCTGGAAAGCTGACACATGCTCTGGGTTTCAGAGGAGGGGGCACAGGGCATTGGAAAAGGTTCCACGCAGCCTGGCCAGGGCCTGGTGGACAGGACAACTCAGGCATTTTAACAAACTCTGGGAGTCGACTTCCCAATGAGTGTGCTCTCTTTAAAATACCAAGTTTTGGGGTAAGAGGTTTAGGGGTTTTAGAGCTAGGAGAAGGAGACACAGGGAGAGCAGAGGTACATGGCTTGGCATTTGGCTTTTTCTCCAATTCCTTTTGTTTGAGCAAGGCTGTTCGAATTTGTAAACTCCAGAACACAAATTTAGCTGAGGGTGTATTGCCAGACTGTCCTAAGGTTATCAATTCATTCCCAACTTTATCCCAGAATTGAATATTGTGGATTTCTTCAGGGTGTTGCCCGATTGATAAAAGACACAAAACTCGGATAAGTTTTGTGGGTGCTTTATTAAGGGCCCGGGGAACTGGGGGACTCATGTCCCAAAGTCCGAGCCCCCAAATTCACGTATGGGTGCTTCCCTCTTATACATGCGATTCATAACAAAGTCTCCAAGGAACAGTTTCCCCGTTCCCCTTGCCTAGCCTCCAAGAAACAGTTCCCCGTTCCCCTTGCCTGGTCACAGACCCCTTGTGATACATTCCTTGGTTCACAAACAAGATCATTAATCCTCTGCTTATCTTATTCTAAGAGCATTGTATGCTGCCTCTAGACAGGTTAGCATTCTTACTTTCTTGCACTAGTTTAATTATTTATTAAATCCCTAAGACTACCTGCTAGGTTACACACAAAACTCAACACACTTTTCAACGGCTACAAAACTGCTTTTTAACAAACCAGTTCACACACAACTCACTATAATTAAATATTTTGCTACATTTCATTTCTTTTCCAACATTTCCCCCCTTTTGAGCATCCTTCAGTCCTGCTGCAAGGATGCTCAATCAACAGTATTGACAGTAACATCTTCATAACGAGGTGGGGAGTGTTCTTCATTCTGCCGCCCCCGGGTCATCGCCTTCAGCAACCGGAGAGATCGCCTCTTTTCCTTTTCGATAACACCTAAGAGGCATCTATATACAATCCATATAGTCACTAAAAATACTAAAAACATTAGTACATACTGTATAGCAGACGTAATCCAGCCAGACAGGTGAAGCCCCAAAGAATCAAATACTGCTCCTATCCAATTATGCTGTGCTTCCTTTTCAATTTCCTTGGTTTTTGTTTCCACTTCTGCCAGTTGAGAAATATCTTTCTCAACTTCAAGTGTAACATTTGGAATGTGTACACAGCAATGATCTATTCTCCTACTCAGGTAACCACAAACTCCATGTTCCTTTAACAGTAGCAAATCCAATGCCATTCTGTTTTGTAGGGTCATTCTTGATGTAGCTTGCAATTGCAAATTTAGATCTTTAAATCCCTTCTTAGTAGCTGCTGCCAACCTTTCTGTCTGTCCTAACAAATTGTTGAGCATTTCCCTGTTTTGATATGTCGCTACCGGAGGGAATAATGACTCCAATATCCATCCAAATTGCACTCCTGAGCCAGGTTCATGCCACTGCTCCTCTAGGGATTCTTCCCTCTTTCTGAGTCCTTTCCTTTGGATCAATCTATTCTGTTTCCAGTATGGACACAATGTGGGAACCCCTAGGGTGATTTGTGTTACTGATCCATCTAGAGGTAAATGTGTGGTCCACTGTCCGTGTCCCAACACCCAGACTAGATTTCCAGGGCTATGCACAGTAGTATATCTGCAATCTATAGGCCCATCCATGGACTCTCTGCTAACCGTGTGATCATACCCCCTACACTCGCATCCCCACTTTAATGCCATTTTCACCGGTACCAATCCGATTCGGTCTTCCGGTGTATCACATGTAAAAACCTCAGTACAATTCCAATCCTCTTTCTGCGGTCTGAACTCTCGGGAAGATGTAGACGTGATAAGGGCCCTATAATGTGACTGATTCTTTACTCCTGACCATTGGATGCACCATTGTACTTCCCCAAGGTAATTATAGTGTTCCAAAACACTAGGTCCCCATAATGTCTTCCAACTATTCCAGGTGTCAAAATTCTGTGTGACATTCTGACAACTCATCTCGTTTTGTTGGGATTTCGTTCTTATTCGTACTGTATTGCATGGCTCATCTATTGGGGTTGCAATTAAACACCTCCTGGTATTTTGAATCCAACCATAATGATTGGATTTCTTTTCACATTCCTCTCTAGTCATAGCCCGAGTGGTCATACACAAATCCCTCCATACATCTACTGGTTTGGGAAATGACTGGCAGGACCATGAAACATTCTTGAATGTTTCAGGCATTTTGGTTACTGGTATTATTCCCCAGGGAACTGGTTCACCTGCAGCCTGTGGCAATGGCAGGCAAGCTGTTATTTTAGTCACATTCTGCATGATCCCAAAATCTCTGATTAATCCTACCACTAAATTTTCCTGCTCAGTATTTCGTTCTATTGTATCATTAACCTCCCGTCTACTCCTACCGTGTCTCTGTAAGGATAACATCATTCTGTCATGCCTCCACCATGCATTTCCTATTCTAGGATTAGTGACACTCGACCACCCACAACCTTTGCCTTCCTTCCCCCACCAACTGGTCCCGTCCTCTATTCTGTCCCAGGTCAGTTCCCTATTTTGCTTCCACCATTTGACCCAAAGGTTCCTTTGATATCTTGATCTTACTAGGAAGGAACAATTTATTCTGAGAGGTGGCCCATCCCACATGTCCACTGCCATTGATACTGGATTAACCTTTATGTTTTCAGCACGATCCCCTGTCCATGGCAAAACCCTCATACTCACTCTTTTGTAATCAAAACTATCCCGTATTTTGACCAAACATGTATATTCTCCCGTATCGTTTGTGGTTACCTTGGTAAGATTCAGTACCGTGTTTCCTTGTTGTTTATCCTGATCCCAACCGACTCCTATCTTGCCTCGGCTTCTTTCAGCCCCCCGTTGCCATATTGCAATAACTTCACCGGCCTCAACTCTCTGGCTGTCAAAGATAACACAAGTTAATTGAACATCCATCCCTTCCATGACTGTAACCTTTGTTTCTTCAACCTGTACTAGAGTAGACCCTTGAACGGGTACTAGTCTCATGATCACTAGCAGTAATATAATTAAGAAGGCGGCTTTGCGCGGAAGATCATCCGGGTTGGAGACACTATCTGGGTTTCCCACTGGAACGGTGCCTTCTTTACCCTGGTGTAATGGATCCAAGCATCCATCCCCTGGACCTTCACCGCCGTGTAGGTCGTCATCATCACCTGGTGGGGTCCGCTCCATGATTCCCGTAGCGGATCCGTGATCCACTTCTTGACGTACACCTGGTCCCCAGGCTGGATGTCGTGGACAGAATTCTCCAGCGTGAGCGGTCTATTCCACTGTAACGTATTTCTTAAAGAATTCAAGATCTTATTAAGTGACATAACATACTCTGCAATCGTCTGGTCCCCACTCACATGTACCTCCCCTTTTAATACAGTTGCATGATATGGTTTGCCATATAATATCTCATATGGACTTACGCCTACCTTTTCCCTTGGTTTAATTCGAATCCTGAGTAGGGCCAAAGGCAAAGCTTGAGGCCAGTGCAGTTTAGCTTCCTGGCAAATCTTTTTGATTTGTCCTTTCAGGGTTTGATTCATCCTTTCCACCTGCCCACTAGACTGAGGTCTCCAGGGGGTATGCAAATTCCAGGTTATATCTAACATTCGTGCTAATTCCTGCACTACCCCGGCTATAAAATGCGGACCCCTATCTGATGACAACCCTAAAGGTACTCCAAATCTTGGTATTATTTCTTTTAACAAGGTTTTTACCACCTCCTTAGCCTGATTAGTTCTACATGGAAAAGCTTCCGGCCACCCTGAGAACGTACATACGTACACTAACAAGTATCTGTATCCCTGTGCCCTAGGCAATTCAGAAAAATCAACTTGCCAGTAATCTCCTGGTTGTGGCCCGACTTGCAACTTTCCCATTTGTATTTGTCTCCTAACTACTGGATTATTTTTCAAACATACCGGGCATATTGCATTAACTCTTTTTGCCATTGTTAACATCTGATTAGAGATTATCTCATTCTTCAAAAATTTTACCAATACTTCTGCCCCCCAATGACATTTATTATGTTCTGATTCCAAAATAAATTTCATTATGCGGGTAGGTACCACTATTTGTCCCATTGGTGTAACGTACCACCCAAGTTGATTCTTCTGTGCCCCTAGCAAGTTTATTAGCTTTCCATCTTCTATTGAATATTTGGGCTCCTGATTCAGGTATGGGGTAGCCGGATTTGTTCTTACCAGTACCAATGCCATTTGAGTCCATGCTTCCCGTGCCACTTGCCGAGCTGTAACATCAGCAAATCGATTTCCTCTGTAAACGTCTCCTTCCGCAGTCTGATGTCCTCTAACATGCATTACAGGAACTGCTTTGGGACTGTGTACCGCATCCAGTAGCTGTAGCACTTCTTCCCGGTGCTTGATGTTGGTTCCCTGTGAATTCAAAAGCCCCCTTTCCTTCCATAACGCCCCATGTACATGAACCACACCAAAGGCATATTTAGAATCTGTTCAGATATTAACCCTTTTGTCCTTGCTCAAATACAGGGCTCTGGTGAGTCCAATCACCTCTGCCTTCTGGACCGAAGTTCCAGGTAACAAAGCCTTTGCCTCTATCACCTGATCCAATGTTACCACTGCATACCCGGCATAGCGAGTCCCATTCTCGACAAAACTGGATCCATCAGTGTATAGTTCCCATTCAGGTTCTTCCAATGGTTCATCCTTTAGGTCGGGTCTGCTGGCATATACTTGTTCAATTACCTCTACACAATCATGCACCAGTCCCCCAGCCTCCTGGTCACTGCGGAAAAACTCTGCTGGATTAACATGATTAGTAGTCCTTATTTCAATATCATCCTGTTCTCTCAGGATGGCCTGGTATTGCAACATTCGACTGGATGATAGCCAGTGACCCCCCTTTTGCTCCAAAACGGCCATGACCATATGGGGAACAAACACTTTCATTTTTGCCCCCAAAGTCAATTTCCGGGCCTCTTGAATAAGAATTATTGTTGCTGCCACGGCTCGTAAACACGAGGGCCACCCGGAACTTACCGAATCCAGTTGTTTAGAGAAGTATCCCACTGGCCTCTTCCAGGATCCCACCTTCTGGGTGAGGACCCCCAATGCCAGTTTTTGCCTCTCATTCACGTACAACTGGAATTCCTAGGTCACGTCAGGGAGTCCTAGGGCTGGGGCCTCCTTTAGTGCCTGCTTCAATTCCTGGAAGGCCTTCTTTTGCTGTGTCGTCCACTCCAACCGATGCTGCTTCAAGGCCTCATATAGTGGCTTGGCTAGGAGACCGAAATTCATAATCCACAGTCGACACCATCCCACCATTCCTAGAAAAGATCTCAATTCCTGATGGTTACGAGGCAAAGGAATAGCACATATTGCCTCTATTCAGTTTACTCCCAAACGTCTCTGCCCTTGTGTGATCTCAAAACCGAGGTAAATAACGCTATTTTTGACCAATTGAGCTTTTTCCTTAGAAACCCGATACCCTGCTTGGCCAAGCATGTTGAGTAATTTAATTGTTAATTCCACACACATTTCCCTTTCCTTAGTAGCCAGAAAAATGTCGTCCACGTACTGCAGGACTACATACAAGGATGGGGATATTGTTACCTGGGTTATCTTCCATTCCTCCAGCTCCTTGGCCAGTTGGTTTCCAAAAATAGTAGGGGAGCATTTAAATCCCTGTGGGAGTCTCGTCCACATAAGCTGCTTCTTTCTCCCAAAATCAGGACTCTCCCACTCGAAGGCAAAATATTTCCTACTCTCTACTGCCAGTGGGATGCAGAAGAAGGCATCTTTAAGGTCAATCACTGAGAACCATTTAAACTCCTCCGATACAGATGTTAACAAGGTATAAGGATTAGCAACTACTGGATGTATGTCTTTCACTATTTCATTAATAGCCCTTAAGTCCTGTACCAAACGGTACTTACCATTAGGTTTCTTTACTGGAAAAATTGGAGTATTATACTCCGATTCACATTCTTGTAATATTCCTTGAGCCAAAAATTGTTTAATTAACGGGGCTACTCCCCTCCTTGCCTCAAGCTTCAAGGGGTATTGCTTTATCCTCACTGGTCGGGCCCCTTCCTTTAGTTCCACCTTTACTGGCTGCGCAGCTTTAGATTTTCCGGGGACCCCTGACTCCCATACCCAGGGTACTACAGCCTGCTCAATTTCTTCTGGAATAGGAGAGGCATCCACTTCCTTGATTACAAAAATGCCTGCTATTTGTTCCTCAGGTATTTCCAATTTCACCCTTCCCCCTTCAAATATTATTTTCGCATTAAGTTGGGACAACAGGTCTCTGCCAAGAAGGGGTGTGGGGCAGTTAGGCATATACAAAAATTGGTGATCTAATTCCTTCCCCCCAAACCTAAGATTTAAAGGTTGTAAAAATGGTTGTTCCTCTAGCTTCCCTGTTGCCCCCACCACCTGTACCATTGTGTCACTCAAAGGTCCCAATCATCTATTGAGTACAGAATAAGTAGCTCCAGTGTCTACCATAAATTCTTGATCCTTTCCATCTATTTCTAAAACTACCCTTAAATCCTTTTCTAGTCAGCTTTGATTCTGATAGTTTCCCAAAACTAGTGCTTGAGCGACTTCTGCTGGTCCTCCCGTGAATCCTCCCACAGGGGCATTTCCCATTGGGGCTGTCCTTAATCCCATGTTTCCCATGCCCATACCTCCTCTAACCGGGCATTCATTTTTCCAGTGTCCTAATTGTTGGCAAAATGCACACTGGTTTGGATCAAACCTCCCCATGTTAGGTGCAAACCCAAATCATCCCCGACCTCTTGGCAACCCCCTCTGTCCGTGATTAGCTCCTCCCCGACCTCGACCCCTAATGGGTCTTCCTCCTGCCCCTGCCTGTTGCATTACAGCCAGAATACTAGCTTGTTGTCTTTTTGCAGTTTCTTTTTCCCTGTTGTTGTATACCTTCCACGCTACCTCCAGCATTTTATCCAAACTTCTAGTATCCTCTCCTTCCAGCTTTTGTAACTTTTTCCTAATATCCTCATGTGATTGCCCCATAAACAACAATGCCAATTGAAGTTTTCCTGATTGATCCTCTACATCTAAATTAGTAAACTTCCGAGCCATGTCTTTTAATCGTTCTAAAAAGGCAGATGGAGACTCATTCTTGTCCTGCTTGACCGAATACAACTTAGACCAGTTCATAGTCTTAGGTATTCCTGTCCTAATTCCTTCCACCAACAATTCCTGATATCGTTTTACAGCCCTTATTCCTCCCGTAGAGTTTGGGTCCCACTTAGGTTCCTCACTTGGTACCAATTCATCAACTGTCTCATTTAGTTGTCTCAACCGAATTTCCTCACGAGCCTTTTCTCTAGTGGCTCTAATAACCATTTCCTTTTCCGTGGAATCCATTATAGTATCTAATAATACCTGTAAATCATTCCAGTCCGGATTCTGAGTCTTTATTACCATTTTAACCACCCTTGCCACCCTTTCAGGATCCTCCCGATAACTCCCCGCTGATTGCTTCCATATTACCAAATCCCCGGGGGAGAAAGGCATCTTTATAAGTATCCTTTCTCCCTGTGGTCCCACAGCTTCCCTCAATGGCGCAATTAACTGTGGCCCCTTCTGCCCCTTCCTTCCCTTGCGAGTCCGCCCTGCTAACGGAGTTCTTTTAACACTCTCATTCTTTTCACCATCACCACCATCACTATCACTCTCACTAGATCCCGTTTTTATAGCTATATCTGCAGGGGGAGCAGGGGGCACATTAGGAGCAACCGGAACCCTCGGAGGTGCTATACAATAAGACAAATCTTCCTCGACTGAAGGATACAAATTACGCTCCTTTCTTTCTTTACATCCCACACACTCCCTTTCATCATTCACTTCTAAAACCAAAATACCACATTCCTTTTGCCATTCCTCTTTCCGATATAAAACGAAAAACAAATCCAAATATGGTATTTCATCCCATTTCTCATTCCTCCTTAAAAATTGCATCAAAGATTCCATTATCCCCAATTCCAGTGTACCATTCACCGGCCATCCCGCTTCCCCAATTTCATATTCAGGCCACCAATGATTACAGTAATCTATCACTTTACTTTTATCCAATTCTTGATAATACCCCTCACTTTTCCACCGTTTCAATATACAACCTAATGGTGTATTTCCAGGTATTTTACCATTGGCTTGCACTAAGGTTTTAAAAGTTTTAAAAGACATCATATTACAACCTTTAATTCCACTATTAATCCCAATAAACCAATATACCTTAAACCAATATACCTTCTCGCCGTCCTTCCCTAAAACAAACAGGAGGCGAGTTCCGGTCCTGCGTCCTTAGACGTCTTATGGCCGGAGCCTAGGCTTTTTTTACCAACCACCAAATCCAAATCCAATTATCACCTTTTTCCAATATAAAGCACCTTCGGGCTTACCTTGGCAGTTGTCCAACAGGCGTGGGGTGTCGGGCACGACCGATGTCTCGCCAAGAAGTGCTCGGTGCCGGCTTGGAGTGGATCGGGACGCGAACCGCCCCAGCAGCCCTCGGAGTCCTGCCGTGGTCGCCAGAAAACTGTTGCCCGATTGATAAATGACACAAAACTCGGATAAGTTTTGTGGGTGCTTTATTAAGGGCCCGGGGAACTGGGGGACTCACGTCCCAAAGTCCGAGCCCCCAAATTCACGTATGGGTGCTTCCCTCTTATACATGCGATTCATAACAAAGTCTCCAAGGAACAGTTTCCCCGTTCCCCTTGCCTAGCCTCCAAGAAACAGTTCCCCGTTCCCCTTGCCTGGTCACAGACCCCTTGTGATACATTCCTTGGTTCACAAACAAAATCATTAATCCTCTGCTTATCTTATTCTAAGAGCATTGTATGCTGCCTCTAGACAGGTTAGCATTCTTATTTTCTTGCACTAGTTTAATTATTTATTAAATCCCTAAGACTACCTGCTAGGTTACACACAAAACTCAACACACTTTTCAACGGCTACAAAACTACTTTTTAACAAACCAGTTCACACACAACTCACTATAATTAAATATTTTGCTAAATTTCATTTCTTTTCCAACAAGGGGACATTTGTGGGAAGTGTAGAAAAAGTCATCTTATAAACTGTTTCAATTTTCCTTTTGAGAACTTCACATTACCACTGACTAAAATGCTAACAATATGATAATACACGCCTTTTTGTACAATGCTGATATTCGAACCCATGTTCGATGTAAAAGGCAAAGTACTAAATCCCGCCTGACCAAAAACAAAGCCAAAATCAGCTACCGATTTCTAAAAAAAAAAACACAGATAAGAAAGCAATATCGAGCAGACAAAAGCCTTACAATGCAGCTGTATATACTGCTTTTAAAATTCCCGGGCAGCAGCATCAGGGCACGCCCTGCCGAGCCGAGGCAGACACAAAGCCTCCCCTGCAGAGCTGAGAGAGAGCAGCCTCCCCCCACGCCGCGTGGCAAGCCGATACCGGGGCCGCCCCGCACCGCATGTAGAGAACACTCCCCACCCCGCACCAAGAGATCCCCCCGGCCACGTGTAGAGAGCCCCCCTCCCCCGCACAGAGAGAGATCCCCCCGGCCATGTGTAGAGAGCCCCCCTCCCCCGCACAGAGAGCTGAGCACGCTGCGCTGCCGAGCCGGAGGAAGGGCAGAGAACAATCCCGCTCCGGCGTGAATTCCAAAAGTGAGCAACACACGTGGCAGAAAGCTAAAGCCTAGAACGCAATGGATTCCCTCTGTGGGGCTGCGCAGCCAAAATGCAAAGGCAAAAAAGGAACAGAACTCGTGGCAGAGTCTGTTTCTTGAGCTTCTGCTCCACCGAGAGCAGAGATACTCACCCGAAATTGAAGCCGTAGCTGGCTAGGGTTCAGGCAGGCAGGTCTCCTCACCGGAACAGGACCCCTCTATGGGCAGGAGAGGCTACCCTGTTCTTCCTCTGGAAAATCTGCTCAACAGAAAGGAGCTGGGCTTTCCAGAGGCGCCGAACAGTCCACAAAACTTCTTTCTGGGATTAATCCCAAAGTCTCTAACTGAGAGTGTTGCAACCAAGGCTCTTTCAGCTGGGTGCACGGCTGCCAGAGCCTCTCCGAAGTAGTGAGAGTCGTTCTGGGGCTGCAGAACCCTCTGCCGGAGGGTTATATCCAGAGCTTTATTCCATGGTCACAGAGGTCTGAATCTTGGCAACAGCTCCAACAGAATCCCGAGCACATGGCTTGATTCGGCTTTTAAGCTCCGGGACAGGGGAAGGGGAGGGACAGGTGAGCCACCAACCAGGTGGGAGGGGCAGGGTCTCAAGGGACGAGGGACACCTAGACAGGCCAATGATCCCCCGGCCTGAAGGGCATCCTTTGAAAGTGACGAACCACACGACGCCTTTGCTGGAATGTTAAAACTGATTGACAACCCAGCAGGGGGGCGAGGGGGGAAGGGGAAGAGGGGTATTGCCACACCTGGGAGGTGACCTGGAAGTCTAAAACAGGACATTACAACACACCGCAACAGAGTCTGTTTGACGTTCTCCAATGACTGTCCTGTTTGTTCTTGTGTCATTGCCATCACTTGTGTTGACACACGCTGGCATTGCTGAGCGCTCATTTTTGAGTTTCCCGGATACAGTAGAGGTTTTCCATCTACATCTGTCTGAGAACAATATTAGTTCACAAGATGTTTTCCTCTCGTGCATCTTGGACAACGATCCAATGGCTTTTCCGTCTTTGGCACTTGTGCTTTTGGGCAATTCTTCTTGAAGTGTCCAAATGCCCCTCATTTGTCGCATTGTCCTCCAGATGAACTGTTTTTGTTTTCAAAGTTCGCTAAAACTCTGTCAATCCTGTCGATCTTTTCATTCTGCGTTTGAAGCATTTTCTCCATTCGTTCTCCCAATCATTTTCCCAATCACCCTTCCAGTTGTTCTTCTAGTTGTCCTTGCAAATCTTGTCTCCCGATGGATGCAACATGCTGAGGTGTTCCCACTTTGCTGCACGCCTCTACCATATCTGCCAAAGAAGGTTGACCAGGCATTGCACTGATGACCCGTTGGCAATCTGGATTGGCATTGGCATAGGCAAGACTTTTGATGAGGTGTGGTTTCGCCCCTTCATCAGGCACTGGCCGAACCACTGCTTGTGTGAATGGATCTGTGAATGAAGGAAAGGGTTCAGTGGGACCTTGCCTAACATTTGTGTAGAGGGTATCCTGCACTCCCACTGGTGCAATCTGCAGAATTGCTCTCCGTGCTGCTTCTTTGATGTCATTCAGCACCTCTTGTGGAAGCCTCACTGCTTGTTGCGTTGAATTGTCGTCTGGAGGATCACCTGCTAACTGTGCCACAGTGAGGTTTGAGTTTGGTCCATCCTGGTATCTGAGCCTCAGTTCAGTGAGAGCTCTTCTTCATCTCGCGTCCCACACGAGATTCTGCGTGTCTGTGAGAATCATTGACAGAAGACATCTGATATCATAAGGTGTTAGGTCATACATGTTCAAAGTGCCCCTCAGAAGCTGCTTAAAATATGGAGAACCCAGTCCATTATCTCTGATAGCCTTAGCTAATTCTTTGACTACTTCGTGATCTAGTCTGTCCCATCTTGGATTCTGACCCTGTGCATCATATGTCACTGGCATTGTGATGTCTCCCGCACATTGCAATAGATCCTTTTCTTTCTCTAGTTCTTTTCTGATATTTGCCCAATCTATTGTTGGAATTGTTTTCTCTTTGGGTACCTGCATTTCCATGGCTACTTGCATGTACAATGGAGTCATCTGCAGAGGCTGTGACCATGCTGCATCCTCTTCCATCTTAGAAGTCATCGGTGACACTGGAATCTGCATTCCTTGTTTAGTTCAAGTCTTGGCCCTTGATCCTAAATTTGGAACAGGGATTTGAAATTCTCATGCTGTTGTTCCCATAGCTTTGCTTAAATACTGTAAAAGATATTTGGCTGCACTCCCATGCAGTACAGTAACTCTTGGCCCCAAGCCAGATGAGCCAGCAGCTGCTGCTGAAAGCATCCAGGCTGGAACACCCTCTGAGGCAGCAATGTGTACTGTATCATCCTGTTGCTGTGCCTCATCAGAAGTTTCCTGAGCCTCATGAGATTCAGGAGCTGATGGAAGCTCCATTTGCTGTGCTGGAGTTGTTTTCTTCAACGTAGATTTCTTTTCATATGAAGTTGGGAAAAAATATTGCAAAGTTACAGTCCCGCCACTAGATGGTGCTGAGGCTTGACTGACCAGTTCTAGCATGGTCTCCTGCAATGTGGTGGTCCAACCACAAGGTGGCGCTGTCGCCGGCCTGGTTGGATCCGGCACTACGATCGACTGCAATGCTTGCGATTTAGATTGAGGCTGAAGGCTGTACAATTTGTATTTGGGCTGACTGTTGAGATTGGATATGTGTCTGTCGCCTTGGGACTGGAGAAGAAGTGGTACTCCGGGACAGAACCGAGCCCTGATCACACCCCTTCTCTGCCGGTGCCGTCATGGGGGAGCGGGCATCCCGCCCCGACCACGCCTAGCCCGCGCCCTTCTCTGCGCACCCGCGATCTCGGGAACGCCCCCTTCCTCCCCGATACTGACATTCCCCCCTGTCCCAGTCCCGTTCCGTCTCCGATGTTTCCTCCCTAGCTTGATGCCTTTCAGAATCCTCCTCCTCCTCCTCTGACACTGTATCTGCCCCCACAACCGACGCACGCAATTCCCGCTCGGCCTGTACCCTTGACGCTTCGGCGATCTGAGCAGATCTCCTCGTTCTGACTTCTGGGTGTGGTGTCATCACCACGCGCCTGTCGCGTCTCCCTGCGGTTGTCGCCTGGGACACTGCAGCTGTCCCGGCTGACTTGTTCCCGCACAATGCAGCCGCTGCGGTCTGAGAACTTTCCCCGGGTGGCTGCCTCTAGCACGCCATGACTGCCTCACGAGTTCTCCCTCTCTCTCCTGTCTTTTGCACCGCGCTGCCCGAAACTGCCGCTGCCGTTGGCACCATGCCCTCGCAAACCGCATCAGCTCCCGAGCCTCTCACCGCCTCCGTGGATCCCCGGTTGGTCCCGCCGCCACCCCAGGCTGCCGACGGCCTCTCGAAAGAGGGCACTTCCCTCTCCCCCTCAGGTCCCAAAGCAGCCCCCCTTGCCGATTCCGCTGCTGTCCCTGCCCTGCGACCGCTTTTTGGCTTCTGTGAATTGGGAGGACATGCCTCAAGGAAGGCAAAGTCCAAATCTTCCAACTCACTTGGGGAAATTTCCACCCTAAACTCTCCTGGGAGTGACAGGGATGTGTTGGAATCAGAGTCCGGTGGCCCTGTAGTTTCTGGGGTTCTCGGATGTTCTGGGGACCCCGTGGACCTTTGAGGTGATGAGGGAATCGGAGGTAATGACGTTCCCTCCTGATCCCCTTCGATGGGAGCGGTTTCTGTCTCCCCTGGGCTGACTGAGACAAGAGCAGCTGTCTGCGTCTCGCTCTGCTCCCCTCCCTCAACCCCTGTGGGAGTTTCAACAACCTGCTGCTGGCTGACAACCTTCCTGCTATTCATTGTGGTTTCTTCCAGCATTACCCGTGCAGATGGTAACAATTTGTAGGCTACCTTATCTTTTCTCATGGCCAAATGATAAAGGTGTCTGTTGGTCTCCTGCCAAAAGCCTACTTCGAACAACAGATGTGTCTCTGAGTGCGGATTGTTAGAGCTGAGATAGAGTAGAGATCCATTCAGAATTAGGTGAAGTGTCTAGGAGAGGTGAAAAGTCTGTGAGGCCAAAGCTGAAGGAAAAACTGCAGGCCAGAGACAGTGAGGAGACAGAGAAAAAAACCAGAAATGACCACAAGGTCAATTTGCCCCCGACCTAGGAATTCTTTTGATAAAGAAGAACTGGCGATAAATATCACGCGGAATGAATATGTATGAACCTATTGTGAAACTGTATGCATATGCATTTGGAAGGGGGATAAAAGGAGACCTGAGATCTCCAGGGGTACACATGCCTTTTGAGGAGGATTTCCTCTGCTTTCGTCCAACGCGCGTCATAATAAAAGCATACCAGGCTTTACAACTTTTATGAAGTTGTGAGGTTTCTTCTTTTCTCCGCAAAACACAGCGCACCCACAACAAGAGATCTCTAAGCTCTTTTTCCAAAATTTCCACAGGGTGTGTGGCTGCCACACCCTGTAGGGCTGACAAAATCCTTAATTGTTCCTGGGAGCATGCACTCCCCATGTTCTCAGTTTTGGCCTTCATACCAAATCCAAGTCATCAGTGAGGTCGGTCCGGAGGTCGTGGTTGCCCTGGTCACTAGCCAGCAGTTCACAGGTGAGAGGTCCCAGGCGCACTTCTGGTTCCCCTCTGGGTCGATCTGGATATGAGTCTTTTCGGCAGAAGCTGGATGTTCTCTCTGGATATTCTTGAGAGTGCCTGCTGCTTCCCGGGCTGTTCTGGCTGCTTGCCAAGAGGCTTATCAGTGCGGCCACCCCAGGGATGCCAAGATCTCGGGAGGTTGCAGTTTACTGCAGCTCCGAGACACGTGGAAAGTCTCTGTTTCGACCCGCACGTTCAAAGAATGAGTCGGAGTTCTTCAGTTCTCGGTCTCAGAGTTGTTTATTGTATCTTATCTATAAAAATTTTTCACCTGTCTAGCTGAGGTCTGCTCAGCAGGACAGACAGAGGCACTCTGACTGCCCCTGGGGTGGTGTTATCTCTTTATACTACAAACTAAGTATAACATGTTTACAATTACTTTCCAATACCTATCACCTATGTTAAACAGTGAGTTTCTACTCTAAACCAATCCAAAAGTGCCAACATCACAGCAGAAGATGGAGGTAGAGAAGAAGAAGAAGAAAGGCTGGACACGCCCAAGTCCCTCCATCTTGTCCCCAAAACCCCTATTCTAAAACCCCCAAAATCTACTTTTTCACCTAGTGATAATTTTATTATTACACTACTTAAACTTCTGTGGCTTTCAGGTCTTCATACAAAGTTCGTAATTTGCTCCATGGGTCATAATCAAATGCACAGGTGTTCTGGGCTGTGTGCCAGGGTCTCTGAGCCCCCTGGCAGGGATCCCGGCAACTCTGGACACCCAGAGGGATGTCCTGTGTTCCGACATATTACAATGTCCCTATATTTATAACCAACATTGTTCACCCAGAACCTGATTGGTTCTTAATAACACCTGTCACCTATTGGTTAATTAGGAACCACCCTTTGGTAAACCATCTTATGGGAAAACAACTGTTCAATACACCAGCTGCAAGATAGCTTTCATTCCTTCTCTCAGCCTTCTCCAAACTCCCCAGAACAATTCCTGGGAAAGTTTATCTGGGTTTCTCTCTCTGACCAGGCTGTCGGTATCCACAGGTCCCCCTTTTTGTTTAAAGAGGAAGGCAGCATTTGAAATCCCCTGCAGGGCCCTTTGCAGGAAGGAGAACAAAGACAGCTCAAGAGTCTTCTTTAGCAATTTGGTGGTTGCTAATCAGTACCTCAATCGGATGCTAAATTAGAATGGTCAGAGAGATTTCCAACATATACCGTCGATTTCTTAACAATCAAGCCTTGTTGCTCCTTCTTACAAGAAATCAACTATTAATTTTAAAATAAATTACTAATTCTGATACAGAAAAAAAGCATCATTAGTCTGCTCAAAGTACTGGCAGTCTAACGTGCCAACAACTCTGTCCAGAAACAGAGAAAAGATAGAATGCTCATTCCCCACTCATAGAGGGGCCATCTGTTTGATGGTCAGCATCTTGATCATCATTCGAAGGTTGCCTGTTGGCTACATTCTGTTTTTGGTGTTGCAAATTGGGATGAACACATCTGCCAGGTATCCACTGTTCCCCAATATCTGTGGAAATGCCTGCATACCCGCGGCCCCAAGTGATAAGGTCGCATGGGCCCTCCCACTTATTAGTGGTTAGGTCTGATATCCAGACTTCCACTTGAGGCAGGTGCGTCTCACCTGAAGATTGCAACGAGAGAAAATTATTTAGAATGACAGGATTGTTTGAATTTTGTGGCACTGTAAGGTGATTAATTGTATATAGAGCTTTTCCCAATTGACTGTGCAGGGTTTCTCCAGGCATTCCCCTTTTTTGTTTATCGAGAACACGCTTTAAAGTGCCATGAGCACATTCAGCAATGGCTTGACCAGTTGGAGAATGTGGAATACCAAGGTTGTGTGAGGCTCCCCACAAGTGCAAAACAGGAATAGACCAATGACCTGTCTCGACCTGGGAGTTTTGAATCGACTATAAAAGACAGCCCTGAACAATAAATCGTGCTGTTTGCTGATGACCCAAGGGAGTTTGCTGTGTGTTACATGTCAGACATACGAACATCACGGATTCTCATGTAATATGTGGTGACCCCAATGTGATGACAAGCAGTCCAAGGACCCACAGAAACTGTGGAGAGAGATGGAGCGAAAAGCTAGAAAAGAGCTAGAAAAGAGGGCTGGAAAGAGCCCAAAAATAAGCAGCAAAGGCTGCAGGAGCTAGCTTTGTGATAAACATCGCAGGAAATCACAGCCAAAGGGTCCGTGTGGAAAAAGGAACCAGAGAAGCTGAAAAAAGCTGGAAAGAGGCTGGAAGAGCCCAAAGTAGGCAAGAAAGGTTTCAAGAAGACTCAGCCAAAGGGCTGTTTGAAAAAAGAAACCAGACAAGCTGAAAAATAGAAGAGCAACCCCACTGGAGATCCTGGGCACTTGGTTTTCAACATCAGAAAACCCCACAATACAGGTATGGAAAATTTTCTATAAGGAATAGGACATAGACTATGATGAAAGAAGAGTTATTTAGATTAATTACATGGGCAAACCCCCATGGATTTGACACAACAAAAGAAACTGCTTTTGACCTTAATATCTGGGAACAAAGTGGTCAATTTATATTAAAGGCAGCCTCGAACGGGGAGGAAAATGCAATAAGAGTTATAAAACCATTTAGGCTTGTTTTAGATTTAGTAAGACTATTAAATACTGAACTCTATGGGGAGGAAAATGCACAGGAGAAGTTTTCACGGGGGGATGGACACCTCTCTAAGCACTCAAAGCATGTGGCAGGACACATGGTCCCACAATGGCGCCCCACGTGGTAGAGCTGGTTTGAACTACGCCCCCCCCCCCCAAATTGGCACTGTTCCCGGGAGAGCCATGCCCCACAGCTCTCCAGCAAGGAGCAGCCCCGGTGCGCAGAGAGACAGGGTGGACCAGCGGCGTCCCAGGGATGCCAGGGCGCCCTGTGCCGGCACCCCGAAAATGTCACCCAGTGCCTGCCCGGTGCAGCTGCTGCAGGAGCTCAGAAGGCTCCACCATTTTGGCTGGGCAGCCAGTGAACATGACGCAGCTCGGTGCTGTCCCCGGGACCGCTCCCCTGCCACCGGGGCTCGCCATCATGCCCCTCATTGCCATGGAAACACCCGGACCGCCCCTGCCTGAAGCTGGTTGGCTCAGCCCACAAACGGTCCCCATGGCCCTGCCTCTGCAAACCACTGCAACCCGGGGGAGGAGGGGGGGGAAACCTGAGATGACATGGCTACAATTGCCTGGATGTCACTACGTCACACCTAGAATCATTCCAGAACCAGGAAGCTCCAACACCATGAGGCAGAGCCCTATTCCCGGCACCAGACCCAGACACCCAGCTGTCACTGCCGCAGCCCCATGGCATCTACAGTCAAAGTCCCAACAAGCTGACAAAGTCCCTGCAACCCTGCCGACACCAGCTCACCCCTTTGATGTTCCGAGCAAGAAACATTCCCACTCAAGACCTGGTAATGGAGGTAAAACAAAAGGCTATAGTTTGTAAAGATATAAAAGGGGCTGAACTAATTTCAGCACGATGCATTCCCTATCATCAGAGAACTGGCAACAGGGTGAGGGAACAGTTACAGCATTCCCAGTGGTGAGAGGTAATGGGACAACACCTGATAAATACACACCCTTTAATTGGCAAATCCTCTCAGAGCTACACCAATTAGCTACTAAACATGGACTAGAATCACCTGCTGTTGCAAATATGCTTAGATTTAATACTGCTAGTGAATAAACCCCCATAGAAGATCCACAAACCCAAGCACGTTTGAGCCCCTTTATTCTAGCCCAAGCAGAGGATTTAGCAATGAAGAAGCAAACAAAAAATCCTAACAGCTCCAGCCCAGACAGGAAGCTTCTGCTAATCAAACCACAACAAAACTTCAAAGACACCTTGCTTTCTGATATTTCAACAAAAGGAAAGGTTCCATATTCAAAATAACTATTATAAACTGATAACATATTGTTGGAAAAGAAATGAAATGTAGCAAAATATTTAATTATAGTGAGTTGTGTGTGAACTGGTTTGTTAAAAAGTAGTTTTGTAGCCGTTGAAAAGTGTGTTGAGTTTTGTGTGTAACCTAGCAGGTAGTCTTAGGGATTTAATAAATAATTAAACTAGTGCAAGAAAGTAAGAATGCTAACCTGTCTGGAGGCAGCATACAATGCTCTTAGAATAAGATAAGCAGAGGATTAATGATCTTGTTTGTGAACCAAGGAATGTATCACAAGGGGTCTGTGACCAGGCAAGGGGAACGGGGAAACTGTTTCTTGGAGACTTTGTTGTGAATTGCATGTATAAGAGGGAAGCACCCATACGTGAATTTGGGGGCTCGGACTTTGGGACGTGAGTCCCCCAAGCTCCCCGGGCCCTTAATAAAGCACCCACAAAACTTATCCAAGTTTTGTGTCATTTATCAATCGGGCAACAGTTTTCCGACGACCACGGCAGGACTCCAAGGGCTGCTGGGGCGGTTCGCATCCCGATCCACTCCAAGCCGGCACCGAGCACTTCTCGGCGAGACATCGGTCGTGCCCGACACCCCACGCCTGTTGGACAACTGCCAAGGTAAGCCCGAAGGTGCTTTATATTGGAAAAAGGTGATAATTGGATTTGGATTTGGTGGTTGGTAAAAAAAGCCTAGGCTCCGGCCATAAGACGTCTAAGGACGCAGGACCGGAACTCGCCTCCTGTTTGTTTTAGGGAAGGACGGCGAGAAGGTATATTGGTTTAAGGTATATTGGTTTATTGGGATTAATAGTGGAATTAAAGGTTGTAATATGATGTCTTTTAAAACTTTTAAAACCTTAGTGCAAGCCAATGGTAAAATACCTGGAAATACACCATTAGGTTGTATATTGAAACGGTGGAAAAGTGAGGGGTATTATCAAGAATTGGATAAAAGTAAAGTGATAGATTACTGTAATCATTGGTGGCCTGAATATGAAATTGGGGAAGCGGGATGGCCGGTGAATGGTACACTGGAATTGGGGATAATGGAATCTTTGATGCAATTTTTAAGGAGAAATGAGAAATGGGATGAAATACCATATTTGGATTTGTTTTTTGTTTTATATCGGAAAGAGAAATGGCAAAAGGAATGTGGTATTTTGGTTTTAGAAGTGAACGATGAAAGGGAGTGTGTGGGATGTAAAGAAAGAAAGGAGCATAATTTGTATCCTTCAGTCGAGGAAGATTTGTCTTATTGTATAGCACCTCCGAGGGTTCCGGTTGCTCCTAATGTGCCCCCTGCTCCCCCTGCGGATATAGCTATAAAAACGGGATCTAGTGAGAGTGATAGTGATAGTGGTGATGGTGAAAGGAATGAGAGTGTTAAAAGAACTCCGCTAGCAGGGCGGACTCGCAAGGGAAGGAAGGGGCAGAAGGGGCCACAGTTAATTGCGCCATTGAGGGAAGCTGTGGGACCACAGGGAGAAAGGATACTTATAAAGGTGCCTTTCTCCCCCGGGGATTTGGTAATATGGAAGCAATCAGCGGGGTGTTATCGGGAGGATCCTGAAAGGGTGGCAAGGGTGGTTAAAATGGTAATAAAGACTCAGAATCCAGACTGGAATGATTTACAGGTATTATTAGATACGATAATGGATTCCACAGAAAAGGAAATGGTTATTAGAGCCACTAGAGAAAAGGCTCGTGAGGAAATTCGGTTGAGACAACTAAATGAGACAGTTGATGAATTGGTACCAAGTGAGGAACCTAAGTGGGACCCAAACTCTACGGGAGGAATAAGGGCTGTAAAACGATATCAGGAATTGTTGGTGGAAGGAATTAGGACAGGAATACCTAAGACTATGAACTGGTCTAAGTTGTATTCGGTCAAGCAGGACAAGAATGAGTCTTCATCTGCCTTTTTAGAACGATTAAAAGACATGGCTCGGAAGTTTACTAATTTAGATGTAGAGGATCAATCAGGAAAACTTCAATTGGCATTGTTGTTTATGGGGCAATCACAAGAGGATATTAGGAAAAAGTTACAAAAGCTGGAAGGAGAGGATACTAGAAGTTTGGATAAAATGCTGGAGGTAGCGTGGAAGGTATACAACAACAGGGAAAAAGAAACTGCAAAAAGACAACAAGCTAGTATTCTGGCTGTAATGCAACAGGCAGGGGCAGGAGGAAGACCCATTAGGGGTCGAGGTCGGGGAGGAGCTAATCACGGACAGAGGGGGTTGCCAAGAGGTCGGGGATGATTTGGGTTGGATCCAAACCAGTGTGCATTTTGCCAACAATTAGGACACTGGAAAAATGAATGCCCGGTTAGAGGAGGTATGGGCATGGGAAACATGGGATTAAGGACAGCCCCAATGGGAAATGCCCCTGTGGGAGGATTCACGGGAGGACCAGCAGAAGTCGCTCAAGCACTAGTTTTGGGAAACTATCAGAATCAAAGCTGACTAGAAAAGGATTTAAGGGTAGTTTTAGAAATAGATGGAAAGGATCAAGAATTTATGGTAGACACTGGAGCTACTTATTCTGTACTCAATAGACGATTGGGACCTTTGAGTGACACAACGGTACAGGTGGTGGGGGCAACAGGGAAGCTAGAGGAACAACCATTTTTACAACCTTTAAATCTTAGGTTTGGGGGGAAGGAATTAGATCACCAATTTTTGTATATGCCTAACTGCCCCACACCCCTTCTTGGCAGAGACCTGTTGTCCCGACTTAATGTGAAAATAATATTTGAAGGGGGAAGGGTGAAATTGGAAATACCTGAGGAACAAATAGCAGGCATTTTTGTAATCAAGGAAGTGGATGCCTCTCCTATTCCAGAAGAAATTGAGCAGGCTGTAGTACCCTGGGTATGGGAGTCAGGGGTCCCCGGAAAATCTAAAGCTGCGCAGCCAGTAAAGGTGGAACTAAAGGAAGGGGCCCGACCAGTGAGGATAAAGCAATACCCCTTGAAGCTTGAGGCAAGGAGGGGAGTAGCCCCGTTAATTAAACAATTTTTGGCTCAAGGAATATTACAAGAATGTGAATCGGAGTATAATACTCCAATTTTTCCAGTAAAGAAACCTAATGGTAAGTACCGTTTGGTACAGGACTTAAGGGCTATTAATGAAATAGTGAAAGACATACATCCAGTAGTTGCTAATCCTTATACCTTGTTAACATCTGTATCGGAGGAGTTTAAATGGTTCTCAGTGATTGACCTTAAAGATGCCTTCTTCTGCATCCCACTGGCAGTAGAGAGTAGGAAATATTTTGCCTTCGAGTGGGAGAGTCCTGATTTTGGGAGAAAGAAGCAGCTTACGTGGACCAGAATCCCACAGGGATTTAAAAACTCCCCTACTATTTTTGGAAACCAATTGGCCAAGGAGCTGGAGGAATGGAAGATAACCCAGGTAACAATATCCCCATCCTTGTATGTAGTCCTGCAGTACGTGGACGACATTTTTCTGGCTACTAAGGAAAGGGAAATGTGTGTGGAATTAACAATTAAATTACTCAACATGCTTGGCCAAGCAGGGTATCGGGTTTCTAAGGAAAAAGCTCAATTGGGCAAAAATAGCGTTATTTACCTCGGTTGTGAAATCACACAAGGGCAGAGACGTTTGGGAGTAAACTGAATGAAGGCAATATGTGCTATTCCTTTGCCTCGTAACCATCAGGAATTGAGATCTTTTCTAGGAATGGTGGGATGGTGTCGACTGTGGATCATGAATTTCGGTCTCCTAGCCAAGCCACTGTATGAGGCCTTGAAGCAGCATCGGTTGGAGTGGACGACACAGCAAAAGAAGGCCTTCCAGGAATTGAAGCAGGCACTAAAGGAGGCTCCAGCCCTAGGACTCCCTGACATGACCAAGGAATTCCAGTTGTACGTGAATGAGAGGCAAAAACTGGCATTGGGGGTCCTCACCCAGAAGGTGGGATCCTGGAAGAGGCCGGTGGGATACTTCTCTAAACAACTGGATTCGGTAAGTTCCGGGTGGCCCTCGTGTTTACGAGCCGTGGCGGCAACAATAATTCTTATTCAAGAGGCCCGGAAATTGACTTTGGGGGCAAAAATGAAAGTGTTTGTTCCCCATATGGTCATGGCCGTTTTGGAGCAAAAGGGGGGTCGCTGGCTATCATCCAGTCGAATGTTGCAATACCAGGCCATCCTGAGAGAACAGGATGATATTGAAATAAGGACTACTAATCATGTTAATCCAGCAGAGTTTTTACGCAGTGACCAGGAGGCTGGGGGACTGGTTCACGATTGCGTAGAGGTAATTGAACAAGTATATGCCAGCAGACCCGACTAAAGGATGAACCATTGGAAGAACCTGAATGGGAACTATACACTGATGGATCCAGTTTTGTCGAGAATGGGACTCGCTATGCCGGGTATGCAGTGGTAACATTGGATCAGGTGATAGAGGCAAAGGCTTTGTTACCTGGAACTTCGGCCCAGAAGGCAGAGGTGATTGGACTCACCAGAGCCCTGTATTTGAGCAAGGACAAAAGGGTTAATATCTGAACAGATTCTAAATATGCCTTTGGTGTGGTTCATGTACATGGGGCGTTATGGAAGGAAAGGGGGCTTTTGAATTCACAGGGAACCAACATCAAGCACCGGGAAGAAGTGCTACAGCTACTGGATGTGGTACACAGTCCCAAAGCAGTTACAGTAATGCATGTTAGAGGACATCAGACTGCGGAAGGAGACGTTTACAGAGGAAATCGATTTGCTGATGTTACAGCACGGCAAGTGGCACGGGAAGTATGGACTCAAATGGCATTGGTACCAATAAGAACAAATCCGGCTACCCCATACCTGAATCAGGAGCCCAAATATTCAATAGAAGATGGAAAACTAATAAACTTGCTAGGGGCACAGAAGAATCAACTTGGGTGGTACGTTACACCAATGGGACAAATAGTGGTACCTACCCGCATAATGAAATTTATTTTGGAATCAGAACATAATAAATGTCATTGGGGGGCAGAAGTATTGGTAAAATTTTTGAAGAATGAGATAATCTCTAATCAGATGTTAACAATGGCAAAAAGAGTTAATGCAATGTGCCCGGTATGTTTGAAAAATAATCCAGTAGTTAGGAGACAAATACAAATGGGAAAGTTGCAAGTCGGGCCACAACCAGGAGATTACTGGCAAGTTGATTTTTCTGAATTGCCTAGGGCACAGGGATACAGATACTTGTTAGTGTATGTATGTACATTCTCAGGGTGGCCGGAAGCTTTTCCATGTAGAACTAATCAGGCTAAGGAGGTGGTAAAAACCTTGTTAAAAGAAATAATACCAAGATTTGGAGTACCTTTAGGATTGTCATCAGATAGGGGTCCGCATTTTATAGCCGGGGTAGTGCAGGAATTAGCACAAATGTTAGATATAACCTGGAATTTGCATACCCCCTGGAGACCTCAGTCTAGTGGGCAGGTGGAAAGGATGAATCAAACCCTGAAAGGACAAATCAAAAAGATTTGCCAGGAAGCTAAACTGCACTGGCCTCAAGCTTTGCCTTTGGCCCTACTCAGGATTCGAATTAAACCAAGGGAAAAGGTAGGTGTAAGTCCATATGAGATATTATATGGCAAACCATATCATGCAACCGTATTAAAAGGGGAGGTACATGTGAGTGGGGACCAGGCGATTGCAGAGTATGTTATGTCACTTAATAAGATCTTGAATTCTTTAAGAAATATGTTACAGTGGAATAGACCGCTCACGCTGGAGAATTCTGTCCACGACATCCAGCCTGGGGACCAGGTGTACGTCAAGAAGTGGATCACGGATCCGCTACGGGAATCATGGAGCGGACCCCACCAGGTGATGATGACGACCTACACGGCGGTGAAGGTCCAGGGGATGGATGCTTGGATCCATTACACCAGGGTAAAGAAGGCACCGTTCCAATGGGAAACCCAGATAGTGTCTCCAACCCGGATGATCTTCCGCGCAAAGCCGCCTTCTTAATTATATTACTGCTAGTGATCATGAGACTAGTATCCGTTCAAGGGTCTACTCTAGTACAGGTTGAAGAAACAAAGGTTACAGTCATGGAAGGGATGGATGTTCAATTAACTTGTGTTATCTTTGACAGCCAGAAAGTTGAGGCCGGTGAAGTTATTGCAATATGGCAACGGGGGGCTGAAAGAAGCCGAGGCAACATAGGAGTCGGTTGGGATCAAGGATAAACAACAAGGAAACACGGTACTGAATCTTACCAAGGTAACCACAAACAATACGGGAGAATATACATGTTTGGTCAAAATACGGGATAGTTTTGATTACAAAAGAGTGAGTATGAGGGTTTTGCCATGGACAGGGGATCGTGCTGAAAACATAAAGGTTAATCCAGTATCAATGGCAGTGGACATGTAGGATGGGCCACCTCTCAGAATAAATTGTTCCTTCCTAGTAAGATCAAGATATCAAAGGAACCTTTGGGTCAAATGGTGGAAGCAAAATAGGGAACTGACCTGGGACAGAATAGAGGACGGGACCAGTTGGTGGGGGAAGGAAGGCAAAGGTTGTCGGTGGTCGAGTGTCACTAATCCTAGAATAGGAAATGCATGGTGGAGGCATGCCAGAATGATGTTATCCTTACAGAGACACGGTAGAAGGAGTAGACGGGAGGTTAATGATACAATAGAACGAAATGCTGAGCAGGAAAATTTAGTGGTAGGATTAATCAGAGATTTTGGGATCATGCAGAATGTGACTAAAATAACAGCTTGCCTGCCATTACCACAGGCTGCAGGTGAACCAATTCCCTGGGGAATAATACCGGTAACCAAAATGCCTGAAACATTCAAGAATGTTTCATGGTCCTGCCAGTCAGTTCCCAAACTAGTAGATGTATGGAGGGATTTGTGTATGACCATGTGGGCTATGACTAGAGAGGAATGTGAAAAGAAATCCAATCATTATGGTTGGATTCAAAATACCAGGAGGTGTTTAATTGCAACCCCAATAGATGAGTCATGCAATACAGTACGAATAAGAACGAAATCCCAACAAAACGAGATGAGTTGTCAGAATGTCACACAGAATTTTGACACCTGGAATAGTTGGAAGACATTATGGGGACCTAGTGTTTTGGAACACTATAATTACCTTGGGGAAGTACAATGGTGCATCCAATGGTCAGGAGTAAAGAATCAGTCACATTATAGGGCCCTTATCACGTCTACATCTTCCCGAGAGTTCAGACCGCAGAAAGAGGATTGGAATTGTACTGAGGTTTTTACATGTGATACACCGGAAGACCGAATCGGATTGGTACCCGTGAAAATGGCATTAAAGTGGGGATGCGAGTGTAGGGGGTATGATCACACGGTTAGCAGAGAGTGTCGGTTTCTCGGCTGTTTAGGTGGCCTGGAAAGGCCCAGAGTGGCCTTGGACAGCCCGCGCTTCAAAGGACGAGGAGAGACTTCTGATCTTGTTTCGGTCTCGGTGTTTATTAATTGTTTATCTAAAAGATTTTCTTTCAGCCCGACAGAGGTCTGCACAGCAAGTCAGCCATGGGCACACTCCGCAGCCCCTGGGGCGGTCACTTATCTTTATACCCAAAGTTACGTGTACAATATTTATGATTTTTCTCCAATACCTTCTACTCTTATTAACCGGTGCACTTCTAGTAAAGACCAATCCCAAAGTGCCACCATCAGCACAGAAGATGGAGGCCAAGAAGAAGAAGAAGAAGGACAGAACACGCCCCAATTCCTCCATCTTACTTCTCTGGACCCCCCTGTACAGAAATCCTAAACCCTGTGTTCTACACCTTAATTAACTTATCCCTTCACCATTCACCCCAGTGAAATCCTCCCAGTCCTCATACAGGTGTCATCTCCTGTGTAGGATCAAAGTCCAGCCACCAGACACTTCTGGCAACATTCCAGGACTCCCGAGCCCCCCAAGGGTGGTCTCGGTCACTCTGCACCTTCATCCTGAGGTGCTGAGATCCCACATCTCCCCCTTCTGTTTGCACTAGGAAAACTTCTTTTGCTATCCAATTCATAGCGTGTTTTAAACATGCAAATATGCATGGGATAACAAGTATGAGGACTAGTAGAATTATTAAAACATAGAACTCTACCCTTAAAATTCCTCTCCAAATGGGAGAGATGTCAAAGAATTCTACCCTTAAAATTCCTCTCCAAATGGGAGAGATGTCAAAGAATTCTACCACACATTTTGCTTTGGCTGAGTAATAGGTATATTACCCCCATTTCTTACTGCAATGAATGAAAGAACGATGCACATAAGCATCATGAAAACCATAATTCCGCTTCTGCATGAAATCATTGCTCTGCTTGTCATTCAAGACCCTAGAGAAAATTCCCCCAAAGTCTTTAGTTTCTTTTTATTTCTCTTCCGAGTCGTCTTGTGCAGTCTGAGTCTCGACTCCTGTCTGAGTACTCGTCTCTTTGTTACTTGGATCATTGTTTCTCGGATCTGCGTTTTCATGTTCTCGCACTCGAAATGGTTTCACGTGTCATGCCGACACCCACGTCACACCTCGATCTGTGGAAACACAAGCGAAAGCCTTGCCCCCCACTAGGTGGCGCTGTCACCGGCCTCCCCAGATCAGATGACAGCATGAGCTTGACTGCCCCTCGTGCTGTCAACTGCCGTGTTCGTGATCTCGTTTGAGATCGTGTCTGCCTGGCTTTTAATTCAGCTGGAAATGGAGCTTGAACACCAGAACGTCTCCCTTGAAGGGATGAGACTGGGACTCCGAGGGTTTTCATCCAGAGGTACCAAGGCTGAAGAGGGTGTGGAGCCGCTGGGACATAGGATCCCAAGCACGGCCCCTCCTCGCCCGAGACGTCACAGGGGATCGGGCCCGCTCCTGCCCGCGCTCTACTCCCTGCGCATGGGTGCTCTCCGAGCCGCCCCCCGTCTCTCCCGGGCTGACGTCACTCTCCCCCCCTTGTTCCACCTCCGAGGACTCCTCCCTCGGTCTGCCCCTGACTCTGTCTCTGTGTCCATTCCTCCCGCCGGTGTGTACGGTCTGCCCCCCGCCGGCACCCGGGCCCACCCCGCCCCGCAATTCGAGCCGAATTTGTCCGCGGGTTCTTGCGAGTTCTGCCCGCCGCGCGCGTCTCCAGGACGGCCGCCACCCCCCGGCGCCGCGCTGACAAAAGCTGCACCGGGACATGTGTCTCCCGGTATCTCTTCACCCGCGCTCCCCGTCTGCTCCGCCGCTACCGCGCGCCGTGCCCCCGCGAGGAAGCATCCCCCCCCGATCCCTTCTCTGTCCCCCTTCACCCCCCCTTCCGATCCTGACTCCCCTGTACTCTCCGGAGTTTCAGGACGCTTTAGGAGTTTCCTGGGGTTTCTGGGTTTTGGGACCGGTGGCTTTAATATTTTTTTCCTGCTCTCTTTTCTCGAGAGCCCTTTCCCCCTGGCTTCTTGAGGCCAGAGCTAATTTTTTTTTTTTCCTGGAGCCTTGCTCCTCCCCCTCCTTCTGAGGGTGCCGCAACTTTTCGTTGGTCTCCCAGTCTTTTCGACTGAACCGATATGCCTTTTCTAACATTACTCTTGCCGGCGAGAGCAGCTTTAACGCTGTCTCGTCTTTTTTGTCGTTAAGAAATATCAGTGCCTATTGATTTCCTGCCAAAACCCCACTTCGAATAGCAGGCATGTTTCGGCAAGTGGGTAATTAAGCCTTGCCCACAACAATAGCTGTTTTAATTCTTTCTTTGGGATCTCTTCTGTGTGTGCTTGAGCCACGCCTTGTAAGGCGGACAAAATTTCCCGTTGTTCTTGGGAGAGTGTGCAATTATGTTCTTATATTTTGACCTTCTCACCGAATCTGTCGTCAGAGCTGTCCGAAGTCTCCCAATCTCTGTCCAGCAGGTCACAGGAGAAGGATCCGGAGACGCCTTCCGGTTCCGATCCGGGCTGCTCTGCTACGAACTGTCTTCGGTAGAAGCTGAGAGATGTAATTCTCAGTGACTGCTGTTTTTTGCAGACTCTTCTGGCCGTTTTTTTTTCTCCTTCTTCTTTTTCTTTTTTCTTCAGGCTTCTCTCCTCAGGAGCTATCAGTGCTCTCCTGGGAACTCGTCCTAGATTGGAGCTGCCCTCTTTGCTTTTCAGCTCTTTAGCTCTTCAGCTCTTCAGGGCTGATCCCCCCCCGAAAGGGTTGGTGGGGAGTAGCCCACGCAGTGAACGCCACTTGCCGATTTTCATGTTTCTCTTTGCTGATTTATGCTGATTTATGTCCGGGGATAGCTCAGGGATGCCACTTGCTCGGTTTCTCGGCTGTTTCAAAGACCTGGAAAGGCCCAGAGTGGCCTTGGGCAGCCCGCGCTTCAAAGGACGAGGAGAGACTTCTGATCTTGTTTCGGTCTCGGTGTTTATTAATTGTTTATCTAAAAGATTTTCTTTCAGCCCGACAGAGGTCTGCACAGCAAGTCAGCCATGGGCACACTCCGCAGCCCCTGGGGCGGTCACTTATCTTTATACCCAAAGTTACGTGTACAATATTTATGATTTTTCTCCAATACCTTCTACTCTTATTAACCGGTGCACTTCTAGTAAAGACCAATCCCAAAGTGCCACCATCACCACAGAAGATGGAGGCCAAGAAGAAGAAGAAGAAGGACAGGACACGCCCCAATTCCTCCATCTTACTTCTCTAGACCCCCCTGTACAGAAATCCTAAACCCTGTGTTCTACACCTTAATTAACTTATCCCGTCACCATTCACCCCAGTGAAATCCTCCCAGTCCTCATACAGGTGTCATCTCCTGTGTAGGATCAAAGTCCAACCACCAGACACTTCTGGCAACATTCCAGGACTCCCGAGCCCCCCAAGGGTGGTCTCGGTCACTCTGCACCTTCATCCTGAGGTGCTGAGATACCACAAGAGAGACCATGGATGGACCTATAGATTGCAGATATACTACTGTGCATAGCCCTGGAAATTTAGTCTGGGTGTTGGGACACGGACAGTGGACCACACATTTACCTCTAGATGGATCAGTAACACAAATCACCCTAGGGGTTCCCACATTGTGTCCATACTGGAAACAGAATAGATTGATCCAAAGGAAAGGACTCAGAAAGAGGGAAGAATCCCTAGAGGAGCAGTGGCATGAACCTGGCTCAGGAGTGCAATTTGGATGGATATTGGAGTCATTATTCCCTCCGGTAGCGACATATCGAAACAGGGAAATGCTCAACAATTTGTTAGGACAGACAGAAAGGTTGGCAGCAGCTACTAAGAAGGGATTTAAAGATCTAAATTTGCAATTGCAAGCTACATCAAGAATGACCCTACAAAACAGAATGGCATTGGATTTGCTACTGTTAAAGGAACATGGAGTTTGTGGTTACCTGAGTAGGAGAATAGATCATTGCTGTGTACACATTCCAAATGTTACACTTGAAGTTGAGAAAGATATTTCTCAACTGGCAGAAGTGGAAACAAAAACCAAGGAAATTGAAAAGGAAGCACAGCATAATTGGATAGGAGCAGTATTTGATTCTTTGGGGCTTCACCTGTCTGGCTGGATTACGTCTGCTATACAGTATGTACTAATGTTTTTAGTATTTTTAGTGACTATATGGATTGTATATAGATGCCTCTTAGGTGTGATCGAAAAGGAAAAGAGGCAATCTCTCCGGTTGCTGAAGGCGATGACCCGCGGGCGGCAGAATGAAGAACACTCCCCACCTCGTTATGAAGATGTTACTGTCAATACTGTTGATTGAGCATCCTTGCAGCAGGACTGAAGGATGCTCAAAAGGGGGGAAATGTTGGAAAAGAAATGAAATGTAGCAAAATATTTAATTATAGTGAGTTGTGTGTGAACTGGTTTGTTAAAAAGTAGTTTTGTAGCCGTTGAAAAGTGTGTTGAGTTTTGTGTGTAACCTAGCAGGTAGTCTTAGGGATTTAATAAATAATTAAACTAGTGCAAGAAAGTAAGAATGCTAACCTGTCTGGAGGCAGCATACAATGCTCTTAGAATAAGATAAGCAGAGGATTAATGATCTTGTTTGTGAACCAAGGAATGTATCACAAGGGGTCTGTGACCAGGCAAGGGGAACGGGGAAACTGTTTCTTGGAGACTTTGTTGTGAATTGCATGTATAAGAGGGAAGCACCCATACGTGAATTTGGGGGCTCGGACTTTGGGACGTGAGTCCCCCAAGCTCCCCGGGCCCTTAATAAAGCACCCACAAAACTTATCCGAGTTTTGTGTCATTTATCAATCAGGCAACAATATGGTGAAGGTAAAAATATTGAAAAGGTACCAAAAATGAATTACAAAATTGTACAACTGTTTTTTAAATATGCCTTAAAGTTCATAGTACAAAATCTGTCATTACTACTTACATTTATTAAAACCAAAATTGTTAAGCCTATGGTAGCTGACTTTACTAAAGTTATTAAGAAGATATTACATTCCTCTCTCAGGCATGAGTTGCTGTATATCTAGGAGATTGTAGGATGTATATTAATAATTCATCTCTTAGTATTCCTAATAGCCCTGCTTGCATTATTTTTAGATCAAACCTGAAGATTCAAAGAATTTAATAATCTTAACATTCGAGGTCCACTGACAGATACACAGAATATTAATTTACTAACTTCATAACCAGATTAAACAACAAAATCTCTAACTCCTAACAAAAGGAAAAAAGTAGATTGCTTACACTGTTATTCATGTTAACACAATTTTCTTGCACTAGAATACTGTTCAAAACCAATGCTTTATTCCTATTCTTATTTGCTATACAAAGAAAAAAGGGGGGAAATGTTGGGGTGAATGCATACCCCCTTTTAAGTCTTAAGTAATATCATGTTCTCATGTTTTACAATGAATCATGTGACAATACAATGATCCTATGATAATTCAGCTGCCTAAAACCAAGATAAATGCATTACAATGAACACTGAAAACCATAGGCACCAGCTGATGTCCCTTTATCAGACATCATGAAGCCATGTAACCAAAACAACTGATAACTGCCTCATAGAAATCTGGGACTTTTGTAATAACAGTTCATATAAGTGAGACAGAGTAGAGATCCATTCTGAATTAGGTGAAGTGTCTAGGAGAGGTGAAAAGTCTGTGAGGCCAAAGCTGAAGGAAAAACTGCAGGCCAGAGACAGTGAGGAGACAGAGAAAAAACCAGAAAGGACCACAAGGTCAATTTGCCCCCGACCTAGGAATTCTTTTGATAAAGAAGAACTGGCAATAAATGTCACGCGGAATGAATATGTATGAACCTATTGTGAAAATGTATGCATATGCATTTGGAAGGGGGATAAAAGGAGACCTGAGGTCTCCAGGGGTACACATGCCTTTTGAGGAAGATTTCCTCTGCTTTCGTCCGATGCGCGTCGTAATAAAAGCATACCGGGCTTTACAACTTTTATGAAGTTGTGAGGTTTCTTCTTTTCTCCGCAAAACATAAGGACTCTTCATTTACGAATTGCCTTATCTGTTAAGCTTGTTTTTTATTACAGTACCAAAGTTGAATGTTTCAAAGTTCTCTAATTTCAGTTCAGAGATAAGATAGAGCTTTGTTTACAAACTATTTTTCATTTTTACAGACTGTTTTGTATTTACAAATTGTCTTACTAGCTTTTTGTTTACAAATTGTTTTCTCTAGTAGTTAAAATTTCTTCAACAGTGTTAGGAGTTAAGGGGCTTGTTGTTGCTAAAATAAGCTATGATTTGTAACCTAAACATTAAGAAATTCTTACCTACAGACTCTAAATCAATATGCTGCACCTTCAGTAATACATAAGTCATGCAAATTAAAACCATGCTGTTTCTGTCACCCTGTTTGCTAGGGACTCCTGCAAATAGATGACAGACAACAGATCACAATTTTTAGTAAAAACAAAACAGTAAGATGTTGCATTAGCATTAATCAAGTTATAATAAGGAGCCCAGATCAGCTCCATGAAGCAGCCGCTAGGCTGACTGACAGAAGCTCACAGCCAGTGGGAGCTCTCCTAAGATGTAGGCATATTATTGGTTCAGAGTCTGGGGGCACAGGAATAGACCAATGACCTGTCTCGACCCGGGAGTTTTGAATGGACTATAAAAGATAGCCCTGAACAATAATCGTGCTGTTTGCTGATGACCAAAGGGAGTTTGTTGTGTGTTACATCTCAGACATACGAACATCATGGATTCTAATGCAATAATTGGGCAGATGACAAACAATCTGCCCTGAAAAGTTTTGCATCGCACTTTGCAAAGGAGCGTTGTTAATAAAGCTCCATTCAAAGGCATCCTGCTCTACCGGTAGAATAATTTTTGCAGTATCGGCTGCCATTAATTGCAAACACTGCTGATGGCATTTGATTATTAAATGAGCGATTAATTCAAACAATGTGGGTACTGTCTTTTTTGGTTGATGGGGCAAAAAGGCCCATTCTAAAATGTGCAAGGGATCAGACCATTTGTCACTCCATTGGCCAATGATACCTGTAAGATGAAGATCTGGGTTGGTAATGAAAACAGTGATATCAATGGAAGGATCTACTCGATAAACCTGACTAGCAGAAACAGTTTGTTGAACTTCCTCCAGCACTCATTGTGCCTCAGGAGTCAATTTCCGAGGTGATCTCAGGTCAGAGTTCCCTCTTGGAATATTATTCAGTGGGGAAAATTGTTTCATGGTTAGCCTCAAATAAGGATACAAACAAGTGATGACACCCAGCAATTTCTGGGCATCATTCAGAATCTTAATAGAATCCATGAATTGCACCTCCTGATGATGAATGGTTTGATCCAGAATTTTGACTCCTAAATATTTCCAAGGAGAATGCTGCTGAACCTTTTCTGGAGCCACTTGCAGCCCATAAGATTGCAGACCCCCAAATAGCTGAGGCTGTATCCTCAGCAACTCATACTGGGTCGATGCTGCCCCCAGGATGTCATCCATGCAGTGATAGCAATATGTGTCAGGAAACAGCTCACAGACTCTGGACAAGGCCTGAGCCACATATCACTGACAAATAGTTGGGCTATTGCGAGCGCCCTGTGGCAAAAATTTCCATTGATATCTCTTCACAGGCTCAGCACTGTTAATTGCAGGCACAGTAGGCAAACTTTGGCTTGTTATCAGGATGCAAAGGAATTGTGAAAAAACAATCCTTCAAATCAATTATCAAGATTTCTCATCCCATAGGGAGCATGGTGGGTGAGGGCATACCAGGCTGCAATGCCCTCATGCTTTCCATCACTGCATTAATTTTTCAGAGGTACTGTAACAGCCTCCATTTCCCAGATTTTTTCTTTATCAAAAAAATAGGAGTATTCCAGGGGCTAGTAGAAGGCTCAATGTGTCCCTGTTGAAGTTGTTCCTGAACTAATTCACAAAGGGTGACCAATTTCTCTTTTGCCAGGGGCCACTGGTGTTCCCAGATAGGTCTCCACTAGCCACCATAAAGGCAGAGTTCGATATTTTTTGCCCTTCAGCGCAGTGGATCCAATTAAAAATGCGTCCCAATTTGTACCCCCCAGGCAGCCATTACATCCTGCCCCCAGAGATTGATTGGAGCTGCAGTGACATAGGGTTGAACTGTACTCGTCTGCCCATCTATATTTTTGATCAACACAGGCCGTTTACTAATAAAGCTCTGCATCACACCCCCCATCCCTTTGATGGCCGGACCCATAGAATCCAAGGGCCACGAAGGAGGCCACGCAGAGGAGATGAGTGTCTCATCAGCCCCTGTGTCAATCAAACCTCAAAGCTGCATCTGAGGTGGGCTGGCATCTGGTAGAATCACAGTACATGTCATCTGTGGTTGCTGAGAAGAAATATCTGCAGATCAGAAGAGTTGTGGTGGTCCTGTGGATCGGAAGAGGCCATCTCCATGAGTCCGCTGGTCAGTCCTGGGGATACATGACTGAAAAGGCACAAGTTGAGCAATATAAATCCCTGCCAGAATTGTGACGGGAGGGTGGGCATGGAAACCATGGCACAAATTTGACCTGTAAAGTCAGAGTCAATGACACCTGTGTGCACAAAGATTCCTTGGTGGGTGGCACTAGATCTTCGCAGAAGCAGTACACTCAGTCCTTGTCCCAAAGGTCCAAATGCATCCAGAGGAACCTTATGTACACAGCAAGATTCTAAGTTGACTGTTGCTGTGGTGTGTACATCCACCTCGGCTGCTCCTTGGGTACTGGCCCTAAGCTGGCTGAGTAAGCCTGTGCCGGTACCATGCCCTGAGGAATCACTTGTGTCAGAGCGCAGTTCCCCTGTGTGCTCATCTTCCTATTTCCCAGACCTACCAAGAGCTGACCATTGGCATGGTATGTAGACTTACATTGGTTTGCAAAATGACTTGCCTTTGTACACCTAGAACACAAGAAATTAGTATTCGTTCCTTTCCACTTCTGTGTTCCCTGTTTTTGCTTGCCCTTATTTTTTCCCTTTTTCTGTTATCCATCCCCTGAGGATGTTCGGCCTGGCTGTAAGGCAGCCACCAGAACAGACATTTTGTAGTCTACAGAACTTACTTTAGAACATGCTTGGACCATGTCTGTTAGTGCTGGGTCGCCTGGAAGAGCATCTATGATCTTCCAGCAGTCGTCATTTGCGTTGTCTCTCACTGTTTGTATAAAACTTGCCTCAAATGATCATCCTCAACCTGCTTCTCCAGAGCTGCTGCAATTTTCTCAACAAATGATACAAATGGTTCTTTTGTTCCTTGAATTATTTTCACATACTGTGGCTTGGGAGTGGCTGTCTCTATAATTTTTAACAATGCTACGAAGCCTACCTTTTGACTCTTCAAGAATGATAGGGTCCCAGGCAGCCTGAAGATCAGGATTAGAAAAGGCATTTTCCCCCATGAGAGCATCCACCCCCATGTAGCATCTAGGATCAGTCTGAGGCAATTGCGTATTCTCTGCTGCAACCCTTTGAGCGATCTGTCTCCAATTGTCCTGAAAAACTTTAAATTGCACAGGTTGGAACAATACTTGAGCTATATGTCTAATGTCAAATGGAGCAAGCAGGTAAGTGTTTAACACTGATAATTTGCATAACTTATGTAGAACCAAGGCCGTATTTCACTACCTTATCTTGCAAATCTTGGATGACCCGGCAGGCAATGCCATTGTGCCTGTCAGCTTGTCCTGTATTTGGGACAGCTTTATAAAGGGAAAGGCTTGGACTTCCCCTTCTGGTGGAGCACTGCCACCCTAATCCACCTGGGTCCCCTCCTGAGGTGCCGGATTAACTACTTGGCTGTCATTTGTGGCTCCTTCCCCCAGATTTGCTGTGCTAGTAAATCCACCCCCAGGCATCCCCATTCTTTCTATCAATCCCAATCTCCATTCTCTAAAGCTCGCAACTTAACTAATTCCCAAAACCGGTGAGAGTTCATCAGTTGCACAGTCCCTCACAAAAAGGCAACATCCAGAGATGGCTCTGGGATGGTGTCGCTGCTTGTCAGTGCTGGCAGTCCCCTGACAGAGCATGTCCCTGTTGAGGGCCAGACTATTGGTGTTCGTGGCTGTCACTGCATCCTGGAATGGGGACGGGCAGGACAGCAAAGCCAAAGAATCATCTGCAAGCTGTGGAGCAGAGGGGCTAGTAACAAGCCTTGGGCAGAGAAGCCAGCCACTGGTGGGGCAGCATCTGGGGGTGCAGCCACTGGCTGCACCGTGGAGAAACCAGCTGCCACTGCCGGGGCGGCAGGGGGCACAGGGGCTGCATGCAGCATGGCCCTGCCCACGGTGAGTGGCATGGGGCTGTGGTGGTAGAACTGCAAAAGACATGAAGTCAGCAGATCTACATGCTGCATGGGGGGAAGGGAGGGAGGAGGAGTCAGTTGTCCGGTCTGTGCTGATAAAAGCAGAGGGGCAGAAGCAACCCTGATTCCGATCGCGGCATTTGCTGACAGTAAAAGCGGTGCTTCTTGCGCCTGCACTGCAAAGGCAGGAGGGGGGACGATGGCAAGCACTGCAGGCGGTGGTGCCGATATTGCTGACACACCTGCAGTGTGGGGGGGGAAGGAACCAGAGGCGGGTAACATGGGGCTGGCTGGCCATAAAGGGATGGTTTCCTGACTCACCACAGTGGAGAAAAGAGCAGAGTCGGCAGGCGGTCCAAGCAGCTTGCTTAGCAGGGAAAGCCGGCACTGGCAATCGAGGCGAGGATGGCCAAGAAAAAGACGCCTGCTTCTGCTTGCTGAACAGAGACAGGTATCGCTGGTAGCTGGAGCAGAGCCAAGTGTGGCAAAAGGCCCCCCCAGCTGCTACATGCCGAGCAGGGAAAGACCAAACTGCTGATTTCAGCAGGGACATTCCTGCCACTGTCTGTGGCACTGGGGAGGCAGAAGGCGCTCCTCCAAGTCTGCTGGGCACATGGCTGCCAAGGTTGGCGGTGGTGGCATTGCTGGAGAGGGATATTTCCACTTTACATAATCATGGGGATGGGGATATTTTGGTGGAACATAATCTCTAGGTGAGGGATCGATTCCGTGGGGGACCCCCATGTCTCCTGCAGGTCCATGCAGAGCTGGAGAAGAGCCGGCAGCCGCCCGGCTCGCCTCCCCGGCACCCGGGGAGGCAGTGCCCACACAGACAGTATCTTCACACTCCGAAGCCTCCATCTCTTATTCGCTTTCCCTTGTGGTCCAGCCCCGTATAGCCCTGGAAAGGACTCCCCAAGGGGTTACTAAACAGGGTGCGGTCATACCTCCCTCGATGACGTCATTCCACAGACAATCCCCGAGTATGTCCCAAGGCTGTAGAGTAAGGACAGTTTTCACATCTACAGGGAAGACATGAGCCTTAGCCCAATCCAATAGACTGCGAAGGGCGTCATCCGAAACAGCAATCCCCATACTCTTTTGAGGAGATAAACAAAACTCCACAACTTTTGTGAAAGTTCTAAAGCCAGTATGTTTATTACAGCACTGGAAGCATGTGGAATCGTTTCCCTAAAATGACATGCGTACTTCTGGGAACTCCAGATCTCCTTTTATCTCCCTCTCAAATACATATGCATGCAATTTCACAATAGGTTCATACATACTCATTCCACACTTGCCACTAATTCTTCAGAAAGAACTCCTGGGTCAGGTTGCCCTGCTCTGTCTGCCCCCCTCCTCCCCCCTTATCTCTTGTCCTTCGGCTGAAGCAGTCCTTCCAAGCACAGGCCCTTCGAGAGAACAGGCAGTCAGACTAAACAGCAAGCCACAGACTTTACTTAACTCAAAGACGTACATTCCACCTAAATCAAAATGGATTTCTACCCTGGAAAATTTCCGCTCTGCCTCATTATGAGGTATCATATCACTCTACACAGAAAGAATTACATTTTCTTCGACAGAAAACTTGTTGTCCATGATGAAGGCAACTGTCCCCAACAGCCTGCAAGCCTGTAGGCAGCTGCTATGTTGGGAAAGCCATTCCTCGCCCTAGCTCTTAGGCTATTTGGGCTAAACCCACAGTCCCAAAGGGACAAACCTTCTCCAGGAAAACATGGAGAAAAGTCACTGTTACCTCTCCAAGAGGACAGAGAAGTGTCTGATCGTGATGGGATGGATGGAACGCCACAATGTCTCCCAGCCAGGAGAAAGCGTCCGTCTGTCCTGCAATTTCACGAGGGGTCACCAGCCAGGCTGCTTCTAGTTATTCTTATTAGAGTCCTCTGGAATTCATCAGGGTTACTGTGGGAACTCAGCACATCACTCCGGATGTCCAGAGCTACCGAGACAACCCTTGGGGGGGGCTCGGAAGTCCTGGAATGTTGCCAGAAGTGCCTGGTGGTTGGATTTTGACCCTGCAAGGGATGTGCCACCTGTTTGAGGACAAGAGAATCACTTGGGGATGAATGGAGTAAGAATTAAGTATTTACAGGGTGGAAATACAGATTTTAAGATTTTGGTACAGGGGGGTTATGGAGAGAAGATGGAGGGATCAGGGCGTGTCTTGTCCTTCTTTCTTCTTCTTGTCATCCATTTTCTGTGGTGATGTTGGCACTTTGGGATTGGTTCTTGGTGAAGGTGCACTTGCTAATATGGGTGAAAGGTATTGGGAAATAAAGGTAAATATGATGTACGTAGTTTTTAGTATAAAAATAGACGACTGCCCAGTGGGCGATCAGAGTGCCCTTGGCTGCCTTGCTGGTCAGACCTCTGTCAGGCTGGAAGAAAATTTTGTAGATAAGAAATAATAAACAATATTAAAGACTGAAAATCTGAAGAGTCCAGACTCATCCTTTGAAGCGCGAGCTGTCCCAAGGCCATCCTACGCTTGACCGTGCAGAGACAAACAGCCGGACCGGTCAGGTTACTAAGGCATAAACTATGCTAAATTAAGAAAGAAGAGGCTGAGAAATAGAATACCAAGACCGCAAGAACTAGATAACAGAGGGTGGTGAACAACCTGGACTGTAATCAGTCACATATTCTGAGAAGTGCGTTCAGAATGTGTGGACAAAATAGAGGAATCAAGGAAGAAATGCGTGACTAGTGTGTGCAGTAGTTTTGCAATCTATAAACAAGTGCGCAATGTAAACAGTAGATGGCTTCTGCCTAATCATATTGGTTGGTCGTACAGGAGTCCTGTTTCCTGCATAAGGCCATGGTGAAGACATGATCCATCTAACTATTCCCCTGTAATATATGAAATGCATGGGAGGATGAAGCATTCAAACCTCAGTCCATGATCAAAGGCACTGGTGCTGAAGCAAGTAGATGTTGAAGCAGCTGTGATCTATTGAGAAGCTTGAACAGAGAGAGAACAATCGTTGCCCCAGGGATAGAAGAAAAGACCCTTTGCTTCTATTCTACAACAGCTCATCCTTAAAATTGCACCCCATAAGCTGAGATGGCCCTCTGTAAAAGTTGATCGCAGAGGCTCTTCAGGTCCAATCTGGCTAGCTTTGGACCCTGGCCCCTCGCAGCTTTACAAGGACAAAAGTAAAAGACTCAAGGCACTCTTTCCTCTCAGGACCAAAGTCCCACTTTAGTCCTAGATAGGAGTCGCCTGGCAATCAAGGTAATGTGCCTGCAGGGAAAGAAAGGGAATGCCTGATAGCGGGAAATTTTAAACCTGGAGGAATGGGGAGGTGGAGGAAAGGAACCACAGCCAATGGGATACAAGTGACGAGGGGGTGGTGAGGGGAGAAGGAACTTGGGACAAACTACCATGGGGCTTTGAGGGGAGAGGTGTGTGTGGAGCAAACCATGTGAACTATTCAGTGCAAAATAACAAGACTACCCAGTGCAAAACAATAACTAAAGAAACCACTTAATGCAATACAACAGCCCTCGAAAACAGTTGTGGGAAAAACTGTAAGTTGATGGGAGGCACTTTCACATAGCAAACAGATTTCCTTTTCCCAGGCAAACTGCTTTGCTATGAAATTAAAGCCACTAGAGAATTATTTCTTGTGGAAAAGTCTCCATGGCATGGCAGGAGAGACTCCTCTCCCTAAGTGAACTGAAGAAAATATTTATTTTAGACATTGCAAACTGACTGAAAATCCCAGGTTTTGTGTCTTTACATTGTTGGAGAGAAAGAGGAGTTGGGGGGAGGAAAAGTGTCCTAAAGGTTTTTTGCTGATTCTTATTATTCTTCTTTTAGTTTTGTTAATAAAGCTTTCTTTGTACCATTTAAAGTTATGAGCCTGCTTTGCTCTTCTCCTAATCTTTATCTCACAGCAGAAAATGAGTAAATAATTTTAGTGCATGCACTGGCGTTTGGCCAGCACTCAACCCACTACATTAATTGGTGCCGTGATTCCAAAGGCAACCAGGAAGGAAGGAAGGAAGGAAGGAAGGCCACTAGTTTTCCAGGTTTTTTTCCAGCATCGATCCAGCTGATGGGATTTCCAGGGTGCTGGAGGCACTGCCCGAGCTTGGTGGTGGTACCTTTTTATATATAATTTTTACCTGCTCTGGAGATCCGTTTCTCAATTCCTATGCAAATTAGTCCTCATGCACAGTCTGTTCTTTCAGACCTTTCTGGAAATGAGTCAGAGGCTTTGAGGGTCTTGAGTGGTCTTTATCTCCCCCTACAGCCCCTGCCCATATCTTGATCTCCATCCTGTGCTTGCACTGTACCACATGTGCTTATCTCCAGGTACAATTAGATGTTTGTCCTGGAAAAAAGCTGCCCTACCTCTAAATTCCTCAGGGAGATCTGATTGTGGGGTAAGAATGATATGCAATATCACTGTTCATTGGATGTTACTGCCATGGTCTGTACATTAAACCATACAGACATGAGATAGAAGGAAATGTGTAAGTGTTGAAGGTCTGGGCAAGTGGAAGATGGAGAAGGAAATGTGCAAGTGTCCAAGGTCTGAGCAAGTGATAGATGGAGCTTTAAGTGAGTAAAGTGAAAGGGGGGAATCCTGCAGCTCTGTAGTATAGGGCCTGGATTCAGTGGTCCAGTGTGGGGATGTGATGAGGGCATGATGGGTATTGTTATGAACAAAAATTTGGTTAATATTTTTTTGTGAGAAAAAGTTACAAAAAGGCAGCCAGATCACTGGCCCTGCCCAAGTTCTGTGTGTTTTGTTATTGTAATCACGGGTCGTTGTGGCTAATTGCTCCTTTTGTATTAGCAGAGCCTTGCCCGAGGCTAAGTTGCACCTTTCTCAGAATAGGGAAGACACCTGAGAAGGGGGGGCTTATGCAAAATGACTCCCAAGACCAGAATGCTTTGTGGGATCCCCGACTCCAAACTCACGGAGAAACCCCAAAAACAACGAGCCAAATAAGAGTTGAGAGACTGGAGTGATGTCTGGATGTGAGGAGTGGAGTGCTGGGCCTGCAAGAGATGCTGGAAACCTTCATCGTTCCACACCCTGTCTTCGAGATCCCCCGGGCCAGGTCTGGGAGGGGAGCGAGACTCGGACCGAACTGACATCTGACGGGGGACACCACGCCCTAAAGGCTCCCACGAGGACTGGATCCCCCAGCTTTGCCCCTAGTGGACAAAGCTGTGCATATCCTCCTCCTCTGAGTTGCCCTGGGAGAGACGACGGGACGCTGCAGACCCGTCGAGCCACCCAATCCTGAGCTGATCACTTTTAATAAAGGCATTAAAAAGGGGAAGAAGTCTCCTGGCCCTGTTTATTTCAGGTATTGCTTGTAAATTTTGGGGGAACAGATAGAAATTTGGTATGAATAATGCATGATGTGTGGTAGTATGTTGATGATATGGGGATAAGGGGTGGAATGTCCTGGGGTGACGTTATGATGCTTGTATCCCCATTCATATGTTCTGTGCCTTTAAGACTGTCTCTGAAGAGTGAAAGTTTTGTTTGGGTTTCTCTTATCAGGGACACAGAGACGGGCAGTACATAGGGCTGCTTTCGCTTTTTGCTTCTGGCTTTCTACTTTGCTCTCTCTCTCTCTGCTCTCGCTTCTGCTTGCTTTTGCTTCTGCTTATTAGCTAGTTCTAGCTAAACAGTCCAAATTCCTTCCTGGACTGTTTCTCCTCTCCTTTTTCTTCTACCATCTTGAACCTGCTCTGGACTGGGATCTGGGAACACCGAGGGTTTGCACCATTTGGCCTGCAGCAGCTGCCCCAGCGCCAGAGGGACTAACAGAGCAACCACCCCCAAAAGAGGCTTTCTGATTTTGTCATCTTTTCAGAGCGGTGTCATCCGGTATTGTTCATTTTGTGTGCTGGGGGGTGTTGTGCCTGTTAAATAAACAGGTTCTTTCCACTTCTCTCTGAGGAATTCTTCCTGAACCGGTTGGGGAGAGGGGCCGTGTGGGTTTGCTTTCTGGAGGGGCCCTCCTTTGGAGATTGTCTACCAAATTTGCCCTAAACCAGGACAGGTCCCTTCTCCAGCCACATCTTGTTCTTTCTCAAGGCATGTTATTACCAGCAATTCTTGGCTGTTATTACCAACGTCCTTGGCTGGCTCCATAGCCATTTAGCTATCAGTGTTTGAAACATACACATTAGCCCCTTCTGAGCTTCTACACAGTGCTGCAGCCTTTTGAGGAGGCTGAATTTTGGGTAATGACTTATCAGCTTGGGGCATATACACCATGAACCAGTAGCTTTCAGGAGTTATTCAGTGTTCTGTTTTTGGTAAAAATAAATGAATATAGCTTTTCAGTCCTGCTTGCGACAGACAGAAGCCAGGTTTGTAGTATGTGGCAATCTAACCATTGTCTAGATTGCTGCATGGTTGATTGCATCCAGGACAACTGGGAATGTGATGTCTCAAACAAGTTGTTTTCAAACCAACTCAGGCTGGTAAGAAGCAGATGCTAAGAGGTGGGGTAATGCTTTTTTGATGCCAACTTGCCTCTTTTCACCATAAGACACAACTGTGCAGTCACAAGAAGCAGGGTCAAACAGCGGTCATATCCCTAGAGTGGGCTATGGACTACCAAGGACCCCAAAAGCACCCCCTGACTCTTTTCAGGAATTCTTCATTGGAAGACTGTGCATGCCCCATAGTGTTGCATCAGACTCAAATTCCCTCCCTGGGGAGGGATCTAGGTTTTCCCATGCTAATTTGAATGTATATAACATGATGAACTCTATGTTTTTTTGTTAGTGATGGGGGGTTAAGTTTCAAAAAGGGTTCTTTGGTGGCAGCAGCTACACTGACATTTCAGATTTGGTTTCTTACTTTAGTGATGCTGATTTTTAACTACCAAAGGACTTATGATCATTAAAGAAAAATAGCAACTGGACCATAACAATGTGCAATCAGAAAAAATACATTATGTAGTCATGCTGGTTACACAGAACAGGAAAGATATAATATATACCAAATATATAAACCTATTAGAAAGAGTCCAAAGGAGGGCTACTCTTGCAGATGATGGAGATGGAGAGACGACACACATGAGGGTTTCATGCAGCAGAGAGAGCATTTATTGGTGTGCATAGCTCTTGATATAGGCTATTCAAAAGACTCCACGTTTGAACCTGATTGGTTATGATTGGTTACCACTCAGCTCATTGACTAATAGCTACCTGCTTACGTTCATGTCAGGGATTGGGTCTCTGTAGCCAAACCCCTCCTCCTCTTATGAAGCATACAGTTGCAGCTGTATGCTGTCATAGTTCCCCCTTTCGGTTTTAAAATATAAAAGTCGTGTTTATCATCTTTTTGCTGGGGCCCTTGCAAGAAGGACAACAAACACGGTACAAGAAGAATGAAACTCCTCACAAAACTGACAAAGCCAATCTTCCCAGCTATTGGTGTGTCCCTTCAATTTTTTACGATCATGTTCAGGAGCTATCAAAGGTACAATGTTACTGGGTGGCATGCTGCAGGTTACTTACTTAAATATTACAACTTACAACTTGAACATTACAAACAAACTAACTTAAAAACTATAAGAAGTAACATTTAAAATTGTCAGAGGTAGCATTTAATGTCCATAAAGTGCTTGATTCTTGAGGTCCAGGTAAAGTCACATGTGAGTTGTCATTCCAAAAGTTTCAGATTTCTATCTAGCTTGTGCAGAGGGTTGTTATCCATCAATTACTGGCATCTGTGGAAATATATGCATTCCCCCCCCCCTCTGTTTTTTTTAAAGGCATGTTTTACATGTGTCAGTATGTCTGGTTGTGGTGATTTGGTGATAGCAGCCTACAATTCTGTAAACATTTTGGGCTGCTGAAATTAATACACATGACTTTAGAGAAAAAAATTGTTAGTTTGCTTTACTGATAAAAAGTGAGTGGATCATGGTATTTTTGACAATTCTTTAAGAATCCTTAAGTTTATGAATGTTGGCTGTCAGATTGAGATACAATAGTTTTTTAAACAGGATCATTTAAAAGATTTCAATTCTGTGTATTTGCATCAAGGCAAATAAGTTCTGTTTGCTGTGATATCTGAATAGGTTAACAGTACTCACTTCAGTTTTAGCCTTAACAACTATAATATGATCATAATTTAATCTGATAAATTCAGAAGGGTATTTAGTATAATATGCACTTATTATGAAGAGTAAAGCAACACATCTAGTAAATAGTAAACACTACTGAACAAAAATAGTGATGGATGCCTAAATGCTTTACCTTCGACCCAGGGTCTGTCATAGCTAGACTTGGATAGCTTTTTCCAGAACAAGGCTTCCAAGTTTACCTCAAAAAGCAGGTTCAGCTTTTATAAGGCCAAATTTACAAGTCAAAGTGACTTGATTTCATTTTTAGGACAAAACCACCAGGGATTTATGGCATGCTTCCCTGCCAGCCAAGTCTAAGGCTTGGCCAGAGCCAGGAACTTGACTGGAGGGATTTCCCTAACACCATCTTAAAAACAAACTATCATTAATATTTACTGGAAAAGTACCTTATCATAAAGAACTTATGAATAATCAAAGGAATTGTTACAAATGATCAACAAGAAAGCCAAATCAAAAAATGCGAAAGATTTTATTTTCGCGGCTGATGGAGCGAAGGGAGACAAGCACATCCAATGATGATCAACAAGTCTCAAATTTATTGATCCAGCTTACATGCTTTTATAATAGCGTTAATCAAGCTCATACATATTGCAAAAGCTAAGCTCATCATTGGCTACAGATTAAATGGCAGCTCCTCCTTTGTGGCTACATTCTCAGGATGCTTGTGGTTTTCTCTTGAGACTAGTTCTTGTTTTTACATCTTGTTGTTGTCTTACAGTTACTCGCTCAAGGGCACAGTGTCCTTGCCTTGTAATCAGAAGGCTGAGAACTTACTGCTTAACCAGCTGTATATGATCATGGCCTTTCCCTTCAAGCCACGTCTGCACAAAGCTCTCTACACGCGGCCAAAATACAGTCCTCAAAAACCCATAGCCAAAGAGACAGTGTTGAGCCTGGGATCGGTGCTGGGTGAACCTATATCCAACCTCTATCACATCGGATATCCCTCTGTTCACGAATGCCGTTTCCAGCAAGGCTGTTTTATACAGATTTTTATGCCTGAGGCAGAGTTGCCCCCATTTCTTTTGTAACCCTGCATATGTATGAAAGTTTCTTTTACTGTGCAGGGATGGACAATTGCTGTTTGGACAATAGCCTTTTTCCACCTCTCCAGCCATCCCCACAGAGCATTGGCTACCATCCATGAATCAGTATAAAGGTAGAGCTTTGGCCACTTCTCTCTCTCAGCAATGTCCGGGGCTAGTTAAACAGCTTTGAGTTCAGCAAGTTGGCTTGATCCACCTTCTCCTTCAGTGGCCTCTGCCACCTGCCGTGTGGGGCTCCATACGGCTGCTTTCCACTTTCGGTTCATTCCCACAATGCGGCAAGAACCATCAGTAAAGAGAGCATATTGTGTATCTTCTGCTGGCAGTTGGTTGTATGGTGGAGCTTCTTCGGCCCGTGTCACTTCTTGTTCCCCTTCATCAGTGAGACCAAAGTTTTCACCTTCCAGCCAGTTTGTAATTATTTCCAGAATCCCAGGGCGATTCAGTTATCCAATACAGGTGTGCTGTGTGATAGCAGCAATCCATTTGCTCCATGTAGCATTGGTGGCATGGTGTGTAGAGGGAACTTTTGCTTTGAACATCCATCCCAATACTGGTAGTCGGGGTGCCAGGAGGAGTTGTGCTTCAGTGCCTATTACCTCTGAGGCAGCCTGGACTCCTTCATAGGCAGCCAAGATTTCTTTCTCTGTTGGAGTATAGTTGGCGTCAGACCCTCTGTAGCTACGACTTCAAAATCCTAGTGGTCGGCCTCGAGTCTCCCCAGGCACCTTCTGCCAAAGGCTCCAGGACAAGCCATGGTTCCCGGCTGCAGAGTAGAGCACATACTTAACCTCTGGTCCTGTCCTGACTGGGCTAAGGGCTACTACATGAGCAATCTCCTGCTTGATCTGTGCAAAGGCTTGTTGCTGCTCAGGGCCCCAGTGGAAAGTGTTCTTCTTACGGTTGACCAGGTAGAGAGGGCTCACAATCTGACTGTATTCGGGAATATGCATCCTCCAAAAACTTATGGTGCCTAGAAAAGCTTATGTTTCTTTCTTGCTGGATGGTGGAGACATTGCTGTGATCTTGTTGATGACATCAGTGGGAATCTGACACCATCCATCTTGCCACTTCACTCCCAGAAACTGGATCTCTTGAGCAGGTCCCTTGACTTTGCTCTTCTTGATGGCGAAGCCAGCTTTTAGGAGAATCTGGATGTTTTCTCGGTGTTTCCCAGGTCCCAGTCCAGAGCAGGTTCGAGTAGGTCCAAAAAAAGGGAAAGGAGAAACAGTCCAGGAAAAAATTTGGACTGCTTAGCTACTAACTAATGAGCAGAAGCAAAAAAGCAAGAGCAAAGCAGGAGCAAAGCAGAAGCAAGAGCAAGGTGAAAAGCCAAGCAAAAAGCAAAAGCAGCACTATGTACTGTCCCGTCTCTGTGTCCTGCCAGCCGTGGGGGAGCGGCTGATAAGAAATGAAAACAAAACTTTCACTCTTCATAAGCCAGTCTTGAAGGCACAGAACATAATATCCAGCATCAACAGAACACACAAATAGGGATACAAGCATCATAATGTCACCCTAGGACAACCATCTAGCAAAAAAAGCCCCACAAACTTTCCTAAATGCAAGAAATTTTTTAAAAAATGCATATTCCTAAGTACAATCAAATTGTAAGCCCTCTCTACCTAGTCACCTGTAAAAAATCCACTTTTCACTGGGGCCCTGAGCAACAACAAACCTTTACCCAAGTTAAACAAAAAATCGCTCATACGATAGCCCTTAACCCAATCAAAACAAAACCAAATGTAAAAAACATACACTATACTACAACCAAAAACCATAGTTTATCCTAAAATCTTTAACAAAAAGTGCCTAAAAAAGCTCAAAACCAACCACTAAAATTTTAAAATCAAAACTTCGAAAAAATCTAAAACCAACTATACTTCAACAAAAAAAAAAAAATTTAGCAACCTCTAAAAAATCCAAACCACCTCAAAAGTAATAAGCACTAAAACACAACTCCTCCTAACACCCCAACTACCAATACTAAAGTAAATATTCAAAGCAAAAGTTCCCTCTACCCACATGCTGTCAATACTACATAAAACAAATAAATTATTCTCATCACACAACACACCCATATTAAAAAACTAAATTGCCCTAAAATTTTTAAAATAATTGCAAACTAACAAAAAAGTAAAAACTTTAATCACACTAATAAAATAAACCAAAAAAATAACACCTGCTAAAAACCTGTCACCATATAACCAACTGCCAACAAGAAAAACCACAATACACTCTTTTTACTAATAGTTCTTACAACATTGTAAAAATAAAACAAATTAAAAGCAACCATATAAAACCCCACACAACAAGTCACAAAAAGCACTGAAAAAAAAATAAATCAAACCAGCTTGCTAAACTCAAACCTATTCAACTAACCTTAAACATTGCTAAAAAATAAATAACCAAAACTCTACCTCTCCACTAATTCCTAAATGATAGCCAATACTCCATAAAAACGACTAAAATTTTTTTAAAAAACTAATTAGCAACATAAAAAACCCAATTTAAACTACTAATAAATAAAAAAACATTAGTACCAAAATAAAAAAATACCTATAAAATTCCACCATATAAATACCCATATCCCCAAAAATAAAGCCAATAAAAAACACCAAAACAATAAACTGCTACAGACATCTTTTCACTAAAAATCCTTTCTTAGGATTTTTTCCTTTCTGAGGAGCTGAGGCCTCAGAAACAAAATGTAAACAATGGTTATCTGCTGCTGTGGAATGCAACAGGTGGATCCGTGATTGGTCTCCTGTGGATGTTTGGATTTGGTGACCAGTCACGGCAGAGCTGACTCTCACTCACTGTCCAAGTCAGCTGCCTTTTTTATCATTCTTTTCTATTCTATTCTTAGCAAGCCTTCTGAGGAAACCTTCCTTCTATTATTTTTAGTATAGTTATAATGTAATATATATATCATAAAATAATAAATCAAGCCTTCTGAACATGGAGTCAACATTCTCGTCTCTCCCCTCACCTGAAGACCCCTGTGAGCACTGTCACAATAAACAAAAAACTAAACTACAAAAATAAAATTATCAAGAATAATCTTAAATTAGCAACACAGAAAAAGTTATTCTTAACTCAATAAGCCCATAATGCCTCAAATAATCAAAATAAAAATACTGCCTATAAATAAACAGAAAACCAAAAAATAAATTTAACCATAAACAATATTTCTCAAATGATCCACAACTGTAAAACGTATGCTACCATCAAACAAACCAAAAAAATAAAACTCCTATAATATAATCAACAACAATCCAAATACAAATACAAAAAGCCTAACAAATTAACTACATCACACTGCCCCAAACATGCCAAAGCAAACACTGTATGTTAACCATAATAAAAGCCACTGTTGTATTGCACTAAATAGGAATTTAGTTACACTGGGTGTTGGGGAAAAATGTTTTTGAGTCACGTGAATGGCATGTTCCCCCTTTCACATGGGTTCCCCTCACATAACCCCCTGGTTTTGTGTGCCTTGTGGTCTGTCCCACGGATGGTCCCTCCCAGATGTGGTCCTCTTTCCCCGCCCCCACCACCTGAGGCATAAAACCTCACCGCAGGTGAAGCACGCCCTCTTTACTGCCTGGGTGGTCGCCAACACCAGAGGTGATCTGTCCCACACGAATAAACTGGACACTTTGACCCACGTGGCAGGGAGCGCTTCTTGTCTCTTATCTCGTTCATGCGGTTCTGTGTGGGCTTGGCTCCTGAGTGTGCTGGGTTTGGACTCACATAAGCCCAGAGATCCATGGATACAGCAGGCAGCGTCCACGTGCTCGTCTCCCACGACGGCCACAAAGAAGCTGGTAATTTCATGCGTGGATTACAGTAGCTGTTGGACTTCCACCTTCCCCTGTATTCTTCGTCGCGTTTTTGCCGGCAAAGAAGGCGTGGGGGCAGAGTCGGGACCCCGCTGCCCCCAGAGAGGGCCGATTCCAGGACAAGGACTTCGTTTCAGCTGTTCCAGCCAGTCGCGTCCCCACGCGGGGTGAGTATTACCCACGCGGCTTAGTGGGACCCCGGGTGAAATTAACAGGGCCAGGAGACTTCACCTTTCTAATGCCTTCATTAAAAGTGATCAGCTCAGGATTGGGCAGCTCGGCAGGGCTGCAGTCCCCGTCGTGTCTCTCAGGGCGACTCAGAGGAGGAGGATATGCACAGCTTTGTCCTCTAGGGGCAGAGCTGGGGGATCCGGTCCTCGTGGGAGCCTTTAGGGCATGGTGTCCCCGTCAGATGTTATTCCTCCCGGCCCAGTCGGCTTGGTCTCACCGCCGGGGACGACTCCCATGGTCAGGGCGGGAGGCTCCGAAGGTGTTCAGCATCTCTGCAGGCTCAGCACTCGGCTCCTCACGTCCAGACCTCACTCCAGTCTCTCAACTCTTATTTGGCTCGTTGTTTTTGGGGTTTTCTCCGTGCGTTTGGAGTCGGGGTCCCACAAAGCATTCTGGTCCTGGAGTCACTTTGCATAACCCCCCCCCCCCACCCTCTCAGGTCTCTTCACCCTTCTGGGAAAAGTACACCTTAGCCTCGGGCAAGGCTCTGCTAATACAAAAGGAGCAATTAGCCACAACGACCCGTGATTACAATAACAAAACACGCAGAACTTCGGCAGCTACAGTGGTCTGGCTGCCTTTTTGTAACTTTTTCTCACAAAAAAAAATATTAACCAAATTTTTGTTCATAACACCGGGGGGGCCCTCACAGGGTGGGGATGCACTCCCGGTGCAGGGAAAAAATCCGACCCTGAAGGGATTGCGTTTCTCCACGCGGAAGCCTGGGCGGGGCAGCTCCGGCCCTCCGCCGGTCCCTGTGCGCTGTTTGGGGGCTTGTGTGTTTCCGGCGGCGTGCTCCCACGCCGCGAGGCTCCCAGGAGCCGCGGTAGCATTGCGGGCGGCGGCAGAGCGTCTGCGGCTGGCGTTTTTGCCGGTAGCCGACGCGCCGGGGCAGCGGCAGACCCCGCCAAACTGCGTGGACCCATTCCAGCCCCCCATGCGGCGGCCACGTGGTGGTGGGGGCGCAGCAGCTGTTGTTCACCATTTTGAAACCTGCACGGTCTCTTATGCAAGCAGTTTCGTCTCCCCGGAGGGGGGGGGGGAGGAGGCTGCCAGATTTTTCCCGGCTTAGCTGTGGACTCAGTGCTTTCAGTTTTGTTTGTACTGGCTGTAAAGGAAGGTAGATTTGAGTGCTGTAGAGAACAAACATGGGTACTAAGTTTTCTGCGGCACAGAGAAGCATTTAAAACCTAATTTTAGAAACCCTAAGTAGTGGAAACGTTACGGTCTCCAAAGCAGTTTTAAAACAGTTTGTTCACTGGATGTCTTCTAACTTCCCTCAGTTTACCCAGCAGAATGTTAACTCTGCCTGGAATAAAATAGGGGCCTTACTAACAGCTATAGCTGAGCAGGGAGATAGGACAGTTTCTCAATTTTTCCCTGTGTTCCTGGTAATTCGGAAAGAAATCCTGAAGAGGGATTTGTATGGACAGCCAGATGAAATCTCCCCTCCTGTAGCTTCCCCTATCTCTCCTCCCAAACCCTCTGCCCCTGAACCGAGAGAGACGAGCAAGATCTCTCGATAATCCCAGGGTACCCTGAACTGCCAATGCTCTCCTGAGCCTCCGCCTCTCTCCCAGTACCCTGGCCCTGGCAGCTGTGCACCGGCTGACAGAGCATCTTCCCTGCACCCCTCTAACCTAATCCCCGTTACCCCTTTTCCGTGTTTTAACCCCCCCTCATGCCCCAAATGGCAGCAGCCACGTTTCAGCCTTCCACTTACCCTTCTTCTCCCCACAATCCTTTTCGCACACCTGTCCCCTCCCCCAACCCTTTCTGGTCCCACAACCCCTTCCTTCCCTTAGACGCCCCTCCCCCTTCCCTTGTGTCCCCGCCCCCATTGCATCATCCTGTGACCCCGCCCCTGGTTCACACACTTGCCCCGCCCCCTGACTGCTCTCCACGCCCCCTTGCCCGGGACCCACGAGGGTGGGGCCAAGGTAAGGCTTTTAACCAGCTACCAACTGCTGAAGCTAGTGGTAGTTTCCTTGACATTAAACAGTCTCCTTCAGAAAGTTTCTTGCAGTTTGTCGACAGGCTCCGTGCACAGGTTGAGAGACAAGTACGGGACCCCAAGACACAAATCGAGATAGTGAAAGAGATGGCACAGAGGAATGCCAATGAAGTCTGCAGCAGGGTGCTCCTGGGACTGCCTCTCAACCCCCCGCCTACACTGGCAGAGATGATGGAAGCCTGTGCTAGGAAGGCAGAACTGTTTGATGGACGGGAGGTGTGGTCAAGGCCGACAGACTCAGAGACAGTGGCAGCTGTATCTCCAGGAGTGAGGAGGCCACAGATGTCACCAGAACAACTTCAACATGTCGTTTGCTTCATATGCAAAAAACCAGGACACTTTGCACAGGACTGCCCCCAAAACCAGCAACAAAAGACACCCTTCACACCAAAAAAACCCGATGCCAGTGCCCACCCGCCCGGCGCCACGACATAAATGCAGCAGGCTTCCCTGAAGGGGAAACCTCCCTCAAAACAGAAAAGGGGGAGGAAGGGAAGCTGGGTGCGGGAACACAAAATAACCATTTACAGGATAAAATCTGGTGGTCTCACAAGCGTTTCAAGCTTGTGACCACCAAAGCTTTTGCTTTCAGGTCTACCCAGTAGACAGTCATTGGAGTGGACCTGCCAGAGGGCTTGCAGAACTTGACAAAAGATCGCACAAGATTGGACAGTGAGTACTTTGTTATTGGGGACACTGCACACACACACATGGAGATTGAGGTAGCTCCCATGACCATCAAAGGGGACATACCTAACCTCATTCTCCTGGCGCGCTGTCCACAGCCACCCTTCTATTTGGCCAAGGGGCAAATCATCGCCCAGGCCATTCCTGTTCCAGCAGAAATTTCAGTAGATGACAAGGCACCAGGTGTATACTGGGCAGAAGTGGTTGGCGAGGACAAACCCATTGTGGGTTGCAACCTAATGCGTGGAACAGAACACCTCCACGTGGAAGGGTTGCTTGACACAGGGTCAGATGTGACAATCATACCTGAAAGGTTGTGGCCGTCACATTGGGATTTGCAACCCGTGGCTGGTCAAATCCAAGGTGTGTAGGAGGAGTCACATTGGCAAAGATATCAAAGAGCATTGTGCAAATTGAGGGACCAGACAGAAAATTGGCCGGTGTCCGTCCATTTGTTACTAATTACAAAGCTCCCTTGTGGGGTAGAGACACCATGTCCCAGTGGGGGGTCAAATTGGTCATCCCTAAAACATCCCAGGATTTTTAATAGCGGCCACTGTAGAGTGCCCCGCCCACAAGTTAACATGGCTGAAAGATGACCCAGTCTGGGTAAAACAGTGGCCCCTCAGTAATGAAAAGATAGCGGCGCTCGAGGAGCTTGTAGCAGAACAATTGGCTAAAGGACATATTGAAGAGACATCTAGCTGCTGGAATTCCTCGGTCTTTGTAATTAAAAAGACAGGGAAGGATAAGTGGCAGCTCCTTCATGATTTAAGAGAAATAAACAAAAGAATTGTGGACATGGGGTCTCTCCAACCAGGGATGCCCTCCCCAACAATGCTCCCCCAAAATTGGCAATTGGCTGTCCTAGACATCAAGGACTGTTTCTTCCATAAAACCCTACACCTGGAAGATGCATCATGGTTTGCCTTCTCGGTTCCCACCACCAAACAAAAAGCCCCAATGAAGTGCTATCACTGGAAAGTATTGCCTAAGCGGATGAAATGCAGTCCATCCATCTGCCAGGGTTACGTGGCTTCATTGCTGTCCTCAGTGCGCGCCCAGAAAAAGGAGGCAATCATCCTGCACTACATGGATGATGTGCTTGTGTGTGCCCCTGATGACATAATACTTCAAGACACACTTGACCTAGTGGTTAAAGTTTTAACCTCTGCTGGATTCCAACTGCAGGAAGACAAGGTTCAGAGGATGCAATCTTGGAATTACCTGGGCTTGCAAATCACTGCGCAGACCACTGTTCCGCAAAAATTGGAAATTAAGACCGATCCCAAAACCCTGGCAGATCTCCATTCCTTGTGTGGGTCTTTGAACTGGGTCAGGCCTTGGGTAGGTCTCACTAACAGGGACCTAGCTCCCCTTCTTAATTTACTGAAGGGAGAGAGAGAGTTAGCCTCTCCCAGGGAACTGACCCCAGAGGCAAAAACCGCCCTCCAAAAAGTGCAGGAGGCTTTGGCTGAGAGGCAGGCTCATCCCTATAAGCCCCAGCTGTCTTGTGAGTTCACTGTTTTGGGCAAGTTACCACACATACACGGGCTGATATTCCAATGGTTTGAAGTACAAAAAGATCCACTTCTAATCATAGAGTGGGTTTTCCTCTCCTATCAGCGATCCAAAACCATCACACAGCCACAGGAGCTAATAGCTCAGCTAGTCTGGAAGGCCAGGCTAAGATTGTGTGAGCTGGTCGGTTGTGACTTTGAGTATTCACCTTCCAGTCCACCTTTCTAAGGAGGGAAAGAGCTCTCCCGAGAGGTTAACCATAAAGGGGTTCGAGGACCTGCTCCAGAGCAATGCCAGTCTCCAGCTATCCCTGGACAGCTACACTGGACAGGTATCAGTCCAAACCCCGTCACACAAGCTGTTCAACGAGGAATTCCACCTCATTGCTCCTGAGAAAAGGAGTCATGGGCCACTCAAGGCGCTACAGTGTACACTGATGCGTCTGGAGCATCCCACAAGTCGGTGATGACTTGGAGAAATCCCCAGACCCAGATTGGGAAGCTGATGTTGCGTTTGTGGAGGGGTCGCCCCAGATTGCCGAGCTAGCTGCAGTCGTAAGAGCCTTTGAGAAGTTTTCGGAACCAATTAATTTGGTCACCAATTCAGCCTATGTGGCGGGGGTGGTGTCCAGGGTGGAGCAGGCAGTCCTCAAAGAGATCAAGGATGGGCATCTCCACAGGTTACTCTCAAGACTAATTCATTTGGTTTCGCAGTGGGAGCACCCTTTCTATGTGATGCACGTGAGGTCACACACCGATTTGCCAGGCGAGATCGCAGAAGGTAATCGCAAAGCAGATTCCCTTGCCGCTCCAGCAGAAATGGCACGCCTTCCAGACATCTTTCAACAGGCAAAGCTAAGTCACCAGCAATACCATTTAAATGTTCCAGGTCTAATCCGTCAGTTCCAGTAAACACGCAGTCAGGCTCGAGCCATGGTGGCCACCTGTCCCAATTGCCAGCTTCAGGCACTGCCATCCCTGGGTGTTGGGGTTAACCCCCAAGGCCTTGGGAGCTGTGAAGTGTGGCAGACAGACATCACACACATTCCCAGTTTTGGTCGCATTAAATACGTACATGTCAGCATAGACACATACTCAGGTGCGGTTTATGCCTCTGCCCAAGCAGGGGAAAGGGCTGCGCATGCCAAACAACACTTGCTCTGCAAAGCCCTATTTACCATTAATTTTGTGAATTGTTCATTTGAAAACAAGAATCCTCCAGTAATACGTCATTTCAAAAATAACAACCGGTTTAAGTTGTCACAGCGTCCACCAGTTCTCATTAAGGACCCAGAAACTTGGGAAACCAAGGGTCCTTATGAGCTCGTCACCTGGGGGCGTGGTTACGCATGTGTATCCACCCCCTCAGGCCCTCAATGGATACCCCAAAAGTGGGTAAAACCTTTCGTCCCCAAAAATCCAGCTCCAGCAGGCGGGGATAAGAAACAAGCAGCTGTCGCTTCCAAGAGAAGACGCCGCTGGAAAAAGAAGGAAGACTCTTCCTAAGAGAGTTAGCTACATTCCAGCAGAACTATGAACTTGTATGTGTTTGGTTTTTTCTTACGAAAATGTTTGTTTTCCTTTGTAGAACAGAAAATCTACCTCCTACCCAACCTCACGATGAGCCCTGTCCGAGTTGTCATCCTGTTCACTCTGAGCAGTCTCACAGCTGCATGGATCGTTCCTCAGCCACGCCAGAACGTCTGGGTGACCCTGGCACAGACGCTCCAACAGGAAAATATATGCCTGTCCACAGCTGCAGCAAAAGATCCCATGTCTACCTGCCTGGTAGGGATTCCATTGCAAGCTAGAGAGTTCACAGACAATGTAAATACACCTATACCTCACCCAAGTCCCAGACCAAATCACACACAACCACACAAAATCCATCACAAATGAGCTGTAACAATGATAAACCCCATAGAGGAGTGGCTGCCAAAGCTACCCAGAGCAGCTCAGGAGCCTCAAGAGTTAGAGCTGTTGGGCTCCTCCCCTGCACCATACTGCATACACTTCTTCTTTATCCCACGTTCCAACACCAAACATTTTAAGAACATTAAACAGTACCGAGAGGAATTCACTGCCAATAGGTGGTGTAAGGTTTTAAGCCATGGGTCAGCAGACAATCCAGACCATTCACATCCCAAGAGCCTCCCCAAAGGTTTGTTTTTTATCTGTGGAGATCTGGCATGGGCAGGAATCCCTTCTCAGCTTTTAGGAGGGCCATGTACCATCGGGCGGTTGTCCCTGTTGGCACCCAACCAAACCATGATTAGCGAGTGGACTCATAAGAAAAATTCGGTCAGCAAAATTCATAAGAGAAGCGTAGACAATTTGGACCCAAATTGTGATGCAGAAATCTTCCATTGGGCTAAGCCAAAAATAGTTGCTGTATCCCTGTTCCTTCCATGGGTTGCGGCAGCCAAGACTCTTGGTGAATTGGGCCACATAGAGTGCTGGGTAGTCAACCAGCCAAACTTGACATCCACGGCCATCAACTCCCTCCTAGAAGACGAGGAAATTACCAGGCAGGCCACACTCCAAAATCATGCAGCCATAGATTTCCTCCTGCTGCTGCATGGACACGAGTGCCAGGAATTTGAAAGACTGTGCTGCCTGAACCTAGTATCAAAAGCACCTAATGTCCACGCAGCTCTCTGAGAAGTTGAAAGCCTGATCAGACGAGTCAAGCAGGCATCTGAGGACTTGTTCAGCGGATTGTTCAAGGACTGGGGACTCGCGGGGTGGTGGACCTCTATAACGAGGACAATTGTGTTGTCTTTTGTTGTTCTTTTCCTAATCATGTTAGCATTCGGAATTCTACGTCGCATGCTCTTTAAGGCTATCAATGGTTTGGTCTCCAACACAGCAGAGGTCAATTGCTCAGAGCCTTGGAGCTAAAGCAGATTGACAAGCCTGCAAACCACGAGTGGTGGACAAATTCATAATCAGCAGCAGAAACAGTCCGACACATTTCCTTTAGTTTTAGATAACAGAAAAGGTGGAGGTGTTGTATTGCACTAAATAGGAATTTAGTTACACTGGGTTTTGGGGAAAAATGTTTTTGGGTCACATGAATGGCATGTTCCCCCTTTCACATGGGTTACCCTCACATAACCCCCTGGTTTTGTGTGCCTTGTGGTCTGTCCCACAGATGGTCCCTCCCAGATGTGGTCCTCTTTCCCCGCCCCCACCACCTGAGGCATAAAACCTCACCGCAGGTGAGGCACGCCCTCTTTACTGCCTGGGTGGTCACCAACACCAGAGGTGATCTGTCCCACACGAATAAACTGGACACTTTGACCCACGTGGCAGGGAGCGCTTCTTGTCTCTTATCTCGTTCATGCGGTTCTGAGTGAGCCGGGTTTGGACTCATATAAGCCCAGAGATTCACGGATACTCCAAGCCACCACAAAATAATTAAGGAACTACCCTGTGCTTCATGCTACAACCCATAACACCATCCTAAACCTTGAAAAACAAATCCTATAAAAACATAATACCTCCAAAAAAAATTTAATCAAACAACAAAACTCATTTAAAAAAAAACTTTATTAACACCTAATCTAAAAAACATAACATTAAATAAATATACTATATCCCCTACCACACATTAACTACAAAAAAAAAAATACAAAAAACTATTAATAACCACCTTAAAAACATGAGATAAAAAATCTTTCAAAAATTCAAAACATCTAACAAAAACCACCTAATTAACACCCAAAACTCTACTAACCAAATAAGACCTACCCAATATAAACCTTTACATAAAATAAATAAAAATGAAATCCCAATAATACATATAATAATTTATTAAAAAAAATTTAAATCAATTTTACCTCAAATACAAACAAATCCATTCATAAAATTATTTTTACTCAAAAACCAAATTGCACATAGTAAATAATACAACCCCCCCCACACACAATATATACCTGAAAAAATTAATTATTAAATAAAAACTATATATAAACATTGAGACAGAGTAGAGATCCATTCGGAATTAGGTGAAGTGTCTAAGAGAGGTGAAAAGTCTGTGAGGCCAAAGCTGAAGGAAAAGTCAGATGCCGGAGACAGCAAGACGACAGACAAAGAAAAACAGAAATGACCACAAGGTCAATTTGCCCCGACCTAAGAATTCCTTTAATAAAGGAGAACTGGCGATAAATATCACGTGGAATGAATATGTATGAACCTATTGTGAAACTGTATGCATATGCATTTGAAAGGGGGGGATAAAAGGAGACCTGAGATCTTCAGGGGCACGCATGCCTTTTGAGGAGAATTTTCTCCATATGCGTCCGGCGCCGTAAATAAACATACCGGGCCTTACAACTTTTATAAAGTTGTGAGGTTTCTTCTTTTCTCCGCAAAACATTATGGCAAGCCAGCCAGGAGTTCTCTGTCCCCGCAGGGGCAGGGGGGATAGACGGACCTCCAAGGCGCGCCCTAGGATTTTTTTTCCTGGTGGGGCTCCGCTCGTCTCGCTTGCCACCTGCGGAGACAGACAATGACCTGCTGGCCTGCGGAGGAAGATACGGTATATCCTGAGGGGCCCCTGGGGGAGGGAAAGGAGAGCAAGGGAGTAAACCACCCAGAGACGTCTGGGTTCAGCTGATGTATTAGAGATGGGGTTCATCGTTCTGATAGAGCGGAACCACTAGTGGCTCTGGGGATGAGCTGGGTGAACCCGTGTATGTGTGTGTTGGGAGTTCATTGTTCTGATAGAGCAGAACTGCTGAGCCCGTGTGTGTTTTGTTTGTGTGTGTGTGTGATGTCCGGACACTGTGTTGCTGTATGGTTAATGTGTGCATTGTGTGGTCAGTGCACTGTGTTTGTAATCGTGCAAGTGATAAGTGTATGGTGTATAAAAGAGAGTAAATCTACAGTGCGGGGGGGTCAGTACTACCTGTGTTTGAAACAGCCGAGTGAGGCCTGAGGTGCCGGCTGCAGCAGACAGCGCGGGCAGGGAGAGAAGTGCCCTGCGGAGAAGCGAGTGGAGGAATGTCAGTGATGGTATTTATCGTGTTTAAATGTAGTGATTTGTGTAGATTTGGTACATTTTAACCATGAGTATGAGCTCAGAGAGTTCCTTTGCCTTGGATGTTTGGACTTGATCTCTAGACTGTGTGCTGCTATTTTGATTGTGTCCAGGAAAAATTGATGTGAGTAAATGCCGAATTATGGTATGCTGTGTTGTGTTGAGAAAAGTGAGCACTTTGAGAAATATGCCCTTTCCCAGTGATTTTGTGTGGTGATTTTCTTCCGCTGCATTGTGGTAATTTGATTCTCAGATTGTATAGTAGTGTTTGTGGAGATTTTAAGATTTTGTTGCAACAAGAGCAGCATTTTACATAGGAGAACTATAGTACGGTGATTTATGTTTAACTACGATAAAGTAAGTTAAAGGAACTCCAAGAATTCTCCCCCTCACAGCAATTCAAGCCTTGGCTCTAGTGAATTTGAGATAAAGGGTGGGGGGGTGCGTGTGTCTGTGTCTGTGGGCATATCAGAGTTTCAGCTGTGACTAGCACAGCCTTTTTGCAAAGCAGTAAAACAAGTGTAAGTAGACACAGTGCTTAATTAGATTGTGCAAAAAGAGAACTAGAAAAGACTGATATTTTGTAAAACAGAGTTTATGTAGAAGAGATGAATGAGATGAATTAGTTAATGAGACTTATGAGATTTATGAGACTTCAGCTGGTACTGCAGTAAGTCTGGACTGGAAACAATCTGCTGTAGGGATTTAAAGTTCTCTGTAACAAACAGAGTAGCCTGCCTTTGCGGGCAATTTCAGGGAGCCTTTGGTGCATCAAGAGGCTGGCACGCTGCATGAGGCAACAGTGGCTGTCCCCTGGGCACAGGGACAGCTCTGGCTGCCCTGTCTCCCCAGGGAACACGGGAATGGTCTGTGGGCAAAAGCTGGATGTGCAGGTATTATTGCAGTGCGGTGTTTATGAGAAACACTGGTATTGCTGTTTTGCTGTTCTAATAAGTGTCAGGGCACATGCCCCGAGTGTAAATTAGAGGTTTCTGGTCAAGCGGATTCAGAATCTAAGGTCTTAGAGCTTGTGTGTGGGAATCACATCTGATACCTGCCACCTGGAGCTGTGTGTATAGGAGGAAAATTGAGAAACTACTGTGAAGGTCTGTAAAAAGGTTTGAGTGGAAACGAGATAGGGCAAGGAGAAATAAATAATGAGAACTGACCAGAGCAAACGCAAACAGGTTCCTAAATTAGCCCCTTTTGGGAGGGGCTCACTGGGAGGAGGTTGCCAGTAAGAGCAGCTCAGAAAATAAAAAGATTTATAATACTTCATTGCTGTTAGTACTGTTTTATAATAGGAAGATAAATGGGATAGAGTTTTTGTATGCTGAAATGTCTTTTTGTTTTAAGGAATCACCCAGAATGGCAAAGAGACTGTGAGATCAGACCGCCCTCTGGTCTTGGCCCTTGAAAAGGAAAACAAAGCAAAGAGAAAGCAAATCAAACATGTTGTTCAGCATACAGCATAAGATAGCAACGTATGAAATCAGGCAAGGATTATCATGCTGAAATGCAAAGCAATCAGTTCGCAAGATGAGTACAAATGATTTGCTAAAGGTCCCTCCCAAGGTAAGGGAGGAAGGGTAAAGATGACCTCCCCAAAAGGGAAGAATTTTTGTCGAAACAAGGGTCGTATATTGAGTTTTAAATAAAGCTTTAGTACCTGTGGAGAATGCTTATGTTGTAGTGTGGGGAATGAACAACTGGCCAGTCTGAGAAGGCATACTTTTGCAAACCTTTAAAGTAACATGTGTACTATGTGAACCTAAAAGCTTTTGTACAATTCGCTCAATTTGCTAAACATTCTCAAATGAGAAAGGTTACTCTGGAGGCAAATAATATAAAGATGCTAGGCTTAATATTAACAGACACTGAAATTAAGAAAGACATTAGTAAGGAGATATTAGAATAAGTAAACAAGTGTTTTCAAGGGTATGGGCCACTGCTGTACCAGGGAGAGTGAAAGATGCTCCCCCATGAGCATCAAGCTTAAGGAAAGAACACAACTAGTGAGAACTGAGTAGTACCCTCAAAAGGAAGATAAGGAAGGAATCAGCCCAATAACTGATAGTACTGGATTAAGGGCTGTCAATAAGATAACACAGAATTTATACCCTGTGGTAGCAAATCCATAGACTTTACTAACTTGTTTAACACCTGAGCTAACCTGGTTCACTGTTTTAGGCCTAAGAGATGCCTTCTTTTGCCTCCCTATCCACGAAGCCAGCCAGAAAATTTTTGCATTCAAACACAATCTCACATAGTCCATGTGCCTGAAGGCTTCAAGATTCCCCACTCCGATTGGAGAACAGCTTGCAAAGACCCAGAGTCCCGGGAAGCTCCACAAGAGGAAAGGAGGCTGTTGCAGTACGTGGACGATCTTCTAGTAGCCACTCGGACGAGGGAAGCAAGAGAAGCCTGGACGGTAAGCCTTTTGAATTTCCTAGGACTCCAAGGCAGAGTCTCAAAGAAAAAGGCCCAGGTAGTGAAACAGAAGGTAATCTACCTGGGGTAAGAAGTGAGTGCTGAGCAGCAGACTTTAAGGCAGGGAAGCCCTATGCCAAACCCTGAAACCCCAGACAATGAAAGAACTCCGAACCTTCTTAGGCATGGCAGGGTAGTGCCAGCTGTGGGTTTATAATTATGGACTGTTCGCCAGACCCCTCTATGCTCTTATTGCCAATGGAAACAGAGATCTCCAGTGGACAACAGACGCCACACGGGCCTTTCACCAGCTAGAGAGTGTCCTCATGTCGGCTCCAGCTTTGAAACTTCCAGATGTAAGTAAAGCATTCTCTCTATTTTTCCACGCAAAGAATTGCCCTGGGAATATTGGCTCAAGACTTGGGTCCATACCAGAGGGTAGTTGCTTACTTCTCTAAGCAACTAGATGCAACAGCCAAAGGATGGCCAGGTTGCCTCAGAGCTGTAGCAGCAGTTGTGCTGAATATTCAAGAGGCACGCAAGTTTACCCTGAGACGAAAATGACTGTGCTAGTGTCCTACACAGTGTCCGCAGTACTGGAAGTAAAGGGTGGCCACTGGCTTTCACCACAGAGGTTTCTGAAATACCAGGCCATCATGGTAGAGCAAGATGATGTAGAGATAGTGGTGACTAATATTGTCAACCCAGCTTCTTTTCTCAGTGGAATCAAGGAGAAGCAGTACACCATAGTTGCCTAGTGACCATTGAAGCTACCTACTCCAGCCGCCCAGACTTAAAGGACACTCCTCCGGACGATGCAGAGACCTGGTTCACTGACAGGAGCAGCTACACTGCCAGTGGAAAGTGACATTGCAAAGTTCACAGTAGTGACATTGCAAAGTTCACAGTGACTACCTGCAGAGAGGTAATAGAGTCTGGACCCTTACCAACAGGTACCTCTGCACAGAATGCTGAGATAAATGCTGACCCATACCTTAGAAACAGCAAATGCATTCAGAGTTGTGCATGCACATGGAGCCATCTGAAAGGAGAGGGGACTGCTGACCTCACAGGGAAAGAAGAGACAATCCAGCTGCTGGAAGCAGTTCAGCTACCTGAAAAAGCATATTAAGGCACACCAGAGTGAGCTTAAAATTGGAGGAAAGAAATGAGCTGGTGGATGGAGAGGCAAAGAAAGCAGCAAAGGGTGAGGTACAGATTTTCCTCGAAGGTAAGCCATAATACAATAATACTAATCAAAAGAGACGTACAACTGCAAGGGGTGGGCTACCATTGAAAGAGAGCTAGTAATCCCTTCCCATTTTCGTGGTTACTAGTGAAGGAAGGGCACTAGAAAACACACTAGGGCCTAACTACTTAAAAGCCTTTTATAGAGTGTGGCTCCTTTCTCAAAATGACCAAGGCTGCGAGTGATACAGAGTGCATTGAAATGAAGTGTTGACTTTGAAGTAGTAATTTCCACAGGCTTTCTAGAACACACATCTGATTGAAAGAATCGTTTTATCGTTGTCAGGAATTTATATGCCACTATCACTCAGGTGAGCTGATAATGTGATCCTTGCCTCCAGACTAACCTCAAAATACCCCCCCGGGCCAAAACTCGGTCAGACTGGGAGAGGCCATGGGCCTGTACAGCAGTGGCAAATTGACTTTTCAGAACTCCCAAGGAAAGGGAGTATCAGTATTAACTGGTATTAATAGATACATTTTCAGGGTGGCCAGAAACATTCCCCACAAGAACTGTCAAAGCTCAAGAGGTGACCAGATTATTTTTCAAGAAATAATACCACGCTTCAGAGTTCTAGCCACAATATCCTCAGATAAAGAATCACATTTCATTTCCAAAATAGTGCAACAGATTAGTAGCCATCTGGAGCAGGGAGTTAGATAGCCTTGAAATAAACAAAAAGGGCCAGGAGACTTCTTCTCCTTTTTTAATGCCTTTATTAAAAGTGATCAGCTCAGGATTGGGCAGCTTGATGGGTCTGCAGTGTCCCTCGTCTCTCCCAGGGCGACTCAGAAGAGGAGGATATGCACAGCTCTGTCCACCAGGGGCAGAGCTGGGGATCAGATCCTCTTGGGAGCCTTTAGGGTCTTCTGATCCCGTCAGATGGTGCCCCTCCCAATCAGTCGGCCTGGTCTCACTGCCGGGGTCGACTCCCATGGTCAGGACGAGAGGGTCCGAAGGTGTTCCGCGTCTCTGCAGGCTCAGCACTCGGTTCCTCACGTCCAGACCTCACTCCAGTCTCTCAACTCTTAGGTGGCTCGTTGTTTTTGGGGTTTCTCCATGAGTTTGGAGATGGGGGTCCCACAAAGCATTCTGGTCTTGCGAGTCACTTTGCATAACCCCCCCACCTTCTCAGGTGTCTTCCCTATTCTGAGAAAGGTAAAACTTAGCTTCGGGCAAGGTCCCCACCCAGGAGAAGGGCTATTACCTCGCCCCAGCCAGGGCTTTTACTAATACAAAAACAACCATTAACGACAACGACCCGTGATTACAATAACAAAGGCAGCAGCCCTGCAGTAGTGGTAACTTTTTCTCACAGAAAAAAATATTAACCAAATTTTTGTTCATAACAGTCCCCCCTCTTTTTCTTTGATCGAGCTTGAATTCTAAGCTCGCATCAACTCCCAGTTTTTTGTTTTGAATCTACTATAAATCCTTTGTGCACTTTGGTAATCATGGTTACTTAACCTTGTTACTTTCCTTGGTTTCTTCAGGTTGGTCTGCACGGCCAGTACTATTTTACTAAAACAGATAAACAAGCATAGTAAAAAGAGCAATCCTCCAAGTATACACACACTGAGAAAAACTACCTTCTCCCATACATCCTTTTTGAAAATCTTTAGGTTCTCCCACCCACTGGGATCAAGTGTAGGAGTTTGATCTTCATTATTTACACATGCTAACCTTTTTATTTCGTTTGAAATGTTCCTAATAATTGAATTCTTAATTTTTAATACTGCCTGGAGCCGGATAACTTTGTTTAACATAGATATTGGGATCTGAATTTGGCTTTTACAATTTTGGATTTTCTCAATTCCTATTTCACTTTGCCTCTTCTGTTTAATTTCTCCCAAATCATTATATATAGGAACTCCCAAACTTGATCCAGTTTCTTTGGGTAATAAGAAAATTGGTTTTATCACTCCAGCGGTGCAGCTGCCAGACGAGATCAAATCTAGGGGTTTAAGGCTCCCCTGAAATGTGTTCCAAAAGGGGTTTATCTCTTTTCCAGTACGCTCATATAAATACTTTTAACAAACAATTTTTCTTACCATTTTCACCATTTCTTTGCTTTTTACTAGATCTGCTGAGCTTGTTTCAGCAGTATCCCATTCAAAGCACAACCAGGCTTCCCCTATAGGGCACTCTCCTAGGAGTGGCTGCCTAAAAGTGGCAGTATTGTATACTATCCAATACACTCTCTTATTTTTCTGATAAAGGACCAATTGGGAGAGGTTAACACAATCAGGGTTAGAACTGATGTGGACTCTCGACAAGGAGCTCACTTGTTCCTCCTCATAGAGGGGTTGGTAGCATTCATTGCACGGCTCAGCTGGGCTCCCCTGAGCACCACCAGCAATCAGAGCCATCAGTACTACCCTTCCCAAGAGTCTGGTATGGGTCGTCTTGCGCAGCCTGCCCACCCGGCCTTGCCTCTTGGGGAACTTTACTGAGGAAAAGCTTCCAAGCTCTTCAGAGTCCCTTCTACCCGTTTCTCTGGTTAAACCTCTCTTGGTCTGTTCCCTGCCAATTTTGGTTTCCCCTCCCAGGGGAGTGTTCTGTAGAGGATTAACCTGGAGTCTTAGAAATAAATTGGGGAATTAACCAGAATTACTTATTTACAGTCTTAAACTTTTTACCAGCATAATTTACACAGAACAGTCTTGAAACATTTTAAGCAACATTAGAACTCTTAACAAACAATTTTTTCCCACACAGTTCAGTCTTTTTGACTCTTCCTTCTGAGAGTCAACTTTAAATCCTTTGGTCCTTTTACCACAGTGTACTCAGGTGATTTAGCTTGTGGAGCAGATGAATCTCGTCCAGCGCCGGGGGGTGAGAGTGGTGTAGACTCTGGTCCAATGCCAGAGGGGGAAGCTGATGTTGGATCCAGTCCTGTATCTGGGGGTGAGACTGGCCCTTTTATTCTTGTGATATGAGTCCAACCTTTTTCTTTGGTCCGCACAGCTGAATTTGTGATCAGGAGCACCTGGAAGGGGCCTTCAAATTTAGGCATTAATGTTCCCGTAGTCCATGATTTTATCAAGACCCAATCTCCTGGACTAATGTTGTGAACTTTTGTGTCGAGAGGGGAAGTTTGAGGAAGGTATCCTTTCTTTCTAAGTCCCTCTAGAGTTCTTCCAATTATTTCTAAATACTTTCTGGTAGCTTCTTCCCCTTCCAGATAGTCTCCTGTGCTATAAGGTGTTAACAAGAATGGCAGCCCAAACATCATTTCAGAAGGTGAAATTCTTATGTCAGCCCGAGGTCTTGTTCTGATGCGCAATAGCGCTAGGGGCAAACACTTCAGCCAATTCATCTTTGTTTCCTCAATCAATTTAGTTAATACATTTTTGAGAGTTTTGTTCATTCGCTCCACCCTCCCAGAACTCTGGGGGTGCCACGGAGTATGCAACCTCCATTTCATTCCTAAAGCCTCAATTATATTTTGTAATGTTTGGGACACAAAATGTGGACCTCGGTCTGAGTCTATGGTGTTCACAATACCATATCTGGGGATAATATTCTCGAGGATTGCTTTTGCCACGACTTGAGCTGTTTCCCTCCTGGTCGGGAAGGCTTCTACCCAGTGTGTGAGATGATCAACTATAACCAGTAAATATCTGTATCCTTGCACTGGGGGCATTTCAGTGAAATCTATCTGTATGCTTTGGAAGGGTCTCAAGGCTAATTCCCTTCCTCCAGGTGCTACTTTTCTCATAGCTTTCTGGTTCACTTTTTGACAAATGATACACCCTCTAGTAACAGCTTTAGCCAGGCTATATACCCCGATGCATAGGTTATTTCTTAGGAAATGATCACATAGTCCTTGGACTCCCCAGTGAGTTAATTTATGTAGTTCTGTTAGCACTGTCCGAGCCAGTGCTTTATTCAAAAACACCCGTCCATCTGAGGTTAACCACTCTCCCTGTTGTCCTTGATGTAACTTTAAATCTTTTATTGCTTCTAATTCTTCTTCACTAAATATAGGTTCCTCCCCTTTTTCAGGTGTCGTTTTTGTCTTCAAAATTTTTACTGGGTCCCCTGGTTCTAGAGCTGCTTCTTTGGCTATCTGATCAGCCAGTCGGTTTCCTTTAACTTCTAAACTGTCTCCTCTTTGGTGCCCCTTTATATGGACCACTGCTATTTCTATAGGTTTTTGTAGGGCCTCTAGTACTGATCGGACTAGGTTCTCATGGGCTAAGCTCTTTCCCTTTGAACTTAAATACCCACGTTCCTCCCATATTTTCCCAAATGTATGAACTGTGCCATATGCATATTGGGAGTCCGTATAAATGGTTCCCCGGTCCCCCTCCAGTAAGTCCAGTCCCCTTTTCAGGGCATATATTTCACAACTTTGGGCTGACCAGCTTGGGGATAGTTTCCCTTTTTCTGCAATTTGTAATGTTTCTCCATCTATAATGGCATAACCTGAAGCTCTTTTTCCATTTACTACCCTCGAAGAGCCATCTATGAATAAGCTTCTTCCAGTTGCTAGAGGCTGATCTTCCAAATCTTCTCTTACTTTTGTTTGGAGATAAACCAATTCTAGACAATCATGTTCTAAATTCTCTATAGGCTCTCCCATTAGGAATTGTGCTGGATTGAGGGCATTTGATGTGATAAATTCTAAGTCCTCTGTATTCATTAGTATTATCTCATATCTTAATATTCTAGCATCGGTTAACCACTGCGGAGCTCTCTGTCTCAGTACTGCCTTAAGATCATGAGGAGTATGCACTTTAATTTTTCCCTGTAAGGTCAATTTTTGAGTCTCCTCTATCAGGATTGCAGTTGCTGCTACTGCCTGTATACAAACTGGCCAGCCTCTAGCCACTGGATCTAACAATTTGGATATGTAAGCCATGGGTTTCCTGCACCCTCCCCACTCTTGAGTTAATACTCCATAGGCTATACCTCCTTCTGCACTCACAAACAGGTCAAAGCCCTTCCTGAGGTCTGGTAAGCTTAGGACCGGGGCAGAAGACAATTTGTTTTTTAAGTTTTCCAATTGTTGATCATCTTCAGCTGTCCAAATTAGGGGTTCTGGATCTACTAGTTTATTATACAGAAATTTCACACTCTGTGTGTATTGATCCAACCACAACTTACAATACCCGAACAAGCCCAGGAGTTTTCTCACATCTCTTTTCGTTTTTGGGGCCGGGAGAGCTAAAATACCTGAAATCCTGTCAGGGCTTAGTTTCTTATACCCTCCCCCTATTATGTGCCCCAAGTATGTTACTTCTGATTGCACAAATTGTAGTTTCCCTTGGGAAACTTTTAGTCCTTTCTCCCCCAGAAAATTCAAAAGTTTAATACTAGTTTGTCTGACCTGATCTTTTTCCTTTCCTGATACCATCAGGTCATCAACATACTGCAAGATCTGCACTTCTTGTTCAGGGACAAATTGTTCCAACAAACTCTCTAAAGCTTGTCCAAAGAGATTGGGGGATTCAGTGAATCCCTGTGGTAATCGGGTCCACCTTAGCTGTTGTCTCCTTTTTGTACTCGGGTCCTCCCAGTCAAAGGCAAACCAATCCCTACATTCTGCTGCCAGAGGACACGCCCAGAAAGCATCCTTCAAATCTATGACAGTGAACCAAGCATGTTCTCTTGGAATTCTGCTTAGGAGACTATATGGGTTGGGCACAACTGGATGTCTGGCAATGGTTCTTTTGTTGACTTCCCTCAAATCTTGTACCAGTCTATATTTCCCTTCAGCCTTTTTAACTGCCAGTATAGGGGTATTATGTGGTGACATGCAGGGTTCTAAAATTCCCTCCTGCAACAGTTGCTCGATGACTATAGCAAGCCCCTTCTTTCCTTCTAGGGAAATCAGATACTGTTTAACCCGTATGGGTGAGGTATCATCCTGCATTTTTATTGTTATCGGTGGAATGTCTAATAAGCCTCTCTTTCCCCCCTCAGCCCATACCTCAGGATTTATTTCTGCAACATCTCCTTGAGACAGCTTCATCACTTGTACTACCATCCTCCCTTCCCTTGGAACAATCCCAACCCCCAAATGGACTTGCAGATCCCTTCCTAACAAACTTTTTTCTAAGTTAGGCAGATAAAGAAAATTAGCTTTATATTGCCTTGAGTTTCCAATTATTTTCACTTCTTCAATCACCGATGCTTTAAATGGTCTCCCCTCTGCACCCAATACTTCACAAAATTGTCTCCCAATTTCCATACCTTGTGGTATTTTGTTGAGACAGGACTTATCTGCCCCTGTATCAACCAAAAATTCAAATTCCTCATTTAGGGGTCCCACTTCAAAGTTTACCAAGGGCTCTTCTAGATGTTTCATTGGGTCCCCTATAGTAAAAAGCCCTTGACACCCCTAGTCCTCCCCCTTAAGAATCCTTCCTAAATTGTCCTGTTCCTTGGCTATTGCCTCATCGAGACTGAGCTTTTTACAAAACCTCCTGGTGTGTCCTGCCTCCCCACAGTAATAACACTGTCATCCTCTCAAAGGGACTTCTTGAGGTCTCCCAACCCTTCGTGCCCAGGTCAGTACTGGCCTTCCTCTGCCTCCCCCTGATGGTGGGCCCGCCTCTCCTGCACTTTCTCTAGCTACTGCAACCATTATCTTATCCTTGGCCTTTGCTTTATCTTCCTCCCTCCTTAAATACACCTTCAATGCCTCTTTTAATAACTCATTAATGTCCTTCTCTTGCCAATCTTCCATCTTTTCCAGTTTTCTCCGTATATCAGGCCAAGATTTGGTAACAAATTGGACTTTTAGTAGCATTTGACCTTCCGGGGTGTCTGGGTCTATTCTAGAGTACAACTGAAAGTTCCGCCTTAGGCGATTAAGCCAGGCAGCAGGAGCTTCATCTTTCTCCTGTGTACCCTCAAATGCCAATTGGGTATTAGTTCCTTTGGGAACTGACTCTTTGATCCCCCGTATTATCAAAGACCTATATTCCCTCATGGCCTTCCTCCCCTCCTCCTGATTAGGGTTCCAGTTGGGCTCTGTTAGTGGCAATTTCTGTTCACCTGATGGCACCTGGGGTCCTGGACTGTTATCTTTCTCCCATATTCTTATGCCAGCCGCCCTTATCATCTGGACCTCTTCTGGGGAAAATAATATACTCAGGATGGAATTCATTTCCCCCCAAGTGTAGATATTTGGACCTAGAAATTGATCCACTTGGTTGGCTATGCCCACTGGGTCCTCAACTAAATGCCCCAACTCTTTCTTGAATCCTCTCACCTCAGAAGCAGTTAGGGGAGCATTCACAAAGCCAACACCTCCTGCTACTCCTCCCATAGGAACCTCTCTGAGGGGAAAGAGTCTCTCTGCCTTGGAGGTCTTGGATCTGGTGCTACAGTATGGCCCATCTTCAGATGCCAAACTACTTTGAGGGACATCTGGGTTACCCTGAACTTTCTGCCCATCAGCAGGTGTATTTGCTGATAGCTGTCTATCGGGCGAGGAGGCATTTGTGTCCCAGGTAGAAGGAGGTAAAGGGACAACAATAGGAGGGGGAGAGGGACCTGAGTAGATATTAATCGGAGCTGGAGAAGGGGTGGAGAATGCAGCAGGTGGAGTAGGCACTTGTGGTGGTGCAGAAGGAACTGGAGGAGATACTGGGTTTATCATAGCAGAAGCTGAAGAGGTAGAAGGAGGAGTTTGAGCAGGTGGTAATGAGATGGCAGCCGGGGGAGGAACCGGACCTGCCATTTGAGGTGCTTGAAGAAGAGGATTATAAGGTGGAGGGGCAGAAGGAGGCAAATAATCCAGGGGGTCCCATCTTTTACTAGTCCTATCATCCCCTCTTCATTCCCCTCTTTCTTCCTCTGTACCTTACAAATTCGCACTCCTTCATCCCCAACAGCACTCTTTAACCAGCAAGCCACATACAATAATTGCTCAGGATCAGTATCACCTCGAGCTGTCAGATAATTATTTAATTGTTGGCACATCCACTTATCCTTTGTCCCACACCAAGGCCATCCTCCTTGCACCTCTAATTCTGGCCAGACTTCCATACAATAATGGATCATTTTCTCTTTATCTAATCCCTCCGTGGCCTCTATAGAATCCCATTTTACTAACAGTTCTCCTAAGGGACTATTGGGATGTATATACCTCAGTCTCTTGCCGGTCTTTTTACTACTACAACATCCCATTTTTCAGGTTGTTGCCCGATTGATAAATGACACAAAACTCGGATAAGTTTTGTGGGTGCTTTATTAAGGGCCCGGGGAACTGGGGGACTCACGTCCCAAAGTCCGAGCCCCCAAATTCACGTATGGGTGCTTCCCTCTTATACATGCGATTCATAACAAAGTCTCCAAGGAACAGTTTCCCCGTTCCCCTTGCCTAGCCTCCAAGAAACAGTTCCCCGTTCCCCTTGCCTGGTCACAGACCCCTTGTGATACATTCCTTGGTTCACAAACAAGATCATTAATCCTCTGCTTATCTTATTCTAAGAGCATTGTATGCTGCCTCTAGACAGGTTAGCATTCTTACTTTCTTGCACTAGTTTAATTATTTATTAAATCCCTAAGACTACCTGGTAGGTTACACACAAAACTCAACACACTTTTCAACGGCTACAAAACTGCTTTTTAACAAACCAGTTCACACACAACTCACTATAATTAAATATTTTGCTAAATTTCATTTCTTTTCCAACAAGGTTTCAATAAAAAATCCTGAAGGTGCCTCTACTGACCGGGAATTTAAAAAAAACCTTCTTTGAGGAGCTCCAGCCTCCTCCACTGAACTTCAAATTTCTGCCTGATGCTCAGGACTTTATACTGAAACAACTGCCCAATCTCTTGATTGCCCAACTTCCCAGCGTCAGGTCTTACATCTATCGGGACTTAAACACACGAAGCCATGGCCAAGAATCCGGGTCGTGCCTGACACCCTCAGTCAGGAGAAACAACTGCCTGATTTTTAGTTTGCCTAACCTGCCAATTTTTAGGCTTCACCGTATCAGGACTTAAAAGCAAACCGCAGCCTCCTTCGCTGGGGTTTGTGCCTGACTCCTTTGTCAGGACTTACTTTGCCTGCAGGGCTTATGAAACACCCGAATCCTTCTCGGGACTGACAAATCTTACTCGAATCCTTCTCGAGACTTACAAAAGTGCCTGACCTCCCTTTGTCAGGACTTTGGGGTGCGTGCCACTCATACACAGTAATTCACTCCGCACGCCCGGAGTGGGGGGGCCCTTTATTCCCCCTTGGGAGACGACTTCGCTCACGCTAATTCCACTCGCGTCCCCCTGTTCCTGGCTGCTTTTCTCGCGAAAAGACGGAACCGCAGTACTGAGGGGTCCACTCTCGCTTCGAATGTCCGGCTGCCGGCCCTCGTCTCACTCACACACACATGCGCACGTCTCCCACTCCCGCCACCGAGTTTCTCACCAGTCCGGTGCTCTGGTGCTCCTCTGCGTCGCTGTCCTGAGCCGGTCCCTCTGGTCCTGGTAGCCAGCTGTCCTCTGAAGATCCAAGATGGCCAGTCCTGAGTCCTCTTGCGGCGTGGCTATTCCGGACGAGAGCCCCCAGCTGAAATAAACAGGGCCAGGAGACTTCTTCTCCTGTGTAATGCCTTTATTAAAAAGTGATCAGCTCAGGATTGGGCGGCTCGACGGTCTGCAGCGTCCGTCGTCTCTCCCAAGGCGACTCAGAGGAGGAGGATATGCACAGCTCTGTCCACTAGGGGCAGGGCTGGGGGAAATCCAGGCCTCGTGGGAGCCTTTACGGCGTGATGTCCCCGTCAGATGTTGCCTCGGTCCGGGTCTCCAGACCCCCCAGTCCTGGCCCGGGGGATCTCGAGGACAGGGTGAGGAACGATGAAGGTTTCCCGCATCTCTGCAGGCTCAGCACTCGTTTCCTCACGTCCAGACATCACTCCAGTCTCTCAACTCTTAGGTGGCTCGTTGTTTTTGGGGTTTCTCCATGAGTTTGGAGATGGGGGTCCCACAAAGCATTCTGGTCTTGCGAGTCACTTTGCATAACCCCCCCCCACCTTCTCAGGTGTCTTCCCTATTCTGAGAAAGGTAAAACTTAGCTTCGGGCAAGGTCCCCACCCAGGAGAAGGGCCATTACCTCGCCCCAGCCAGGGCTTTTACTAATACAAAAACAACCATTAACGACAACGACCCGTGATTACAATAACAAAACACACAGAACTTGGGCAGGGCCAGTGGTCTGGCTGCCTTTTTGAAACTTTTTCTCATAAAAAAAATATTAACCGAGTTTTTGTTCATAACATCATACATCTGTACTTTGTAGATTTAAGAGTTAGTGGCAAAGTATAAATATGATGTGACACTTCTCTGTGTAATATTCACTAGGGTGATTTAAGGATAAGCCATCATTTGTATGTGAATAACAACAGAAATTGTAATTTCCTCTTGGCATAAAGAACTTCACAAAGCAAGAAAGAGCATTATACAAACCTAATTGCTAACGCTACATTAAGGTTACTTAGATGTGTGTATTTACATACATTATCTATGTATTATGTTTTTGTGGCAGCAGTGCTTGCCTAACTTTGGAATTATGACCTCATATAGTTAGAAAATAGAATTCCTAATGTTTAGATTGTGCTATTGTTTAAAAATATTTTTAAAGTATACTGCAAGTAGAGTAACTTGTTTCACTTAAAAGCATTCACAAAACAATTACTCTTCATTCTGCTTTAGCTTTCTATATTTGCAAATACTTCAGTGATAAAATGAAATTACAATAATTGAAATTACTTATTCTGAAGCTAGAATTTGATGTAAACATATTTCTTTTATGCAGTTTAGGGTTTGAATGCTAAAATTGTAAATGCATTTTCGTTAAAAACAAATGAACTCCCAAAGAAATTTTAGATTTTAAGCTAAACTTGCATTGCAGTTCACAGAATGCAGTAATCTGTGATGGAAATATAAATGCTATGAGTAGGAAAGTTGTCCTTTTTTTGTTTAAGTTGCATAGTTAACAGGTTAAACCAATTGCTACTAAGTTGGAGTTTTAGCTATTTGTTGTTAATAATTTCACGTTGTAATCACCTGTTGTTAATAGTTTTTTTTTAATTACCTGTTGTTGATGGCTAGAAATCCCTCTTCGTCAAGTATCACCCTGCTGCTTCCTGGAAAATGGCACCTGGGACCGTGAGGAGGAAGGGACATCGGGCTGGTATGCAAATGTGGAAACACCTCACCAAATCTAGCAGGAAAAAACCCTAAAACAACGAGCCACCATGGAATTAAGAGATCGAAGCGATGTCTAGTGTTTTGCGGAGAAAAGAAGAAACCTCACAACTTTGTAAAAGTTGTAAAGCTTGGTATGTTTATTACAGCTCTGGACGCATGCAGAGATTGCTCTCCTCAAAAAAGGCATACTTACCTCTGAGAACTTCAGGTCTCTTTTTATCTCTCTCTCAAATACATATGCATACAGTTTCACAATAAGTTCATACATATTCATTTTTATGGGTTTTGTGTGACTTTTACCACTAGTTCCTTTTTATCAGAAAGAATTCCGAGGTCAGGCTGACTTGCCCTTACAGCAGTCCCTGTCTCTCTCTATCATCTTCTGTGTCCCCCCCTTTATCTCTGTCCTTCGTTGAAGTAACTTCACTGAGCTTAGGCCTTGCAGTCTGGCTAAATAACTACGATTTCTAACCACAGACTCAACTCAAAAATGTACATTTCACCTAAATTAAAATGGATTTCTATCCGGGAAAATTTTCACTTTGCTTCATTCCCCCCTTTCCTAAAAGGAGGAAGTAAATTCTTTTACTTCGTACAAATTCCTATGACAACAAGTGTACTTTAGTGCTTTACCATGTATGTTTGATAATGGATGATCCTGAAGTTATTCTAACTAATATTAACAAAACTACAGTACGATGACACAACTTATTAAAGATTCTATTTGCAGTTGGTGACCACCTAAAGACCACATCCCACCAGTGATGATCTGCATTTTGTTCTATTCTTTGCAGAATTCTAGTTATTTCTTTTGTATAATGTTGGACAGTAATTAAGGTTTTCTTTCCACTTTCTTGGATTTCCTTCAAGATTTTCAGTAGGTCTTGGTGCTTAATTAATTGTTTTACTAATGTAAGGTTCATCCCAATAGGGGTAGCTGATAGTCTGTGATACATTGTATAATTGGTTTTAACCAGCTGGTGGGATGTCACTGGTGCCGAGTAAGAAAAATCACACCCGATAATCTTAACAAAATTACAAATACAGAAATTAGAATGATTTCTACTAGTCAGAATAACATCATTGCTATCAATTTTTACAGCAGCACAGGCAGTTCTCAGGCGTACACACCCTTTTCCAGTATATACGAGCACAGTTTTCTGGTCAGTGACTGGATGAATTTCAAAGTGGCAAATACTCTGTTCAGTGTCTAGACACACATCTTGGGCATTAATAGTATTGCTTTCACAAATGAATCCCACCTGCTCTCTAGTAATGCAGGATTCTAAGTTTACTGTCTGCCACTTTTCATTCACCTTTCCTGCCCGCACTCTATGTTATGAAGGGTAGAGTATTGTTTTTTCATGGTTTAATCTTAGTGCAATGATGGGATGGAAAACATAAACAGTGACATTACGTATGGTAAGCACAAAGGCAGTGGCCATATTAGAAGCAGGATCATAGGTGAAATTCACCATAGTCTACCAGGATTGAAACTTCCTTTCAAAATCAATTGCATTATCCCAAACAATTCTCCGAATTTCAGCTGGAAAATTACCTTCACCCCTTTCCCGTATGATCAGAGCTGCTGTTGCTTGCATCTATAACTGTGCTTGTATACAACTGAAAGCTAAAGACACATTATCTTGAACTGTACTAAGTGCTTCTACTATTAACTTGTGGTCTTGGTCCCTGGCCTTTCCATACTTCCTTACTTTGGCAGTACTTTTGAAATCTGCCACTGGCTAGTTCCTAATTCCAATAGAGATGACTGTAAAGGCTGCTTCAGTTTTGTTAGGCTACCTGCTGCAGTGGCCAGTTTATTCATCAGTGTTTCTGAACCAATTCCATTTCCATGGGATGGAAAACCCTAGGGGAACGGGTACAGGAATTGAAGGGTAGGTCAATCACCAATGAGGATTCTTCCAGGAAAGTTGCTGCTGATCCAGTTTCCAGTGGGGATTTTTCTAGGCACAGTGGAGGGGCTGATTTTACTCCTAATCCTTGGGAAATAAGTTCTGATCAGTTTCATTCATTTCTACAAGAAGTAAGTGGAGAAGTAGAGAATCCTGTGATCAGTACTAGAGGGGCCCTGACTCCTCCTGCCAGGTGGAGGAGAGGGACAACTGGGTTTACTGGACTGTGTGGATCCAATGGCTTGCCATGTCAGACCCAGAGGAGTATAGCGCTCTAGTAAATTCTAATGCACAAGGTACTTTGATGCCATCAAATTATGAACATCTCCTCAAAGACAGCACACCTCCTATTGAAAAAGATACTAATAGTAGGGACCATGGTAGTGTGAACAAGATGCTATAATTTCCTGAAGTTTAGGAGATGGTTGAAATTCAGTCACAACTCTCTTTGGAATTCACTTCACACAAAAGCTTAGAAATATTTTGTTAAATACTAATAACAACATTAAATTCCTTTAGTCTTATTTTCATTTTAATTAGCCAGGGTGACTTTATGATGCTTGTATCCCCAATTGTCTGTTCTGTTTATGCTGGGTATTAAATTCTGCACCTTTAAGACTGGTTCCAAGAGCAAAGAGGGGGAAAAGAAGTGTACAGTTTGTTTTCAGAAACTGCACTTGCCCCCTTGCATTCCTGCTCCCAGATTGCGTTGTCTTCAGCACAGACAGTGGGAGAGAGCTCTCTTTTGCTTCTAGTTAGTTTTGTAGCTAGCTGAGGCAGAAAAGTTCCCCAGACTGTGGCTTTTCTTATTCTTGGAACTGATCGGCCCTGCTCTGGACTGGAAACCCAGCAAAACACCAGTGGCTCATGCCTGTGGCCCACCGGTGCCTGGGACACAGCATTTTCCAGCACCAGAGGGACTGATAAGAGACTGAGTGAGCTGAGCTACAACCCACAAAAAGGACTTTCTGAATTTGCCATCTCTTCAGAACAGCGAGAGGTCTTATTGTAAATTTTTTTTTTTTATGCTTGTGGGTACTTTGCTTGTTAAATAAACAGATTTTTTCCACTTTTCTCCAAGGAAGTCTTTTCCCAAACCAGTAGGGGGAGGGGCCACTGGAATCTGCTTTCTAGAGGGACCCCATTTGGAGGTTTCCTCCAAAATTTGCCCTAAACCAGGACAGATACATATGCCATTCACTGCGAAACAAAATGCTACTCCTTTTTATTAACCAACAGGGGGTACTAGAAAATTAAACCAAAGTAGCATTTAGCAATTTGTCCTCTTACCATAAGATAATGACATGAAGCTGTGTCAGGGGAGGAAACCCATCCCTACCCTGGGCTGTATCAAAAGCAGTGTGGCCAGCAGGTCGAGGGAGGTGATTCTCTCCCTGCACTCTGTTCTTGTGAGACCCCACCTGGAATACTGCATATAGTTCTGGTGCTCCCAACATAAGAAGGACATGGAACTGCTGGAGCAAGTCCAGAGGAAGGCCATGAAATTGATAAGGGAACTAGGGCACCTTCCCTATGAAGACAGGCTGAGAAAGTTGGGGCTGTTCAGACTGGAGAAGAGAAGGCTATGTGAAGACTTCATAGAAACCTAGTATCTGAAGGGGGCCTACAAGGAAGCTAGAGAGGGATTCTTCATCAGGAACTCTAGTGACAGTGATGCCTAAGCTTTTTATATTTTTTCATATATTTGTACATTTTTAGATTGCTAATGCATGGCTGTAACTCCAGTACTTTTCCTACCTATGAAAAATGCATATTTTATGATTGGCTTTTCTCATATATTAAAATGAATATTATATGGGCTATGTTAGAAAGTTATGCTGCATTAATTTTTAAAGTAGTGTGTTAAATATAGTTTTAGGCTATAACATAATGTTAAAATAGAAACTATGTATGTGAGACTTTTTTTAAGAAAGGAATGAGGTACTCGCACTGAGATAGCAGCCACAGGACACCTAAATCTTTCAGAGAAAGAGAATTTATTGCTTAATTATCAGAAGAAACTAACTTCTTCCCACCTCACTCAGCCCTGAAGACCCCATTAGGATTAAGAGGAAGAAGCTGACACTGACCAGTCAGAATCCTTTGTTTGAATGGAATTTATGCATCATGTATGAGGTGTATGAATGTGCAACAGGCTATTGTTTTTAAGGGTTAATCCTCTGTTAACGTGTGTCCTTTTTCAGGCTTATTGTGCCCAGAAAGAGGTACCTGGACTGTCTGTAACTCTTTGTTTTTATTGTCTCGTCCTAATCTGAATTGTTCAAATTTTTATTACTCTAATTATATTACTATTTTTATAGCCATTTTATTTCTATTAAACTTTTAAAATTTTAAAAACAAGTGATTGGCGTTTTTCACACTACCCTTTCCCCCTAGATTTTAGAACAATAAGCTAACCTTTAATAAATTCCTGAAATATTGTTTAGTCTTATTCCAAGTAGGGGGCTGTTGTGGTTTTGGTTCATTAGTTTGAGATTTTATTAATTTTGTGATTTCTTGGTAAGTGCATTAAAGAGTGTGGTGGGTTTGGTGTTGTTTAATTACTAATGTATTCATTTCTTGTTGCGAGATAGGATTAGGAGAAAGGTAAAGTAGATTTAAAACCTTAAAAGGGTATAAAGAAAATTTTATTAATTGTAATTAAAAGTAGAAGAAAGTAGTAAGAATTAAAAGAAACCTTTCAGAACACTTTTCCTCTCTCCACAACTTTTTCTTTTCTATTGATAATGTAAAGAAACAAAACCTAAAATTTCTAGTTAGTATACTACCTCTAAAATAGTTTTCCTTTAGTTTATTCAGGGAGAGGAATTTCTCTTGTAAATGTTATGGAGAGTTTTTTACAAGATGAAAAAAAACCAGTTTTCTTCTGGTTTTTAATTTCTTCACTGATAACAGCCACTGGGGGAACCTTGCCATCGTGAAGTCCTTTTTATTTTCTACAAGCCTTCTAAAAGTTTGATGATGGGTCATGTTAACTTATGGGATATTCTTTTAAAGATCAGTTGTTTAAAGGTAAAAGTTCTCATTATCTGTGTCTAAAATCATCTTTATCTCTGGGAACAGAGATCTCCTCCTGGGGGTACAGGACTATTCTTCTCTCTTTTTCTCTGTTTAAACTTTTCATGGGATTACAGCTACTTTAACATGGAGGTCTTTGTTCAATATCAATTTGAACTCTTAATCTCCTTATTGTTTCATGTGTTATAGGGAAAAAGAGTCCTTTCTCCATAGTTCATAGGAGGATTTCAGCTCCTGCTAGGAGCATGTAAATGGTCAACTTGACCCTGGTTGGTCGGGCTGGATGCTATGGATGGCAGGAATTGTGGTTGGGGAAGCGGTTCGAATGGAATTAGGTTGGAACTTAGTAGTAGTAGTAGCACACCCGGGGAGGGGGGTGCTTTCTCTTTCCCCCTGTAATATATTTTATGAAATAATTAATGCTTGTAGAGAGAATGTATTTTATAAGATTTTGAAATCCAAACGAGTCTCTGACTGCAAGCAGCCCAGAGGCAGATGTCTACTTGCAATCTCGAGGTTCCTGAAGGTGGCAGGAGAACAATATCCAGTTAACTTATGAATAGACGTGGCCAGCGCGATGAATGCCACTCTCCCAAGTGATCAGAAGATGCCCAAGGATGATCATCACCCTACTGATACCATCGATCAAGATAACAGAAGTCGCCAGAAAAATACATCTGAATAACGCTACTTCCCCTGACACGATTAACACCAGCTACTGCTCAGAAAACAGCGATTGTCCAGCTCTGCACAGTGAAAGAAACTGTCTTGAATATGCAGAATTACAAAAGAAATTGGGACTCCTCTGCGTCAGTCATAAAAAATTGCATAAAATAGCCCTGCAAGAAGTGGTACTGGTGAACAGGGGAAGGTCTGATGTGATAGAGGTCAGAGCTAGGTTCACCCAGCACCAATCCCAGGCTCAACACTGTCTCTTTGTCTGTGGGATTTTTGAGGACTGTATTTTGGTCACGTAAAAAAAAATATCTTTTTCGCATTTTGATAAATTTGGCTTTTCGATTGATCATTTATAACAATTCTGGTGACCCTGACATGATCTGAATTTGGGGTTCCGGGACCCCTCTCCGGTCAGGAGGCGCCCCGCTGACTTCAGCGGCCTGACAGGATTGGGAGTCAGCGAAACTAATCAGACACGGAACCAAAGCCAGAACCACAGCCAAAGAGGGATAAAATGGGCCCAGAGCTCTTGGGAAACTTGGAGCGATCCAGAGAGGGATCTCCAAGGCCACGGTGCTTTTTCACTCTGAAAATCTACGTGCATGAAGAATCCACATGGGAAAAGGAACCATGAGTGCCATGTGGTTGAGTGGGGTGTGATCGAGCGTGTGTGAATGAGACGTGAATCTATCATGAAGCAAGTGTGGGGCCCAAGATCACAGTTCCACTCTCCCACAAGGGAAGTGGTCAGTCGCAGGGAAAGCGTGTGCCTTTGCTTACCACACATGTGGGACCTGAGACTCATAGGGAGTTCAGGGAAGTCGATCACGGTTTAGACCAGGAGGGTAGGGACGTTCCCAAAAGGTTTGGGAGCTGGTAAACCTTCTGATCTGGAAAAATCAGGTAAGAGAGCTCTTTACCAGTTGAAAAACCCATGGAACAGTTCTCCGTGTGGCCAAGTAAACTGGTAGTTATTCACAAACTAAGAAACCGGTACCGGACAGAGACTCGGGATTCGTGCTGAGAATCCCAGCCAAAAAGAGGACTTGAGGTAAGAAAAATAGCGAAAGGTTTTTTTTTGTTTTTTTTTGAAAAATGGGACTGAAAAAGAGCAAGTGCCAGAGAAAGCCCAAGGGAAACCCTTCCCATGTTCCCGAGAAGGTTTTGCCTGAAATCCCAAGGGGAAGCCCATTGGGGTGGATGTTAGAACATTGGGAAGACAGCCCCAGGAGGATGGGGAAATCCAAGGAAAAGATGATCCATTTTTGTATGGAAAAGTGGGGAGGAAAGGAGATCGCAAAGTATGTGGTCTGGCCTGTTTTTGGCACCTTCAAAATATGGATGTGCGAGACCCTGTACAACGATGTAGTCGATCAGTACCCATAGAATTTTGAAGAGATTTGGAAATTTTGCTGAGATGTGGAAATTTGCTTTCTTGGGATTGTTCCCGATAAGAGCCCACAGGCACTCAGCAACCCGGTGCAGGGAATGGGAGCTGCTGGAGAACCTTCCACCTCCCTATCTAGTCCCTCCACCCCAGCCCGCACAAGCCCAGGTACCTCCGGTACCCATGCTGCTTCCAGAGACATCGCTCCCGCAGGGTCAGGCTTCGGTGCCACCGCTCCCACTGGAGTTGGCCACGGCTCCTCCAACTCTGCCGGAGCAGGTGACAGTGCCTCACCTCCCACGTGAACAGGCATCGGCACCTCTGTTCCCATGGGAGCAGCCCCAGCCCCTGCCACCACTCAAAGCTGAGGAGAAACCGATCCTTCCCATGAACCAAGCTAGCTCTCCTCCGGCCCATTGAACAAGGCAAAGGATGAGGAAAGTGACCACTGGCAAAAGTGGAGAAAAGGAGGAAAAGCCCAATCTCCTCCCTTTATGGGAGGTACCGACAGCTCTGGGAATCATTGGCTTCGTACACGCTCCAATCGACACCAGAGATATGAGGGCTTTCAAGAAAGAAATGGAAAACCTGATGGACAATCCATTGGGGGTGGCAGAGAGATTAGACAAGTTCCTGGGGACCAGCATCTACACTTACGAGGATCTCAATGTGATTTTGAGATCGTTGCTCAACAATGAGGAAAGGGAGATGATCAGACAAGCCGTGATCAGTGACTGGGAACACAGGAACCTGCAGGGGGAGCGAGGGGATCACAGGTGGCCACACCAGAAGCCGTCCTGGAATGCCCAGATGGAAGAAGGTAGACAGAAAATGATAAATCTTAGAAATATGATGATACAAGGTATTCAGAAGGCAGTGCCAAAAGGGCAAAATATGAGTAACGTGCTCAGAGAATGCCAGGGAAAGGATGAGACACCCACAGAGTGGCTGGAAAGGGTCCAGAAAAGCCTCAGAATGTATTCCAGGACAGACCCTGAATCCCCAATTGGCAAGGTCCTGTTGAAAACCCAATTTGTGGCAAAATCATGGGAAGACATAAGGAAGAAATTGGAAAAGATAAATGGATGGCAGGATAGGGAATTGCAGGAATTGCTCCGGAAAGCTCAGAAAATCTACATGAGGAGAGATGAAGAAAGGCAGAAAATTCAGGCAAAAGTGTTAGTGGCTGCAGTAAGGGAGGCACAAAAACAGGAACAGGTCCGAGACTCGGCAAAATCAGCGCCAGTGAAGAAACAGAACGCTTCCCAAGGTAAGGGCTCAAACAACCAGAAAAAGGACTTTGAGTGTTATTACTGCAAGCAGAAGGGACACATTCAGCGGAATTGTCCCAAGAAGGACAAAGATGAGAAAATGTTTCAGGAAGTTTAGAGGTGTCAGGGGCTTTTTAGTTTGGGGTCTGGAACACCAAAGGAGCCCTTGATAAAATTGAGAGTAGGACCCCACCGGCAGGAGGTATTTTTTTTAGTAGATTCTGGAGCTGAACGGACCACAGTGCAACAATTACCACAAGGCTGCTCTATGAGCAATGACGCAGTGATGGTAGTCGGGGCAAAGGGTGAACCATTTAAGGTTCCGATCATAAAAGATGTTGAAATAGAATCAGAAAACAATGTGTTGGAAATATGTTGTTAATAGAAGAGGCAGAATTCAATCTGCTTGGAAGGGATTTGATAGTGGCACTGGAAATCAGTCTAGCGGTGCAGGATTCCCAGCTCATGGTGAAGTTGTATCAACTCACTGCCCAGGACAAGGAGAAAATTGACCCAAAGGTTTGGTATATCCAAGGGGAGGCCAGGAGATTGGACATAGAGCCAATTCACATTGAAATCGAGAGGCCAGAAGACCCCATTCGGGTCAAACAGTACCTTATCCCTATGGAGGGAAGAAGGGGACTGAAACCGGTGATTGATGAACTTGTGAAAAAGGGACCGTTGGAACCGTGCATGTCTAGACACAACACCCCAATTTTGGCAGTGCGAAAAACAGATGGTAGCTACAGGCTAGTGCAAGATTTAAGGGCTGTGAATCAGAGAACTAAGACACTGTTCCCCACAGTTTCAAATCCTTACACTTTGTTGAATGTTGGAATAACATCTCTCCCGAGGACACGTGGTACAGTGTGATTGACCTGAAAGTTGCTTTCTGGACTTGTCCTTTAGCGAAGGACAGCAGAGATTACTTTGTGTTTCAGTGAGAAGACCCAGAAACGAACAGAAAGCAGCAATTTAGGTGGACGTCGTTGCCTCAAGGCTTCGTAGATTCCCCGAACTTGTTTGGGCAGGCACTTGAACAAGTGCTGAGTCACTTTGTACCAGTGGAAGGAACTAAATTGTTACAATATGTAGGCGATTTGTTGATTGCAGGTCCGAGGGAGAAGGATGTAAGGATGAGCACTATAGAGATCTAGAATTTCCTGGGGGAAAAAGGATTAAAAGTGTCAAAGTCAAAGCTGCAGTTCACAGAACCAGAGGTCAGGTATTTGGGACATTGGCTAACCAAGGGAAAGAAGAAACTAGATCCTGAAAGGGTGGCAGGGATTATTGCTCTGCCTCCCCCACGGACAAAAAGAGAGGTGAGACAATTACTGGGGTTGTTGGGATATTGCCGGCAATGGATTGAAGGATACAGTGAAAAGGTGAAGTTTTTATACGAAAAACTCACCATGGACAAAATCAAATGGACAGAAAAGGACGAGGATGAATTTAAGGGAGTGAAGGAAACACTCGTGGCAGCACCAGTGCTGAGCCTCCTGTTGAAGTGAGGGGAGAACGACCAATCCTTTGATGCATCGAACTCGATTTATTGATCGATCAGTCAGCTTAAATAATAGTGTTAATGAACTTCATGCATATTCCAAAATACAGGTTTATGATAGGCTAACAGAGAAAACTCTAACCACACCTTTTGTTTTACTACACCGTTGATTGTTTACACAAAACAAAACCAGTGTTCTCACTGTGATATGAACGGTTCCCAAAACTTCCACATCTGTTCTCAGGGTGCCATCTTTTCCCAGAGAGAGTGTAACACTTGTTATGAGAAGACTGCCTGAGAACTTTATTGTTTATACAATGATGCCTGAAAGAGTCTAATTGTTTATAGAAGTCAGGCTGGGAACTGCTTCACAGCTACCTGTTACTTTTCTCTCAATTTCATGGCTTCATGGCCTTTTTCTTCAAGCCATGCCTGAACTAAACTCTCCACACTTCCCCCGCTTTTTTCTTTAAGAGAAAGGAGGTTAGTTGGCCAGGTATTCTCTATCATCCTACTAACCATCTTTTGGATACAGCTACAGAAACAAGGTAATATAAGTAAAAGCAATAAGAGTACCCCTAATATCCCTATAGCATATGTTATAAGGTTTCTTAGCCAGGGTCCCAATCCGAAACTTTTCAACCACTCATCAATACCTAATCCTTCTTCTTCCTTAAGTTTGTTAAAACCTAGCCGTAGCTCTTTTAACTTAGCATGAATAGATACAGAATGATCAGATAAGTTCATGCAACACATTCCTTCAAATTCTTCACACCCATGGCCTTGTGCTAATAATAAGAAATCTATAGCAGCTCTATTTTGTAGAACAGCGTGATTAACACTTTGTACATCAGAAGTTAACATATCTAATATCTGTGAAGTTTTATTCAGTTCACCCTTAGCCCAACACCCTATTTTTTTTGCTAGAGTCAATGCTTTGCTGGCAGCACCCCATGGTAGGAAAGCTGAAACCATCACTTGCTTAAATTTACTCCAGAACCATGGATCTCCTATTTGACTACAGTCTAAATTATGTAAGCTACGCTTTTGCCTGCTTATCTTATGGCTTAATTGCATTAGCACAGATATATTAGGGTGGAATAGTGATAACTTGCCTAAATAAAAGGTCCACCCTGAGGCTGGGCAGGTATACCATTCCAGGCTCTATCTCCGCAAATTAGAAATATACCCGTAGGTAATTTCTTAGGTGTTATGATGCTAGAGCCTTTACAATGGTTGTAGAGTTGTTTAGACACTGTTTGGCTTTAGAGCTGAATCCAGGGTAGCCCATGTTTGTGTATGTTGATTCATCTTTTGAGGATTAGAATAATCAAAGCTAAACCACCCACCGTCGGAAGTGCTGGTCATGCTAGCATTTGCACTTCCGAAAAGCTCCAACTCCTCAGGTGGAGAATGCAAAGGAGTATTAAGTGATTGAATTAACAGGCATTGACGGTAGCCGTCACTTTGACTGGCAGTATACCCTTTAGGCAATTTGATATTTACCATACTGCGCATACATAAGGCACGATTATTAATAAAACTGCAGAATTCTTGAGGAGACCATACTGGAAGTCCTACCAAACATGTTCGAAAGGCGTTAGTAACTCCTCCAATGCTGAGACAAAGCGATGTCTGATTAATTTGCCTAGCAAGTGTTAACCATACATTATCTCTAGATTGACTAAAATGTGTTACCTTTAATTCTTCAGCTACCACTACACCAAGTAATATAATAAAAGGAAACCTCATTTTTCTGGTTTTACTTTGACCTTCTTCTTCTTATCAGTTTTTAACCTTACTGTTCCCGAGACCCGAAGACCACACCTTTGTAACCTTCTAATGCAGTTGTCTAATGCCTGATTGGGATCTCCTTTTATAGGCCCTACAACGGAATGTTGTGTTAAAGGCACCAGTTTTCTACACCTTACAGAGGTAATATATGATGCACTTTGAGCTTTAACCCTTTTCAAAATACACTGTACCTCCCACCGATAATAAGCTAAGATTTTCTGCTCATGTGACTCATAAAGACCTAAAGCTGAGGCAGTGTTTAGTCCTGTTTCATTCCGTAGTGCCCACTCCCAATTATGTTCCCAGTTATGTCTATAATTACAGGTATTACACCATAAACAAAAAAGTGACAACTGATCCACCCAAAAGGTCCTGTCACAACCCCCACAACACAGTGCAACCCAAGCGGCACAATTTGGGCTGTGACATTCAAGGCAGTTCTCTTTTTCCGGTCCTTTTATATGGAAAGATGATAATGATTCAATAATGTCAATCAGTTCCCTGGTTGTCCGGCAACGGCGTGTTATGGCCCTGTCGATCGCCTTCGAGTGTCCCTTCAGTTGAAGCAGTAGTGGTCTCAGGATCAGGAACAGCTTCCTCTCCAGACGGTCCTTGTCCTCTTCTGTGAGTTGATCCACCAGGCGCTGCATCAAGAACAGGTTTAGTCCACTTGGCAGGTACCCACAATGCTCCTGTAGGGGTGGAAATACAAACATATCCCCTTCCCCAGAACAGGACCTTAGCAGGATCCTTCCATAGCCCTGTCTTGGGGTCTCGGTATTTTACCCATACCTCTTTTTCCTGCTCACCAGTTTCTGGTGACTTATAGTGTAGCTCTGCTGGGGGCTGCCCTACATCACCAAACACACACAAATGATTGATCACAAATAAGCTTTTTAGTAATCTGGAGTGGGGGTCAGTTACCTCTTCCTGTTTGGCTAAATGCTTCTTTAAGGTACCATGTGCCCTTTCAATGATGGCCTGCCCTGTTGGGGAATTAGGTATACCTGTAACATGTTCAATCCCCCAATTTCTAAGGAATTTCCCTATTCTATGACTAGTATAGGCAGAACCATTATCTGTTTTAATTCTTTTTGGTGTACCCATCACTGCAAAGCAACTGTACAGATGTCTTTCTACATGTATAGCTTTTTCTCCTGACTGAGCTGTTGCCCATATATATTTGCTATAAGTATCAACGGACACATGTACATACTTTAGGTTGCCAAAACTAGGGACATGTGTAACGTCCATTTGCCACAATTCATTTGTTTGCAGGCCTCGTGGATTTACTCCTAGGCCTAAACCACTTCCCCCATTATGATGACTACAAATAGGGCAAGCCCTCACAATGGCTTTTGCTTCTGAGAATGTTATCTTAAATTCTCTGCTTAAGCCTTTTGCATTCTGGTGAAACATTGAGTGAGCTTCTCGAGCCAATTGGTGACTTGACAGAGGTGTACTTTGGGTAATAGTAACCAATCTATCTGCCCTATCATTCCCTTCACCTAAACCAACCTTCCATTTATGACTTCTAATATGTATTACAGCATAAGCATGTTCCCTGGATCTTGTAGCTCTTTTTAGCTGCAATAGTAGTTCATATAGTCTTTGATTTTGCACCTCTTTTATGGAAGCATCTTCAATTCTTGCTACAACTCCTGCTACATACAGAGAGTCTGTAACAACATTCAAAGGTTCCTTAAATTGTACCATTGCCCATACCACTGCTAACAGTTCCATGGTTTGTAGGCTGTCCACTGCTTCTGCTTGCAGAATATGATGCTTCCATACTCCCTTTTCTTGCCAGGTTATTGCAGCAGTTCTTGATTTCCTGCCAGTGTCTGTAAATGCAGTAATGGCACCTGAGATAGGAGAATTCTCTCGCTTTGGACGAGTTATCCAGTCCCAGTCCCCTATCCATTGAATGGATGCTGGTCGAAGCTGGTGTGTTTCAATAGGGCAACATGCACCCAAAAGGGCTTCCTGCATTTCCTCTGAATTAGTCAAATACCAGTCCAAGGTATCCTTCTTCATTGGAATCTTGATGGCAGCTGGTTCTGACCCAGCTACCTGCAACATCCTTTCTCTGCCCTTCTTTATCAAATTTGCTAGCATTTCAATTTTTTGAAGAAGAGTCTTGCTTTGCTGTAGTGGGGGGGAGATCCATTCTAATATCCGTGTTTCCCCTGTTTCTTTTTTACATTGTGTAAGTGCTCCCAAAAGATATTGTGGGCCTTTCCAGATGGTAAGATCTATGGGTACTTCTGGATCCCTTCGATGAACATGTCCATGCATAACACAGTCCATAATTTGCTGAATGGCCTGCTGTTGCTTATCAGTGATGCACACCGGATGAGCTGGATCAGTTCCTTTTAACAGTAGACGCAGCTCATCAAGCAGTTCATTAGGTATTCCCACCATCGGTTTTAACCACTGTAAATCACCTAAGAATCTCTGAGCTTCATTTAAGGTAGTTATTTTTGTTTTTAATTGCAGCTTTTGAGGTTTAACAATTTGTTCTGTCAAAGACCATCCCAGATATTTCCAAGGAGCAGTTGTTTGAATTTTCTCAGGAGCTACTACTAAAGAATATTGTGCCAGTGTTGTTCTTATTTCCTGGACTTGTTGTTGTGTGAAAGGCATCGGCTGAGCAAACAATACATCATCCATGTAATGATATATCACTGTATTAGGCCATTGCTTCCTGAGAGGTTGCAAAGCTGCACTGACATAAAGCTGACACAAGGTGGGGCTGTTCCGCATGCCCTGTGGTAATACCGTCCATTCAAACCTCTGATCGGGTGCTTCTTTGTTAATTGCAGGCAATGTGAAGGCAAATCGTCGCATATCCTGCGGGTGAAGGGCAATAGTAAAAAAGCAGTCCTTGAGATCAATAATCAGCAAAGGCCAATCCATTGGGATCATGGCTGGGTTAGGTAATCCAGGTTGTAATGAGCCCATAGGTTCCATCTGATCATTCACAGCACGCAAGTCATGGAGCAGTCTGTATTTCCCTGATTTCTTTTTAATTACAAAAATTGGAGTATTCCAGGGGCTGGTAGACAAACGCAAATGTCCCTGTTGAAATTGTTCTGAGACGAGCTGATGTGCGTGTTGCAAACTTTCCCCTTTCAAAGGCCATTGCTTAACCCATACCGGGGTGTCATCGACCCAGGTGATGGGAATTGGGAAAGTCCAAGCAATGGCTTTTACTCCAAAGGGTGTTCATTTGTTAGAACAACCCCTAGCTGAGCCATAATGTCCCGGCCTATAACGCATTGAACAGTAGGTGGTAACTGCACTACTGAGAAAGTCGCCGTCAGCTGCTTGCCGTCGATGTGAACTTGAAGGGGGGGTGAACGGCTTGCCAAGGTAAATCCTCCTACCCCGGAGACGGCAGTGGCTGCCGGCTGCAAGGGCCAGTGATGAGGCCAGCAGCTAGGACTAATAATGCTGGAATCTGCTCCAGTATCCAGCAGACCTCAAAAATGACCTTTTCTGTCCGTTATATTCTATCTCAACTTTTTTCTTCGGTCTCTCGGTAAGATTTAAAGTTAACAAAGTAAGTCCTCCTGTAGAACCAAAAGCGCTGTCTCTCCTCTTTTGGGTTTTAATGGGTTGTATTCGTTTCGTCATTTGCTCAAGCGGTACCAGCTGAGCAATCCTTTGTCCTTTGTTAATTTGGAGAGGAGGAAAAGGAGTATAAACCATGACCATAATTTCTCCCGTGTAATCCACGTCAATAACGCCAGGTAAAACAAACAGTCCTTGAAATAAACAAAAAGGGCCAGGAGACTTCTTCTCCTGTGTAATGCCTTTATCAAAAGTGATCAGCTCAGGATTGGGCGGCTCGACGGTCTGCAGCGTCCGTCGTCTCTCCCAAGGCGACTCAGAGGAGGAGGATATGCGCAGCTCTGTCCACTAGGGGCAGGGCTGGGGGAAATCCGGTCCTCGTGGGAGCCTTTAGGGCGTGATGTCCCCGTCAGATGTTACCTCGGTCCGGGTCTCGCTCCCCTCCCAGTCCTGGCCCGGGGGATCTCGAGGACAGGGTGAGGAACGACGAAGGTTTCCCGCATCTCTGCAGGCCCAGCACTCGGTTCCTCACGTCCAGACATCACTCCAGTCTCTCAACTCTTAGGTGGCTCGTTGTTTTTGGGGTTTCTTCATGAGTTTGGAGATGGGGGTCCCACAAAGCATTCTGGTCTTGCGAGTCACTTTGCATAACCCCCCCCACCTTCTCAGGTGTCTTCCCTATTCTGAGAAAGGTAAAACTTAGCTTCAGGCAAGGTCCCCACCCAGGAGAAGGGCCATTACCTCGCCCCAGCCAGGGCTTTTACTAATACAAAAACAACCATTAACGACAACGACCCGTGATTACAATAACAAAGGCCGCAGCCCAGTAGTAGTGGTAACTTTTTAAAACAAAAAAATATTAACCAAATTTTTGTTCATAACAGTCCCCCCTCTTTTTCTTTGATCGAGCTTAAATTCTAAGCTCGCATCAACTCCCAATTTTTTGTTTTGAATCTACTATAAATCTCTTGTGCACTTTGGTAATCATGGTTACTTAACCTTGTTACTTTCCCTGGTTTCTTCAGGTTGGTCTGCACGGCCAGTACTATTTTACTAAAACAGATAAACAAGCATAGTAAAAAGAGCAATCCTCCAAGTATACACACACTGAGAAAAACTACCTTCTCCCATACATCCTTTTTGAAAATCTTTAGGTTCTCCCACCCACTGGGATCAAGTGTAGGAGTTTGATCTTCATTATTTACACATGCTAACCTTTTTATTTCGTTTGAAATGTTCCTAATAATTGAATTCTTAATTTTTAATACTGCCTGGAGCCAGATAACTTTGTTTAACATAGATGTTGGGATTCGAATTTGGCTTTTACAATTTTGGATTTTCTCAATTCCTATTTCACTGTGCCAGTTCTGTTTAATTTCTCCCAAATCATTATATATAGGAACTCCCAAACTTGATCCAGTTTCTTTGGGTAATAAGAAAATTGGTTTTATCACTCTAGCGGTGCAGCTGCCAGACGAGATCAAATCTAGGTGTTTAGGGCTCCCCTGAAATGTGTTCCAAAAGGGGTTTATCTCTTTTCTAGTACACTCATATAAATACTTGTAACAAACAATTTTTCTTACCATTTTCACCATTTCTTTGCTTTTTACTAGATCTGCTGAGCTTGTTTCAGCAGCATCCCATTCAAAGCACAACCAGGTTTCCCCTATCGGGCACTCTCCTAGGAGTGGCTGCCTAAAAGTGGCAGTATTGTATACTATCCAATACACTCTCTTATTTTTCTGATAAAGGACCAATTGGGAGGGGTTAACACAATCAGGGTTAGAACTGATGTGGACTCTCGACAAGGAGCTCACTTCCTCCTCACAGAGGGGTTGGTAGCATTCATTGCACGGCTCAGCTGGGCTCCCCAGAGCACCACCAGCAATCAGAGCCATCATTACTAACCTTCCCAAGAGTCCGGTATGGGTCATCTTGCACAGCCTGCCCACCCGGCCTTGCCTCTTGGGGGACTTTACTGAGGAAAAGCTTCCAAGCTCTTCAGAGTCCCTTCTACCCGTTTCTCTGGTTAAACCTCTCTTGGTCTGTTCCCTGCCAATTTTGGTTTCCCCTCCCAGGGGAGTGTTCTGTAGAGGATTAACCTGGAGTCTTTAGAAATAAATTGGGGAATTAACCAGAATTACTTATTTACAGTCTTAAACTTTTTACCAACATAATTTACACAGAACAGTCTTGAAACATTTTAAGCAACATTAGAACTCTTAACAAACAATTTTTTCCCACACAGTTCAGTCTTTTTGACTCTTCCTTCTGAGAGTCAACTTTAAATCCTTTGGTCCTTTTACCACAGTGTACTCAGGTGATTTAGCTTGTGGAGCAGATGAATCTCGTCCAGCGCCGGGGGGTGAGAGTGGTGTAGACTCTGGTCCAATGCCAGAGGGGGAAGCTGATGTTGGATCCAGTCCTGTATCTGGGGGTGAGACTGGCCCTTTTATTCTTGTGATATGAGTCCAACCTTTTTCTTTGGTCCGCACAGCTGAATTTGTGATCAGGAGCACCTGGAAGGGGCCTTCAAATTTAGGCATTAATGTTCCCGTAGTCCATGATTTTATCAAAACCCAATCTCCTGGACTAATGTTGTGAACTTTTGTGTCGAGAGGGGAAGTTTGAGGAAGGTATCCTTTCTTTCTAAGTCCCTCCAGAGTTCTTCCAATTATTTCTAAATACTTTCTGGTAGCTTCTTCCCCTTCCAGATAGTCTCCTGTGCTATAAGGTGTTAACAAGAATGGCAGCCCAAACATCATTTCAGAAGGTGAAATTCTTATGTCAGCCCGAGGTCTTGTTCTGATGCGCAATAGTGCTAGGGGCAAACACTTCAGCCAATTCATCTTTGTTTCTTCAATCAATTTAGTTAATACATTTTTGAGAGTTTTGTTCATTCGCTCCACCCTCCCAGAACTCTGGGGGTGCCACGGAGTATGCAACCTCCATTTCATTCCTAAAGCCTCAATTATATTTTGTAATGTTTGGGACACAAAATGTGGACCTCGGTCTGAGTCTATGGTGTTCACAATACCATATCTGGGGATAATATTCTCGAGGATTGCTTTTGCCACGACTTGAGCTGTTTCCCTCCTGGTCGGGAAGGCTTCTACCCAGTGTGTGAGATGATCAACTATAACCAGTAAATATCTGTATCCTTGCACTGGGGGCATTTCAGTGAAATCTATCTGTATGCTTTGGAAGGGTCTCAAGGCTAATTCCCTTCCTCCAGGTGCTACTTTTCTCATAGCTTTCTGGTTCACTTTTTGACAAATGATACACCCTCTGGTAACAGCTTTAGCCAGGCTATATACCTCGATGCATAGGTTATTTCTTAGGAAATGATCACATAGTCCTTGGACTCCCCAGTGAGTTAATTTATGTAGTTCTGTTAGCACTGTCCGAGCCAGTGCTTTATTCAAAAACACCCGTCCATCTGAGGTTAACCACTCTCCCTGTTGTCCTTGATGTAACTTTAAATCTTTTATTGCTTCTAATTCTTCTTCACTAAATATAGGTTCCTCCCCTTTTTCAGGTGTCGTTTTTGTCTTCAAAATTTTTACTGGGTCCCCTGGTTCTAGAGCTGCTTCTTTGGCTATCTGATCAGCCAGTCGGTTTCCTTTAACTTCTAAACTGTCTCCTCTTTGGTGCCCCTTTATATGGACCACTGCTATTTCTATAGGTTTTTGTAGGGCCTCTAGTACTGATCGGACTAGGTTCTCATGGGCTAAGCTCTTTCCCTTTGAACTTAAATACCCACGTTCCTCCCATATTTTCCCAAATGTATGAACTGTGCCATATGCATATTGGGAGTCCGTATAAATGGTTCCCCGGTCCCCCTCCAGTAAGTCCAGTCCCCTTTTCAGGGCATATATTTCACAACTTTGGGCTGACCAGCTTGGGGATAGTTTCCCTTTTTCTGCAATTTGTAATGTTTCTCCATCTATAATGGCATAACCTGAAGCTCTTTTTCCATTTACTACCCTCGAAGAGCCATCTATGAATAAGCTTCTTCCAGTTGCTAGAGGCTGATCTTCCAAATCTTCTCTTACTTTTGTTTGGAGATAAACCAATTCTAGACAATCATGTTCTAAATTCTCTATAGGCTCTCCCATTAGGAATTGTGCTGGATTGAGGGCATTTGATGTGATAAATTCTAAGTCCTCTGTATTCATTAGTATTATCTCATATCTTAATATTCTAGCATCGGTTAACCACTGCGGAGCTCTCTGTCTCAGTACTGCCTTAAGATCATGAGGAGTATGCACTTTAATTTTTCCCTGTAAGGTCAATTTTTGAGTCTCCTCTATCAGGATTGCAGTTGCTGCTACTGCCTGTATACAAACTGGCCAGCCTCTAGCCACTGGATCTAACAATTTGGATATGTAAGCCATGGGTTTCCTGCACCCTCCCCACTCTTGAGTTAATACTCCATAGGCTATACCTCCTTCTGCACTCACAAACAGGTCAAAGCCCTTCCTGAGGTCTGGTAAGCTTAGGACCGGGGCAGAAGACAATTTGTTTTTTAAGTTTTCCAATTGTTGATCATCTTCAGCTGTCCAAATTAGGGGTTCTGGATCTACTAGTTTATTATACAGAAATTTCACACTCTGTGTGTATTGATCCAACCATAACTTACAATACCCGAACAAGCCCAGGAGTTTTCTCACATCTCTTTTCGTTTTTGGGGCCGGGAGAGCTAAAATACCTGAAATTCTGTCAGGGCTTAGTTTCTTATACCCTCCCCCTATTATGTGCCCCAAGTATGTTACTTCTGATTGCACAAATTGTAGTTTCCCTTGGGAAACTTTTAGTCCTTTCTCCCCCAGAAAATTCAAAAGTTTAATACTAGTTTGTCTGACCTGATCTTTTTCCTTTCCTGATACCATCAGGTCATCAACATACTGCAAGATCTGCACTTCTTGTTCAGGGACAAATTGTTCCAACAAACTCTCTAAAGCTTGTCCAAAGAGATTGGGGGATTCAGTGAACCCCTGTGGTAATCGGGTCCACCTTAGCTGTTGTCTCCTTTTCGTACTCGGGTCCTCCCATTCAAAGGCAAACCAATCCCTACATTCTGTTGCCAGAGGACACGCCCAGAAAGCATCCTTCAAATCTATGACAGTGAACCAAGCATGTTCTCTTGGAATTCTGCTTAGGAGACTATATGGGTTGGGCACAACTGGATGTCTGGCAATGGTTCTTTTGTTGACTTCCCTCAATCTTGTACCAGCCTATATTTCCCTTCAGCCTTTTTAACTGCCAGTATAGGGGTATTATGTGGTGACATGCAGGGTTCTAAAATTCCCTCCTGCAACAGTTGCTCGATGACTATAGCAAGCCCCTTCTTTCCTTCTAGGGAAATCGGATACTGTTTAACCCGTATGGGTGAGGTATCATCCTGCATTTTTATTGTTATCGGTGGAATGTCTAATAAGCCTCTCTTTCCCCCCTCAGCCCATACCTCAGGGTTTATTTCTGCAACATCTCCTTGAGACAGCTTCATCACTTGTACTACCATCCGCCCTTCCCTTGGAACAATCCCAACCCCCAAATGGACTTGCAGATCCCTTCCTAACAAACTTTTTTCTAAGTTAGGCAGATAAAGAAAATTAGCTTTACATTGCCTTGAGTTTCCAATTATTTTCACTTCTTCAATCACCGATGCTCTAAATGGTCTCCCCTCTGCACCCAATACTTCACAAAATTGTCTCCCAATTTCCATACCTTGTGGTATTTTGTTGAGACAGGACTTATCTGCCCCTGTATCAACCAAAAATTCAAATTCCTCATTTAGGGGTCCCACTTCAAAATTTACCAAGGGCTCTTCTAGATGTTTCATCGGGTCCCCTATAGTAAAAAGCCCTTGACACCCCTAGTCCTCCCCCTTAAGAATCCTTCCTAAATTGTCCTGTTCCTTGGCTATTGCCTCATCGAGACTGAGCTTTTTACAAAACCTCCTGGTGTGTCCTGCCTCCCCACAGTAATAACACTGTCGTCCTCTCAAAGGGTCTTCTTGAGGTCTCTCAATCCCTCTTGCACCTGACAGTACTGACCTATCCTTGCCTCCTCCTGGTGGTGGACCCGCCCACCCTGCACTTTCTCTAGCTACAGCAGCCATGATCTTAGCCTTGGCCTTTGCTTTATCTTCCTCCCTCCTTAAATACACCTTCAATGCCTCTCTTAATAACTCATTAATGTCCTTCTCTTGCCAATCTTCCATCTTTTCCAGTTTTTTCCGTATATCAGGCCAAGATTTGGTAACAAATTGGACTTTTAGTAGCATTTGACCTTCTGGGGTGTCTGGGTCTATTCTAGAGTACAACTGAAAGTTCCGCCTTAGGCGATTAAGCCAGGCAGCAGGAGCTTCATCTTTCTCCTGTGTACCCTCAAATGCCAATTGGGTATTAGTTCCTTTGGGAACTGACTCTTTGATCCCCCGTATTATCAAAGACCTATATTCCCTCATGGCCTTCCTCCCCTCCTCCTGATTAGGGTTCCAGTTGGGCTCCGTTAGTGGCAATTTCTGTTCACCTGATGGCACCTGGGGTCCTGGACTGTTATCTTTCTCCCAAATTTTTATGCCAGCCGCCCTTTTCATCTGGACCTGTAGATTTTCATGGTTTCTCTTTGCTGACTTACGTTGATTTAGGCTCGGTTTAGGTTGATTTATGCTTGTCGGTTTTCTGTTTCTCCCGGCTGGCTGATTTATGTCCGGAGATAGCTCAGGGATGCCACTTGCTCGGTTTCTCGGCTGTTTCAAAGACCTGGAATTCTCAGAGTGGCCTTGGACAGCCCCGCGCTTCAAAGGACGAGGAGAGACTTCTGATCTTGTTTCGGTCTCGGTGTTTATTAATTGTTTATCTAAAAGATTTTCTTTCAGCCCAACAGAGGTCTGCACAGCAAGTCAGCCATGGGCACACTCCGCAGCCCCTGGGGTGGTCACTTATCTGTATACCCAAAGTTACGTGTACAATATTTATAATTTTTCCCCAATACCTTCTACCCTTATTAACCGGTGCACTTCTAGTAAAGACCAATCCCAAAGTGCCACCATCACCACAGAAGATAGAGGCCAAGAAGAAGAAGAAGAAGGACAGGACACGCCCCAATTCCTCCATCTTACTTCTCTAGACCCCCCTGTACAGAAATTCTAAACCCTGTGTTTTATACTCTAACTAACTTATCCCTTCACCATTCACCCAGTAAAATCCTCCCAGTCCTCATACAGGTGTCATCTCCTGTGTAGGATCAAAGTCCTGTCACCAGACACTTCTGGCAACATTCCAGGACTCCCGAGCCCCCCAAGGGTGGTCTCGGTCACTCTGCACCTTCATCCTGAGGTGCTGAGATCCCACATGGACCTCTTCTGGGGAAAATAATATACTCAGGATGGAATTCATCTCCCCCCAAGTGTAGATATTTGGACCTAGAAATTGATCCACTTCGTTGGCTATGCCCACTAGGTCCTCAACTAAATGACCCAACTCTTTCTTGAATCCTCTCACCTCAGAAGCAGTTAGGGGAGCATTCACAAAGCCAACACCTCCTGCTACTCCTCCCATAGGAACCTCTCTGAGGGGAAAGAGTCTCTCTGCCTTGGAGGTCTTGGATCTGGTGCTACAGTACGGCCCATCTTCAGATGCCAAACTACTTTGAAGGACATCTGGGTTACTCTGAACTTTCTGCCCACCAGCAGGTGTATTTGCTGATAGCTGTCTATCGGGCGAGGAGGCATTTGTGTCCCAGGTAGAAGGAGGTAAAGGGACAGCAATAGGAGGGGGAGAGGGACCTGAGTAGATATTAATCGGAGCTGGAGAAGGGGTGGAGAATGCAGCAGGTGGAGTAGGCACTTGTGGTGGTGCAGAAGGAACTGGAGGAGATACTGGGTTCATCATAGGGGAAGCTGAAGAGGTAGAAGGAGAAATTTGAGCAGGTGGTAATGAGATGGCAGCGGGGGGAGGAACTGGACCTGCCATTTGAGGTGCTTGAAGAAGAGGATTATAAGGTGGAGGGGCAGAAGGAGGCAAATAATCCAGGGGGTCCCATCTTTTACTAGTTCTATCATCCCCTCCTTCATTCCCCTCTTTCTTCCTCTGTACCTTACAAATTCGCACCCCTTCATCCTCAACAGCGCTCTTTACCCAGCAAGATACATACAGTAATTGCTCAGGATCAGTATCGCCTCGAGCTGTCAGATAATTATTTAATTGTTGGCACATCCACTTATCCTTTGTCCCACACCAAGGCCATCCTCCTTGCACCTCTAATTCTGGCCAGACTTCCATACAATAATGGATCATTTTCACTTTATCTAATCCCTCCGTGGCCTCTATAGAATCCCATTTTACTAACAGTTCTCCTAAGGGACTACTAGGAGGTATATCCCTCAGTCTCTTGCCAGTCTTTTTACTACTACAACATCCCATTTTTCAAGTCTCAATAAAAAAATCCCGAAGGTGCCTCTACTGACCGGGAATTTCAAAAAAAACCTTCTTTGAGGAGCTCCAGCCTCCTCCACTGAACTTCAAATTTCTGCCTGATGCTCAGGACTTTATACTGAAACAACTGCCCAATCTCTTGATTGCCCAACTTCCCAGCGTCAGGTCTTACATCTATCGGGACTTAAACACACGAAACCACGGCCTAAGAATCCGGGTCGTGCCTGACACCCTCAGTCAGGAAAAACAACTGCCTGATTTTTAGTTTGCTTAACCTGCCAATTTTTAGGCTTCACCGTATCAGGACTTAAAAGCAAACCGCAGCCTCCTTCGCTGGGGTTTGTGCCTGACTCCTTTGTCAGGACTTACTTTGCCTGCAGGGCTTGTGAAACACCCGAATCCTTCTCGGGACTGACAAATCTTACTCGAATCCTTCTCGAGACTTACAAAAGTGCCTGACCTCCCTTTGTCAGGACTTTGGGGTGCGTGCCACTCATACACAGTAATTCACTCCGCACGCCCGGAGTGGGGGGGGGCCCTTTATTCCCCCTTGGGAGATGACTTCGCTCACGCTAATTCCACTCGCGTCCCCCTGTTCCTGGCCGCTTTTCTCGTGAAAAGACGGAACCGCAGTACTGAGGGGTCCACTCTCGCTTCGAATGTCCGGCTGCCGGCCCTCGTCTCACTCACACACACATGCGCACATCTCCCACTCCCGCCACCGAGTTTCTCACCAGTCCGGTGCTCCGGTGCTCCTCTGCGTCGCTGTCCTGAGCCGGTCCCTCGGGTCCTGGTAGCCAGCTGTCCTTTGAAGATCCAAGATGGCCAGTCCTGAGTCCTCTTGGGGCGTGGCTATTCCGGACGAGAGCCCCCAGCTGAAATAAACAAAAAGGGCCAGGAGACTTCTTCTCCTGTGTAATGCCTTTATTAAAAGTGATCAGCTCAGGATTGGGCGGCTCGACGGTCTGCAGCGTCCGTCGTCTCTCCCAAGGCGACTCAGAGGAGGAGGATATGCGCAGCTCTGTCCACTAGGGGCAGAGCTGGGGGAAATCCAGTCCTCGTGGGAGCCTTTAGGGCGTGATGTCCCCGTCAGATGTTACCTCGGTCCGGGTCTCGCTCCCCTCCCAGTCCTGGCCCGGGGGATCTCGAGGACAGGGTGAGGAACGACGAAGGTTTCCCGCATCTCTGCAGGCCCAGCACTCGGTTCCTCACGTCCAGACATCACTCCAGTCTCTCAACTCTTAGGTGGCTCGTTGTTTTTGGGGTTTCTCCATGAGTTTGGAGATGGGGGTCCCACAAAGCATTCTGGTCTTGCGAGTCACTTTGCATAACCCCCCCCACCTTCTCAGGTGTCTTCCCTATTCTGAGAAAGGTAAAACTTAGCTTCGGGCAAGGTCCCCACCCAGGAGAAGGGCCATTACCTCGCCCCAGCCAGGGCTTTTACTAATACAAAAACAACCATTAACGACAACGACCCGTGATTACAATAACAAAGGCCGCAGCCCAGCAGTAGTGGTAACTTTTTAAAACAAAAAAATATTAACCGAGTTTTTGTTCATAACAGTCCTAACATAGATGCAGAAGATCTCCCAAATAGTAGCGCACCCATCGCTTTGTTTTGTATAATAATAGGTCCTTGAACCCCCGTAGGGACTTTTTGCGGGTGCGGAGTCATCAGCGTTACATCTACTGCGGCTGCCAGGTCCATGCCGAGGCTCCCTGCGGTGGCCGGTTGGAGACTCCCTGCTGTGGAGGGTTGAAAACGCGGGGGGGTGTTATCTCTGCAGCAGCAACTTGTGTCTGGGCGCGGCTGCTGCGGGAATACACGCTCCTGAGAAGTTTCCCGACCTCCGCTTACAAGCGCTTGTATGATGATTATCCATACGGCATTTCTGGCACCAGACTCCAGTAGCCTGGCACTCCTGGCGCGTATGTCCAAAGCCTCCGCAGCGAAAACATTTTATGCGGCCCTTTTTACTTGATGCTGCAAATGCGGCTGACGCTTGAAGAGGTGCAAGCGCGGCTAAAACCTGACTCTGAGAAGATTTTGCCTGTTCTTGCAATCCTACTCCTAGCTGTTTAATTGCGTCTACCACTGAAGCCTGCTGCCCGGTTGGCACAAGAGCCATCCTCTCTAATGTCTCCTCAATAGTCCAATTTGCTCCTAAGGTATTAAGTATGTTTCTAGTGGCAGAATTACAATCTTGGATCACACACTGCTTGAGAAGGGCCCCGCGCATAAATTCGGCTACTCCAGCCCTCTCAATTGCAGCCACAGCTCTATCAATAAAAGCGCCAAATTATTCCTCTCTGCCTTGCTTAATTCCCATATATACTGGTATCCCTCCTGGTTCCTTTACCCTTTCTATTGCGAGTCTGACTAACCTCATTGCCTCCCGGCACTTCTCCTGACCTATTAAAGCTTGTGCCTCAGTGCGAAGGAAAGGTCCCAGACCCATAAGCTCATTAACAGTGACGCCATGGAGGGGGTCACCCTGCTGTCTTTGTACTGCCACGCACTCATTTACTAAAGCTTGCCAGTGGGTGTTAAAAAGCAATTGCTGATGTTGGGTAAAGATTAATTTGACTATGCCACGACAATCATTAATAAGAAGAATACTGGTGTCAAAAATATAGTCGAGCATTTGCTTGGCTGGTTCACTTTTAAAGCCAAACTGACTAACAGTGGCTCGCAACTGAGATAACATCTTCCAGTCTAAAGCGCTAATTGTCGCTTGCATGCCTCCACCAGCCTGAGGGGTGAAAATAACCGGACAAGCCAGTTCGCTCGCTAAGCTAATCAACTCCTGGTCTCCCTTTTCCACTGCATCTTTGGCCAGAGCTGCCCACGCATCCCGTCTTTCCCCTGCAATCATCGTCGCTCGATCGTTTTCCAACCCAGGGCTCTGATTACTTTTCGGGAACGGAACACATGTTTTTGGCTCTGGCTGCTGCGATGCGAGCGATACGGGAGACTCAGAAGTGCTACGGATAGCCTGCGGCAAAGCGGGCAATAAAGCACCCTGCGAAGCACCCTGCAGAGCTTGGCTCGTTAGGGGGGGCTGGTTTGTTAAAGGAGGCTGTGGAAGCGGCGCTGGAAGTGGTGCGGCGGGTAGTAAAGCGCCCTGTGGAGCTTGGCTCGGAGCCTGGCTTGTAGCCGGGCTCACAGCCTGGCTCGCAGCCGGGCTTGCCGAGGGAGGTGGCGAGGCTGGTAATAAAACCGTCCTCATTGCGGGGCCGAGAGGGGTCCCCGACTCTTTATCAAACTCCCTGTCTTGATCGTATTCTTTATTACGATCGTGAGCGGCAGTAGCCTGATGGGCAGCCCTCTTTTCCGCCTGAAACTGTAACAGTTCGGTGTTAATGACCCGCCATAATTTACCCATTTTCCTAGCAGTTTTATCATCGTCTAACGTAGCCTGCCATAATATATCACCAAATTTACGCCACTCCGACAACTCGTGAATCGTGTGGGGATTCACAAAGACTCCCCGTTCCAGACCATAAGCCAAAAGACCTTGCAATTCCTTCTGTAAATCTATTCCCTTAATTTGCCTTTTTTGCAAAAAAGTAATAAAAAGTTCATATGCGGCTTGCCTTTCCATACCTCTTTTTAAGTGCGCACTTTTACCTAGCAGCGTTTTCCAAGGCTTCGGCCACACGTATCGACTGGTCCCATCTAATATGGTCGCCAGGGCACGGCGCGTATCGGCGGCTTTTTTCCTCCGCTTTGGTTTCGCGCTTATTTGCCGCTCCCGCTGCTTCAGAGCTCGAACCAGTCCTCACTTCTCGTGGTGTTCGCAATCCCCGTGGTGGTCGCGATCGTCGTGTCCGCTATCACGTCCGGGTGGTCACCATTTGTTGAAGTGAGGGGAGAACGACCAATCCTTTGATGCATCGAACTTGATTTATTGATCGATCAGTCAGCTTAAATAATAGTGTTAACGAACTTCATGCATATTCCAAAATACAGGTTTATGATAGGCTAACAGAGAAAACTCTAACCACACCTTTTGTTTTACTACACCGTTGATTGTTTACACAAAACAAAACCAGTGTTCTCACTGTGATATGAACGGTTCCCAAAACTTCCACATCTGTTCTCAGGGTGCCATCTTTTCCCAGAGAGAGTGTAACACTTGTTATGAGAAGACTGCCTGAGAACTTTATTGTTTATACAATGATGCCTGAAAGAGTCTAATTGTTTATAGAAGTCAGGCTGGGAACTGCTTCACAGCTACCTGTTACTTTTCTCTCAATTTCATGGCTTCATGGCCTTTTTCTTCAAGCCATGCCTGAACTAAGCTCTCCACAGCCTCCCTGATGTGAAACGGCCATTTCAGCTGTTTGTGGATGTCAGCAGTCACACAGCCCACGGCGTGCTAATGCATGACTGGGCTGGGGCCAGGGAACCAGTCGGTTACTTGTCTAAGCTTCTGGACCCTGTAAGCAGGGGTTGGCCCACATGCTTGCAAGCTATCATAGCTGTGGCATTGTTGGTGGAGGAGGCAAAGAAAGTAACTTTTGGGGCACCTTTGGTAGTATTCGCACCGCATAACGTGCTGGGTATACTAGAACAAAAGGCAGATAAATGGCTTATGGATGCTAGATTGCTGAAGTGTGAAGCCATTTTGATCCACTCTCCAGATTTGGAATTGCGAACAATGACAGCGCAAAATCCGGCCCAGTTTTGTTCAGGGAAGCCTTGGAAAGGCTTGTTCATGACTGTATGGAAACTGGAATTGCAAACCAAAATAAGAGCAGATTTAGAAGAGGAGGAATTGGAAGAGGGAGAAAAGTGGTTTGTGGATGAATCGAGCAGAGTGATCAAGGGAAAAAGGAAATCAGGATACGTGGTTGTGGACGGGAGAACGGGAAAAGTGATAGAAGCGGGTCCTCTGAATGCAGGATGGTCAGCACAGGCTTCCGAACTGTACGCAGTTTTGAGGGCTTTGAAAGGGCTGAAAGGAAGAAAGGAAATGATTTTCACAGATTCTAGGAATGCCTTTGGGGTAGTTCACACCTTTGGAAAAATTTGGGAAGAAAGGGTGCTGATCAACACTCGAGGATGGGGACTGATGCATGGAGAATTGATTAGGCAAATTTTGGAAGCGATAAGGGAACCAGAGGAAATTTTGGTTGTTCATGTGAAATGGCATCCGGCAGGGATGCAGTTTCGGATCCAGGGGAACAACTTGGCAGACAAAGAGGCCAAAAGCGCAGCATTGATGACGGTAAGTACCCCAGAGATCGAAGGAATTGAGGTCCCAGACCACCCTCCTCTGCCCTCCCAAAAGGAAATTGAGAGCTATTAGAAAATAGGGGGAAAATTGGAGGAAGGTAAGTGGAAATTACCGGATGGGAGAGAATTAGTTTCAAAAGGCTTTACCAGGAGAATCTTGAGGAGGCTGCACCAGCGAACACATTGGGGGACTAAGGCCCTGGCAGAATGATTTCTGAAGTTTTTCGGATGCAGAGGAATTTACGAATTGGCAAAACAGGAGGTACAGGGATGTCTGATCTGCCAGAAAGTTAACAAGACTAAGGCACAACAGGCAATCCTGGGAAGTCTTCCCATTGCGTACCGACCTTTCAAAAGGATTCAAGTTGATTTTACCAAACTGCCCAGGATGGAAAGGTACAAATTTGTGCTTGTGATAGTTGACAAACTGACTCACTGGGTGGAAGCTTTTCTGAGCCCAAGGGCGACAGCTCAAACTGTGTCCAGAAAACTGTTGGAGGAGATTGTACCCTGATATGGGGTGGTGAATTACATAGATTCAGACCAGGCAACTCATTTTACCTCAGAGATTATTAAGCAATTGGCAGAGGCACTAGGCATTCAGTAGGAATACCACACCCTGTGGCATCCCCAGAGTTCAGGACCAGTTGAAAGGATGAATTAGACCTTGAAGGCGCAATTATCTAAATTGATATTGGAAACCCGGATGTCCTGGTTGAAGTGCCTCCCTCCTGCCTTGCTTAATATCAGGACTATGCCTCACTCAGAGACTGGGCTTTCAGCGTTTGAAATGCTGTATGGAATGCCATATAAGCATGGGATGCCGGTGGGTACACCCCAGGCTGGAGGATAGTCAGATTCAACCTTACTTGATAGCGATAAATAATAATTTACAGGAACTAAGGAAACAGGGGACAGTATCCCAGAGCGCTCCTCTGGGATTTGCTATGCACAAAATTCAACCGGGTGACAGAGTGCTTGTGAAAGTGTGGAAAGTTGTACCCCTCTCCCCTCATTGGGAAGATCCCTTTCTTGTCCTTCTGACAACAGACACGGCCATTCGGACAGCGGAGAAAGGTTGGACACATGCGTCCAGGGTGAAAAAGGTCAAGCATCAGGAGGAGGCTCCCGAATGGAGGATCGCCTCTTCCCCAGGCGACCTAAAGATCAAGCTAATGTTGTCCACATAAATGACCGATGGTGAATGGATAGGTTGTATACTGTCAAATTGTGTATGCTATCCGTTTGCGCACTTCAAGTGTGAATATTGTCAGTAAGTCTTTGTTGTACATTGTAGAATGGGACAGAGACCGAAGGGGTTGTGCACTCAGTGTTTGGAGGAAGAGCTTGAGCATCTTAACTCTGGCCACAAATTTCGGTATTATTGAATTAGATTCACAGGAATGGTTCCACATTTTCCAGAACGGGGTGCATGGAAAACTCAGTTCAAAGGCAGAAATCCTTGATGTCGAGTGCTGGAAATCGATCAAGGTACCGTTAAGTTCAGATGCAGTCAAGATATCGAGGTGGGGCGCCTTTAAAAGGAGGTATGCGGCACGGTCAGTGAATGTATTCCCTGAAGAGAACTCTTGCTGCCGCGAAGATGGTCTTCCTTGCCGCTGGTGGCACTCCAGGGGGCGCAGACAAAAGCAGAGGAGTACACCTAGTGGGAATCCTGATTGGCCTGAGCCTAGATGTGTGTGTGACGCTGAGTCTGCACATTGAGACCCCACTCCACACCGGGGAATGGAACCTCACGGATAAGTGAAGTGAGTGTACCCAGATTGTCCCGGTCGGACAAGGAAAAGGGGGGATCTCAGCATACTGAGCCCTGGAGGATTGCATCAGGGAGCCAGGCAGGTACTGTGAGATAAACGGCACTCGGGTGAAATTATGCAGAGTGGGCAAAGAGGTGTTGTGTTTTGATTCAGAGACTGGAGTTGGGAACTGGCGTTCAGGCAAGCTCAGCCACAGAATACTGAAAAGAACTGAAGAACCAATGTCAATCCCCGTTTGTAACCAATGTAATCAGACAATGAGGGTCAGGGGAAAGACGGAATCGATTTTTGTAGTGTACCATCAAATCAATCCATTGTGTTATGATAATTTGAAATTAGAAAGTTGTATAATGAATGGGAGAGCGTACTGGGTTGGGAGAAATCTGAAGTATGATAGAAAGCTCACCCTAAATAGGGAGCCTGTCATGCTGGATCTTGTCCAGGCAAACGATGATAGAGTTTGTCTGCAGTATGATAGGGCTATCTGTTTTGCGAGGAATAAAGAAGGGATAGATCCCGAGGGCAAGATGAAACAGATTACTCAGGAACTGAAAAGAAGGGAGTTGGAGTTGAGAAAGAAGAGGGTGGAGCAAGAAAGACTGAAGATGTTAAGTGAACAGTACAAACAACTTGAGAAAGAGTATGCCAACAGGGGGCTACCTGCCCCTGATAGGAACCTATTCATTGATTTGGTCCAAGAAATTGCAACAGAATTGGGATTGTCAAATTGTTGGATTTGTGGGGGGCTGAAGTCTGCTGAAAAATGGCATTGGAAAGGTGAGAGTTTAGCTCCAGACCAACTTTTAAGTGGGACAATCCATGGGTCTCGAAATTGGCGCAGAGACCTAGAGGGATGGGTGTTAGACCACCGAGTGATTGGAACTGTTTGCATCAGCTGAGAGGGAAAGGAATATACTGAAATGGTGGGATATACCCCGTGTATATCCACTCTAGCAGTAAATTCAAGTAGTAGGAGCAAAATCTGGCAACCAGAACTTCCTACAGGATACTGGAGTCAGAAAAACTAATCAAATTGCCAATGGAATGGTCAGATTGGACTCTGCTGGGTCAGGAGCTCCGGAATTAACCCTTACCAATCATTGGGGGAACTGAGAGAATACTGGAGAGAACCAGGGAAAACAAATATAAAATGGAAAGCCCCAGATGGAATTTATTGGATTTGTCAGAAAATGGTGTACAGCGAGTTACCTTGCAGATGGAAAGGATCATGCACTTTGGGCATGATCCGACCCATATTCTTCACTCTCCCCCAAACAAAAAGCAACCTGCCGGGGGCCCCATTATATGAGTCCCTAAACAGGGAGAAGAGGAGTCTGAAGAAAATGATCCCTGTCATAAGTGGCAGGCAGACTTGGGGAGAGGAAGAGTGGCTGGCGGCAAGAATAATTGATTATTATGGACCGGCCACTTGGGCTCAGGACAGAAGCCAGGGATATAGGACCCCAGTTTATCTACTGAACCGACTAATCAGGCTGCAGGAAGTGGTAGAAATAGTGTCAAATCACACCTCAGAGGCCCTTGACTTGTTAATCCGGCAGCACACTCAGGTGCGGGCTTTTGTGTACCAAAATCGAATAGCGTTAGACTATTTGTTGGCCAAGGAAGGGGGAGTGTGTGGAAAATTCAATGAGCCAGAATGCTGCATTAGAGATCGATGATTATGGGGAAACCATAAGAGGTTTGGCAGCAGAAATAAAGAAGGCGGCCCATGTCCCAGTTCAGAAATGGAATTCTATTTTACAGCCAACCTGGTGGGACAGACTATTCGATGGAGCCTGGTGGAGCAAAATATTTTTCGTAATGTGTTCAGTAGATGGGGTCATATTCCACCCATGTCTAATACCTTGTTTTATTAGACTGATACACTCCGTGGTACAGGGTATGCAAATAGCAGTTGTGCCTGTGGACCCAGATTTGGCTTCCGGAAACAATGTATCCAGGATCATGAGCCTTGGGGAGGGCGGATGTACGAGCAGTGCTGCTGAAGTTCTTGCAAAATTTGAAAAACAAGTCAGAAGTAATGAGAATAGTGACAATGGCTATCAAGGAATCTCACAAGGAGAACAGGGCATACCGAGAGTCTAAATAAGCCCTTCTCTTTGTAGGAGATCCTTGGAGGTGCAGGGTAGATGTAGAAAAATATATAAATAATAGTCATATGGATTGTATTGGGAGCATGAATTAATGTGTTTCTATTGAAGGGGAGGGATTGCAATATATGTTATGAAATAATTAATGCTTGTAGAGAGAATGTATTTTATAAGATTTTGAAATCCAAACGAGTCTCTGACTGCAAGCAGCCCAGAGGCAGATGTCTACTTGCAATCTCGAGGTTCCTGAAGGTGGCAGGAGAACAATATCCAGTTAACTTATGAATAGACGTGGCCAGCGCGATGAATGCCACTCTCCCAAGTGATCAGAAGATGCCCAAGGATGATCATCACCCTACTGATACCATCGATCAAGATAACAGAAGTCGCCAGAAAAATACATCTGAATACGCTACTTCCCCTGACACGATTAACACCGGCTACTGCTCAGAAAACAGCGATTGTCCAGCTCTGCACAGTGAAAGAAACTGTCTTGAATATGCAGAATTACAAAAGAAATTGGGACTCCTCTGCGTCAGTCATAAAAAATTGCATAAAATAGCCCTGCAAGAAGTGGTACTGGTGAACAGGGGAAGGTCTGATGTGATAGAGGTCAGAGCTAGGTTCACCCAGCACCAATCCCAGGCTCGACGCTGTCTCTTTGTCTGTGGGATTTTTAAGGACTGTATTTTGGTCGTGGGAAAACAAAAAATATCTTTTTTGCATTTTGATAAATTTGGCTTTTCGATTGATCATTTATAACACCCCTGCCCAATGGTTGTGGGCAAATTCCACTGGGGTAAAAATCCCAGTGTCGTCTCGGCGGGTTCGGCTGGGCCCCACGCTGAGGGGGGGAGGGGTGTAGAAAGCAGCTACATGTTAGTAATGCCAGCTCTATTAGGCCCTGGAGCACCCCCCTTTTACTGCCCAGCAGCTGATGGGGAAGCAGGGAGCAGCAGGCAGCCCGGGGGGAAGGGGGCCCAGCCCAGTAAGGCTGGCTGGCCCAGCCCCATTGCAGGGGCCGCCCAGCTGTGTTACTTCACTCCTGGCTGGAAGTAGAAGAGGAATTTCCCAGGTTTCTTTCATATTTTAACATGTGTTTTTTTCACAGAGGTGTGTTCAGCCTTCCAGTGGCTGGAAGTTTTGTATCACTTCTTTAAATGTTTCTCATGTAAAACTATGACAGGGATCTAAAATAAGATACAACAAGAAGTGGGGCAAAGAAGCCCTTGGACCAACTCCAAGGGGTTGACCCAGGGGCGAGTTACTGGAGCAATTGAATCTCCTATTGCTTGTACCTGTTAGATATTCTAATTAATTAACCTTATAAAATTGTAGAAATCTTGTGCCAGGTGTGCCCATCACTACCAGAATACCTGGAAGCTTCCAAATAAAGGTCTGCTTTTTACTTTACTATTCTAACACTGTTGCAAGGGTTTTTTCTCTTTTGATTATAGGCAACAACAGGACAAGGGAGAATGGCTTCAAACTGAAAGAGTAGGTTTAGATTAAATGTTAGGAAGAAATTCTTTACTGTGAGGATGATGAGATACTGGCACAGGTTGACCAGAGAAGCTGTGGCTGCCCCATCCCTGAAAGTGTTGAAGGCCAGGTTGGACAGTGCTTTGAGCAACCTGGTCTCGTGGAAGGTGATCCTGCCTGTTGGTGAGGATGGAACAGGAAAGCCTTATAAATATGATTGCTTGGCAAAAGATTTTGAGAATGTAGAAACTATAAGCGAGATTGAAATGAAAGCAAGTTTTGAGATCCCTTAGTTACTGAACAACTGGAAAGCAATGGTGTGGCCAGCCGAAGGTAATCCCCTCTTGATGAAAAATACCCTCTGCAAGCAGGCAGGTCCAAGGGTCAGAGCAAACCCTGCAGCTTGGCAGAAGGGGCCCAAAGAGTAAGATTTAGGGTTTAAAATGTAACACAGTATGGTAATGTAGTGATTCTTATAAGTTGTATGGAAATGTTATAGGATATGCATGCTGTAGTAGACTGGTTAGTGAGAATCTGAATATTCAACACTGAAGATGATTTATTGTATTGTAACGGGAACTTTGCTCTCTTCCACTTCACTTCCCTCTTTCCTCGCTCTTCCACAGCCCTTCCTCTGCTCTTTCTCTTCCTCTTCTCTTCTCTTTTCGCGCTCACCTCTGCACTTCTTCACCCCCTCCTTTCTACATGCTCTCCGCTCTTAAACCTTTAATTCTCTTACACTTTAAGCCTCTCTTCTCTTGGCCCTGCTCCGAGCTGCGGCTGGCAGCTCGCAACAGGGCCCTGCACCCACGCCCTTTGTAATAAACCTATAGTTTCATAACTTGGCTGCAGAGATCTCTCGTCTCCATCCGTCCCGACCGTGCGTGACCCCCGTCACTCCTACAGACACTCCCGCAGACGTTCTTACACCTGCCCATGGCAGGGGGGCTGGAACTAGATGGTGTTCAAGGTCCTTTTCAACCCAAACCATTCTATGATTCTATGATTAGAAAAAAGTTATTCACCCCAAGGGTGGTTGGGCACTGTAACAGGCTTCCCAGGGAAGTGGTCAAAGCACCAAGCCTGACAGAGTTCAAGAAGCATTTGGACAATACTCTCCGGCACATGGTGTGATTCTTGGAGATGGTGCTGTGCAGGGCCAGGACTTGGACTTCAGTGATCCCTGTGGGTCCCTTCAAACTCAGGATATTCTATGAATATAATTAACATATACTCTTTTGCAGAATCTTAATGTTTCCTGATCCTCATATGCAGGTTTCATATTGACTTCTAGAATTTGAGCAGTATGGTGTGAAATTTCTGCATCAGCCCATTTCTTATAAATCACTAGAAATCTGGAAAGTCATTAACCTTCAACTTCTGAACTTACTAGAGAAGCATAAATTCATAAAATGAAATTGGAATAGAGAAAATTCTAATTAAACAATTCATATTTTGTAGTAAAAGATAAGTGCAACTGTGTCCTGGGTTGTAAAAGATATGTTTTGGGGGTGTTTATTCTATTTACCGTTAGAGGTGGGGCAGTTATCTTCTGTTAATTGGGCAGTTTACTTTATCTCTTCCACAACCAATCCTCTCTCCTGGAAAATATCCTCTGTTAATGGGCCACTGAGTCTCACTGCATGACTGATAAAATTACATCATCCCATTGTATGATGCTCTGTTTAGGGGGAGGAGCCAAGCATTCCTACCTGGATATAATCTGAGATTTGGAACACCACAGGAAGCCATTTCCTACTAGATTCCCAGAGGAAGACCAGGCCTATCTACACCACCACTGGATCTCCAGAGGAAAACTACGCCCTTCTCCAAGATCACTGCTTCAACAGAACCACATCTGTCACTCCAAGAGGACTGCAGCCACCACTTAATTGGACTGCTACCAACACCCTGACCAACAGGGTGTCAGGTCATATTCTGATTCTGTCAGTATTGTTTCGTATTACTGCATTTTTATTTTATTTTATTTTAATTTTCCTTCCTAATGAAGAACTGTTATTCCTACGCCCATATCTTTGCCTGAGAGCTTCTTAATTTCAAAATTATAATAATTCGGAGGGAGGGGGTTTACATTTTCCATTTCAGGGGAGTCTCCTGCCTTCCTTAGCAGATGCCTGTCTTTTCAAACCAAGACAAACTGAAAAACATAAGTAGTGCTAGGTACATAAATCAGGTACATAAATCAATCTGGTCCAAGAACCTAAGGAAAAGCTCTAAGGCTTCAAGTGTCATTGGGGATGCAGTCATCATCTGTGATTCTGTGATCTCACGAGCTAGCAGCAGGGCAGAGTCCAATCCAGGGCATACCAGTTATCAGCAGGACCTCCCCACATCCAGGCTGAATTTTGTTCATAACTTGGCAGGAGAGAACAATAGTACCCAAGTAACTAATGATGCATAGTGCCCAGAACAACATTCAAGTCTCATTACATTGTGTCATTTGTTACATGTTTCTTCAGAACTGCCTCTCCCCTAATCCACCAGGTTAATCACCCCCAAGCTGCTCTATCATTACCCCTCTTCAATGGAACAGGGCAGGAGAAAATACAACAAAAGTCTCAAGGGAATAAATAAGGACTGTGAGATCACTCAGCAATTACAGTCACAGGCAAAACAGACTTGACTTGAAGAGATTATTTAATTTATTGCCAATCAAATCATAGTAGACTAGTGATAAATAAAAAACAACCTTAAAACAGCCTTTCCTTTTTCTTAGGCTGAATTTCACTCTCAAATTTTCTACCTCCTCCCCTCCAATCAGCTCAGGGAGGATGAGAGTTCATCACATCATCTCTGCTGCTCCTTTCTCTTCACTCTTCCCCTGCTCCAGCATGGGGTCCCACTCATGGGAGACAGTCCTCCACAAACTTCTCCAGCATGGGGTCCTTTCCACGGGGTGTAGTAATTCAGGAGCAGGCTGCTCCAGCCTGGGTCCCCCATAGGGTCAAAATCCTGGCAGAAAACCTGATCCAGTGTGAAGTCCTCTCCATGGGGCCACAGGTCCTGCCAGGAGCCAGCTCCAGCATGGGCTTCCCACAGGGTCCCAGCCTCCTTGGGGCACCTGCTCTGGCATGGGGTATTCCACAGGCTGCAGGGTGGATATCTCCTTCACTGTGGCTGCAGGGAGACAACCTGTTTCACCATGGTCTTCACCACAGGCTGAAGCAGGCTCTTTGCTCCAGTCCCTAGTGGACCTCCTCCCCCACCTTCTTTACTGACCTTGTTGTCTGCAGTTTTCACAAATATTCTCAGCTCTTTTTTGGCTGTTGTTCCAGTTTTTACCCCTTTCCAAATATCACAGGTTATCACCATTCCAAATTGACTTAGCTTTGGACAGTAATGGGCACATCTTGGAACCAGTTGTCATTGGCTCTATGGGACATGAGGTAAGATTCTGGCATCTTCTCACAGAAGCCATGCTCATAGCCCCTCTTCTACCAAAAGCTGGCCATGCAAACCTAATACAGATGTAAATAAAAAAATCTCACTGACAAAGGAAGAGCTGTGTCACCAGGGAAGACACAGAGGGGTACATCCATCTTTTTGGAAGGAGACCACCAGCTTTACAGGTATCAGTTTCCATCTTCACCTCTCTGCTCTCACCTCTACAACAGTCTCCATAAGCAGAGTGGTTACTGTAGTGGGGAGACCAGAAAAACAACACACATTAACACAACTGAAGAGATGATTTTATTCAGAAGTTTGGTCTAAATAATTGTTTATTTGCTGGCAACACTTCTTGCCCTTTCAAGATTGTCTAGTACCAGACAGATTTGTTTGGATATTGATTGTGAGAAAATTGAAACAAGCAACACAACTGAATGCTCTCAGCAGTGACAGTAAAGAAGTTCAAGTTTTGTTTTCCAGCTTTTCTGATTAATCAGGAACCCCATTTCTTCATTTCAAACTGTCACATTTCTCACCTGGGAAGGAAAGCTGGACAACTGCTTTATCTGCACCCACAGAGGCAGCAGCTGCTGATCCACCAGCCGATGAATGTCCTTCTTCGATAAGTTTTAATTTCAGTCCCACTAATAGAAGCTGGTGAAGCTCAATACTATGGGATACGTGCAAGGCAATCTGTCCTGGTCCTATTCATCATTCATCTCCACACTTCCTAGATACTTACCAGGTACATATTTTCTTAGCATCATTTTGTTTTAAGAAAAGGTAATTAATGTAGTTGAGAACCACACTGACAACTCCAGGCGTTAACACTGGACCCAAATTACATGTTTTGGTCATATAAAGTTAACAACATAATAGAGACAAATGTCATCTCCTTCAGGGTCCTGATGAGCTAAAACCTCCTACTGAAAAACTTAAACTGAGGAAATGAGGCAAGTCATTTTTCCCTGCCTAAGTTCTCAATGCTCCCAGCTCCATGCCGTAACACTAGTTTGGATCCCTAGATGTGATTGTTGTACCACTGCAGCTGTCTGCCTGGAGACCTCTAGTTGTTCTGCCCAACACACAGTGCGCATGTGTGCCTACAGGAGCAGGCAGGATCCATCAAATTGTTCATTTTTTGAAGCCAAAGAGCATGAGAGATGGGAACCATGACACTGGGAGTTATATTGAGGATTTTGTTAGTTTTTCTTCAACAGAATCAAAATATTTAGTGAATTCCTTTAAAGATTCCTCAAGACTGTTGATATTTTAAGTATTTAGAACTTAAACTATCAAAACCAACCAAAAACCTGATTTCTAGTACTAGATGCTATTATGCAATTCTATAGCAGTGTGAGAAATGGAACTAATGCAGTGAGTATATCTCTTTTAAATAAAGTGCTTGAAAGGAACCTCCTGCATCACACTGAGTATTATTTAAAACAAAAAGAGAACTGATTTCCTAGCAGAGCATTGCCTTAAATATCCTATAAACATGGAGGCTTAAGAATACTAAGCTCCAGCTCTCTGCCTTCAGGTTCAAAAACCAACATAAGTTGCAGGTCCAGACAGAATTCACAACTTACCCGTTTCAAGGGAATTTACAGACCACTCAGCATTGAACGCTCATGTCTGGCAGAAGTGTTGGATGCATGGGTAAAAAAACCCAAGAGGAACAGGCTCTCTATGCATAGCAACAGTTTCTGAAACAGTATTTTACTAAGTTGCCGACTATTTTTCCCCCCCAAAAATAAAACTCCATTGCACTAAAGGTCAAATGTAACCAGTTAATCTGGACTATGACACAATCAAGTAATTCAGTACAAGTAGACACCATGAAAGCAGCTTCAAAGAACAAAAGAATCCTAATTTCAGAACCAAAAATGTTCTGTTCAACTCCTGTGCAAAGGTGAGTGGGAGAAACCACCCCATCTCTACCTATGTACAATTCCAGTAGAGACTGGACAGTCTAAACTCTCTGTGGCCAAGCTGGAAAAAAGGAAACTTAGGAAAGGACACTTTAAAATTTTAATTTAAGAAAGAAAGTTGGCTTTCAGTGGAAAGAGAAATGCTGGAGTGGTGCACATGGGTGGGCTTGCTCAGGCATTCTCCCTTATATGCAAAAAGCCAAACTCCTTGCTGAGATTAGGTCACCCTGGTCTTGCTCTGCTGCATGATGAGAATCCCGGACTATGTTTTCAGCTGGCTCCTGCACGGGCCATCAAATCTTCCAAAGCCTTCTGTTGGTCATTGTTATGTAGTAATAAGACCTCATTAATGTCTTTTAGTTCAAAGCCCATTTCTTTAAATCGACTCATTAGTTGGAGAAGTTCTGTCATCTGAAAGACACAAACAGTCCATTATTTGCAAGAGAAAAGAGGATCAGTGCTCAGTGGAAGTTTAGCACACAGCCAGTCTTCAGTGACTGGGCACCCCATAGGGTGGATTTCTACACCCCAAGTACAGCCCATTCCAATGGTTGGAGAAAGTCTGCTCACACCACAGTTGGCCGAGCTCTGGGTGCAGTAGCCCAAGGAGCCTCACCTTCACTTCCCTGGGTTTGCAGGCCTGCATTTCCAAACACCTCTTCATCAAAGGGCACCAAAGTTCAGTCTGCGGGGGTGTCTCTCCCAGTAGGAAATTTATCAGCCTGGCTTAACAGACTCATATTAATGTCACCATGCTCCCCCACATCTACTAACTACTGTTGCATCTGAATTTTTTTAAAGTTACGTTGACTTTGAGAACAGCACAGTAGCCCTTGATATCAAAAGGCTCTTCAGATCTAGGACAAACTTGTGGAATTAGCACAAATCCTATTGGACACACTGTTTACAATACTACCAACACAAACCACATAGCCTCCCTGAATTAAAAAAAAAAATAAAGTAACAAGAAGTGAATGACTGATCAGACTTTTATGAATCCTCTGTGATTTACAGGACCTCTGTTCCACTTTGGGGGAAGGGATGCCAAATGATGACAAAATCAAACCAAAATCAAATTGGTTGAGATGGACGATCAGGAGATTAGCCATTTCCAGTTTTGGGGTTAAGCCAGTAGCAAATTCATTTACTGAACTACATCCCTGCTCCCGTCTTCACACTGTTGTTCCTTTGTTTGCAAGCACATCACAAAGTCCAAGAAAGGCAAGAAGGCATATATAGGACATCAGTAGCAGCTGACATCATCTACCTGGACTTGTGCAAAGCATTTGACACTGTCCCACATGACATCCTTGTCTCTAAACTGGAGAGACATGGATTTAAAGGGTGCACCACATGGTGCATAAGGAATTGGCTGGACGGTCGCACTCAAAGAGTTGCAGTCAAGGGCTCAATGTCCAAATGGAGACCAGTGATGAGTGGTGTTCTTCAGGGGTTGGTATTGGGACCGGTGATGTTTAACATCTTTTTTGGTGGCATGGACAGGGATTGAGTGCACCCTCAGTAGATGAGACCAAGCTGTGTGGTGCAGTTGACACACTAGAGGGAAGGGATGCCATCTAGAGTGACCTTGACAGGTGGGCATGTACAAACTTCATGAAGTTCAACAAGTCCAAGTGCAAGGTCTTGAACCTGGGTCAGGGTAAACACTGGGATCAATACAGGCTGGGGGATAAATATATTGAGAGCTGCTCTGCTGAGAAGGACTTGGGGGTGCTAGTATATGAGAGGCTGGACATAACCCAGCTGTGCGTACTTGCACCCCAGAAAGCCAAGTGTATCCTGGGTTGCATCAAAAGCAGTGTGAGCAGCAGGTCAAGGGAGGTGATTCTCCCACTCTGCTCTGGTGAGACTCCATCCAGAGTACTGCATTCAGATCTAGGGTCCCAAGCACAAGAAAGATGTGGACCTGTTGGAAGGAGTCCAGAGGAGGCCATGAAAATAATCAGAGCGGTGGAGCATCTCTCCAATGAAGACAGGCTGAGAGAGTTGGGATTGCTCAGCATTGAAAAGACAAGGCTCTGGGAAGACTTTGTAGCAGCCTTCAAATACCTAAAGGGGCTACAAGAGAGCTGGAAAATTATTATTTACAAGGGCATGGAGTGATAGGACAAGGGGGCATGGCTTTCAGCTGAAAGAGGGTAGATTTGTGTTAGATATTAGGAAGAAATGTTTTACTGTGAAGGTGGTCAGACACTGGAACAGGTTACCAAGAAAAGTTAGGGCTTTGAGCACCTTTCAGATGTCCCTGCCTATGGGGGAAGGGGGAGTGGTTTGAACTAGATGATCTTTATGGTCCCTTCCAACTCAAACCATTCTATGTCTGGGGGGTTGGGTTGCACATCTAAAGATTTCATAAAATAACTGGGCACATAACAGACAGCCAAACTTTAAAAGATCCTGCTGTCTTCTGAGCTGGCTACTTGCTCCTGTCTCTGTACTTTTGGTGTTTGTAAAACAGCCAAACAATTAAAAAATTTCACAGCCAGGGGAGGCTGGCAGGTTTTAAAAGATAATTTGCTGCTTCTGAAATTGACGGTTTCTGTATCAAGCACCTCGTTCACAAGAGAACTCTGGGTTCAAAACATTGCAACCAGAATAAGCAGGGTCTTGAAAAAATCCTGTCTCCATAAAAATGCACACAAGTGAGAATGATAAAGGAACATGGTATAATTCTAATGCTTTAACACATAGTCACTTTATCACATCCGGAATGCCCTTCAGCAGTCAGTTTTGGAAGCAAGGTGGCATTACCACAAAAGCCAGAATTACATCAGCCAGAGGAACTGCACATTGTCTCTATTCCTGTACACATTGTGTCCTCACCTTCTCCTCTGAACACTGGTACATTTCCAAAGCTGCTTCAACAAGAAGTGGATCAAAGCCCTTCTCACAAAGCTGTCCATGTACAAACAGGTAATCCAAAACCTGTGGGAATGAAGAGAAGAAACTAAGCTTGCAGAGCAGCATCTGCAACACATGGCTGAATACCGTCTTTGTACATGCAGAGGTGCTCAGCATGACTTTACCCCAGGCTTTACCAGGAACTCAGATAAAATTCTTCCTAGTAGATCTGAGACAGTCTTTATGCAAGAACTTGTTCAGAGAAAGCAGATGAGCTCTTTTGTCCTCCTGTATTCTCCCACCAGCTCTGAACATCATCTGCTCTAGTCAAAACAGTCTCACAAGCCAATTTTTAGAAGTTTAACTGTGCTTTTTATACTACAAGTTTTTAAGATGAAACTGTAGATTCAACAGTCAAGATGTCTCAGCTTTTAGCTTTCTCTCAGTCAGTCACAAGAGCTAATGCAATCTGAAAGCATTCAGTCTTTAAAGATCAACTCAGCATACTAGTGAGTGAGCTGAAAATCCCAGCTCACATGCACAGAAACCACTGCCAAATTTCTTATCTGTCCTCAATTTTGAGAGGTGGGGGAAATGTCTGATAGGTAATGCTAGGTCCACAAAATAACACAGCTTGCAAATACAGCAGGATTTAAAACCACCATCCTAAGGGACATTTTTTAAATTTGATACTACAGTTCACTCCAGCACACAGCTTAAATCACTTTTGATATGTAGGTGGTGGGCAAGCAGATCAGCTCCGCAAGGAGTCACTGGGACGCTCCTCCTCCCCAGGCAACAGGCACAGTCATGCCAGGCAATGCTCTGCACACAGTTTACCAAGGGTTTCCCACACAGAAAGTTTGGCCACACTCTTCCTGCTTTAAAATGTTTGAAGCAGATCCAAGACACAGAGCCACACTTCACCCTGTCGCACTTAATGTTCAATGACCTGGTTTTAGCAAGTGTTTGAGGCAACACAATGAGGCAGGAAGCAACACAGCACACTTAAAGAAAGTTGGTCAGTCGTGCCTTGCAAGAGGCTTTCAGGGATGTAAGCCTGCAGGGGCAAAATCCCTCTCTACAAGTATAGACATCAGCATTGCAACCCATGCTCAGAACAAGGGAAGTTGGCTGTTTTTTTGTCACATGGCACAAAGCATGGCATAGAGCCATGCCAAGCTTCCTTTGGATGGTTTTGTGGCTTCTGGGAAGGCCCAGTACCTCTCCCAGCTTAACATGGAGCAAAGGGCCCATTCCAAGCTCAGTGCAGCTCTTACCCAGCACCCACAGGTGTGGTTGACTCAGTTTCTCATCAGAAATAAGTGTGGACACTCTTTTCTTTGGTTTTGGGAGCCTTTATTACTAGCTGACAACTTCTCTAGTGGTTAACACCATGGCAGTTACAGGCTGCAACCCCTTGTTAGAATAAATATATTCCCCCTATACATTTTGTAAACCTAGGTTTGTTTCTCAGCAGAATCAGCATCCAATCAAGGGTTTCTTCCCACTGCACAAGCTCTTACCTGGTCTATGTTCTGCCCCTTCTTCTTCATGGCTTTCAGGACGTCCTCAGGTGCATATCCCATGTTGACAACTGTCTCTATGCACTGCCTCTCACTAGCAGAGAGGGCCTGCTGTAGTTCAGGAGCAGGGTCACCTGACAGTTTTGTGCAGCTGATATTATTGGGCACTTTAGACACTGGGAAATTTTGGTGTGTTACCTAAAGGGGAAAATCCAGAGGCTGAGGTGATGGCCATCTGCATCCCTTCATCCTGTTTCTGGCTAGTGCAGAACCAGGATACCCCATATAATTAATCCAAGAGGCTTTCTAGACTGCCCTTGGGAAGTTACTCACTGTTTGGATGAAACCAACAGTGCACAGTCTGATTCCCACCATACTTTTTTAACCCTCAAAACAGCAACCAGCAACTCAGATTCTTGCCAATATATCCTTTCCCACCAGTGGATGAAAACCTTTCAGTGCCCAACCATATGCTATAGTCAACCCTGTACCTCAGCAGAAGCATGCAGATTGCTTCCTTTACCCCCAGTTTACTCATCACCTATGATTTTCTGTACTCAAAGGCACACTACTTCTGGAGATTTTCAGAAACATGATCCAATGCAAGCACACGGGTATTTGGGAACTTACCATAAGTATTTTTGTTTCCTTGTAGTCTGGGTGCACCTGTTGGACAACACACAAATAAGATGACTATGAACATTATGCACCAGTGAACAGAATTTGCTACAGCTGTGGAGGAAGGGTTTATGGGAGAGATCTGTGAGTAAGTCTACTATACTTGGGAGACTTGTGGTCTGATCAGGTTTCCACATGTGAGATGCAGACATTACACAGTTATGTGAAGTTATAGAATAGACATCATAAGGATAATTTCTTCTTTCAGCACTCTATAAAAATAGATTATATGTCAAGAAGGATGTGCCCCCTCTCATAATAATTGTAAGCTTTTTTATTCTGTCACTGTGACTTCTACGTGTTCACAAAGCTCAGTGTAACACGCTGGCTGAATGATAGTGATAATTTTAAAATCATTGCCTAGAGACTTTCCTTAATTTTTTTTTGACGATGAGGAGTAAGAGAAACACGTACCTCTTTTCTACTCTCAAAGCACTTCATTTCATACACCTGTGATGGATGCACTCAACCCCCTTAACTAAACCTGCAGTAGTTTGATACAGGCTCCAAAGGAAGTAAAGGTCTGAGGTGCAGTTCTATGAAACACAGGAGCAGAGAGCATCGATGCATATGAGCTTGGAACATGATTTTGCAATTAATACATGAATTGTGTGTGACTTTTCCAAGATGCATTTATCAAGGACCAAAGAAAGTTGTGGGTTTAAGAAGTCTCATGCATGCTTTTCCCATCATATGCAATTTGACAACGAGCCAAACACTTTATCCCATATATATGACAGTCTAAGGGAGCCACCTTTGAGCTCTCCCTGTTAGGCAGTGTGGCTGCAGGGAAATTGTCTCTTCTTGAGCTGGGATGCCTCTCAAGGTTGCTCCTGGAGGCAAAGACACTTTTTATCAACAACAGATCTTTTGATGAGTCCAATTTGAGTTCTCTCTAAATTGCAACTGGACTGCACACCAGTGACTTTCCCCTTGAGCTGGGATGTCTCTCAGTTTTTGATATTCTTTGTCTGAGGTGGAGATACCCTTTATTTCACAACAGATCCTTGGCAAGTGACTGTTAGCATGCTGAATTAATACTAATGAAATCCATGTAGCTAATTCCATTAGACATAAACCATTGTCCAAGCCTGATACTAAAATTGGACCTAGCTGCACCTAAGCTCTGTCAGGAGTTGAGAAACCAAGGGGGTCCACTATGAACCTTGTGATTCAACAGGAGGGTCTCTCTTACCCTTTTGCATCTTTGGTCTCTGTGTAAATGATTCTAAATCAATTTTAATTTGATTTTCTCTTGTATATTTCATCCATGTAGTAAGTAATAGAGCAAACCTTGCCATCAAACTTTGTTAAATCGCACTTTTATAAATTCATATTAAAACCACTTTTGCTAATACTTTTGATGGTGATTCTTTAAGTGACCTAAATCACTTATCCACACCACCACCATATACGAGCAAAATGGCACACTGGCTAAAAAGAATATGCAATTTTTCTACCAGTGCCCAAAACTTGGTCCCATTCTCAGTACACCAACAAGGCTGGATAATGTTCCTTGCTGTACACCTCCTCCATTTCTGCAGAACCAGGCTGCCAGAGGGCAGAATCAACCCTCCACTTTATATTACTTTACTCAAGATAACAGCAGTGCAAAATCAGAACTCTGCCCTTTTCAATTAATCCATTTCAAAGTCTTCCTGCATTTTAAATCAAATTTTAAAAGACTGCAAGAAATTACTTTGGACCAAGGGCCTATGTTTATTGCCTTTCCTTAATATCTTTTAAAGCCAACATAGATTGCTTGAAAGTTTGTCTACATCTTTCAGAAAGGTCTTCTTTGGGCCCAAACTGAAAAAAGCAAACAAACAAACAAAAACCCCAAACAAACCAAAAAACCACCACAACAAAAAAACCCCTATTCATAGAAAAACAATTTTGAGACTATATGTTAGGATTTTGGCAAATTCTATCTATTGGGGGAGGGAAGGAGAGAATAAAAAGGGGGGAGGGGGAAGCCTTGTTCTGCATTTCTACCCATTTTCATCTCCAGGGTAATAATTTATCTTCTAGGACACAAAGCCTGAGAAATCATGTTTGGTCTGATGGACTGGTTTGTGCAAGAAACTGTCCTCATGGTGGTAGAGGGGTTCAAAGCTCTTCACACACACCCTTCCTCCAGATACTTTTGCCAAAGCAAAAAGCACTAGAATATGGGATACACTGAAGTGGGGTTCTAGAGTAGCCCTGAAATCAGCTGGTTATCAAACTGAAGGATGATGCTTTGTTATAAATGCTGCAGCCAGGAAAACCAAGACTGCTTCTTAGACTAGACATTCAAGACTCCAGGGCCAACTCCTCTTTCTCAATGTATTTGAGCTTAACAACCTGTGTTTGAGGTCAGTGATTTCCAGTGGAGGAGGGAAACAGCTAAAGGAATTTTGGGGGACAAAGCTAGGACTGGTCATTCATCAGTCATGCCTCCTTACATCTCAAACTTGCATTTCAGTGCCTTTCAAGAAGCAAACATACATTGCTTTCAGTATGAACTTGTACACTGTGCCTACTTTTAGAGACTTTATAGGCCAGGAGCCCTGTCTGCAGCTGGTGTGACTGCATACATCATGCTACTACAGCAATATATATTCTGAATTGTCTACCAGGAACGCCTCATTCTCCAGCAACCTGATTTCTTTAAATGCATCATACTAATCAGGTCTCTGATCAGCTTTGTTTAATTCCAATCTGCTGACTTCACTAATCATTTCTCCCCTCTGCCAATGCTGCAAAAAGCAAACTAGTGAGCTTCAAAAAATAAAAAAAACCCTAAACAAAACCAAACAACCAAGACAAAAAAACCCCCACCATAAACACACTGAGGAGAAAGGACCACTCAGAACAGAATCAATGCAGTGTCAGACAAATCACAAGTTTATTTCTATCCAAAGAACCCTAGATCAAATTCACTGGTAAAGTATAAACTCCAGTGGAAACTCCAAATCCAAAGTTACAATTTCTAGTCTTGTGAGAAAAAAAAAATTATATTTCAAAGCCACTGGGAAATACACTGGGACATATAATTGTTCTGAGGCTTTCTAAAAAGGACAGGCTTATTCTTGTGTAATCTTGAAGGGAAACATGCCCCTTCTACTCCCAGTAACAGAGATGACTGTGACTTCCTTCTATCATTTTCACATTCTGAGGAATTTTGTTACATTTGCTTCAATTACAATTTCAAAATTTTGTTACATTTAAAAATCATGTCCAAGGAAGAACTGGACATGGCACTCAGTGCTCTGGTCTAGTTGACAAGGTGGTGATTGGTCAAAGGTTGGACTCAATGATAGTAAAGGTCTTTTCCAACCTAAATGATTCTGTGATTCAATTTCCTGCAACTCAGCTGTCCTTTTCCAGCCATTGGGACCATATTGTGGAAATATGAAACAAGTACATTCTGAAGTCTAGTTCTGTTGGCATACCTATTTCTTGGTTTGCTACTTCCAAAATAGAAACAGTTTCAAATTAAGATCTTGATTATTTCTCCTAATAAAACTATTTTTTGTTTATCAGTTTGTATCTTTCCTTACAGCATTCTTGAGAATATACCTTTGCTCCTAGTCTTTAATAAGTTCTAATCCAGCATAGAGATTTGAATAGTCAAGAGTGAAAATGTGGTCATCTAGTTGTAAGTGATCTTTGATATTAACCACTAGAGATGTGTCATACTTCAAGTTTTCACCTCTGAGCTACATACGAGGATAGTCACCTCTCAAACCTGTGATCTGTAACAGTGGGCAGTTGCTCAGCATGCTGCTGTTTCTTCCAAAGTTTACTGTATTAAATTTGTTCTAGTAATCAATAAACAGTTGTTCTCTTGTGCTGAAAAATACACTAGTTGTCAGAATACTGTAATTCACAATCAATAATGCATTCACCTAAGTCTGAAAAGAGATGAGAGAGCAGGAGAGTAGCAGTGTCACTTGTTTCAGAGCACATGGTGTCACAAAACCCTGTAGTATGTCAGTAAGGCCACAGAACCACTGAAAAATCATTTATATTGGAGAGAAATAGTCAGATTATTTTAGAGCCAGCTAGAGGATATCACCATACAGCTTTCACTAGGCTTCATGAGTACTGGTGTTCAGATCTTAGGTTCTTTGGGGAAAAAAAATAATAAGCTTACTGATGTGCTGGTTTTGGCTGGGGTTGTTAGCTTTCTTCACAGTACCTAGTATAAGGTTGTGTGCTGGAAAGACTGTTGATAACATAGAGGAGGTTTTTATTATTACTGTTGAGCAGGGTTTGCACAGTGTCAAGGCCTTTTCTGCTTCTTGTACTGCCCTGCCAGTGTAAAGGATGGGGATGCACAAGAAGTTGTGAGGAGACACAGCTAGGACATCTAACCACAACCGACAAAAGGGATATTCCATACCCTATGACATCATACTCAGTATATAAAGACAGGGGAAGAAGGAGAAAAGGGGGAGACATTTGGAGTGATGGCATTTATATTCCCAAGTAACTGTTATGTGTCATTTCACAGCTGTAAAATAGTTGAACACATGGGAAATAGTGAATTAATTCCTTGTGTTGCTTGGCTTGTGCACGCAGCTTTTGCTTTCCCTAGTAAACTGTCTATCTCAACTCACAAGTTTTCTATCTTTTACCCTTCCAATTCTCTCCACAATCCCACTGGCAGGGGAATGAACAAATGGCTGTGTGGGGCTTGGTTACTGGTTGGAGTTAAACCACAACAGTCCTTTTTGGCACTCAACATGGGGATCAAAGGGTTCAAGATAACAGATTTGATTGGAATGTGCTAGGACAAATTTATAGCTGTTAGTGCTGTTTATTAATTGGCAGGGTCCTGTGCTTGCCATGGGCTTGCTTGCCTGACTGTTTTAGAGTCTAGTGCTCACTAGTGGCTGGTTTTTGCTTCCTCTGCTTTCTGTAGTGCTGTGCTACTCATCACCTCACTGTATTGTGCCTGGGAGTGTTTAGATAACAGCAATGGTGATATGCCTGGGCTGGCAGATTGCCAGGGCACTGCTGCTGTAATGGACAGGCTGGCACTCCAGTGTGAACTCAAGTTGAAGGGACTGTGACCTATGGATGAGTCCACAGAGGAGCAGAGATCCACCTGCAGCCTGTGGAGGAGCCTCACAGAGGAGCATGTGGATACCCAAAGGAGACTGTGATCCCATGAGAAGCCAGCACTGGAGCAGGCTCCTGGCAGGACCTGTGGAGAGAATAGCCCATACTGGAGCAGGTTTGCTTGCAGGATTTGTGAGCCCATGAGGGACCCACACTGGAGCAGTTTGTGAAGAACTGCAGCCCATGGGAAGGACCCATATTGGAGAAGTTTGTGGAGGACTGTCTCCCATGGGAGAGACCCCATGCTGGAGCAGGGGAAACAAGGATTCCTTGCAGTCTGTGGTGCAGACCATGGTGAGGAAGCTGTCTTCCTGTAGCCATAGAGGACTATGATGGGGACTAATAATGGTGGACTCTAGCAGGAAACCCCTTGTTGCAGCCAGGCTGGAAACAAGGGGAGTTCATTGCAGTGTTAAACGCTATAACTTGGCCCAAAAGGACCAGGGGTGGAGATTGTAATGGATATACCTTTAAATTGTTGCCAGACATTATTTGAATTGTATGTTACAGGAATTACTATAACAGTGTCATGGTTTAAGCCCAGCTGGAGATTAAACACCATGCAGCCACTCGCTCAACCCCCCCTCTCCTATTCCGCCCCCGTGGAATGGGGAAAAGAATCAAAGTAAAATTTGCAACTTGAGAAAAGAGCAGTTTAATTATTGAAAATAAAGTAAAATACAGCGATAATGGCAAATTATGATAATGATAATAAAAAGGGAAAAAACAAGTGATGCAAAATGCAATTACTCAACACCTGCTGACCAATGCCAGACACCCCCTTCCTCCTTCCTTCCTGAACCCAGATTGGCTGCCCTTCTGGGTAACTCCCAACAGTTTATATACTGAGCATGACGTTCTAAGGTTTGGAATATCCCTTTGGTCAGTTTGAGTTACCTGTCCCAGCTATGCCCCCTCCCAGTTTCTTTTGCGAATCTCCTTATTGGCAGAGCATGAGACAAGGAAAAAAGAAGTCCTTGACTAAGGATAAACATGACTTAGCAAAAAACTGAAACACTGCTGTGTTATCAACACCATTCTCATTCTGAATCCAAAACACAGCACTGTAACAGCTACTGAGAAGAAATTTACTCCAGCTGAAACCAGGACAAACAGAAACCAAATGAACCAATGGAGGAGAGAAGCCTTAAAAGCAGCAGTGTCCTAATCTGCATAATAAGGGGATGATATCTGTGTATTATATCAAAGAATGGGAAGGAGTGGGGTGGTTAATGAGCTTGTATTGGATAGTGTAGGACCTGCACATTATGTAAACACCGTGGAATTGTCTTAGGATAGAAATGGAAGATATGGCTGGGAGTGTGTATTCTATTGCCTTCTGTTAGAGGTGGGGCAGTTATCTTCTGTTAATTGGGCCGCCTGTTAAAACCAGGTGGGGCAGTTTTCTTTATCTCTTCCACAACCAATCCTCTCTCTGGGGAAATATCATCTGTTAATGGGCCATTGAGTCTCACTGCATGACTGATAAAATTACATCATCCCATTGTATGATGCTCTGTTCAGGGGGAGGAGCCAAGCATTCCTACCTGGATATAATCTGAGATTTGGAACACCACAGGAAGCCATTTCCTACTGGATTCCCAGAGGAAGACCAGGCCCATCTACACCACCACTGGATCTCCAGAGGAAAACTACACCCTTCTATAAGATCACTGCTTCAACAGAACCACATCTGTCACTCCAAGAGGACTGCAGCCACCACTTAATTGGACTGCTACCAACACCCTGACCAACAGGGTGTCAGGTCATATTCTGACTGTCAGTATAGTTTCGTATTACCTAATTTTCATTCTATTTTATTTTATTTTAATTTTCTTTCCTAATGAAGAACTGTTATTCCTACGCCCATATCTTTGCCTGAGAGCTCCTTAATTTCAAAATTATAATAATTCGGATGGAGGGGATTTACATTCTCTATTTTAAGGAAGTCTCCTGCCTTCCTTAACAGACACCTGTGTTTTCACACCAAAACAGGAATAAAGGGTGGAATGTACTGGTTTTGACTGAGGTAGAGTTAATTTTCTTCACAGGAGCTAGTATGGACTAGTATGTTTTGGATTTGTGCAGAAAACAATGTTGATAGCATAGAAATGTTTTTGTTATTGCTGAATAGCATTTGCACAGCATCAAGGCCTTTTTTGCTTGTCTGCTTCTGATTGTCTCTCCATTCCTGCTGGCAGGGGAATGATGCGAGTGGCTGCCTGGAGCTTTGTTCTAGCTGGGGTCTAACCTCAAAACTTAATCAAATTTCTGCTCTTATTCCTAGACAATAACTGGTGTGAAGTTGTGTCCCCAAAATAATTTTGGAACTTGCTACCAGTTTGAAGAAATGAAACATAAAATTCCTGTCTCAGAGCTGTACAGCAACCAACTGTAACATAAGTGATCCAAGATTTTCCTCCAGACTGTTTTTAGTATTCAGAAAGCAATCCTTGCCCCCTCCTTTACAAGGAAGACGGTAAATTAAAAAAATTATCTCACAAAGAAAATAAATAAATTAAATATTTAAAAAAAAGACAATTCTTTCACTCCAGGTTAACTGCAAGCACTTTTTCTCCCAAGTGACAAAGCACATGAGTTTTTTAATTTGTGATTGCATCTATTCCTTGAAAAGCTGGCATTTCCATTATTTCTAGCTAATATATAAGCAAACTGAAGAACAAATCTAGAAGAGATTTAATTCAAAACCTAAGAGCAGTTCAGAATCTTATATATCTCAGTTGGATAAGACAAAACACAAGATTGTACAAAGATCTCATATGCTTATCTCAGTGGTGTGCAACTATGAACAAGTACCAAAAAGCTGAAAGCAAAATCACCAAAACTGGTCTAAAAATATCAGATTTAGGGGAACGTGTGAAGTAATAATCTGAGGTTCAGAACTGCCAGCATGAAGAGCTGTTTAATTGATCAATTTGCAACATAAATGAATAAGAACTACTGCACATGATCTACACATCTCTCCCATTAAATGAACGTAAAACCACAGGACATTTTAGAAGCAACATCTGTCTCTGCACCTTCAAAACTCCACATCTCCCCAGCAACCCCAACTCTAATCCACTGTGTTTACCATAATCGCTGTGCTTTGAGATGATTCTTCTGTACAAACTGTTGATGCAGCCAGGGAAGGCAGTCTGGATGAAGAGGATAATGTTGATGTCTCCATGCCACTGTCCTCATTTAGAGCAGAAAGACCCACCATATGGTGTCCATTCAGTTCACTGGTTTTACTCTGAGCACAGGTCTGCAAAGAGCTGAGAAAAGTGTCGTTGTGGAGACAGGTAGTGCTGTGGAAAGTGCTCATAAGCTTTGATGATTTTTGATCACTCTCATCAGAGTCAAGTTTAGGAAAGGACAGGGATTTGATGTTGCTCACTGAAGTGATAGGGGACAGTGACACCTTGGAAGACAAAGACATCTTTTCACAGTTTCCCAACTGTGGTAAAGTGATAAAGCCATTTGGTTTGTGAAGGGGTTTGAAGTCCAATGTAGCCCTTTCTATGGATGTCAGAACTTTCTCATCTTGCAACACAGACTCAGACTCTACTTTGGAAAATGTATTATCAAATACCTGGGCAATAATAGGCCTAGTAGTACCAACATGAATTTCCAGGATATTTTTTAGTTCTTCCTTATCATTGATAGTTTTTAATTCCAGTTTATCAAAAGGGTCTTCTTCACATTCAAAATCAGCTGGGTTGAAGTCTGCTTTTGGATGAGGTGGACTGAGAACCTTTTGCTTCACAGCACTGCTGTTTGCTGGTGTGGGAGTAAGAATATTATTGTGCTGCAGGCTAGCAAGGATGGGGTTAATAGGAATAGGTGTGACTTCAGGGCAAGGTCCCTCTGAGAACCCCATTTTGGTGATGTCCTCTGAAGCTGCTTTTGATTTTGCTAGTGCTTCTTCTGCCTTGTGTGCAGCTTCTCTCTGGGTAGCTTCAATTCTTTTGATATCTTCAGCCCATTCAATTGTTTTCTTTTCCAGTGAGAAGTCATACTGGCCAGGGGTGGAAGGGAAAGGAGAAAAAAGATAAATTATATCATGATCATAGCCACTACTTCTAACAGCAACATAAGTAAGAGAATAAGAGCTACATGAATTACCATGGACAAACAAATTTTTCCCAGCACCTCTTGTTTCCCAGAATATCTTGTCTGTAGGTTTAGAGACTGACAAAACCAAAAGACCTCAGAAATAGTTCATTTTGTCTCTAGCACTAAAATCTGTCTATAGTCTAGATTAAAGTATCATATTTTGCCTCCTTCTTACACTTAGTTTTACTGTAGAGCTACTGATCATCTGTTGGAAGTTAAAAGTTTGGGGGGATTTTTTCCTTTCTCTCAGGGAATTTTCTCTCATCTGTTGCCTAAGAGAAAATAATGACTGGTACTTAAGAGAGACAAAATAAGTGGCCATAGTGGGGGGAAGGGATGCAGCTAGCTGCAGCCTCTTAGATGAGGGGCTTTCTTTGGGAAGGGGAGAGATACCAGGAGGTTTTGGCTGAGGGGTGAGGGGCTAGGCTCAGCTCTTCTCTCTCTCCTGCTCTTAGGATTAGATGGAAATGGTCAAGTTGCTCCTACCGCAGGAAGAATTCGCTGCCACCATGTCCTGGAGTGACGTTATGATGCTTGTATCCCCAATCGTGTGTTCTGTTTATGCTGGATATTATATTCTGTGCCTTCAAGACTGGCTCCGAGAGTGAAGGCAGGGAGAAGAAGAAGCACAGAGTTTTGTTATCAGTCTGCTCTCACTCCTCCACTGTGGTGTCTGGGCATGGATGGGGCAGAACACGGCACTCTGTTGGTGTTTAGTTAGTTTAACTAGCTGAGGCACAGAAGTTCCCTGGACTGTTTTTCTTTCCCTTTTTTTGGAACTGTTCAAACCTGCTCCGGACTGAGACCCAGGGAAACACTGAGAGCTTGCACTTTGTAGCCTACCAGGGCCTACTCTGGTCAGCAGCCTTTCCCAGTGCCGGAGTGACTGATAAGAGAGTGACCACCCACCGGAGAGATTTTCTGAATTTGTCATCTCTTCAGAGCAGCGAATGAGTTTTGTCATCTGCTACTGTTCATTTTGTTGTGCTAGAGAGTGCTTTGCCTGTTAAATAAACAGGTTTTTTTCAACTTCTCTCTGAGGAAATCCTTCCCGAACCAGTTGGGGGGAGGGGTCATGTGGGTTTGCTTTCTTGGGGGGGCCCCTTTTGGAGGTTTCCTCCCACATTTGCCTCAAACTAGGAAAAATTTTTGGCGCCTAACACGTGGCTCAAGAGAGTGGAAAAAAACCTTTTCTAATTGTATTTTGGTTGCAATTACTCTCTGTTGGTATAGAGCAGTTAGTAGCCATGTTGTTTGAATTCATAATGTCTCTTGGGGTGAAGGCTTGCATGTGTTCCTGGTCCCTAGGTTTTTTTGAGTTCTTAATATGTCTATGGTCCCTAGGTTTATTTTCTTATCCAGAAATAGCTCCGGTATTGTCCCCAATACATAGTTTCTGCAGTAGAGGAGCACTGATTTGAATAGTTAATGGGCTGGGCTTGGAGGTAATGACTTGTAGGAAGTTTATAAAGGTGCTAGGGTCTGTTCCAGGTATGAATGGTTCATAGCTATGGTTATGCACCCATTTGGTTAGAGGAGGAGCAGGGGATGAGGCTTTTCAGCCTTTGCTTTCCTTCTTCTCCTCTGAATCTGTTACCTCCCTATTGGAGAATGTTCAGTTTCCCCTAACTGTTAAAGACTCCATCTTTGTGGTATTTAATCTGGTAAGCTTCTTCTATACAGTCTGCAGCTTCTCTAGAATGAGGGCTGAGATTCTAGACAGGCTGATGAAACCCCTGACCCAGGTGTGGAAAATCCTGGGTGGTGTGGGAAATGGGAGGATATGGGCAAAATCCTGAAGGAATTTTCTGACCTTATAGTCTGGGACTTTCCACGTGAACAAATTCAGAACCCAGCTGAGGTGGGGAAATACCTGAAAGAGAAGTGCCATGATGACCCTAAGGAGAAAAAGATCATTGCAATAAGCTGGGCCCTGGCCTATGCTTATTGCACAATTCTAGATACTGTAGGGCAGCAGACAGAGGAAGGGGGGCAGGGAGATAAATCAGCAGCTATCCCAGTCACTCAAGGTGCAGCCAACACCCCAGTTACGAAGTCAGTAGCTAAACCAGACAATAAGCCTAAACCAATGGCTGTTGCTACTAGCACGAGAAGCAGAAAGTGCACAGACAAGACCGATTGACCAGTGGATGATGATGATGATGCAGGAGAAGGATCCTTAACAATCCTGACATAAAATCAGGAGTCAAAGCAACTGGCAAAAGATCAGAAGCTAATACTGATTCCTTTTCCCTGAAGGACCTTCGGGGCCTAAGGAAGGATTACACTCGACGACCTGATGAATACATAATTAGTTGGTTAGTCCGTCTTTGGGATGTTGCAGGCGAGGCTACAATTCTGGATGTCACTGAAGCGAGGCATTTGGGATCCCTGTCCCATGATCCCATCATTGACCAAGGAATGATGAGGAGGGCTAATCCTCACAGCCTCTGGGCACAGGTCTTGGAAAGTGTAACACAAAGATACCTGTGTGCAGACGATCTCTATATGAAGCAAACCCAGTGGAAGACTATTGTATTTGCTGGGATTGCCCCGACGAAGGCAGGAATGATGCATCTGACTCCATGTTCTCAGAAGGCTAATTTATTATTTTACAATACTATGTTATATTAAAGAATACTATACTATACTAAAGAATACAGAAAGGATACTTACTAAATGCTAAAAAGATAATAATGAAAACTCGTTACTCTTTCCAGAGTCTTGACACAGCTTGTCTCCGATTGACCGAAGAGTCAAAACAACTCACACCAGAATCCAATGAAACAATCACCTGTGGGTAAACAAACTGCAAACACATTCCACATGAGCAAAACAGAGGAGAAGCAAATGAGATAGGAATTGTTTTCCTTTTCTCTGAGGCTTCTCAGCTTCCCAGGTGAAAAATCCTGGGCGAAGGAATTTTTTCAGAGAATGTGAATGCCACAGAAGGCTATCGAGCAAGGGATCCAACACCTGGGAGAAATGGAGTGGCAGAGATTATCTTCTCAGGTGACATAACAACTAGGAATCCAGACTTGGTACCACGTACATCTGTGATGTGGCGAAAACTTGTATGACTTGGTCCACATGAATATGCTTCTGCTTTAGAAATAATGAAGCGGCATGACAGGGATGAGACTGTGCTTGATGTGGCGAAGAAGCTCCAAGCATATGCAGATGATGTACATGGCCCAACACATGCCAGAATCGCAGCGGTGGAAATATGTCTGCAGAAATTAGAAGACAGGATAGAGGTGAATCATAAGTAGCTCAGAGATGAGATTAAAGAAGACCTTCTCCAAATCTCAGCAGTACAGATCAGAGGTTCTGGTATGCAATGCAGACGTTTCCCAGATGGAGAGAGAAGGTACACCCCACGAGCTGAGCTGTGGTTCTTCCTGTGTGATTGTGGAGAAAATATGAAGAGATGGGATGGGATGGAAAATCTACTGCTCCTCTGGCCCAACAGGTGCATGAATTGAAGGAAGGCAAAACTCAGAGAGGAAGTTCAGCAAAAGGAAAGCAGCTCCAGTTGCCCATAGCTGAACTGCCAGGTATGATGATGACATGTCCAATCCCCTTGAAGGAGCCTCCAAGACATATGCCCAAGAAAAGAGGGATAACCAGGCTTAGAGGGGCCCTGCCTCTGGCCAGGTAGAGGCTAGGGAAAACCGTGTTTTCTGGACTGTGTGGATTCATTGGTATGGCACATCAGAACCACAAAAATAAAAAGCCTTGGTCAATACTGGTGCGCAATGCACATTAATCCCATCAAGACGTGGGGACAGAATCTGTCTCTATCACTGGCATGATAGGAGGATCACAGGATTTTACTTTGGTGGAAGCTGATGTGAGCCTGACTGGAAATGAGTGGAAGAAACATCCTATTGTGACTGGCCTGTAACAGTCATATTTTCTGAAAAATCCCTTCACCCAGGATTTTTTCCTGGGAAACTGAGAAACCTCCGAGAAAAAGGAAAACAAATTCTTATCTCATTTGCTTCTCCTGTGTTTTGCTCACACGTGGAATGTGTTTGGAGATTGTTTATCGAACAGGTAATTATTTCATTGGTTTCATGTGAATTGTTTTGACTTATTGACCAATCAGGGTCAAGCTGTGTCGAGGCTCTAGAGTCATGAGTTTTCATTATCATCCTTTTAGCCTTCTGTAAGTATCCTTTCTGTATTGTTTAGTACAGTTTGGTTAAGTAATTTTTAAAATAATATAGTATCATAAAACAATAAATTAGCCTTCTAAGAACATGGAGTCAGATTTATCATTCCCTCCTTCATCTGGGCACCCCGCAAATGGTGACCCCAGACGTTGGCTGTAGCCTGGAGCTGAAGAACCAAGACCCTGATATCAGGCAGAGTTCACAGCCGAGGCTAAACACGCAGAAGATCTGCTGAATTTTCCCATATAGCATGTCAGGAGACCTTCACAGAATTCCTATGCTGACCAGCTTGCTGAAACTGGACACTGTCGCAAGGTACTGTTAACTCTTCCCCTCCTGACAATACTGTCCTACACAAAATGTGGGGGCACAGTTGGGAAGAGGTGCCTTCAGAAACAGAAATTCAATTTTCTCAGTCAGAGGAGAACATTATTTGGATGTGGAGATTTTGGGCTTTGCAGGACAGAATTCATATGGTGAAGAGACATATCTATGAGTTTTTCAGATGGGCAAAATTTAATGGGTTTTTCACAGATAGGAGGTCCTCACTGAACCTGAGAGCCTGGCAGACACTGGATCTCTATTTTGGGGGGAAATATGAGCGGAGTGAGGGCATGTGTCGAATTTTTCCAGCGAATGCAGCTCTTTTCTCTGTTCTGAGGAAGAGAACCCCCTTGGGGGGCACCTCGTCTTATGCGGGGAGCTACCAGCCCCCTCGCCAGAGCCAATAGGAGAAGAATCCATCCAAGGACAGGAACTGCTGGTTCCAGCTTCCCCGCACGGTGGGGGGGGTGCCGTTTTGCCGGCGTCTCAGAAGATATTTTCTGCCTCTCTGGAGCATGGGCAAAAGGAGCTGTTTCCCCTCCCTGCTCCCTTCCCCCGTGGGGCGTGTGAGCCATCTTTGCTGGTCTCGCCCCGCCCGCGGAGGGAGGCGGCCGCCGGCCTCCAGCTAGCAGCACCGTCTCTTGCTGTTTCGCCCGGGTTGCCAGGCAACGCAATCGCCATCAGCGGTGAGCAACGGCAGCCTGTCATCAAGATGGGGCGTGCCTCCGTCGCTGTGTGTGGTCCCGAAAACGCTCCGGCAGGTATGAGAGAGCTGCCCGTGGCCCCGCCACCTCCCACGTCGACCCGAGCGCCGCTCCCAACCATCTCTGGAACTGCCCCTCGTGGATTCCAGTGTGTTGCTAAGCAACAGTTCAGCGGCGATGCAGACCGCGCCTGCCCTGCCGCCTCCGCCGCTCCCACTGCATCCGGAAATGCTCCTCGCAAATTCCAGTGTGTTGCTAAGCAATGATTTAGTGGTGCCGCAGAGTGCGCCTGCCCTGTCCCCCTCGCATCCAGGGGAAGCCACGGCAGCTGCTCCGCGATCCGATTTGGTGCCGGCGCCCAGCCTGACAACCCCTCCCGCAGCGATAGAGATCGCGCCAGTGCTGCCCCGCCCGGAACCAAGAGAGAGCGCGGCAGCGCTTCCTCGCGCGCCCCTGCCGCACCCAGCCGCGGTTCCGCCGCCTTCAGGGACTCTGTCCTTCGCATCAGCGTCTGTGTCGGAGCCTGCCACTGGCCTGTCCCTCAGTGGAGGCAGCACAGCTCGACAGCTGTATGCAGGCGCCTCCCAGCTGAACACTTTGAAACTCACTTTTTCTGGGACACAATTTTTTGCAGGCCGATTTTCGTGTGGTTGGGGGCTTCTCATTGGGGCTCGGAACGCCTGATTCCCCCTGCGCGTGTCAGCAGTGTGGGGGAGGTGGCTCCCAGAGGTGCTGCCTCTGGCCTCAAACCTGGAGGGGGTGGAGATGGTTCCGGGAAGCAGAAAGCGGGAACACTGTTGTTTGTACCGCGAAGGCGAGAGGCGCAGTAGACAACAGGCGTTGCTCGCTTGTTCTGGGGAAAGAAGACCCCCAGATCTGGGATGGAGATCCCCGGGAAAGCTTCTCCTTCCCAGCTGCCAGCATGCGCCAGTGGTTCTAGGGGGAGAGGGAGGAGGCGTTCAGTCACTCCTGTTGCCAAGGCACTGTCAGCGTGGTGGGGGCAGGCTGTGAGAACAAAAACCCTGCCCTGCGGGCCGGGTCTGGGCCATTTGGCCCACTCACTGCCAGGTTTGGGGACTTTGATCCCCAGGCCCAGGCCACCGTTCTGTGAGCCAGGTCTGGGGTCCTTGGTCCACCCACCCGGACCAGGGCCAGGGACGCCATCCTGCCCAGTGGCGCAGGGTCCAAAACACCCTCTGCTGCTGCTGTTCTTTCTGAAAAAAAAAAAAAAAAGGGAAAAAAGAAAAAAAAAAAAAAGGTGGAAAGAGCTACAAGATCAAAGTGCTGGAAAGCCACGAGTCAGCCTCAGCCCAGGTGGTTCAATTAAAGGTTTCAATATTGTTTGATAAATATCAATGGATTTTTGATAATTGCTGGTGACATTCCTTGGCAGTTCTTTGTTTCAGGATTCTGCAAAGCTGTTTCAGGACCAAGAAGGACCTTCAGAGATGTCAAAGATCAACATCTCCAGTCAATGGACCTTTTCCTGAAACTCAGCTGTTTGGACTTGAAACAATGAAGATTTTTTGCATTTTTTTTTGCATTTTCTTATATTGTAACCCTTGTTTTAGTGTTATGATAGAAGTAGATGTTCTACAGGAAAAGAATCTGCTTGATCATTATATGGAAGCACTTGACTGACGTTTTGATTGGCAAGATAAACCTCTCGACATGTGTCTGTTCTCTGTTCTGCATGGGCCCAGCAGAAGAATTACAAATGCAGTCTCTTTTTATTTTCTTTATACTAAAAAGGGTGACATGTCACAGTCATATTTTCTGAAAAATCCCTTCACGCAGGATTTTCTCCTGGGAAGCTGAGAAGCCTCAGAGAAAAAGGAAAACAATTTCTTATCTCATTTGCTTCTCCTGTGTTGTGCTCACATGTGGAATGTGTTTGGAGATTGTTTATCGAACAGGTGATTATTTCACTGGTTTCATGTGAATTGTTTTGACTTACTGACCAATCAGGGTCAAGCTGTGTCAAGGCTCTAGAAAGAGTCACAAGTTTTCATTATCATCTTTTTAGCCTTCTGTAAGTATCCTTTCTGTATTCTTTAGTATAGTTTTCTTTAAAATAATACAGTATCATAAAAAATTAAATTAGCCTTTGTGACGGTGTTCACAGGGGTTTTCAGGTGAGGGACGAGACGAGAATGTTGACTCCATGTTCAGAAGGCTTGATTTATTATTTTATGATATACATTACATTAAAACTATACTAAAAAGAATAGAAGGAAAAGTTTCTTCTCAGAAGGCTAGCCAAGCTAAGAATAGAATAGAAAGAATGATAACAAAGGCAGCTGCCTCAGACTCTCTGTCCAAGCCAGCTCTGCTGTGATTGGCCATTAATTACAAACAAGCACAGGAGACCAATCACAGATGCACCTGTTGCATTTCACAGCAGCAGATAACCATTGTTTACATTTTGTTCCTGAAGCCTCTCAGCTTCTCAGGAAGAAAAAATCTTAAGGAAAGATTTTTAATGAAAAGGTGTCTGCTGTTGTGTTGTGCTGTAATGTCCCATTTTAGACTTCCAGGTCACTTCCCCAGGTGTGCCTATACCTCTCTCCCTTCCCCCTTGCCCCCATGCTGAGTGAGTCCTGTCAATCAGGCTTAACATTCCAGCAAGGCGTCGTGTGGTTGGTCAAGTTCAAAGGATGCCCCTATGCCCAGAGGTCATTGGCCTATCTGGGTGTCATCTTCCCCTGAGACCCTGCCCCTCTCACCTGGTTGGTGGCTCACCTGTACCTCCCCTCCCCCTGTCCCTGAGCTTAAAAGGTGAATGAGACCATGCGGTCGAGTTTCTGTTGGAGCAGTTGCTCACGTTCAGACCTCTGTAACCATGGAATAAACCTCTGGACATTAAACCCTCCAGCAGAATCATCTCCTTTTTCTCTTCACCATCGCCTGAAGCCATTCCTCCTGAGGTAAACGGGGTTCCTAACAAGCCTGGACTTGTTCAGTGCCCAGCTGCAATCTCCAGCAAGCCAAGGTATCTCTGGGGTGATACACCGCAGTCGCTGCCTTTGGCCCAGCACCAAGGGTCAGACTGGCCCAGGCACAATCTAACTGGTAATATTGGGAGCCGTATTCCAATAGTCTGCGACAAGCCTTCCAATAACATGGAGTCAGATCCATCATTCCTTCCTGACACGAGGGACCCCGCAAAAACAATACTAGCCCAGAGACCCCATGCATTTTGGGCACAGATTACCTCCGAAGTGGGTATTTCAAAGACCCAAAAGGACTCAGGTGGGCATTTGGGATAGCAGCTGTAGTGACAGAGGGCATCCAGCAATTGAACACCTTGCCTGGACTGTCCGAGAATCCATTTACAGTAGGACTTCTGAAGAGGGAAGAGCAACAGGTACCAATTGCCACTTCCACAGTGCATCACTGACAGTATAGAACTCGAGATGCTGTGATTCCCATCCATAAGATGATCCAAGAGGTGGAGAACCAAGGGGTGGTCAGCAAAATCCATTCACCCTTCAACAGCCCCATTTGGCCTGTGCGTAAATCTGAAGGAGAATGGAGATTGACTGTGGACTACCGTGCATTGAATGAAGTGACTCCACCATTGAGCGCTGCTGTGCCAGACATATTAGAGCTCCAGTATGAGCTTGAGTCCAAGGCAGCAAAGTGGTATGCCACTATAGACATTGCCAATGCATTTTTCTCCATTCCTCTGGCAGCAGAATGCAGGCCTCAGTTTCCTTTCATGTGGAGGGGAGTGCAGTATACCTGGAACCAACTGCCCCAGGGGTGGAAGCACAGCCCTACCATCTGCCATGGACCGATCCAGACTGCACTAGAAAAGGGTGAAGCTCTAGAACATCTACAGTATATTGATAACATCATTGTGTGGGGGAACACAGGAGCAGAAGTGTTTAAGAAAGGAGAGAAAATCATCCAAATCCTCCTGAGAGCTGGTTTTGCCATCAAAAAGAGCAAAGTTAAGGGACCAGCTTGTGAGATCTAGTTCCTGGGAGTAAAGTGGCAAGATGGACAGCGTCAGATTCCTACAGATGTCATCAACAAGATCATAGCAATGTCTCCACCAACCAATAAGAAGAAAACACAAGCTTTCCTAGGCGCCATAGGTTTTTGGAGAATGCATATTCCTGAGTACAGTCAGATCGTGAGCCCTCTTTACCTGGTCACCCTTAAGAAGAATAATTTCCATTGGGGCTCTGAGCAGCAAAAAGCTTTTGCCCAGATCAAGCAGGAGATTGCTCATGCAGTAGCCCTTGGCCCAGTCAGGACAGGACCAGAGGTGAAGAGCATGCTCTGCTCTGCAGCCAGGAACCATGGTTTGTCCTGGAGCCTTTAGCAGAAGGTGCCTGGGGAGACTCGAGGCCGATCACTAGGATTTTGGAGTCAAACCTATAGAGGGTCTGAAGCCAACTACACCCCAACGGAGAAGGAAATCTTGGCTGCCTATGAAGGAGTCAGAGCCACCTGAGAGGTGACTGGTACAGAAGCGCAACTCCTTCTGGCACCCTGACTACTGGTGCTGGGATGGATGTTCAAAGGAAAGGTTCCCTCTACCCACCATGCCACCAGTGCTACATGGAGCAAGTGGATTGATTTTATCACACAGTGCGCCCGTATAGGTAAAGTGAATCACCCTGGGATTTTGGAAGTAATTACAAATTGGCTCAAAGGTGCAAATTTTGGTGTCATGGATGAAGAAAAAGAACAAGTGACATGGGCTGAAGAAGCTCCAGCATACAACCAACTGCCATCAGAGGAAACACGCTATGCTCTTTTCACTTATGGTTCCTCTCGCATATTAGGGATGAATCGGAAGTAGAAAGCAGCTATATGGAGCCCCACACGATAGGTCACAGAGGACACTGAAGGAGTAGGTGGATCAAGCCAACTTGCAGAATTCAAAGCCGTTCAACTGGCCCTGGACATTGCAGAAAGAGAGAAGCGGCCAAAGCTGTACCTCTACACTGATTCATGGATGGTAGCCAACACTCTGTGGGGATGGCTGGAGAGGTGAAAAGAGGCTAATTTGCAGTGTAGAGGAAAACCAATTTGGGCTGCTGAAGAGTGGAAAGACATTGCTACCAGGGTAGGGAGGCTACCTGTGAAAGTCCACCACGTAGATGCCCATGTCCCCAAGAGTAGAGCTAATGAGGAGCACCAAAATAATGAGCAGGTAGACCAGGCTGCAAAGATACAGGTGTCAAAGATAGACTGGTAACACAAGGATGAGTTATTCCTAGCTCGATGGGGCCCATGATGCCTCAGGCCATCATGGTAGGGATGCCACCTATAAGTGGGTATGAGACTGAGGGGTGAATTTAACCATGGACAGTATTTCTCAGGTTATCCATGACTGTGAAATGTGTGCTGCCAGAATTTTCCAGTACACGCTAACCCAGCACCCCATGTCCACCTGACCGCCATGGCTCCTGCTAAGGCTGTGGAGTTTTCTATTATATTTTGTTTGCCACCCTGAGGTGTGCCTTCCTTTGCTGTTCTAGCCGCTGCTCAGAGGTTCCTGCTACAGCTCCTTTCTCTATCTGGAGGGGCACCAGGCCTGTGGTGAGTTTGTAAAGGAAACCCCTTTTCTATCTCTCCCACTTGTGCGTCTGCCATTGCCCACATGGAGAGAGGCAGCTGAGCTCATGCCACAGCGACCCCTGGAGCTGGGGGGAAATCATCGCACCTGTCCTGCCCTGCTCAGCTGGGAGCCACCAGCATCCCTGCTGGCTGTGAGCATAAATGCACTGAAGGGGAAGTGCCTGCAGCCAAGATAAAGCTGTTAGTGGGGTTATGTTTTTGTTTCTTATTGCTGCTGTTGTGGTCGTTTTTTGGTCCTTATTATACAGATATGTATGCAATCCAGGAAGTTTTTAGAGTGTATGGAGGATAACTTATTGTCACAGCTGGTGAGTGAGCCCACCAGGGGAGGGACTATGCTAGACCTGTTGTTTGCAAATAGAGATGGGCTGATGGGAGATATGGTGGTTGGAGGCTGCTTGGGGCACAGTGATCATATAGTTATAGAGTTGTCGATACTTGATGAAATCAGGATGAACGTTAATAAGACTTTTACATTAGAGTTATGGAGGGCAGACTTTGGCCACTTTAGGAGACTTATTCAGAGGGTTCCTTGGGAAGTAATCCTTAAAAACAAAGGAGTCCAGAAAAGGTGGGTGTGCTTCAAAACAGAGATGTTGAGGGCACAGGAACAGACTGTCCCTATGTGCCGAAAGATGAGTCGATGGGGCCAACATCCAGCCTGGATGGGCAAGGAGGTTTCGAAGGAACTTAAGAATAAAAAGTGGATGTATCATCTTTGGAAGGAGGGTCAGGTCTCTCAGGAAGTATTTAAGGGGGCTGTTAGAGCATGTAGAAAAAAATCAGGGAGGCCAAAGCTCAGTTCAAACTTAATTTGGCAAATTGGTAAAGGATAATAAAAAATGTTTTTACAAATATATTAATGGTAAAAAGAAGGGTAAGACCAACCTTTGTTCTCTACTGGATGAGGGAGGGAACTTGGTAACTTCAGATGCGGAGAAGGCAGAAGTGCTTAACGCCTTCTTTGCCTCAGTCTTTAGTGGGAAGACAGCTTGTCCCCAGGACAACTGTCCTCTTGGGTTGGTTGATGGTGCCAGGGAACAGAATGGTTCCCCCATTATCCAGGAGGAGGCAGTTAGAGAACTGCTGAGCTGCTTGGATGTTCATAAATCTATGGGACCAGATGGGATCCATCCCAGGGTGATGAAGGAGTTGGCAGATGAGCTTGCAAAGCTGCTCTCCATCATTTACCAACAGTCCTGGCTCACTGGTGAGGTTCCAGATGACTGGAAGCTGGCCAATGTGACACCCATTCACAAAAAGGGTGGGAAGGAGGATCCTGGTAATTATAGGCCAGTTAGCCTGACCTCAGTACCCAGTAAGGTAATGGAACAGTTTATATTGAGTATCATCATGCAGCACTTACAGGATGGCCAGGGTATCAGACCCGGCCAGCATGGGTTTAGGAGGGGTAGGTCATGTTTGACCAACCTGGTCTCCTTTTATGACCAGGTGACCCACCCGGTGGATGCAGAAAAGGCTGTGGCTGTTATCTGTTTGGACTTCAGCAAGGCCTTTGACATGGTCTCCCACAGCATACTCCTGGAGAAGCTGGCAGCCCGAAGCTTGGACAGGAGCACTGTTTGCTGGGTTAAGAACTGTCTGGATGGCTGGGCCCAGAGAGTGATGGTGAACAGTGCTGCATCCAGCTGGTGGCCAGTCACCAGTGGTGGCCGTCAGGGGTCTGTGCTGGGGCCAGTTCTGTTCAATATTTTTATTGATGACATAGATGAGGGCATTGAGTCTTTCATTAGTAAATTTGCAGACGACACTAAGCTGGGAGCATGTGTCAATCTGTTGGAAGGTAGGAGGGCTCTCCAGAGAGATCTGGAATGGTTGGATGGATGGATGGATGGATGGATGGATGGATGGATGGATGGATGGATGGAATCCAATAAGATGACGTTTAATAAGTCCAAGTGGCGAGTCCTGCATTTTGGCCACAATAACCCCCTGCAGTGTTATAGGCTGGGGACAGTGTGGCTGGACAGTGCCCAGGCAGAAAGGGACCTGGGGGTACTGGTCGACAGCCAACTGAACATGAGCCAGCATTGTGCCCTGGTGGCCTAGAAGGCCAACGGCATCCTGGCCTGTATCAGGAATAGTGTGGCCAGCAGGAGCAGGGAGGTCATCCTTCCCCTGTACTCGGCAGTGGTGAGGCCGCACCTTGAGTACTGTGTCCAGTTCTGGGCCCCTCAGTTTCGGAAGGATTTTGAGAGGCTTGAGCACAACCAGAGGAGGGCTATGAGGTTGGTGAGGGGCTTGGAACAGAAGCCCTATGAGGAACAACTGAGGGAGCTGAGGTTGTTTAGCCTGGAGAAAAGGAGACTCAGAGGCGACCTTATCACTCTCTACAGCTTCCTGAAAGATGGTTGTAGTCAGGTGGGGGTTGGTCTCTTTCTCCAGGCTGCAACTGACAGAATGAGAGGACACAGTCTCAAGCTGCACCAAGGGAAATTTAGGTTGGACATTAGGAATAAGTTTTTTACAGAAAGGATGATAAAGTACTGGAATGGTCTGCCCGGGGAGGTGGTGGAGTCACCATCCCTGGAAGTGTTTAAAAAAAGACTGTTTGTGGCATTTGGTGCCATGGTTTAGTTGCTTTGTCAGGGAATGGGTTCGACTCGATGATCTTGAAGGTCTCTTCCAACCTAGTGATTCTGTGTGTGATTCTGTGTATGATATATTAGTAAAAACTGTATTCTTTTTCCCATATCTTTGTCTGAAACTCCCTTAATTTCAAAGTTATAATAATTTGGAGCAGGGGGGGGAGGTCACTTTTTCCATTCCAAGGGAGGTTCCTGCCTTCCTTGGCAGTCACCTGTCCTTTAAACCAGGACATCATCCCAAGATCAGTTTATCAGTTTCACAGCTCTCCCACCCTCTCCCACCAAGACTACAGATGTAGCAAGCCTACTAGATAGCCATACCCAGATTTAGCATCACTGAACTACCTCCTGTCCACAAGTTCCACAAGTCATTCACGAGTACAGCAGAGTATTTTTTTTTCATCCAAAGACCTATACAGCATTACTCAGTTCTCCCTAATATATTTCTAAGGGACTTCATATTATAGTTTTATACTCACTAGTTTAAGAGGTATTGGTATAAGTTCAGTGCCAGTGGCTCACCAGCAAAGGGCATATACTGGCTACACCGATGATGACAACTAACTGCAGTAGCAAATTTTGATGCAGTTACTGGCATGACAAGATCTCACAAGCTTTTCCCATTTAACATCAGCTCCTTCAGGGCCAAGTTAGCACAGGAAGGCATTTATAAACTATTCACTATCAGTTTACTGGTTATAGTAGTGGCCTGGTTGAAAGGACAACATTCTGAACAGACTAAATTTACTTAAAGCTTTATCATCTTAGTAAGAATGAACAACCTCAAATGCTCTTTAAATAACCAAAAAATGTTCAGAAAACACAGCCTACAAGTTAAGTCCAAGATATAACCCATGACTCACAAGAAGTTATAGGATACCCTTGCCAGGATAATGGCACATAACTGGAGTGCTTTTGCCATGGGACTGCTTGGTCATATAAATTCCTGTCTCTAAAGAGCAACAAACAAGCAAGGCTTGCTAGGCTTCTACTAAGTTTTTCTGGGACTTGCTATGTCTTGCACCACATCTTATCCTATAGCAGGCTCCAGTGAGATCCTGGAGACCTGTTGTCTTCACTGCATAACAGTTTTCCATTTCCTTAGCTCTAAGACTCCAAGAGACGTGATACATAATTTATCAGCAAGGCAACTTTGAAAAACAAATCACTGGCAGAAGTACTGAGGACTACTCATTATACATTCTTTGATATCTGAGCAGAGCTATCAGGGTTTTGTGTGTATGTGTGTGTGTGTGTGTGTATGACTATATACATGGACCAAAACTGACCATTTTTTTAAATATTAAAAACGGGTGTATTTATATAAAAATATATAGTTCTGGGTAATTTTGCTTCCTTGCACTTTTATTTTTTTAACAGCTCTCACTACAGGTGTAAAAAAAGTCAAATTGCACTGCAATATGCGTATTCTACATAGTTGCATCCTATTACGCAGGATACTTCAGTCCAATTGGACATATTATACTTGAGCCTCAGCATGGCAGGAAAATAGAAACATAGCACAATGAAGCCGGCAATATGACACTAGTTGCCTTTGGCTCTTCCACACCACTTTAACTGGGTGGAAATATGTATATTAAGGTAATCAGATACTCATTTAATGGTTATAATGAAAAAGCCATGATGTAGGGTAATTGAGATAGTCTGTTCTTCAGTGGATGAGTTGCAGGGCAGAAAAAAAAAAGTAAAAGAAGAAAAAAAGCAGAACTATCTGTCCAACTGAAATGAAAACAAACATCAGTTTGGACTGCCAAGGAAAATCATGAATCCAAAATGAGAAAATATAGTTCAATTAGACTTCTTGTATCATAACCTGCATTTGGAGATTAGATTTTCAACATTTGCTTTAAAGCCATTGAATTTATGCTACTATGAGTTTATAGTAAGAAAGACCTGCTTCTCAAAGACCTGGAAGCCATCTGTGTACCATGCTGTAACCTGTTTACCCTAAAGCTGGAAAAGAATTCCCACTCAGAACTCCACAAAAAACAAGAACTGAAAATTTATTTCTTCATTCTACAATTGTGAGAACACATAAAATATGGTTATATAAACACTTGATACCCTCAAACAAGATTCTGTAAATATACCATAGCATGGGTGTATCAGTTCTTAGCCTTTGCCTCTTAAAAATGCTATTCAGATTTAGTCAGGGCAACATTTACACCTGTTAGAGGTTAGGCCTTTTTTTTTCCTTTTCTTTCTCTCAGGAAATTTTCTTCCCATTTGTTGCCCCAGAGATGATGAATGAATGGTATTTAAGAGACAAAAGGCCTAGCTGGACATCTTGGAATAACATTGAAATGGTCCTGGGGGAGGAGAGAGGAAGGGGTGCAGTTGTTGCAGTCTCTTAGCTGGGGAGTGACTGCTCTGACTGGGGGGTTTCTGTTGGGAAGATGAAACTTGGCTGGGGGTCAGAGGCTGGGCTCAGCCCCTGCTCTCTTGGCAATCAGAGGGGAGAGCATGTGGTGTGGGGAGTGGGCATCTCTCTTTCCCTAGATGGGGCTGCGTTGTGGTTTGCTGCCGGAGTCTGGGGGGGTTTTTTTGCTGTTTGTAATGGCTGCTGACATTGACTGCTGCCTGATCAGACCTGCCTGCCTCCCGCTGCTCCGGAGTTTTTGCTACACTTGAGCTCGACCTCCCCCCCACAGATCCACCCAGCCCTCACTGTTTCTGCCACCGCGACAGGGTTATTGCTACACTTTGATTTGCTGCCCCAGGTCTGCTTGCCTCTGCTATTCCAGCCCACTGCTCTGAGGCTAGTGCTCCAGTTCAGCTCACCACCCAGAGGGGTACTGAGACTGGCTGCTCCTTGTGAGTTTTGCAATGGGAGTCATCTCCCGTCTACCCCCTTGCCCAAGCTGCCATTGCCATGAGGATGCTGTGCTCGCGCCACAGCACCCCCTGCAGCCGCGGAGGGAATCATTGCACCTGTTCTGCCTCACCAGGACCCGGTAGTGTTCTCTGCTGGCTGCAAGAAAGTCACTGAAACCGTCACCTCGCCAGGGCCCATCAGCACTCCTGCTGGTTGTGGTCGTAACGACACAAAAGAGGAAATTGTTTGATGGATGAGGGAAGGCTGTTATTTGGTTTCTGTTTTTGTTTGTTGTTGCTGCTGTTGTTTGTTTATCTTGTTAAATATATTCTAGTAAAGAAATGTTATTCCTTTTTGCATATCCTTGCCTGAAAGTGACATAATTTCAAAGTTATAATAATTTGGAGGGAAGGGAGTCATATTTTCCATTCCGGGAAGGTTCCCACCTTCCTTGGCAAACACCTGTCTTTTAAACAAGGACTCCACAACAAAAATGCTGTACTTTTTTGAAGTAGATATGCTAAAATAAATGTTATTAGGTTCTTTTAAAAGTAGAAGCTTTTTGCACAACCTATCATATTTTAATTTTTCTATACATTCTAACAGATCTTCTGCAACTACTGCCTGGCATACAAAATGACACTACAGGACCGTCAAGACTAGCATTTGAACATGTCTAAACTGTGACTACTTTCAGTTTACAGCACCAGGGGGAAGAGAGCAGAAAGGCAGAACACATCACTTACCTGGGCTTCTCTGACAAGCTGAGAAGAATCAGGCAGGCTGAAACCAATGGGTAATCCAACCTTTGCTGGGGTTTTGAATTTGTTTCCTATCTTAAATGGGACATCATCAAGATAACTGAAAGGACCTAAGATCAAAAGTAGAAATTGTATAAAAAAACCTTACAAGCTTAATGCATTCAATTAAGACTCACATTTCTGTATTTGGGAGCTATTTATCTCTGATGCCCAAACTATACCAGGTGACTCAATAAAAAGGAAGTTGCTTGATCACACATTGAATCTGTTTGGACTTCGGTGCTTCACTTTTGGTTTTTTGGTGGTGTTTTGTTTTGTTTTTTTTTTAATGTTTTAGCTCATAACTACTAAAGAAAACCCCAAACACACAACAATCCAACAACTGAATAGATTTTGAAGTCAATACACCCAATGTTTTAGCTCTCCATGTGATAAGACTATCGCTACACAATTGGAAGTTGAAGCTCTCTCCTGAACATTGTATTCTGTTATTTCTCTAAAAAGATCCATCTTTTTTATCATATTCAAAACAGCTTTTAAAATAGCCCAGCTTTAGAGCAGCTAAGCTGAAGTTAAATCCAAATATTGGCATACAAGTGGGAAGCCACAATTATACACTAGTGGTCACAAGGGCAAAGTGGCCTAAAGTCTAGACACTCCACTTGAACCAAAACAGTGAAATAGCCCAAGATTATTTAGCATAGCAAGTTTGACTTCTGAAACAAGGCACTATAACTTAATTAGCTGTCTGATTTGTGATCACTCCAATGAGAAGCCTCAGACTTATTTCGTGGTCCTCCATCTGTTCTTTATATTTGTCACTCAGGTGGTATTTAAAAAGTATTTTAGGATTAAACTCTTTCTTCAGGCATCCTGCAAACTCATAAGGCAGAATTACTTAAAGCTCAACCATCTCCAAGCAGCCAGACTACAGGTTTGCTTTCCTTGAGCTGCCGTGAAGAAGTATTAGAAAACACACAAAATAAATTGCACTCACTTTCTTGGATCTCCAGTCTAAGTTTTTGGAATTACAAGTAAGGTTTCCAGTTGTGTATAACAATCTGAAGCATTCCTCTAACACTCATTTGTAACTTTGCTTTGAGTGATGCAGATCCAAAGAGACATGAGTGGCATCACTATGATGGTGTTCAGTGACTAACCTCTTGTTCAGTGAGCTGTGACTCACCATTTTTATCTGACTGTAGCAAGGCATCTCACTACCCACATGAGCTTATCTATTGTTTGTTAACCAGGCAGATAACTTGAACAGGACAAGCTGTCTTGTAGTGAGTTATTTTGGCACCATGGGGTTAACACTGGTCTGGCCTCTCCCAACTGCCGATAAGCATCTTACTTTTGAAGTGAGATTTGACAAGATAAGTTGAATTTCTGGCTGACAGACACTCACTTTACAACTGTAAAAGCCACACCAAACTTCAACAAAGCAGAAATGTTCTATACATTTTCCTGGAAATGGATGGAGTTTCTCCCATGAGTGGGGACACCTATTTCATGGTAACTTTCCAAGAGATCAAGTGAAGGAATCTGTTTACATTATTGTCATTTCAGTGGTAAGTTATGTTCAGCTCCTAATCAATACTATTTATTTTGCTAGCTTTAATATAGGTACTTTGATATAGTGCACTCTTTTATGTTATACTATAATCTACTAGTAGTTCTTTTAGTTTTATACTGTGCAGTAATTCTGATTAGGATCTTTCATCGGTTATCTTTTGTCTGTTCATTTGTCTTAATAAATAATTAATTTTTATACAAATATATCTGATTTGCCATCATTAGAACTAGCAGGAAAAAGTTGCAAAACCCAAACTGTTGACAGTCTGAGGCTAAGATGCCATGCTCAGGCTCCTCTGTCTGAGGAGTTTTGAAAGCAAAGGGGGGTCTTCTTGGCACGTTGTGACTCAGTGGCAGGGCTTCTTTAATAAACTTTGTCTGAAGCTTCCACTCCACTCATGACACTGACCCATTTTCATACTCAGATGGCAGTTAAGGTACTGTTTGTGTTCCTTCACAATTGACAAGGCAATCAAAGGCTCCAAAAGGATAAGAAGCTGTTAAAATGAGAAACATCTCATTAATTTGGAATTCATAGGATCATAGAATAATTCTCTGAGTTGGAAGGAACCCACAAGGATCATCGAAGTCCAACTTCTGGTTTGGCACAGGACAGCCTCAAGAATCCCACCATGTGCCTGAGAGTATTGTCCAAACGCTTCTTGAAGTCTGTCAGGACTGGTGCTGTGACCACTTCCCTAGGGACCCTGTTCCAATGCCCAACCACCATGTGAGGGAAGAACCTTTTTCTAATATCCAACCTAAACCTTCCCTGACACAACTTCAGGCCACTCCCTCAGGTCTTGTCACTGGGCACCAGAGAGAAGAGATCAGTGTCTGCCCTTCTTCTTCCCCTCACAAGGAAGTTGTAGACTGCAATGAGGTCTCCCCTCAGTCTCCTCCAGGCTGAACAGACCAAGTGACCTTGGCCACTCCTCAGTTTCCCCTCAAGGCCCTTCACCATCTTCACAGCTCTCCTCTGGATGCTCTCTGTAGAAGGACTTGCGGTCTGCCACAGAAGAGTTTATCTGTTCTGTCTATCTGCTGGTGCATAACTCAGGGCATTTTCCCCCTCACATGAATTGGTGAGATAACCTAGGCCAGACATCTGTCTGGTAGCCAGTTATCTCTGGAGTTATCCAGAGAGGTGAGATCCTGACCTAACAATAAACATCTCACCTTGAGAGCAAGATTGTCTTAGGTTACAATGTAAGATGTAATCAAAAGTATGTATTCTATCACATCTTCATAAGCTGTTAAAAACAGGTGGGGCAGTGTTCTTTATTTCTTCCATGACTTATCCCTGATAACATCCTCCAGGGTATTAGGGCATAAGATGGACTGTATGCCTTATAAGAGGAGGAAGGGGTTGGCTACAGAGCCTAGTCTCAGATATGAATGCAAACAGGTAGCTATTGCTCAATAGCTGGGTGCTAACAATTAAGACTCGAACACAGAGTCTTTTGGATAGCCTATAAAAAGGGCTATGTACACCAATAAAGTCTCTCTGCTGCATGAAAACCCCGATGTTTGTCATCTCTCCGTCCCCAAACACTGCGACAATTGGTGACCCCATGTGAGGAAAGGAACTAAGCCATGAGAAAAGGAACGAGACAAAACAGCAGAGAGCCACAGCAGAGAGCTGTGAGAAAATGCAACCAGAGCTAGCAACAGCCAGAACTGTGAGAACAGGACAGCTAAAGAGCTGTGTGAAACAAAAGACAGAAAAGCTGGTAAAGCTAGAAATCCAGATGGTGTAAGAGCCAAAGAAACAAAAAAGCTGAAAAATAGAAGGAAAATCCCACCAAAGAAACAGGAAGATTTATCTCTATAAAAGAACAAGAAGTCATTAAGATATGACCTTTTCCCTTACTTCAATGAGGAGTAAAATATGAACAATAAGCTCTGAAAGCCACTATGGACATTTTAAAACTCCTGATGTTTATCTCAAACTGGCTGGGGCACTTAGATGCCGAACGGGATGCAGAAACAGCAGGAGAGATGCTGCCCATACCACAGCTGAAAAAGCCATCTTTAGGCTCCACGCCCCTTACCACCAGTAATGCACTGTGGATACAGCCTGCAGAAAAACCTCAACATGGCAGACACCATGCGCTTTGAACGCAGATCACCCAAGATGGCGGTCAGCACATGGCGCGTGAGTCACTCACCCAAGATGGCCGTCGCCATGTGCCGCAGGACCTGACAGCCAAATCATCTCAAAATAGCAGAGCACAGACAGCATCCCATGGGAAAAGAGATAGCACGCTGAACACATGGAGGCAGCAGCCAGAATCGCCTCTGTCATGGCATCCAGGAATCCACCCCATGCACTCACCAGACCCCAGAAGCATCATCACAGCACCAGAAACCAGAAGAGAAGCCGGCAGCCCCACCACCGGAAAACCCTGTCTCCTGGCAACCATAGCACTGGCCGTGTGGATGCCTTCTGCACCATCAGTGGACAACCGTGAGTTTGCCGGGACTAGGGGAGGAGGGCCAGAGGGTGGCCCCTGGTCCCCCAATTCAGGAGGGCCCCTCCTAACACTGTTTTTCCCCCTTTGCCTGTCCTCTGTGAAAGCGGAGCAGCAGCGACAGAGGCGATGGGAAACTGCAAAGATGAGTGAGATGGCAGCAAAAGCGGCAAGAGACGGAACCTGCATAATCGCTGCGGCAAGAGCCCAGTACCAAGTGCATGGCTGCGACCACGTGGCGACGCTGCAGGACAATGGTGAGCGGTGAGCCACTTTCTCAGCAGGTCCAGAGGCACCAGCAGCCCCAGCACCAGCACTCACTCCCAGCAGTGACCCAAAAACCCCAGAGCCTAACACAACGCCCTGAACCAACCCTGACTGCACCGAAAGTCACCATCCACCCTGGGGGGAGGAGGGGTCTACCAAGTGCCCTTCTCCTACCCTGGGGACAGGGATCAGGGCATGGGAAAAGCCCATATGGGCTGAAAGCAGTGGTGAGAGCAGGGGGAGGGGACATGTGGGGGCACGGTGCTGCTAGGGTGGCCCGGATGCGTGCCGCTCCCACCACTCCTGCAACAGCCCAAGCTCCATCTCCTGCAGACTGTTATAGATACATATTATAATATTGGCTTTTCACAGATATTAAAATGGATTTTATATGTGTGGTGTTAAGTAACTTAGTTATAAAGATATAGTTTGTGTTTCTGCTGTTACTTAAGCTTAGACATGGTAGTGAAATAGCTATGCTTGTGTTAAAATGCCTGCTTGGATGGGATAAGATTCAATGAACACAGGATGAGGACACCTGCTACAGATATGCCAACTATCAGCACTCACCGTCTGAAGACAGTGTGGACCAAGGCCCAAACTGGAAGTGATAAGGAAGAACCAAAACCACAGCCAAGAAACACGCATGCTCTAAAAAGACAGACCCAAGGATGGGCCATGTAAAATAGTTCATGGAAAATGTAAATTAGTTTTTGCATATGCATAAGGGTCTATGAATATGCAACAGGATTATGTAATGGAAAAGGTATTTAAGGGGTATCCCCTAAGGTGACAACATGGTCTTGACTCAGTGCCAAGATGCACCCAGCCGTAATAACCTTTGCTCTATGGTCCTTGTCTCCTATTGTCCTTTATTAAACTTTTTAAATTTTCACAGGAGAGTGAACGTGTTTTTCATAGGACCCTCGTAAACTAACACTAAAACCTAGCTGGACAGGTAACTTGCTTGGATTTGCTTGCATTGAGAGCCATTCAGGAATGGGAGGAGGAGCTTCTTTTGTTCCTGAGTGACTGATTATAAGAGGCCTCTGGGGAGCACAGCAAACAGGAGTGGGCAAACAGGGGCGTGGCATGGCTCTGGGGTGTGGTCACAGCAGTTTGCACAGCAGTTTGTGCAGGTAGGGCAAGCAGGCAGGGTTGCAGGTTTTCTTGCTAATAAGGTGTGCTGTGTGTTGTTTGAGGTGTTTCTGTTGGCTGCTTAATTTTGGGCTTTCTGCTAGTAATGGTTTTAACACGGTCAAAAACTGTGGCTGGTACAAGTGTATGTGACCAAGTGGAGCCCTCCAAAACAGATCTGTCTGTACAGACCTATTCCTGCCTGGAGTGTTTGAGCTTATCGGTGGTTTCGGGGGGTGTTGTGGAGGAGGCCTGCCTATGGTGTGAACAGGTGAACGACCTCCTTTCGCTGGTAACCGAGCTTAGGGAGGAAGCTGAAAGATTAAGGAGTATCAGGGAAAGTGAAAGGGAAATAGACTGGTGGAGTTCAGCCCTTACATCTTTAAGGGAGGCCCACCAAGAGTAAGAGGACTCATATGCCTCTCACTCTCAGGAAATAGAAGGGCACCTGGTGGATGAAGGGGAGTGGAAATGGGTCCCTGCTCAGGGAGGTAATAATAAAAAAATTCCTCCTGACCCCCATCCCCATGCCAGGTGCCACTTCAGAAGAGGTATGAGGCCCTGGATCTAGAGAGCCAGTCAGATGATTTAGAAGAAAATTATCTGCCCAATGAGTCTCCCAATTATGACTCATATGTAAGATGGATCACTACCTCTAACATCAAGAAGATAAGAAGGGTAATCATAGTGGGTGATTCCCTTCTGAGGGGAACAGAGGGCCCCATATGTCGACCGGACCCATCCCACAGGGAGGCCTGCTGCCTCCCTGGGGCCCGGGTATGAAATATCACTCAGAGACTTCCTGGCCTGATTCAGCCCTCTGATTATTACCCACTGCTGATACTCCAGGCTGGCAGTGATGAGATTGCAAAGAGGAGTGCCAAGGCGATTAAAAGGGACTTTAGGGCACTGGGTCAAGTGGTCAATAGGACAAGGGCACAGGTAGTGTTCTGGTCAGTCCCTTTGATGGCAGAGAAAAATGATGAAAGAAATAGGAGAATTCACATCATTAACAAGTGGCTCGAGGCTTGGTGTCATCAGCAAAATTTCGGATTCTTTGATCATGGGGCAACTTTTACGGCACCTGCTCTACTGGAACCAGATGGGATACATCTCTCTGTTAAGGGAAGAAGATTTTTAGCTCATGAACTGGCAGACCTTGTTGAGAGGGCTTTTAACTAGGTCTGAAGGGGGAAGGGGATGCATCTGGGCTGTCTGGAAGCAGGCCCAAGGGTGGTAAGCCTGAGTTAGGAGAGAAATCAGTAGCCCAGCTGAGGTGCATGTATACCAATGCATGCAGCATGGGTAAGAAACAAGAAGCGCTGGAAGCCATGATGCAACAGCAGAACTATGATGTAGTCACCATCACAGAAACATGGTGGAATGACTCACATAGTTGGAGCACCACACTGGAGGGCTACAAGCTCTTCAGAAGAGACGGGAAAGGGAGAAGAGGTGGAGGGGTGGCCCTTTATACTAAGGAGGCTTTTGATGCCATAGGTATTGAAACTTACAAATATGGAGTTGAATGCCTATGGGTAAGAATTAAGGGGAAGACCAAGAAGGCTGATATCCTACTGGGAGTCTGTTATCATCCACCCAACCAGGAAGAAGAGGTGGACAACTTACTCTATAAGCAGCTGGAGAATGTTTCAGGATCACCAGCCCTTGTTCTTGTAGGTGACGTCAACCTACCAGACATCTGCTGGGAACTTAATACAGCAGAAAAGGGGCAGTCCAGTAAATTTTTAGAGTGCATGGAGGACAACTTTTTATTGTAGCTAGTGAGTGAGCCCACCAGGGGAGGGACTATGCTAGACCTGTTGTTTGCAAATAGAGATGGGCTGATGGGAGATATGGTGGTTGGAGGCTGCTTGGGGCACAGTGATCATATAGTTATAGAGTTGTCGATACTTGATGAAATCAGGATGAACGTTAATAAGACTTTTACATTAGAGTTATGGAGGGCAGACTTTGGCCACTTTAGGAGACTTATTCAGAGGGTTCCTTGGGAAGTAATCCTTAAAAACAAAGGAGTCCAGAAAAGGTGGGTGTGCTTCAAAACAGAGATGTTGAGGGCACAGGAACAGACTGTCCCTATGTGCCGAAAGATGAGTCGATGGGGCCAACATCCAGCCTGGATGGGCAAGGAGGTTTCGAAGGAACTTAAGAATAAAAAGTGGATGTATCATCTTTGGAAGGAGGGTCAGGTCTCTCAGGAAGTATTTAAGGGGGCTGTTAGAGCATGTAGAAAAAAATCAGGGAGGCCAAAGCTCAGTTCAAACTTAATTTGGCAAATTGGTAAAGGATAATAAAAAATGTTTTTACAAATATATTAATGGTAAAAAGAAGGGTAAGACCAACCTTTGTTCTCTACTGGATGAGGGAGGGAACTTGGTAACTTCAGATGCGGAGAAGGCAGAAGTGCTTAACGCCTTCTTTGCCTCAGTCTTTAGTGGGAAGACAGCTTGTCCCCAGGACAACTGTCCTCTTGGGTTGGTTGATGGTGCCAGGGAACAGAATGGTTCCCCCATTATCCAGGAGGAGGCAGTTAGAGAACTGCTGAGCTGCTTGGATGTTCATAAATCTATGGGACCAGATGGGATCCATCCCAGGGTGATGAAGGAGTTGGCAGATGAGCTTGCAAAGCTGCTCTCCATCATTTACCAACAGTCCTGGCTCACTGGTGAGGTTCCAGATGACTGGAAGCTGGCCAATGTGACACCCATTCACAAAAAGGGTGGGAAGGAGGATCCTGGTAATTATAGGCCAGTTAGCCTGACCTCAGTACCCAGTAAGGTAATGGAACAGTTTATATTGAGTATCATCATGCAGCACTTACAGGATGGCCAGGGTATCAGACCCGGCCAGCATGGGTTTAGGAGGGGTAGGTCATGTTTGACCAACCTGGTCTCCTTTTATGACCAGGTGACCCACCCGGTGGATGCAGAAAAGGCTGTGGCTGTTATCTGTTTGGACTTCAGCAAGGCCTTTGACATGGTCTCCCACAGCATACTCCTGGAGAAGCTGGCAGCCCGAAGCTTGGACAGGAGCACTGTTTGCTGGGTTAAGAACTGTCTGGATGGCTGGGCCCAGAGAGTGATGGTGAACAGTGCTGCATCCAGCTGGTGGCCAGTCACCAGTGGTGGCCGTCAGGGGTCTGTGCTGGGGCCAGTTCTGTTCAATATTTTTATTGATGACATAGATGAGGGCATTGAGTCTTTCATTAGTAAATTTGCAGACGACACTAAGCTGGGAGCATGTGTCAATCTGTTGGAAGGTAGGAGGGCTCTCCAGAGAGATCTGGAATGGTTGGATGGATGGATGGATGGATGGATGGATGGATGGATGGATGGATGGATGGAATCCAATAAGATGACGTTTAATAAGTCCAAGTGGCGAGTCCTGCATTTTGGCCACAATAACCCCCTGCAGTGTTATAGGCTGGGGACAGTGTGGCTGGACAGTGCCCAGGCAGAAAGGGACCTGGGGGTACTGGTCGACAGCCAACTGAACATGAGCCAGCATTGTGCCCTGGTGGCCTAGAAGGCCAACGGCATCCTGGCCTGTATCAGGAATAGTGTGGCCAGCAGGAGCAGGGAGGTCATCCTTCCCCTGTACTCGGCAGTGGTGAGGCCGCACCTTGAGTACTGTGTCCAGTTCTGGGCCCCTCAGTTTCGGAAGGATTTTGAGAGGCTTGAGCACAACCAGAGGAGGGCTATGAGGTTGGTGAGGGGCTTGGAACAGAAGCCCTATGAGGAACAACTGAGGGAGCTGAGGTTGTTTAGCCTGGAGAAAAGGAGACTCAGAGGCGACCTTATCACTCTCTACAGCTTCCTGAAAGATGGTTGTAGTCAGGTGGGGGTTGGTCTCTTTCTCCAGGCTGCAACTGACAGAATGAGAGGACACAGTCTCAAGCTGCACCAAGGGAAATTTAGGTTGGACATTAGGAATAAGTTTTTTACAGAAAGGATGATAAAGTACTGGAATGGTCTGCCCGGGGAGGTGGTGGAGTCACCATCCCTGGAAGTGTTTAAAAAAAGACTGTTTGTGGCATTTGGTGCCATGGTTTAGTTGCTTTGTCAGGGAATGGGTTCGACTCGATGATCTTGAAGGTCTCTTCCAACCTAGTGATTCTGTGATTCTGTAACCACTTCCTTTATATAGAAAAGGTTACCACTGACATAAAAACCCTAACCCTCTCTCATCTTAAAGCAAAACACTAAAAATGCCTAAATTCTTCTGTTAAACATGCTATCCTTAAAATATAATAACCTAAAAGTCTCCATACACTCCACAGCTTTAAATTAACAAGTTTCAGTTGCAGAGTTTTCTAAGTACTTGACTCTTGTCACTTCTGTTTACAATGTCCATAAAATAATTTTCAAACCAAACAACACTAACTACTACTTTTCATATTTTTGCATAGCTAAATCGTTCATACCAACTCCTGTTGAAATTAATAGCAAGTTTCTAAATATTCCAAGTCTGTCCCTGCTATCACCAACTCACCATAACCAGATGTACTAACACAGGTAAAGTGTGCCTTTGACAAACAGAGAGGGGGAGATGCATATATTTCCACAAATGCCAGTATTCAATGGGTAACAACACTCTGTACCGGCTAGAAACCTTAGGAATAACAGCTCACCTGTGATTTCACCTAGACCTCAAAAATCAGACACTTAACAAACATTAAATACTACCCTTAGCAGTTTTTAATGTTTGTTGTAGTGTGTTGTTAAGTTTTTTATATTGCTCCCCCGTTTTATGTATTGTTTCCCCCCTTTCCAATGTAAAATGGTTCTGCCCTCCCCAGTTTTCCCGCCATAGCCCTCCTGACAGTTTTGTTGCTATGGTTACCCCTGCCCCTGGTTTTGTCAGTCAGCTAAGTTATGTGATTTCTCCTCCCTCATTTCTCCTTATAAGTGAACTTTTTCTCCTCCCTGGGCCCAGTCAATCACCCCCCACTCCTCCTAACTTTACAGAATCTTCTCCTCTCTGGGGGTTGTGGTTGGCTGTGGTCCCGGGGCCCCTCCTTTACTTTGTGTGTATTGGTTTCCCCTTTATGTCAATTATGTTAAGTTCATCCCTCCACCCTTCATGATTGGTTTAATGTAAATCCCTCCTTTGCACACCCACCCCCTTTATAACCTTGTGTCATTCCCATTTCTTGGTCTCTCCCTGGGGTTCTTCCTTCGGATCCTTCCCTGTGGTTACTTCTTGGATGTCATCTTGGCTCTTTCATTAAACCAGATTTAACCCCACCGAGAGTCCAGCTCCTTCTTTCGCAGTTGCCTAGGCGGTGAGACCAGTCCGTAGTGTGAGCACAGCCCGAGGCCCTCAGATGCCTAGGGGTGCTCGCACTGAATTGCAGCAGGGTGTCGGCCTGCCCACTGCTAGCCGGACACTGACCATCCCAGGTCAGATACACCCTCGCCGCAAATGTTACCTCTGATAGTTTTAAAGTTTTGTTTGCAATGCTCTAGTTATAAGTTTCAAGTAATTAACCTGCAGCGTGCCCCCTAGTAACATTGTACTTTAATAGCTCCTAGACATGATAGTAAAAAACTTATGGAACACACCAATAGCTAGAAAGATTGAGTGTAGCAAAAAGTTTTATATTTTAAAACAGAAAAGGCAAAATTATCACGACATAAGATGGACTGTATGCCTTATAAGAGGAAGAGAGGATTGGCTACAGAGAGCCAGTCCCAGATATGAATGCAAGCAGGTAGCTATTGGTCAATAGCTGTGTGGTAACCAATGAGTCAAACTCAGATTCTTTTGAATAGCCTATAAAAAGGGCTGTGTACACCAATAAAGTCTCTCTGCTTCATGAAAACCCCGATATGTGTCATTTCTCTGTCCCTATGCACCACGACACCAGGGGATATCTTCTGCTAATGGACCATCAAGTCTCACTGCATGACTGATAAAATTACATCACCCCATTGTGAGATGTTCCACCCAGGGGGAGGAACCAAGCATTCCTACCTGGATATAATTTGATATTTGGAACACCATGAGCAGCCTTATCCACAGGATTCCCAGAGGAGAAGAGCTCCATAATCACCACTGGACCTTCAAAGGAAGAGCAGCCCCTTCTACAGTATCACCGCTTCAACAGAACCACATCTATCCCTTCAACAGGACTGCTACCACCACCCTGACCAACAGGGTGTCAGGTTGTATCCTGACTGTCAGTTTAAGCCAGTGTTCTTTGCCTTTATTTTAATTTTCCTATTAAATTGCAGTTCTGACTTGGAATCCTCTGCTGGTTTGTTTTCAAAGTAGTACAAAGATGTAGGAAGATAAGCTGATGGAATTTCTGACTGACAGACATATAATTTTACAAACTATAAAAGCTACACAAAACTTTCACAAAGCAGAAGTTTTCTGCACAGTAATATGTAGGGCTGCTTCCCAAAGTTTGGATGCAAACTCCATGGTTACTTTTCCAGAAATTGAGTGAAAGGACTTTATGCGTACTCCATCATCAATTTGGTGGTAAGTTACATTAACTCCTAATCTATACTAATTCTTTGCTAGCTGTAATATAGGTACGTTTTATAATGCACTGTTATTTGTATCTGCTAGAAGTTCTTTGTTTTATTCTGTGTAGTAAGTCTGTTTAAAGTCTTCTGTCTGCTAATCTTGTGTCTATTCAATAAATAATTCATTTTACAATAGCGTTAATTGGCCATTCTTAAGAACTTGTGAGTGAGATCAATTTGAGGAGCAGGCCGCCTCAGAGCCACTGCCAGAAATCTAAGCCTAAGGCAGGATTTGTGTAAAAGCTCTTGTCTCCATTCATAACACTGTCTAATAGTTTATTATCTTTCTTTTATTGTGGTGACCAAAACTGCTAACAATATTCAATGTGAGGCTGCACCAGTGCAGAGCAGAGCGTGACAATCCCCTTCCTTGATTGGCTGTCTTGGTGCCCCCCAGGACACAGTTGGCTCTCCTGGCTGCCAGGGCAGTGCTGACTCATATTCAGCTTTCTGTTGACCAGGACCGCCAGGTCTTGTCATTATGTGCTATCATCACTTAAACTCCCACACTATGCACCAGTGTCTGGTCCCAGAGTCCTGTTGGACAAAAGTATTATTTCTTCCAGCTTTGAAACCATCAGGCCAAATAACCTATATCCTATCTACACCATCAGGATGAAAAAGTGTTCCAGCAAGAATATAGTAGTATTTTCACTGATCCTTAGTGAGAAGCACGTATTCAAGCATTGCACAACACAGCATCCAGATGGCACCTCACTAGCCACCTGATGCCTTAAGTTTTAGCTTTCATATTTTTCAGATTCTGTGCTGCCTTGGTGTGTAACTCTGAACTTCATATTAAGTGTTAGTAAGTTCTCTTCACAGGGTAGTTAGACTAAACAATCCTTTTCCAGCTTGAGAATAAAGGACAACTGTTACAGCCTCAGGCACAAAATCATAAACAATGGCAAATTGAAGACAGCAAACCAGGAAGATGGGACTTCATAACATGAAGCTGTAATTGGACAATTAACCCCAATATGTAAATGGACCAAAACTTATAAAAGTGTGAAAACTCGTGACCCTTTGTCCATCTTGTGACCATCTTGAGTCCATCTTGGGTGTTAGCCCTGGCCAGGCTCTTGTACTGCCCAAGGTGTATCCTTTAAGGCTTTTTGATAAATACCTACCATATTAACTCTGTCTAGTCTCTGTTCTAGATCAGCCTCTTTAGGCATCACACCAACACAGTTATTTGAAGCATGGCATCCAAATTGCATTTGAACTGGCAATTTGAGAACCCGGATATGCCAAAGCATTTGCTTATGTAGAAATAACAACTGACAGCCTTTGCATTGAGACTGATATATCATGACCAGGCCACAGACCACTAGATCTCTCATCTGCTCAGAGTCTGGTGCGACTGCTGCTAGTATGCTCTGCTTAGTCCCCCTGGCACAAGTCATGCTCTAAGCAGGATGATTCAAGTGAAGCAGTATTGTGGAATGTCCCTGTTCCTAAAAGACAGGAATTTGATCTTACCCTTCTTGTGTTGCTAATAACTCCTCCCTTGACCCAAACTCTGAGTCTACCCCTGTGATACCCTATAAAAACCCCACCACCCTTCCTTTGCCCCATCTTTCTGTCTACATCCCGTCCTTCCTCCCTGGGGGTAATAAATGGATTCTTGAGCTTTCTGAAATGAGGACCTGGCTCGTTTGTTCCCATGCCTGGCGCCAGCAGCTGCACCCTCCCTGGACACGACGAACCCAGTTGCAACGCACTGCAACAAATGGTGGAGAATGCGGGCAGCCAGTGAGAACAGAACTACCGGCACCCCGTAAGTCTTGCAGGACTCCCATCTTAAAAGGGACATGAAGGTAAAAAGCTTATGGGGAGGGGAATCCCCAGTAAGGGCACCAGCTTACTGGGACCGGGCAATGGGACTGACATCTACCGTCACTCAGCGAGATGCTTATGAACGGTTTAAGTTTTTTCGTTCTTCATGGGAGGGAGTTTTTAAGAGCTACAAGCGGCTAGTCTGCCTGCAAAAAGGAGCATTCCGTGGACTCTTGTCAACTTTCCCGACACATCAGCTGCATCTTATGGATGGTAAAAGCCCTGGAGGGTTCTTATGGACAGGTATGGATGATTGCATACAGCGTGGTGATGCTCTGAATCTGTAGTCCCCCCTCCTGTAAACCCCCATGTTTTTCAGTTTCTGTGAAGCTGCCCATATGTGATAGGTGAGTGAGTAATGTGATGATTGACTCTCACAATTAACAGACAAATATCATCTGTATAGGTTAAGAAAGGTTTTATAGATTTATTGTTATGTTTTACCCCTTCATGTTGTTATCAAGAGACAGCCAGGGTTGGGACATCTGGGAAGGTCAGCTTGTCACTATGGCGACAGCTGACCTCCAATCAGGATTTGAGGAAGAGAACTCCACCACTGGACAGCGAAGAAGGGGTTGATGGACAGAACTTTGGGAAGGGTTAAAGGTTTAAAAGGTGAAACCTCCATTGTGTGGGTGAGCATACGGTCAGGAAAATCCTTTGCTCCCGGCACCGTAACTTTTTCTCTATTCAGTCTTCTGTTGTATTTTTGATAAGGTTTAATAAACCTTTCTAGAATTATGAAAAGCGAGTAGCCATTTCTCATACATATCTTTCCGTACCCTTTTGTTCCTAAGAGTGCGGCAAGGAGTGAAAACTGCCAGGATGGCATGGAGTTGCTACCGTCTCTCTGTCATTCTGTGTCCCTCTCTGCCACCCTATCCCCCTTTCCCTGAAGGCAGAACAAGGGACGGAATCCGTCCAGAAGTGACACAAAAGTGCTACCGTCCTTTCGCTGTCCTGTGTCCTCCTTCGCCCCCTGTCTTTCCATATCCCCTGTTCTCTACTCTGGAAGGTGATGGCTGCGCTGTCCCGGGCCCTCTTTCTAAAAATGGCGCTTACTACGCTGTTTAAGGGTTCCCTTTTTCCCACCTAAGTCCTTCTTTTCCAATCCTGAACTTCCCCTTCCCCCCTACCTACCTCCTCCCTCTTTGTGCCACCCCTCTGCAGTTGGCCCCGCCCCAGGCCCACATGGCAGGGCTGCTCAACCCTGTGAAGAAATCAGCCAGCCTTGCCACCGCACCCCCAGCGCTGGCCCCGCTCCAAGCCCTACGTCTGGGACCCTCGCCGCTTCCCTCGCTTTGCAGTCATCATCATTCAAGATAACAACACCCATAACACCAGTACTAAAGCCGAGACCAAACACTAAAGACTGTGCCCCTCATAAAGAGAAGATCAAAGAAATGCACCCCTTCTGGTGAGAAGATCAAAAGGTAGAAGAGATTAAACTGTTAACTCATTAAGTAAAAATGCCTTCATTTAATCAAGTATCATCATTTCTGTTACTTTATCCTTTATGATTAAGTCTCAAATGCTTTTCTATTCCTTGGTTATTTAGCTTAATAATATTCAGTTTGGTTGTGTAAATTATTAAGCCATATTCCCGAGAATCCCCTTATGATAAGTTATTCAACATGCATTAATCAGTTTAAAAATGGGGGAATTGTGGAATGCCCCTGTTCCTAAGAGACAGGAATTTGATCTTACCCTTCTTGTGTTGCTAATAACTCCTCCCTTGACCCGAACCCTCACTACACCCCTGTGATACCCTATGAAAACCCCACGACCCTTCCTTTGCCCCATCTTTTCGTCTAGATCCCGCTCTTCCTCTCTGGGGGTAATAAATAGATTCTCAAGCTTTCTGAAATGAGGACCCATCTTGTTTGTTCCCATGCCCAGCGCCGGCAGCTGCACTCTCCCTGGACATGATGAACCAAGTTGCAATGCACTGCAATACAGGATCACCTCTATGCACTAATCTCACAGCCCAAATTACTCAAGTGTTGCAAATACTCATCTTATTAGACCTACTGACATACTAAGTGGTGTTGTTCAAAACAACACCTCCCCTTATAAGACATCTCCCCTTGAAGAGACTTCTTGTTTGTCTGAAATTGATACTAGCCACTGAGAATACAAACACACATTGTGGTACTTACATAGCAACACTGTTTTGGTACAGAAATGGACTCACACTGAAGAAGTTTGCGGAGAACTGTCTCCTATGGGAGAGACCCCACAGTGCAGCAGGGGAATGACTCCTCTCCCTGAGCAGTGGGAGAAACCACAGGTGATAAATGGACCATAACCCCCATTCCCTGTCTTCTTGCCTGGCTGGGGAAGGAGGAATGGTGGAGGGAAGGCGTTTTTAAGGGTTTATTTTACTTCTCATTACCCTGCTCTGATTTTGTTAGCAATAAATTCAATTAATATCTTTAATTTTTGTCTGTTTTGTCTGTGACAGAATTTGGGGAGTGATTTCTCCCAGTCTTTATCTCAACCCACAAATCCTTTGTTAGATTTTCTCTCCCCTATGCAACTGGGTAGGGGAGTGAGCGAGCGGCTTTGGTGCGTGCCAGGCATGTGGACTGCATCAATCCACTACATGAAGTTAAAATCTGACCTAGAAAGACAAGAATCCTTTTATTTTTGTAAACCGATGACCCTTCCGCTTGAACACACTGATGGGTAAGAGCGCAAATTGTGTTTAATGAAAGATTCTAAAGCAATTAGAAAAACCTATGTAGAGGAAGTATTATACAAGCTACAGTTGTATAGTCACATCTTAAAGTGGAGCAATGAAATGGGGTTTTTTTAACTGTTATTTAATATGGCTGTTACCCACTTCATCTTTTGCGTTAGTTTAAAACAATCTGGGTTTTTTTTAGTGGGCAGGGGAAGCTACAGAGGCACCTTCTGAGAGAGATGCTCGAAACTTCTACTATGCCCAGTAGAGCCAATCCCTGAAGGCTCTGACAATAGACATGTTGCTGGCCCAATTAGAGAAGTTGATAAAGCCTCTGTGATGACATATTTAAGAAGGAAAAAGATGTGCACAGTCCTTTTCAACTAACTAACTAATTCAACTAGTTGACAAGTGTCTGTTAAGGAAGGCAGGAGCCTCCCTTGAAATGGAAAATGTAAAACCCCTCCTTCCGAAATATGATTTTGAAATTAGGGAGCACTCAGGAAAAAATATGGGAATAGGAATAACAGCTGTTTATTAGGAAAATTAAAAATACAAATGCAATTGTACAAACAAAAGAAAAACAAATGACAGAGTCAGAATACAACCTAACATGCTGTTGGTCAGGATTTTGGTAGCAGTCCAATTAAATGGTGGCTGCAGTCCTCCTGGAGTGACAGATGTGGTTCTGTTGAAGCAGTGATCTTGTAGAAGTGTGTAGTTTTCCTCTGAAAGTCCAGTGGTGTAGATGGCCCTCGTCTTCCTCTGGGAATCCAGTGGGATAAGGCTGTCTGTGGTGTTCTAAATCTCAGATTATATCCAGGTAGGAATGCTTGGCTCCTCCCCCTGGGCAGAGCATCTCACAATGGGATTATGTAATTTTATCAGTCATGCAGTGAGACTCAATGGCCCATTAACAGAGGATATTTCCCCAGAGAGAGGATTGGTTGTGGAAGAGATAAAGAAAACTGCCGAATTAACAGAAGATAATTGCCCCACCTCTATCAGATGGCAATAGGTTACACACCCCCGGCCACATCTTGCAACCTAAGACATTATCCACCCCTTATTCTATTAATATCTGCATCATACCCAAATCAATAAACTCTACACAATGAAACCTTATACACAGTTCTCACTTAAGACTAGGTTTCCCTGTGGTACACAACGGGCTTCTCCATCTTTCTGCATTACCCACCAAGTGTAACCAGGTCCTTGAGCAAAAACAATGCCATGGATGGGTTTACATTTGCTTGAGGTGGGACTAATCCAAACAGTCTTTCCTAAAATACCATTCACTAGTACATGGACTTTATCTCCATCGACTGTGTGCAAGGGTTCAGACAGGACAGGACCAGCTCAATTGATGGACCCTTGGGTGTTGACCATTCAGGTAGCTTTTGCTAAGTTCATTTCCCAATTCCTAAAGGTACCCCTGCCAAGTGCCTTCAGGATAGTCTTAAGTAGTCCATTCCACCGTTCAACTTTCCCAGCAGCTGGTGCATAAGGGATATGATATACCCATTCAATACCATGTTCTCTGGCCCAGGTGTTTATAAGGCCATTCTTGAAATGGGTCCTGTTGTCTGACTCAATTCTCTCAGGGGTGCCATGTCTCCACAGGACTTGCTTTTCCAGGTGCAGATGCTGTTCTGAGCAGTAGTATGAGACACAGGGTAGGTCTCCAGCCATCCAGTAGTGACTTCCAACATGGTCAGCACATAGCGCTTGCCTCAGTGTATGTGGGGCAGTGTGATGTAGTCAGTCTCTCAGGCTTCCCCATACATATATTTGGACCACCACCCCACCATACCATAGGGGCTTCACCTACTTGGCCAGCTTGATCTCAGCACATGTCTCACAGTCATGGAAAACCCGAGAAATACTGTCCATGTTTAGATTCCCCCCTCTGTCTCATGCCCACTTACAGGTAGCATCTCTGCCCTGATGACCTGAGGCATCATGGGCCCATTGAGCTAGGAACAACTCTCCCTTGTGTTACCAATCTAAGTCTATCTTTGACATCTATATCTTTGCAACCTGATCTACCTGCTTGTTGTTTTGGTGTTCCTCATTAGCCCAACTCTTGGGGACATGGGCATCTACATGACGGACTTTCACAGGTAGTTTCTCTACCCTGGTAACGATGTCTTTCCAGTCATCAGCAGTCCAGATAGGTTTTCCTCTACACTGCCAGTTGGCCTTTTTTCACCTCTCCAGCCAGCCCCAAAGAACATTGGCTACCATTCATAAATTGGTATAAAGGTATAGCTTTGGCCATTTCTCTCTTTCTGCAATGTCCAGAGCCAGCTGATCAGCGTTGAGTTCAGCAAGTTGACTAGATTCACCTTCTCCTTCAGTAGCTTGTGCAACCTGTTGTGTTTGACCCCATACGGCTGCTCTCCATTTTCATTTCACCTGTACGATGTGACAGGAATCGTCAGTGGAAAGAGTGTATTGTGTTTCTTCTGCTGGTAGTAGGTTGTATGGTGGAGCTTCTTCAGCCCATATCACTTGTCCCTGCTCTTCTTCATCAGTGAGACCAAAGTTTTCACCTTCAGGCCAATTTGTAATTACCTCCATAATCTCAGGGCAATTCAGTTTTCCAATACAGGTGTGCTGTATGATGAGAGCAATCCACTTGCTTCAGGTGGCATTGGTGCCATAGTGGGTAGAGGGAACCTTTGCTTTGAACATCTACCCCAGCACCGGTAGTCGAGGTAGCAGGAGGAGTTGTGCTTCCATGCCAATCACCTCCGAGGTAGCTTGAACTCCTTCATAGGCTGCTAAGACTTCCTTCCCTGTGGGAGTGTAGTTGGCTTCGGCTCCTCTCTAACTTCAGCTCCAGAATCCCAATGGTCAGCCTGGAGTCTCCCCAGGCACCTTCTGCCACAGGCTCCAGGACAAGTCACTGTTCCCGGCTGCAGAGTAGAGCACATTCTTCACCTCTGGTCCCGTCCTCACTGGGCCAAGCACTACTGCATGAGCGATCTCCCGCTTGATCTGGGCAAAAGCTTGTTGCTGCTCAGGGCCCCAGTGGAAATCATTCTTCTTGCAGGTAACCAGGTAGAGAGGGCTCACAATCTGGCTGTATTCAGGAATGTGCATTCTCCAAAAACTTATGATGCCTACAAAAGCCTGTGTTTCCTTCCTGCTGGTCAGTGGAGACATTGCTGTGATCTTATTGATGACCTCAGTGGGAATCTAACACCATCCATCTTGCAACTTTACCCTCAAGAACTGGATCTCTCAGGCAGGTCCTTTGACTTTCCTCTTCTTAATGGCGTGGCCGGCTTCCAGTAGAATCTGGATGATCCTCTCTCCTTTCTCAAATATTTCCATTGATGTGTTCCCCCACACAATGATGTCATCAATACACTGCAGACGTTTGGGAGCTTCACCCTTTTCCAGTGCAGTCTGGGTCAGTCCATGGCAGACGGTGGGACTGTGTTTTCACTCCTGGGGCAGCTGGTTCCAAGTGTACTGTACATCCCTCCAGATGAAAGCAATTTGAGGTCTGCATTCTGTGGCCATAGGAATGGAGAAAAATGCATTAGCAATGTCAATAGTGGCATACCACTTTGCTGCCTTGGAATCCAGATCGTACTGGAGTTCCAGCATGTCTAGCACAGCAGCGCTCAGCCGCGGAGTCACTTCATTCAATGCACGATAGTCTAGAGTCAATCTCCATTCTCCTTCAGATTTCTGCATAGGCCAAATGAGGCTGTTGAAGGGTGAGTGGGCCTTACTGACCACTCCTTGGCTCTCCAGCTCACGGAGCATTTTGTGGATGGGGATCACAGCATCTCAATTCCTCCGATACTGCCGGCAGTGCACCGTCAAGGTGGCAATTGGTACTCATTGCTCTTCCACCCTCAGGAGTCCTACTGCAGATGGGTTTTCTGATAGTCTAGGCAAGGTGTTGAACTGTTTAATGTCCTGTGCTGTTGCATTGTGATTTCAGGGTTTACCTTGGAACCTCGGGTCTCTCCCCTGATAATTCCCTGCCAGGTGTGTCAGTCACCTCTCCTTTCCCCTGCTGAGTACTGTCTGTCAATCTCGGCATTCCAGAAAGGCGTCAAGTGACTGGCAGATTCAAAAGATGCCCTCTACCCCTGGGGGGACATTGGGCCATCCAGGTGTCCTTTGTCCTTTAAGACCTCCTCTCATGTACCTGGTTGGTGGGCTTCCTACCCCTTCCCTCCCCATCTCCCTGGGGTTAAAAGAGCCAGCAACCATGTGGTTCGGAGAGCTCTGTTGGAGCTGTTGCTGGGTTCCGAGGCCTGTGGATCTGAATAAAACTCTGGATCAAAACCCTCCATCAGAACCAACTCCTTTCCTTTGCTATCACCTTAAAGCTTCTCTGTCAGAGGTAAACTTGAGGAGCAGACCCTGTTATGGGGGAAGCTCCATCCTGCAGCCACCGGAGCTCCTGCATACCTGGACTTGTCTCCAAGCACCCAGCTGCAGTACAGAGCTATCCAAAGGTGTCTCTGGGGTGAAACACCACAGTTACCACTATTTGGTTAAGCACCAAGGGTCAGACAAGCTCAGGCACATCCCATCCAGCTATATTGGTATTATTCCGATACCCTGCCTCTACAGTAGCTCTTCCAAAAGCCCACCTGAGTCCCTTTGGGTCTTTGCAATAGCCATTCTGAAGGAAGACTGTTATGAACAAAAATTCGGTTAATGTTTTTTTTATGAGAAAAAGTTTCAAAAAGGCAGCCAGATCACTGGCCCTGCCCAAGTTCTGTGTGTTTTGTTATTGTAATCACGGGTCGTTGAGGCTAATCACTCCTTTTGTATCAGCAGAGCCTTGCCCGAGGCTAAGTTGTACCTTTCTCATAGTGAAGACACCTGAGAAGGTGGGGGGGGTTATGCAAAGTGACTCCAAGAGCACAATGCAGCATGGGTCCCCCACTGTACTGAGAAGACCCCAAAAACAACGAGCCAAATAAGAGTTGAGAGACTGGAGTGATGTCTGGATGTGAGGAGCAGAGCGCTAGGCCTGCAGAGATGCGGGAAACCTTCATCGTTCCTCACCCTGTCTTCGAGATCCCCCGGGCCAGGTCTGGGAGGGAGCGAGACCCGGACCGAAGCACCATCTGACGGGGACATCACGCCCTAAAGGCTCCCACGAGGACCGGATTCCCCCAGCCCTGCCCCTAGTGGACAGAGCTGTGCATATCCTCCTCCTCTGAGTCACCCTGGGAGACAACGGACGCTGCAGACCCGTCGAGCCGCCCAATCCTGAGCTGATCACTTTTAATAAAGGCATTAAAAAGGAGAAGAAGTCCCCTGGCCCTGTTTATTTCAGCTGGGGACTCTCGTCCGGAAAAGCCACGCCGCAAGAAGACTCAGGACTGGCCATCTTGGATCTTCAGAGGACAGCTGGCTACCAGGACCAGAGAGGGATCGGCTCAGGACAGCGACGCAGAGGAACACCGGAGCACCGGACTGGTGAGAAATCCGGTGGCAGGAGTGGGAGATGTGCACATGTGTGTGTGAGGGAGACAAGGGCCGGCAGCTGGACCTTCGAAGTGAGAGGGACCCCTCAGTACCGCGTTTCCTGACTCCTGCGAAGGGGCAGGCCAGAAACAGGGGAAAGCGAGTGGAATTAGCGTGAGTGAAGTCATCTCCCAAGGGGGAATAAAGGGCCCCCCCACTCCAGGCGTGCGGAATGAATTACTGTGTATGAGTGGCACGCACCCCAAAGTCCTGACAAAGGGAGGTCAGGCACTTTTGTAAGTCTCGAGAAGGATTCGAGTAAGATTTGTCAGTCCCGAGAAGGATTCGGGTGTTTCACAAGCCCTGCAGGCAAAGTAAGTCCTGACAAAGGGAGTCAGGCACAAACCCCAGCGAAGGAGGCTGTGGTTTGCTTTTAAGTCCGGATACGGTGAAGCCTAAAAATTGGCGGGTTAGGCGAACTAAAAAAACAGGCAGTTGTTTTTCCTGACTGAGGGAGTCAGGCACGACAGGGATTCTTGGCCGAGGCTTCGTGTGTTCAAGTCCCGATAGATGTAAGACCTGATGTTGGGAAGTTGGGCAATCAAGAGATTGGGCAGTTGTTTCAGTATAAAGTCCTGAGCATCAGGCAGAAATTTGAAGTTCAGTGGAGGAGGCTGAAGCTCCTCAAACAAGGTTTTTTTGAAATTCCCGGTCAGTAGAGGCACCTTTGGGACTTTTTTATTGAGACCTGAAAAATGGGATGTTGTAATAGTAAAAAGACCGGCAAGAGACTGAGGTATATACATCCCAATAGTCCCTTAGGAGAACTGTTAGAAAAATGGGATTCTATAGAGGCCACGGAGGGATTAGATAAAGTGAAAATGATCCATTATTGTATGGAAGTGTGGCCAGAATTAGAGTTGCAAGGAGGATGGCCTTGGTGTGGGACGAAGGATAAGTGGATGTGCCAACAATTAAATAATTATCTGACAGCTCGAAGAGATACTGATCCTGAAAAATTATTGTATGTGGCTTGCTGGTTAAAGAGTGCTGTAGGGGATGAAGGGGTGCGAATTTGTAAGGTACAGAGGAAAAAAGAGGGGAATAAACGAGGGGAAGTTAGAACTAGTAAAAGATGGAACCCCCTGGATTATTTGCCTCCTTCTGCCCCTCCACTTTATAATCCTCTTCTTCAAGCACCTCAAATGGCAGGTCCGGTTCCTCCCCCGGCTGCCATCTCATTACCACCTGCTCAAATATCTCCTTCTACCTCTTCAGCTTCTGCTATGATGAACCCAGTATCTCCTCCACTTCCTTCTGCACCACCACAAGTGCCTACTCCACCTTCTGCATTCTCCACCCCTTCTCCAGCTCCGCTTAATATCTACTCAGGTCCCTTTCCCCCTCCTATTGCTGTCCCTTTACCTCCTTCTACCTGGGAAACAAATGCCTCCTCGCCCGATAGACAGCTATCAGCAAATACACCTGCTGATGGGCAGAACGTTCAGGGTAACCCAGATGTCCCTCAAAGTAGTTTGGCATCTGAAGATGGGCCGTACTGTAGCACCAGATCCAAGACCTCCAAGGCGAAGAGACTCTTTCCCCTCAGAGAGGTTCCTATGGGAGGAGTAGCAGGAGGTGTTGGCTTTGTGAATGCTCCCCTAACTGCTTCTGAGGTGAGAAGATTCAAGAAAGAGTTGGGGCATTTAGTTGAGGACCCAGTGGGCATAGCCAACCAAGTGGATCAATTTCTAGGTCCAAATATCTACACTTGGGGGGAGATGAATTCCATCCTGAGTATATTATTTTCCCCAGAAGAGGTCCAGATGATTAGGGTGGCTGGCATAAGAATATGGGAGAAAGATAACAGTCCAGGACCCCAGGTGCCAACAGGTGAACAGAAATTGCCACTAACAGAGCCCAACTGGAACCCTAATCAGGAGGAGGGGAGGAAGGCCATGAGGGAATATAGGTCTTTGATAATACGGGGGATCAAAGAGTCAGTTCCCAAAGGAACTAATACCCAATTGGCATTTGAGGGTACACAGGAGAAAGATGAAGCTCCTGCTGCCTGGCTTAATCGCCTAAGGCGGAACTTTCAGTTGTACTCTAGAATAGACCCAGACACCCCAGAAGGTCAAATGCTACTAAAAGTCCAATTTGTTACCAAATCTTGGCTTGATGTAAGGAGAAAATTGGAAAAGATGGAAGATTGGCAAGAGAAGGACATAAATGAGTTATTAAGAGAGGCATTGAATGTGTATTTAAGGAGGGAGGAAGATAAAGCAAAGGCCAAGGCTAAGATCATGGTTGCTGTAGCTAGAGAAAGTGCAGGGTGGGCGGGTCCACCACCAGGAGGAGGCAAGGATAGGCCAGTACTGTCAGGTGCAAGAGGGATGGAGAGACCTCAAGGCTCTTCGAGAGAACGACATTGCTCTTACTGTGGAAAGGCAGGACACGTTAGGAGGTTTTGTAGAAAGCTCAGTCTCGATGTGGCAATAGCCAGGGAACAAGATAATTTAGGGAAGATCCTCAGAGGTGACGATTAGAGGGTCAGGGGCTTTACACTACAGGGGACCCGATGCAACATCTAGAAGAGCCCTTGGTAAACTTTAAAGTGGGACCCCTAAATGAAGAATTAGAATAGATACAGGAGCAGATAAGTCCTGTCTCAACAAAGTAACATCTGAAGTTAGACAAAAACAGCTAGGTAGAAAGGATATCCAATACCACAAAAACTGGCCAGTAATACTTAACTTGTAATAAGTGATGTGAAAGTAAAAGGTACCTTATTGTTGTCTTGTTGTGTGTGTGAGAGTGAGTCACAAAGTCAGCCTCAACTTCCTGGGCAGGTGGGAAGGGGGCAGTGGAAGTGTGTGTATGTGTGACCTGCAAACCAGGCTTGTGTCCCCCGGGCGGGTGGGGGCTGTGACCAAAAAATGGGTGTGACCTGCAAACCAGACTAGTGCTCCCCAGATGTGTGAGGGAGCCGTAGCTGTAAGAGCGTGAGTGACACGCAGACAGCCTCACAGGTGAATGTGCACCAGAGGCAACCAGAGCCAGGGCCCTTCCAAGAGGCCCAGGGATACTGAGACCTGTGGGCCAACCCCAAGGTGAGGGGAGCCACAGTGATTTTCAAGCAATAATGATCCAGTTTGTGTCTTGAGGGTGTGAAGGAATGTGTGAGAATGAATATAGACAAATTAGAATAGAGGTAATGTAGATTGTGCATTACAAGTTTTACCACATCTCCTTAGAGGGAAGTGTACTGTGTAGAAGAATGGTGTAAAAAAAATATATTTAAGTGTAAGGGGTTGAAAGAAGTATTTAAGCTGTAAGTGAAAGTAAGAAACAGAAGCAAGAGATAAATAGATAACATCTTGAAAAATAGAACAGAAAACCAGTGACTTAAATTCACAGAAAAATAGGGGAATAAAAATACTTTGGGAGTTAAGTTAGCTGAGAAATACAACTCCTTGCAAAATACAGAGTATGTAGAAGTTGATGAGAGAAACATGCAAGCTATGGAAAAAGAGAAATTAACCAATAACATTAAACAGAGAAAATGAGTTTTTATAAAATCATTAAATAGCAGACCATTAAAGCCTGTGTTTGAAAGTCCGTTTCAGGTACTCTTCCTTACTAATTCGACGGTGCAGACCAAAAGGAAAAGGTTGGACTCACATCACTCTCACCCCCTGGCATTGGACCAGGATTCAACATCAGTTTTTTTTCCCTCTGGCATTCTGGCATTGGACCGGACTGCACCCCATTCTTCCTCTGGCATTGGACCGGACTCCACCCCTTTCTCCGTCTGGCATTGGGCCAGAGTCCCAGTTTTTCCCTCTGGCATTGGACCAGAGTCCACATCACTCTCACCCCCCGGCGCTGGACAAGATTAATCTGCTTCACAAGCTAAATCACCTGAGTACACTGTGATTTAAAGTTGACTCTCAGAAGGAAGAGTCAAAAAGACTGAACTGTGTGGGAAAAAAAAATTGGTATCAGAGTTCTAATATTGCTTAAAATGTTTTAAGACTGTTCTGTGTAAACTATGTTGGTAAAAAGTTTTAAGACTGTAAATAAGTAATTCTGGTTAATTCCCCAATTTATTTCTAAAGACTCCAGGTTAATCCTCTACAGAACACTCCCCTGGGGGAAGCCAAAATTGGTAGGGAACAGACCAAGAGAGGTTTAACCAGAGAAACGGGTAGAAGGGACTCTAAAGAGCTTGGAAGCTTCTCCTCAGTAAAATTCCCCAAGAGGCAAGGCCGGGTGGGCAGGCTGTGTGAGATGACCCATACCGGACTCTTGGGAAGGGTAGTACTGATGGCTCTGATGGCTGGTGGTGCTCAGGGGAGCCCAGCTGAGCCGTGCAATGAATGCTACCAACCCCTCTATGAGGAGGAAGTGAGCTCATTGTTGAGAGCCCACATCAGTTCTAACCCTGATTGTGTTAACCTCTCCCAATTGGTCCTTTATCAGAAAAATAAGAGAGTGTATTGGATAGCATACAATACTGCCACTTTTAGGCAGCCACTTCTAGGAGAGTGCCCTATAGGGGAAGCCTGGTTGTGCTTTGAATGTGATGCTGCTGAAACAAGCTCAGCAGATCTAGTAAAAAGCAAAGAAATGGTGAAAATGGTAAGAAAAATTGTTTGTTACAAGTATCTATATGAGTATACTGGAAAAGAGATAAACTCCTTTTGGAACACATTTCAGGGGAGCCTTAAACCCCTAGATTTGATCTTGTCTGGCAGCTGCGCCGCTAGAGTGATAAAACCAATTTTCTTATTACCCAAAGAAATTGGATCAAGTTTGGGAGTTCCTATATATAATGATTTGGGAGAAATTAAACAGAACACGCACAGTAAAATAGAAATTGAGAAAATCCAAAATTGTAAAAGCCAAATTCGGATCCCAATATCTATGTTAAACAAAGTTATCTGGCTCCAGGCAGTATTAAAAATAAAGAATTCAATTATTAGGAACATTTCCAACGAAATAAAAAGGTTACCATGTGTAAATAATGAGGAACAAACTCCTACACTTGATCCCAGTGGGTGGGAGAACCTAAAGATTTTCAAAAAGGATGTATGGGAAAATACTTTTTCTCACTGTGTGTGTACTTGGAGGATTGCTCTTTTTACTATGCTTATTTATCTGTTTTAGTAGAATAGTACTTGCCGTGCAGACCAACCTGAAGAAACCAAGGACAGTAACAAGGTTAAGTAACCATGATTACCAAAGTGCACAAGAGATTTATAGTAGATTCAAAACAAAAATTGTGAGTTGATGCGAGCTTAGAATTTAAGCTCGATCAAAGAAAAAGAGGGGGGACTGTTATGAACAAAAATTCGGTTAATGTTTTTTTTATGAGAAAAAGTTTCAAAAAGGCAGCCAGATCACTGGCCCTGCCCAAGTTCTGTGTGTTTTGTTATTGTAATCACGGGTCGTTGAGGCTAATCACTCCTTTTGTATCAGCAGAGCCTTGCCCGAGGCTAAGTTGTACCTTTCTCATAGTGAAGACACCTGAGAAGGTGGGGGGGGTTATGCAAAGTGACTCCAAGAGCACAATGCAGCATGGGTCCCCCACTGTACTGAGAAGACCCCAAAAACAACGAGCCAAATAAGAGTTGAGAGACTGGAGTGATGTCTGGATGTGAGGAGCAGAGCGCTAGGCCTGCAGAGATGCGGGAAGCCTTCATCGTTCCTCACCCTGTCTTCGAGATCCCCCGGGCCAGGTCTGGGAGGGAGCGAGACCCGGACCGAAGCACCATCTGACGGGGACATCACGCCCTAAAGGCTCCCACGAGGACCGGATTCCCCCAGCCCTGCCCCTAGTGGACAGAGCTGTGCATATCCTCCTCCTCTGAGTCACCCTGGGAGACGACGGGATGCTGCAGACCCGTCGAGCCGCCCAATCCTGAGCTGATCACTTTTAATAAAGGCATTAAAAAGGAGAAGAAGTCTCCTGGCCCTGTTTATTTCAGCGACTATGCCCAGAATACACGGGGCCTCTGGGCCGGCCACAATAGGATGTTTTTGCCACTCCTTCCCAGTCAGGCTCACCTCAGCTTCTAACAGGGTCAATTGCTGTGATCTCCCTATCACCCCAGCAATGGAAACAGGTTCTGCCCCAACATGTCCCAATGGCATTAGGTTACTACAGGCACCAGCATCAACTATGACTTCATATTTTTCTGGCTCTGGTGTGCCAGGCCATCAGATCAACACAGTCCAAAAGACCTGGTTTTCCCATGCCTCTTCCTGGCTAGAGGCAGGGCCCCTCTAATCCTGGTTATTATTTCTTTCCTGGGTGTACATACTAGAGGTTCCTTCAAGGGAATCTGACAGATCATACCCAGCAGCTCAGTCATGGGAGTTTGAGGCTGCCTTTACTTTAGTGGAACTCCTTCGATTAGTGTTTCCCTCCATGAGTTGACGCACCTATACTGCCAGGACAGAAGTAGGTTTCCCATCCCACCTCCCCATGGTCACACAGGAAGAACCACAGGTCAGCTTGTGGGGTGTATCCTTTCTCTCTAGCTGGGGGACGTTGGGCTCTGACTTTGGGGCCTGTGACTCGCACTGGTGCCATATGGGAACTGTTCCTCCTCACCTCCTCCCTCACCACCTCTCTCCTCCTTTTTGCGGTCCTTAACCATGTCAGAAACATGAATCTGCATTGGGCCATTGATCATACTCTCAATTTCCAAGCTTGTTGGCAACAGAACCTACTGTCTCTCAGTTGGTATTGGCATCAATCGTTGCAATGAAGGTGGTGTATTGAGATGGCCCTAGATTTGCCATATTCCACAAGATTTGTCCTGTGCACCTGGCCTTGTCAGGGTCATTATCATGCTGTCCATCTCTCCCAAAGCATACCTCCAATATTGCCACTTCTCTCAGCTGTTGGATCCCTTCCCTCCAGGGTCTTCCAGCACATTCTATGGTGGTGCTCCTGCATTCTCTCCCTGTGGAAAAACCTTTCTCTTACACTCATTAAAAGCTGCTCCCAGAGGGAAAGGGACCCTGGTTCCCTTACAAAAATCTGATTAATACATGAGTCTGGGGTCAAGGGTCCCAAATTCCTTGCCTCACCACCATCCAGTTGCACACTTGCACCCATAAGGTCCCAGAGCTGGAGTAAGCCGGTTGTATAAGCCTCACATCCCTGTCGTACAGTGTCTTGGTGCAGATTATGGAGACTTTCATACATCAGGGACTTGGTGATGATCTCAACTGTTGGCTCCCCTGTGGGTTGTGAGGGCCCTCTTTTGTTATCCTTATCTGGGTGCTTTGATTTCATCTTGGACTTCCTCATTTCCACAGGGGCAACTACTGCTGGCTGTGACTGCCCTTGCAGTTCAGCTGGAACCTGGATGGTTGTAACATCTGTGGGTTCTACTGCTGCACCATTAGACTCTCCTTCTTTGAGGTAGGGGAAGTGTTTCTAACCAGCTGAGGAAATGTACTCCTTCAGCATTTGGCTCATTTCACGTATCTCCTTCACCAGAACCCCCACTCAATCCGGGTGGTTCATTTCTGAGGTGGGCTGTGGGGCAGGGTCAGGCTCTGGGACAGCAGCATCCTTAGTCCCCAGGGCAGTGTCAGGTTTTGGGGCAGCATCCCTGTTTTCTGGGGTAGGTGTCAGGGTGGTTATTCAAGTCAATCTTCACTTATCTCTGAATGCTAAATAGAACAGGCCTATCAGCAACACTAGCCATTGTATATCATTAGCGTTTAGAGAAGATTTGAACCCTTCAAAAACTGGTGGGGCAGATGCAAAGAGCTGGGTGAAGGGTTGGGAGAAATTTTCACCCAGTGCCATTTCCTCCCAGTAAGTACCATTATTAAAGTAACCCCCAAAAAAATACAGTTAGTGTGTGATAGCGCTGAATCCATGTGCCCGCCTTCCAGAGGAAGTTACAAATCCATTAGTTCCTCACCTTAGTAACGCATAAAGCAAAGTGGATAACAGCCACAGCAGTCTTAGTTATAGGACCCATGTTTAGATAAGGGCCTGCAAATGGGAGAAATATAGCCACAACCACGTGCCACCCAAACCAGGGTAAGCTAGACCACATGGTGACACTTAACGAGGTTTCTATATCAGCACAAAAAAATAGATTATTTAAGAACTGTTATTCCCTTTTTGTTTCTATGCCCTCGAGCCCCACATTAGGTGCCAAAATCTGTCTTGGTTTGAAAAGACAGGTGTCTGCTAAGGAAGGAAGAAGCCTCCCTTGAAATGGAAAATTTAAACCCTCTCCCTCCAAATTATTATAATTTTGAAATAAGGGGCTCTCAGGCAAAGATATGGGAATAGGAATAACAGTTCTTTATTAGGAAAATTAAAAATACAAATGCAATAGTACAAAAAACCTCAAAACAATACTGACAGAGTGAGAATACGACCTGACACCCTGTTGTTGGTCAGAGTATTGGTAGCAGTCCGATTAAATGGTGGCTGCAGTCCTCCTGGAGTGACAGATGTGGTTCTGTTGAAGCAGTGATCCTATAGAAGGGTGTTGTTTTCCTCTGGAGACCCAGTGGTGGTATAGATGGGTCTGGGAATCCAGTGGAGAAGAAAGCTGCTCCTCTGGGAATCCAGTGGGAAAAGGCTGGCTCTGGTGTTCTAAATCCCAGATTATATCCAGGTAGGAATGCTTGGTTCCTCCCTCTGGGCAGAGCATCTCACAATGGGATGATGTAATTTTATCAGTAATGCAATGAGACTCAATGGCCCATTAACAGAAGATATTTCCTGGAGGAAGGATTGGTTGTGGAGTAAAGAAAACTGCCCAATTAACAGAAGATAACTGCCCCACCTCTAACAGATGGTAATAGAATACACACCCCCAGCTACATTTTGCAACCTAAGACAGCTGCTCTAAACCTTTTGCCACAGTTCTCTGATTTTCTGAAGTTGCCAATAAAGTTTTTCTTCTTGTTTTGACCTCTTGAGACTATCTTGTTGGTATTTCTCCCATGCATGTAACTCAGAGTACATGAAAAAAAAACATAAGCCCTTTTAAGTGCCTCATCAAGTGACAATTTTGTTGTCTTAAAGTAGCAGAATTGAAACATTTCAGATAAAACCAGTTACTAGTTATAAATGGGGAACAGTTTTGAAACCAAGTGGAACTTAGTTTTCGTGGTCACAAAACACACATAATTCTCAGAAATTGCAAGTAGGAGCTTTCAAGTTATATAGTGACAGTGAGAATACAACTATATTAACATACTGCACTTGATATAACAAACCTTTTGTGCAATAGATGAGAGCTGTATTTCTAGATGGTACCTATTACTGAAACTTAAGCTTGAATTTCCAATTATCCAAATGACAAGAGCATTTGAAGTTACACGCTTAGGCATAGTTATAGGTGTATGCTAAGAATACCTTCCAAAACAGGAAAAGTGTTCCTTCCTCTCCATCCATACCTTATGTTCCCATCTTCATCTCCATCTGAACACAGTCCTGAGTAGGTGCTTTAGGTGGCTCTGCTTGAGCAGGGTTTTGGACATGACCATCTCCAGAGGTCCCTTCCAGCCTCAATCATTCTGTGATTGAACAACAGTCCTCTAACCTCCAATAAGCAGCTCAATAATAAGTATAAGAGATACATCAACTATATTGACTGATTCTATCAGCCTGCCAGAGACACTGAACTGATAAAAAACAGGTAGCTGTTCAACTAGATGCTTTACAGCAAGCCAAAATTCACTCGGTCAAAATAATTCTTAACAACCCTGGAGAAAACTGAAAAGAATTGTCTTGCTAATTACTTTAGACATAATAAGCCAAGGAAGTTGCTCTACTACTCCTCAGAAACAATACTATGGCAGTGTCACTGGTATCATTAGGAACAGAAAGTACACAGAAGAGTAGACAAGTTAAGCAGCCAGCTTACAGTACCATTTATTTTGATTTTGTTATTTTGAAGCCAGGAGCATGTTCCACCACAGCATACTGTTTTGAGAAATATTTAAGACAGATTGAATTCTAGCTCTGAGCAGTGTCTTTGCTAGTCTGGTTTAGGAAGCAAAAGAGAAGTAAAAATAGACTCAGAAGACAAGCAGATCAGAATGTTCATAGATACAAGAGAACAAGTGGTAAAAAGCCGGCAGATAGTAAATAAATAAATTCATTATCTTGCTGCAGGATCACTGGGCCACAAAGGAGACCATATAAAAATTGAGTTTTGATTGGTCATTTTTATTAATCCTTAACCACGTATTTAAGTGAGGCATTTCTTATTCTGTAGTTCAACTTTTTACTTGCAAGATTGAATAAAAAGCTGAAAGAAAAATGGAATTCCCCAGGACTCTCTTATCAGAAAAATTACCCAGAAAGATCAATGCTAAGTTTCTATAGCATGAAAAATTGTGTTAGAAATTTCACATGAACTGCCCTGTACTGCATTGAATGATTGCTGATTTGAAGAAGATACATGACATACAACAAACTGGACTTTAATGTTCCACAGAAATATTAATCCTCAAGAGATAAGCACATATACAGGTAAATAATTTTTATTATACCAATAATCTTCATGACACTATGCATCTCAAATGTGGAAGAAAATATTCTCTTCACTTGCCTGCTGAACCAGATTAGTCTAATTTAGGAAAAAATTCACTGCTGAGCAAAAAGCATAGTTCTATGATATATTAAAAGCTTCACTTTCAATCCAGCTGTTCACGTGACTTCCATAGAAAGGAGCTACAAATCTAGTGTCCACTTCAGTAAACATCAAATCAGTATAACAACTGCAGTTCAGCTTTGATTTTGAAGGGGGAAGTGAGGGGAAGGAGAAGGTATTATTCTGTCATGAGCTGAACAGATTAGTTTCTATGGACTATCTAGGCTGAGACATGAGTCAGCAGCAATAGTAGGATTCATCTTATTGAAGAGACAGGAATACCAAATTTTACTTACCATGAGACTCAGATCCCAACTTCTTAGAAGCCATTTAGAACCTGAAAAACATTTTAAAACAGCTTTAACAACATGTAGTACAGCATAAGCCTATGCAATTCTACACTGTCTTATCTCTAGATTAAGGGACATGTTGCAGACACTTGCTGTGTATCCTGTTCCCAAGACAGATAAGAAAAAACATTTTATAGCTCTGAAAATGAATTAGGCAAATAACTTAGCCCAGGGTATGACAATCTAACTGGCAAAATGAAGAAGAAAGGTCAAAACAGAGCCAAGAAGCAGCTAGGTTGATCAGAAAGGCAGTTTTCCAGATCACAGTGCTCAGAGGCTGCTCTGTCCCAGCACCATAAAGAACACCCTGCCTCCCCTAGCATTAAGACTAGCCCTTCCTACCGGAAATACCACACTTATTCTCTTCAGTTTAATCCTCACTGCTCTAAAAAGGGATACTATCATACTAGGTATGCAGTCAGCCAGCATGGCACTTGTCTTGACACAGTGGATAATGCACAACAGAGCTATATAATAAATGGTACCATTAGGAAGATATTTTTGGATACACACAAGAAAACAATGTTAACAAGAGGCCTCATTCACTGCCCACAGAATTTTATTAGCAGCTTAAAATTTGGATGCAAATCCTACATGGTCAAGATGTTAAACACAGAAGCGCCTAGCCAGCTTTTAACAGTCAGCCTGTCCTGTGAAAGAGCTGATCCAGCATGCTCATGGTGTGTTCAATAACATAATTGGTTCTTTTGCTATATTAGAAATACATCACAATACCTTTCTTAAGATACCACAGCATAATTCTTCAAATAAATTATTTTTAAAGTCCTCCTTGTGGCATTATACGTAACAAAGAATCAGAGTTTCCCTTTGTTTCTGAAGCCTTCCAGCTATATGAAATATCCAACAGCCATTTTTCCAAAACATTATCTGGTTGTTGTGGTTTAACGTAGTTTGGTTTTTAGTTAAGGAAAAAATCCATGAGCTACAGAAGTGATTCCCTGTAAGGACCTTGGCAGCTTCCTTCAGACCTGAAAGAACCAACCAGACAGCTAGTTTTGAATATTGACACCCTGTTAAAATCACTTAAGAGAGCTGAATATGGTTCTGTGAAATCGCATTTAAAAATGAACAAACACCGGGAAAAACTCTCTTGCTTCCAGTTTTTGAACAGGTAACTGGACGCTGGCCGAGCTAGGCTCTGCTCCGCGGCACAGCCTGGCCAGCTCAGCCCGTGTCACAGCTCAGCTGAGATTCTGCCACGAGCAAGTTCCAACCACGGGTGATGGGCCAGGCCGGCTCTGCTCGGCTTCGGGTGGAACCAAACCGGGCCCTGTTCCAGCCGTGAGCTGCCGAGCTATTCTGCTGGCACCGTGGAAAATCATGCGGCTAAGAACAGAGGCGGCCCAGCAGCCCCACGCAGAAAGCAGCCCCGCGGCTGGAACTGAACGCGGCAAGGGCCGGAAAACAGCCATGCAGTCAAAGCAGCCGCTGCCCGGCAGAGATCACATGACCACCCACAGGGCTGGGTGAGACATTAACTCATTCAGTGCACAGATGAAACTTGCAGACATCAATCCTCTCTCGAGTGAGAGAAAAAGGACATGGGGAAGACACGTAAAGAAAACAAAATGGAGACACCGAGGTCAGTGAAAAAGGAGTCAAATCCCAGATGGGAGGAGAATGAGGAGATGCCTTAGTCTTGGGCTGAAATTCTCTTGTAAGGCTTTGGTGAAGATATAATTAATACGCAACACTTTTTTCCTGTAATTCATGAAATGCATTGGGGGGATGTAGCATTCTAGTCATAGCCGTGAGCAGAAGCACCAGTGTTGAAGCAAGCAGATGTTGAAGTAGCTGTGATCTAATGAAAAGCTTGAACAGAGAGAGATGAGAAACCTGGCCTCAGGGATGGGAGAAGAAAACCTCTGTTCCCAGAGATAAAACAAAAAAACTTTTGTTTCTATACTAGAACAGCTCATCCTTAAAATTGCACCCCAATAAGCTGAGATAACCCATGGTGGTAGTTGCGGGAAGACTACCAAACCATGGGAGGGACTTCACCACTGCAGATTTCTGGCCGGCTGCTATTCGTGAAAATTAAAAGCATGAGAGAACTGTTTCTTGTGGAAAAGTCTCCATGGTATGGCATGAGAGGCTGCTCTCCCTAAGTAAACTGAAGAAAGATTATTTTAGAAGTGGTAAACTGACTGAAAATACCAAATTTTGTCTCTTTACATTGTCAGTGGGAAAAGAAAGAGGAGTTGGGGGGAGAAGAAGTGTTCTGAAATTTATTCTGATTTATTATTTTTCTTTTAGTTCTGTTAATAAAGTTTTCTTTATACCCTTTAAAGTTTTGAGCCTGCTTTGCTCTCCTCCTAATCCTTATCTCGCAGCAGAAAATGAGTAAATAATTCTAGTGGGTGCACTGGCGTTTGGCCAGTGCTAGACCCACTACACTGGTACACCCCACCAGCAGCAGACAGCACTCAAAGCACAACGTGGAGCAGATCTAACATTCACATCCATCATTCCCCTACCAAGATCTTACTCTTAGCCTCATTGTTTCCATTGCTGATTCTAACTACTTATGTTACCTTAAAGGGTGTCATAAGGTGAGGATTATACAGACATCTTAGCTATTCCTCCTGATAGCTGCTGACACATCTGGACGCAGGAAGAGCCAGTTTCAAGTACTTTAGGAAAGCCCCTTTTGCTGTGCTCTGTGGAATCCTCTGAATCCCTCCCCCTCAGGGAAATCCCCAGGGCCTTGCCTTGGAATAATATACCATAGTTTTCCTCACCTAGGCTAAAGAGAGGACCTAGCCCATGGTGCTCTGCAGCACTACTGCAGATCTACATTAGATTGCTTCCCTCATTGGCCAGTCGACACTGCCCACCCCAATTATTCATCCCTCATTCCCCCTGCAGGTTGCTGCCCTTTACCCTGTCCTTTGCACTGCCCTGTGCCCTCAGGTCATTGGTCACTGACCCCATACTTAAGTCTGTGCAAACCACACGGTTTTGTCTTTGCCCCTGATCCCTTCAGCACACTTTGGAATAAACCTTCACTGGAATACATTATACAAAGATCCTTCTTGCCTTTCCTCTGCTGAGCCATCTGTGGCGTGTGTGTGTGCATGGACTTGAAATGGCTGTTCTGGTGGTCTTACTCTGAGCGGCTTCTGAAGGAGACACTTCAAAGAAGGTTGCAGCATTTCTACCACCCTGCCACTCTGCAACAGTGCTCAAGTCCCTTTCAACATTTTGTTGAAATCAATAGGTGAACCAACCATATTGGCTAATGGAATTTCAACACACAGCTAAAGCCAAAGCTGTATGGAGATTACCTGGGTGCAACCAGACTGTGAAACACAGTGAGCAGGAGCTGGGCCATGGTCAAGTGAGTCATGCTGGACAGCTCCAGGTGTACCTTGTACATAAAAGTGTCATTCTGCTCAACATTTGTCAGGTTCCTCTCAGCACATCTCACCATCTCGGTCAACATTGGCGTTACGTCCAAAACCAATCCACTAAAGCCAGAGAACTGGTTTCAGCACTAGCTGGCAACTGCTTCTCAGAAGCAAACAAAACATAGCAGTTTCAAAGGCAGAAGAAAAAGGTGGTGAAACAGTGCTGAGCCTGCCACCTCAGGAAGGATGTTATGGGCAAAGCCACAAGACCACCCAGTACAGTTGCATGTCAACCACTAGAGATGAATGGGCTTTATTAGTCCCAGTGCCACAGAGGGGGAGATCAGACTGCAGACTACAGCACCCTGAATACCTTGAATACTACCTACACATGAAATAGGCTTCACCTTTCAGACACAGATCACACTGTCAGACAAGCTGCTACATTGCTAGTTCCTCTGTATGAGAGTAGCAATTAAGATGCCAACTTGATATGTTATTATCAAAAAAGCCAGGCCACATGTGAAATCATACAGACTCCATGTACCTCACTGGTCTTCTGTATGTCATTGGAGACTGTGAGGCACTGTCTGCAAGCATGTACTATGGCTGCCAATTGTTCACTACTATTATAGCAGAGTTGAACTTGGGAGAAGGCCTCTACACACTTTCTTTAATTTCTCCATGTTTGTCTTGCTTCTAGTTTTTACCTCAGACTGAAAAGCAAGTGCTACTTTTCTAAAGGATTTCATTTTTTTAATGAAAGTAACCTACTCACTTTGGCAACTCAATTGACAAGGAAGTTTTTTCAATGCAGAACCAGTTATCTACAGGCAATAGGGTTTATGCTGTCTACCTCATTTACCAGAAGTCTCTTACTCCAGACTGTACCTACATAAAGGACATTGAAAAGAAAATTCAAAGAGATAATTTTTACAATGGTAATTTATAACCCTTCTGTCGCAGACATCTTTTTCACAGAAATCCTTTCTTTCAGATTTCTGCGTCTTCTGGAGGGCAGAGGCCTCAGAAGAGAATGTAAACAATTGTTATCAGCTGCTGTGGAATGCAATGGGATGCACCTTGATTGGCTCATTTTCTATGTTTATAATTAAGGGCCAATCACCAGTGCAAGCTAGGGGACTGAGTCCCTGGACACAACTTTGTTTTAGATTCTTGCTTTCTATTCTTAGCTCTAGCAAGCATCTAGCAAGCATCTGCAACTTCTCTCTTTATTCTATTTAGTATAGTCATAATGTATTATATATGATATATCAATAAATCCAGCCTTCAGATCAAGAAACAAGATTCACCGTCTCTCTCTCACCTCCAGCGACCCACACAGGGCGTTGTAATACCCTTCTCCAGTAGGCCATTGCAAGGACATTTTCAGTTTACCATCTCACACACTGATCTTGGGCAACAGAACATTAAGTCACCATGACAAAATCAATTTACTCCAGGGACACTAGTAGCAATGCATAAAAATCCTGCAAAGATAAAGATGTGCACATCTAGCATCCAGGGAGGTTTTAAGTAGTATATCAATCTGGAGCTGCATAAATCCTTGGATGCATCCTCAGTGTCAAAATATCCCACATAAACAATAAGTATCTTGCTTTTGTCAGCAATCTTTTAGTAAAATCCTAGTGCAGACCAGGCATCTGCATTAAGTTTAAGGCACAGTGGGAAAAAAATATTCCTCTGCCATATTCAACACCTTATTTTAACTACAGAACTAGCTAAGGCACATAAATAGCAAACTAATCATGAAATGTACCATTTCTAGAGAGACAATCACACTGTAGATTCAAGTAACATTTGAGTTTATATCACGCTAGCTCTTCCTGATGCGCTGTGTGTGTACTTCTTAAGAGACCATTACTGCAGAAGGTACTGTCAAAATTGTTAAACACTGCACACAGTAACACTAGAACAGGCTGCCAGCCACATTTCATCACATTTCCAAAAAACTTTTAGTTAAAATAGTGTCTTACAACTAATCAGATTTGATAGGCTATTCAGAGACCACTATCATAAGCATCTTGCTGTTGCTCTGTCTTGCTGGCTTGGAGGGAAAAAAAAAAATTAAAAATTGTAGCCAGTTAGAAAGTTACTGATGTTGCTACTATGCTTCTGGGTCTGAACTATATTTGCTTTAGTCAAAGTTGCTACACTGTGCAGTAAAGGTTTGTTTACATTTGTTACTGCTCCTTTAGAAATTTAAAGGACTTGCTCCCAAAGCCTTACTCCAAATGAGTTAATGGAAGACTGCAGCCCTATCATTGTTGCCTCTGGAGAACAAAGTCCAGAACAGGATGCTGAAGGGCATCTGTGGGAATGGCACATAGGGGAACAAATTTTGGTCTGATGCTTTACTGCATGTTTTAAGTTGACAAAGAACATAAAACACCTTTCCTGATCTAGGGAAACAAGTTAGCTGCATAGTACTACAAGGTTTTCTTAAAGCCACCTACAAGCTCACTCCTATAAATGCAGACATCCTTAGCCTCATTCTCTCATTCTTGGTTCTGGCTAATTATCTGAAGAGGAGATCAGGAATACAGGTGCCTAAAATTATAAGCAACTTTAATGTCAGCAGCCACCAAGGCAACCTCTTCCCTTCCTGTATGTTCATTTTCCACTTAACACTGAGTCAACAGGGCAACATTTTTAAAACCAGACAATCAGAGGAACATGGCATACCAAAGCCCAAGATGAGAGCAGAGGATCTCAGAGTTATGATGATAAAAGGGGAGGAGGGGGACTCATACAGGGAAGCAACCACAAAAACAAACAAAAAACATACAGATGCAGAAACAGAGAAGTGACAAGACAGAACTGATGACAGAAACAACTGGCACAAAGAGAGAGATGACAAGTTGGAAAGGCTTGAAGGGACAACACAGGTAACCAAGACAGCCCACCTGACATGTCACCACTTAAACCTGAATGACTATTTACTTGTGCTGCCAGATAACAAGGAGAACATAGAGAAGTGTGACTTGGTACAGGCAAGGTATCAAAGGGAGAGTCTCATAAACAGATGAAGAAAAAATTTACTACCACGAGAAGCTGCTAGGAAGTTGGGGTATTTTTCAATTATAATTTTATTTTGATGTTCTTTCTACTGGTGTTTTCCTTGAAGTTTATATCTACATTCCTTTCCTACTGAAAGAGTTCTGACTGGTCAAATTGGAAGCATCCTATTGATAATGGTACCTGAAACACCTTTCTCAGTGATAACTCAAGCCAATTTAACTATTTGTTGAGAAGAATTGGTCTTTTGTTGCTATATCCTTCATTTTGGGGTGCAACTGTGTCTAGATTCCAGACCATATGAATTTTCTGAAGTAACTCCCACCTTCTGAGGAAAGTATTATGGGTCAGAGGAAATCAAAGTGCCCCAAGTTATCAACTATAATCAATGTAGCACATCTGTGATTTTCAGAGAAAAAAATCTTGCAATTTCCATTTTGCCTTCTGATACTCATTGTGTAGCCTAAGAACACACAACTGAGGATGCACCATTCACTCTGAAAACTACAAAAATACCCAAAAACCCCCAACTTTAAAGAGATTATTTTTTGCTGCCTATATTACATTCATTAACTATTACTGATTGTACAGTGAAAAGCACTTTAATTCCAGTGATTGATTTCTAATGCACCACAGGTATTTCAGATTTAGACAGTGGTTTAAGTTTTTACTGCAACTACTTGTTTCAGTGCAAGTGAAAGGCTAAACCAACATCAGCATTCTGTATATAATGCAAGACAGAGCAACAAGATGTTTGTAACAGTGGTCCCTGAATAGCCTTTCAAATCTGATTAGTTGCAAGACACTATTTTAATTAAGTTTTTTGAAAAGGAGGTGATGAAATGTGGCTGGCAGCCTGTTCTAGTGTTACTGTGTGCAATGCTTAAAAATTCTGTTTGCTGTATATACAACAAAACCAGAAGTAGACAGTGCCTGTTGCTAAGATAAAACAAAAGTCAAGGTTCTATCAAAGCATTCCACTTATGTAAGCATTCCATTATTGCTACACAATTGAAGTCTCTAAAACCAACAGTAAAAAGCTGATCAGTCTACTACAGTGCAAAACGGATTCTGTTTTCATTTATTGCAGTCTCCAAATGGATGACATCAGCCCAAAATCTGCAGCAACTGCTTCTACTTTGTACCTCTTACAATTCTGCAAACAAGCAGAGTCATCTACATGGAGATACTCCCCTTTCATAAAGCAGTGATATTGAACCACTGATAATAGCTCTTTGGATAAAGTAATTGTACAGGTATATTTGACACATTGCAACTACACCTCCTGCAGAAAAAAAAAGCAAACATCACTATGACCAGTCTTAACAGAAAAAAAAAAAGTTTAAAATTCATTTACTGCAATCCAAGAGATAAAGTACATTAAGGTTCTTGGTCTATTTTAAGATCAACAAGAACAAACCAGGCCATCCTTGAAAAAAATGCTGGTAGGAAGTTTCCATTCAATTTTCACTATTTGCTAGTGTGGAGGCCCTAGGGGGAATCCCCTAAGTTAGGGAGACACAAGAAGCTTCCCTCAAAGCTGTTACATCCCATTGGATCCTTCCCCTGTTCCTATGTCTGTTCCTATGTCCCTGAGCCACTCCTCCCTATTCCCTGATTGGCCCTTATCTTTGTACTGCCCCCAGACCAGGGTCAGCTCCCGGCCCCTCGAGGGAGAGAGCTGGACCCTGAATGTGTGTGCCTTGGACCCGAACATCTCACCGTGTGGCTGAAATTAAACATCTGTGGATATTATGCAAAGGCCCTTTTTGCTTCTTTACCTTGGACTTTACTAGCAGCAATTCAGGCTGCTACATGCTGGTTGAAGCAAATTTAATGACATGTCTCCATCTTATGGGATACAAGTGGTCACCTTACATTTAACCAAATGCAGAGTAGGGGTTACACTGACAACAGTGGAGTAGGGAAGGGATTAGATCTCTGTGGCATACACACTCTATGGATCAAAAACCCAAGCAATTGTAACAAGAGATCTAAGTTGGAAGGACAGTCCATAACATCAAACTAATTCAGTTATTTCCAGTGCAATGACTGAGGAGCAGAAGCACAGGAATCAGTAAAATAGCACTTTTAAAAATGTTTCCAGAATACATGAGTAGGAAAGACATGGAGAAGAGAGCCACTGAAGAGTAGGTCTGCATGCAGATCACATTATTGGATTACAAGATGACACTCTAGTGAGGGCAATAACATCCATATATAGGACTTCACATGCAGATGTTGGATAGCATCTTCCTAGCAGTGACAAACATTAGGAGAAATCAATTCTTCAAATTGTGCCATTGCTTAGCATGACATAATGGGCAACTAGATCTTCTGCTTCAGTACATATCGGTCAATGGGAAGTTAAAACAGAAGGCAGCCCTTCCATACACTCTCAGAGAAGCATGGCATCTCTCACTCTCTTGTTCCATATGGCTTCATTACATTAACGTTAGACACCTGTAGTTATGCAGCTATCTTCATGTCATGTCCCACTTTGGTCATATCGTCTCTCACAGAATCCTTCTGGACAAACTGTCCAGCACACAGCTGGATAAACACACCATGTGATGGGTGAGCAACTGGCTCACAGGTCAGGAACAAAGGGTTTTAGTGAATGAGGTGACATTAGACTTGTGACCTGTCACTAGTGGGGTTCCACAGGGCTCAATTTTAGGCCCTGTCCTCTTCAACATCTTCATAAATGACTTGGACACAGGACTGGAAGGGGTACTAAGCAAGTTTGCATACGATACAAAACTGGGAGGAGCTGTTGACTACCTCAAAGGCAGGGAGGCCCTGCAGAGAGACCATGACAAATTAGAGGTCTGAGCAATCACCAACTATATGAAGATCAACAAGGAAAAGTGCTGGATTCTGTACCTGGGATGAGACAACCCTGGGGAATGAGACGCTGGAAAGCAGAGCCATGAAGAGGGACCTGAGGGTCCTGACTGATGGCAAGTTGAATATGAATCAGCAGTGCCCTGGCAGCCAGAAGGGCCAACCATGTCCTTGGGGTGCATCAGGCACAGTATCACCAGCTGGTCAAGGGAGGTGATTGCCCTGCTCTGCTCTGCATTGGTGTGGCCTAACCTTGAATATCATGAGCAGTTTTAGCCACCACAATATAAGAAAGGTATTAAACTATTGGAGAGTATCCAAAGGAGGGCTGTGAAGATGGTGAAGGGCCTTGAGAGGAAGATGTACGAGGAGGGGCTGAGGGGAGACCTCATTGAGTGGGGGCCTGAATATATGTATAGTTATGGAGAGAGTCCCTGTTAAGATCTATGTGTGGGTCCTAGTTACTCCAAACGAGCTACAGCTGCAAAGTCCTTAGTTGGGCAGCAGCTGTGGCTTGTAAAGGTAACTGGAATAAATAGGGGTGGGTCGAGAGCCTAGGAGGAGCTCCTGAGAAAACACATGAAGGACTGTGCTGCAGAGAAGAACAGCTTGCTACAGTATGGGACTTGAGAAATATGAATACAACATCATTGCAGTCTACAACTTCCTTGTGAGGGGAAGAAGAAGGGCAGACACTGATCTCTTCTCTCTGGTGCCTGGTGACAGGACCTGAGGGAGTGGCCTGAAGTTGTGTCAGGGAAGGTTTAGGTTGGATATTAGAAAAAGGTTCTTGACCCAGAGGGTGGTTGGGCACTAAAACAGGCTCCCCAGTGAAGTGGTCACAGCATCAAGCCTGACAGACTTCAAGAAGTGTTTGGACAATATTCTCAGGTACAGGGTGTGACTCTCAGGGATGGTCCTGTGCAGGACTGGGAGTTGGATTTGATGATCCTTTTGGGTCCCTTCCAACTCAGCATATTCTGTGATTAAAGACACTGCACTTGCTAAAAGTACATACTATTTGGGCTGTTTAAGGATTTAAGGCTCTTAACTGATAATAGACAGCTCTATTCCTCCTTCAAGATCCTGATGGCATATTTGGGACATAAGTTAATTTGCCATACATTTCACCCAAAAATAAGGGGAAAATGCTACAAGGGTAAGAAAACACAGTACACTAATGCATCAATTTTCAATCACCAAATGACTTACCAGCCATATAAGTTTCCAATGAAGCTGAAGCTTTTATACCACACAAACCTCTAGAACTACAAGTTTCAGAGGCAAGAACATAAGAAAATTAAAATATACTTATAGACAGCCTCATGGTCAAAGCAGATAAGTGCAAGCTTTTTCTTTGGCCAGAGACTGATGTGTCGAACAAGAGTCTAGAAGTTGCACCTATTCTAAATTCCCATTTAACTGTTGCAGCAAATGGGTGACTTTGTTAAAATGGACCCTTTCCAAAAAGAGAGCCCTGTCACAAGAGAAAAGAATCTGCAACTAATATCTAAGGCTGGCCTGACTTCCAAACACAACATATAAGGAGATAACACAGGTTCTGACAACTCCAAGAACAGATGTGGATTTAGTGTAGTTCCTACTATTGACTGCTACCCAAGCAATTTAAAGATCATCTAAATAGATAAGCAGAAAAGAAAAAAGAGTTTACATCTCGTTTTGGCCTCGAGATCAGCTTCCCTAATGTAGAAGATACATCACCACCAAGAAATGGGTGTCATGGTTTAAGCCCAACTGGCAACAAAAGTACCACACAGCTGCTTGCTCACTTCTACCCCACCCTTGTGGGAACAGGAGGGGAATGAGAAAAAAAAAAAAAAACAAAAAACAAACTCATAGGTTGAGATAAGAACAGTGTAATAACTGAAACAAAGTTTATAATTATATTCATTAAAATGGAGAGGAAAGTGAAAGATAAACCCCAAGAAAAATGACTGATGCGCAATTGCTCTCTATCTACTGACTGATACACAGCCCATCCCTGAACATCAATCAACCTTTGGGTAAATCCTTGTAGTGGGTTGACCCTTGCTGGATGCCAGGCACCCACCAAAGCTGCTCTCCCACTCCCCTCCACACTGGGACAGGGGAGAGAAAATATAATGAAGGGTTCATGAGTTGAGGCAAGGACCAGGAGGTCCCTAAATACCATCATGGGCAAAAAAGGCCCTAATTAGAGATATTAATTGAATGTATTGCTACCAAAAACAGGGCAGGATAATGAGAAGTAAAATAAACTTTTAAGAACACCTCCTCCCCATCCCTCCCTCCTTCCCAGCTCTACCTCCTCCCTAAGCAGCACAGGGAGACAGGGAATGGGGGTTATGGTCATTTCATCACCCATTGTTTCTCCCACTGCTCAGGGAGATGAGTCCTTCCTTGGCTCCACTGTGGAGTCCCTCCCACAGGAGACAGTTCTCCACAAACTTCTCCAGCATGAGCCCATACCACAGGCAACAGTCCTCCCCAAACTGCTGCAGCATGGGACACTCTTCCATGGGGTGCAATCCTTCAACGACAGGCTACTCTATCATGGGCCACACTCTCCACAGGCCTCCCACAGGGTCACAGCCTTCTCTCAGGCATCCCCCTGCTCTGGCCGTGGGTCTCCTCCATGGGTTGCAGGTGGATCTCTGCATTCCCATGTATCTCCATGGGCTGCAGGGGGACAGCTGCTTCACCTGGTCTTCACCATGGGCTGCAGAGGAATCTCAGCTCTAGCACCTGGAGCAGCTCCTGCCCCTCCTTCTCCACTGACCTTGGTGTCTGCAGAGTTGTTCTTCTCACATGTTCTCACCCCATTCTTATTTGTCTGCAATTAGAACTGCACAATCACTTTTTTTCTTTCATCTTAAATGTTATCATGGAGGTGGTACCACCGCTGTCCCAGCTGTGCTCCCTCCCAGCTCTTTGCACAGCTCCACTCTGACAGAGCATGAGGCACTGAAAAGCCCTTGACTCAGGGTAAGCCCTGCTCAGCAACAGCCAGAACATCAGTGTGTTATCAGCATTATTCCCATACTGAATCCAAAGCACAGCACTGTACCAGCTAAGAAGAAAAAAGGAACTCTATCCTGACTGAAACCAGGACAGGGTGGTAAACTAGACCATTTCCCCCTCCTTGAAATACAATGGCAGCAACACAGACATTTGCATGATAAACCATGCCAGAAAATATAAATATGCTGTGCAATTCTTACATTTTAGGGAAAAAAAAGGAAGAAAATATGATCTAGCACTCATACTACTAGTGAGGGCTATAATAATCTAACAATGCAGTAATGAAACAAGTCCTAAATTTGATGAGCACAGCAACTGCTTTTAACTACTATTTTCCTATATCTTAAGTCTTGAATAGCAAATGCTTACCAGTTCTGAGAGCTTAAAATAATCAGATGGAAAGCATTTAGTAATTATAAACAAATTTAGCTACTTCAACTTAATTAGCATAAGACTTAATACTGCTCTGAATGAGTAAAATATTTAACAATGCTTTAACAATTTACAGAGTGTTTATAAACTAGGAATCTAGTTTTAATTTAGAGTTCAGAATTGATGAAACAAATCAAGTTAAACAAAAAAGCACAATCTCTATGTCTAGATTAAGCATGCTGCTAACACTTAGCATAACTGGTCATATGCATACTCTTAGAAATCCAACCTCACAAACTCAGGGAACAAACTTCACCAGTCATTTCAGTCATGACTTCATCTGCTGCTAGCCTAGAGATGCCAAATGGTGCAAGCACAAACATATACATTAGGAAAGGGCTTAAATCAAATCTTTCACATAATCTAGTAGATAGTTATCATGAATGCTGATCTTCAGCAACATAAACCAGACTAACCAGGAGCTCATAACTCTTTACTAGCTTCCATGAAAACATCTACTAATAGCTAAGCAGCTTAAGTATATTCAGACCATCTTCCAGCCGAAGAACTGACTGCTTCTTGTATAGGACTCATGTTCTTCTGATATGCCCACTTAAAATGTTACTCTGGTGTAAGAATTTCTGATACAAAATGTAGTTGAGAAAACATAAGCTCAGAATTTCCATTTTAACTCAGTTAGTTAAAAACTGTAGCACTACTAACGCAACATTGGCATTTTGAACCAATCTGCTTTCCCCTCCAGAAAAGATTTAAACCAATGTCAGAGAAATTATATTCTGCTTCCCCTTTTAAACACTTCCATGTTTCAAGTACATTGCAAGCTTAAAGGATTCCAAAAAGACCTTGTAGCCTTACAAAAAAGGGAAAACACACAAAAAAACCCCCCATCATTATCAAGTCTGGACATTAAAGCTGTTCTTTCAAAATTTCCCAACCACAGGAAAGAGAGTATTTCTTCACATTAAAGAAAATGCCTTCCCTATGCAAGCAAGGATTTGGAATAAATCTGATCATTTAAGCGAGGGAAAAGTCCCAACGTTCAGTTTCTCTTAGGAGACCTCATACAAGACTATACTGACTGCAAAAGGTCATTAGGGACACAGAACCCAAGGTTATTCAAACCAAGTCATGGGGTCAAAGCATGAAGCAATGAACTTGCTTACTAGAGAAGATTACCTACCTAAGTAGTTAACACACAACAACTGTGGGCTCACCCTTCTTTACCTTTTCTTCAAAAAATCGTTTTTAAAAACCTCTTTCAGAGCTTTTCAATTACAGCTCCATTAGACCTTCTTTACACTGACATTGATCTGAATTGCACAGATCAATTTTAAATAGATAGTCATGCCTTTAGGCATCATTGTAAAACAACAGCTGAAGCTTTGGAATTTATGATTGGAAAGACTGGGAGTTATTATGTTAGAAACAAAATGCCAGAGAAGGCTGGATAGCAGTTTTGTCTAATAAGTAAAATTAATCTGTTAGAAATTTAGTTTATCAAAATATTTAACCCAGCACTAAGTGTAAAATACGAGAACAAGTTGATGTCAAAAACTTATGATATAGACTGGAAATTGACAACAATATTGAATGTCCTGAATTATCAATCCCTAAAGTTTGTGGAAACAACACAAAATCATAACCTTATACAATTAAAAAAGAGAATAACTAAGATGATAAGTTCTGTGACATTATAGGACTTTTGCCACCAGCACCAGCCAAAACAGCTATGGCTGCCAGTGTGACAGAATTAGATGTAGTCTGCTGGATTGGTTCAGAAACCCGACTCCTATTCTGTTAGAGATTTTTGTCTCTAGGATAAGTACCAGGCACTGCAAAACACCATGTAAACAATGGAGATCGAACTTTTCCACGTGGTTTTGATGATTTTTTATCATTAATTTTTTAATCCATCAACATAAACTATACAGTAAGTCTCCCACCTAATCAGTGTACTCTTACAGTAGTCTGAAAATTGAAGTTTAATTCACTAAAGAGAAACTAACATTTATTCATTCACATATCTTATACATAAGATTTCCTTGGTTTTCCTTTTGAAGTTTCAAGTATTATAATAATGATGAAGAAAAAGAGAAAGGGGAATAAAACCCAAGAGAAACTGCACGGTTCAATTACCACCCACTGACCCATATCCAGCCAGTCCCCGAGAAGCGATTGGTAGCTCCCAGCCAACTCCCTCAGTTTATATAATGAGAATGACATTCTATGGAATGGAATATCCCTTTGGCCAGTTCAGGTCAGCTGTCTTGGCCATGCTCCCTCCCAGCTCCTTGTGCACCCACCCACTGGCAGAGCCTGAGACACTAAAAAGCCCTTGACTCAGGGTAAGCACCACTTAGCAACAACCAAAACATCAGTGTGCTATCAGCATTATTCCCATACTGAATCCAAAACCCAGCACTGTACCAGCTACTGAGAAGAAAATTAACTTTATCCCAGCTGAAACTAGGACAGTCTAAAAAGTTTAAATCACCCAATTGCAATGGTGATCTAAAGTATCAGTGACACTTTTGAATCACAGCTCTGCATGTACAAAAACCTGAAGTCAGTACAGTTGGTGGTACTGTAACGTAACGCCATCCTGGCACACGGCCTTGAAGAAATCGGTCCAACGGTGTTGTTACCACACATACCGTCTCAGTCTCATTCCCTTCCCCATAGCTAGTACAGCACCTCCATTAAAGGGTAACTTCAAAAGCAATACAGAGAGGCCGTGAGGGCGGAGCAAGACCATGCAGTAACGCAGCGCTCACAGGCTCGACCCCCTCCACAGCCAGGGGAGCAGCCCCCAAACATGCAAACCCCGGTCCTGAGAGGCCAGCGGCCCCGTAGCCGCCCCGCCTGCACGTCACATCAGCTAAATCACGGTGGGGTCGCGGATGGTCCCTCGCCCCGGACAAGGAGAAGCGGTAGCGACATTTAACCCGGCAGCGGGGCGGAGGGCCCGAGGAGCGGCCGGCTGCGCCCCTCACCCAGACCAGCATCTGCATTTCCATTCCCTACCGGCCCGCTCGTTACCTGCGCGGCACCTGGCGGTTCCAGCTGTCCCTGCGGTCACTGCCCACCACCCGCCAGTACGAAACGCGCACCGCATCACCACCCCCAACCCCTCAACCAGGAGAGGCCATGTTGTCTACCTACCCTCCACCTCGCCTCCTCAACGACACGCTGACGTCACACCGCGAGGTCACCTACTCCTTCCCAGCCAATCAGGAGGTGCTCACGGTGACATCACCTCAGCGGAAGAGGGGTGGGACGAGGATACTTTTATTTCCTTCTGCCTAGAGCGATGTGGAGGTTTTTGTGTCTGTTTCTGTCTGTTTCCGGCCCCGGCCCTGTCCGGGCGTTCCTCTAGCACTTCCTGTCCCTCTCCTAGCTGGGCACAGCGACAGACTCCTCCAGGATGGATGAAGGTGGCGAGCCGGGCCCTAAGGGGACATTTTGCTCCATGCGTCTCAGCCTCTTTCTTTAGCAGAGATGGCTGCCTCGACACCTGCCCTTGGTCCCGTCACGAGGGGCTGCATGCCCGCCCGGCAGAGCTGAAGAGGCACTCCTGCTGGATGCCCTGGAGCATAGCACTTTCCCCCAAGAGCAGCTTTGGCAGCAGGTGTTCAGTCTTTTGAGAGGGCCTTGGTACAAAATTAAGGCTTTTTGTTCAAAATGCAGGCGGTAGTTATGTGTGTGAGGGAGGATGTAGAGAGGAGCACTAATCATGGTAAATCACGACTGAAAACAGCTAAAGACTATTATCCCTTACGTGGTTTATCCTCAGGGAAAGCTAGAAAAGCTAGAAAGCCTGATAGGTTCTTTTCTAGGTTGTTTTGGTTTTTTTTTTCAATTTGACTTTTTGCAGCACCCTTGTCTTTGACGTTTGTTAGGTGAAAAGACACCAAAAAAAGGCATAAAAGAAATGCCATATTTTTCAGGAAAATAGTATGTTTACTGATTTTGTGTGACTTGAGACACCAGAGGGTTTCAGGTGGTCAGGAGCTGGCTTGCTTTTCAGTCTGCCTGTACATCACACTTTATTTCCCTGTTTTTCTTTTCTCCACAGTGTTGCTCATTGGTGATCATTTGGTTTGGGTTACTCTTAATTTTTGCCTCTATAAGCATAGGAAAAAGTTAATGATCCATGTGAACATAAGGAAAAGCACACATCCATCCACATCAGTTTTAAGGCAGCATAATCATACAAATATTTGTATGCCCTTTATTTCCCCTATAATAAGGGAGTTTCTTGGTGGAGAAGAGTACCTCAAAGTTTGACTAAGCACCTCATTGTGCACTGGGCTCTTGTATTCACTCAGAGAAGCCAGATGATAAAGCCAAGCTACTTAAAAGGGTCTCTTTAAGGAAAACCTGGGATGAAGTTTTGCAAAGTGAAGCCAGTGCCAGGCATTATTTCCTCTGGTCTAGCTGTGGAAGGGGAGGAGGAGGTGTTTTATGATTGTTGTATGGAAAATCATGCTATGAAAAGCCAGTGTCCATAAAGGAGACAGAGGAGTCTTGCAACTTTATTTGAATAAAGAGAGAGAGTCCACTGGAGCACATGCCTGTTATAGATACAAGTTATAATATTTGCAAATATTTGCAAATTTGCTTTTTGCAAATATTAAAATGGATTCTATGTGTGTGATGTTAAAGTAACTTTGTTATAAAGATATATTTTTTATTTCTGTTGTTAATTAAGCTTAATGAAATAGCTGATATAAGTATGCTTGTGTTAAAATGCCTGCTTGGATGGGATAACATCCAATGAACATATGAAGAAGACACCTGCTACAGATATGCCAACTATCAGCACTCACTGTCTGAAGACAGTGTGGACCAAGGCCCAAAAACTGGAGATGATAAGAGTGGACTGAAAACCACAACCAAGGAATATGCATGCTCTAAAAGGGCAGACCCAAGGAGGAGTCATGCTGAACAGTTCTTGGAACATGTAAACTAGTTTGGGGAAAAAGTTTACTATGCATAAGGGTCTATGAATATGTAACAGGCTGATGTAATTAGAAATTAGAATATATAAAGGGTGTTTCCAAGCTAGCAGGTGTGGTCTTGGCTAAGTGCCAAGATGCACTCAGCCAACCTAATACCCTTTGCTCTGTGGTCCTTGTCTCCAATTGTCCTTTATTAAACTTTTTAGATTTTCACATGCCCGTGGGGTTTTCTCTCTCTGGGTTTTGGTGGGCACAGCCTCCTTTTATCCTAAATTCCTGGCTGCATGTTGCCCCCTCTTCCTTTCCCCACTGGCTGAGGTACTAGGAAGGTACTGAAGCAGAGTGGAAATTTTTCAGAGTAGAAATCCATTTCAGATTTAGGTGAAATGTGCCTCTTTGAATTATTAAGTCTGTATCATAGCTGTTTGGTCTGCGTTCAAGACTGCCTGTTCTCGCAAAAAAATTATGCTCGAAAAACTGCCTCAGCCGAAGGACTGAGATAAGAGGGGGACCCCATGAACTTTGAAACAGACGGAGACCAGGGCTGAGGCTGCAGGAGCCTGGGCAGGATGACCCAGGAGTTCTTTCTGTACTTTCTGAAAAAAAAAACCAAAAAAACTAGCTGCAAGTGTAACGTGAAATCAGTTAAATGAATATGTATAAACCTATTGTGAAATTCTATGCATATGAATCAGAGTAAGGGACATAAAAAAGGATTGGGAGTTCTCAGGGGTGTTCATGTCCTTTAGGGGGAACAACGATCCCCAGTTCCGTCCAGCACTGTAATAAACATACCGGCTTTACAACTTTTACAAAGTTGTGGAGTTAGATTTTTTCTTTCTGCAAATCAGTAGAGCCTTCCCGAACCACCTACCTCATATTCCCCCTTGAACCTACTGTTTTACCCCAAAGTTCAGAAGTTCAGCCTTGTGTAGACCCCACTTGTCTGTTTCAGAAGCCAAGCTGTCTGGGCCCTGTAACAAACCTGCTGCCCTAAGTTAGTAGAGACATAAAGACCCATTTCAAAGACGTTAACACCCACACCTTCACCCACAGAATTGTTTGTAAAGACATTGGCACACATCTTCCCGATCACTGTGGTCAGATTTTCCCACAGGAGATATGTAGAACTTCAGATTGTGCATGTTACAATCAACAGGAATATGCTCACAGGCTGTCTCAGTAAAAGATCACTGTGCTGGTTTGGGCTGGGGTAGAATTAATTTGCGACACAGTAGCTAGAAACAGTGTTGATTATACAGGGCCTCTCCTATGCTTAAATTGACAGGGCCCGGGGAGGCCGCCAGCGAGAGCCGCCGATTCGTGCAGGGCAGCGGGGAACGGACAAGTGGCGAAGCTGGGAAGCTTCGCTCCGAGCTCCGCTGTGGGCGCCGCCCCGCCCCCGACGGGGCCACGCTGCCTGGCAGCCACAGAGGGTGGGCAAGCTCGCCGCTATCCTTCCTACGGTTGCTAGGAAACGAGACTCGGGAGGGGTGGGACAGCCGTCGCAGAGGCACGGTGTGACTGTCGTAAAAACATCTCGGAGAAAATGTCGTGAAGCGCAGTCGGGACGGTCTGTGACGAAGAGAGTGACCGGGCCTGGCTCCCGGCACTTATTTGCCCCGTACCCCGGTGGCCCCCTCCTCCTCTTGCTCCATGTGGTGCCCAGGTTGGGCTCTCGGCTTCTCCTCCTCCTCCTCCTCCTCCTCCTCCTCCTCCTCCTCCTCCTCCTCCTCCTCCTCCTTCTTCTTCTTCTTCTTCTTCTTCTTCTTCTTCTTCTTCTTCTTCTTCTTCTTCTTCTTCTCCTACTCCTATGGCCCGGAAAACAGTTAGCAGGAAGCGGAAAGCGGCGACGGCTGCCGCCGGGGGGCTCCAGGGGGAGCAGGTAGGCTGAGGGGCGGGAATGGGTGTATGAGGGCAGAAGTCTATATGGCGGTGCCTGGGGTGACCCTGACTGGGGGTCGCCGTGTCCCGGTGCCCGGTTGAGGTAGGGGCAAAGGGCGGGGTCTTTCGGTGCCTTGGGAAGGTGTCCTCGGGGGGAGATGGTGGGAAGGAGTAGTCCCGGCCACGGTGGCTGTCGGTGAGATACAGCGGGCAGCCTCCCCCCGTCTCTGCTCTCTGCCCCGGTAGCTCCGGGAGCTCTCTGTTCGGCCCGTAACCGCCGAGTCCCCGCCGCCCCAGAGCTGAGCGTTACTGCGAGGCAACGCCAGGCCGGGCCGGAGGAGGCCGATGAACGGCGCGGTCAATATCAGATGGCCCCCGCGGTGTCACCTCTAAACCTGCCGAGCTCACGCCAGGAGGCTGTCGGGGCTTTTCCGTTTAAAGTGCTTCTTGGCTTCCTCTTGTTTCTATAAGCTTTTGGTGTCCCAACGGTGCCGAGCCGGGGTGGATTGTTTTCAGTATTATGGCAGTGTTACTTCTTTAGCAAATATTTATGCTTGATTTTATGTTGCTGAAGGCTTTATCACAATTTATGAGTTAATCTTCGTGTATGGTATTATATGGGTAGTGTGGAAGGCTTTAGTATTTTGCTGAGAATATATTTGAATTTAGATGGCTTGTGTCTTAAGTTTGTTCTAGTCGCTTTATCTAAGTTTAATGCTTCTTTTCCACAGTATGGGTGGGATCACTCGGTTCACAAAAGGAAAAGACTCCACCGGGTGAAAAGGTCTGTGGTGTACTACCTGAAAGGTAGAGAGGTCAGGATGCAGAATGAGTCCAGCTATCACCGCTTGTTGCATGGATATGCAGCCCAGCAGCTTCCCAGCCTCTTGAAGGAGAGAGAATTTCACCTTGGAATCCTTAATAAAGTATTTGCCTCCCAGTGGCTGAACCATCGGCAAGTGGTGTGTGGGACAAAATGCAACACAGTAAGTGCCACCTATCTTTTGCTTCTTGCTGTTAATTATTCTACCCCCAAATGACACCATAACTGAAGTATGTAGATAGCCAAGGAATATATTAGGAAATAATTAGGTGTGGATTCCAATTTGTGCACAATTAATTTTGAATAAAGGTAATGCTTAATGATCACCCATTCTCATCTGAAAACATGGCACTATGCGTATGGTCTGAAACCTGAACATGAGGCATGCAGGATCTCATGCAGGATCTGTCTAATCCACATAGAGCGATTAACAACTCTTTGCAGCATGGCAAGCAACATTAGGGTTTGATCTTTCTTCCTGTCCTGCAAATGTAAAGTTAATGAATGATGTTAGCTTTGCTAAATGGTAGCTAACATGCCTGGCAAAACTTGCTAGTAAGACTCTATTTTTATTGTGCTCAGTCTTTTACCATTTGGTTTTATGTATGGTTCTGTGCTTCTGACTTGGGTCTGGAGCATCTCTCTTATGAGGAGAGACTGTGGGAGCTGGGCCTGTTTAGTCTAGAGAAGAGAAGACCGAGAGGGGATCTCAATTAATGCATATAAATATCTCAAAGGCAGGTGCCAAGAGGATGGTGCCAGACTCTTTTCAGTGATGCCCAGTAACAGGATGAGGAGCAATGGCCATAAACTTCAACACAAGAAGTTGTACCTCAACATGAGGAAGAACTTCTTTATGTTGAGGGTTGCAGAGCACTGGAACAGGCTGCCCAGGGAGGTCACAAAGTCTCCCCCTCTGGAGACATTCAAGACCCACCTGGACATGTTCCTGTGTCACCTGCTCTGGGTGGCTGTGCCTTAGCAGGGGGTTGGACTGGATGATCTCCAGAAGTTCCTTCCATCCCTAATGATTCTGTGACTTCAAAAAGTTGCTACAAAACTAAAAACTATGGTTAAACTCCAGATATTCTTCAAAGTAGCTAGAAATGTTCCAAACTGAAAAAAAAAAAAAATAGATCTTCAGGAATATTCTTCTGCTTTTCCAGTTTGTAATTTTTTTTCCCACTCTAAATCTGTTTTTAGTGTTTAAATAACTTCCCTTGCTGATGTATCTTTACATGCTTTAGCAAAATTGGAAATCTGTTCGGACTGTGTTATTGTGGCAGGGCATCCTCAACACGGGGAATAAAGAGCCTTGACTCCGTGATTGCAGAAGGCTGAACAAATGCTTTATTAAGCTAAGCTATGCTATACTATACTATACTATACCATACTATACTACACTACACTACACTACACTACACTACACTAATACTATACTACTACTATACTAAAGAGAAACCCGTGACCCTTACAAACAATCACAACACAGCTTTGACCTAATCGGTTAATCAATCAAAACCACCATCACCAGAGTAGGATTAAGAAGCTTCCTTTTGGTAAACAATCTCCATAACACATTCCACATGTGCACAACAACAGGTGCAGAGATTAAGATAAGAATTGTTTTTCTCTGAGCTTTCTCACAGCCTTCCCCGGGAAAAATCCTGGGAAAGTTGTGCCTGCTGCTCTCTGTGAAGAGAGCTATGGCCACACTCTGTCATGTTTCAGATTTCATATTTCCAAAGCATCCCTTTATAGGAAAATATTAAAATAATATAGTATGTGATTAATAAATGGAGGACATCATGCTCCTTAGGTAATGCTCTCTCTGCTGGAGTTAGTGGCCCAACTTAATTGGCTGAGGTTTCAATATCATATATGAAATTCTAATTGACTAAGTGCAAAATCCCAAACCTGTTCTTTGCAGGTTCATTAGTGCCACAAAAATGAATTGAGCATTGTAGAGAATGTATAGATCAAGCAGCTCTAAAATCTCAAAGTATATAACTAGGTGTGATTATTTCTTTGCCTAAAGTTTTGGTTTTTTGGGATTTTTTTTGTTGATTTTTTTTTTTTTTGTGAAAGCCACACTCAATGATCTGACCTGCAAGGGACAGTGTTTTTTGGTTTTGTTTGTTTTGTTTTTTCATTTCAGATGTTCTGTTATTATTCATAGTTACATAGCAGGAGGCTTTCATGCAGTAGGTCTTGAGAAGCAAGGCCTAGCTGTATAAACAAAACAGTCTTTTGACAGGAATTAAGTCTGAAATAGAATCTCTTCCTTCAGTTTCCATGTGTGTTCATTGCCTCGGTCTCAAGAGTATTTGGTTTTCTGTGAACTGCATGTGATACCCATGTCTATCTTCATAATCTGGTAGTTTCTGTGCCAAGTATAGTGTGGGTGGTAGAGATGCCCTTTAGCAAGCAAAGTCTCTCACTTCTCCATCCTTTGTCATCTGTCAACATGTGCTGTCTCCCAACCTCCTGAAATTAAATGTGGAGGTGTTTTGCGGAGAAAAGAAGAAACCTCACAACTTTATAAAAGTTGTAAAGTTCGGTATGCTTTATTACGACACGTGCCGGACGCAAGCCTCCCCAATAGGCAAGCGTACCTCTGAAGACCTCGGGTCTTCTTTTATCCCCCTCCCAAATGCATATGCATACAGTTTCACAATAAGTTCATACATATTCATTCCGCGTGACATTTAGCACTAGTTCTTCTTTATCAGAGGAATTCCTAGGTCTGGGGCAGATCGACCTTGCGGTAATTTCTGTTTTCCTTTCTCTGTCTCCTTGCTGTCTCTGGAATGCGGCCTTTCCTTCAGCTTTTGGCCCCACAGACCTCTCACCTCTTCCCGGCACTTCACCTAATTCAGAATGGATCCCCACTTTGTCTCATTCCCCCCTTTCCTAGGAAATAAGTAAATTCTTTTACTTAAGGAAAACCCCGCGACAATAGGTGTCTTTTAACGCTTCACCATGCACGTTTGACAAAGATGTTAGTACAGCTATTCGTTGTAGCATCCTACAGTTCCAAATTAACAATGTAATAGATAGTCCTAAACTTATCCCAACTAATATTCGTAAAACTACAATGGGGTGACACAACTTATTAAAGATTCCATTCGCAGTTGGTGACCACCCAAAGATCACATCCCACCAGTGATGATCCATATTTTGTTTTATTCTCTGTAGAACCCTGGTTATCTCCTTTGTATCGTGTTGGACAGTAATTAAGGTTTTCTTTCCACTTTCTTGGATTTCCTTCAGGATTTCCAATAAGTCTTGGTGCTCAATTGATTGTTTCACTAATGTAAGGTTCATCCCAATAGGGGTAGGTGGTAGTCTGTGATACATTGTGTAATTAGCTTTAATCAGCTGGTGGGATGTCACTGGGGCCAAGTACGAAAAATCACACCCCATAATCTTAACAAAATTACAAATACAGAAGTTAGAATGATTTTTACTAGACAGAATGACATCATTGCTATCAATATTTACTGCAGCACAGGCAGTCCTTAGACACACACACCCTTTTCCAGTATATACGAGCACAGTTCTCTGGTCAGTGACTGGATGAATTTCAAAGTGACAAATACTCTGTTCACTGTCCAAACACACATTCTGAGCATTAATAGTATTGCCTTCGCAAATGAATCCCATCTGTTCTCTAGTAATGCAGGATTCTAAGTTTACTGTCTGCCACTTTCCATTCATCTTTCGTGCCCATACTCTATGTTCTGAGGGATAGAGTATGGTTTTTTCATGGTTTAATCCTAGGGCGATGATGGGATGGATAACATAAACAGTGGCATTACGTATGGTAAGCACAAAGGCAGTTGCCACATTAGAAACAGGATCATAGGTGAAATTCACCATAGTCCACCAGGACTGAAATTTCCTTTCAAAATCAATTGCATTGTCCCACACAACCTTCCGAATTTCAGCTGGAAAATTACCTTCACCCCCTTCCCGTATGATCAGAGCTGCTGTTGCCTGCATCCATAACTGTGCTTGTATACAACTGAAAGCTAAGGACACATTATCTTGAACTGTACCAAGTGCTTCTACTATCAGTTTGTGGTCTTGGTCCCCGGCCGTTTCCCATTTTGACAGAACTTTCGAAATCTGCCACTGGCTAGTTCCTAATGCCAATAGAGATGACTGCAAGGGTTGCTTCAATTTTGTTAGGCTACCTGCTGCAGTGGCCAGTCTATTCATCAGTATTTCTGAATCAATTCCATTTAAAACTCCTAATCCTGTCCCTAATATGCCAATTAGATCCCTTCTTGTTCTGTTTCTGAGGTATGCCTGTTTTTGTAACCATGCTGTCCAGCCCCCAAATGAAGTTTTTAGGAAGGAGGAGCAGGCTGGTTGGATTTTTGAGATGTTAATTTGCATTATCAACTCCACACGTTTGAGAGACCATTCTGGATTGAATAATAGTTGCTGCTCACCCACATTCCTTACTACATAGGGGCCTACCCCATACACCTCAGGTTCAAGTTTGGGTTGAGTCTGAACTATTTGAGTCTTGGTGTGGGCTGTATAGGGTTCTGCTGTGGTAAAAGGTGTAGTATCTATTTTGAATTTAAATGAAAGCCCGATATCTTCCTGTGCCCAAAGGCAAGTTATTTCTACAGGCTGTATTAAGGTGAAATTACACCAGCAGTCTGATTCATTTAGGCTATCACAGATTTTCTGGCGTTCATGTACACCAGGAGAGGTTGAGACACTAATCTCATTTGGTCTCTCGTAAGCTGTCCCATTTATCATCCGGCATCCTACCTTAATTTCTTCTCCTCTGATCCCTTGAAGTGTCCACAGCCTCCGTTCCTGCCATTCCTGCTCCCCATATACCTGATCTCCATGAATTACCACAGTGGATAGGTTTAAATCCTTTATCTCAGAAGGTTTTCCCATGGATCCAGTATACTGATTAAACGCCTGGGACCAAGGCCATTCAGCATTGCTCTGAATAAAAGTACTTTCAAGTTCTAAAACCTTAGTTATGATTACATACAAAACAATTCTACAAACTAAAATATGAGCTACTCCCGACCGCAATATACTCATTTTGCCCGAGTAAGTTTTAGTCTCAGTTCATCGTCTCCTGGCGTCACTCCTCAAGAGGTTTCTGGGCCTTCTTCACCCGAGAGTGATGAATCCAGGCGTTCTGCTCCTTGATTTTGATTGCAGTGAAGGTGGTGAGAAGCACTTGGAATGGTCCTTCCCACTGTGGTTCCAAGGTCTTTTCTGTAAGAGACTTAACATATACATAATCTCCAGGTTGTATATTATGTACTGGCCCATCTAATTCCCTGCTCCGAGTTCCAGCCACATGTTTCTCAATTTCCTTGAGCTGTTTGTTTAAAGCCACCATGTAGGTGGCTAGTGTTACCTCTCCAATATGGGTGGACACTCCCTTTTGTATTCCATATGGTCTTCCATAGAGTATTTCAAAAGGGCTTAACTTTTCTTTAGCTCGAGGTTTCGTTCGAATTCGCAACAGTGCTATTGGAAGAGCCTGGGGCCAAGGTAGATTAGCTTCCTGCCCCAGTCTTATGATTTGCTGTTTAATCAAATGATTCATCTTCTCCACCTGGCCGCTTGATTGGGGGCGGTATGGAGTGTGGAGTTCCCAGTCTATGCCTAGGTGGCTACTAATCTGTTGTACTATTTTGGAAATGAAATGTGATCCTCTATCTGAGGATATTGTGGCTGGAACTCCGAAGCGTGGTATTATTTCTTGTAATAATACTCTGGTCACCTCTCGAGCTTTGACAGTTCTGGTGGGGAACGCTTCTGGCCACCCTGAAAATGTATCTGTCAATACCAGCAAATACCGATACCCCCCTTTCCTTGGGAGTTCTGAAAAGTCAATTTGCCACTGCTGTCCAGGCCCATGGCCTCTCCCAATCTGACCGAGTTTCGGTCTGGGGGTGTTTTTGGGGTTAGTCTGGAGGCAAAGATCACACTGTCGGGTCACCTGAGTAATAGTGGCATATAAATTCCTAGCAACAATTCTTTCAATCAGATAGGTGTATAGGGCATCTATTCCCCAGTGCGTTTTCTGGTGTTCCTCCTTTACTAGTGACCACAATAGATGGGAAGGGATTACCAGCTTCTTTTCAATGGTAGCCCACCCTTCTTGGTTATACGTCCCTTTTTGATCTTCAATTAATTTCCTATCTCTCTTGTTGTATTCTGGCTTACCTTCAAGGGAGATTTGTCCATCTGGAATAAGGGCTCCTTCAGTAGCTACCTCACCTTTTGCTGCTTCTTTTGCCTCTCTATCCGCCAGCTCATTTCCTTCTTCCAATTCTGAGCTCACTTTTTGGTGTGCCTTCCCATTCAAATGCAAAAATTTTTTGGCTGGCTTCATGGATGGGGAGGCAAAAGAAGGCATCCTTTAGATCTAAAACAGTAAACCAGGTTAGCTCAGGTGTTAGGCAAGTTAATAAAGTGTATGGATTGGCTACCACCGGATACAGATCTTCTGTTATTTTATTGACAGCCCTCAAATCCTGTACTATCCGGTATGACCCATCAGGTTTCCGAACAGGTAAGATGGGGGTATTGAAATCAGATTGGCATTCTTTCAGTAATCATAACCGCAGAAAATTTTCAATTATTGGGCTGATTCCTTCCCTATCCTCTTTCTTTAGGGGGTACTGCTTGATTCTCACTGGTTGCGCCCCCTCCTTGAGTTTGATTATTATGGGAGAGGCATTTTTCGCCCTCCCTGGCACATCAGAGGCCCACACCCCAGGAAATACCTGACTCAGTATTTCTTCATCAATTTCTTCCTTAATGCCAATAGCTGTCAGAGTTAAACTTAATAACTCTATGTATTTTTGATCATTTACCTCCAGAGTAATTTCCCCCTTTTTGAATGTAATGGTTGCTTGTAACTGTTCCAATAAATCTCTCCCTAAGAGTGCTCTTGGTGAGTTAGGCATGTACAAGAATTTATTAATACCCCATTGTTTTCCCAATTTATACCTCAAAGGTTTACAAAAATATGCCCTTTCAGACTGGCCAGTTGCCCCCTGCACTACAACATAATCATTTTCCACAGGTACTAAAGCCTTATTTAGAACTGAATATGTAGCCCCCGTGTCAACCAAAAATTCCACCCTTCTCCCTTCTTCCCCCAGCCTCATTGTTATAACCAGTGGATCCGCTGGGGTAGAATCCCCTGGTCCTCCTCAGTTGTCTTGTACGCGTGCAGCCATCTGCTGGTTAATCCTTCTTCGTTCTGGGCATTGGCCTTTCCAGTGACCAATTCTTTTGCAGATTGCACACTGGTTCCTGTCCAGCTGAGGTGGTCCCTGTCTCGGCGGTCTCTGGTTGTATTTCCTCTGCCTTTCCTCCTGTACCACTGCCACCAACCTTTTCATTCCCTGTTTATATCCTTCCTCCCGGTTACTAAATACTCTCCAGGCTTCCTCTAACAAGGCTTCGAGATTCCTCCCATCTGGTCCCCGAATTTTCTGAAGTTTACGTCTGATATCTCCAGCAGACTGCCCCAAAAATGAATTAACTAGTTGATTTATCCCTATCTCAGACTCCGGATCTAATGATGTATGACAACGCATAGCATCCCTCAAACGCTCTAGGAATTCAGATGGAGTCTCAGAAGGCCCCTGCTTAAGGGAATATAAGGCAGACCAGTTTATGGTTTTTGGAATAGCTCTTTCTACCCCTGTTGCTATCCACTCTTGATACTCTGTTAATTTCTTTACCTCTGCCGACACATTAGGATCCCATTCTGGATCTTGGAGGGGGAAATGTTCTTTTACGTCCAGCTGTGTGGCCTTACAGTAATCCTCTGCCAAATTCCCTGCTGTCTTTAAGATCAGCTGTTTCTCAGTCTCAGTGAAAGCATCTAGTAGCAGCTGGATGTCAGCCCAGTCTGGATTGTGTTGTTTGATAACATATCGTAAGCGTTTGGCAGTGAGTATCGGGTCAACACGATAATTCCTTGCAATCCTTTCCCATGCTTCTAAATCAAGGGTGGTAAATGGCACTTTGATCATCAATTTGGTCCCTTCTGGTCCCACTGCCTGTCACAGAGGGGCCTGTAGCACTACTTGCCTCCTAGTTCTAGATGCAATTGGACTCCCACGCGTAGGGTGGGTTCTAGTAGATGTGCCCTCCCCACCTGAGTCCTCCTCCTTTTTGGGGAAGTTCCCTTCCTCCTCATCCTCGGTTTCAGCCTCAATCTCCTCCGCCTCCCCCCCCCGGGGAGGAGCTGGAGGACCTTTCACCCACTCAAATGAGTCTCGTTCTTGCTCCTCAGAACGATAGACCTTATCCGATCTCATACACCGTTGTCCTATACTGCATGCTGAACAACAGCGTTTGATTTGCCCTCTCTTTGCCTTGTTATCTTTTTCGAGGGCCAAGACCAGTGGGTCTGAGGGTGATTTAATCCCACAGTCCTTTTGCCACTCTTGGTGATTCCTTAAAACAAAAAACATATCAGCATATGAAACCTCATCCCATTTACCTTCCCGTCTTAAAAACAACATTAACTGCAGTAAAGTATTATAGTCTAGGGTTCCAGTGGGTGGCCACCTTGCTCTGTCCCCTAACCTGTACAAGGGCCACCAGCGTGTGCAATACTGGATTAAATCCTTTTTATTCTCAGAGCCCCCCCGGCTAGTGATTTCCTTCCAGTGGGCCAAGATGCACCCTAAGGGGCTAGCCCGTGGAACTTCCTTGCTCTGGTTGGTTCCCATTATTTCCTTCTTGCCCTCTCTCGCTTCCACCCAAATCTCTTTTCACAGGACTTCACAGTAGCTTCCCAGTCCTCCTCCCACACACTCCAAGTGGCAGGTACCAGATGCGATTTTCCACACAAAAGCTTTAAGATCTTAGACTCTGAATCAGTTTGATGAGAAACCTCTAACTTACACTTGGGGCAAGTGCCCCGTCGCCTGCTGGAACAGCAATACCAGCGTTTCCCACAAACTATGCACTCTAATAACACCCACACAGCGTGCCAGCCCCTTGATGCACCAAAGGCTACTGGAAATTTCCCGCAAAGGCAAGCTATTCCATTTATTACAGGGAGCTCTAAATCCTCTACGGCAAGCTGTTCCCAGTCCAGACTTACGAGAGTGCCAGCTGAAGTCCGGTAGAGCCCCTCTAAATGAACTCGTTCGTCTCCCCTATCTATCCAATAATTCACCGGATTCACAAACTCCCAGGGGTCGAGTCCAAACCACTGAGGCAGAGGAACCCCTCGGGTTCGTCTAGCCACGGTGAGAGTGTACACAACCTACACCACAATTTACCACCTTTATTCAACAACCGTTCTCACCCACACTTTTCTACAGTTTACTCTGTTTTCCTCTGTTTTCTCTGTCGGGCGCTCCCCGCCCCCACAGCCTGCTCCGGCCGATGTTTACTCAGCCTCTCCAGCGGCGGGTAGGGCTTCCCCCCCCCGCGCAGCCTGCTTCGGCCGGCACTTACTCTGCCTTTCCGGCGGTGGGTAGGACTCCCCCCCCGCACAGTAGAGCACTATGGATCTGCTCTCTTTTATACAACATACACTTTATACACTTGCACGATTACAAACACAGCGCGCTGATCACACAATGCAACATACAGCCACACAGTGTCCGGACACCACTCACACACACAGGCAAAGAAAACATATGCGGGTCCAGCTCTGCCCTATCAGAACAATGGACCCCAATACACGCATACACGGGTTCACCCAGCCCACCCCCAGAGCTGCTAGCGGTTCCGCTCTATCAGAATCGATGAACCCCGTCTCTAATACAGTTTTCAGCTGCTCTATCAGCTGAACTCAGCTGCTCTATCAGCTGATCCCAGACGTCTCTGGGTCTCTGGGTGATTTACTCTCTTGCTCTTCTTCCTCCCCCCCGGGGGCCCCTCAGTACATACCGTATCTTCCTCTGCAGGCCAGCAGGTCCTTGTCTGTCCCAGCAGGAGGCAAGCCGAGACGAGCGGAGCCCCACCAGGAAAATCCTGGGGCGCGCCTAGGAGTCCGTCGGTCCCCTCCCTGCCCCTGCGGGGACAGAGATGGAGACGAAAAGTATCTCCTTCTCCTGCCTGGCTCGCCAAGAATGTTTTGCGGAGAAAAGATGAAACCTCACAACTTCGTAAAAGTTGTAAAGTTCGGTATGCTTTATTACGACACGTGCCGGACGCAAGCCTCCCCAATAGGCAAGCGTACCTCTGAAGACCTCGGGTCTTCTTTTATCCCCCTCCCAAATGCATATGCATACAGTTTCACAATAAGTTCATACATATTCATTCCGCGTGACATTTAGCACTAGTTCTTCTTTATCAGAGGAATTCCTAGGTCTGGGGCAGATCGACCTTGCGGTAATTTCTGTTTTCCTTTCTCTGTCTCCTTGCTGTCTCTGGAATGCGGCCTTTCCTTCAGCTTTTGGCCCCACAGACCTCTCACCTCTTCCCGGCACTTCACCTAATTCAGAATGGATCCCCACTTCGTCTCAGAGGGCAAGACACAAAAACTGACAAATGTGATTTTGGCACTGAACAATTATATCAAAGTGTGTGCCCATTAGATAGTGCTTCAGAGTTTCACATCAAGATGGATTGTCTGATTGTGTGATCTTGTCTCCAGAAATGTAGTTCAGTCAGTCAATTTGTTACCAAATGTCTGAAAACCGGAATGAGATTCCTTAACACCAGCTTTTTGTGTTAAAGAGGGCATCATTTATTCATGCGCCTGGAAGGGCATGGAGGATCACTCCTTCCTAACATGCCCCCCTGATTTCTACAAATGTGTTGCTAATATACAGTCACTACATGCATATTATAATTTGCCCATTACCATAAAAATCCTCCCCAAGTTCCCAAACTCAGTCCTTGTTTTGGCTGTAGCTGTATTCTTAAACCAGATGTCTCCTCTTTATCTTCTAAGGTCCTTGCTTGGAGAACAATTTCTGCATTCCTTGCTTCTCTGCTAAAGATCCACAGACTGTCTTCTCTGCTAAAAGTTAACAGTCACAGTGTCTTTCTACTAAAAGCTCACAGTTACAGTAGAAATTGAATTAACCTTCTTGGTATCAAATTCACTGGCTTCTTTTACCACTGCCCACTTCTCAGACGTTTCTTTATATCATGAATTGTTTCTCTGCACTCTTTCAAGTACGACATGTGAGGCCATTACCCACTTGCATTGCCTGTACAGCACAACCTGTGAGTAGGTTTTGTGCTAAGATCAGTGCACGTTCTGATCTCCACCAGAAAGCAGGCATACGTTTGATATCTTAGTGTTTAAAGAGTCCATGTTTCTTTTGGGTTTGGCATTTTATCAGTAAATATGTATTGCTGCAGAACAGAAGCCAAGCATTCTGTTAACGTAGAAAAAAGAGGTGTTTATTGTTATAAATGATCAAATTGTGAGCCAAAATTATCAAAAATTTAGTAAAGATTTATTAATTTGTCTGTGAGACCAAAGTTTGGTCTTCGAAACCACCACAGCCAAAGAGACAGCGTTGAGCCCGGGGTCGACACCAGGTGAACCTGGATCTGACCTCCAGAGTGTCAGAGTCTCCCCCTCGGTTCACAAATGCTGCCTCTTGCATCGAGGTTTTATACAGTTTATTTTGCCCGAGGCAAAGATGACCAAATTTCCTTTGTATCTCTTCACATGCATGGCTGTTTTTTTCCATGTGCAGAGCTGGACAAAAGCTAGGTCCAGGTGTATATTCAGTGACAATAGGCTCCGGGAAGCCATGTATTCAGATGTATCAGGGTGGAGTCGTTGACTATCTTGATAGATGCAATCGGCAAGGGATAATCGCTTTCCACTGGCTCCCAACAACTGGGGAAACCAACGATCATCATCGATCATTCTCCTGGGAGCCTCTATTCTTACATTAAGGTGTCGATTGTTATCTCAACGTGCTTCTGGGAACTAGTTGAATCTGAATAAGACAGCTGCTCCCAGCCGAGGTGGTCAAAAGACATGGTTTGGATTTCACAATATTTTATACATTATTAGCATGAATTATCCCTACCATATATTACATTTATAATCTAAATAAAAGTAAAGACTAAGAAAAATCAAAAAGTGCTACTCAGTGTGACCAGTGGGGGTATTGATATAATGACACTGTAAGCGTTGTCTTGCTTCTGTTAGCAAAAAGCAAATCTGAAGGAAAACAATAACATCGTTTTCCAGCTTGGCTGAGGGTGAAATTTTTGTCTGAAGTTGTACTTTTGCAGAATAGGATGTTCCCACATGCTAGTTCTTGCTGGCACCAATGTGTGTATGGCTGGGGAATCAGCTGGATCAGCTTCCTGCTTTGTGCAGATGGACTTTCTTGTAGGGTTAGTTTTACTGAGACAGATATGCAGCTGATCTTGTAGCTATCTGAGGGCTAGTTGCTGTCATGAAACTGTTTGGGTGGATGAAGAGGCAAGTGGATTCTCAAAGATTGGCTTAAGCCAATTGTGAAACTTCATCACAGTTTATTTTCTCTTAGTGACTCAATTTTTAGCAGGTCAATGTGTTATTCTTGGGTTTCTTTCAAATGGTAATATGAATTACAAGAATGTGCCTGTGATTTCTGAGAGCTGTATGTGAGAGCCGGGACACAGAGCATGTAAAGTACTTCCTGTATGAGGACTAAGCAGTCTTTTTCATGCATGTTCTTTATGTTTTGTAAATCTATGTCCATCCTGCTTGCATTATAAAAAATGCTGTAGCTCAAGGTGACACCCTTTGTTTGGTTGATTTGTATGATCAACTAAAAGATAGGGCTGCCTGTTCATCTGCTCTTGTGTATGCAGGGGCAGCAACAGAGGACACAAGAGTCTAAGTGCTGCCTTGAAATGACATTTAGTAGGGCTAGGGTTTAATTTTGCTGTATAAAGTCAATGCTTTCCGTTAAAGATGCATGGGAAAGGCGCTTATATTTAATTAATTGGTAACTTTGTTGGGTTCCTGTTTCTCCCCTCCCCTAAACTGTTGTCTCCAAAAGGCAGGTCATAAAATGGAATTATACTTGATGAAAGAGCCTGGCAAACTGTTCTGATCACAGTACTGTATATAAATTAAGGATGGATTTTCCAGTTCACACTTTGGTTTATAGATACTTGATTCCTTGCCACAGTCTTTACTTTTGGCAAGCTGATTAAGGAAGTTCCTTAGTTAATGAAGCAGGGCAGTTTCTAACTTGACTGTAAGCAGTTTGAACAGGGCATAGCTGCAGTGTTGCCTTTTTCCCAACCTGGAAATGAAACTCAAGATAATTTTAGTAAGGGGGAAATATAAAAGGGGATCTTTATTTGAAGGCCTTCAGAGGCAGTTATGGAAAGATGTCCACAAAAGCCCACCCCTCCCAGCGGTGAGTACCTATTTATACGTTTTAGGAAATTAGCATAATTGATAAAAAGCACCAATTAGGAGGGCAAGTGGTATAGGGGCCTGAGTAAATATATGTATTGCAGTAAAAGATCTCTGTATTGTATAAGTGACCCTGCCCCGATTCTAGTTATTGTAAATGGGCTGCAGCTGTTATGTCCTTAATTGGGCAGCAGCTGTAGCCCATGGAGGTAGCTGGGATAAAAGGGGGTGGGGTGGTCAGGGAGAGCCTTGGAGGAGCCCTGATGAAGAAGCAGGAGCAACACTGCTGTTGTTGGGAATTTAGCTGACTAGAGGCTGGAAAAGTACAAAGCCGTGGCTAATTCCAAATCCTGCACCTGCAAGATAGTGTGTCCTTGGGCCTAGCTGAGTATGATAAAGAAATGGACAGCGAGATGTGAGAAGTAGAGAACGTAGGCCCAAAGGAATGAGGAAGAGTTAATGGTATAGTTTAACCAATAGATTGCTTGGCTTACAGAATATTCATAAGCTTATTATTTGCTGTATAAGTGTTTGATGCTTTCTTCAATAAACTGGACCTGTGATGAACCATCTGGTGTCCTGGTCCCCTTCCTTCGACATGCTGTGAAGAGCTGCTGGTGAGAAAACCACTCAGAAGGTATGGGACTCTAAAAATATGATAATAACAATATGAATACAACAAAGTGGTGATTCAATTTCCCCCCAGGTTAAGCCTCTTCTCTGGAGTTCCCCCCTCAGCACTAGCTGTACTTTGTTCATGAAAATGTATCTCTGAGAGTTGTTCTTGGCCTTGATTCCCAGGAAGAACCAAGATAGCAATGGGGCCTTGTCCCCCCCGGGGCTTGGAGCTCTGGAATTTGTTTTGTCTTTCTGCCTAGGGAAAGGCCATAGAAAAGTACTGGGAAAACAAGTCACTAATACAATAGGCTACAAAGCTACAAATATATGTGTGAAGAATACAGAAAACATAAAAGAAAAGGGTAAAACCCAAACAGCATCAGCAGAGTAATTGGATGGGGATCTGTCGTGGTTTGACACAGGCACCCATGAAAGTCACTCGTTCACCCTCCCCTGCCACATCTGGGCAGAGGAGAGAAAATTTAATGAAGGGTTCATGAATTGAGATAAGGACCTGGAGAAAACAATTCAAGGGAAAAACAGGCTCAACTTAAACTTGCAAAGTGAATTTATTACTAACAAAATCAGAGGAGGATAATGAGAAGTAAAATAAGCCCTTAAAACACCTTTTCCCTCCAGCCCCTCCCTCCTTCCTACCAACAGTGCAGGGAGACAGGGCAAGGGGGTTTTGGTCAGTTTGTCACCTGAAGATTTTCTTCCACTGCTCTGAGAGGAGTCCTTCCTCTGTAAGGCCATGGGGTCCCTCCCACCGGAGACAGTTCTCCGTGACCTTCGGTCACTATAGGACATGAAATAAAACGACACGCATGCTGGAACCTCCAAGGTAAAAAAAAGTCTTGAAATAAACAGGGCCAGGAGACTTCTCCTTTGTAATGCCTTTATTAAAAGTGATCAGCTCAGGATTTGGTGGCTCGACGGGTCTGCAGCATCCGTCATCTCTCCCAGGGTGACTTAGAGGAGGAGGATAAGCACAGCTCTGTCCACTATGGGCAGAGCTGGGGGATCCAGTCCTTGTGGGAGCCTTTAGGGCGCGGTGGTCCCCGACAGGTCTTCCTGCTTTTGCTGGTTGTCTTAGCAGGCCCTCATCTCCGGGGACTACTCCCTTGGTCAGGGCGAGAGGCTCCGAAGGTGTTCCGCATCTCTGCAGGCTCAGCACTCGGCTCCTCACGTCCAGACATCACTCCAGTCTCTCAACTCTTATTTGGCTCGTTGTTTTTGGGGTTTTCTCCGTGGGTTTGGAGTCGGGGGTCACACAAAGAATGCTGGTCTTGGAGACACTTTGCATAACCCCTCCCCTCTAGGTCTCTTCTCCTCACTGTTTGGAAAGGTCCCCACCCTTCACTGCCTCAGAGAAGGGCCATTACCTCGCCCTAGCCAGGGCTTTTACTAATACAAAAACAACGACCCGTAATTACCATAACACAGGCAGCAGCCCAGCAGTAGTGGTATCTTTTTTTCTCACAGAAAAAAATCAACTGAATTTTTGTTCATAACAGTCCCCCCTCTTTTACTTTGATCGAGCTTAAATTCTAAGGTCGCATCAACTTGCAATTTTTTTTGTTTTTAATCTACTATAAATCTCTTGTGCACTTTGGTAATCATGGTTACTTAACCTTGTTACCTTCCTTGGTTTCTTCAGGTTGGTCTGCACGGCCAGTACTATTTTACTAAAACAGATAAATAAGCATAGTAAAAAGAGCAATCCTCCAAGTACACACACAGCGAGAAAAACTACCTTTTCCCATACATCCTTTTTGAAAATCTTCAGGTTCTCCCACCCACTGGGATCAAGTGTAGGAGTTTGTTCTTGATTATTTACACATGCTAATCTTTTTATTTTGTTTGAAATGTTCCTAATAATTAAATTCTTTATTTTTAATACTCCCTGGAGCCAGATAACTTTGTTTAACATAGATATTGGGATCCGAATTTGGCTTTTACAATTTTGGATTTTCTCCATTTCTATTTCACTTTGGCTGTTTTGTTTAATTCCCAAATCATTATATATGGGAACTCCCAAACTTGATCCAGTTTCTTTGGGTAATAAGAAAATTGGTTTTATCACTCTAGCGGCGCAGCTGCCAGACAAGATCAAATCTAGGGGTTTAAGGCTCCCCTGAAATGTGTTCCAAAAGGGGTTTATCTCTTTTCCAGTACACTCATATAAATACTTGTAACAAACAATTTTTCTTACCATTTTCACCATTTCTTTGCTTTTTACTAGTTCTGCTGAGCTTGTTTCAGCAGCATCACATTCAAAGCACAACCAGGCTTCCCCTATAGGGCACTCTCCTAGGAGTGGCTGCCTAAAAGTGGCAGTATTGTATGCTCTCCAATACACTCTCTTATTTTTCTGATAAAGGACCAATTGGGAGAGGTTAACACAATCTGGGTTAGAACTGATGTGGACTCTCGACAAGGAGCTCACTTCCTCCTCATAGAGGGGTTGGTAGCACTCACTGCATGGCTCAGCTGGGCTCCCCAGAGCATCACCAGCAATCAGAGCCATCATTACTGCCCTTCCCAAGAGTCCGGTATGGGTCATCTCACACAGCCTGCCCACCCGGCCTTGCCTCTTGGGGAATTTTACTGAGGAGAAGCTTCCAAGCTCTTTAGAGTCCCTTCTACCCGTTTCTCTGGTTAAACCTCTCTTGGTCTGTTCCCTAACAATTTTGGTTTCCCCCAGGGGAGTGTTCTGTAGAGGATTAACCTGGAGTCTTTAGAATTAAATTGGGGAACTTAACCAGAATTACTTATTTACAGTCTTAAAACTTTTTACCAACATAGTTTACACAGAACAGTCTTGAAACATTTTAAGCAATGTTAGAACTCTTGATACCATTTTTTTTCCACACAGTTCAGTCTTTTTGACTCTTCCTTCTGAGAGTCAACTTTAAATCACAGTATACTCAGGTGAATTAACTTGTGATGTGGATGAATCCTTATCCAATGCCCGGAGGTGAGTGGTGTCGACTCTGGCCCAATGCCAGAGGGAAAAACTGGGAGTCTGGCCCAATGCCAGAAGGAGGATAGGGTGCAGTCTGGTCCAGTGCCAGAGGGAGAATGGGGTGCAGTCCGGTCCAATGCCAGAATGCCAGAGGGAAAAAAACTGATGTTGAATCCTGGTCCAATGCCAGGGGGTGAGAGGGATGTGAGTCCAACCTTTTCCTTTTGGTCTGCACCGTTGAATTAGTAATGAAGAGTACCTGAAACGGGCTTTCAAACACAGGCATTAATGGTCTGCTATTTAATGATTTTATCAAAACTCATTTTCTCTGTTTAATGTTATTGGTTAATTTCTCTTTTTCCATAGCTTGCGTGTTTCTCTCATCAACTTCTACATACTCTGTATTTTGCATGCAGTTGTATTTCTGTTAACTAACTTAACTCCCAGAGTGCTTTTATTCTCTTATATCTCTGTGTATTTAATTCACTGGTTTTCTGTTCTATTTTTCAAGATCTTATCTATTTATCTCTTGCTTCTGTTTCTTACTTTCACTTAGAGCTTAAATACTACTTTTCTTTCAACTCCTTACACTTCGTCTATATTCACACTCATTTCTCATTCATTATCACCCACTCCTTCACCCCCTCAAGACACAAACTCGATGATTATTGCTAGATAATCACTGGTCCCTGTAGCCCCCCTCACCTTGGGGTTGGCCCACAGGTCTCAGTATCCCTGGGCCTCTTGGAAGGGCCCTGGCTCTGGTTGCCTCTGGTGCACATTCACCTGTGAGGCTGTCTGCATGTCACTCACGCTCTTACAGCTACGGCTCCCTCACACATCTGGGGAGCACTAGTCTGGTTTGCAGGTCACACACACTCACTTCAGTCACAGCCCCCACCTGCCCGGGGAACAGTATCCTGGTATTGCAGGTCACACACACACACTTCCACTGCCCCCTTCCCACCTGCCTGGGAAGTTGAGGCTGACTTTGCTTGTGACTCACTCTCACACACACAAGACAACAATAAGGTACCTTTTACTTTCACATCACTTATTACAAGTTAAGTATTACTGGCCAGTTTTGGTGCTATTGGATATCCTTTCTACTTAGCTGTTTTTGTCTAACTTCAGATGATTTTTCACTATACTATACTATACTATACTATACTATACTATACTATACTATACTATACTATACTTCTTAGTACTTTGTTGAGACAGGACTTATCTGCTCCTGTATCTACTCAAAAATTCAAATTCTTCATTTAGGGGGCCCATCTGAAAGTTTACCAAGGACTCTTCTAGATATTGCATCGGGTCCCCTATAGTGTAAAGCCCCTGACACTCTAATCGTCACCTCTGAGGATCTTCCCTAAATTATCTTGTTCCCTGGCTATTGCCGCATCGAAACTTATCTTTCTACAAAACCTCCTAACGTGTCCTGCCTTTCCACAGTAAGAGCAATGTCGTTCTCTCAAAGGGACTTGAGGTCTCTCCATCCCTCTTGCACCTGACAGTACTGGCCTATCCTTGCCTCCTCCCGGTGGTGGACCCGCCCACCCTGCACTTTCTCTAGCTACAGCAACCATGATCTTAGCCTTGGCCTTTGCTTTATCTTCCTCCCTCCTTAAATACACATTCAATGCCTCTCTTAATAACTCATTTATGTCCTTCTCTTGCCAATCTTCCATCTTTTCCAATTTTCTCCTTATATCAGGCCAAGATTTGGTAACAAATTGGACTCATAGTAGCATTTGACCTTCTAGGGTGTCTGGGTGTATTCTATAGTACAACTGAAAGTTCCGTCTTAGGCGATTAAGCCAGGCAGCAGGAGCTTCATCCTTCTCTTGTGTATCCTCAAATGCCAATTGGGTGTTAGTTCCTTTGGGAACTGACTCTTTGATCCCCCGTATCATCAAAGACCTATATTCCCTCATGGCCTTCCTCCCCTCCTCCTGGTTAGGGTTCCAGCTGGGCTCTGTTAGTGGCAATTTCTGTTCACCTGTTGGCACCTGGGGTCCTGGACTGTTATCTTTCTCCCATATGCTTATGCCAGCCGCCCTAATCATCTGGACCTCTTCTGGGGAAAATAATATACTCAGGATGGAATTCATCTCCCCCCAAGTGTAGATATTTGGACCTAGAAATTGATCCACTTGGTTGGCTATGCCCACTGGGTCCTCAACTAAATGCCCCAACTCTTTCTTGAATCCTCTCACCTCAGAAGCAGTTAGGGGAGCATTCACAAAGCCAACACCTCCCGCTACTCCTCCCATAGGAACCTCTCTGAGGGGAAAGAGTCTCTCTGCCTTGGAGGTCTTGGATCTGGTGCTACAGTATGGCCCATCTTCAGATGACAAACTACTTTGAGGGACATCTGGGTTACCCTGAACGTTCTGCCCATCAGCAGGTGTATTTGCTGATAGCTGTTTACTGGGCGAGGAGGCATTTGTGTCCCAACTAGGAGGAGGTAGAGGGACAGCAATAGGAGGGGGAGAAGAGCCTGAGTGGATATTAAGTGGAGCTGGAGAAGGGGTGGAGAATGCAGCAGGTGTAGCAGGCACTTGTGGTGGTGCAGAAGGAACTGGAGGAGCTGAAGGGGATGGTGAGGGAGTGGTTGCTGGAGGAGATACTGGGTTTATCATAGCGGAAGCTGAAGAGGTAGAAGGAGGAGTTTGAGCAGCCGGGGGAAGAACCGGACCTGCCATTTGAGGTGCTTGAAGAAGAGGATTATAAAGTGGAGGGGCAGAAGCAGGCAAATAATCCAGGGGGTCCCATCTTTTACTAGTTCTATCATCCCCTCCTTCATTCCCCTCTTTCTTCCTCTGTACCTTACAAATTCGCATCCCTTCATCTTCAACAGCGCTTTTTACCCAGCAAGATACATACAATAATTTCTCAGGATCAGTATTGCCTCGAGCTGTCAGATAATTATTTAATTGTTGGCACATCCACTTATCCTTTGTCCCACACCAAGGCCATCCTCCTTGCACCTCTAATTCTGGCCACACTTCCATACAATAATGGATCATTTTCACTTTATCTAATCCCTCCGTGGCCTCTATAGAATCCCATTTTACTAACAGTTCTCCTAAGGGACTATTGGGATGTATATACTTCACTCTCTTGCCGCTCTTTTGACTATTACAACCTACCATTTTACAGGTCTCAACAGTAAAAAGTCCCAAACTTGCCTTAACTGACCGGTAATTTAAAAAAAAACCCTTGTTTGAGGAGCTTTAGCCTCCTCCACTGAACTTCAAATTTCTGCCTGATGCTCAGGACTTTATACTGAAACAACCGCCCGATCTCTTGATTGCCCAACTTTCCCAACGTCAGGTCTTACATCTATCGGGACTTGAACACATGAAGCCTCGGCCTTAAGAAACCGGGTCATGCCTGACAACTGCCTGATTTTTAGTTTGCCTAACCTTCTAATTTTTAGGCTTCACCGTATCAGGACTTAAAAGCAAACCACAGCCTTCTTCGCTGGGGTTTGTGCCTGACTCCTTTGTCAGGACTTACTTTGCCTGCAGGGCTTGTGAGCTACCCGAATCCTTCTCGGGACTGACAAATCTTACTCAAATCCTTCTCGAGACTTACAAATCTGCCTGACTTCCCTCTGTCAGGACTTACTTTAGGTGCGTGCCACTCAAACACAAATATTCCCTCCGCACACCCAGAGCGGGGCGGCCCTTTATTCCCCCTTGAGAGACGACTCACTCACACTAATTCCACGTCCTTCCCCCTGTTCCCGGCTTGCCCCTTCGCAGGAGTCAGGAAACGCGGTACTAAGGGGTCCACTCTCAGGTCGAGGGTCCGGCTGCCGGCCCTCGTGTCACTCACACACACATGTGCACGTCTCCCACTCCTGCCACCGGATTTCTCACCAGTCCGGTGCTCCGGTGCTCCTCTGCGTCGCTGCTTCTGAGCCGATCTCTCTGGTCCTGGTAGCCAGCTGTCCTCTGAAGATCCAAGATGGCCAGTGCTGAGTCCTCTTGCGGCGTGGCTATTCCGGACGAGAGTCCCCAGCTGAAATAAACAGGGCCAGGAGACTTCTTCTCCTTTTTAATGCCTTTATTAAAAGTGATCAGCTCAGGATTTGGCGGCTCGACGGGTCTGCAGCGTCCGTTGTCTCTCCCAGGGCGACTCAGAGGAGGAGGATAAGCACAGCTCTGTCCACTACGGGCAGAGCTGGGGGATCCAGTCCTTGTGGGAGCCTTTAGGGCGCGGTGGTCCCCGACAGGTCTTCCTGCTTTTGCTGGTTGTCTTAGCAGGCCCTCATCTCCGGGGACTACTCCCTTGGTCAGGGCGAGAGGCTCCGAAGGTGTTCCGCATCTCTGCAGGCTCAGCACTCGGCTCCTCACGTCCAGACATCACTCCAGTCTCTCAACTCTTATTTGGCTCGTTGTTTTTGGGGTTTTCTCCGTGGGTTTGGAGTCGGGGGTCCCACAAAGAATGCTGGTCTTGGAGTCACTTTGCATAACCCCTCCCCTCTAGGTCTCTTCTCCTCACTGTTTGGGAAGGTCCCCACCCTTCACTGCCTCAGAGAAGGGCCATTACCTCGCCCTAGCCAGGGCTTTTACTAATACAAAAACAACCATTAACGACAACGACGCATAATTACCATAACACAGGCAGCAGCCCAGCAGTAGTGGTATCTTTTTTTCTCACTGAAAAAAATCAACTGGATTTTTGTTCGTAACAGTCTTATAAATGATCAATCGAAAAGCCAAATTATCAAATTACGAAATATTTTGTTTTCCACAACCAAAATATGGTCCTCAGTTAGATTGTGCCTGGGCCAGTCTGACCCTCGCTGCTGGGCCAAAGGCAGCAACTGCGGTGTATCACCCCAGAGATACCTTGGCTTGCTGGTGGTTGCAGCTGGGCACTGAACAAGTCCAGGCTTGTTGGAACCCCGTTTACCTCAAGAGGAGTAGCTTCAGGTGATGGTGAAGAGAAAAAGGAGATGGATTCTGCTGGAGGGTTTAATGTCCAGAGGTTTATTCCATGGTTACAGAGGTCTGAACGTGAGGACCTGCTCCAACAGAACCCAGACCGCATGGTCTGATCACCCTTTTAAGCTCAGGGATGGGGGAGGGGAGGTGCAGGTGAGCCACCAACCAGGTGAGAGGGGCAGGGTCTCAGGGGAAGATGACACCCAGACAGGCCAATGACCCCTGGGCCTGAGTGGCATCCTTTGAACTTGACCAACCACACGACGCCTTGCTGGAATGTTAAGTCTGAGTGACAGGACTCACTCAGCATGGGGGTAAGGGGGAAGGGAGAGAGTATAGGCACACCTGGGAAAATGACCTGGAAGGCCAAAATGGGACAATACAGCACACCACAACATCTCCCCCTAGTTTTGTTTAAAAAGAAGAGGACTGTGTTTGTGGTGCAGAATGATTGCCAAACCATGGTTGGTAAATCAGTTCTTCCTCTACAGGAGGGTCAGTGTATTCCACTGAGGCTTCCAGGTCATCCATTGGAGCACTGAGGGCTTCCAAATGGTAGACCTCAGGAGGGGGAGATGAGCTTGAAATTAACTTGAGAACCATGCGTTTGATTAGTCCAAAAACAATGCTAACAACCACAATAAATATAACTAAAATAAACAGCACTAAAACACAGTTTTCAGAATAGATCCCAACCAGCCTGAGAGTCCCCAGCCTTTGAACAGTCCATTCAGCCCGTTGTCAGTTTCTCTGTTGAAGTCCGGGAGCTTTTGCCAAGGTAGTCCATATGTGGTTTGGGCTGAGGGACTATGCAGGAGATCGCAGGTGGGATGATCACGAGTAGGACGAGAAGCAGGCTCGGTCTCACGGCATCTCGAGGCTACACACGAACAGTGGGATCTAAACTGGTACAAAAACTTGAAACAAACATACATTATAAACTATTCCAGATAGGAGGCTTAAATGGAATTTCCTCCAGAGAACACGTGCGGCGTTTTCTTCTCCAGGCAGCATGAGCAACCTGGGGTGCTTCTGTAGATTTCTCTGAGACCTTGGGAACATAGGGCTTTACCCATTTGGAAGGAACCCACCTTAAACCAGAGGGGGTGGACACACAGGCATATCCACGTCCCCAAGTAACCAATTTGTAGGGTCCCACCATTTTCCAAGTCTCAGGGTCCTTTACTAAAACTGGAGGTTTTTCTTTCATTAACTTATGATTGCTCCCCCCAAAGTGGCGTAGGATGGGTGGGTTCAGGCTGTCAAAAGAACAATTCAGAAAATTTATTGTGAATAGCGCCCTGGATAACCAGATGTGGGGAGGTTCCACCTTCAGAACCTGTTGTTGCTGGTCCAGGACCCTTTTAATATCACGGTGAGTTCTTTCTACAATGGCTTGACCTGTAGGGGAGTAGGGGATGCCAGTTTTGTGCTCTACTGCCCATTGCTGCAGGAAGCTCCCGAATTCCTTGGATTTGTAAGCAGGCCCATTATCAGTTTTCAGCTCCTTGGGGATGCCCATGAAAGAAAAAGCCTGTAAGAGGTGCTTAATAGCATCAATAGATGATTCTCCTGTGTGGGCAGAAGCATAGACCGCTCCAGAAAAGGTATCTACACTAACATGAACATATTTCTGCCGTCCAAAAGACTGTATGTGTGTTACATCTGTTTGCCACAGTTCACAACTGTTCAGTCCCCTTGGGTTTGCTCCCGTACTCACTGTAGGGAGTGCATGTTGTTGGCAATTTGGGCATGTGGCCACAATCGCTTTGGCCTGTTCTCGAGTGATGATAAACTGACGAACCAGGCCAGGTGCATTTTGGTGGAAAAGCTGGTGGCTGATTTTTGCCTGTTCAAAAACATTTGGGAGAGTGGCCATCACTGCAGGTGCAGCAAGAGCATCTGCCCTTCTGTTGCCTTCAGCGATAAACCCTGGCAAGTCAGTGTGTGACCTGACATGCATCACATAAAATGGTTGCTCTCGGTGAGTGACTAACTTTACCAGTTTTGAGAGCAATTCGAAAAGTGTGATGTTAGACACTTCTTGCAGTATTGCTTGATCTGCCCTGGATACTACTCCTGCCACGTATGCAGAGTCTGTAATCAGATTAAATGGTTCTGAGAGCCTTTCAAAGGCCCTAACAACCGCAGCCAATTCAGCAACCTGAGGTGAACCTTCCACCTCAGCAATGTCTGTCTCCCACTGCTGGGTTTGAGGATCCTTCCAAGTCATAACGGACTTGTGGGACCTCCCGGATGCATCTGTGAAGACAGTTAGAGCCCTTTTTAAAGGTCTCCGACTTAGAGCACTTCTCAGTTTTAAGGTAAATTGAACATCTTGTTCGAACAATTTGTGAGCGGGCCGCGCTACCGAAATTTGTCCTGAGTAGGAATCCAGAGCAAACTGCAACACTTCATTTTCTTGAAACAATTGTTCCAGTATTTTCATAGTATTTTGACCTGATTTTAACTCAACTGGAATGTGAATGCACTTAAAATCACATCCTGCTAACTCCCTGATCCGGGTCCTTGCTTTTCGGATCAGTTCCGCTACCAGCTCCTGAGGCTTTGTCAGTCTCTTGGACCTTTTGTGACTGAGGAAAACCCATTCTATGATCAAGAGAGTGTCCCTCTGGTCCCGGTCCTTTTTAGGTGTGTTCTTTGCCTTAGGTGTTTGTTTTTCCTCCCACTGGAAAATAATTCCATGGAGGTGTGGCAACTTACCTAGAATGATAAATTTGAATGGCAGGTCAGGCCGGCATCGGTTGGCCTGTCTTGTGGACATAGCAATCTGAACCTTTTCTAGAGCTTTCCGTGCCTCTGGGGTAATGGACCTAGGAGCACCTGGGTCCTCTCCCCCTTTCAATAAATTGAAAAGAGGGGCAAGGTCTTCATTAGTCAGACCGAGCCATGGTCTTACCCAATTCAAAGACCCACACAACTTGTGGACATCCACAAGGGTCTTGATCCTTGGATTGATTTCTAGTTTTTGAGGAACAATTGTCTTATTTCCAGTTTCTAAGCCCAAATACTTCCAAGGTGGCATCTGTTGAATTTTCTTTTCCTGGAGCTCGAACCCTGCAACAATCAATGCATCGATCGTTAGGTCAAGCGCATGTGTGAGTAAATCATCATTGGGGGCACACACAAGGATATCATCCATATAATGATAGATAGTGGCCTTCTCTGCGGCTGCACATACTGGGGAAAGCAGGGAAGACACATACCACTGGCAGATAGCTGGAGATACCTTTAATCCCTGAGGAAGAACTGTCCAATGGTACCTTTTCATAGGGGATTCCATATTAATAGAAGGAACTGAGAATGCAAAACACGGTGCATCGTCAGGGTGCAAGGGGATTTGGAAAAAACAATCTTTAATATCAATAACAGCTAATTTCCAATCTTGGGGAAGCATTGTTGGGGATGGCATACCAGGCTGGGGAGAACCCATATCTTCAATTACATTATTAATTTGTCGGAGGTCGCAGAGGAGTCGCCATCTCTTTTTGTCAGCTTTTTGGATGACAAACACTGGAGAGTTCCATGGGGACATGGTCTCCACAAGGTGGCCCTTTTTTAGTTGCTCTTGCACTAGTTCCTCAAGCACCTTTATTTTTTGTTTACTGAGCGGCCACTGTTTTACATCAACTGGTTTGTCTGTTTTCCACTTCAGTTTTTGGGTGAGGCGCTGTTGTTCAATGGCTGCTTTACAAATATGCTGTGGAGAGTCTGGAATATCAATTGTGACACCCCACTGGGCCATCAAATCTCTCCCTAACAAAGGTTCTGAATAATCCAACACAAACGGACGGATATTTGCCAATTGTCCGTTTGGTCCCTCAAATTGAATAATGCTTTTGGATTGTCTTGCCAATTGCAGGCCTCCTACACCTCGAAGATGACCGGCAACATTTTGCAAAGGCCAATGTGCTGGCCAGTCTTGTACTGGAATCACTGTGCAGTCTGCACCTGTGTCTACAAGCATCTCAATGCGTTTAGACTCCCCACCCCCACTGACATTACACCATAATTGGGTTTGTCTTTCCCAATAACTTGTACTCGGGCAACTGTGGGCCCTTGTTTTTTGATATTTTCAGGTAAAGATGGCACAGGGATAGCTTGCGCAACAATTTGTCCCTTGGGAAGAAACACGGGTGGGTGGAAACAATGCAGGCCGAGAACAAATTGCTCAGGATCTAAAGTTGTCATTCCTGGAGCAATTTCGATCTCTTGTGGTGTGTGTTTGGTGTCCCCAATGACGATGTACTTACAACGAATCCGGTTCCAAGTACCTTTCTGTTCAGGATTTACAGACACAAAATGCCAATCAGTGTCCTCCAGATGGAGTGACTCAGTCAGCTGCAACCTGTAAGGCTCATTGACAGAAGACGTGGTTAACACAGCATCACCTAAATCATACACAGTCTTTGAAGCACCTGCTTCACTTACACAAACATTAATATTATCGCACGCTTGATTTGTTTTGCTACCCTTATTCCCTTGGCCTGCTCTTTTTGTGTCTGCACGCCTGGCAGGCGGGCGCTCCCCTTTCAGTTTTTTTGTTGTTGTTGACCCCCAGGGAGGGCTTGTAGTTCTCCTCCCCTGCCATTTCGAAATTCATCAAATTCCCTTTTCAGGGGGCACTGGTTACTCCAGTGCCCTAGGTTGTTACAAAGTAGGCATGGTTTTGTGGGCTCAGCCATTGCTGGTCTCCGCTGCTGCCCAGGGTACTGCTGTGCTGAGGGGAAAGGCGCAGGGCTGGCAACGGCGACACGCTGGGGTGGTCTTGGCAGCAGCCTTAGTCTGGTGTCTTCAGCCACACTCATCAGAGGCACTTTCCTGTTACAGACTAGAAGCATGTCCTTTAACGTAGGGGTAGGTTCGAGAGGAAGGCTCAGGATTGCCGCTTGACACTGTTTATTTGCATTTGTAAATGCCATTTCTTCTAAAATTGCTTCCCTAGCATTCTCTTTTTTAACTTGTATTTCAATGGCTCTAGTTAACCTTTCTACAAATTTCAAAAAAGGCTCTGATGGTAGCTGTTTAATTTTACTATAGGGCTCAAAAGGCCCCTCAGGTTGTAGGGAAAAGAATGCTTTTTCAGCTGCTTCTTTTACTTTCTCGAGAGTTTCTGCAGGAATTGCAGTAGCTTGGATTGAGGGAGAAGACCATTGGCCCTCACCACAGAGGTGCTCAATGGTGATAGGGTTACCACTGTTGTCTTTGGCTGTGTTTGGATCAGCATGCAAGCCTGGGAGAGCATCATTCAGCATTTGTTTCCATGCTATTTCCCATAATTTGAATTCTGTGGAGGTCATGAGACAGGAAAAAAGCTGTTTTAAATCATGTGGAATCACTACAGTCCTACTCAATTCAGAATTTAAAAGGCCACGGAAATATGGACTGTGTGGACCATATTCTTTATGAGACTTACAGATCTCTTTAATCAATTGTCGTCCAAAAGGACTCCAATTAGCAGTTGGAGCTGCTCCCCCCTGAGCTGCAGGCTGAAAGGTAACAGGAGCCAGTGACAACATGGGACTATGCATTGAATCTGCTGTTCCCTGCTCTGTATCCCTTGAAACAGAAGCATTGGGATCACAGCTACAGGTTTGGGGGATGGCAGTGGGTGTGTCCCCACCGTGGGAACCCGGGGAGGGGGCGGAGACGCAACGGGTACAGGGGGTGGGGACAGGGGGCCGGCAAGGGGCGGGGAAACCGTGGGAGCAAGGGGCGGGGTCAAGGGGCTGGCAGGGGGCGGGGACACCTGGTGACATCACGTCAGCAGACGCCCCCTGGGAGGAGTAGAGGGGTGGAGCTGAGGGTATTGCAGGAAAGGGAGGGGGAGGGGGGAAGGTGTCACAAGGAACAGGAGGAGAGGGGGATGGGGCTGGAGTTTCGGGATGCTTAAGAGGATTTTGGGAAGAAGAAGACCAGGTTTGGGAAGATGCCACGTGGCATCCACCATCTTGTGGACCCCCTAGGGACTGGGGGCCATTTTGGACATCACTGCTCTCAGGAAAGCTAACTCGTGCTGTGGGTTTCAGAGGAGGGGACACAGGGGATTGGGAAAGGTTCCACGCAGCCTGGCCAGGGCCTTGTGAACAGGGCAACTCAGGCATTTCAACAGACTTTGGGCGTCGACTTCCCAATGAGTTTGATCTGTTTAAAATACCAAGTTTTGGGGAAAGATGTTTAGGGGTTTTAGAATTAGGAGAGGGAGAAACAGGGAGAGCAGAGGTACATGGCTTTACATTTGGCTTTTTCTCCATTTCCTTTTGTTTGAGCAATGCTGTTCGAATTTGTAAACTCCAAAACACAAATTTAGCTGAGGGGGCATTGCCAGATTGTCCTAAGGTTATCAATTCATTCCCAACTTTATCCCAGAATTGAATATTGTGGATTTCTTCAGGGGAGATTTGTGGGAAGTGGAGGAAAAGCCATCTTATAAACTGTTTCAATTTTCCCTTTGAAAACTTAACATTACCACTGTCTAAAATGCTAACAATATTATAAAACACTCCTTTTTGTACAATGCTGAGTTTCAAACCCATGTTAGATGTAAAAAGCAAAGTACTAAATCCCGCCAGACCAAAAACAAAGCTAAAATCAGCTACCGATTTAAAAAAAAAAACCACAGATGGAAAGCGATAACGAGCCGACAAAAGCTTCACAATGCAGCTGTATATACTGCTTTTAAAATTCCCGGGCAGCAGCAGCAGGGCACGCCCTGCCGAGCCGAGGCAGAAACAAAGCCCCCCCCGCGGAGCAGAGAGAGCAGCCACGCCACGTGGCAAGCCGAAACCGGGCCCCCCCGCGCCGCGTGTGCAGAGAACCCCCCCTTCCCCCACAGAGAGAGAGAGAGAGGGATCCCCTGCGGCAAGAGAGCCGAGAGCCCCCCCTCCCCCGCACAGAGAGAGAGAGAAAGATCTCCCGACCACGTGGAGAGAGCCGAGCCTGCAGAGCCAAGAGGAAGGGCAAAGATCTCCCGCGCGAATTCAAAAAGACAGCAAAACACGCGGCAGAAAGCTAATAGCTAGAAATCAATGAATTCCCGTCTGTGGGGCTGCGCAGCCAAAAATGCAAATGCAAAAAGGAACAGAACTCACGGCAGAGTCTGTTTTTGAGCTCCTGCCCTACCGAGAGCAGAGATACTCACCCAAAATGGAAGCTGTAGCTGGCTGGGTACAGGCAGGTCTCTTCACCGGAACAGGACCTCTCTGTAGGCGAGAGAGGCTCCCCTGTCCTCCCTCTGGAAAATCTGCTCACCAGAAAGGAGCTGGGCTTTCCAGAGGCGCCGAACAGTCCACGAAACTTCTTCTGGGAATATTCCCAAAGTCTCTAGCTGAGGGCGTTGCAACCAAAGCCCCTTTCAGCTGGGTGCACGGCTGCCAGAAGGTTCTCCGAGGTGCTGCGGGTCCGTCTCGGGCTGCAGAGTCGCTTTGCCTGCCTCAGGGACGCCAAATATTGGAAAAAAATGGCTCCCAATATTATCAGTTAGATTGTGCCTGGGCCAGTCTGACCCTCGCTGCCGGGCCAAAGGCAGCAACTGCAGTGTATCACCCCAGAGATACCTTGGCTTGCTGGTGGTTGCAGCTGGGCACTGAACAAGTCCAGGCTTGTAAGGGACCCCGTTACCTCAGGAGGGATAGCTTCAGGCGATGGTGAAGAGAACAAGGAGATGGATTCTGCTGGAGGGTTTAATGTCCAGAGGTTTATTCCATGGTTACAGAGGTCTGAACGTGAGGACCTGCTCCAACAGAACCCAGACCCCATGGTCTGATCACCCTTTTAAGCTCAGGGATAGGGGGAGGGGAGGTGCAGGTGAGCCACCAACCAGGTGAGAGGGGCAGGGTCTCAGGGGAAGATGACACCCAGACAGGCCAATGACCCCTGGGCCTGAGTGGCATCCTTTGAACTTGACCAACCACACGACGCCTTGCTGGAATGTTAAGTCTGAGTGACAGGACTCACTCAGCATGGGGGTAAGGGGGAAGGGAGAGAGTATAGGCACACCTGGGAAAGTGACCTGGAAGGCCAAAATGGGACAATACAGCACACCACAACAGTCCTCAAGAACCCACAGTCAAAGAGACAGCATCGAGCCCGGGATCGGCACTGGGTGAGCATAGGTATGACCTCTATTGCACCGGACCTCCCTCTGTTCACAAATGCCATTTCCAGCAGGGCTGTTTTATACAGATTTTTATGCCTGAGGCAGAGGCGCCCTGATTTCTTTTGTAATCCTGCATATGCATGAGAGTTTCTTTCACTGTGCAGGGCTGGACAATCACGATTTCCTGAGTAGTGGCAGGCATTGATTGTGTCAGTGGAAGTTGGGTATTCAGGTGTATCTTTCTGGTGACTTCTGTTATCTCGATCATCTCGATCAATGGTATCAGTTGAGCGATGATCACTCTTGAGTGTCTCCTGATTACTCCGGAGGATGACGATCATCTCGCTGGCCACATTTATACATCTATTGATGGGTAAACGGGGGGGGGGGGGGGGGTGCTGTTCTGCTGTCTTCAGGAATTTCAACATTCCGAAGTAGATATCTGTCTCTGGGCTGCTTGTGGACTCGTTTGGATTTTACAGTCTTATAAAATACATTCTCTCTTGAAGCATGAATTATTTCATAACAAATATTACAGAAGGTAAGTTTATTTTCTGACTCCAACATTTATAGACTTTCAAAAGTGACAGTGGATTGGAGGATGCAAGTGCAACCTCTCCAATGACACTGGACAAACCAAGTCCATCAAATTTCTCCTCCTCCAGAAAAGAATGTAAAACAATAATTATATACAGAAAATTGCGTGAGAAAGTTCATTACAAGAATGTAAACATCAGAAGGCTTAGAAGAACTTAAAACAGGGCGACAACCTTCTTCAGCGTGAGCCCACTATCCCGAATAGCAGCCGTACCGCACCTACTGCAACATAAATTGTCCCCTGCGGGCAGACAGTACTCCCAAAACTGCTGCGATGTGGGGCACTCTTCCACAGGGTGTAGTCCTCCAAGGACAGGCTGCTCCAGCTTGGAAGCAGGGGCCCCCTCTCTCCACCAGGTCTTCCACTGGATCACAGCCTCCTCCAGGCATCTACCTGCTCCAGCATGGGCACCTCCTCCATGGGCTATGGGTGGATCTCTGCATCCCCTGTGGACCCATGGGCTGCAGGGGGACAGCCTGCTTCACCATGGTCTTCACCACGGCCTGCAGAGGAATCTCCACTCTGGTGCCTGGAGCACCTCCTCCCCCTCCTTTTTCACTGACCTTGGAATCTCCATGCTGTTTTCCCTCGCATGTTCTCACCTCCTCCTCTTCTCTGACTAGAAGAAAAAAACTATTGTGCCCACTTTGTTTTGGCTTTCTTCTTAAATATGTTATCACAGAGGCATTACCAACCTCTCTAATTGGACCAGCTTTGGCCAGTGGCTCATCCATCTTCAGAGCCATCAGGGATTTGCTCTGCTGGACATAGCGGAAGCTTCCAGCAGCTTTTCACAGAAGCCATCTCTATGGCCCTCCCGCTACCAAAAACCAGGCCAAGCAAAACCAACACAGTGGTCTTCAGATCCTCTGCATCTCCAACTCTAAAATCCCAGGGGTCAACCTTGAGTCTCCCCAGTGCTTTCTGCCAATGGCTCCAGGAAGGATCATTCTCTCCAGCTGTGGTGTAGAGCCCATTTTTTTTACATCTTTCCCTGTTCTGACTGACCTGAGAGACTACAGCATGAACTGTCTCCTGTTTGATTTGCTCAAAGGCTTTTTGTTGCTCAGGGCCCCATTGTAAATAATTCTTCTTCCTGGTCCCTTGATAGAGAAATCTTATTATAATTTGGAATATACATTCTCCAAAATCTCGCAATGCCTAAGAAAGCTTGTGTTTCTTTCTTGTGAGTTGGTGGAGACATTACTGTTATTTTGTTGAGCACATCTACTGGTATCTGGCAATGCCCATCTTGCTATTTTATTCCTAAAACCTCTATCTCTTGGGCAGGTCCCTTGACCTTACTTTGTTTTATAGCAGAATAGTCTTTCAGAAGGATTTGGACTATTTTCTTACCTGTCTCAAAAACTTCTACTGTATTTCCCCACACAATGACTTCATCAATGTATTACAGGAGTTCTGGAGCTTCATCCTTTTCCAGTGCAGTCTGGATCAGTCCATGGCAGATGGTATTGCTGTTTCCACCCCTGGGCAGTTGGTTCCAGGTGTACTGGAAGCAAACTGTGGCCTGCATTCTGCTGCCAGAGGGATTGAGAAAAACCCACTGGTGATATCAGTTGAGACACCACTTGGCTGCCTTTGACTCCAGCTCTAACTGAAGTTCCAGCATGTCCAGCATGGCAGCACTCAGTGATTGTGTGACATTGTTCAGGCCACGAATATCCACTGTCAGTCTTCATTCTCCATTAGACTTTTGCACTGGCTAAATGGGGCTAATAAAGGGTGAGTGAGTCCTGCTCATCACTCCTTGGCTCTCCAGTTAAGAAATCAGCTTATGGGTTGGAATCAGGGTGTCAGTTATTGCAATATTACTGCTAGTTCACTGTTGTGGTAGCGATCTGCACCTGCTGTTCTTCAACCTTCGGTAACCCCACCACTAAAAAGTTCTCAGAGAGACTGGGCAGGGTAGACAGCTGATAACTTTCCTCTGTCTCCAGGGCATCTATACCAAAAGCCCACTGGTACCCTTTTAGATCCTTGAAATACCCTCTCCTGAGGTAATCTATGCTAAGGACGCAGAGAGCCACTGGGCTGGTCACAGTGGGCTGCTTTTGCCATTCATTCCCAGTCAGGATGATTTCAGCCTCCAATACAGTCAGATGTTATGATCCCTCTGTCACTCCAGAAATGCAAATGGGTTCTGCCCCTCTATAGCTTCATTTCATTAGGATACACTGTGCACTGGTATGTACTACAGTTTTGTACCCCTGTGGGTCTGATGTGCCAGGCCATTGCATCTACAAGTCCAGTAAACCCAGTTTTCCTTCTCTTCCACCTGGCTGGAGGCAGGGCCCCTCTAGTTCTGATCATAGGATTCTCTACTTACTTCTTCTAGAAATGGATTGGAATTTTCTTCTGTAGGATTGGGAGTAAGATCAGTCCTTCCATTCTGCCTGAGAAACTGCCCACTGTAGCTTGAAGCAGCAGCTTTCCTGCAAGAACCCTCTTTTGTGATTGTTTTTCCCTGCAATTCCTCTACCTGTGCCTCTAGGATTGAGGTAGGTTTTCCATTCTACTTCCTCATGCCCTCTCTGTGGTCCCACAGGCAAAACCACAGGGTACCCCATGGTGTGTACCTTCTATATCCTCTCTTTTGAGTAAGAGGATGCTTAATGGTAATAGTTGAGATGCTGGTCCCTACAGGTGTAGAGTAGGGCATAACCTCTTTGAGTTGGTGGAACTCCCAGGACAGTTTTTCCACAGCTGACATGAGAGAGGGAGAAATTGTCTTTGTATTCCCAGAGCTGGTGTCGTGGATTTGGGTTCTTCAGGGAATTTTTTTCCCATCTCAAAGGAGGACGTTGTGAGGAGAGGGGGTTGCCTGAGAAACAGCAGAATAGGCAGCTGGAATGACCATCAGGGACTCCAAAAATATCCGATGACTCATAGGACTACATCAATCCATTGTGAAACTCCCCGCCCTAGGGGAGGTACCACCTGAACCTGACCACATGTAATCTCAAGGTCTAGGGGCTTGGGACACCACCACCACCACTGGACAGATCCAGAGGAGAACCCGAACTTCCACAGGAGGACCAGACTTTCCATAGAACCACCCCTTTAAACAAGACTGTGAAAAATGCCAATCACTTGTTTTAAAATTTTAAAAGTTTATTAGTAATAAAATGGTTATAAAAATAGTAATACAAATTAGAGCAATAAGAATTTGGACAATCTTAAAATAAAGGACAATAAAAGCAAAGAATTACAAACATTCAGATGCTTTCCTCTTGAAAGCATAGCTTGCTAACAAAGCATTAACTTTTAAAAGCAATAGCCTGTTGCATATTCATATATCTCATACAAGATACATACATTCCTTTCAAACTAGGGATTTCTCTGGTTATTGTCAACTTTCCCCCCCTTCATCTTGTTGGCTCCTCAGTGTCTGGAAGGAGGTAGAAGGCGACTAGTTCTTTATGATAAGGAGACAATAATTCTTCTCTTTGGGATTTTAGTGTCTTTTTGCTGTTATCTCTGTGTGAAGAATTTCTGGATTATCTCATTCCTTTCTTGAACTAGTTAAAAAAAGTATATTGCATAGCATAGTTTCTATTTTAACATTATGTTATAGCCTAAAACTATATTTAACACACTACTGAAAAGGATTCATGTTGTTGTTGAGGCGGTCACGACACAAAGCAGAGACCACAAGCAGTCTCAGATGGCCACTCTATTATTGAACATGGCTGACCTTTTATACACTTTCCAATTGTTTATGCTTCTTCTACCCTAACTATTGGCTACAATAAATCAACATAACACTATTGGTGAAAAGTTACAGGAACTTCAACTAACTTTCTAAAAATACTTCGTCCAGCTGCAAAGTTGTCTTCTTATCTTTCTTCAATTCGTCACTTCTCTTGGTCTCCTTGGATACAGCCTTGGAGAGAGCTCCTTATCAGCTTCTTTTCGCTCCTTTAGCTAACAGGCCCGCTGTTAGCCCCTTCCACAGATTAATACAGTATAACTTTTTAACATTACACATATAATATTAATTTTAATATTTGCAAAAAGCCAATCATAAAAAAGCATTTTTCACAAAGACTGTGTACAGAAAATCACGCTATCGTTACAGAGGAGTAATGAGATGGTTGGCTCTCACAATTAAGGGGTGAACATTAGATGTATGTTAAAAGAAGGTTTGTAGATGTATAGTTATGTCATTCCCACCCCCCCCCGCCCCGAATTGTTATCACGGGATGGCCTTGGTAGTTGGGGCATTTGGGGAAGGTTGGCTTGTTACTATAGTAATACCTGACCTCCAATCAAGATGTAAGAAAGTGATCTCCACCACTAGATGGCAAGGAAGGAGCCGACTGACAAGACACTAGGAGAGGGTAGCAGTATAAACGGCAGAGCATCCATTTTGTAGGGGAGCATGAGGCTGATAGTCACGGGGGCTCCCAGAGCTGTAATTTTTCCTTATTTCGTCTTTTTGTTGTATTTTTTGTTAAGGTTTTATAAACCTTTAAAATTTTAAAAAGCGAGCAGTTGTTTCTCACACTATGAAAAGCTAGTGTCCATAAAGGAGACAAAGGAGTCCTGCAACTTTATTCAAATAAAGGAAGAGAGTCCACTGGGGCACATGCCTGCAGGGTTTTCTCTCTCGGGATTTCGATGGACACAGCCTCCTTTTATGCTAAACTACCAGCTGCATGTTGCCCCCTCTTCCTTTCCCCACTGGCGGAGGTACTAGGAAGGTACAGCCTTCCCGAACTGCCTACCTCATATTCCCCCTTGAACCTACGGTTTTACCCCAAAGTTCAGAAGTTCAGCCTTGTGCAGACCCCACTTGTCTGTTTCAGGAGCCAAGCTGTCTGGGCTCTGTAACAAACCTGCTGCCCTAAGTCAGTAGAGACATTAAGACACATTTCAAAGACATTAGCACCCACACCTTCACCCACAGAATTGTTTATAACGACATTAACACACATCTTCCCGATTATGCACTTGTTCAGGGGTGAGGTTCAAAAACATTGGAGGTGCTCACTGTCCTAGGCACTTGCCCATATTATCCTGCATACCCCATCACTCAGAACTAGTCAGCCTCAGGGCAAATCTCTGGGTGATGTTCTTAAATAGTTGTTTAATCTGAAAGAAGACCTGAACTATATGCAGCAACATGCTGGCTCCTAGCAAAAGGGCCAGGTTGGTTGCAAGCGTATTGAAAGGTTATTTAAAATCTTACACATTCTCAAATACTACTGTAATCATCCTGGAGGAGAAGGAAAGCAGGAAGGCAGGATGGATGTTGGAAGATGTATTCGAGGAGAAAAGGAAGAAGATGTAACTGTTAATAGTTCCCAATAGATGGCTCCTGAGGTACAGATAGGGTGGCAATGGTGAGGACACATACCAGGTTAGTTTCATGACCAGTGGTTCTATCATATCATAGGCAAGTATTATGAAGTACAACAAAATTATAACCTTGGTCCAGGCCTCAAGGATGATAAACATCACCACAGGAAGACATACTGCAAGTAAGTGTCACACAACACAACTCTGAGAAAAAGTGCAACAACTGTGAGAGTAAATAAATCAACATTGTGACCCATGACTATTAAACTAACATAATGAATGCTTATAAGAAATTTGTTTTAACATGCTCTGGTCAGATCTGTCATTGTCTCAATGCTTTGAGCCCCATTTTGGGTGCCAAAATGGACTGTTGTGGTTTAACTCCAACTGGTGGCAGCTAAGTACCACACAGCTGTTCACTCACTTCCCCTCCCCTTCCTTGGATGGATGGGGAGGAAAATTGGAAAAAATGTAAAACCTGTGGGTTAAAATAAGAACAGTTTAGTAATTGAAATAAAGTAAAATATTATTGTTATAATAGGAAAAAAAGAAATAAAATCCAAGAAACAGAAGTGACATACATTTGCTTACCACCCACTGACCCATGCCCAGCTGTCACGAGCCATCCTCACAGATGGGTTTCGTGGCGGTTTGTGATCTCAGGGTGCAAAAAGAACCGACACAGTACAAGGGGGGTTTGCAGAGATAATCAAAACAAATGCACCTTAATTGAAATAACCACAGCCAAAATGTGTTGGGGAGGAATTGGGGAAAAAGGGAAAAATAAGGGAAAAGAGGGAGGAAAAAGAAAAGGGTGAATAGCTACCAAATGTAGAACGGCGAAGTCCTTTGGTGTCTAGCCGATGGAGTTCACCAGGTCGCGTCCGAGGAGATCTCAGGGTTGCAGTTCATCTGGACTCTAATTATACTCTTTTTTGATGGAGGAAGGGGAATAGATCTTGAAACTGAATCAAAGGTAGTCTATTGTATCTTCGGAGGAAAGAATGGTATTTGGAAAGGGTACACAGTCCATGTTCTCAGCAGTGAGCGAGAGCCATTGTCTTTGTGGTCCACTGCTCACACCTGCAACATCCATCTTGCTTTGGTCAGCTTGCCTCCCCCCGCACACCTCCCCTGGGTTGGGGGTTTCAGTCCCAGTCCTTGGAAAGCATTGGAGGGGGCCTTCTCACATAGGGATTTCATGTCTCGGTTTTTCTCTGGTGAAAAGGCTTCTTACATCTCAGTTTGGCTGTCACGGTGGTTGCAAACAAGCAAGAGGGGTCTTCTTTGGGGGACCACCCCGAAACTCAGGAGAAGTCCAGCCAGGCCGAGAGGTGGGGAAAAATCCTAGAGCTATTGTTGCAAAAAGGTCAGAATGTCCTTCTTTCTTCTTGTTGAGCTCAGTGTAGCATACAATAAATACACCTGTGAAAACAATAACTTAGCAATGCTCTCAGGTCTCAGGGCCCTGCTTGACTTGTGACTTTCTCCTACAGGGCTAGACAGGGGGGTCTTTTCTTCAGTGGTCCCCCAATGATGATTGTGAGGCAGATGAGGGATATTTCGGACAGACTCTCACACCAGCCCATCCCTCAACAGTGATTGGCAGCTCCCAGCCAATCCCAACCCCCTGCTTTATATAGTGAGCATAATGTTCTATGGTATGGAATATCCCTTTGGCCAGTTTGGGTTAACTGTCCTGGCTATGTTCCCTCACAGCCTCTTGTGCACCTGCTTGCTTATACAGAATGGAAAACTGAGAAGTCCTTGATTTAAAGTAAGCACTATGGAGCAGCAACTAAACATCAGTGTATTATCAACATTATTCTCGTACTAAATCCAAAATACGGGACTATACCAGCTACTAAGAAGGAAGTTAATGTTATCCTAGCCAAAACAAGGATGGATGATTAAAGTAAAACCCACAATTATTTAATTTATTTGTTTTAAGAAGGAATGTATACATTTTTCAACCATATTTGCAACATTTGTGGATTCTACATTTAAAAGAATGTTAGTTCAAAATAGAAAGGATATTTGACCACCTTGGTTTTCTTATCTGTGTGATAATGATTTGTATCTGCTTTTTTCCTCCAGTTATTTGTAATAGATGTCCAGACTGGTCAAATTACCAAGATTCCTATTCTGAAAGATCGTGAACCTGCCATGGTGAACCAGCAGGGATGTGGTATTCATGCCATTGAGCTCAACCCCTCAAGGACCTTTCTGGCCACAGGTGGAGACAACCCCAACAGTCTTGCAATTTATCGTCTGCCTACACTTGATCCTGTGTGTGTGGGAGATGTAAGTGGGAGTATTTGGGGAAATTTTATTCTGTCCCAAGAATTGCTACTTTGAAGTGAGTAAGGTCAAAGCAAGTGTAAAATTTGGGAGTTTTGTAGTGGAGAGTGAATTAAATATGAATGAGTACATAAATATATGAGAGGATTCTCAGGGTTCTAAGTCAGATTTCTTTCTTATCCTCATTCAAGTCTACTTCAGATTACTTTTAAGCACTGAAAATGTAACAAAATCTTTACTGTCAAAGTCTAATTGGGGTGATGATGATCTCTGAAACTTAGCTTTAGTGAAAAAGCTCATTTGAGAAGTTGTAAAGATGATTCAAGGCTTTCTCTTCTCCAGTGCAGCTTATATATGTATTATTTCACAGGTGGAACTTGGCTTTGAGGAGTAGTTCTAACCCAGTGGCTTGTGGCACTTTGATAGACTTTGATACTGGTTTTATTTCTGAAACATCATGAGGCCTTTTTAAAACAGCCAATCTTAAAAAGAAAACGGCTGAAATGGGTATAGTGGTGTCCTGTAAGCACTTCACTCTTATTTTTCCTTTTTGATTCAGGACTTCGCATAGACATTAACTACAACAGCAGAGCTCAGGTCAGACTTTCTGCAGTAGCAGATAACCAGCTGCAGAAAGGCTTGAATCTGAAGATCTGCATGACTTGTTATTCGTGTGCCACTGTGACTGCAGTTTTTCAAGCAGAACTAGACCCTTATGGTCTTTTTTTTATACACAGGCTTCTCACCTTGTGAGTAAAAGATTCTTGAAAATTTAATCAGTAGGTCATATATTTCAAATATAATTTTTTTGTTTCTTTTTAGGGATGTGCCTTTGAGGAAATAAAAGTAAGCAGCTACTTTATAGAAGTAAAGAACACTGCTTTCAAAATGGAAAAAATCCAAGTCCTTAGAATTGAGATTAATTTTTCCTTGGTCAGAGATCTGTTTTTCTATTGCCTAATTGCTCTCTATTAATTATACATGTCAAAATCAATAAAAGTTAAAATTACTGTTAGGTACTTAAACTGCTACAGCTGGATAGTGGAATATTATTTATATGTTTTTAGCATAGGTCTTCTCTTTCTGAGTTTGCACTTAAGTATTCTTCACTTTGATATTTTTTTGTCTGCCTTGAGACCACTGCAGAATATAATGGCACAGAAAATTCGTCTTTTTTTTTTTCTTTTAGGATGGACATAAGGACTGGATATTTTCAATTGCATGGATAAGTGACACTATGGCTGTTTCTGGTAATGTTAATTTTTAATTTTTTTTTCCCAGAATTTTATACTGATGTACAGCACTTGATAGGTCTTAGGGAAGCACCTTTAGAAGGGATTTGAAACCATTTGGAGCTACTTTGCCTATTTAAACCATTCTTGATCTTAGTACAGAACTTAGCTTTTTTAATTTTTTTTTTAATTTGTTGAGCCCTGGTCTAGATTGTACTTTTTTTTCCTAGTATTGGAGGGAATGCTGTTGTCTTTACAGTAGGTGTTGACATGAGAGGGTGTCTTAACACAGTAAGTTCAAGGCAAGGATTCTACACCAGAATAATTTCAAGATACAGCTGAAGAGTACTAGTTTCCTGAAATTCTATGGAAGACTGATTAATGAAAACTCAGTTTGTTTTATCAAGCTATCAGCAAAATTGTGTGTGTGTGTGTGTGTGTGTGTGTGTATGTATATATAGGCACACATACTGTGGGAACTAATACAGAAGGTTCTAATAGAAAAGGTCAATTACTGACTTTTTAGTCAGTGTAGCTGGATAATCAGTGTAACTTTATAAAGTATTACTTACCTTGAGTAAAGGCAGCAATATGCCATTGAATTAATGTATTAGTTTACGGTCTTTCTGTGCTGAGAGGGTTTTGTATTCCATTCAAGGAGGTGTCAAACTGCAGGTGACAGAAAATCCTAATAGTCTCATATAAAAATCAAATGCTCCAACTGATGTTTCAGTAATATAAAAAAAAACAAAAGCTAACCCTTGAGTTGATCCTTGCAATTCTCTAACCCAAATATCCGCATTAAAAAACCCACTAAGTGACATTGTGTAGGGAAGAAATGGAGGTACATGTCAAATCTATCAGAGCTGACTTAAACGGAAGTGAGTTGCCTGAACACCAGAAGGGATGGGTATAGGACCTTGGATTAAATCTGTATTGATCTTTGAACCAAAGACATTTAACTTTCTTCATCCAGTATTGTTGGTCTTACTGATTCATATTTTGTATCATTATCTTCAAATTCAGTCAAAAAATAAAATGAATTCTTGCTTGTTTGGCCTCAGTTCCTGTGTTACATTCTTTAAACAAGAGGTTGAATGAGTTGAATTAACAGTATATTTTATTTAAATTGATGCAAATTGTGGTTTTAAATATATGTTTCTGTTCAGTTCACTAATGTATGTGTACATATCCATAAGCATACTGTCAGAAATCAAACTGTCTAGAATTGGTATAAACCCCACTGAGTTTTCTTGTAGGTTTTTGTATTGGTTTAACAGACTGTCAATCTCAGCCTCAGTAAGCCAGGCTCAGGCTGAACACATAGGCTATTCAATTGCCTCTGAGTTTATTCTACATGTGAATCTCTAATGGTGATTGTTGTACAGGATCATGGTTTTTTGATGCATCTCAATCAGATTGAAAACAGATGAGGTGATCTAGCTGATTGGAAACCATGTAGACAAACCAGTTGACAATAAGTTCACAATGTTATGAACTTAACACCTCAGTAAAATCATGATTTTGTTAATAATAATTAATACATAGGCACCAACAGTGTGTTCAGTTAGATTAAATAAATCTAAAGTATCTTCTTTTTAAGACCTCATTGTTTATTGCAGTTCATTTTCTAAAAAGGATAATTATGTATATTTGAAGTGCTGTTATGGACTACTTATTCAGGTTCCCGGGATGGTTCGATGGGTCTCTGGGAAGTTACAGAGGATGTGTTGTCCAAAACTGATGCCAGGCATAATCTCTCTCAAGTTCCTGTCTATGCCCACATAGCGTACAGGGCTCTGAAGGATATTCCTAAGGAGAACACCAATCCTGACAACTGCAAAGTCCGAGCATTGGCTTTCAACAATAAGAACAAGGTCAGTAAGATAAGCAAGACAGTTGAGTAGTCCTAATGTTAGCGTTCAGGAACACATAATCACGGAATGATTATATGCAGATGCTTTTATTTAGAGCTCTGGGTGTCAGGGGTACACAGACCCAAATCTGACTCTGACATGGTTTCGGGCTGAACATGTTTTATATTCTATCGTTATATAACATACATATTAATTATTAAACTTACATGATTCTCTTGTATACATTGATTTCATCTAAGCATGGATTTCTCGTGATCCCCCTCAAAACTCTAACATAGTTTCTCATGATTCTTTAAACAATAATTATATCTAATCACATCTAACAATTATATCATTTATCATATACTGACTAGACAGATGCAGTTTCATATGATCTAGCAAATACAAGGCCTAACATTTCCCAGGCCCTACCTTTAATATTTTCCAGAGCCTACTAAGCCTTTCTTTCTAGCTCCCCGAATTTTCTGTGATTTTAAAATCTTTTACTATCACTAAAACTGTCCATATGTATTTGAAAAAAAAGTCATATAAATAAATTATACTAGAGAAGCAACCTGGAGTGTGAGTTTGTAAGGATATCTATAATACAAAAACTAACTCTTACTTTTTTTCTTCTTTTTTTTTTTCTTTTTTTCATAATAGGAACTGGGAGCTGTGTCCTTGGATGGGTATTTTCATCTTTGGAAAGCAGAGCACACACTATCAAAGGTGCTTTTCTGTTGGTGTAAAACTTAAAACATTGCTTTGCATTGAAGGCTATTCACTATTCTTAATTTCCTATAAATGCTTGATGAAAGAGCAGCAGTGTTTGTAAAACACTGTCCTGGTTCTGGTCAAGACAGGGTTAATTTTTGCAGCAGCCAGGAGGGGCACAGCCTGGACCCTGGGGTTATTAACTACCACCTCACACCAAGTGTAGAGGGAATGGAAGGGGGTGGCATTTTTCCAGTTTGGCTGGGGTGTATGGTTGGGTGGTGCCAGGTTCTACAGAGTGAGCAATCACTTGTGAATCATTCGCTTGTGTTGTACACACTGCTATCAGTATTATTCTTATTTGGTTTTTTTTTTTTTTTTATTTTGTTGCTGTTTTTATTAAATTGTTCTTATCTCAACCTGCGATCTTTACCTTTTTTTGCCTCAAATTCTCCTCCCCATCCCACTGCAGGGGGAAGTGAATGAGTAGTGCGTGGTCTGGGGTGATTCAATGGGAACACTAAATTGGGAAATACCATTCCTAAACTATGACAGTCAATTTGGCATCCAATGTGAGGCATGAAGCACTGAGATAACAACACATCTGACCAGAGCAGGTTGGAAACAAATTCAATCTAAGCATTTGTATTAGGTACAGAGCCACTGGTCACAACTTTTGCTTGGTCTGTTCACATTATGGTACCTAACCCTGTATATATTCCCCCATGTACTCCTCATGGTGCTCTTTTTCAGAGCAGGGAGAGGGATCAGAATTGCTTTATTGCTGTACTGTGGGATATCAGTTTATGACATGATAACATCAAGGGCAATGAGGGTCATTTAGGATGTGTCTTGAGTGCTGCTCTCCTGCATTTGCCTTGGGTGCTACCTCTGGGATTTCATTAATAATTGTACTGTCTGTAGGGAGAACAGGGGAGGATGATTTGGCCCAGCTTTTCACACCCTTTTCCTCCTTCAGGTTTGTTACAACAGCTTGTGAGAATTTTGAATTTCCTTTGGATGTTAAGGAAGGCGCATGTTCTTGTTGCTATGTCTACTCAGTACATGTTTAGAATTATGAAAGAGACTTCTTGTATGGTCATTCAGAGATCTACCCGGAGGGTGGATAGTCATGAGTGGCATGGAATGTGGGAGAAAATGGGACGGTTTCGGAGGACTTCTGTTCTCCAATGGTTTGGAAGTTCACCCCTTAACAGGACCCTGATAAAGTGGAAGAATATCTGAAAGGAAAGTGTTATGGTGATTCCAGAGAGGTACAAAGTAATGCGATGTGCTGGGCCCTGGCTACTGTTTACCAGATACCACTCCTCACTAGACAGCACCCTCAGGGGGAGGAGGAGGAGGAGGAGAAAAGCAGAGCAACTGCCACTGTGGCCACTCAAACTGCAACTGAACCAGAGGAACAACACATGCCAGTAGCAGTCATACCTATACAGAAAAAGAAATGCAAGACCAAATCAGTTTGCATAGTGAAGGATGAAGAGGAAGTAGGGCCCTCAGAACAGGAGGAAGAAGCAGGGACAGAGGTAATCACCCAATCCCTATCCCCAGGTGAGCTGCACGATATATGAAAATATTTCAGCCACCAGTAGGGTGAGCCCCTGGTGACCCGGCTGCTCTGATGCTGGGATAGCACAACCCACAGTTGAAAATTAGAGGATAGTGAAGCCAAGCAACTGGGATCCCTTTCCAGGGATGCAGGCATTGACAACAGCATTGGAAAAAGGACAGAAATCCTCAGCCTCTGGAGGTGACTCCTGTCAAGTGTGAGGGAAAGATATCTTTTCAAGGAGGATCTGTCAGTGCACCAAGACAAGTGGAACACCATGGAGCAAGGTATCCAGTACCTGAGAGAATTAGCTGTGCTGGAGGTACTCTATAGAGATTCAAATAACAAGCAGTCCCCTGTAGATCCAGATGAAGTTTAGGGCACACAACCCATGTGACACAAGTTCATATGGGAGCATGCCATTGTCATATGCCAACTCATTGGCAGTGATGTCATGGACAGGACAAGAACAAACAGTGGATAATTTGGTTGCCCAACTCTGGCAATATGAGGAAAGTCTCTCTTCCTCCCTTTGGGCCTGCATCTCAGCTGTCCAAGGACTTCCAGCAATTTAAAGAGAAAATGTCCTGTGCCCTGCCAATACAGGCCAGAGTCTCTGCTATTAAGAGCAAGCATGCCCCTTCTCAAGAGAGAGAGGGAATACAACACAAGGTAGGTAACCTCTGGTTTTACCTGCATGACCACAGAGAGGACATGAAGAAGTGGAATGGAAAACCCACCTCTGCCCTAGGAGCTATGGGTACGTGAGTTGAGAGGAAGTACAACCACCATGGGTAATTCTTCAAGGAAAATTCTGCTTCAGTTTCCAGTGAGCAGGTCCTCCCTCAGACAGAAGGGAAGGTGCTGATGTTACTTCCAAACCTCTTGAAGGGACCTGTGGTTGATCATATTTATAAGAAGTGAGCAATGAGTACCATGACCAGAACTAGAGGGGCCCTGCCTCCAGCCCATTGGAGGAAAGGGATAATCAGATCTACTGGACTATTTGGATATAATGGCCTGACCCATCAGACCCACAGGAGTACAATGCTTTAATTTACACTGGTGCACAATGTACCCTGATGGCATTGAGATATGTAGGGTCAGAATCTATCTCTATTTCTGGGGTGACAGGGGGATCCCAAAACCTGACTATACTGGAAGCTGAACTGAGCCTGGGTGGGAATGAATGGCAAAAACACCCCATTGTGACTGGCCCAGTGGCCCCGTGTATCCTTGACATAGATTACCTCAGGAGAGGGTATTTCAAGGATCCAAAAGGACATTGCTGGGTTTTTGGGATAGCTGCTGTGAAGACAGAGGAAATTAGGCAGCTGAATACCTTGCTTGGTCTCTCAGAGGATCCTTCTGCTATGGGACTGCTGAGGGTCAAAGAACAGGGTACTGATCACTATCACAACAGTGCACTGTTGACAATACTGCACCAACCAGGATTCTGTGACCCTCATCCACAAGATGATTCGTGAACTGGAGCACCAGGGAGTGGTCAGCAAGACCCACTTACCCTTTAATAGCCTCATGTGTCCAGTACATAAGTCCAATGGAGAGTGGAGACTGACAGTGGATAATCATGGCCTGAACGATGTCACACCATCACTGAGTGCTTCTGTGCCAGGCATGCTGGAACTTCAGTATGAACTGGAATCCAAGGCAGCAAAGTAGTGCCACCATCAATATTGCCAATGTGTTTTTTCTACATTCCTTTAGCAGCAGAGTGCAGGCCGCAGTTTGCTTTTACCTGAAGGGGCATCCAGTACACCTGGAACCACCTACTCCAGGGGTGGAAGCACAGCCCCACTATTTGCCTGGACTGATCCAGACTGCATTGGAAAAGGGTCAGACTCCAGAACACTTGCAATACGTTGATGACATCATCATATGGGGCAACACAGCAGAGGAAGTTTTTGAGAAAGGGGAGAAGATAATCTGAATTCTCATAAAAGCATGTTTTGTCATAAAGCAAAGTAAGGTCAAGAGACTTGCCCAGAAAATTAAGCTTTTAGGAGTAAAATGGCAAGATGGACAATATCAGATTCCAATAGATATGATAAGCAAAATAGCAGCTATGTCCTCACCAACCAGCAAAAAGGAAACAAGCTTTCCTAGCACTGTGGGTTTTTGGAGAATGCATATTCCAGATTACAGTCAGATTGATTGTAAACCTTCTCTATTGCATGACCTGGAAGAAGAATGATTTCAAGTGGGGTCCTGAACAAGAACAAGCTTTTGAACAAATTAAACCAGGAGAGTGTTCATGCAGTAGCCCTTGGGCCAGTCAGGACAGGACAAGATGTGAAAAATGTGCTCTATACCACAACTGGGGAGAATCATCCTTCCTGGAGCCTCTGGCAAAAAGTACCCAGAAAGACTCGAGGACGATCCCTGGGGGATACAAAGGATCCAAGGTCTGTTACACCCCAACTGAAAAAGAGATACTGGCAGCTTATGAATGGGTTTGAGCTGCTTCAGAAGTGATTGGCACTGAAGCACAGCTCCTCCTGGCACCTTGACTGCCAGTGCTGGGCTGGATGTTCAAAGGAAAAGTCCCTTCCGCACATCATGCCACTGATGCCATGTGGAGCTAGTAGATTGCTCTGATCACACAATGAACTCAAATAGAAAACCGCAATCATCCAGCAATCTTGAAAGTCATTACAAACTCACCTGAAGGCAAAAATTTCAGAGAAGAAGGTGGCATGCTGAAGAGGCCCCACCATATAATCAGATATCAGAAAATGAAAAGCAATGTGCTGTCTTTACTGATGCTTTCTGCCATATTGTAGGGATACATCAAACATGGAAAGCAGCCATATAGAGCCGTACATGGCGAGTTGCAGAAGCTACCAAGCAACAAGTTGGATCAAGTCAGGTTGCAGAGCTGAAAGTCATCCAGCTGGCTTTAGGTATCACTGAATGAGAGAAGTGGCCAACACTCTACCTCTACACTGACTCGTGGATGGTAGAAAATACTCTGTGGGGGTGGCTGGACCAATGGAAAAAGACCAATTGGCAGCATAAAGGGAAACTTATCTGGTCTGCTGAATTGTAGCAAGACATCACTGTTCAGGTAGAAGTTGGCTTTTCAAACATTGGTATACACATTTAGTGAAGTCCACCTGGTTAGTTAACTAGAGCCTCTACCAATCAAGCTGGCTCTGCCCTATCAAAACCTTCATATACCATAGAAGGGGATAAAGTCCCTGTGGTGCATATGAGAAATGTGTTGGGGAAGACAGTTTGGATCAGTCCTGCCTCAAGGAAAGGCAAATCCATCTGTGGGATTGTTTTTGCTCAAGGACCTGGGTGCATTTGGCACGTAATGCAAAGAGATGGGGGAATGCAATGTGTACCTCAAGGAGATTTGATTTTTGGGTGAGAACAGCCTGTAATGTTGAATTGTTTAATATTGGTTGCTGAATGCCACTGCCACTGTGTGCCATAACTACCATGGACAATGAGGATCGATTGCTCCAGATACACCAGTCATGAGCTCCTGATGCAGCAAACAGCCAACAGCACACCAGTCCTCCTGTCTTGGAAGACATTTTGAATGGACAGCCATTGACTAAGGGAATGGTACCCATGCTTGTGTGTTACAGGGCTTGCAAGAGTTTTTCAGGGTGAAGAGAGAGACGAGAATGTTGACCTCATGTTCAGAAGGCTGGATTTATTAGGCTATGATATATATTACATTATAACTATACTAAAAAGAAAAAGAGAGAAAGTTCTCAGAATGCTAGCTAAGCTAAGAATAGAAAAGGAATGAATAAACAAAGGTCTGTGTCTCAGCACAGAGTGAGACCCAGCTCTGCTGTGAGTGGTCGGTAAATCCAAACATTCACTCAAGACCAATCACGCATCCACCTGTTGCATTCCACAGCAGCAGATAACCATTGTTTACATTTTGTTGCTGAGGCCACAGCTTCTCAGAAAGGGGAAAAATCCTAAAGAAAGGATTTTTCACAAAAGATGTCTGTGACACTTGTGTGTGTGTATATATCTATAAGTTGTAGGATCTGGGTGTGATTTAGATGGTATAGAATAAGGGTTGGATGAAGTCCTGGTTCTGTCCAGGACAGGGTTAATTTTTGCAGCAGTTGGGAGGGGCACAGTCCAGACCCTGAGATTATTTAATACCACCTCATGTCATGGGCAGAGGGGACAGTGGAGGGTGGCATTTTTTTGGTTTTTCTGGGGTGTATGGTCAGGTTGTGCTGGATTCCGTGTAGTGAGCAACCGCATGTGAATCGTTCACCTGTCTTGTACACTCTGCTTTTAGTATTGTTGTTATTACTGTTCATTTTCTTATTTCATTGCTGTTTCTAGTAAATTGTTCTTATCACATCCCATGACCTTTACCTTTTTTTGCCTCCAATTCTCCTCTTCAGCCCACTGCAGGGGGAGGTGGGGGGGAAGTGTGTAAGCGGTGTGTGGTCTGGGGTGATTCAGTGGGAACACTAAATTGGGGAATACCATTCCTAAACCACGACAAACACATAAATCTTTAAGTAAAATGCAATGTCCTAAATATTAGAACTTGGGGAAAGAAACTTCCCACTCACCTTATTTTTAAGGGTGAGAAGTGCTCTTAACTTTCTGCCAGTTCTGGGTGAGCTGAAGTGAGCTGTTCCATAGAGAGTATAATTGATACTTAATTAGTAGCCTTCATAAAGGAAGTTGCACTTATTTAAGTGTAATTATAGATCAAACCCACAAATATCTATACTACTGTATGAAGTAAGCTTTTTCAGCTGAGATCATGTCTCTGTACACCTGCTGAAGAAATACCAGCTTAGAAAGATGTAAAACAATATGCCAAAATGTCCATTGTTCTTTGCATAATACATGGTTCAGCCTTTATCATCTCAGTTTTGTTCAGATAAGGCATCTAATCTTCAGGGGTTGTTTGTTCTCTGAGTCAGGTTGCTTTTCTCTTAAACTTTTATAGTTGTGATGAACTTATTTTTAGCTGCATTTTGGGTTTTTTCACTGCAACTCCCTTGAACATAGTTTACAGAATTACAGAATTGTTTTATCAGTGTTTTTTTTTCTCTTATCATAATGTGTTGATTTCTCTTTCCTTTGTTTCTAGTTACTTTCCACAAAGTTGCCATACTGCAGGGAGAATGTGTGTTTGGCTTATGGTCCGGAGTGGTCAGTGTATGCAGTAGGATCACAGGCACATGTCTCCTTTTTGGATCCAAGGCAGCCTTCTCACAATGTAAAATCCATCTGTTCCAAAGAACGAGGCAGTGGTAAGAAAATTGTCAAAGGGTGCTTCAAATGGTTTGCTTGCAGAAGTAGCTTTTAAGACTGCAGTAAGATAAGCTTCCAATAAATATGAAGGCTTTTTCATGTGATAGACTAAATTATTAATACCATATATAGGTTTTGTTTTTATGACATTATTCCTTGAGCAACCAACAAACCAAATGTAAAATCAACTCTGAAATCTAATGAAGGACAACATCAGTGTTTTTATGATCAACTAAATTGCACGCCATCTAAATATTACTGAACTTCTAAAAGTATGCATTTTACTTATTACTGAACTTCACTGTGCATTTTACTTCTGCTTATTTTTTACTGCGTCTTATTCTGTTTTACTTAATTTCAAAGCAAATCCAGTCTTTGCACCACCTTATACTGTCTATTCTCACATTTTTCTCTGGGGACAGAAAAAAACCCATGTTGTCTGCTCTGTCCTATCATATTGGGAGTCAGTGCTGTGAGTGAATGCTTGCTTTGTCATTTTAAAGTCATGAGTAAGGCACTTAATTGTCAGTGTGTGTTTATTTGCTTTAAATATACAAAAGCTTACTCTTAAAAAAAAAAAAAGTTTGCAGATTTTAGTGCTGTTTTCCTTTTCTGATGTGAATGTAGCATGTCCAATTGAACCTTACACCTGGGTCAAGCCTGGAGGTTTGTAGGGTACATGGCCACATATGCTTCTTCCCATACCCTTTATTTTCAAGCATGAGAAGGCACTGTGTTGTGATGCCCATTTGAAACCATATTAATCTCAGAGTAATAAGTTGCTAGTCCTTATTTAACCTAACTCTAGGCATTCATCTCTTCATTGGGCAAGTTTATTTTAAAAAATGCATGTAGGCAAGGATTAGGAAATTTTTATTTATGTAGTTACTGGACTTTGAACAGTGCTGTCTAGATAAATGTCAGGATCTGCTTCTTTTAGATACAGAAGTTTCTATAATATGAGAAAAGGTCATTTACCAGCTCATGTTTGTCACTTGAACATCTTGCCAGCAACACTCCTGTTGGAACTCTAGTTTGGGAACCCTTCATCACTCCTCTATCATCTAACAAAAATTCTACAGTACCACTGATTTCCACACCCATAAAGAAACCCAAAGTCCACAATCTTCTGTGGGCGAAACACAAGGGTTGGAATCTGTGCAAGCCACATCTGTGTGACTTCTTCTCTGCTTGTGTAGTGGTCATAGTTGCCTTGCACTTGATAGAGTTTCACATTCTTCACTGAAATCCACCTGGACTCTGCACCTGTTAAAACACAAGCAAACACGTGTCCCTGCAGGGACTGGAGGATTTTCTCAAAATCCTGGAAGTGCAGAACATGCCATGCTATGAGAAATAAAGTATTGATCAGTTCTGTTTTGCAAAATTGCATCGAGACATGTAAGATAATGACATAAGTTGCTATTACTAACACTCTTTGGTTATGAGAATGAGGAAACAGAGCAAAACAATGCATGTAGTAAAGAAGACACTAACAGTAATTAGGAATAAATCAGATAATGCACATAATCAATAACACATGTGAAATGATATAATTACTAAGCACTGCAACACTGAACTGTCATCCCAGAGTCTGCAGCAGCTGATAAACCTCAGATCAGTAGAGAATTGGAACATCATGTCCAGATAATGATTCTCCAAGCTCACTTTAAAAGTAAGTTCAGCTGTCATATAGAGGGTCAAATTTCCAAGCCAAAACTACTTGAATACTTTTTTATGCAGAAAACATCTGAGTTTATTGTCAATCATCCCATCTGAGTAGAGCTAGAGCTTGGCCAGAGCCCAAACTCTAATTGGTGAGTGTCACTTAAAACATTTTAAAACAAGGCTCTTAAAAATAGCAGTTATGAGTAAAAAACCTTAGGGTTAAAAACCAATCAAACCATCAAGTAATTTAATCCCTCCCAAGTTTCCTTCAGGATAGAGGTTCTTTGAACACAGCAAACCTGTTCTTCAAAGATTTGAAAGTGGTCACAAGCAGGATTATGAGCCTGGATCTGGACACTGAGAGTGTGAGGGTGGAGGAAGTGCAGCTGAATGAGAGACTGATTACCTAGTACGAAACCAAAACCCAAAGAAAGAAGTTAATGTTACAGCTGGACTCTCTGCTGGAGTACTTCTGTAATAATAACTGAAGAAAGCCACGAGACTAGCAGTCTGGATAAAGAAAATGTATAAGCTGTTAGAAAACAAAAAGCAGGATCCTGAAGAGACATGTGTCTTGTAGGTGATCACACAAAAGGATGGTAAAACATATGAAAGCCGGCTGTAAATACCACAACAATACCTTAATAATAATTCTTATTACAAAAATCAGTAAATTCATATTACATAGTCAATATATTAGCAGCAAATGTTCAAAGGGGTTAAGACAACCCTTTTTGAAGCATTCATGTAATATTAACAACAATCTCTATTTATCAGTATTACCTATAGAAAACAGAAATAACAGAGGTTACAAGTTCACTACCAGCAATCCCCAAACATCAAATCATTGGGGAATCAGCTGATGACCCCGCAGATAGGATGTGATTGAAGTTTCCCAAATGTTCTGTCTTCAGAGAAATTTTGGGTAGTTGAATCATTACTAATACTTGTATCTTTACACAGTGGTTTCACTTGCTGGGAAACACTTTTCACGGTAAAATATGTCCATCTATGTCATATTTGGAATACCACTGATTTGCATAGTGTCTCCCTTTTCTGCATCTTGGGCAATGATTCAGTGCTGTCGCATTTCCTACAGACTGGGCAATATTTTGTTATATGTCCAAATTTCTCACTCTTGAAACATGGCCTTTTGGTGAGTTCTGCTGCTATTATTTCTATGGAATTATCTTGTTGAGGAGTTACATGGAGAGCTGCGAGGGTTCTTGAAAGTCTTTCATCCTGTGCTTGAAGGAGTTTCCCGACCTGTTCTCCCCAAATACCTGCTTGGATTGCTGCGATGTACTGAGGTGTGCCCACCTTACTGCATGCCTCTATCATTTCAGTCATGGTTAGTTGACCAGGCATGGCACTAATTATATGTTTGCATTCTGCATTGGCATTTGCGAAAGCAAGGCTTCGAAGTAGATGTGGCTTTGCCGCTTCATCACTTACTTGTCTGTCCACTGCTTGCATGAGATGATAGATGAATGAAGTGAAGGGCTCAGAAAGACCTTGCTTTATTTCTGTGTAAATGCCTTCTGGAGTTCTAACTGGTTGAATTTGCAAAATTGCCTTTCGTGCCGCCTCTTTAATGTCCGCAATCGCATCTCGAGGCAACACGGCTGACTGATCTTCATGTTTGTCATGGGATTCATCTCTTGCTAATTGAGCCAGTGTGAGAGCTGCATGTGGTCCTCCCGCATAACTATTTCTCAGTTGAAGGAGAGCCCTCTGCCATCTTGCATTCCACAGCAGGAGTTGTGAATCTGTAAAAATTGTTGAGGCAATGCACCTACAATCAAAAAGTATCAAGTCATAATTGTTGAATGCACCTCTCAAAAGCTGTTTGAAGTATGGGGATCCCAAACCATTATTTTTCACTGCTTCCATCAAATCTTTGACAACATCATGATCCAGAGGTTCCCATCTAGGATTTTCATTTCATCTCGCGTATCTCACTGGCAATGTGATGCTATCTGTGTCTGCTATATCAAAGTCTCTTTCTTTCAGTGCTTTCTTCCTGATGTCTGCCCAGTTTGTTGAACCGGACATATTTCTTGAGACATTTCTGTTAAATGGAACCATATCCATGCCCATATTCTGTGGATTTGTAATCTGCCAGGATGTACCTTCTGGCCTGAAGGTTGCATGCATTCCATGCATCCCTCACCCTCCTGTTTGAGGCATGGGGAGGGACATTTGTGGTGGTGCACACAGGGGAAAAGAGGGTGCAATGGCTGAACCTGCCATTGGTGGCATTGCAGATGGTACCGATATAGATATGTAGCGAGTATTTACAAAGGATGCAGAAAGGGTGTTGCCATCTTGCCCTGGAAAGGAGGTTTGAGGAAAGTGTGCACCATGTTGTGGTAGGAATTCCTGAGCACATTCCCTGACCTGGATGAAGAGCTGCCACATGAAGTCTTTTGAAAATGGGAAAAGGTGAGGGCGAGTCATGGAGCTGGACTGTTGCCCTGGAAACCAAGCTGTTGGGGCAGGCATGTGAAGTACTGGAGTGCTGCCTGTTGTGGTCCAAAAGTCGGATGGGGCCTGTGATGGTACAGGAATGCCTCGTGAGGCTGTGATGGTTATATTTTCGCTGCTGATATCTTGAGCTGGTGGGTTTTGTGCTCCTAAATCACTCATGGCTTGAGCTCTGTTCTCCTGACCAGTCTTTGGAACGTATGCTGCAGTGTTGTGTCTTGTCCCGACACTTCCCATTTACCTGGGAATATATTCATCATATTCTGTTCACCTGAGAAGGGAACTGGAAAAGGTACTTAAGGGGCTTGGCCTAACTGTGTTTCAAGCAGAGGTTCTGAGACTATGATATTTAGTCTGTAGTGTGGTTGAACTTGCTGCAGTGGTACTGTTGTTCCACTTGGTGGCACTGTTGCTGCATAGTTTGGTTGCGAGGATCCCGATCTGGGTCCAGGCTCCTCTCCCTGGATTGCAGAGGGACTGGTTATTGCAGCTGCAGTCGCCGCCGGTGCCGGTGCTGCTGAGCCGTGCCAGGGCTGTGTTCGGGCTGCAGCAGGCAGTCCCGAATCTGCAGTGAGCAGTGACGAGTCTAGGGGCACAGCCATAGCTGTAGGTTCTGGCAGCCCCCACAGCGCAGCTGCCGCTTGGACGAAGGAAGGAGGCCCCGGGCACACTCAGAGGCTGGCAGGAAGGGGGGGCGAGGGGGGGATGACGTCGGACCCACTCGATCCTGCCCATTGTGCCGTGGGTTGGCTCAGAAGCGAATGGGGATAGAACTAAGATGATGTCATCGGGCTCCGAGCCCGCCCCTGCTGAACGGGGGGACTGGAAAGACGCCTCTGACGTCATTTTCAGGGCATGGGAGGGGGCAGGAGCTGTGGGTGGACCGCGAAGTGGCAGGGGCGTTGCCACAGAAGCTCCGGAGGCAGGCTTAGCTGCCTGGAACGTCCCCCAAGGTGGGGAGGGGGGTGGAGAAACGTGTGTTCTGGATCCCGCTGCTCCCGAGACATGCGCAGTTGTAAATGATTCGAAAAATGCCATATCTGCCTGATCCGATGGTCCCAAGAGCAATTTGAGTTTTGAACGGCCCCGAGGTCCCTCCTGAAATAAACAGGGCAGAAGACTTTTTCTCCTTTCTAAAGCCTTTATTAAAAGTGATCAGCTCAAGATTGGGAGGCTCGACGGATCCGCGGTCTCTCCGTCATCGCTCTGAGGGCGACTCGGAGGAGGAGTGTGCAGCTTTGTCCACTAGGGGGCAGAGCTGGGGGTCCCATCCTCACGAGAGCAGTGAGGGTATACTCCGTCTTACAACTTTCGGGTTTGCTGTCCTGCGGTCCTGGCTCCAACTGAGGTCTTTGCTCAGGGCGAGGGGCAACAAAGGTTCTCAGCATCTCTGCAGGCTCGGTACTTTGTTCCTCACGTCCAGATATCACTTTGATCACTTAATTCTGTGTTGGCTCGTTGTTTTGGGGGTCTTTTGGTAAGTTTGGTGGGGTGGCTTTCCCATGGCATGCTGGTTCCGAGGTTATTTTGTATGCCCTCTGATGTCCCTCCCTCATGTCCCCACCTTTCACTGTCCGAGAAGGGCTATCAACCTGGCTTTTAGGCAGGACAGTACTGATACAAAAGGAGTAGTTAACGAAAACAACTGGTGATTACAATAATTAACAGGTAGAACTCCACCTTATCCATCGGGACAACTCCGTGCCTGCATTCACAGGGATAATGCATAACGCCTTCCTCTTGTGATTCAGGGGGGACAGTTTTGCCCGGGACTAAGGGGGGGGGGGAGGAGGGGGGGGCTGTGGAGGCTCCTGGAGAGTCTTTGCAGCTTCGGAGGAAGGGGCTGCGGGCCCTGGCACTCCCGCCTGCAAGGGAACACCCTGCAGCCCCTGGGGTGTTTGCAAAGTACCTTTTGCAAGAGGTTTTTGGCATTTTGCCTCATGAATTACCTCATAAACAACTCTGCAGATTGACAGAAGGCTCGCAGCCTTCTGGTCTTTGCGTGTCGCAGAATGATAGAGTTCCATATTAACATCCTCCCATAGATCTGGGTCAAATAAATCTGTAACTGTAACATTGGGGAATTCCTCCCTCACCCAGGAGAACACAGTTTCCAGTTCCTGTCTAGAGACCCGGACTGGATGCTACCTCATCATTATCTCTAGATTATTAATGTTATAAATTATCAAATCGGTAGCCAAATTTATGAAAAATTTAACAAAGATTTATTAGATCAATAACAAAAATAGAAATTTCGAAAAAAGAAAAAAAACCACAACAGCCAAGACAGCATCAGCCCCGGGTACAGGCGCTGGGTGACCTAGGGTTGCGGCTGACAGAGACAGCATTTCCCCAGAGGTACCCCTGAGTGCTTCCAGTGGCCAGCCTATATACAGTTTATTCTGCCTGGGGCAGGGATGACCACATATTTCTTTGTGTCCCTTCACATGTAGAGTTGGATCCATACAGGTGTAGGAACAGACAAAGGCCAATCCAGAGATGCAGACGAATGTCTGAGTATCCAGGCAGAAGCTGCATTCACATGTACTAGGATGATACCAGTTCCTGAGTACCGTGATGAAATCATGTCCAGGTTCAGGTCGCATGAGCTCCTCGAGACATTCCATTCCAGGAAGGTCCAGATGCTATCTCCCAGGTGTAGGTGCCAGAGGAAATCCTCTGTAATAGCCCGGGATCGTCCCATTCATACGGTAACAGACCTGATATTATCTTAACGCTGTCCTGGAACTGGTTACAATAAGAATAGAACTCTGTTCCCAGCCAGAGTGGTCAGAGGCATAACTCTGAATCTTCACAATATTTTATACACATATATATCTACTTCTACAGCATTAATTATCTCTACCATATACTACAATTAACGACATCTGCCTCTGTTTTCGAGACGTTACCCCCCATTTTGGCTCCTTGACAGCTTAGCCGACCCTAATGGGTCTGTCATCCTTGGGTATCTGTCCGTGCTCCAACCAGCAGCTCACAGAAATATGGCTCCCTTGTACCGGGTTTTCCAAGTGTCCAAGACGCCGAGATATTCACCTCTGGAGGAATTTTTCTGGCTCCTGGCTTTCATCAAGGAGAGTCCTGGCACAATCTCTTCCTGCCGAGTTCGCACTTTTACACAGGGGCACCAGTTTGTGGAAACCCTCCCCGAGGATCCCCCTGATGGAGAGACCCCTTCAAAATTCTGTGCCAGTATTGAGAGACAGATGGGACTTCTGTTTTTTTCAGTCTTCAGGTTGTTGTTTATTTTTCTCTTATCAGAAGTTCAGCATGCTGTCTGCATCTCAGACTTAGCATACAAAGAGAAGGCACCAAAAATCACAAGACACACAGGTTTGATATAAAATTTTGATAGCTGAACCGAATTTTATTTCTATATATCTTTTGAAATAAACAGGGCCAGGAGACTTCTTCTCATTTTTAATGCCTTTATGAAAAAGTGATCAGCTCAGGATTGGGCAGCTTGGCGGGGCTGCAGTCTCCCGTCGTCTCTCCCAGGGCGACCCAGAGGAGGAGGATAAAGCGCAGCTCTGTCCACTAGGAGCAGAGCTGGGGAATCACGTCCTCATGGGAAGCTTTAGGGCGTGGCAATCCCATCCGATGTTACTTTTCCCGGCGCCGTCCCTCTCAGTCTCCCCGCTGGGGACGACTCCCTTGGTCAGGGCGAGAGGGACTCCGAAGGTGTTCCGCATCTCTGCAGGCTCAGCACTCGGCTCCTCACGTCCAGACATCACTCCAGTCTCTCAACTCTTATTTGGCTCGTTGTTTTTGGGGTTTTCTCAGTACGTTTGGAGCCGTAGTCCCCCACAGCATGCTGGTCCTGGAGTCACTTTGCATAACCCCCCCCCAGGTCTCTTCTCCTCACTGTTCGGGAAGGTCCCCACCCATTACTGTCTCGGAGAAGGGCCATTACCTCGCCCCAGCCAGGGCTTTTACTAATACAAAAACAACCATTAACAACAACGACCCGTAATTACCATAACACAGGCAGCAGCCCAGCAGTAGTGGTAACCTTTTTCTCACAGAAAAAAATCAACTGAATTTTTGTTCATAATATCTTTTATTTTAAAGAAAGCAAGCAAGCAGCTCTGGGTGGCTGAGGAGTCACTGCTCCACTCACAGCACACACCACTACAAGTTCACCAGAGTATATATACTGTTTTTAAGCCTACAAAGCATTTTCCAGTGTGCTTGTATTAGTCCAAATCAACAAATATTAATAAGCTGGGGTCAGCAATTTCATAATCTTTCCACGTGGTCGATGGCTTCCTGTCATTCTTGTGGTTGTCTGGAGGGAGGTCTTACTGGTGTCTGCTACATGATTTTTGTCAAGTGCATCAAGGTTTTTATTATACATACGCATTTAGTTGCTTTGTTACAACATCCCTTAGCTTTACCACAACTTCCTCTATTTTATTCTAAGCATCAGTCATCTTGCTACCTCACCTCTTTACTCTACTATACTTCTATTTCAATGCTTTATTTGGCTATTCGGTCAAAAAGTTTCAAAACTGTTCTTTTTAGTTATCCCAGGGAACACATCCACTTTCGACACAGCAGATACAAGCATTTTCTGATTCCATTGCCAATTGACACAAATCACAAAAACATTTTTCACAGGTCTTTTAAAGCTATTTTGTCCAATTAACTCCTAAAACGTACTTTATTTCTACCTTTCTACCAATTACTAATTACTTGTCTGTCCACGCAACATCTGCATTGCAGTTCTTTCTAACCAATCACTCTGTGCCACCAACACTGCAGAAAATGGAGTAGATGAAGAACAACAAGGAGATCAGACAATGCCCAAAATCCCCCATCTTGTCTTCTATCTACCTCCATACTAAAAACCCAAAACTCTAAGTTTTCCACCCTGTGATATTACACACTTCTAACCAACTACACACCCGTAGTCTCGGTGCTATCAATCAATTTTGGAAGCCAGTTCCATGGCCTCAGGTCAAATGCAGTGCTCTCCTGGGGATCAGTGCCTGTCAGCACAGAAAGTCTCAGCATCCAGGGTTCCAACAGTCACCCTTCAATATCATAAGGAAGAAATACCAGGACAAGGGAGTGTGGTGCCCAGTGGTGACTGGTGGCTAAAAACTTCTGTCTTTAATTATGTGATCATCCCTGCTGAGGGGATGACCTATGTGTAGAGAGTATCTCTGGGGTGCTAGTTCATGTCTAGAGAAAACCTTTGTTCAATACTGTTTTCTATTCTGCAAAGTAGATTTTTTTTTTGGTGTGTGTGGGTAGTGGTGGAGGCACTTAAGTAATATTAATTCCCAAAATAGTGAGTGTTTCAACTTTCTGTTGATCTCACTGGGACTTGAAATGGTGCAACACCTCTAGAAAGTAGGCTGTTTATTGATTTGCAGACTAAAATCTGGGTTAACTTTTAAAGTGCTTTGAAGTGTTACTTGAATGTGCTTTCAGCTTCTAAATGCAACTGCTGGACATGGTAAGTCTATATTAACTTCAGTTCATTAATGTTGTATACAAAAGCAGATCAGAGAAATGTCACTTAGTAAGACTGAAACTGAGGGTGTTTTTTACCTAGTATAACCCTGTCTCCTCTATGTGAGAAGGTAGCGAATGTTTTTTAGTGCATCTTGTAATAGTTGCTTTTCTTAGCAGCTATACAGGAAAGTGCAGGCCCTGGACTGTAGTTCTTGATCTGTGAGAGTGACTTCTTTCTGCTTGATTGGCCTGCAGAGCAATGTTGTGTGCCTGTGACTTTATAATCCTGAAGGCAGCAATGTTAATGCAGTGGACAAAGCTTGCACAGCACAGATTGTGTCTACTCTTTGTGTAGGATGTGCTACTGCATCTTCATTTCCTTCTGGGATTTTTAGAGCTCCCTGCCTCTGAGGAGTAAGACTCAATTTGTTGACCCAAATAGTCCAGGCCTACAGGTGGTAGAGTGCTGGAAATGTAGAAGAGCTTACTGTGATAAGTTCTAGGCACGGGTGGTGCTTTTAGTTTGATGGGAATGATCAATCTGAGGTACTTCAGCCCCTTAGGAGCCAATTTGAAGTGCTGTTCTTGAAGGCCTGTCCTAAACATCCACTTAGTAGTGAGTACAAAATGGATTCCTTCAGTTTTCCTTCAATTTTTTTTTTTTTTTTGTTAGAGAAAGATTCACAGTTGGTTTGTATTTTATAGCTTTATTAATTAATTGCATTGAAAAGTATATGCCATCTCTTTCATATTCCATCCAAAGCAGTTAAGCAATAGAAGCAATAACCATGGGAATATAGAAGACAAAAAATTGATGGACTAAGTCCTTGAAGAGGAGGCAAAACAAAGAAGATAATACCTTTCTTATACAGGATGTTTAATGATGAGACAATCAACCCCCAGTTTTGACTGGTTCTGTGGTGAGAACTTGCCCTAATGATGAACTTTGCTCATTATAATAATAAAAAACACATCCCTAGCTCAGGCACCCTCTACTCACAAAAAGACCACTACTCATCGAGCATGTGCCATGATTTCTTGGGACACTATGCCTTTAAATCGCAACAGAGAAAGGATAAGCCAATAGAAACTTAGGCAAGTAGTGACTTAAGTAAGATGTGCTAATAGCCTAATGTAACTTTTTAAGTAGGCCTTTGTGTGCCTCAGTGTGCTGGTTTTGTGGATCTACAACCCAGTACCCCTTTCTGGTCAGAGCTGTAAATAAATAAAATACATTGACTCTGTGAGGATTGGCTTCTTGCACACCAGGAGAAAGAACCTGGTTCAGGACAACAATGAAGAGGAAGAGATGTCTCCCAACTTGCTCAGATGCATTTTTAGTTCTCTGAATTAGAGATTCAGCAGGTGTGAGACTTGCACAATGGTTTCCCACCTATTAAGCCTGCAGCCAAGACTTCACCTCATATCTAGAACACAACAATGTGACCTTGCCTGTTCTAAGTGTGTTTAACAGATGCTGGTGGCTGTGAATGTAACATCAGGTTGTGGAGATGGAAGAATGAGGATGTGTTTCTAGTTAGGACTCTGTACAGAGGGGAAGGGTAAACTACATCTACACCCCTTGGATGTCTGCTGTCACATGTACTGCTGGTTATATTCCAGTATGTCACAAGTTTTGTGACATTTAGCCCCACTTGGCACAGTGACAGCAGTTGACACATGGATGTATCTGGCCTAACTCACTCTTTTCCCTTCCTGTTTGAATGCTTGTTTAGGCTGTAATTCAGTGGAACTTTAAAGAGGGCTTAAAAAGCTGTAGGGTTTATAACCTGCCTTTATGTTGCACAACAAAGAGTAGCATAGATGTGGTGGGGTTTAATCTGCATAGAAGAGTTGTTTGTGTTAGAGTACTTATACTGAACAAACCTTTTGCACAATAGAGATGACAGGACATTTTGCAAATACATTTTCCTACATACAGAATCTCCTCAAGACTATTTCCAAGGGAAGGAAGCTTAATCTGAATCTTAATCTGAAGATGAGGCTTCAGATTAAGATTTTGTGAAAACAAAATGTATTATTTTGCTCAATTTAATAGCATAAATGAATTGTGTTAGAATGTTTTGTTTGGATTGGAAACTTGTAGCTTCCCATGTGCTGGTGTAACATGGTGGTGCTTTGCTTGTAGTATTCTTAGTCTGTTTTTATTGCTGGGTAAAGTGCTAAAAGTACTAGCTATGAAGTAAGGTGTGCTGGTATGAGATTATTTGAGCAGGGACAGCCTCAAAATTATTTAAAATCCTGATCTGTCTTAGCAGCAAAGTGACAAGTGCTTATACTTGCTTACAGCTAGCCTCTTGACCAGCAAAATGCACTTGATAGCAGCTGGAACAGTAATTTTTCTCACATAGTCACTTATCACATCTTGGCAGATAGCTAGATAGGGTGTGAGCTTGTGGAGGGAACCAGTGTGTTCTTTCCTCTGTCTGCTGCTCACATACTCATGGTGTGTTCACTTAGAGGCTTGTGAGCAAAACAAAACTACTTTTGATCCTAAATGGCTTGTGATATTTGTTTATCTGTCAGAGCTGGGGCCTGCTGAGAATTAAGCTTCTTACTATACATCATCAGTGTATCTGATGGCATCAGAAAAGAAGTAGTATATGTAATTGAAGCTGCTGTTTCAATAGCATCAATGAGATTTGTCTGCACTGCTCCATAGCAGTGTGTGGCCCAAACTTGTGTGTTATGGAGAATACTATTAGTAGGTAGTTCCTCTTAAATAAAATTTTAGACATCAAGAAGCAGCACCGCAGAGCCAAAGCATCCATTTTCATTACTGCATTGTATGTCCCTTCTCTTTTTGACAGGTATTCGATCAGTGAGCTTTTACGAGCACATCATCACAGTGGGAACGGGGCAAGGTTCCCTATTGTTTTACGATATCCGAGCCCAGAGGTTCTTGAATGAAAAGCCCTCACATGCCTGCTATGGACAGAAGCAAAAATTAGGAGGAAGTGAAATTTTAAAGTTGACTACTGGGAAAGGTTGGCTGGTGAGTATCTTGTAGTGGTAGGAAACCCTTTACACAGGAGTTTACACTGGTTATTTTTGTAGTAATGGAAGCTATTATATGAAATTTGTCCCAGTCAAACAGTGATCATGTAACTAATAACGGTAATCTTGAAAAGCAAGAAGTGCTGCAGTATTGCTCTCTATAAAAGCTTTATGAAAGGATATTGAATGATTGGTTGCTCAAGTGTAAGGCATACTGAGTACTTTTCTTATGCACTAATTCATAAATGAACTAGATTTTATATCTTCATATTTTCTAATGCAATCTAACTTCTAGTTTTCAGAACCTCAAACACAAAATTCATTGTCTTCCTTTAAAAATGTGCTACTCTAATGTGGTACTCAAAGCAAGAGAGATTTAATTGTGTGCAGTATTAGAAACTGTCCTCCTGAGGTAATGCCATGGCAGGCACTTGAGTTCAGTTTCCTGTATGTTATCATAAAGCAGTTAATGGCTTTGTCAAACTTTTCTCCATTATCCTTTGCATCACTGTGATGTAACTTTAAAAACTGATGAAAATATCTTCCCTACCCTTCATCTCCCCTCTCCAATGTTTGGCCCCAATGTCCCCAGAAAAATCTTCAGGACAACATTGTTATTGATCTGTCTGAAGCTTCAGGAGTATTAACAGAGAAGATCCCTTTTTAGGCTCTGGAAACAACCTTCTGCTTTTGTGAAACAAGGTTTTTGGGTTTGTTTGGCAGCAGTAATAATCTAAACTTTCCTTTAACAGAATCACGATGAAACCTGGAGAAATTATTTTTCTGACATACATTTCTTCCCAAATGCTGTTTATACCCACTGCTACGACTCATCTGGAACGAAACTCTTTGTGGCAGGAGGCCCCCTTCCATCAGGACTTCATGGGAATTATGCTGGTCTCTGGAGCTAATGATAACTCTTCATAAATGCTGATCTTGACACAGATTTCTACTTTTCTTTACCATTTTAAAAACAAAATTGTGTGATGCCATTGACTTCTGGTTTAAATGCAAGTTATTTTTAGGCAATTTTCTGTTGGTCTCCAACAGTCTTGTACATGTTTTTGAACCATTATTTTTGCTTTAACCTGCTTAGTCTTTTATATGAAGGCGTTTTTAAATCCTTTTTTATTGTATTTACTCCAAATGACTCTTCTCCCACATTTAGGCTGTCTTAGCCACGTGCCTCCTTGCCTCCTCCTCTTTGCTGTGACATAGGATTCCTTCTTCTAGCATGGTTGCTGCTGGACTTTCTGTGAAAGTCTAGGGGCTGTGTGTCTTCAGATATTTTGTCAGTTCCATTACCTGAAGTGAGGACTGCTTGTAATTTAAAAATATTAAAAATATTTGTAAGAGATAAAGTAGTAGCTTATCTATAGAGCCTGGCCCTAGTCTGGGTTAATCTTAGTTTTTAAAAGTACAAGTCTAATGACACAGTTTATACATAGAGGAGTATGGTCATTTTAATATGTACTCATTGGAGCCCAGGGATAGATTCCTCTGGGGTATTGCCCATCAAGCCCAAAGTGCAGGAGTTTTAAAAAATGCATCTGTATTTGAATTGCAGTTTTCAGCAGTGCCAAAAGAAAATTTATCCATTGTTCCTTTTCTGCTTCTCCCAGTAATCAGCTTGCACAACTGGAGTTTGTATAGGCTGTTCTGCGGTGTGGCTATTGCATGATGACATTACATTGAGGGCCTGCAGAGGTGCTGAGAGGAAATGAGGGCTAGGGACATGAGTATTCTTGTCCTTCAAAATGAACTAAATCGATCAATTTTTCAGATGAGTCAAGATTCCTTAGTATGCTGCTGTGGTAGCTCATGGGTTCTTCATAAACTGCCTAAAACCCAGGACCTCTTTTTGTCCCAGGTTGTGGAAGCTTTTCCCATTTTAGCTGTTCTGTTTGGCCATCTCCTCTAATATGCCAATGGAATAAATAAACTGGGTTTTTTTCTCTGAGGTTAAAGAGTGCATCTTGGACTTGTCTAATGCTAGCTGGAATCTTTCCATGTAGCAAGATAACTTGCTGTTAGCTCACATTGAGCTAGCAGCATCTGTTGTCATCTTGCTTGCTGTAGGAGACGCTCAGGTTTCCTTGAATCCCCTGCTGCCTTCTGCGATCAAACTCCCACAAACTTCATGTGGGACTGGGTGGGGAGAATAGGTCCAATGCCCTTCAGGTCCAACCATGAAGCATGTGCATTCCAGGGTGATGGTCTTACCTAATACTCACTAAAATGCAGGACTCAAGGGTACTCCTCCTAGCCTTTTGGCAGGCACCAAGCTTGGCTTGTCACTGATACCTCTGTCCTCTGCTGGGATGAATGCCTTTCCCATGCCCTTGTCACCAGTGGAGCAGAGTGTGCCTGTATCTCACTGCTGTGGTACCAAATAGGTAGTTGGCTGAAGCTGAGAAGAATGATAAAGCTGGGACATGATCTGTTCTTCTGTGTCTGCTGGAGATCACAGCCACCACTGTAGAGTAGCTCTAATCCCCAATGTGCAGTTCCTGCCAGATTGCCTAGAACTAGTCCGCATGTGTCATTGTGGTCCCTCTCATCTTTGTACTCTATATTTTCATCAGTAATGCCAAGCAGTGAGACTTGGGCTTAATTTCTGGTTGGTAGTGGACACTTGGATGAAAATCCTGCAAGGAATGCAGTTCCCTCCCATCCTGATGAAAAATCCTGTTGTCTCCCAGACATTCACCTGTCTCAGAAGTATAATTTACTCACACTGAGCACTGACATGGGTACTTCACAAACAGATCTTTTTTATGGTGTTTCATAATTCTACTTCCCTTGTGGGTTGGTTGCTTAAACTGAATCAGTTCATGGTGAAATTATAAACTATGGAGTAGCAAAGGAGCTACTATTTTATTTAGAGCTGTTGGTTATTTTTTAAAGATGTAATGGTGCCTGTGTTGTTCTGTGATGGCAATTTACCTCTGGTTATTTTAGGGGTTTTGAAAAGTGGAAGTATACAGAGAAAAACAAATCTTGGTGAAGTATGGCAGGATGTGTATTTCTGGGATTATTCCTCCGGCTACCATGTAAGATCATGCTGTCACAGGGAACAATTTCTGGTTAGTTGTTTTGTTTGGCTTGGTTTGAGGTGCCTTTTTTCCCCCCTCTTTTCAAAAGAAACTAGACACTTGACTCTGAGTGTTCTCTAATTCTGCTGAAACAACTAGTTAGGTGCTTAGTGTCACCAGTGCCAAAGGAAAACTACTGATCTGGAAACCCTAGCCCTGATGTTGATCTATAAATCTGACACATATTCCAGATCTGGGTGAAGGGGCAAAAAGGGTATTTTTATGGACTAAGCTCTAGCCTCTAAACATGGAGGCTGATCTTTCTGCAGAGTCAGCAGAGTCTCTAGGTTATTGAAGAGGTCACCGTGGCACCCCTGGAACGTGTCCCTCTCTGCCAACTGATTACAAATACCTCAGTGTGTGGTCCTAAAGCTTGGTAGTGTGAGTGCCCTTTTCCTCACTTTTTTTCTGCATAAGAAGCTTTGGACAATTCTCAGAAGAATCTGGACAATGATGTAAAATTTCTGAAGTTTCATATGCTTCTGTGTATTCTGCTTTCGTGGTGCTTTCTTGCAAAGATAACTTCTCATGGGGAGGGAGCCATCCTTGTTGCTGTATGAAAATCCCCCCCAAAAAACTGGGAACAAACTAGATAAAGTGCTGCAAGAACACAAATTGGGCCAGAGAGAACTTAATTTCTAGCCTGTTTTGTAGCAGCCACAGGGTCTGCAAGGCCTCCCTGGTTGTCAGTTGCCTAAGATAAGAAATGCCTAGTCATGATGACTGGACCAAAGAAGCCCTTCTTCCACCTTCAGACCCTTGTTATCTCTCTGTAAGACCATAGGTCATATTCGCCTTGACCCTTACTATTGGATTGTTTCCCAAAACCCCTATACCCTATATAAACCCCTATTTCTGCGCTGGTCAGCAGAAGAGCTGTCACTGTCACCCTTCACAGAAGCTTCCAATAAAGACACATCTGTGGAACCTCATACAGCCTTCTCCTCTCTCTCCCCATGTCTGCTGAGGCACTTAGCAAGCAAAGAGCTGAAATCACTAAAGAGCTGAATTCACCAAAGAGCTGATCTCACTTAAGAGATGAGCTGCTTGCTAAGATTGCCTGCAGCTGGGGGCCTGCCTGAGGGACCTGGACAGGTTGTGCTTAGCAGGACTTTGCTATCCGGACACCTACAGCAGCCAGGGTTGGATAGACCCTGAGAACCCCCTGCCATAATACTGTTTCAGTGGTTTTAAATGCTTGTAGAAATATAGAATTATAGATGTTACGTTTCAGAGTATTTTGTGGTTGGTCATATGTCACTTTTGGTCTAGTCAAGGTTAGAAAAAGAGGCAGAGAAAGGTGATGATATGCCAGCTGTCCAAATAGAAGTCATAGGAGAAATGGGATGAAAAGACAGGTTTTCTTATTTGAATTGATTTTTTTGCCCTACTGGTTTAGAAATCAGTTGAAATCCAGGATCATGGTGTGAGAAGCAGTGGTTTTCCATTGAAGTGCAGGAATGACTGTACTATCTCTCATCTCTTAATGGAGGCAAGTTGAGTGCACCCTGGTGTTCAAATAGCAGATGACATGAAATGCAGTCTGGTGACTGAGTTGTGCTCACTGTCTTGCTGTGCTTTGCTGAGACCCATTGGCATTTGCATTTTCAGGCTGTCTTTTTGAATGTTTCTTAACAAGTTCCCTCCCTTGCTCTTTCCCACCCATCTGAATGTTCTGTTTGGGGTTGCCTCCTCCACCCCAAATCATCCTAGCTTTTTACTGTAGCAATATTGTGATGTGTTACTCTTCGAGCCAGGTCTTATGAGCTTTCAGCGAAACCCATCACACCCGAGATAGCTCAGCTACCCAGAAGGGTATAAAATTAGCAGGATGGCTTCTGAGGCAGTGTTGGAAACAGGAAAAGGTTTAATAAAAGGCAAAATAACAAAGCTCTTATGGAGAAAAACCGAGCCAGGGGCAAGAGGTCCTTGCTCCTGCTAAAACACCCCACAAAAGTGATTATTTCCTTTGTTCTCTTCCTTTTCTAGTGAATTACCTAGGCGGGACCTCTTGGCCTCTGTCCAGTCCAACAGCCCCAGGTCTGAGGCAAAGTCCCAAAGGTCCTATGAGGTGTCTTTGTACTTAATTTGGGAGAGAAACTTCTGGGCTTTTTGCCTTTTTAAGCAGACAAAGAATAATTTGGTCACTCCGTCAACAGGGGGCACATTCCTACAATATTGTACTTGCAGAGGTGACCTCTGTTAAGCAGAAATGGGCTTGCTGGCATTTTGTCAAGCCATGCTTGAGACCTTTAATTGGTTGGGTTTTTTTTAACTGGGTAGACCTTTGAGGCTTGCTCAGACCGGAGAACTGGGTAATTGCCCTAGTACATGTTTCACTAATGGGAGGATTACACAGTAACAGTCTATTTCTGGGGGGGAACAGACTCTAGTTTATCTCACATTAGGCACTTGAAGCAGAGAAAAGATCTTCTGTGCTGCCAATGAGTGTAGAAACTAGTTAATTTTATTGCTCAGCTCTTTTCAGTGAACTACCATGCTAATTTGGGTATCTTTGGGTATTGCATTTTCAGTATTCATAATCACAGGTAATCAAACCCAGTGACTTAACTATGGGTTCAGTAGTAAAATTATCCCTGGTTGACTTGACTGTACAAGGGAGAAAGATGGAGAAATTACCAGGAATGAGGTGACAAATAAAATCATAGATTCTACTGGGTAGCAATGTCTCAGTAACAATTGGGTGTTATGTGATAGACCTTCCTAAGGAAGCAGAAGCTACTTTGCAGTACTGGCTTGAGCAGAGAAATGAGGGTGGTGTTCACCCTCTTCACCTTATTTCTGATAATTCCTCCATTTTTTTCCCTTGTACAGTCAAGTCTGATAGGGAGAATTGGTAGTGCTCTCCTTGGGTGCTTTCTGGGATTGTGATAATGAAGTGAGTCCATTTGTTTGGTTCCCCTCATCTGTGCTGCTTGTGTTAGTCCAAGGTGAATAAATTACCAAATAACAGTTAATAGGTGTTGGATCCTAGTCTCAGTTGTTCATTTTCTACATAGATCCATTTTTAAGATCATAGCAAGAGTACCTAGTGATCTTACTTGACTTAGTCTGTCCACAAAGGTTACATTCACATTGTGGGCAACTTGTGACTTCTTTAATGAGGGGAACTCCTGAACTGCATTATGGGGCTATATTTGCTGCCTCTATTTTAAGTCTTTGGCTGCTTTTTGTATCTTAATCCTTAAGATATTTATGTTCAGTTACTCTTCTCCAGAATTTCATCCTCTTCCTTCACCTGAGCACTTGCTTTGTATATACCTTGCAGCTGCAAAATTAACAGATTACAGTTATGATCCAGCTATGTCAAGTGGTGGTTTGGTGTCTTAATTTCTGCCCCTCAGATGAGAGGCACTTACGGACCTTGTGAATGAATATCCCTCACCTGGTGCAGATGTGAAATAAAGCAGTCTTTGATAGAGATCATCTGTTTTCTTTGCTTGCAAGAAACCAAGAACAGATGAACTGTCACTGCATCTTGGCAAAGCAGCAGCATCTTTCAGCAGCCAGGTGGGAGCTCTGAGATCTATTTCTGGTGGTCTGATAACTTTATTTTCCATAAATCTACATTTTCAAGGTGTATGAGAAGTTCTTAGCTTCTATTGCAATTGTTACTGCGACTAAATTACTGAACTGAAGTACAGCTTGTTCCTAGGAACACCATTGCAGAGCTATGTGTGATGCAGGTCAAGCTGATCCTCTGGCCAGCCCATGCTGAGCCCTGGACTCCTTTGCTAGCCAGGCATATGCTCTCTAGCTTAAAGCCAAGTGAAAAATCCCTGTGTGCCTCTCTGGCCACCCTTCAGCCAGAACCTCAACTTAAAATGCATTTCTGAGTGTTGCAGTACCTTCAGTAACTTAGTCTCTGAAGCACAGGCACCAGGAATTTGTCTGTGTTGCAGACAAGGGAGAATGGAAATGAGAATATAGCCATATTTTATCTGAAGGAATCTCCTGTTTATGCTCTCCCTTGCTTCTGCAAGTGGACACTTCAGTGCATGTTGAGGATGGGCAAGGGGCACAAGAAAAATGGTAAAAGTCCAAGAGTGTTTGATATTGCTCTCAGAACTCCTGAGGAATTAAAAAATATAGAGGGGATACTTATTCATTGCTCAGGAGGTACTTGTAAAAGGGCTTAATCAGAAACATTTTCAGAGAAATCAAGTAGATATCCCCATAATTCTTGTTTCTTCATGTTAACTTTCAAGGATTTAAATTGGGAAGTATCTTTTTGTTTGTGATGCTGGGTTTCTTAATGTGGTACTTGTGGTACTTGGCTAATTAGGAGAATGCTTTTGACAGAAAGGAATCTTCCCAATTAAAATTAAGTGCCATTTTCTAATGGCCTTTCCCTCTAGTATCCTGCTGGGAGTGTTGTGGTCTAAGAAAGCACAGACAGACCTAAAATGGAGTGCCAGGGTTGGCAGAGTTAAGAAAATCTGGTCTGCCTGATCATTTCTGTACTTAAAAAACCACCAAGTAAAATACTTGATTGTATACAAATTCTAGTCATTGGACTGAAACTGAGAGGGTGTATACAACCCTTGCAACATAGTGTGAGGTCTCTGTAGTCCTAGAAATTGATTTTTTGACCTCAGAACAAAAATGTAGGCATCAATATGTTGTTTTTTTAGGAACTGCTTTTCCAGATTCCCTTATTAAAAGGGAAAATTCAGGTGCTGAATCTTAAAATCTCATTAAACTTATATTTTTTATTTGCCCATTCACCTGGTCTCCTTTTCTTTTCAAGGCCTCCCACAGTCTCAAGGTATATGTATATTACTATGACTCATCCAAATTATGCCAAAACAGTCTAACTAGAGGTTAATGTGCCTTCCTCTTCTAGTACCTTGATCTTTGTAAAGTTATCTCAAACTCATCACTCTCTTAGGGTTGGGTACATGCACTGTCTTTTTCTAAGATGTATGTGTTGAAGTTGCAACAGGTTTGTACTGTTACTTGTGGCTTGTTCCATTTGTGTTAGGATGTGGTGTTGACACAAATCAATACACTGTTTTTTCTTGGTATCAGTCTTACCTGTGACATCTATCAGTGCGTGCTTGTTGTCACAATCTGCTAGTACAAGCAGGGGTTGTGATGGTTCATTAACTGATCTCAGAGTGCAAAAACAACACAGGAAGGGGATTTCAGTATTAATCAAAACAAATGCACCTTTTATTGAGTGCCCACAGCAAATGCGATAGAAGGATTAGAAAGGAAATAAAGGATAGAGAGAGAAAAGGGGGGGGGGGGGCTATAGCTACCAACGGAGAGACTAAATCCTTGTGGTCCAGCCAATAGATCCGTCTTGTCACATTGGGGAGAATCTTGGAGTCTTTGGTTAGTTCAGGGGTCTTTTATAGTCCTTTGCCAGGAGGGGAACAGGTACAGGACAATGGAGAATAAGTCAGTTGAGAGCAAGTACAGACAGTCCAGTTCAGGATCCATTGTTTCAGGACTGGTTTCCATGGGAAACCAGTCGTGGTCCAGCAAACACATCTGCAGGTAACACTTGGCAGACATCCCACTTCAATCAGCCCAGTACCCCCATGTTAGAATTTTAAGGGTCTCAGTCCTTGGGGGAGGGGCTTCAATCTCCATCCTTGAGAACGGTCATGAGGTAGATGAGGAATTTTCTGTGGGGGATCACCAAAGTTACCTCAGAAAGTTAGACTTTCTCTAAAGCAGGTGGTATCTGGCTGAGAGGTGGGGAAATTCATGGGCTATTGTGATGAGCAGGTATCATGAAGCAGGTGTAAGCATACAGAGCAGGCCGGTAATTGCTAGGCCCTGCTCAAAGCAGTGTACGGTGGCAGCACAGCAAGCACACCTGCAAACAATCACTTAGCAAGCATCCACCTCAACCAGGCCAGAACTCCAGTCAGGGTCTTCAGGGTCTTAGTCTCTGTCCTTGTGATGATTGTGAGGCAAATGAGGGAAACTTCAGACTGTCTCTTACACTTCTATGTTAATGTGTACACAAATACTGGCTCTTACCCATGGCCTATGATGTATATGATGCACGAACTACACAAGATGTTTTAAAAAGTGCAGGGGTCACAACTTCTTGCCTGAGGGTATGATGTCTTACAGTGAACTGTTTCTAATGGGTTTTTTTCCAAATATATTTAATAAGATCCAAAGCCTTTGGAAAAAAAAAATCAGGGCTTGCTGACACTTGTTGGCTTTTGTTCTGAATCCAGAGTCTGATGTTTATTAATAACTCCTGAAAATCCACCCATCTAACAGCTTTTCTCAGCTTGTTGTTTCTTTCATGAGCTGTGTCAGAAACAGCACTGGATCCTGAACTATCACAGAAGCTGTCAAGTGAAATAGTAACAACTCTCTTCAAATATTACATTGTGCATTTTTAATTGTCAGGTAAAACTGTTCAAAATTATTGATGCAACTTGCAAATGGAACAGTGGGAAATTGCAGATATGTAAAACCAGTCTCTGCACATGGGGCTCAGTGTTCAGTTACCTTGTAAATTGTTTCTTCTCTCTGAAAAGCGGGGGTTGGTATTTTTCGTTTTTATTTTTCATACAAAGACATTACACATTTGGCTTTGTTTTCTAAATTGGAAAAGGATATATTTGTTCTTAATCTGACATCTGGAGTTTGGGCTAGGTTTCTGTCTCTTATGCAGATAGAGAATGCAGTGATTGATACAGAATGTCCCTTCCCAGCTTTAAGGGTAATTCGTTCATAAGAACATAAAACAGGAACACTTCTTCACTTACTGTGGCCTTCCATGGACATGCATATCCATTATTAACTGAAGTACATTACCACACTCTGTTGATTCGTGAGACTACCTTTGTATTTAGAATCAGCATCATTAGTCATCAGTGTATTGACATTAATAAATGGTCACAGAGCTCTAATGTATGTGTATTTCCTGTGCTAACTGCATCTGTTTTCCCTGTACCCCAATGCAGACTTAATCTGGAGTTCTCTTTTTAGTTCTTGCTAACTTTGGAGTTTCTTCAAATTCAGCAAGGTCCTGCTTTTACCACAGTTCCTTTTAAGAGTAGAACAGATTGGTTTAACTTTGTTTTCTAATCTATTGGAAAAAAAGGCTCCCAATATTACCAGTTAGATTGTGCCTGGGCCAGTCTGACCCTCGCTGCTGGGCCAAAGGCAGCAACTGCGGTGTGTCACCCCAGAGATACCTTAGCTTGCTGGTGGTTGCAGCTGGGCACTGAACAAGTCCAGGCTTGTTAGGACCCCGTTTACCTCAAGAGGATAGCTTCAGGCGATGGTGAAGAGAAAAGGAGATGGATTCTGCTGGAGGGTTTAATGTCCAGAGGTTTATTCCATGGTTACAGAAGTCTGAACGTGAGCAACTGCTCCAACAGAACCAGGACCGCATGCTCTGATCACCTTTTTAAGCTCAGGGACAGGGGGAGGGGAGGTACAGGTGAGCCACCAACCAGGTGAGAGGGGCAGGGTCTCAGGGGAAGATGACACCCAGACAGGCCAATGACCTCTGGGCATAAGGGCATCCTTTAAACTTGACCAACCACACGACGCCTTGCTGGAACGTTTAGCCTGATTGACAGGACTCACTCAGCATGGGGGCAAGGGGGAAGGGATTAGACGTATAGGCACACCTGGGAAAGTGACCTGGAAGGCCAAAATGGGACATCACAGCACACCACAACACTAATCTTTAGCACTTTCCTCCCATTTCTTCTTAGTTCACCTTTAACAGTAATTTCAAAGTTGCTTGCCTAGTCTGAAAAATATTGAGTCATAATAAAAAGAAAACCTGCTGCCCTGTGTAGAAAGATCGCTCTGTGCTTTTACCATAAACTTCAGTGTCTGGCTGCCTACCTTGGAAGAGGAGACTCCATTCCTGCATACTCTACAGAAGCTGAAATTCTCTTGCATTCATATTATAAAGTGGATGTCAGCAGATCAGGAAGTGGATGTGCTCTGCATCTGCATCCAGTTTGTTAGACTGATCAGTGGTGCTTTAGTCAACTAAAGAACTGGCATCTTTGGCTGCTACTCGGTGTTATAACTAAACTGAAGGCAAAACTGAGGGTGCATTGGTGACTTTTTTGCCGACTTGGTCCCATTTAAAGGCTTTCTCCACAGACTTTTTGTCTTTTGCATATTTCATGGATGATGAAAAAACTTTGCTATTGTAGGACTATGAGATTGACTCTGTGCTCAAAAGGCAAAAGTTATTAGCTTTGGCCAGCAGTAATGCCAAAGGCTGGCTATGCTCAGAGATGGGCTGGTAATAGAGTGTTTGAGCAATGGAAGCCTTGAGAGTTCCACAACAGTCCTTGCCAGTCTTTCCCAAGGACTGTTCAGCACTATCCCTATATAAAACCAAAATAGGGATTGCACTGAGCAGTGAAACCTGCTGAATTTCCTAGATTTGAGAGATACACAGGAGAGAAGAGTCCAGGTTCCATGTGTTTTAAATATAACTTTAAACTAATGCAGCTATACTCTCAGATCAGCACCACTTCCTACCTTTCCCTCCATTTAGATGGGAATTAAAAAGTAAATTCAACAATACATGATCTGGTTGTGTGCTTGCAAGTGGAACATGGGGTTCTTGAAATTTGAGAATTGAAATTTCTTACGTGGAAGAACTCTGTGGGTGCAAAGAGCTTGGATCTTGGATTACAGTTCTGCCAGCTTGCTAAATGCAATTAAGTACTCTGGACTCTTCTGAAGAACTGATCATTTTAGGTCATCTGTGTGTTGCTTGACCACATGGACAATGTAACAGTGATTTTTACAGCTTACTTTCCACATGTCAGTCACAACTCATAATTTGCCATGTGGAGGAAAATTGTTAATTTGATCTGGAAATGTGGACGTGGAAACAACATGGGCAGTGGGATTGAGGGCACCCTCAGCAAATTTACTGATGACACTGAGCTGTGTGGTGCAGTCAATATGCTGGAGGGAAGAGATGCCATCCACAGGAACCTTGGCACACTTGAGAGGTGGGTCTGTGCGAACCTCATGAAGTTCAAGAAAGCAAAGTGCAAGGTCCTACTACTGGGTCATGTCAGTCCCAGACACACCGACAGGTTGGGTGGAGAAGTGATTGAGAGCAGCCCTGGGAGAAAGACTTGGGGGTGATGGTTGATGAAAAACTCACCATGAGCCGACAGTGTGAACTCACAGCCCAGAAACCAACAAAATTCTTGGCTGCATCAAAAGGAGCATGGCCAGCAAGTCAAGGGAGGAGATTCTCCCCGTTTGCTTTGCTCTTGTGAGACTCCACCTGGAGTACTGTGTCCAGCTCTGGGGTCCCCAACATAAAAAGGACATGGAACTGTTGGAGCAAGTCCAGAGGAGGGCCACAAAATTGATAAGAGGACTGGAGCACCTCCCCTACCAAGACAGGCTGAGAAAGTTGGGGCTGTTCAACCTGGAGAAGAGAAGGTTGTGTGGAGATCTCTTAGCAACCTTCCAGTATCTGAAGGGCCTACAGGGATGATTGAGAGGGACTCCTCATCAGGAACTGCAGACAGGACAAGTAGTAATGAGTAAAAATTGAAAGAAATTAGGAAATTTAGGCTAGATATTGGGAAGAAATTTTTTACTGTGAGGGTGATAAGACACTGGAACAGGTGGCCCAGAGAGGTTATGGATGCCCGAATCCTGGCAGTGTTCAGTGCCAGGTTGGATAAGGCCTTAAGCAACCTGGTCTAGTGGGAGGTATCCCTGCAGGGATACCTGGCAGGGGGGTTGGGACAAGATGATTTTTAAGGTCCATCCCAGCCCCATGACATACTATGATTCTATGTATCTATTAAGAGCCTAATTTTCCATCTTGCATTGACCAAGTTACTGTGTTCATATACCAGAAAGATGTTGCTCTTTGAAAAAGCATGTTAGTGTATGTGGCAATGCCCCATGTGCTTTTTAAATACCTAGATCTGTACATTCTCATCTGAGTATTGTTAAGCATGCTGTAGTCTGGCATACAGGTCTTTTACTGCTGCCCTGTTACATAGATAATTGTAATTAACTGCAGTTTGATTTTTTCTACTACTTGAGGTTGCATGATCTGAAAATTGGTGAACAAAAAGTATTTGTGCATCTTAGTATGTGTATCTCTAAATAAAATGTATTTGAATAGTTTGTTGGCTTGGCTGATGGTTTCCTTGATTTTGTAATTATCCCACTGCAAGTAAAACCAGGGCAGTTGGGTTTCTCCTTGTAACAGTCCAGCTTCTCTGTTGACATGACGGATTCAAAGGAAAAAAAGTAAACTGTTGTTTTTCCTTCACCATTGAGTGGATTGATATCCCAAGGGTACATTCTCAACATATTCCTGTTTTTCATAGCTTATACATCAGTCCTGTTCTCTGTATAGCTGCAATAACACTCCTTGCTTCTATAGTAAATGTATCTAATGGCAGAGTTGGGACTGTTACGCTTTTCAAAGCATGTCCTTTCTGTTCTCTTCTTCTGGTACCTAATTTGTTCTGAGGCAAGAGTTTCCTTTTAACCATGTTATTTTTTCTAAAAAATATTGTACAGCACAGATACCTGTAGGTGGACAGTTAGGTCTAGGACTAAGGGTTTTAGGGGAGACCTTATGTACTGAAAATGCAGCTGTTGCGCTAGATCTTTCACCATATTTTAATTGCCTAGGAGAGTGAGGCCTCTGTCCAACTGTCCTATTTCCCTGTCTCCTCCTGTCTGCCTAGAATTGGGAAGGTTATTTTTTGGAGAGGAGGAATGTCCATAAAACATCGAAGCTTTATGTTGAAGGTTAAAATCATGTGCCTAAAAGCAACTTCTGCATCCCCATCTTCACACTTGACTTCACCCCACGGTGCTAATTTTCATGGTCATGGACAAACTGCAGCTTTGTATGCAAGCTATGGGAGACCATGTGTCTTGATTTGCCATATCCGCTCTGTAGTATTGTAGTAGGCATTACAGAGGAGAGTCTAAAAAGCATGTGAATGTTATCCTGCCATCCTACTGGCCTTATACCAAAACTGAGAGATGCAAAAAAAGAAACACTCATGGCCCTGGAGACAGGCAGGAGATGATGGGTTAGATGTATGGTGGGAGGAAGATAGAAGGTGTTGGTAGTAGTGGTTCCTGACTTGCATCATGTCACAGCCATGGATTTGGATGAGCTTGTGCCAACCCCTCAATGCAGAAGCTGTATCTGAACTGCTTGAGCTGTGCTCTATTCCTAGAGGGTTATTCTTGGTGCTGCTTCCCTTTAACACAGAACAGGGCCCCTGTCAGGCTGATGCTTTTGTTTATACCCCTATACCTCATAGGAAAATAAGAAGACGGTGAAGGGATAGTTTAAGCTATAGAAAAGGCCCTGGCAATCAGGGTTACTAACTCTCCAGTTGCATCGGATGATCCATTAAGTACAGCATTCAGATGATGTGAGGCCTGTCAACTGTCTTGTGGGACCAAAACGGATTGGGGATGGGTGAGGGCCTCAGGAAGTATCAAGACAGTCAGTACTCCTCAAGCTCCTCCTAGATGTGTGTCTAGCTTAAATCTCAGCAGTAAAGAGTCCAAATTTTCCCCCAGAAGCTAATTCTTGCATTCATTTATATCGTTCCATTGATTTGTAGAAACAAACTCCACAACTTTTGTGAAAGTTGTAAAGCCGATATGTTTATTACAGCGCTGGATGCATGTGGGAATCGTTCCCCTAAAATGACATGCATACCTCTGGGAACTCCAGATCCCCTTTTATCTCCCTCTCAAATACATATGCATGTAATTTCAGAATAAATTCATACATATTCATTCCACTGATTTCGAGTGACACTTGCCACTAATTCTTCTTTATCAGAAAGAACTCCTGGGTCAGGTTGCCCTGTTCTGTCTGCCCCTCCCTCCCCCCTTATCTCTTGTCCTTTGGCTGAAGCAGTCCTTCCAAACACAGGCCCTTTGTGAGCACAAGCAGTCAGACTAAACAGCAAGCTACAGACTTAACTCAAAGATGTACATTTCACCTAAACCAAAATGGATTTCTGCTCTGGAAAATTTCCACTCTGACTCACCATCCCGTGTCTTGCAGATCCCCTTGCTTTCCTATTCACTGTGTAGATGAAGCAGTTTGTGGGGCTACTCATCTGTTTTTGTTGAAAGGGATTTTAAGTCTTTCATGGCAATGGTCTTCACTTCTTATACTGAACAGTCCAGATTCCCTCAGCGTTTTCTCACTGGCCATGCTTGGCATGTATGTGTGTGGCCATTGTTATTTCTGGCTGTGGAACCAAGATCTATTGTACTCCTTGGCCTTGTAGTATATGATGGAGATAATTCGTGCTATTAATGTATAAAATATTGCAAGATCCAAACTATGTCTTTTGACCACCCTGGCTGGGAGCAGTGTCTTATTCATATACATCTAGTTCCCGGACTACGCTGAGATAACATCGGGTTCTTTAATGTAAGAATAGAAACTTCCAGGGTGATAATCACCGGCTTCCCTGGGTCACCAGGACCACACAAGAGTGATTATCGCCTCGAAGATTACATCTACCACGATGATTGACCACCCTGTTACATGTGAATACTGACTTCCCCGAAGTTCTCTCACAACATCTAGACACCTGGACTGGACCTTTGTCTACCTCTGCACGTGTAAAGCCCTGGTTCTGCATGTGAAGAGACACAAAGAACATTCAGTCATCTCTGCCTCAGGCAGAAAAAAACTTTATAAGAACTCGCTGCGCGAAGCAGCATTCGTGAACACGGGGAGACTCTGACATTCGGAGGTCAGATCTGTGTTCACCCAGCACCGAACCCAGGCTCAATGCTGCCCTTGGCTGTGGTGGTTTATGACGACCAAAATTCGGTCTTGAGGACAAATTATTAAATCTTTGCTAAATTTCCTTATAAGTTTGGCTCTCGATTTCATCATTTATAACAATCTGGTGACCCCAACATGATTTGATATTGGGGTTCGGGACCCCCTTCCCACCCGGGAGGCGCCCCGCTGATTTCAGCGGCCCGAGCGGGATTGGAGTCCGAAAAACCAATCAAATTCACAAAGAACTGAAACTGGAGCCACAGCCAAGGGGGATAAAACGGGCCCAATTCTCAGCAAGCTCGGAATGATCCAGAGAGATCTCCAAGACCCAAGGTTTTTTTTTTTCACTCAGAAAAATCGACGTGCACGTAGAAATCCACATGGGAAAAGGAACCGTAAATATCGTGTGGTTGAGTGAAGCGTGACCGGACGCATGTGTGAGACGTGACTCTGTCACGGGGCGAGTGTGGACCCCACGATCGCAATTCCACCATCCCGCGAGGGACGTGGTCGGTCACGGGGGAAGCAGGAGGCTTTGCCTGACATACATGAGACCCGAGGCTCGGGGAGAGTCTAGGGGGAAAACCAGTCACGGTTGAGATCAGGAGGGGGGAAGAGACGAGCCTAGAAAATTCTAGGAATCTGTCTGCCTTCTGATCCGGAGGAAACAGGTAAAAATCAGTCTAAAAAGTCAGCAGAATGGTTCTCTGCTCAACTGAGTCAGGCTGGTGGCTTTTCGCAAACCGGAGAAACCAACATTGGAAAAAGAAACGGGACCCGCGAAAGACATCCCAACGAAAGGGAGAAGATAAGAAAAATCATAGAAATCCTTGAGAAAATGGGGTTGGGAAAGAGCAGACTCCAGAGAAAAACCCAGGAAAAACCTCCCCAGGGTCGCGGGAAAATTCTACCAGAAATCCCAACAGATAGTCCCCTGGGATGGATGCTAGAACACTGGGATGAAAGCCCGAGGAGGGTGGGGAAGTCCTAGGAGAAAGTGGTCCATTTTTGCATGGAAAACTGGGGAGGGAGGGAGATCGGAAAATATGTGGTTTGGCCGATTTTTGGCACGTTTGAAGCGTGGACTTGTGAGTCTTTGTATGACCACGTGTTCAATCGCCGCCTGTGGGATCCTGAGGAAATTGAGTATGCCAAAATGTGGAGGCACGCTTGTACGGGGCTATACCCGATACAAGCTCTCCGGCATGCAGCAAAAGCAAGAAAGGAATGGGAGCCGTTGGAAAATCTTCCACCCCCTTACCTTGTGTCCCTGCAACAGCCTGAACCCGTGCTGGTACAAGCAGTGCCTGAGAATGCCTCCCAAGGCAAGGGTTCAGCAGGCTCAGGCGACGGCACCGCCGCCACCACCAGAACAGGCGGCAGCATCCGCTTTCCCACATGGCCAAGCGGTGGCGGCTCAGCCGCTGCCGCAGGCTTCTCCAAAAACCAAGGAGAGAAAGGTAACCATCTCTAAGGATATCTCTCCCCCGGCCCATCGGACGAGGCGGCAGACAAGGAGGGCAACCATGCGGGACAGTGGAGATCAGTAGGAGACGCCCGGCATCTTCCCTTTACAGGAAGTGCCGACAGCTCCGAGGGTGATTGGGTATGTACACACCCCGATTGACACAAGTGACGTGAGGGTGTTCAAAAAGGAGATGGGAAAATTGATGGATGATCCTTTGGGGGTGGCGGAAAGGTTGAATGAGTTTTTGGGAACCAGCATCTACACCTATGAGGATCTCCAAGCGATCCTAAGATCTCTGTTTAACAACGAGGAGAGAGACATGATCCGGCAAGCTGCAATCAAAGATTGGGAAAAGAGAAACCCTACGGGGGGGCCGGGGAGGAAAGGTGGCCAAATCAGAAACCATCTTAGGAAGCCCAGACGAAAGAGGGAAGGCAGAAAATGAAAAATTTGAGAAATATGGTCATTCAGGGTATCCGGGAGGCAGTACTGAAGGGGCAAAACATGAGCAAGGTACTCAGAGAGTGCCAGGGGAAAGATGAGACCCCCATGGAATGGCTGGAGAGGCTCCGCAAAGGTCTGAGAATGTATTCAGGAACAGATCCCGACTCTCCGGTGGGGATGGTGTTGTTGAAAACGCAGTTCGTGGCAAAATCTCTGGAAGATATTCAGAAAAAGCTAGAAAAGATAGACGGGTGGCAGGAACAGGGATTGCAGGAACTGCTTTGGGAAGCCCAGAAAGTCTACATGAGACAGGATGAGGAGAAACATAAGATCCTAAGCCACGTTTTTGGTGGCTGCAGTAAGGGAAGCACAAAAGCAGGAGCAAGGTAAGGACGTGGCGAAAAAGGCGCTGGCGAAGAAACAGGGTTTGCCACAGGGGAAGGGTCCGAGCAAACAAAGGCGGGATTTTGAGTGCTTTTACTGCAAACAGAAGGGACACATCCGAAGGAATTGTCCCAACAAAGCCAAGGACCAAGCAATGTTTCAGGAAGATTAGAGGTGTCAGGGGATTTTCAGTTTGGGGTCCGGAACACCGAGTGAGCCCTTGATAAAAATAAAAGTGGGACCCCACAGGGAAGAGATGTGGTTTATGGTAGACTCGGGGGCGGAACGGACAACGGTGCAACAAATACCAAAGGGGTGCTCTCTGAGCAACGACTCCATGATGGTAAAGGGAGCAAAAGGGGAACCTTTTGAGGTTCCAATCATAAAATATGTAGAAATGGAAACGGAAAATAAAAAGCGCAAAGGAAATCTATTGTTGGTTAGGGATGCTGATTTCAATTTGCTGGGGCAGAACATCATGGTTGCTCTGGAAATTGGGTTGGCAGTGGAAAAATCCTGGCTCAAGGTGAGAATTTACAAACTCACCATCCAAGATGAGGGAAAGATAGACCCAAGGGTGTGGTATGTTCAGGGGGAGGCTGGGAGGCTGGACATAGAGCCGATACGGGTTGAGATTGAGAGACCAGAAGACCCGATACGGGTCAAACAATATCCCATCTCCATGGAAGGGAGAAGGGGTTTGAAGCCAGTGATTGACAAAATAATAAAGAAAGGTATCCTGGAGCAGTGCATGTCCAGACACAACACCCCAATTCTGGTGGTGAGGAAAACAGATGGCAGCTTCAGTCTGGTGCAGGACTTAAGGGCTGTGAACCAGAGAACTAAGACTTTGTTCCCCATGGTTTCAAATCCTTACACTTTGTTGAGCAATATCTCTCCTGATGACACTTGGTACAGTGTAATTGACTTAAAGGACGTTTTCTGGACCTGTCCTCTAGCTGAGGACAGCTGCGATTTTTTCGTGTTTCAGTGGGAAGACATGGAGACAAACAGAAAGCAGCAGCTCAGGTGGACTTCGTTGCATCAGGGCTTTGTGGACTCTCCAAACTTATTTGGACAGGCACTTGAAGGGGTTTTAAGTAATTTTGTACCAACTGAAGGGACAAAATTGCTACAGTATGTAGATGATTTGTTGCTGGCAGGTCCAAGGGAGGAGGTTGTAAGGACGAGCACAATCGAGCTTGTGAACTTTTTTGGGGGAAAAGGGGTTGAAAGTTTCAAAGTCAAAGTTGCAATTCACAGAGCCCGAGGTCAGGTACTTGGGACATTGGTTAACCAAGGGCAAAAAGAAACTGGACCCGGAAAGGGTGGCAGGGATTATTGCCTTGTCAGCCCCGCAGACAAAAAGGGAGGTCAGGCAGCTTTTGGGGTTGTTGGGATATTGCCGGCAGTGGATTGAAGGGTACAGCGAAAAGGTGAAGTTTCTATATGAGAAACTCACCACAGACCGGATCAAATGGACAAAGACAGACGAAGAATTCAGGGGAGTCAAGGAGGCACTCATGGCAGCACCACTGCTGAGTCTCCTTGATGTGAGAAAACCCTTTCAGTTTTTCGTGGATGTGAGCAGTCACACAGAACATGGGGTGTTGATGCAGGACTGGGCGGGGGTCAGGAAACCTGTGGGTTGCTTGTCCCGGCTTTTGGACCCAGTGAGCAGGGGCTGGCCCACCTGCTTGCAGGCGATTGTGGCCGTGGCTCTGCTGGTGGAGGAGGCCAAGAAGGTAACCTTCGGCGCACCTCTGGTAGTATTTGCATCGCACAACGTGCGGGGCATACTACAGCAGAAAGCAGACAAATGGCTCACTGATGCAAGGTTGTTAAAGTATGAGGCCATTTTGATTCACTCGCAGGACTTGGAACTGAGAACAATGACTGCACAGCACCCTGTGCAGTTTCTGTTCGGGGAAGCTTCAGAGGAATTGATTCACAATTGTGTGGAAGTGGTTGAATTGCAAACCAAAATCAGGGAGGATTTAGAGGAGGAGGAATTGGACGAGGGAGAAAAGTGGTTTGTGGACGGATTGAGCAGAGTAGTCGAAGGAAAAAGGAAATCAGGATACGCAGTTGTGGATGGGAGAACGGCAAAGGTGATTGAAGCGGGTCCCCTGAGCGCGAGTTGGTCGGCACAAGCATGCGAACTGTACGCAGTTCTGAGGGCATTGAAGGGGCTGAAAGGGAAAAAGGGAACGATTTTTACAGATTCAAGGTATGCCTTTGGGGTGGTTCACAGGTTTGGGAAAATTTGGGAGGAAAGAGGACTGATCAACATGAGGGGAAAGGGACTGATGCACAGAGAATTAATCTGGCAAATCTTAGAAGCCTTAAGGGGGCCGGAGGAAATTGTGGTGGTCCATGTAAGGGGACACCAGACCAGGAATTCAGTTCCGGACCAGGGGGAACAACTTGGCAGACCAGGAGGCTAAAACCGTGGCATTGATGATGGTGAGTACCCCAGAGATCGAAGGAGCTGAAGTTCCTGACGATCCTCCTCAACCCTCCCAAAAGGAGATCGAATGTTATGAGAAGATCAGAGGAAAATTGAAGGAAGGTAAGTGGAGATTACCTGATGGGAGAAAATTAGTTTCCAGAGGTATTACCAGAAGGATTTTGCGAAAATTGCACCAGCGAACACATTGGGAGGCACAAGCCCTGGCAGAACAATTTTTGAAATTTTTCGGGTGCAAGGGAATTTACGAATTGGCCAAACAAGAGGTACAAGGGTGCCTGATTTGCCAGAAAGTTAACAAGTCAACAGCAAAACAGGCTGCCCTGGGGAGTTGTCCCGTTGTGTACCGACCATTTGAAAGAGTTCAAGTTGATTTCACAGAGTTGCCAAAAGTGGAGAGGTTCAAATTTGTACTTGTAATTGTGGACAAATTGACTCATTGGGTGGAGGCCTTTCCCAGCTCACTGGCAACGGCTCAGACAGTGACGAGGAAATTACTGGAAGAAATTTTGCCCCGATATGGGGTGGTGAATTGCATTGATTCAGATCAAGGAACACATTTCACATCGAAGGTTATTAAGCAGATGGCTGATGCACTAGGCATCCGATGGGAATACCACACTCTGTGGCATCCTCAGAGTTCAGGACAAGTGGAAAAAATTATTCAGACTTTGAAAGCGCAGTTATCTAAATTAATTTTAGAAACGTGGATGTCCTGGTTGAAATGCCTGCCTTTGGCACTGCTTAATATCCGAACCATGCATCACTCAGAGATGGGGCTCTCACCATTTGAAATGTTATATGGGATGCCATATAGACATGGAATGCCGGTGGGACACCCCAGGTTTGAGGATGGTCAGATTCAACCGTATCTGGTTGCAATCAACAAGAATTTGCAAGAAATCAGAAAACAGGGGATAGTGGCCCAGAGTGCTCCTCTGGGATTCACTATTCACAAAATCCAACCGGGTGACAGAGTGCTTGTGAAAGTGTGGAAGGAGATGCTTCTCTCTCCTCGCTGGGAAGGTCCTTTTCTTGTGCTCCTGACAACAGACACGGCCATTTGGACAGCGGAGAAAGGCTAGACACATGCGTCTAGGGTGAAGAAAGTCGAACATCAGGAGGAAGCGCCTGAGTGGAGAGTCTCTTCTTCCCCAGGTGACTTGAAGCTCAGACTCCAACGTCCTTGTAAATGACCGATGGCGAGCGGATAAGTTGTATACCGTCTGACTGTGTATGCTATCCGTTTATACACTTTAAGTGTGAATATTGTCAAGGGATTTTTGTCATTCATTGTAGAAGGGGACAGAGGCCAAAGGGGCTGTGTACTCAGTGTCTGGAGGAGGAGCTTGAGTTGACTGACCATATCCTAACCTTAGCCACCAATTTGGGAATCATTGAATTGGACTCACAAGAGTGGTTTCACATTTTTCAAAACGGGGTGAGCAAGAAGCTTAGATCACAAGCAGAAGTTTTGGATGTGGAGTGCCGGAAATCCATCAGGGTACCGTGCAGTTCCGATGCAATCAGAGTGTCACAGTGGGGCGCCTTTAAAAGGAGGTATGCAGCTAGGTCCGAGGGCGTGTTCCCCGAAGAATACTCCTGCTGCTGTGAAGATGGTCTTCCTCGCCGCTGGTGGCACCCCAGGGGGCAGAGGCAAAGGCAGAGGAGCACGCCTGGTGGGAATCCTGATAGTCGTGTGTGGGACGCAGAGTCTGCGCACTGAGGTCCCAAGGAGAGGCAGAAACGAGAGCTCCGCAGATGAGTGTGGAAATTGCACTCAGGTGGTCCCAGTCGCAGGGGACGGGGGACACTCATCATACCAAGCCTCAAAGGAATGTCTCAGGGAACCTGGCAGGTACTGTTGGAAGAATGGCACTCGGGTGAAATTGTGTGGAGACCGGGATTTGGTGTATCAATCCCGAGGCCGGGCTAAGGAATGGGCAGTCAGATAAACACAAGCATCAAATGCGAAAACGAAGTGTGGAAACAATGTTAATCCTCATTTGTAACCAATGTACCTGAACCATGTGGGTGGAGGGAAAGACGGAATCAATCTTTATCGCATATCACCAGGTGAATCCATTGTGCTATGACAATGCGAGGCTGGGGATATGCATGATGAACGGGAAAATGTACTGGATGGTGAGAAATGCTAAATTTGACAGCAAATTTACTTTGAACAAAGACCCACTCATATTGGACTTGGCACAGGCGAATGACAACAGGGTGTGCCTGCAATATGATCGGGTTGTCTGTTTCACGAAAAATAAAAATGATGAGGATCCTGAGGAGAAAATGAGAGAGATAACTCAGGAACTGAGGTGAAGGGAGTCAGAACTGAGGAAGAAAAGAGTTGAACAGGAAAGATTGAAAACACTGGGAGAACAATATGAAATGCTGGAAAAACAATATGCTGATGGGGAACTACCTTCCCCAGACAGGAACTTGTTCATTGATTTGATGCAAGAGATTGCAACTGAATTGGGATTGTCAAATTGTTGGATTTGTGGGGGGGCTGAAGTCTGCAGAAAAATGGCCTTGGAAAGGGGAAGGTTTGGTTCCAAAACAGCGCTTGAAATGGGACAATCCGAGGGTCTCAAAATTGGCACAGAGACCTGAGGGGTGGATTTTGGACCAAAGGGTGATTGGAACGATTTGTATCAGTCGGGAAGGAAGGGAGTACACTGACATGGTGGGATACACTCCTTGTGTATCTACCTTGATGGTGAACTCAGACACAAAAAGCAAGGTCTGGCAACCAGCACCTCCTTTGGGGTACTGGAGCTGGAGGAATTAAACAAATTGTGAATGGGACAAAAGAATGGGACTGTGTTGGATCAAAAATCCAGGAGCCAACCCTTTCCAATCCTTGGAGGGCATGAGGGAATACTGGGGAGACCCAGGGAAAATAAATATTATATGGAAAGCCCTGGATGGAATTTATTGGATCTGTGGAAAGAAGACATACAGTGAGTTACCCCCAAGGGTGAAGGGATCATGCACCTCAGGCATGATCCAGCCGGTGTTCTTTACTCTCCCATGAACAAAAACCCTGTTACATGTGAATACTGACTTCCCCGAAGTTCTCTCACCACATCTAGACACCTGGACTGGACCTTTGTCTACCTCTGCACATGTAAAGCCCCGGTTCTGCATGTGAAGAGACACAAAGAACATTCGGTCATCTCTGCCTCGGGCAGAACAAAACTGTATAAGAACTCGCTGCGCGAAGCAGCATTCGTGAACACGGGGAGACTCTGACATTCGGAGGTCAGATCTGTGTTCACCCAGCGCCGAACCCAGGCTCAATGCTGCCCTTGGCTGTGGTGGTTTATGACGATCGAAATTCGGTCTCACGGGCAAATTATTAAATCTTTGTTAAATTTTCTTATAAGTTTGGCTCTCGATTTCATAATTTATAACAGCCTGGAGCCTACAGCATCTCCATGCTGCTGCTGTCGACAGCTTCTTTTCCCATATGCTACAAATGCAGTGGCAGTGGACATTATCCCTTTCAACATTCAAACTGCTGCCTGCCTCCAACTCCCAGCCCAACTTCTGCAGGTTTGCTTGGATGTCATCACTTCTCTTCTTGGGTGTATTTTGTTCCTGATCTTTGTGATGAGATCTTAGCTCTTGCCAGCTGGTGGCACCACTGTGGCAGAACAAGAAAGCCAAAACAAGATAGTACTGTGGGAATAGTTTCACACTGTTCTGTTAGTTCTTCCTAGCCATAGCTGTACTCATCCTGTCTGCTTCTTAATGGAGGGTCAGGATAGTCTTTCTCAATTCGAGGTTCTTTCAAGGTTCAGTAAATGGATTAATAAATGAAGGGATGCCAGGAACGCAGTGCTTGAACTGTTCTTTTGACAAGGGCAGCCCATTCTGTCAGACACTGAAAGGGAGCAAATTCAGAGTATATTAAAAAACAAGTACCTTTGTGCTTTGTCTCCCAACCTCCTCTGTCTGTCCCAAGCCTTCACGTCTGGCAAACAAATGGCAGGATGGCTTCAGCCCCCTGCAAGGCTCAAGGGACCATGCAGTCAACATGGCATTTGGGACCTACTGATCAGCTGCTCCAAAGTACCACCCTACCTAGAGGGTCTTACCATTCCCTCTTCATTAAGGTGTACCACGAGCTGGGAGTGGTAAGAAAGAAGCCACAGGCCTTGAAGTGCTGAACTGCAGTCAGAAGGTCAGATTGACAGTTGCTTGGACTGTTTGTGCCAAAAACATAAACAAAGCATAGGTTGTGTTCCAGGGATGCTGAAGTTTCAGCAGAAAGATTTTCGGCCCCTATAATTGGTGCCTGTGTTTTTTTCCCTGTGTTATCAAGTTTCCCTGTTTCAGGGGTTTCCTCTCTCTACAGACCCACTTCAGTGCCTCATGCATGTTCAACATTAGGTACATGGACTCATCTACAATAGAAATTTCAGAAATTCTAGATAACTGGAAAGGATGTAACTAGATTTAAGGTTGCCTTTGGGGAGACACAGACTGGCACTGTTGCTGTAAAACTCCTCCCCATATAGCTGCTGTAGTCTCGGTAAATATTCACCTAGGGAGCAATGGTGGCTAATTTCTAAATGTATATGAACACTAAAAGAGGTCTCAGAGCCAAGAGGGTGAGGAATAGTTGGTCAGCACTAAGAAAAACACCTGGGAAAGCACAATCTATTTCTTCGTGTGCTATGATGGCAGACTGCATCCTACTGCTGGACATCATGCAGCAACCAGGCCAGCAAGGATGCCAATAGAGAGCTATCCGGCTATAGAAACTTCTGATTTTGTTCTCTGATAAAACCACTTCATAAGAGACTTTTCCAGTAAAGAAATTGTAGGAGTAATGATCTTAGGAATCTTTGGAAGAAATTTTTTACTGTGAGGGTGGTGAGGCATTGGAACAAGTTGCCTAGAGAAGTTGTGGATACCTGTAGTGGTTTTGGTTCACCAACTTGAGATTTCACCAATTTTGAGACTTCCTGGGCAGTGCACCAATTAGTGTGGTGGGTTTCAGTGCTGGCCAATCACCAGTGCACTCATTTCCTGCTGTGAGGTGGGATTAGGAGAAAGGCAGAGCAGGCTCAACACTTTAAAAGGATATAAATAAAATTTTATTATCAGTAACTAAAAGAAAAAAGTAATAAGAATCAAAACAAACCCTTCAGGATACCTCTCCTCCCCCCACAACCTTTTCTTTTCCATTGACAATGTAAAGAAACAAAACCTAAAATTTCCAGTCAGTTTACCACCTGTAAAATAGTCTTTCTTCAGTTCACTTAGGGAGAGAAGTCCCTCTTATTAATGTTATGGAGACTTCTCCACAAGAGGAAAAAACAGTTCTCTTGTGGCTCTCAATTTCCTCGACTAACAGCAACCCGGGAAAACCTGCCATTGGTAAAGTCCCTCCCATTTTCCACAAGCATTCTCACAGCTTGTTTACGGGCCATGTTGACTTATGGGGTATTGTTTTAAAGATGAGCTGTTCAAAGGCAAAAGTTCTCATTATCTATCTCTAAAATAATCTTCATCCCTGGGAACAGAGATCTTCTTCTGGGGGCACAGGAGAAGGCACTCTTCTCTCTTTCACTGTTTAAACTTCTCATGGGATTACAGCTACTTCAACATCTGCTTACTTTAGCATGGAGGCCTTTGCTCAATATCAATTTGAACCCTTCATCTCCCCATAGTTTCATGCATTATAGGGAAAAAGAGTCTTTTCTCCATAGCTTACAAGAGGATTTCAGCCCCAAGATCAAGGCATCTCCTCATTCCTCCCATCTGGGACTTGACTTCTTCTTCACTGACCTCAGTGTCTTCATGTTGTTCCTTTACATGCTTGTATCTTATTCCTTTCTCTCACTCGAGGGAGGATTAAGTCACTGAAAAGGTTAACATGTCACCTGGGCCCTGCAAATGGTCACCTGACCCACCGGTAACTTGTCGCAGGGAGCTGCAGCTGGGCTGTGTCAGGATCGGCTTCATGGTTGGTCTTTGGTTTTCTCTGCGTTCAATTCCAGCCACAGGACCACTCTGCACAGGCTACAGGGCTGCCTCTGGTCTCAGCCATGCTGGGGGGAGGGGACCTGGCAGCAAGATCTTAACAGCCAGGGCCAGCCCTGCTCCGGCCAGGGCTCCACAGCCTCCCCCACCTTCCTGCCTGGCAGCTGCTGAGGCCCCAGCCAGGCCAGGATAGGGCTCGGAGTCCCCCGGACCCCCGGAGAGGGGGTCGGTGCCCCCTTTTCCCCCGGCACGGCCACCCAGCTCGACCTGGATGCGAGATGGGAGTCTGGCAGGCTGTTTTACCTGTCCCAAGGCGGGAAGCAAAAGAAGAAGTTTCTGGGATTCTTTTGTGTTTAACATGTGTTTTTCACAGAGGCGCGTCCAGCTTTCTAGTGGCTGGAAGCTTTGCATCACTTCCTGTGAAAAACGCCAATCACTTGTTTTTAAAATGTTAAAAGTTTGATAATAATAATAAAATGGTTATAAAAATAGTAATACAATTAGAGTAATAATAATTTGGACAATTTGAATTAGGACAATATGAGACAATAGAAACAAAGAGTTAAGGACTTCTGGGTACCTTTTTCTGGGCAGCATAAGCCTGAAAAAGGACACCCGTTAACAAAGGGTTAACCCTTAAAAGCAATAGCCGGTTGCATATTCATACATCTCATACATGATGCATAAATTCCATTCAAATACAGGATTCTGTCTGATCATCGTCACTTTCTTCCTCTGAATCCTAACGGCGCCTTCAAGGTGGGAAGAAGTTAATTTATTCTGATAAGAGGGCAATAAATTCTTTTCCTCTGAAAGGTTTAGGTGTCCTGTGGCTACTATCTCACTGCAAGTCTTTCTTTAAAAAAGTATCCTACATAGCATAGTTTCTATTTTAACATTTTTTATAACCTAAAATTATATTTAACACACTACTTAAGAGAATTAATACTTTCTAACACAACACATATTCATTTTAATATTTGTGAAAAGCCAATCATAAAATACTCTTTTTTCACACTTCCCTAAATGTCTCTCATACAAAACCATGACAATACCCCATCCCTGAAAGTGCTCAGGCCAGGTTAGACAGGGTATGGATCAACCTGGTCTAGTGGAAGGTGTCCCTGCCCATGACAGGGGGTGTCGGAAACTGAAATGTTATCATTTATGGCTTAAACATCTTCATGAAGGACTTTTGCCTTTTATAGCAAAACTGTACAAAAGCTGCAGAGAAAACCACCAAAACCCTGAATGGGGCCCTGCACTACTTGTTGATGGAGATAAGATAAAGTAACTCAGGAGGAGAAGAATACATTCACAGAGGGATCAAGCTTAGCACCTTTGGGATGGAGACCACAGCCCCAGGGCTATGACCTGCCAGGTTCCCACAGACCCTCACACCAAAGGATGGGAGGGAGAGGGGCTTTGGGTGTGTAGTGAAAAAGCCTCTGGTTGGGGCAGTGAAGGCCCATCCTCCACTGTGCAAAGGAGCTCAGCTATGGGGCCCCTTCACCCTGGTAAAAGCTGCATCCATGTGAAGGACAGCAGAGGGGGTGTCATGGCCCACCAAACAACCCCCCAAAAAGGTCCCCAGACCCTGCACCAGACCACTGCAGCATGATGCAACAGATCCACAGTTTTGGTTTTAATCATGTTTTTTGGGTATATTTTGAACCTTTCTGAGTTTCATCCATTTTATTCACAAAGACTTCATTTTCCTTACTCTTCTGTGTTTAAACCAGTTCATAACAGGAGGGTTGGAACTAAATGACCTTTGAGGTCCTTACCAACGTAAACCATTCTATGACTGATATTGGTGCATATACAGTAGACTGCTGCTGTTGTACTTTGAGTGCATTTGGTTTTGTGTTGCATATAGGTAATACCTTACAAAAGAAAGGCCTTGTAAAAATATGGTTTAGGCCCTGCTACTCTGGCTAAGTGAGCAGCTAGCTTGTAACTTCCCATGTGAAAAAATCATAAGAATTAAAGTCAGTTTGCATAACAATCTATTATTGTGATTGAAAATAAGTTGCGCCTGCAAAACCAAGAAATTTGTCCCATGAGAATCAGTGAAGAAAATATGTAAACAATCTAGAAACAGAAAAATTTTATGGGCATGCATGTTGCAATAGGACACAAAATGAACAACACACACACGCCGAAATGTCCAAGGCAAAAAAGGGTAGTTTATTTCCGACTCCAATATTTATAGACTTTCAAAAGTGACCATGGATTGGAGGATGAAATTGCCACCTCTCCAGCCACAGTGGTCAAACCAACAGTCCATCAAATTTCTCCTCCTCCAGAAAGGAATGCAAAACAATCATTATTTACAGAAAAGTGTGTGAGAAACTCCATTACAAAAATGTAAACATCAGAAGGCTTAGAAGAACTTAGAAGAACAGGGTGACACATGCAAAATGCCATTTACTGACCAATGAACTGAGTGTCAGTGTATTGTTTACCAATTAGATCTAACACGGTGGCTTCTGATAATCCTATAAAAATATGAGCTATGCAATAAAGATTCAGCTTTTCTGCATGAAGAAACTGAGTCCCGTCTGCTTATTACTGCAACAGTTTTGGGGAAAACTTTTAGTCCTGTACCCAGGCTTCTCCACTTAGCTTAGGGGAAGAGAAACATCCAGAGCTTCAATATTCTGCACAGAGCAATAGAAAGTGACTACAGGGGAAAATCTGGCTCATATGACATGGATTTTCCTGTCACCTTTCTCAATTTACTAACATACTCTTGGAATAAGAAATAGTCAGAGAAGTCAAGTCATATCCCCTAATGCTTGGTTCCTGTATTTTCTGCATGACAGAATAGTTGAGATTGAAAGGGACCTTTGGAAATCACCTGGTCCAATGCCCTGCTCAAAGTAGGGTCAACTAGAGCAAGCTGCCCAGGACCATGTCCAGTCAAGTTTTGAATATCTCCAAGGATATAAATGCCATAACCTCTGTGGGCATCCCGTGCCAGTGTTTAACCACTCTCACAGTAAGAAAAGTTTTATGTTTAAATGCAATTTTCTGTTTTTCAATTTGTGGGTCATCACTGAGGAACACTGAGTCTGATTTCATCTTCTTTAGTCACTGCCATGAGATAAAGGACTCATAAGAACCCCCTGAGCCTTCTTTTCTCCAGGATAAACAATTCTCGCTTTCAGCCTGTACCTGTATGTCAGGTGCTTCAGTCCCTTAATCATCTCAGCAACACTTCACTGGACTTCCTCCAGTATGCCCATGTCTTTCTTGTATTGTGGAACCCAGAAGAGGACACAGTGCTCCAGATGTGTCTCACCAGTGCCAAAATGGTGAGAGGAGGGGAAGGATCACCTCCCTCAATATGATAGCAGCAGTCTTCCTAATACAGCCCAGGATGTTTTTGGCCTTTGCTGCAAGGGCACATGGCTGGTTCATGTTCCATTGTCCACCAGGACTTCCAGGTCCTTCTCTGCCAAGCTGCTTTCCAGATGGTTGGATCCAGCCCACACTGGCATATGGGGGTATTGCTTCCCAGGTGTATAACTTTATATTTTCCTTTGTTGAACTTCATGAGATTCCTGTTATCCCATTCCTCCAGCCTGTTAAGGTCCTTCTGAATGGCACCATAATCATCTAGTGCATCAACTACTCCTTATGGGTTTATGTTATCTGCGAACTTCCTGAGGCAACGCTGCTCCACTGTCCAAGTCATAAAGATATTCAACAGCAGTGGTGGCAAGACCAAACTCTAGAATACACCACCAGTGACTGCTCTCCAGCTAGACTTTGTGCCGCTGATCACAACCCCTTGAACCCAGCAGTTCAGCCAGTTTTCAATCCACCTCACTGTCCATACACCTAGTCTGTTGTATTGGGTTTTCATGACAGTTTTGGTAGTGGGGATTACAGAGGTAGCTTCTGTGAGAAGCTAATAGAAGCTTCCATTTCTAAAAGAGCCAATACCAGTTGGCTCCAACTTGGATCCACCAGTGGCCAAGGTTGAGATAATCAGCAACAGTGGTAGTGCCTCTGGGATAATATATTTAAGAAGGGAAAAAAACTGCTGCACAACAGCAACCAGAAAAGAGAGGAGTGAAAATAAGTGAGAAGAAAAGCTCTGCAGACACCAAGGTCAGTGAAGAAGGAGGGGGAGGAGGTGCTCCAGGTGCCAGAGCAGAGATGTCCCCCTGCAGCCCATGGAGGTCCAAGGTGGAGGAGATATCCACCTGCAGCCCATGGAGGACCCCACACCAGAGCAGGTGGATGTGCCCAAAGGAGTCTATGACCCCATGGGAAGTCTGTTGGAGCAGGGTCCTGGCAGGACCTTGTGATCCTGTGGAGAAAGAAGCCTACACTGGGAAAAGGTTTGCTGGCAGGACTTCTGACCCCATGGGGGACCCACGTTGGAGTAACCTGTTCCTGAAAGACTGCATCCCATGGAAAGGACCCGTGCTGAAGCAGTTAATGAAGGACTGTAGCTCATGGGAAGGACCCATGTTGGAGAAGTTCATGGAAGACTGTCTCGCATGGGACTGACCACACACTATGTTTTGGTTTGAAAGACAGGTGTCTGCCAAGGAAGGCAGGAACCTGCCTTGGAATAGAAAATGTGACCCCCTTCCTTCCAAATTATTATAACTTTGAAATTAAGGGGCTTTCAGGCAAAGATATGGGAAAAAGGAAGAACAGTTTTTTACAAGTATGTATATGTATAACAAGGCAAACAAACCACAACAGCAGCAACAACAAACAAAACCACAAACCCAATAGCAGCCTTCTCTTGGCTGCAGGCACTTCCCCTTCAGTGCAGTTGCGGTCACAGCCGGCAGAGGCATTGGTGGCTCCAGGCTGGGCAGGGCAGGGCAGGTGCCATGATTCCCCCCACAGCTGCAAGGGGCGCTGTGGTGCGAGCTCAGCTGCCTCTCTCCACGTGGGCAATGGCGGATGTGCAGACTGAAGAGATGCAAAAGGGGCTTCCTATACAACCTCACAGGAGCAGCCGATCTCAGTGCCCCTCTGTTTTGTGGGGATAAACAAAAACTCCACAACTTTGTGAAAGTCGTGAAGCCGGTATGTTTATTACAGCACTGGACGCATGTGGAGATTACTCTCCTTAAAAAACATGTGTACCTCTGGGAACTCCAGATCCTTTTTTATCTCCCTCTCAAATACATATACATGCAATTTCACAATAGGTTCATACATATTCATTTTTACAAATTTCACATGACATTTGCCACTAGTTCTTCTTTATCAGAAAGAATTCCTAGGTCAGGTTGACCTGCTCTCACAGCAGTCTCTGTCTCTCTCTGTCTCCTCCCCCTTATCTCTGTCCTTCACTGAAGCAGTTTCTCTGAGCCTAGGCTTTTATGAGAACAGGCAGTCAGACTAAATAGCTATGTTTTCAAAATACAGACTTAACTCAAAGATGTACATTTCACCTAAATCAAAATGGATTTCTACTCGAGAATTTCTACTCTGTCTCACCTCCAGGTGGCCAAATGGGCTGTAGCAGGAACCTTGGAGCAGCAGCTGGAATGGCAGAGGCAGGCACAACCAGGAGTAGCAAACAAAAGGTAGCAGAAACTCCGGAGCCATGCCCGAAGCTATGGGCTGTCCATGTGTTGGGTTACAGTGTATTAAGAAGCCCTGAAGCAGAAGCAGAGAACAGCGAGGCTGGGCAGGGAGTCGCTCCCATGGATAGCTCACCAGGGATGGCTGGTCCCTGGGTCAGGTTGCGCAGAGGGGGCGGCCCCCAGCAGGGGAGGGGGCATTTGGGGCCATGGTTAGGTTGAGGTGTTAGGGCATGGGTTAGACTCAATGATCTTGAAGGTCTCTTCCAACCTAGTCATTCTGTGAATTCTGTGAATTCTGGGGTGCTCCCAGGTCCCGGCATGGCACACACTGGCTCTGGGCTCCAAAGCAGCAGAGAAGCAGAGAAGCAAGCCAGTAAGCCCAGTCAGTGTTGAAGGAAAAAAAAACAACAAAAAGAAACAGGCAAAATGTACAAGGCAACAGTATGTCCAGTCAGAGACACCACACTATGTGGCCCACAATCCGATCACCCCACTGGAAGAGAAAACTGTCCCTCCCCTCCACCCATCCCATACTCCCAGAGACGGGGAAGGGGCGGACAGTGACCACCCCCAGACACAAAACAAAAATGGTATGGAATAAAAACACATTCCCAAGACATACTGGAGCAGGAGCAGAGTATGAGGAGGAAGGAGCAGCAGAGACAACATGCAATGAATGTTGCCGGGCTTGCAAGGGTTCCTCAGGGGTGAAGAGATAGAGGAGAATCTTGACTCCATGATCAGAAGGCTGGATTTATTATTTTATGATATATATGTTACATTATAACTATACTAAAAGGAATAGAGAGAAAAGTTCAGAAGCTTGCTATGCTAAGAATAGAAAAGAAATGAATCAACAAAGGAGCTCTCTCTGATTCTGTCCCAGAGAGCTTGGCCCCTGATTGGCCCTTAATTGTAAACATGCAACATAGGCCAATCACAGGTGCACCTGTTGCATTCCACAGCAGCAGATAACCATTGTTTACATTCTCTTTCTGGGGCCTCAGCCTTCCAGAAGAGGGAAAAATCCTAAAGAAAGGATTTTTCACAAAAGATGGCTGTGACAGATGAACTGACCACAACCTGTGTTTGCCATCCCCCTGTGCTTCTCGAGGACAAGGTAAAAAAAACTAGGGAGTGAAGTTGAGCCTGGGAAGAAGGGAGAGGTGGGAGGAAGATGTTTTTAAGACTGTTTTTTTTTTTAATTTCTCATTATCATACTCTGTTATTAATAATAAATTCAGTTAATTTCCCTAAATCAAGTCTGTTTTGCCAGTGACAGTAATTGGTGAGTGATCTCTCCCTGTCCTTATCTCAAGCCATGAGCATCTTGTTATATTTTATCTCCCCTGTCCAGATGAGGAGGGGAGTTGTAAAATGGCTTTGGTGGGCATCTGGCATGCAGCCAAGGTGAAACCACCACATCTGTAATTCATCAATTTTGTCTATGAGGCTGTTATAGGAAATGCCATTGAAAGCCTTGCTAAAGTCAAAGTGAACAACATCCCCTCCCCATCTATCAAAGCCATCATTTCATAGAAGAAAGTGATCAGGGCAGTCAGACATTACTTCCCCGGTGTAAATCTATGCTCACTACTAGAAATCACCTTCTTGTTCTCAATATGTTTGGAAATGGCTTTCAATACTATTTGTTCTATCAACTTCACAGAGCTGACGGGAGGCTGATCAGCATGTAGTTCCCCAAGGTCTTTCAAGATCACTGATTTGTTCCTGCAATGGCCAGTTGCTGCATCTACAAACAGCCTTTTTATAATTGAAAGCAGATGACTGACATTTAACCAGAGTTGGCAAATACCATGGACATGCTATTCAAAACATTCTCCTAAAATATCACAGGCTAAAAATGCTTGTAATTTATCCTAAGACGAAGTTTGCAGGAAAGCAGCAAATGGTACAATATCCAAGCTTCTACTTAACGATGCTCTTAATTACCAATCAATTACAGAAATATTGATATTATCTGGAGTTGTTGTATTGCACTAGTTATTTAGTTGTTTTGCACTGGATTCTGTATTATTGCACAGAATAGTATGTTTGTATCCTCATGGGATTCCCCTCTTATATCACATGGTCTTCCCCCTGCCCCAAAGGCCCCAGTGGTGATGGTTTGTTTACTCCTCCCCTCACCCCCTCTTCACTTGTATCCCATTGGCTGTGGTCCTCTTCCTCTGTCCCCCATTCCCCTGGGTTTAAAAGTCTCCTACCATGAGGCATCACTCTCTTCTTTTTCCACCTTGGGAGTCACCTGGATGATCTGGTGTCTCCTGTCAAGGAAATAAAATAGGACTTTGTCCCCATGTGGAGAAGAGTGCTTCTCATCTTTTGCCTTTCATCCTATGTAAGATCGTGTGGGCTGAGGTCCATAGCTAGCCAGATTGGACCCGAACAGCCCACCAGGCACGAATTTTACATGGAGTAAGGGTTGTTTGAGATTCTACTAGGCCTATAAAAATCCAGCTGATAAAGGCAGATGCTCTGTAAGCACTGCAAGAGGCACTGTGCAACATGGTGCAAGGATGTTTAAAAGTCTCTATCACTGCAGCTGAGCTAATTAGTCATCCCAGAATTGTGAGAAATGATACTCACTTTCAAAAAATGTAGAAGGTTTATTAAAACCTTATTAAAAATACAATAGAAGACTGAATAGAGAAAATATTACAGCGCTGGGAGCAAAGGATTTTATCACCATGTGCTCATTCACACAATGGATGTTCTGCCTTTTAACCCTTTAGCCCATCCCAAAGTCTTGTCAATCGACTCTTTCTTCGCTGTCCAGTGGTGGTGATCACTTTCTTACATCTTGATTGGAGGTCAGGTGTTGTCATAGTAACAAGCCGACCCTCTCAAATGCCCCAACTACCCAGGCCATCCCATGATAACAGTGCAAGGGGGGAGAAACTTAACTATACATCTACAAAACTTCTCTAAACATATACCTAATATTTGCCCTTTAATTGTGAGAATCAACCATTGCATTACTTGTCTATAACAACCCCCTCCCCTTTTCCTTTTCTATAAGTCACCTGGCTCAAACAATTAACTCAAAAATATTTTTCTCTCTTGAATGAGTCATACTAGCATCTGTTGATGTGGGCAAGGACAGTGGGAACCGGAGAAAAAAATCTCAGGTTTTCCCTAGGCACACTTATTTGAAATGGACAAAAGGGCATCACAGAGGTCCAGTATGACTTTGGTTCCCATTACAATGCCTATGGGGTTGCTACCCATAGTAGGTTTGATCTTAGTGGCAAGTACAGAGGCTAACTTGGTCTTGCCCTCTAGTCCCTTTTGTATTAAAAGAAAATTGAGGAATAATAGAGGTCCAGTATGGCCTTTTTTTGCCCCTACCTTACCATGCCTACAGGGTTGCTACCCACAGCAGGGCTATGGAATCTTCTTGGTGGTGAACAAAGGGGCCAACCCCATCTTGCCCTCCATTCCTTGTCTTACTTTACTTGTGGTTCTTAAGGAAGCTGCCCCGTTACTTCTTACAGTCCCTTGTGTACTTCCCTTCAACAGATGCTTGTAATTCTCACCCATTAAAACAGGAAAACAGTTCTCAAGCTGGCTGGTGGAAGCTTTACTCTACTTATTGGGCATCTTGTTTCTCTGGTTGTCTCTCGGTCTATGTTTGAGAGTCAATCTTGTCTCATCCGATCTGGATGTCCATTCTTTGGGTTCTTCTACTGGGCCTTTATCTCTGTTGGCATGAGTCCATCCCCGCTCTGCAGTTCTCACAGCTAATTCGGTGGTAAGCAGTACCTGAAAGGGACCTTCCCACTGAGGAGTTAGAGGCTGATCTCTCCATGACTTGATCATTACCCAATCCCCAGGATTAATATTATGGATTCTGAAATCCAGGGTGGTAGTTTGAGGAATTGCCTCTTTATGTCTTAGCCCTTCTAAGGTTTGTTCTATAGACAGAACTTATTTCTTGGCATTTGTTTCCCCTTCCTCATAGGTGGCAACTTTCTGGGGTGAGGTCAAGAAGGGTAACCCAAACATCATTTCATAGGGCAAGACCCCCAGATCTGACCAGTGTTGGGTTCTAATTCTTAACAAGGCCAAAGGGAGACATTTGATCCATGACATCTGGATTTCAATTATCAGCTTAACTAGAGTTCTTTTAAGAGTTTGATTCATCCTCTTCACATGACCAGAAGTCTGTGGATGCCATGGAGTGTGCAAGTCCCATTTTACTCCCAGGGCTTGAACAACTTTCTGCAATATCTTCAATGTGAAATTAGTTCCTTGGTCTGAATCAATCCTGTTTACCATCCAATATTGGGGAATGATGGATTCTAGGAGTGTTTTACTCACGACACTGGTATTGGCTTTCACAGTGGGTACCGCCTCTACCCAAGGAGTCAAGTGATCCACTATCACTAGCAAAAATTTCCACCATTGTACCCAGGGAAGCTCAGTAAAGTCTACTTGGGTGTTTTGAAAGGGCCGTAAGGCTAGTTCTCGCCCTCTTCTGGGTGTTTTTCTCATTACTTTCTTATTGACTTTTTGACATATCACACACTGTTCAATTACTTGTTTAGATATTCTGAAAATTCCTATGCAGCCTCAGTCTCTGAGAAATTGATCACTTAGTGTTTGAGCACCCCAATATGTTCTACCATGCATGCCTTCTAGCATTTTCTTGGCAAGGCATTTATTCAACATTTGCCTCCCATCTGCTAATCTCCACTTCCCTTCATTATCTTTCTTGGCTCCTATTTTAAGGAATTTTTTCTCTTTTGTCCCAATGAACACAGAAACTTCTTGGATTTCTCTCATGGGGGTTAATACCATCATTAGTTTTTCTGTCCCTGATTCAGATGAATTTTTAGCTTCTAAATCTGCTAAATTGTTCCCTCGTGCCTCTAGAATCACCCCTTTTTTATGTCCTTTAACATATACCACTGCCACTTCCTCTGGTTATTGTGAGGTTTCTAACACTTCTAATATAAGTTTTTAGCGAATCAGTTCCTTTCCCTTTGAATTTAATAGCCCCCTCTCTTCCCAAATTTTTCCAAAGGTATGCGCTACTCCAAAAGCATATTTTGAGTCTGTATATATTGTCCCCTTTTTCTGTGCTAATATTTCCAGAGCTCGTTTTAGGGCATATAACTCACATTCTTGGGCTGACCAGTTGGAAGGTAACTTTCCCTTTTCTATGGCTACTAACTCTTCATCTACTATAGCATACCCTGACACCCGGTACCCCTGGATTACCCTTGAAGATCCATCAATGTACAATCATTTCCCTCTTTGAAGTGGCTGATCTGTTAGGTCCCCTCTTATTTTAGTTTGATAGTTTATAACCTCTAGGCAATTATGTATTAGTTCCTCATCTGGTTCCTGTGGTGGTTAGACCAGGAAGAAGTGGGAATTCTGGGATGCTGTGGTCAAACCAATGGGTGCTCGAATTTTGATATTGGCACCTGGTGTGGCCAGTTGGGTTTGGACACACCTCCGAGAACACACAGGGGTTAAAACCAGAGCTTCGGCCCTGGGAGGTTCTTCTTGGGACTTCGAGGGAAGAGGTCGGATATCCCTTCCCCCGTCCAGCTGCTGCTGCTGGGCGGGGGAGGGGCAGCCATGTGGTAGGCCTGGGCCTGGACAGAGATGGGGGGTGAGGAGGCCCTTGAGGATGGAAGGGTGGAGGAGCCCCAAGAGACAGCCATCGGGCAGCCATTCCCCCCCAGGAGAGAGAGAGAGGAGAGCCGGCGTCTGAATTTGATAGCGGCCGGCCCAGGAGGAAAAGGGGGGGGAATGCAGCGAGGAGGTGCCAGCCGGAGCAGCAGCGAGTGTGGGAGTGCCGGAGCTCTGGGACAGACAGACACTGAAATGTTTAACCCTTTTTCTTACATGATTGGGACCTTGCAAAAATGCTGATCCTCCTCAGAGTTGAATAAGAAGAAAGATAGGAAATGAGATAACCAAGAACTAGGCCCGAAGGACGTGGAGAAGACTGGCTGAGTGGAGGGAGAGATGATTGGAGTGGCCTTTTGGCTGGACTCTTCTTGTGTGGCCATAGACTCATTTTTATTCCTGTGACACAGAGACTGCATTTAGGGGGAGGCAGTGCCTCAGAACCAGGAGGGTTCATTGTGGGGACCCCTCGGCCCCAGGGGGTTGGAAAAAAATTGGGGGGACAGATGTCCCAAAGCAGAGACTGTGCCTTTTTGGAGCGAGACAAGGCATCCTTAAAAGACAACCCTAAAAGCAGCTCTGGTCCATGCACAGTGGTGAGAGCACTGGGCATGGAAGGAAGATGCCACAAGCGGCAAAAGGACTTTCCGGGCGGTGCTGAGTGACGTGGAAGCACACGAGGTTTCAGTGTGTTTCCAGGGGAAGCCTATGGTGCAAGAAGGACTCCTCTCCTCTTCATGGACTGAAGTTTGAGTATTCTAAAGGGTGGTGCCAGACTGGGCAGTTGGTGATTTGGGGGAATGTATTGGATTGGGAAATTTTGGTGGTGGGGAGGAGGAAAGTGTTTTTTTGTAAGGTTTTCAATTTTTTCCCTTATAGTTTTTTTCCTTCTTTTCTTGTAGTTTAGGTAATGAAGTTTTCTTTATTTCTAAGCTGGAGCCTGCTTTGCTTATTTCTGGTCACATCTCACAGCAGACACCAGGGAGAGGGTAAACTCATGGGGGCACTGGCTCTGTGCCAGGCCTAAACCATGACAGTTCCCTATACAAAAACTGGGCAGGGTTGAGTTGATTATTCAGGATTAGCTCTAAATCATTATTTATTAAGATGGCTTCATACTTTAGCACTCAGGAATCGGTGAGCCATTTCTCAGCCTTTTGGCTTAGGATACTTCTAACTGAGCGTGGGGTATATATTTTCAATTTTCCCCCAAAGGTTAATTTTTTGCTGTCCTCTATGAGTACTGTGGTCGCTGCCACTGCCTGAATGCAGGTTGGCCAGCCCTGGCTGACAGGGTCTAACAGTTTTGATTAAAAGGACACTGGTTTCCTGGATTGTCCCCAGTCCTGGGCTAGTAATCCATGTGCTACTCCTTTTTCTATATCGACAATCAGATAGAAAGGTTTGTCTAAGGCAGGAAGGCTCAGTGCTGGTGCACTGACTAAGTTTTGCTTTAAAGATTCAAACTTTTGTTCATCGACTTTTTCCCACCTAATCTCTTCTTCTACTAACTTTTCATACAAGAACTTGATGGCTTGCATGTATCCTTCAATCCATAGCCTACAATATCCCAACAAGCCTAGAAACCTTGTAACTTCTCTCAGTTTTTGGCTGTGGAAGTGAGACTATCCCCGTAATTCTCTCCCGGTTCAGTCACCTGCTCCCTTGACAAATCATGTCCTAGGTACTTTACTTTGCGCTCTAAAAATTGGAGTTTCCCTTTTGAATACCTGAAGTCCTTGGTCCCCCAGAAAATTTAACTATGCTATGGTAGATTCCCGAACATCTTTTTCTACCTGTCCTGAGAGAAGCAAATAATCTACATATTGGATGAGTTTTATCTCAGGTTTGATGGAGAAAAGTTGTAGTACTTCTAGTGCTTGACTGAATAGGTTTGGGGATTCGGAAAACCCTTGGGGTAACCTTGTCCACCAAAGCTGTTGCTTCCTCCTAGAATCGAGGTCCTCCCATTCAAAGGCAAATATATCTCTACATTCTGCTGTTGGTGGGCAAGCCCAAAAAGCATCTTTTAGGTCTATCACACTGTTACTGACGCAATGCCAGTGCCCCCATGAAAATACATTCTCCCTGGTGTCTGCTATGAGATGTGACCAGGAATAAGCAAAGCAGGCCCCCACTTAGAAATAAAGAAGAGAAATCTTTATTAACTAACCTACAACTATATGTAAAAAGAAACACACAGAAAGAATGAAAACCTTCCAAAAACATTTCCTCCTCCCCCCACCAAATTTCCAATACATCCATCCCTCAGATCACCAACTCTCGGTCCATCACCACCCTTTAGATAATCAATTCTCAGTTCATCAAGGAGTGAGGAGTCCCCCTTGTGCCATAGGCTTCCCCTGGAAACACAGTTGAGACCTCTTGTGTTTCCTGTCACATGTGGCACTGCTCGGAGATCATTGCCATTGTGACATCTTGCTTCTATGCTCAGTGCTCTCACCACTGCGCATGGACCAGGGCTGCTTCTAGAGTTTTCCTTTTAAGGGTGCTTTGTCCAGTTCCAAAAAGAGCACAGCCGCACAGCCTCTCACTTTTGGGACAACTGTCCCCCACAAATTTCACCTCCTGGGGCTGAGGGGTCTCAAGAACAGAGATCTTCTCCACTGAAGATCGAGGGCACTAACCACCACCCTCCTCATCCGCTCTCTCTGTTCATGCACTCCCATAATGTCACTGCACTCTCTCGGCTCCAAGCCATTGCCTCCCCCCTAAATGCAGTCTCTGTGTCACAGGGAAAAAAAATGGTTCCGTCCATGGCTATACAAGAACAGTCCAGCCAAAAGCCACTCCATCATCTCCTCCCACCTAAGATTCTTCTCCACTTCTCTCTTCTTTCCTCTTATCTCTTATATCTCTCCTCATTCAAATCCAGGAGGATTAGCATTTGTAAGGTTTCCATCATGCAAGAACAGGGTTAAAAATCTCAATCTCTGCCTGCCCATGGACTCCCATGCTGCCCTGTGGGCACCTTCTCGCCGCACCCCCTCCCTTCTCCTTCTCAGCCAGCCTGCTATTGAATTTCAAGGTGGCACAAGCACAGGCCCAGGCTCCCTCTCTCTCTCTCTCTCTCTCTCTGTCTCTCTCTCTCTGAGGGGGGGGGGGGGGTGGCTGCCCGATGCCTCCTGGTGCTTCTCCACCCTTCCATCCTCGGGGCCAGGCCTACCTAACCCGGCTGCATGCCTTCCCCTCCCTTGCCCAGCAGCGGGCAGCTGGGCAGGGGAGAGATCCGAACTCTTTCCCCACCGGAACCCAAGAGAGAAAGGTTTCCTGGGAGTCCTCTGTTTTTAATCCCTGTGTTCTTAGGGGCGTATCCATGTCCCCAGGGGCTACACCAGGTGCCAATATTCAAATCTGAACACCTATTGGCTTGACCACAGCATCCCAGAAAACTCACTTCCTCTCAAACCACGACACACACTAAACCACTGGTGTGGTGGGGGGATATTACTCAATAGTGTATAGGGGTTAGGTACTACTGGGTTTCGATTCACTGTTCTTTTATTCACTTCTCTCAAGTCTTGGACAAGCCTGTAAGTCCCGTCTGACATCTTTACTGGTAATATGGGTGTATTATGGGGTGTATCTTGATTGGAGGTCAGGTGTTGTCATAGTAACAAGCTGACCCTCCCAAATGCCCCTACTACCCTGGCCATCCCACGATAACAATGCAAGGTGGGAAAAACATAACTATACATCTACAAAACTTCTCTTAACATATACAGAATATTTGCCATTTAATTGTGTGAGTCAAACATCACATTATTCATCTATAACAGAATGAGCAAGTTCTGTGTGTTAACATCTGGTGTCTCTGACTAATAAATTTTGAGTTGCTTGTAACTTAAATTAGAAAAGGAACAGATAAATTGCTTTACATTTATTCTGGTATAAGCTATATCAGCAAAAGAATTTTATTTTTTTTTGCTTCTAATAACTTTCAACCTCTTAAGGAACATTTCCTAGCAATTGTATTGGCCCACTTGCAGACAGTTTTAAAAGCACTAATGCATCATTTTAAAAGGAGAGGTGTTCCAAAAATATCTGCTTAGTGTTCCACTAATGTTGTTTTGATTTTTAAAGATTTTCTAAGCCTTCTGATGTTTACATTCTTGTAGCAAACTTTCTCATACACTTTCTTTAAATAACTTATTGTTTTGCATTCCTTTATAGAAGAAGAGAAATTTGATAAACTGCTAGTTTGTCCAGTGTCATTGGAGAGGTGGCACTTTCACCCTTCAATCCACTGTCACTTTTCGAAAACTATAAATGTTAAAGTCAGAAAATAAACTTCCCTTTTCTTCACCTTGAGAGCAGCAGTGTGTGTACTCGTGTTGTTTCGTGTCCTATAGTGGCATACTAAGAAGCAGGATGCTCTAGTAGTGTCACAATGGGAAGAGAAGAAATAGCTGATTGTTAGCTTATGGACTGACTAGTGTAAAGTAACATTTGACAGTCAAAAATGTTTTTTTATCATCAGCCCTGAGCCATCTACACCCAAGAAGTCATAGAACCATAGAATGGTTTGGATCAGAAGGGACCTTTGGGTTAAAAGGGACCTTTAACTAACAATTATCTGGTCTATCCCACTGTCCTGGTTCAGAGCAAATTTTGGAGACAATCCTCAAAGGGGCTCCTCTAGGAAAGCAGATTCAATCAGCCCCTCTCCTCAACCCATCCGGGAGAAAATACCTCCTTGTAGAAAGGTGGAAAAAACCTGTTTATTAAAAAATAAAACCTAAACAATATTAAACAATAAAACCTCTTGCTGGTCCAAAAGAGATGACAAACTCAGAAAGTCTCTTCCCTGGGTTGCAGTTCAGCTCACTCAGACTCTTATCAGTCCCTCCAGTGCTGGAAATGCCCTGGCCCAGGCCTGGCCCAGTGGGCCACAGGTGTGAGCTGCCGGTGCTCTTCTGGGTGTTCAGTCCAGAGCAAGTTTAAACAGGTCCAAAGAAAAGGGGAAAAAAGGGAAAAAAAACCCACAGTCCAGGGAACTTCTTTGTCTTAGCTAGCTGAAACTAACTAAAAGCAAAGGAGAGCTCTGTCCAGCTGTATGTTCATCTGCAGACAACACAGTCCAGGAGCAGGAATGTGGAGGAGTGAGTGCAGTGTCTGAAAACAAACTGCACGCTTCTTCTCTCCACCCTTCACTCTCTGGAACAACTCTTAAAGGTGCAAAACTTATTATTCATCATAAACAGAACAAGATGATTGGGGATAAAAGCATCATATAGTCAACCCAGGACACCCACACACCCCCAAGTTCCTTAAGAGTTGGCCAGGGAAACTTCTAGATTCTTTATCAATGATGTTTGTGAGGATCAAGTACACCCTCAGTAAGTTTGCAGATTGTCATGGGTTGGTGCTGGTGCAGTGCCAGTGCATCCATGAAAATATATTTTTCTCAAATAGCTGCTGTGAGATGTGACCAGAAACAGAGCAGGCTCAAGCTTAGAAATAAAGAAAATCTTTATTAACTTATACTATAATAAAAAGAGCACACAAAATTCAGAATGAAAACCTTCCAAAACATTCTTCCTCCCCTCACACAATTTCCACCAAAGCAGTGAGACAAAACCTTGGATTCTCAGTCAAGTTACCACCTCTCAGATAATCAATTCTCAGTTCATCAAGGGAGAGAGGAGTTTCTCTTGTACCATAGTCTTCCACAGAAAACACAGTTGAAACCTCTTATATTTCTGGTAGTGGATCCCTGGAAAAAGTTAAAGATAGAATCTAAAATGTTAGGCTTCGTGCTTTCCCAGATCAACTGCACCTGCGTAAGCAGTATGATAAATTATATAATTGTTAGATGTGATGATTGTTTAGTAATTAAATATAATTATTATATAACCATAAGAAGAATAATGCGAAACTATGTTGGAAATTCAGAGAGGGGCTAAATTTATGTATACAATAGAACAATATAAGTTTAATAATTACCATGAAAGTTATATAACGATAGAGTATAAAAACATGATCATTTCGGATGTATGGTCAGAATCAGATTTGGGTTGAATATACCCCGATTCCCAGAGCTCTTAATAAAAAGCACTGCATATAGTCCCTGTGATTATGTGTTTTTGAACGCTAACATTTCCATGTCACACATGGCACTGCGCAGAAAACATCTGCCATTGTGATATCCTCCTTCCATGTACAGTGCTCTCACCACCATCCATGGACCAAAACTGCTTATAGGGTTCTTATTAAGGATGCTTTGCCAAGTATCAAGAAACAACAATTTCTCATTTTGGGACAACAGTCTCCCCATTTTAACTTCCCCTGGGGCCGAAGGTCTTGATAACAGAGATCTTCTTCTTCCCTGAAGATAGAGGGCACAACCACACCCTCCTCATCTTTCTCTGTTCACTTCACTCCTGCACATGACGTCACTGCAGCAGGTCACTCTCTCTCCTGCCCTGGCAATCACTACAGCAGGTCACTCTCTTGGCTCAAACCACTGCATCCCCCTAAATGCAGTCTCTGTGTTACAGGAAAATTGGTTCAGTCTATGGCTATACAAGAAAAAGTCTAGCCAAAGGCCACTCTCTTCCCACCTAGGATTCTTTCTCATCTTCTTCTGACATCTTAGGTCCTGGGCTGTCTCTCTTCTCTTTAAGATCAAGGAGGATTAGTGTTTCACAAGGTTTTCTTTGTCTAAGAAAGGGTTAAAATCTCAGGCTTGAAGGAAAAAAGGTCATGAACATATACAGCTGGTTAAAAAGTAAAAGGCAGCTGTAAGCAGCAAGTTCTCAGGCTTTTCCCTTAACAGTAAACACCATGTCCTTGAGGAAGTGGTGAGAAAGGCATGGTGGAAAACATGGAGGCCTTGAATGATAAATAACAAGTCAATAACAGGATGAGAAAAACAAGTATTAGTCTCAACAAGAAAACCACAGGTTTCGGCAACAAAGGAGGGGTTGGTGTGTAATCTGTGGCCAATGATGAGCTCGGGTTTTGTAATATGTATAAGCTTAATTAACACCACTATAAAAGTGTGTAAGTGGGATCAATAAATCGGAGTTCGATGCTGATCAATTAGGATGTGGTCGACTCCCTTTACTTCCTCAGGCACCTTCCCCCCCCCCCACCTTTCTTTCTCCTCTGCCTTTGTGCTGCCAGCAGATGACATCCAATTCCAAGGTGGCACAGGCTCTCTCTCTCTCTGAGGGGGGCTGCCCAGGACATCCCACTGTTTCTCCAGCCCTCCGTCCTGCAGGGGCCAGCCCGGTTCCATTCTCTTCACCCCTCCTCTCTATCCAAGGCTCCTGGCCTACCTCAACCTAGGCCTCATGGCTTCCCCTCCCCCACCCAGCCTGTGGCTGGGCAGGGAAGGTTTGAACTCTTCACTGACTGGAACAAAAGAGAAAGTCCTCTGGGAGTTCTCTGCTTTTAACCTCCTGTGTTCTCAGAGGCATATCCATGTCTTCAGTGGTTGCATCAGGTGTCAGTATTCAAATCTGACCACTGATTGGTTTGGCTATAACTTCCCGAGAAAATTCACTTCCTTGTCAACCTACGACACTGATGACCCCAAGTTGGGCAGGAATGTTGATCTGCTGGAGGGTAGGAAGGCTCTGCAAAGGGCTCTGGACAGGCTGGATCGATGGGCCAAGGCGAATTGTATGAGGTTCAATAAGGCAGAGTGCTGGGTCCTGCACTTGGATCACAACAACTGCCTACAGCACTCTAGGCTGGCAGTAGAGTGGTTGGAAAGCAGCCTGGTGGAAAAGGACCTGGAGGTATTGCCAGAACATGAGCCAGCAGTGTGCCTAGGTGGCCAAGGCCAATGGCATCCTGGCTTGTATCAGAAATAGACCAGCCTGCAGGACCAGGCAAGTGATTGTCCATCTGTACTGGATGCTGGTGAAACCATACCTCAAATCCTGTGTTCAGTTCTGGGCCTCTCACTGCAAAAAAGTCATTGAGGTGGTGGAGTGTGTTCAAAGAACAGCGATGAAGCTGGTGAAGGGTCTGGAGCACAAGTTCTGTGAGGAGTGGCTGAGGGAGTTCTGGTTGTTTCATCTCAAGAAAATGAGGGTCAGGGGGAACTGGCGTGGTTTAGGTATGGTAGTCCCCAATTCAGTGCTCCCACTGAGACTTTCCAAACCACACGGCACTCCTCCTTCTCGCTCCAATTGGAGGCACAATAGGCAAAGATCATGGGCTGAGATAAGAACAATATACTGGAAACAGCAATGAGATAAGATAATAAGCAGTAACAGCAACAAAATTAATAACAAAGGATATAAGAAAAGAAATTATTCACACAGACAAACATTACCAACAATAAACAATATCAGACAGCTCAGTCCTCCAGTTTTCTTGACTGGAAAGAACCCCTTCTCCCTGGAAGACAGAGTCCCTTTCCCCTGCCGCCGGCAGTGATGAGGGATGATATACATTAACCTCGATGTCTTAGCCACTACACCCCCCTCTGTTACATGGCTTTGCAAGGGTTCCTCAGGGTGAGAGAGATAGACGAGAATCTTGCTTCATGATCAGAAGGCTGGATTTATTAATTTATAAGTTAAATTATGACTATACTAATAGGAATAGAGAGCGAAGTTCAGAAGCTGCTAAGCTAAGAATAGAATAGAATAGAATAGAATAGAATAGAATCTAAAAACAAGAGAGCTCTCCGTGAATCTGTCCCAGAGAGCTTGGTCCTGTGATTGGCCCTTAATTGTACACATGGAACATGAGCCAATCACAGGTGCACCTATTGCATTCCACAGTAGCAGATAATTATTGTTTACATTTTCTTTCTGGGGCCTCAGCTTCCCAGAAAGGAAAAATCCCAAAGAGAGGATTTTTATGAAAAAAATGTCTGTGACACCCCTCCCCCGCTTCCCCCCTCCCGATACTACAGAAAATTAGCCCTGTCCTTGCTGGAACCAGCCAGCACTCTTCAACTACCTGAAAGGAGGTTGTAGGCAGGTGTGGGTCAATCTCTTCTCCCAGGTAACAAGTGACAGGATGACAGGAATCGGCCTCACACTGTGTCTGGGGAAGTTTAGATTTGATAGAAGGATGTGTGAACTGAATATATGTAGGTAACACCAAGGTGCACATGATCCACAGCTGAAGTGTGACATGTTTAGTGACAATAGGAGTTAATAGATCCTTTTCACCCACTAATAAGTGAAGAGATGCAGCACCACCCCCCCAAGTTCATAACATCCATGCCAGTGTGTTCTCCCTACTCTTCTGCTGATAAGTCTCTAAAAATTCCCATAACTCTTTTGCGGTATAGGTCCGAGTGACCTGTGCTCCTCTGTCTGGCAGATTCTGCTACCCCTCCATTTATACGAGAGATCATGCTTCTACCACCTCTTTATCTGCTGAGTGTGGCTCAAACTCAATCTCACAGTCTGAGAACCCCACCCAAATATTTCCATTCCAAGCCTTGGGATCCCATGAAGGGTTCTTAATAAGAGCACAAACCTGAGAAGCTGAGACCTTACTTTTCCCATATTTTTGCCTATGTTCATTCGCAATGTGTGCCACCAGACATTGCTGCTTAAAACAGCATTTCTTTTGAGCAGTAAATGCTTCTTGCACAAATTCCTTTGCATCCTTTAGAGCACTGTTCTCTTTCAGCTCTCCCACTGTAAGGTTATAACTTCATGGTCGAGAGCTCTAAGACCAGTGAATAACAATCATCCCAATCTCCCTGCTGACTTGCAAGTAGAATTCCATGGTGCTTTCCATGGTAATTCACACATAACCAATCTGATTGGCTGCAGAGTAACTGCTGCTGCATCATCAGCTTCAAGCCATGCCTCCAGTAGAGCCACTGTCACTAGGAAAGTGGCCACAGGAGTCCAATGCTCTGTGCTTGGCCATCCCAAAATGGGGGGAGTCACTGTCACAGCCTCCCCAGTTCCCAGCGTTTTCCATGGCCATGGCATGGCCGTTCTTGGCAGTCACCGACTACGCTAAATATGTGAACAGAATATATGCAGGTAACACCAAGATGGCCACTATCCACAGCTGAAGTGTGAAGAAAAGATTTATTCCATCATTTCACTGGCAAAACAGGGAGACATACACTGCTGAACTTATGTCATTTTAGCGGGGTCAAAAAGCACTTGGGCCATTCCTGGTTGACATATCAAAAAAGTCTGGCACATGTGTAATTCTTCACAAGGGTGTGTTTTACAATCTCTAAGCTTCTGTCTTGGTTTGAAAAGACAGGTGTCTGCTTATGGAAGGTAAGAGTCTCCCCTGAAATGGAAAATGCAAACCCCCTCCACCCAAATTATTAAAATTTCAAAATTAAAAGGGTCTCAGGCAAAGATATGGGAATAAGAATAACAGTGCCTTATTAGGAAATCAAAAAAAAACCCAAATACAAATGCAATAGTGCAAACAAAAAAATCCCCTACTGACAGAGTCAGAATATGACCTGACACCCTGTGGGTCAGCGTGTTGGTAGCAGTCTGATTAAATGGTGGCTGCAGTCCTCCTGGAGTGACAGATGCAGTTCTGTTGAAGCAGTGATCCTGTAGAAGGGTGTAGTTTTCCTCTGAAGGTCTGGTGGTGGTGTAGATAGGCCTGGTCTTCCTCAGAATGCAGTGGAAAAGACAGCTGCTCTGCTGGGAATCCAGTGGAAAAAGGGTCCTTGTGGTCTTCCAATTCTCTGATTATATCCAGGTAGGAATGCTTGGTTCCTCCCTCTAGGGGCGAGCTTTTCACAATGGGATGATGCAACTTTTATCAGTCATGCAGTGAGACTCAGTGGTCCATTAACAGAAGCTATGTCCCGGAGGGAGGATTGGTTGTGGAAGAGATAAAGAAAACTGCCCAATTAACAGAAGATAACTGCCCCACCTCTAACAGATAGGAATAGAATACCCCTATTTCAAACCTAAGACATTATCCACCTCTTATTCTATTACTATCTGCATCATACCCAAATCAATAAACTCTACACAATGAAACTTTATATGCAGTTCTCACTTAAGACCAATTTTGCCTGTGGTACACAATGGGCTTCTCCATCTCTCTGCATTACCCATCAAGTGTAACCAGGTCCCTGAGAAAAAAAAATATCCCAAAGATGGGTTTGTCTTTGACTGAGGTAGAACTAATCCAAACACTCTTTCCTAAAATACCTTTCATCTGTTCAACAGGGGCTTTGCTTCCATTCATTGTGTGCAAGGGTTCAGACTGGGCAAGACCAGCTCTATTGATAGACTCTTGGATGTTGACCATCCAGGTGGTTTTTGCTATGTTCATTTCCCAATTTCTAAAGGTTGCCCTGCCAAGTGCCTTCAGGGTAGTCTTAAGCAGTCCGTTCCACCGTTCAACTTTCCCGGCAGCTGGTGCATGATAAGGGATATGATGTATCTATTCAATATCATGTTGTCTGGCACAGGTGTTTATAAGGCCATTCTGGAAATGGGTCCTGGTGCGTGACTCGATTCTCTCAGTAGTGCCATGTCTCTACAGGACTTGCTTTTCCAGGTGCAGGTGCTGTTCTGGGTGGTAGCGTGAGGCATAGGGTGGGTTTCCAACCATTCAGTGGTGGCTTCCCCCATGGTCAGCACATAGTGCTTGCCTTGGCGCGTATAGGGTAATGTGATATACTCAATCTGCCAGGCCTCCCCATACTTATATTTGGACCACCACCCACCATACCATAGGGGCTTCACTCGCTTGGCCTGCTTGATGGCAGCACACGTCTCACAGTCATGGATAACCTGAGAAATACTGTCCATGGTTAGATCCACCCCTTGGTCTCATGCTCACTTATAGGCAGCATCTCTGCCCTGATGACCTGAGGCATCATGGGCCCATCGAGCTAGGAATAACTCCCCCTTACATTGCCAATCTCAGTCTATCTTTGACACGTATATCTTTGCAGCCTGATCTACCTGCTCATTGTTTCAGTGTTCCTCATTATCTTGACTCTTGGGGACATGGGCATCTAGGTGACGGACTTTCACAGGTAGCTTCTCTATTCGGGAGACAATGTCTTTCTACTCAGCAGCAGCCCAGACTGATTTTCCTCTATGCTGCCAGTTGGCCTTTTTCCACCTTTCCAGTAAGCTCTACAGAGCATTGGCTACCATCCATGAATCAGTATAAAGGTATAGTTTTGGCCACTTCTCTCTTTCAGCAATGTCCAGGGCCAGTTGAACGGCCTTGAGTTCAGCAAGTTGACTAGATCCACCTTCTCCTTCAGTAGCTTGTGCAACCTGTCATGTTGGGCTCTATATGGCTGCTTTCCACTTTCGTTTCATCCTTACGATGTGACAGGAACCGTCAGTGACAAGAGCATATCGTGTTTCTTCTGCTGGTAGTTGGTTGTATGGTGAAGCTTCTTAAGCACATGTCACTTTCTCTTGTTCCTCTTCATCAGTCAGACCAAAGTTTTCACTTTCCAAACAGTTTGCAATTATCTCCAAAATCCCAGGGTGATTCAGGTTTCCATTACGGCTGTGCTGTGTGATGAGGGCAGTCCATTTGCTCCATGTGGTGTCGGTGGTATGGTGAGTAGTGGGAACCTTTCCTTTAAACATCCACCCCAGCACCGGTAGTCAGGGTGCCAGGATGAGTTGTGCTGAATCATTAAAACCAAAAATCACGGACAAAGACTCTCTAACTAGTGAAAGTTAGAAGGTGGTATGTTTATTATGCTGATGGGTGGTACCATGGGGATCGTCCCTGAAATGTGGGACTGTACCACACAAGTATTTTTGCCTGCTATTTATTTCCCAAAATAATACATATCCATAACTCCAGCACCTCCTCCCGCTTTGTATTAAAATGAGGTTATTAGTCCTTCACGCGTGTGCAGTTCTTCTCTTGAATTGAGTCAGTGGTCTTGAATTAGGTCAGTGTTCCCAGGGATGAAATCAGAAATGTCTTCATCCGGTCTCTGTGACCCTCTGGCACAATCCAAGACCCCCTACTGAGACAAAGGAAATTTTCCAGAGTAGAAATCCATTTTGATTTAGGTGAAATATACATCTTTGAATTAAGTCTGTAGCTTGCAAACATAGCTGTTTAATCTGACTGCCTGATCTCGCAAAAAGCCTATGCTCGAAGAAAATGCTTCAGCTGAAGGACAGAGATAAGGGGGGAGGGGCTTGAACTCTGAAACAGACAGAGAGGCTGCTGCGGGAAACAGGGCAGAATGACCCAGGAATTCTTTCTGATAAAAAAAAAATTAGCAGCAAATGTCACATGAAATCAGTAGAATGAATATGTATGAACCTACTGTGAAATTGCATGCATATGTATTTGAGAGGGAGATAAAAAAGGATCTGGTGTTCCCAGAAGACCGCATGTAATTTTAAGCGGAACAAATCCCACATGTGTCCAGTGCGGTAATAAACATACTGGCTTTAGAACTTTCACAAAAGTTGTGGAGTTTTTTTGCTTCCGCAAATCATTATGGTGAGGCCAGGCAGGAGAATTTCTGTCCCTGCAGGGGCGGAGGGGAAGATGGACCTCCTGAGGCGCGCCCCGGGATTTTCACGGAGGAGCTCTGCTCGTCTTGGCTTGCCTCCTGCGGAGACAGACAAGGACCTGCTGGTGTGCAGAGGATACGGTATGCATCGAGGGGCCCTGGGGGAGAGAAAGAGAGGTAGGACTGCTGAGTAAGTCACTCAGAGTTGTCTGAGTGCACAGCCTCGTTCCTGTGCCTGCAGGCAGCCTGGCCGGTAGAGCGTTCATTGTTTGATAGAGCGAACCACCAGTGACCCTGGGCGGTGGGTCGAGCGAACCTGTGTGTGTTTGTGGTGTCCGGACATGGTATGGTTAATGTATTGTGTGGTTAATGTTAATGTGTTTGTAATTGTGAAAGTGCGTGGTGTATAAAAGAGAGCAAGCGAGTGAGTATACCTACAGTGCGGGGGGGGGAGGGGAGGGGAATTCTACCCACATCTGAAGCAGCCGAGTGAGGCCAGATGAGACAGAGTAGAAATCCATTTTGATTTAGGTGAAATGTACATCTTTGAGTCTGTGGTTAGAAAACATAGCTATGTAGCCTGACTGCAAAAACCTAGGCTCAGAGAAACTGCTTCAGTGAAGGACAGAGATAAGGGGGGAGGGAAGACAGAGGGTGATAAAGAGAGACAGAGAGACTGCTGTGAGAGCAGGTCAACCTGACCTAGGAATTCTTTTTGATGAAGAAGAACTAGCGGCAAATGTCACACGAAATTCATAAAAATGAATATGTATGAACCGATTGTGAAACTGTATGCATATGTATTTGAGAGGGGGATAAAAAGGGACCTAGAGTTCCCAGAGGTACGCATGTCTTTTGAGGAGAGTAATCTCCTCATGCATCCGGCGCTGTAATAAACATAACGACTTTACAACTTTTACAAAGTTGTGGAGTTTTTGGTTAACTCCACAAAACATTCTGGCAAGCCAGGCAGAAGGAACGGTCTCTGTCCCCACAGAGGCAGGGGAGAACAGACTTCTAGGCGCGCCCCGGGATTTTCCTGGAGGGGCTCCGCTTGTCTCGGCTTGCCTCCTGTGGAGACAGAGAAGGACCAGCTGGTGTGCGGAGGATACAGTATGTATTGAGGGGCCCCCGGGGAAAAAGAGAGATAGGACGGTTGCATAAGTCGCTCAGAGACATCTGGGTGCTCAGCCTATGAGCCCAGTTGATGGAGCGACTGGGAGAGTTCACTGATAGAGGAGATGAACGAGTTAATTTAGAAGGGCTTTATCGGACTTCAGCTGGTACTATAGTAAGTCTGGACTGGGAACAACCTGCCGTAGAGGATTTAGAGTTCCCTGTAATAAATGAAATAGCCTGCCTCTGTGTCCTGGTTTAGGGCAAATTTGTTAAAGAATCTGCAAAGGAGGGCCCCTCCAGAAAGCAAAACCCACACGGCCCCCCCCCCAACCGGTTCGGGAAAAAATTCCTTGGAGAGAGGTGGAAAGAACCTGTTTATTTGACTGGCACAGCACCCCCCAGCACACAAAATGAACAATACCCGATGACACCGCTCTGAGAAAGATGACAAAATCAGAAAAGTCTCTTTCGGGGGTGTTTGCTCTGTTCTCAGTCCCTCTGGCGCTGGGGCAGCTGCTGCAGCCGAACGGTGTTCCCGGGTCCCAGTCCGGAGCAGGTTCGAGATGGTCACAGAAACAGGAGAGGAGAAACAGTCCAGGAAGGAATGTGGACGGTTTAGCTAGAACTAGCTAATAAGCAGACGCCAAAGCAGAGCAGAAGCAAGAGCAGAAAAGGGAGCAAGCAAAGCAGCAAGCTGAAAGCAAGAAGTGAAAAACAGCCCTATGTACTGCTGGTCTCTGTGTCCCTGATTAGAGAAACCCAAACAAAACTTCCACTCTTCAGAGCCGGTCTTAAAGGCACAGAACAGATGAATGGGGATACAAGCATCATAACGTCACCCCAGGACATTCCACCCCTTTTCCCCATATCATTCTTACCCCACAATCAGATCTCCCTGAGGTACACATCGTGTTGTTCCATCTCTTTGCATTATCCACCACGTGCAACCTGGTCCCTGAGCAAAGGCAACCCCACGAATGGGTTTGTCTGTACTCGAGGCAGAATTGATCCACACAGTCTTCCCTTACAAACCTCTGATATGTACCACTGGGACTTTGTCTCTTTCTATTACATTCAGGGACTCAGACTGGGCAGGACCTGCTCGGTTGGTGGAACCTCGGGTGTTAACTAACCAGGTGGCTTTTGCCAGATGCTGCTCCCAATTCTTGAAAGATCCCCCACCCAAAGCTTTCGACTGGGTTTTTAGTAGTCCATTGTACCTCTCCACTTTTCCTGCAGTTGGTGCATGGTAGGGGATATGGTACACCCACTCAATGCCATGTTCCCTAGCCCAGGTGTTGATAAGGCTGTTCTTGAAATGAGTCCCGTTGTCTGACTCGATCCTCTCAGGGGTGCCATGTCTCCACAGAACTTGCTTTTCAAGGTCCAGGATGGTGTTCCGGGCTGTAGCATGAGACACAGGGTAGGTTTCCAGCCATCCAGTGGTGGCTTCCCCCATGGTCAGCACGTAGCGCTTGCCCTGGCGTGTCTGGGGCAGTGTGATGTAGTCAATCTGCCAGGACTCCCCATACTTGTACTTGGACCACCGCCCACCGTACCACAGGGGCTTCACTTGCTTGGCCTGCTTGATGGCAGCACACGTCTCACAGTCATGACAGTCATCACAGAACAGATGAATGGGGATACCAGCATCATAACGTCACCCCAGGACACTCTGCAGGCAATTCCTGAGAGCCTTTGGAGCATCAAGATGCTGGCACGCTGCGTGAGTATTATTGCAGTGCGGAGTTTGTGAGAGACGCTGGTATTGCTGTTCTAATAAGCGTCAGGGCATATGCCCCAAGTGCAAATAAAAGTTTCCTGATCAAGCTGATTCAGAACCTAAGATCTTAAAGCTTGTGTGTGGGAAATCACATCTGATACCTGCCACCTGGAGCTGTGTGTGGGAGGAAGACTGAGAAACTACTGTGAAGCTCTGTGAAGAGAGGTTTGGGTGGAAGCGAGATAGGGCAAGGAGAAGGAGATAATGGGAACTAACCAGAGCAAGGAAGTTCCTCAGGCTAGCCCCTTGAGGTGCATCTTGGCCCACTGGAAAGAAGTCACCAGTAGGGGGGCTCTGAGAATAAAAATATCTAAATCAATATTGCACACACTGGTGGCCATTGTACAGGTTAGAGGATGGAGCGAAATGGCCACCCACTGGAACTTCAGATCATAATACCTTACTGCAGTTAATGTTGTTTTTAGGACGGGAAGGTTTATGGGATGAGGCTTTGTATGGTGATATGTTTTGTGTTTTAAGAAATCACCAAGAATGGCAAAGGGACTGTGGGATCAGACTGCCCTCGGACCCACTGGTCTTGGCCCTTGTAAAAGAAAACAAGGCAAAGAGAGGGCAAATCAAACGTTCAGCATGCGGTATAAGACAACAGTGTATGAGATCAGACAAATTTTATCATTCTGAGGAGCAAGAACGAGATACATTTGATTTCATAAAAGCTCCTCCTAGGAGAAGGGAGGTTAAGGATGAGGATGAAGAGGAAGAGGACTTCCCCAAAAAAGGGGGAGGACTCAGGCTCGGAAGGCACATCCACTAGAACCCATTCCCCTCCGGACAGTCCAGTTGCATCTAAAACTAGGAGGCAAGCAGCGTTACCGGCCCTTCTGCGAGAGGCAGTGGGACCAGAAGGAGGGAAATTTATTATTAAACTAAGTGCCATTTACCACTCTTGATTTAGAGGTATGGGAAAGGATTGCTAGGAATTATCACATTGATCTGATAGTTACTGCCAAACGTCTACGATATGTTTTCAAGCAACACAACCCAGATTGGGCTGACATCCAGTTACTACTGGATGCTTTCCCTGAAACAGAAAAACAGCTGATCTTAAAGACAGCAGGGACTTTGGCAGAGGATTACTGCAAGAGCAAGCAGCTAGAGGTAAAAGAATATTTCCCCCTCCAAGACCCAGAATGGGATCCCAATGTATCAGCAGAAGTAGAGAAATTAAGATTATCAAGAGTGGATAGCAACAGGGGTGGAAAGAGCTATTCCAAAAACCATAAATTGGTCTTGCTTATATTCCCTTAAGCAGGGGCCTGCCGAGACTCCGTCCGAGTTCTTAGAGCATTTAAGGGATGCTATGCATTGTCATACATCATTGGATCTGGGGTCTGAGATAGGGATGAATCAGCCAGTTAATTCATTTTTGGGACAGTCTGCTGGAGATATTAGATGCAAACTTCAGAAAATTTAGGGGCCGGAAGGGAGAAACCTCGAAGTCTTGCTAGAAGAGGCCTGGAAGGTATTTAGTAACCGAGAAGGATATAAACAAGGAATGAAAAAGTTGGTAGCAGTAGTACAAGAGGAAAGGCAAAGAAAACACAACCAGGGACCACCCAGACAAGGACCACCTCGGCTGGGCAGGAACCAGTGGGCAATCTGCAAAAGAACTGGTCACTGGAAAGATCAATGCCCAGAACGGAGACGGGGTGACCAACAAGTAGCTGCACACGTACGAAACAACTAAGGAAGACCGGGAGATTCTGTCCCAGCAGATCCACTGGTTGTAACAATGAGGCTGGGGGAAGAAGGGAAAAGGGTGGAATTTTTGGTTGATACAGGGGCCACATATTCAGTTTTAAATAAAGCTTTAGTACCTGTAGAAAATTATGTTGTAGTGCAAGGGGCAACTGACCAGTCTGAAAGGGCATATTTTTGCAAACCTTTAAGGTATAAATTGGGAAAACAATGGGGTATTCATAAATTCTTGTACATGCCCAGATCACCAAAGGCCATTTTAGGCAGAGATTTATAGGAGCAGTTACAAGCAACCATTACATTCAAAAACGGAGTAGTTAGTCTGGAGGTGAATGATCACAAGTACATAGAGGTATTGAGTTTAATCTTAACAGCTATTGAAATCTAGGAAGAAATTAATGAAGAGATACTAAGCCTAGTATTTCCCGGGGTATGGGCCTCTGATGTACCAGGGAGGGCTAAAATCGCCTCCCCCATAGTAATTAAACTCAAGGAAGGGGACACAACCAGTGAGAATTAAGCAGTACCCCCTAAAAAAAGAAGACAGGGAAAGAATCAGCCCAATAATTGAAAAATTTCTGCGGTTAAGGCTACTGAAAGAATGCCAATCTGATTTCAATACTCCCATTTTACCTGTTCAGAAATCTGATAAGTCATACCGGATAGTACAGGATTTGAGGGCTGTCAATAAAGAAACAGAAGATTTGTATCTGGTCGTAGCCAATCCATATGCTTGACTAACTCGTCTAACACGTGAGCTAACCTGGTTTACTATTTTAGATATAAAAGATGCCTTCTTTTGCCTCCCCATCCACGAAGTGAGCCAAAAAATTTTTGCATTCGAATAGGAAAGCCCTAAAAACAGGCACAAAACACAGCTCACATGGTCAAGATTGCCCCAATGTTCGAAAAATGCCCCCACTCTGGGGAACAACTTGCAAAAGATCTGGAGTCCTGGGAAGCTCCACAGGAAGAAGAAAGGCTATTGCATCACGTGGATGATCTTCTAGTAGCCACTCGGGCAAGGGAAGCATGTGTGGCCTGGACGGTAAGCCTTAATATGCATAATTGCTACCTTTTCAGGCAGCTGAACTGCTTGCAGCAGCTGGATTATCTCTTGTGCATGTTTGATGTTCTTTCTTTGTGAGGTCAGGAGTCCCCTCTCTTTCCAGACGGCTCTATATGCATGTACGACTCTGAATGCATACTTCGAGTCCTTATAGATGTCTATTCTCGTTCTTTTTGCCATTTCCAAGACACAGATCAGTGCAATTATCTCAGCCTTCTGCGCAGGGGTACCTGTTGTTAAGGGTCCAGATTCTATTACCTCTCTGCAGGTGGTCACGGCATACCCAGCATGTCGCTTTCCGTTGGCAACATAGCTACTCCCTTCAGTGAACCAGGTCTCTGCATCGTCCAAAGGAGTGTCCTTTAAGTCTAGGCAGCTGCAGTAGGTAGCTTCCATGGTCTCTAGGCAATCGTGGTGTACTGCTTCTCCTTGATTTCTACTGAAAAAGGAAGGTGGGTTGACAATATTAGTCACTACTATCTCTACATCATCTTGCTCTACCATGATGGCCTGTTATTTAAGGGACCGCTGCGTTGAAAGCCAGTGGCTGCCCTATACTGCCAGTACTGCAGACACTGTGTGGGACACTAGCACAGTCATTTTTGTCCCAGCGTAAACTCGCGTGCCTCTTGAATATTCAGCATGATTGCTGCTACAGCTCTGAGGCAACCTGGTCGTCTTTTGGCTGTTGCATCTAGTTGCTTGGAGAAGAAAGCAACTGCTCTCTGGTATGGACCCAAGTCCTCAGCCAGTATTTCCAGGGCAATTCACTGTCTTTCATGGGAAAATAGAAAGAATGGTTTATTTACATCTGGAAGTCTCAAAGCTCTCCTGTTTCTGTGACCATCTCGAACCTGCTCCGGACTGGGACCTGGGAACACCGTTCGGCTGCAGCAGCTGCCCCAGCGCCAGAGGGACTGAGAACAGAGCAAACACCCCCGAAAGAGACTTTTCTGATTTTGTCATCTTTCTCAGAGCGGTGTCATCGGATATTGTTCATTTTGTGTGCTGGGGGGTGCTGTGCCAGTCAAATAAACAGGTTCTTTCCACCTCTCTCCAAGGAATTTTTTCCCGAACCGGTTGGGGGGAGGGGCTGTGTGGGTTTTGCTTTCTGGAGGGGCCCTCCTTTGCAGATTCTTTAACAAATTTGCCCTAAACCAGGACACAGAGGCAGGCTATTTCATTTATTACAGGGAACTCTAAATCCTCTACTGCAGGTTGTTCCCAGTCCAGACTTACTATAGTACCAGCTGAAGTCCGATAAAGCCCTTCTAAATTAACTCGTTCATCTCCTCTATCAGTGAACTCTCCCAGTCGCTCCATCAACTGGGCTCATAGGCTGAGCACCCAGATGTCTCTGAGCGACTTATGCAACCGTCCTATCTCTCTTTTTCCCCGGGGGCCCCTCAATACATACCGTATCCTCCGCACACCAGCTGGTCCTTCTCTGTCTCCACAGGAGGCAAGCCGAGACAAGCGGAGCCCCTCCAGGAAAATCCCGGGGCGCGCCTAGAAGTCTGTTCTCCCCTGCCTCTGTGGGGACAGAGACCGTTCCTTCTGCCTGGCTTGCCAGAATGTTTTGTGGAGTTAACCAAAAACTCCACAACTTTGTAAAAGTTGTAAAGTCGTTATGTTTATTACAGTGCCGGATGCATGAGGAGATTACTCTCCTCAAAAGACATGCGTACCTCTGGGAACTCCAGGTCCCTTTTTATCTCCCTCTCAAATACATATGCATACAGTTTCACTATAGGTTCATACATATTCATCTTTATGAATTTTGTGTGACATTTGCCGCTAGTTCTTCTTTATCAGAAAGAATTCCTAGGTCAGGTTGACCTGCTCTCAAAGCAGTCTCTCTGTCTCTGTCACCCTCTGTCTCCCCCACCTTATCTCTGTCCTTCATTGAATCCCTGAGCCTAGGCCTTGCAGTCAGGCTACAGACTACAGGCTTCAAACTACAGACTTTACACAAAGATGTACATTTCACCTAAATCAAAATGGATTTCCTCTCTGGATAATTTCTACTCTGTCTCACCATGTCTTCCCCCATGGTCACATAGAAAGAATCATAGGTCAGCCCGTGGGGTGTACCCTTTCCCTCTAGCTGGGGTATGTTGGGCTCTGACTTTGGGGCCTGTGACTCACATGGGTGCTGCATTGATCTTCCTCACCTCCCCCATCATCTCCTCTTTGAGCTCCTTAATCACAGCAGAGACATGAGCCTGCACCAGGCCATTGATCATACTCTCATAATTTCTAAGCTTGTTGGCGATAGAACCTACTGTCTCTCGGTTGGTATCAGCATCAATCGTTGCAATGACGGTGATGTATTGAGATGCCCCTAGATTTGCCAGACTCCACATTTGCCCTGTTCACCTGACCTTGTCGGGGTCATTATCATGCTGTCCATCCCTCCCAAAGAGTACCTCCAATACTGCCACGTCTCTCAGCTGTTGGATCCCTTCCTCAAGGGTCTTCCAGTGCATTCTATGGTGGTGCTCCTGCATTCTCTCCCTGTGGACAAACCTCTCTCTGACACTCATTAAAAGCCTCGCCCAGAAGGAAAGGGACCCTGGCTCCCTTACAAAAATCTGATTCATACCCGAGTCCTGGGTCAAGAGTCCTCAATTCCTTGCCTCACTACCATCCAGTTGCACACTTGTACCCATAAGGTCCTAGACCCAAAGTAACCAGGTTTTCTAAGCCTCACATCCCTATTGTACAATGTCTTTGTGCAGATTATGGAGACTTTCGTACGTCAGGGACTCAGTGATGATCGCAACCTCTGTCTCCCCTGTGGGTTGTGAGGGCACTCCATTCTTATCCTTGTCTGGGTGCTCTGATTTCATCTAAGACCTCCTTGATTCTACAGGGTTGACTGCTTCTGGCTGTGACTGCCTTTCCGGTTCAGCTGAAACCTGGACGGTTGTAACATCTGTGGATTCCACTGCTGCACTATTAGACTCTCCGTCTTTGAGGCAGGGGGAAGGTTTCTCACCAGCTGGGGAAATGTACTCCTTCAGCATCTGGCTCATCTCACACATGTCCTTCACCAGAACCCCCACCCAATATGGGTGGTTCATTTCTGAGGTGGGCTGTGGGGCAGGGTCAGGCTCTGGGACAGCAGCATCCTTAGTCTCTGGTACCATGTCAGGTTCTGTGGTAGTATCCCTAGTCTCTGGGGTAGGTGTCAGGATGGTTATCCAGGTTAATCTTCCCTTATCTCTGAATACTAAATAGAACAGGTCTATTAGCAACACCAACCATTGTATGATATCATTAGCATTTACAGTCAATCTGAACCCTTTGAAAACTGGTGGGGCAAACCCAAAGAGATGGTTAAAGGGTTGGGAGAAAATTTCCTCCGGTGTCATTTCCTCACAGTAGGTACCATTATTAAAGTAAGCCCAAAAACATACTGTTAGTGCGTGATAGCTCTGAATCCACGTTCCTGCCTTCCAGAGGAAGTTAAAGATCCATGAATTACTCACCTTATTAACCCATAAAACAAACCGGGTAACAGCCACAGCAGCCTTATGTGACCATGGTCACAGGGGTTTGCAGGTGAAGGACGAGACGAGAATGTTGACTCCATGATCAGAAGGTTTGATTTATTATTTTATGATATATATATATTACATTATAACTATGCTAAAAAGAAAAGGAAGGAAAAGTTCTCAGAAGGCTAGCTAAGAACAGAATAGAAAGAATGAAAACAAAGCAGCTCTCTTGGACTCTGTCCGAGATAGCTCAGTCCTTGATTGGCCATTAATTAGAAACATCCAAGATGGGCCAATCACAGGTGGACCTGTTGCATTCCACAGCAGCAGATAATCATTGTTTACACTTTGTTGCTGAAACTTCTCAGCTTCAGCAGGAAAAATCCTAATGAAAGGATTTTTCACAAAAGATGTCTGCGACAGCCTTATAGGACCCATGTTTAGATAAGGCCCTGCAAATGGGAGAAATACAGCCAGGACCACGTGCCACCCAAACCAGGGAAAGCTAGACCACGTGGTGTTACATAATGACGTTTCTATATTAGCACACAAAAATTAGATTACTCAAGAACTGTTATTCCCTTTTTCACCCTTTTTCTCTCAATGCACTTGAGCCTCATGTTAGGTGCCAAAATCTGTCTTGGTTTTAAAAGACCGGTGTTTGCTTAAGGAAGGTAGGAGTCTCCCTTGAAATAGGAAATGTAAACCCCCTCCACCCAAATTATTAAAATTTCAAAATTAAAAGGGTCTCAGGCAAAGATAAATGCAATAGTACAAACAAAAAAAACCCCTGACACCCTGTGGGTCTGGGTGTTGGTAGCAGTCTGATTAAATGGTGGCTGCAGTCCTCCTGGAGTGACAGATGCTCTGCTGGGAATCCAGTGGAAAAAGGGTCCTTGTGGTCTTCCAATTCTCTGATTATATCCAGGTAGGAATGCTTGGTTCCTCCCTCTAGGGGGGAGCTTTTCACAATGGGATGATGCAACTTTTATCAGTCATGCAGTGAGACTCAGTGGTCCATTAACAGAAGCTATGTCCCGGAGGGAGGATTGGTTGTGGAAGAGATAAAGAAAACTGCCCAATTAACAGAAGATAACTGCCCCACCTCTAACAGATAGGAATAGAATACCCCTATTTCAAACCTAATACAGCTTCTTGTCTCCCTTTCCCCCTTGTCTGACAGGCTTAGGCCAGTGAAGAATGCTTTTTAGGTCTTTTATAGTATTCTATCATCTTCTACACAAATTCACTTCTCAGGAGAGGCTAAAAACAACATGAAATTCTCCAGACTGAATAACAATAGCACTCCCCAGCTGCAAGGTCATCTTGACAGAAATTACATTGAAGAGTTGTGTTACTCTGTAGTTGTTTACTTCAATTAGCGGAATTACAGAATCATTAAAGTTGGAAAAGACCTCCAGGATCATCTAGTCCATCACACCACCATGTCCATTAAACCATAACACCTAAATGCCATGTCCAGTCATTTCTTGAACACCTCCAGGGATGGTGACTCCACAGTTCCTGGGGCAGCCCATTCCAATGCCTAACCACCCCATCCAGTGAAGAAATTTTTCCTGATGTCCAACCTGATCCTCCCCCCACACAGATTCAGGCCATTTCCTCTTGTCCTGTTGCTAATAATCTCAGTTTATAAAGTTTCTTTAAACTTTAAGGAGAAATCCTGTAATAGCAGATTGAAGCTACTGCACAAACTAAAATTATATCCCCACAGCCTCATCCATGTTTCAGGCAAAAGAAAAGCCCATGTTCTCTTAGGAGAGATTGTGCAGACATATTGCTGCAGGAAAGCAAAATGACTGGGACAAAAAGAATGGACAGTTTATGCTTCTTTCTTATCTATCATACTTGGCAATGTCTGCAGTCTTCTAGCATTACAGGTATTTCTAAGGAGTTTGACGGGACCTGTACTTAACTCAGAAAGAATGTAATATCATCTACAAAGGCCATGAAGCTTCCATTAACACATGTACAGGCCAAGAGATCTTTCTTAGAAGAATTTCCCATTTTAATACAGGATATGTCTTTTCAGAGGCAGCAAGCCCGGTAGAACATATAGCAGCTTGCTGTAAAATGTTAACCAACATAAAGTTTCTTGCTACAGCCAAAGAAATTAGGATTAAATTTTAACTAGTTAATATAACTTTCTTTCCTAGACCCATCTTACTTTTCCTTTCTCATTTGGGTAGTTTTGAACAGTTATCAGGTCACTCACTAGGTGCCTTTTTTTTTTTTTTTAAATTTTCCTTAAAGAAACACTTAATCTCATTCACCTGCAGGCATATTTTCCTGTCATAGAATCATCTTCATGGCTCATCTGTGTATACTCATCAAACATTTAAATTGGCCTTGCAGTGGTTTCTCAGGAATCAGTCAAGTCCCTGCTGCTTTATGTCACAGAAAATTCTGTATTGTCATAATGTCACAGTATCAGTGGTGGTAATAACTGACAAGAAAACAAAGATGTGAGTATCAGAGAATCCTAGAATGGCTTGGGTTGGAAGGGACCTCAAAGATCATCCACTTCAAACCACTCTGTCATGAGCAGGGACACCTCTCACTAGAGGTTGCTCAGAGTCCCATCCAACCTGGTCTTGAACACTTCCAGGGATGGAGCATCCACAGCTTCCCTGGGCAACCTGCTCCAGTGCCTCACCACCCTCACAGTAAAGAAATTCTTCCCATGTATGGTATTGGTAAAGCTAAGGATGACATGTACAGGATGCTATATGGACAAAGGTTCCCAAAACTCAGGGAAAAATACTTTAACCAGGTCAGTTGTTATGCTTTTTTTTTTTTTTTTTAATTAATTATTAGATCAGTAGAGAGAAAGCAAGTTTTTCTTAATCTTTGATAATAAGTCTAAAAATCTGAGTTGAATACTTCGTCTATCCTTAAGCTTTAACTGGTCAGGTCAAGAACAAGAGACATCAAAATGTTTTGGCAAAGCATCGTCATTCTAACAAGACATAAAACATAAAACTAAGGTGCAAGAATAAGAGTATTGAGCCTCAAGCACAATGAATAATGAGAGCACATACCGCAAAAATCAAAACAATGAAACCCACATATTCTAAGTTTGCTGTACAAAACCCTGTTGTGGTCAGAAATGAGAGATGCCTGCCCCAAAACCAAGAGGACTATGAGGCAAGACTAACAGGTACCACCCATAACCAGTTGTGTCTTTTTTTGAACTTCAGGGCTTTGTAATTGACTGCTTAGTCTTTTTTAAAGCTGTAAACAGCAACATAAAAACAAAATGCCACACAGCTAAGAGCAACATCTCCTGCAGCTAATGAACACCTGCGTAATATGCCTGTGTTTCATAAACTCCCATTAAAGTAACACGAAGGCCAAATCCCAATTTGCTGTTAAAAGGCCTGGTGTATTTTAACTAGCCTTCCCATCACTGTAATCTTCTCAGGACTCCTATCACTCAGTCATGAATATCATATTGCCTTTGTGCCTATATACAGCAATTACATTATACACGTGTTTCAAGACAAGGATAGTTATGGAATTACTATGAAGTTCAGGACACAAGACAATTTACCATCAAGTCTCAGGATTTTCAAGTCCAAATATATTACCTTGCTCAAATTATATTTATCTCCTCCGTTGATTATGATTATTTATGGGGACAGTACAAATGCTCTACTTCAAGTAGTAATAAAAATATAATCCTCATTGAAGCTTACACAAGATATGCAAGATACAAGCCCTTGAGCTATGAAGTACTCTTCTGGTTGCCAAATCTTCTTTTCCAAACATCACAAATGCAAGATGCATTCCCAGTGCAATGATGCGTGCATGCTTTTTCTTAAATATTATAAGTTATGGAGTAAACAGACAAAAGCACACAAAACCCCCAACCCAATCATACAATGTAATTTTATAAACTACTTGCAGACTTTATGATCCAGCATATGTCTCTGTATTTATAAAGCAATAGAAGTACTGCACAAAACACACTTTATAAAGCTTTTCTTCTACTGAAATTTTTATTTTAGTATACTTTGTATACAAAAATACTTTTGTATTTTTTGCCAAAACTATTTTTCATGTCACTGCTTCATACAAAAGCACTGGGGTTTGGCACTATGAAAATAGTTGTAGAAGGATCAGTAAGCAGTAATGCAAACACAGGATTTATGCACATTCAATGTTGCAATAACAGATTAGTCTGTTGGCCCACTCAGTTTTATAATGCCGAAGGGGATGATCACAGGGTATGATGATCTTCTCCAAAGATAGATACTGGATTCCTTCAATTTAAACATAAGTTCATTGAAAAATGTGAAAGATTATTAATATCAGTTGAATACTAAGTCTGCAAGGTCTTATCTACTGTGGAGTCAAGTGTTACATACTCAGCATACACAGGACAGTAAATTCAGCACTGACTCATGTCTAATGTGCTAACACCCCGGAAGGATAGTGATGTTTAACTACACAGCAAATATAAACAACTTATGTTGATGCTCTTGTAACACAGTTATTTGGGGTTGTAGATGAACATTTAGAGACTTTTAAATGCAGTGCTTGAGCATGTATGAAAACCAGTAGTGGCAAGTGAAATCTAACTAAGAATAATACCAGAAAACTACTGGGTAAAATTTGCAAGAGGCAGCACAGAAAGCTCTCTGATAAACTACCTGTTTTTCCTGTTTGCATTATCACAAGGATGCTCCTCATCACTTTGGTTTTACAAAAGGATGAATGAGATGAGAATTTTGTTTTGATTAAAAACTACAAAAGGAGTTACTGAAATGCATTAGCGCTTCAAAGTTCAGAGGCAGAAGTAAATTTACAGTTGTGAGATGCATTAGGTCTTCTGTTAGCTTAACACAAATACATCAGTCAAAGCCTCCAAGGAAAAACAAAACTCTAAAACATTTAGAACTTAATTCCTCAACATCCCTTTAACATCAGCAAAAATGACAAATTGGAGGGGTGAGGAACCAAGCACAAAAAAAGACTAATTTTGAAATGCGGATTTTCAAAATAGGAACTGAATGACAAAATGTTTTTGACCCAAAAGTGATGAAAAGAATGATGAGTGTCTGAATCTTTCATTCACTAATACACAGTAGCAAAATCATCAGTTTGGAAGCTACATAATGTCCATGTCCAAATGACTGCTACACCTGAGTCTTTTCACTTCCACAGTTATGTTACCTTCCGTGCTAGTACATGGTCCCAAGATTCCCTAATGGTTTCAGCAATAAAGTTTCTCCCTCATGGTAAAAAATTGAGGGATCACTGAAATGGAGATTGGACAGAGTAGAAAAAAAACCTGACCTAATTATCAGAGAGAAGACTTGCTGGCTCAACAGAAAAAGTGAAAGACATGGGTTATAAATTCACTTCTTTCAGCAATATTCTAAGAACATTTAGAAAGCAATGAAACAATTTTTCTTATTGGTCATAACTGGGAGAAGCAATCAAGGAGATAATATCTATAAGCAGATAAAAAAAGAAAATAGAAGAACACTATAGTCAAGCATGTAAACTAAGCACAACATATGCAAGAGCTGGAAGAAGACACTTTTTAGATATAGCAGAAATAGATAAGAGGAATAGGAAAATATGATGGAAACAAACCAAACAGTCAAGATTTCATGATTATGCTGAAACAGAAAGTGAAACCAGGGATGCGCTGGTTTGACCCTGTCTGGAGGCCAGGTACCCACCACAGCTGCTCTGTCACTCCCCTCTCAGCTGGATAGGTTACAGAAGACAGAAGAAAAGGGTTATGAGTTAATCAGAATCACAGAATGGAAGAGATCTTCAAGATCATCAAGTCCAACCCATGCCCAAATACCTCAAGTAAACCACAGCACTGAGTGCCACATCCAGTCTTTTCTTAAACACATCCAGGCATGGTGACTCCACCATCTCCCTGGGCACACCATTCCAGTACTTTATCACTCCTTCCATAAAATCTTCTTCCTAATATCCAACTTTTATCTCCCTTGGTGCAGCTTGAGACTGTGTCCTCTGGTTCTGTCAGTGGTTGCCTGGAGAAAGAGACCAACCCCTACCTGACTACAAGCACCTTTCAGGGAGCTTCAGAGAACAATAAGGACAGGGAGAGGTCACAAACTGATTACTGTCACAGACAAAACAGATGTGACTTGGGGAAATTACTTGAATTTATTACCAATCAAAATCTGAGTTGTATAATGAGAAGTAGAACAAACCCAAAAAGCACTTTTTCCCAAACCCACCCTCCTTCCCAGGTTTAACTTCCCTCCTGATTCTCTACCTGTCATTGCCCTGCCAGTGGCAATGGGAGATGGGAAATAGGGATTACGGTCAGTTCACCACATGCTGTTTCTGATTCTGCTTCTTCCTTAGGAGAAGGAGTCTTTCCCCTGCTCCAGTGTCAGGTTGCTCCCACAGGAGAGAGTCCCCCATGAAATTCTCCAGCCTGAGTCCTTCTCACAGAGTGCAGCTCTTCACAAACTGATCCAGTGTTTGATCCTTCCTGCTCCAGCACAGGCTTCCCATAGGGTCACAGCCTTCTTACAGCATCCACCTGCTCAGGTGTGAGGCTCCCCCACAGGCTGCAGATGGATCTCTGCAGCCCTATGGACCTCCACAGGCATCAGGGACACAGATACCTCACCAGGGTCTTTCCCATGGGCTGCAGGGGATCTCTGCTCCAGCACCTGGAGCACCTCCTCCCTCGCCTTCCTTCCCTGACTTCCATGTCTGCAGAGTGGTTTGTATCACATATTCTCACTCTTCTCTGCCTGCAATTACTTCTGTGCTATTTTTTCCCCCTCTTCTTAAATATATTATTGTAGAATCATAGAATGGCCTGGTTGGGAAAGGATATTAAAGATCAGCCACTTCAAACAACTTTATCACGAACAGGGACATCTGTGGAGAGCTTGGTTCAAACATGGCTCAAAGAAAGAGGCCATGAAAATATACAGCTGATGGAAAAGTAAAGCTGTAAGCAGCAGTTCCCAAGCCTGTTTCTGTAAATAACTAGGTTCTCAGGCACATTTTTATAAACAGCAGGGTTCTCAGGCAGTCTTCTCATAACAGGTAAACATTCTGTCCTTGGCTGTTTTGGGAACAGACATGGAGGTTTTGAGAACCATTCATATCAGGGTGAGAACACAAATCTTGGTTTCAATAACAAACCACAGGTATTGAAAACAAAAGGAGGGATCAATGTTTAATCTGTAGCCTATGATGAGCTCGGGTTTTGCAATATGTATGAGCTTAATTAACACTGTTATAAAATGTGCCTGGTGGATCAATAAATCGGAGTTTGATGCTCATCAATCGGATGGTCGTCTCCCTTCACTTCGTCAGACATCTTCCACTAGACTGGGTTGTTCAGAGCCCCATCCAACCTGGCTTTAAACATTCCCAGGGATGGGGCTTCCACAGCTTCTCTGGACAACCTGTTCCAGCATCTCACGATCCTCAGAATAAAGAATTTTTCCTAACATTTCTAACCCAAACCTCCACTCTTTCAGTTTGAAGCCATTCCCCCTCATCTTCTCACTACATGCCTTTGTAAAAAGTTTCTTTCCATTTTTCTTGTAGGCTCCTTTCAGATACTGGAAGGACACAATTAGGTCACTCCAAAGCCTTCTCTTGTCCAGGTTGAACAATTCCAATTCTCCTAGCCTTTCCTCATAGGAGAGGTACACCATCCCTCTGAACAACTTGGTGGCCCTGCTCTAGATTTCCTCCATTAGGTCATTGTCCTTTTTGTGCTGGGACCCCAGAGGTGGAAGAGTGGAGGAGAGAGACAAGAGTGGAATAGAGGGACAGACTCACCTGCCTCAATCTGCTGGCCATGCTGCTTTTGATGGTGTGATTGTTGTCACAGAGATTTTATTACATCACTGACTGGCTCAGCCTTGGCCAGCAGTGGGCCCATCTTGGAATGGGCTGGCATCGGCTCTGTTGGACATGGGGGAAGCTTCTAGCACAGCCCTCCCAGTACCAAAACCTTCCCATGCAATCATAATACAAGGGAAGAATCCCATGGTACAAGCAGACACAATGCCACAGAGAGAGTGAACACTCCAGGACAGGAGTTAAGGATCAAACCACTGAAATTATTCAAGTACCTAAAGAAAGAAGTTGAGTTGCAGGCACACAAGCAAAACAAAACCAAGAGCTATTGATGCCCACAGGCATCACTATCTTGCATCAAATGCAAGCCAAAGTGAGGTAGCTTATTCTCCCTCACCTTCCATGCGAGAAAGGTAATCTAGTTCATGCTTATCTAGAGATCCAAGCACACACAAAATGAGTTAATACAAACCACATTGCACTCCATTTATCTCCAGGCTTGCCTTGCAGCTACTTATTGCTTTGCCTACTAGTAGGGTGCAGTACTCAAAACCCCAACAGGGCTAACACCTAAGTATTGCCAAGCCTGAATTTCAGAGCTGCCTTCATTTGCATCCTTAAAATTCCACAAGACTTTGAAGTTCATACACTCAGAAGCACTTGAGTTTGACAACACTGAGCTTAGTTGTACCCACTTGTCACCACACAAGATCCAGGAACTGTATTCAGCATCTACATCCTCCTAAGTGAGGTGTCAGTCAGACAGACCCACTCAAAGTGTTCCTTATGAAGCACAGTGGTAGCTCCAACTTGGTTTCCAAATACAGCTTGAGAAAGCGAAGCCTTGTCATATATTTACTAGTCAGAGAAGTCCTACCTTATGGATCAGATCTGTCCTTAAAATCACACTGTCAAACTTCTGTGCTCCAGGAACACTCCACTCATAGGAACCCTCTTTAAAAGCCAAAGCTGTCATTCTTTTAATGGTCAATTCTTTTTAGGTAAATGAACTCTCATTTAGCTCCAGTTTTTCAGGCCATTCCGGCATTCATTCAACCCCACTTGCCTTACCTCAAAAAACTCTTCGGTACACACAACAGCCTCTTCTCCCCACCTTAGCCCTGCATCCCAGCAAATTCTTCCTCACAAAGTCCTCTCCATATCTGTTTGGAGTCTTTTCATTCATTCACCTTTTATCTAAATGCTCTCCTAATCAATCAAGTAACTCCAAAAACCTGTCTGGACCAGCAGAGGAAAAACTGGAGTCTTGCCTCACCCACTCCTCATGACTCCTGATCTGCAAGACCTTAAAAGGAACTACATCCTATGCTCCCTAAGCTTCTTCTACTACCTGTCCTTGTTCAGCCTTTGACACTCTTCCCTGGCTGCACAGGACAGCAGCACAGCTGCCTTGAATACAACCTCCTCTGGTGGTTCACATCTACAAGCACAGCCCTGCCACAGCCCTCCTCACCCTGAGCACAGCATGAGTGCAGGGTGACAGCTACAAACACTCCTGTCAAGGCACTCCAACTAGAGACAGCTACCCATGAGCAGGAGTTCAGCCACTATCCCCGATCAATCTGTGTAACCTTGGAGTCTCCAGGATGACTGCATCTGCTTCATAGCAAGGTATTTCAACTTCCCAAGAATTCTTCACCAATGGTTGCAGTATGGGGCTCCAGGACTACACGCTGATTTACACCTCATGCTGAGAAACATAATTGCTTAGAACTCTGCAACAGCAATTTGCCATGTGCTGAATTCTAAACATCTAGCCATTTGACCTTCTGCAGTAGGTACTAAGGTCATGCAATCAGCTTGGTTAAATTCTGTGTACAGCCATTTCCACATCTTTTCCCATGGATTCTCCTTTAAGAGTATTCATAACAACTTATTTCCTTCAAAGATTTCAAGACATGCTACCTACACAGCTTTAGAATGAATTTTCAAATATTCAGTTATGTTCTTGTCATTTTGTCTACACATTTCCTTTTCCTTCTGGAACATGCTGATGAGTGTTCAAACAGAAGTTTGTATTACATTCTTGCTGGTGCTCTTTGAAGGTTTTTTTCTGTTTCATTTCTTTACTGGAGCTGAGATTTGCATATCTTCCCTACAACTTCTCCTCTTTCATTTTAGGAAAGAGAAGTCTTCCACTCATAACTCAGCTTCTCATCCATAGAGTTTATTTTGCTTGATCCCACTCCCTCATGACAAAGGTCTTGAAGTTTGCTGACCCAAAGTGTCTAAGCAGACACTTCCCCTTCACTAATGTACTTTTTCTGAATGATGTTTCCATTTCCAAAAATGTTTGGTATCTGTTTAGTTCTGACTATGTCTTTTGAGTTGTACATCTGATAAAATCTCCTGATGATGAAATAGGGGTAGAATTTCCCTCAATCAACAAATTGCTTTCAATACCAAGCATTATATTTTTTCTTCACTAATAAATTCCCTCCCTTCACTAACTGGCAATTAAATGTCAAATGAATCAAATAAACTGGATGCTCCTATTGCTCAGTTTAGTTGACAGCAGTCTCATATGACCTAGGCATTAACATTCTTTGCTTCCACAATCAATTTCTCCAAGTGCTGCTTCTGCCACAGGTTTTTTCTTTGTGTTTCTGCCACAAGACAGCCAGCCCAGTTAGACAGCTTTTCCATTTCCAGTAGGTTTCTCCCTGTCTAATCCTTGTGTTTTACTCAGCCATGGCCACAGACTGAAAAAACTGTTCCCTTGAGAAGAATACTGTATTTGCAGGACAAGTATTGTGCCAAATCACCAAATCTGATGCTCAAACAGCCCTCTGAAAGTTCAGGAATACATTCTGCTTTGTTTCTGTGAAACAGACTTCATGAACCTTAATCTCACCCTTCATTCTCTTTCCCCATCATCACTCTCTGAAGCACTTTCACTGGGATTCTACTTGCCTCCAGCTTTGGCACAAATCCTCAGCTACAAGGGACTACTTGCACTGAGAGTGTTCTGCTAAGCACCCCAGTGAACTTCTCAAGCATAAACACTTTGGATCCTTTGGTCATACTTGGGTTCTCCATGGGGGAAAGTACAAGGGAAGAAGAAACATGTTTTGTTCTGTTTCTGTTCCCTGGACTGAAAAAGAGTACGAACCTGAACTTCTTGGGCAATTTTTAAATTAGTCCCAAGATCCCTTAGCAAAAGTGGTCATGGCAATCAGTGTTCTCAAGGAAGCTGCTCCACTGGTTCACCTTTTAGGCAAGCAGCTGTAACTTTCCAATCTTCTTCATCCTCACTGCCTTACACTTCTGACCCAACTGATAAAACCTACAATTGATGTTGCTCCTGAACAAGATTCTAGGTAGAACACTACCCTACCACTAAAGTGAAAGTTTGCATCTCTCTCCTTTCCTACTGATGGAAAAAGTCAGTAATCTTATCAACTGCAACAGCTGTAAATAGTTGCTGTTCCAAAGCAGTCCCATGTGGCCTGGGATGGCCCTGTCTCCTTTAAACTCTTGAGCTCCAAGAACAATCATTCTCACCCAAAGTCAGTAAAGCCTTCTGTTCCTTAGCTCAGTACATTCAAATTAAGTAGCTCCTCTAAATAAATATTTTTGTCCAGTGTTTCATGAGTCTTCTTTTCAAATCCCAGTCCCCTACTCCCCCTCCCCGACTGACAATGGTCTCTTCACCCACATTTTGAGATTTCCACACTCTTCTTTTCTGATTGTGTCCTGAGTTATTCATCTTAATAGTTCCCCTGGACTCAGCCTGGAACCTCCCTTTAAGTCACTTGCTCAGTCATCTAATCATATATTGGAATAGGAATCCCAATATTACCAGTTAGATTGTGCCTGGGCCAATCTGACCCTCGCTGCTGGGCCAAAGGCAGCAACTGTGGTGTAATCACCCCAGAGATACCTTTAGCATGCTGGTGGTTGCAGCTGGGCACTGAACAAGTCCAGGCTTGTTAGGAACTCCGTTTTCCTCAGGAGGAAAGCTTCAGGCGATGGTGAAGGGAAAAGGAGATGGATTCTGCTGGAGGGTTTAAATCCAGAGGTTTATTCCATGGTTACAGAGGTCTGAATGTAGGCAACTGCTCCAAAAGAAACCCGACCGCATGGATCGATTCACCTTTTAAGCTCAGGGACAGGGGAAGGGGAGGGGACAGGTGAGCACCAACCAGGTGGAAGGGGCAGGGTCTCAAGGGACAAGGGACACCTAGACAGGCCAATGACCCCCAGGCCTGAGGGGCATCCTTTGAACTTGACCAACCACACGACGCCTTGCTGGAATGTTAAGCCTGATGGACAGGACTCACTCAGCATGGGGGCAAGGGAGAGAGGTATAGGCACACCTGGGGAAGGAAGTTTACGACACACTGCAACATCTCCCCCTAGTTTTGTTTAAAAAGAAGAGGACTGTGTTTGTGGTGCAGAATGATTGCCAAACCATGGTTGGTAAATCAGTTCTTCCTCTACAGGAGGGTCAGTGTTTTCCACTGAGGCTTCCAGGTCATCCATTGGAGCACTGAGGGCTTCCAAATGGTAGACCTCAGGAGGGGGAGATGAGCTTGAAATTAACTTGAGAACCATGTGTTTGATTAGTCCAAAAACAATGCTAACAACTACAATAAATATAACTAAAATAAACAGCACTAAAAACACAGTTTTCAGAATAGATCCCAACCAGCCCGAGAGTCCCCAGCCCTTGAACAGTCCATTCAGCCAGTTGTCAGTTTCTCTGTTGATGTCCGAGAACCTTTGTCAAGGTGGTCCATACGTGCTTTGGGCTGAGGAACTATGCAGGTGATCGCAGATGGGATGATCACGAGTAGGACGAGAAGCAGGCTTGGTCTCATGGCGTCTCGAGGCTACACACGAACAGTGGGATCTAAACTGGTACAAAACCTTGAAACAAACATATATTACAAACTATTCCAGACAGGAGGCTTAAATGGAATTTCCTCCAGAGAACGCGTGCGGCGTTTCCTTCTCCAGGCAGCATGAGCAACCTGGGGCGCTTCTGTAGATTTCTCTGAGACTTTGGGAACATAGGGCTTTACCCATTTGGAAGGAACCCACCTTAAACCAGAGGGGGTGGACACACAGGCATATCCACGTCCCCAAGTAACCAATTTGTAGGGTCCCACCATTTTCCAAGTCTCAGGGTCCTTTACTAAAACCGGAGGTTTTTCTTTCATTAACCTATGATTGCTCCCCCCAAAGTGGCGTAGGATGGGTGGGTTCAGGCTGTCAAAAGAACAATTCAGAAAATTGATTGTGAATAGCGCCCTGGATAACCGGATGTGGGGAGTTTCCACCTTCAGAACCTGTTGTTGCTGGTCTAGGACCCTTTTAATATCACGGTGAGTTCTTTCTACAATGGCTTGACCTGTAGGGGAGTAGGGGATGCCAGTTTTGTGCTCTACTCCCCATTGCTGCAGGAAGCTCCCGAATTCCTTGGATTTGTAAGCAGGCCCATTATCAGTTTTCAGCTCCTTGGGGATGCCCATGAAAGAAAAAGCCTGTAAGAGGTGCTTAATAGCATCAATAGATGATTCTCCTGTGTGGGCAGAAGCATAGACCGCTCCAGAAAAGGTATCTACACTAACATAAATATATTTCTGCCATCCAAATGACTGTATGTGTGTTACATCTGTTTGCCACAGTTCACAACTGTTCAGTCCCCTTGGGTTTGTTCCCGTACTCACTGTAGGGAGTGCATGTTGTTGGCAATTTGGGCGTGTGGCCACAATCGCTTTGGCCTGTTCTCGAGTGATGTTAAACTGACGAACCAGGCCAGGTGCATTTTGGTGGAAAAGCTGGTGGCTGATTTTTGCCTGTTCAAAAACATTTGGGAGAGTGGCCATCACTGCAGGTGCAGCAAGAGCATCTGCCCTTCTGTTGCCTTCAGCGATAAACCCTGGCAAGTCAGTGTGTGACCTGACATGCATCACATAAAATGGTTGCTCTCGGTGAGTGACTAACTTTACCAGTTTTGAGAGCAATTCGAAAAGTGTGATGTTAGACACTTCTTGCAGTATTGCTTGATCTGCCCTGGATACTACTCCTGCCACATATGCAGAGTCTGTAATCAGATTAAATGGTTCTGAGAACCTTTCAAAAGCCCTAACAACCGCAGCCAATTCAGCAACCTGAGGTGAACCTTCCACCTCAGCAATGTCTGTCTCCCACTGCTGGGTTTGAGGATCTTTCCAAGTCATAACGGACTTGTGGGACCTCCCGGACGCATCTGTAAAGACAGTTAGAGCCCTTTTTAAATGTCTCCTACTTAGAGCACTTCTCAATTTTAAGGTAAATTGAACATCTTGTTCGAACAATTTGTGAGCGGGCCGCGCTACCGAAATTTGTCCTGAGTAGGAATCCAGAGCAAACTGCAACACTTAATTTTCTTGAAACAATTGTTCCAATATTTTCATAGTATTTTGACCTGATTTTAACTCAACTGGAATGTGAATGCACTTAAAATCACATCCTGCTAACTCCCTGATCCGGGTCCTTGCTTTCTGGATCAGTTCCGCTGGCAGCTCTTGAGGCTTTGTCAGTCTCTTGGACCTTTTGTGACTGAGGAAAACCCATTCTATGATGAAGAGAGAGTCCCTCTGGTCCCGGTCCTTTTTTGGTGTGTTCTTTGCCTTAGGTGTTTGTTTTTCCTCCCACTGGAAAATAATTCCATGGAGGTGTGGCAACTTACCTAGAATGATAAATTTGAATGGCAGGTCAGGCCGGCATCGGTTGGCCTGTCTTGTGGACATAGCAATCTGAACCTTTTCTAGAGCTTTCCGTGCCTCTGGGGTAATGGACCTAGGAGCACCTGGGTCCTCTCCCCCTTTCAATAAATTGAAAAGAGGGGCAAGGTCTTCATTAGTCAGACCGAGCCATGGCCTTACCCAATTCAAAGACCCACACAACTTGTGGACATCCGCAAGGGTCTTGATCTTTGGATTGATTTCTAGTTTTTGAGGAACAATGGTCCTATTTCCAATTTCTAAGCCCAAATACTTCCAAGGTGGCATCTTTTGAATTTTCTTTTCCTGGAGCTCGAACCCTGCAACAATCAATGCATCGATCGTTAGGTCAAGGGCATGTGTGAGTAAATCATCATTGGGGGCACACACAAGGATATCATCCATATAATGATAGATGATGGCCTTCTCTGCGGCTGCACGTACTGGGGAAAGCAAGGAAGAGACATACCACTGGCAGATAGCTGGAGATACCTTTAATCCCTGAGGAAGAACGGTCCAATGGTACCTTTTCATAGGTGATTCCATATTAATGGAAGGGACAGAGAATGCAAAACGCGGTGCATCGTCAGGGTGCAAGGGGATTTGGAAAAAACAATCTTTAATATCAATAACAGCTAATTTCCAATCTTGGGGAAGCATTGTTGGGGATGGCATACCAGGTTGGGGAGAACCCACATCTTCAATTACATTATTAATTTGTCGGAGGTCGTGAAGAAGTCGCCATCTCTTTTTGTCAGCTTTTTGGATGACAAACACTGGAGAGTTCCATGGGGACATGGTCTCCACAAGGTGGCCCTTTTTTAGTTGCTCTTGCACTAGTTCCTCAAGCACCTTTATTTTTTGTTTACTGAGCGGCCACTGTTTTACATCAACTGGTTTGTCTGTTTTCCACTTCAGTTTTTGGGTGAGGCGCTGTTGTTCAATGGCTGCTTTACAAATATGCTGTGGAGAGTCTGGAATATCAATTGTGACACCCCACTGGGCCATTACATCTCTCCCTAACAAAGGTTCCGAATAATCCAACACAAATGGACGGATATTTGCCAATTGTCCATTTGGTCCCTCAAATTGAATAATGCTTTTGGATTGTCTTGCCAATTGCAGACCTCCTACACCTCGAAGATGACCTGCAAAATTTTGCAAAGGCCATGTGCTGGCCAGTCTTGTACTGGAATCACTGTGCAGTCTGCACCTGTGTCTACAAGCATCTCAATGCGTTTTGACTCCCCACCCCCACTGACATTACACCATAATTTGGGTTTGTCTTTCCCAATAAGTTGGACCCGGGCGACTGTGGGCCCTTGTTTTTCGATATTTTCAGGTAAAGATGGCACAGGGATAGCTTGTGCAACAATTTGTCCCTTGGGAAGAAACAGGGGTGGGTGGAAACAATGCAGGCCGAGAACCAATTGCTCAGGATTTGATGTTGTCATTCCTGGAGCAATTCTGATCTCTTGTGGTGTGTGTTTGCTGTCCCCAATGACGATGTACTTACAATGAATTCGGTTCCAAGTACCCTTCTGTTGAGGATTTACAGAGACAAAATGCCAGTCAGTGTCCTCCAGGTGGAGTGACTCTGTCAGCTGCAACCTGTAAGGCTCATTGACAGAAGACGTGGTTAACACAGGATCACCTAAATCATAACAAAGGTTATTTTGTTTCACTTTCAACAGTGGACCAACAGACATAGTCTTTGAAGCACCTGCTTCACTTACCCAAATATTAATATTATCGCGCGCTTGATTTGTTTTGCTACCCTTATTCCCTTGGCCTGCTCTTTTTGTGTCTGCACGCCTGGCAGGCGGGCGCTCCCCTTTCAGTTTTTTTGTTGTTGTTGACCCCCAGGGAGGGCTTGTAGTTCTCCTCCCCTGCCATTTCTAAATTCATCAAATTGCCTTTTCAGGGGGCACTGGTTACTCCAGTGCCCTAGGTTATTACAAAGCAGGCATGGTTTTGTGGGCTCAGCCATTGCTGGTCTCCGCTGCTGCCCAGGGTGCTGCTGTGCTGAGGGGAAAGGCGCAGGGCTGGCAACGGCGACACGCTGAGGTGGTCTTGGCAGCAGCCTTGGTCTGGTGTCTTCAGCCACACTCATCAGAGGCACTTTCCTGTTACAGACTAGAAGCATATCTTTTAGTGTGGGGGGAGGTTCTATAGGAAGGCTCAGGATTGCCGATTGACACTGTTTATTTGCATTTGTAAATGCCATTTCCTCTAAAATCGCTTCTCTAGCATACTCTTTTTTACTTGTATTTCAATAGCTCTAGTTAACCTTTCTACAAATTTCAAAAAAGGCTCTGATGGTAGCTGTTTAATTTTACTATAGGGCTCAAAAGGCTTTTCAGGTTGTAGGGAAAAGAACGCTTTTTCAGCTGCTTCGTTTACTTTCTCGAGTGTTTCTGCAGGAATTGCAGTAGCTTGGATTGAGGGAGAAGACCATTGGCCCTCACCACAGAGGTGCTCAATGGTCATAGGGTTACCACTGTTGTCTTTGGCTGTGTTTGGATCAGCATGCAAGCCTGGGAGAGCATCTTTTAGCAGTTGTTTCCATGCTAATTCCCATAATTTGAATTCCGTAGAGGTCATGTGACAGGAAAAAAGCTGTTTTAAATCATGTGGAATCACTACAGTCCTACTCAATTCAGAATTTAAAAGGCCACGGAAATATGGACTGTGTGGACCATATTCTTTATGAGATTTACAGATCTCCTTAATCAATTGTCGTCCAAAAGAACTCCAATTAGCAGTTGGGGCTGCTTCCTGAGCTGCAGGCTGAAAGGTAACAGGAGGCAGGGACAACATGGGATTATGCATTTGGTCTGCTGTTCCCTGCTCTGTATCCCTTGAATTGGAAGCATTGGGATCACAGATACAGGTTTGGGGACAGGCAGTGGGTGTGTCCCCACCGTGGGAACCCAGGGAGGGGGCGGGGATGCAATAGCACAGGGGGCGGGGACAGGGGGCTGGCAGGGGGCGGGGAAACTGTAGGAACAGGGGGCGGGGTCAGGGGGCGAGCAGGGGGCGGGGATGCCTGGTGACATCATGTCAGCAGACGCCCCCTGGGAGGAGTAGAGGGGTGGAGCTGAGGGTATTGCAGGAAAGGGAGGGGGAGGGGGGAAGGTGTCACGAGGAACAGGAGGAGAGGGGGATGGAATGTTGGAATGCTTAAGAGGATTTTGGGAAGAAGAAGACCAGGTTTGGGAAGATGCCACGTGGCATCCACCATCTTGTGGACCCCCTAGGGACTGGGGGCCATTTTGGGCATCACTGCTCTCTGGAAAGCTGACACGTGCTCTGGGTTTCAGAGGAGGGGACACAGGGGATTGGGAAAGGTTCCACGCAGCCTGGCCAGGGCCTTGTGGACAGGGCAACTCAGGCATTTTAGCAAACTTTGGGAGTCGACTTCCCAATGAGTTTGCTCTGTTTAAAATACTAAGTTTTGGGGAAAGAGGTTTAGGGGTTTTAGAGCTAGGAGAGGGAGAAACAGGGAGAGCAGAGGTACATGGTTTTACATTTGGCTTTTTCTCCATTTCCTTTTGTTTGAGCAAGGCTGTTCGAATTTGTAAACTCCAGAACACAAATTTAGCTGAGGGTGCATTGCCAGATTGTCCTAAGGTTATCAATTCATTCCCAACTTTATCCCAGAATTGAATATTGTGGATTTCTTCAGGGGACATATGTGGGAAGTGCAGAAAAAGCCATCTTATAAACTGTTTCAATTTTCCTTTAGAGAACTTCACATTACCACTGACTAAAATGCTAACAATATTATAAAACACTCCTTTTTGTACAATGCTGAGTTTGGAACCCATATTAGATGTAAAAGGCAAAGTACTAAATCCCACCTGACCAAAAACAAAGCCAAAATCAGCTACCAATTTCTACAAAAAACCACAGATAGGAAAGCGATAACGAACAGACAAAAGCCTTACAATGCAGCTGTATATATTGCTTTTAAAATTCCCGGGCAGCAGCAGCAGGGCACACCCTGCCGAGCCGAGGCAGAAACAAAGCCTCCCCTGCCCTGGAATGCAGCCCCCCCGCGGAGCTGAGAGAGCAGCCACACCACGTGGCAAGCTGAAACCGGGGGCCCCCCTGCGCCGCATGTGCAGAGAACACCCCTCCCCCGCACAGAGAGAGAGAGAGAGAGATATCCCTTGACCACGTGGAGAGAGCCGAGCACGCTGCGCTGCAGAGCCGGAGGGAAGGGCAGAGAGCACTCCCACTCCGGCGTGAATTCCAAAAGAGAGTAACACACGCAGCAGAAAGCTAAAAGCTAGAACGCAATGAATTCCCGTCTGTGGGGCTGAGCAGCCAAAAATGCAAAGGCAAAAAAAGGAACAGAACTCACGGCAGAGTCTGATTTTTGAGCTTCTGCTCCACTGAGAGCAGAGATACTCACCCAAAATGGAAGCTGTAGCTGGCTGGGGTCTAGGCAGGTCTCCTCACCGGAACAGGACCTCTCTATGGGCAAGAGAGGCTACCCTGTCCTCCCTCTGGAAAATCTGCTTACCACAAAGGAGCTGGGCTTTCCCGAGGTGCCGAACAGTCCACGAAACTTCTTCTGGGAATATTCCCAAAGTCTCTAGCTGAGGGCGTTGCAACCAAAGCCCTTCCAGCTGGGTGCACGGCTGCCAGAAGCTTCTCCGAGGTAGTGAGAGTCCATTCTCGGGCTGCAGAGTCGCTTTGCCCACCCAGGGACGCCAAAATATTGGAGTAGGAATCCCAATATTACCAGTTAGATTGTGCCTGGGCCAGTCTGACCCTCGCTGCTGGGCCAAAGGCAGCAACTGTGGTGTAATCACCCCAGAGATACCTTTAGCATGCTGGTGGTTGCAGCTGGGCACTGAACAAGTCCAGGCTTGTTAGGAACTCCGTTTTCCTCAGGAGGAAAGCTTCAGGCGATGGTGAAGGGAAAAGGAGATGGATTCTGCTGGAGGGTTTAAATCCAGAGATTTATTCCATGGTTACAGAGGTCTGAATGTAGGCAACTGCTCCAACAGAAACCCAACCGCATGGCTCGATTCACCTTTTAAGCTCAGGGACAGGGGAAGGGGAGGGGACAGGTGAGCACCAACCAGGTGGAAGGGGCAGGGTCTCAAGGGACAAGGGACACCTAGACAGGCCAATGACCCCCGGGCCTGAGGGGCATCCTTTGAACTTGACCAACCACACAACGCCTTGCTGGAATGTTAAGCCTGATGGACAGGACTCACTCAGCATGGGGGCAAGGGGGAAGGGAGAGAGGTATAGGCACACCTGGGGAAGGAAGTTAATGACACACTGCAACAATCATACCCTTAATCCTTCCTGGCAAATCCAACCCCAACCAGCTACTCGAGCTGAGAGAAAGAAGGAAGCCCTGCCCTAGCAATTACATGGAACTGGTCCCATGCCCTTACAGAAATAAGGGCATGGAATTCCTAGATTTTATTTCCTGACAGTAACTGTTCCTCTGACCACCTATTTTTGCTGTTGATGACTGCTAAGAACATGTTTTTGACCCTTCTATCTCTTCTTGAAGATTATGGCTTCATAAATTATGTCCTTCAGCCTCTTAGGTGAATATATAGTTACAGTGGACTTTGGGCTTTCATGGAAGGGGTCTGAAAAGTAGTCACGGGTGGAGAGAAACAAAGTAGCTTCTCAACAAATGAACAAGCAAAAGCATCAAGCTAATGCTGAAAATGTATTTGATAATATACTTGGGGAAAAAGTCACAGAACACTGCTATTATTCCCAAATGCAAGACTTAAAAAACCAAAACCACAAACAAATCAGATTTAGTCAGCATGCTTAATGCTAAAAGAGATTGTAACATCAACTCAAAACCATTTAGGCTCATTATATACTTGGTCTTTTGGGGCTTTTTTGGTCTCAGAAAAGGTCAGTTGCTTTTTAAATAGCACAAAGCAGGGGAATGAAAACAATCAAATCTTTAATGTGCAAAAATAAAGCAGCACAAGACTCAGTGGGATGTTCTGGCACAGTTCTACAGAAGTGTCATCACAGGAGTCCGAGGCAGCAGGAGAAAACACCTGCTGGCAAGACAATCTTGCTGAATACAGAGAACAGGGCTGAAGACACGCAGGTGTTCAATAGAAAAATGGAAGTGGGAAATTGAGAGAATAGGTGTAGGAGTAGTAGTGGGAATAAAATTTCTTCACATTTTGTTGTGTAATTTTGCTGTGTAGTAGTGTTTCAGTATGATTTATTGTGTAATGCTATTGCATAGCATCATTTGTTGAGCAACTTTGCTGCGTGGTATAGTTTTTTATTTAATGATATTGAACATTAGGCAATGGTGTTGCATGCCATAATTTGTGTTTTCTGTTGAGCAACATTACTGTCATGGCTCTTAACACAAAGGTGAATTGCATGAATTCATAACAGTGCTGAATTCACAATTTTAACATATAGAATGGCTTGGGTTGGAAGAGGCCTTAAAGATCATCTACTTCCAACCACTCTTCCATGGGCAGACACACCTTTCACTAGGATTTCAGAGCCTCATCCAACCTGGCCTTGAACAATTCCAGGGATGGGGCACCCACAAGTTCTCGGGGCAACCTGTTCCTGTGCCTCATCACCCTTGCAGGAGAGAATTATTTTCCTATTATCTAAACCTACTCTCTTTCAGTCTGAAGCCATTACCTTGTCCTATCCCTACATACCCTTTTAAAAAGTCCCTCTCCTGCATCCCTTTTAGGTACTGGAAGGATGCTGTATGTTCACTCAGAGATGGCAAATGGAGACAATTATTTTTGTCTGAACAAAGAAACATGCAGAAAAGCAGCAAACTGAGCAGGTATTTTTGCAGAACTTTAGGGCATTAAAGATTATTTCACTGAACAGCCACACAGCATTGTCTCCTGAGTAACACTTTCTTATCCTGAGCCACCTTGTAACTAAAATGTGACACCTATCCCTACCTGACTGTAAAAACTACAGGAGAACCTTGTTCCACATACTACTGGGTATAAATAAGAACTGTAATGTGTTTTTCATGTGACTTAGGCTCTACTCAAAACTAGCCTTGCAGGAACCTGCTGTAATCCAAAATCGGAACAAGAAACTTTCCACGAGATAGGACTGATTACTTCATTACAATGCAATCCTGCTTTAACAGCAGTGCTACTGAACTTAAAGCAAAAATTAAAATTTTTACTTTAGTAAATCAATAAGACTTACACATATTTTAGAGGCAATAACAATGTCATCCTACTACACTGCTTAACATCCTCCAAAGAAGCAAAAGAAAAAAGTTTGCTCTAGGTATAGTATCATAGTCAGTTACTTATTGTTACATTCTTGACGTTTACTTGCTTGTTCTTCTTCTTTTTTCTCCCCTCTGATAATTTTTGCTTACAATAGACATGGTCTATTGACAGACTTAAATAACATTTTTGAATTTCAGGAAATATATCAGAATTTGAAGTATTTTTTCAAATAAATCAAGTAACCTATAAGGTTATCAACTTTGTACCCACATCTATTTTTATATCCATCTGAAAATGCTATTGATTGACCAGAATAGCATCTCTTTCATTCTTTACCTGGCAGTCTATGAACAATTGTATGTTGCAAGAGTCAGAGAGCAAACACTGGTAGATTACAATGCAGTGCTGCTGCAAGCATTTTTATTTGCTCTCATATTCTGGCAGTTTTTAAAAACAGAAGAGAAAAATACGCATGCAGGCTCAATTTTTAAAATACAGCAAAATACAGAAGGTATGGAAAGGCAAATTGTGAAAAAAGTGAGCTCTTTCCATCTATAACATAAGATTAATTTGTTATGTGGCAGATGGCAGAAGGGAAGGGGGGTGGAAAAGCAAAGACTGCTGATGCAGTGAGCTTCCCGTCTGTAATGAAGGCCCCACATTCCCACCTATCACACTGCCACCAAACACATCCACACTTACATGCACACCAGTTTTGCTCTGGGTTTCAAAATAGCTAAACCTCATCGCTGCGTGGACAACGAAAAAATGAAGAAAACATCCAGAGGAGTAAATGATCCTTCTGCCAGCTGCCCGTGGCTACTCACAATAGCAGCTGTGAAAGCGACTCCTTTCATTTGACACACGAGACAGAACCATTCACGCTGACCAATAACACTGCCAGAGCTACCGGCCGCTGCAGCAAGGCACCACCTCATTTGCTGTCCCAGCATCGCAAGCTGCTTTTGCACATTTCTCCGTATTCCGAGACATTTACTCTTCCTTCAGCATCTGCCACATTGCAGTCGTGGAGTGCCAATACAGGAGTGGAGCACATTGAAAACGGAAAACAGCAGGACTGACCCAAACACAATATAAAATGACAAGCTGCTGCAGCGGCGGTAACAACCATTTCCTCATTGCTTTTGCTGAACTCCACGCGATGCCGACGCGGGGCTCCCACCTGCCGCAGGAGCCAAAGCCCGCCTGAGCTCCGGCACCACTTACCGGAGGGCCTCGCTTACCTCCGACATCAGATCCCCGTATGACAAGCCCGAGGCACGCCGCGGCGGCAGAGAACCGGAGGAACACGGCCCTGGGAAGCGGATTTCGCTCCGTCCCCCCGCGGGCGCCCGGGGAACGCGCTCACCTTGCCGCGGATCGATGCCCCGCGCACCCTGGGCCGCTACACGGGATTACGGCAGATAAACAAACACCGCACCGAGCGCACCCGGAGGGCCGAGGAGGGCAGGCGGGGGTGGGGTGGGGGGATCTGTCCCCGCCGCGGCCCCATCCCGGGAGCCGGAGCGCGCTCCGCGTCTCCCGGGAGATGGAGCCATTTTGAGCCGCTGCGCATCAGTGCCGGCGGGCGGGGGGCGCCGGGCACGGCGATGGCGGGGCCGCGGCCGCCCTGGCGCGTTACCTCGGATGCTCCAGGTCCAGCGGTAGAACTCGAGGGTGTCGTTCACCACGCTGGACACCAGGCCCATGGCGCTGGGGGGCTCGGCGGCGGCGGCGGCACCCATGGTGAGCAGCAGCAGCAGCGGCGGAGCCGGCAGACCTGTCTCGGCGCGGGCGTCCGTGCCTCTGCGCCGGGGCTGCTGCTGCTGCTGCCCCTTCTACAGCCGGGGATGTGATTTAAATCTCTATCTCTCCGTATCTTCCCTCCAGGCTCCGCCTCGCTCCCGTCACCGGCTCCCGTGCCCCGCGGGCAGGGCGGAGGGCGCGGAGGCGGGGGGCGGCGCGGCGGCGGCCGCGGCTCCACAGCTCGGTGCTCCCAGCCCGGCGCTCCCGGCTCGGTGCGCAGCGCCCGGCGCGGTGCGGGCGGGCGGGGGCGTCACGTGGCCGCCGTCTCGCTGCCCCTGGCGGCGCCCGCGGAGCGCGACCCCACGGCCCGGCCCGGCCCGGCCGCGCAGGCGCCCGCGGCCCCCCCGGAGCAGGTGCGGGCGGCGGGGACCGCTCCTCCTCCCGCCGAGGGCGTGCGGGGGGCGAGGAAGCGCGGGTTATCGCAGCCCGGCTTTTTATGTTCAAATAGGGGGTTTTAATTTTTATTTTACCAGAAAGGGGGGAAATGAGTGTTTCAGCCAACTCCTATTTCCTTTCTTTCCTTTCTCTTTGTATAAGTTTGGATTTTTCTTCTCTCTTCCCCTCTTGCTACCCCTTGACAGACACGCCGAGGGTCCGCCGTGAGCGATGCTGGTTTTACCTCCGTCTGTGCGTATCAAGGCTCTTCTGCTGCTTCCAGGAGCCTTCGCTAAGATCCCTTCTCCTCCCAGTACGGATAACACCAGCGACCGCAACGGGACCTCGCTTCCTCCCTGCCCCACCACCTGGTGGCACTTCCCTGACCAGCCTTCTCCAGGTGCCACCCAGCTGCCCTTCGCACACCCCCCCTTATCTCCTGGACCAAGGCCCCTGTTGTCGCTTCATGGAGCAGAGAGATGCAGCTGCCTGGAGTGTTGCTGGGTGCTGCAGGAGAAGCATCCATATTGCACCCTGTGTTTCAGTCCCAGCAAACCCTCTGTCTGGTGTAAAGGCACCACCTGCTCCTCACACCCTTTGCTTCTTATCTCCTTCTTGGCAGCTTGTCTGTGCCATGATCTTGCATAGTGCAGATGGATGCACGACACCCTTGGGAGCGAAGGGCAGGAGGGGACCTGCTCCACCCAAGCTGCAAGCTTTCCTCCTAGCAGGCAGCACATCAGATGGTGTCGGCCTCTCCCTCCTCCAGTGCAGCAGCACCTCTATCACTTGTTGTCACCTGGTCTTGGTGAGCACAGCTCGCACTCCTCCTCCTGGGTGAGTCACCCCGGCTTAGCTCCTGCACTGCTCTGGCTGCTGGGATCCCAGCCTATGGACAGGAGAGGCACATGGCCGTCACTAGTTACTCCACTGGAAGCAGAGTCACTGCACCAAAACCAGGGGGTTGGCAGTAGGGATCACCTACACTGGGAAAAGGAAGAGGAGCTATGTCAACACCTGGAGGCCTCGATGGACAGGGAAGTCCAACTTATCCCAATGCTGGCTGAAAGCTGGAGTGAAGCAAGGATGGCACATGCGGATGGATGGACAGCTGCTACTTCTCTCACATGAAAACAGCCAATCAAAATTCTTCATGAATTACAGAGACTTGAATTATGCCTTATTTTGATAGTGCTGATAGTGGCAGAAGGTCTGGTGAGAGCTCTGAAATGGATCTGTCACTGGGTAGGGCAAGGTGAGCACCAACCTGCTTCTCAAGTTGCAGGCAGACAGTGTAGTGTTAGCTGTGCTTCCTGCGCCTCCAATAGGAGAAACCACTGGAGTGCATTCCTGGACATTTAGTATCTTGATATGTGGTTAGCATTGTCTAAAGCACAACAGCTTCAGAACTTTTTGTAACATTGTCATTTGAATCAAAAGGAAATCAGGAGATTGGGCCATATACCTCCAATTGGCCGTTTGTGTTGGCCACATGCTTGAACAGAATGGCTACTGAGTGAATCAACGTGACAGAGGTTTGCACTTCCCTGCCCTGTTGAGCAAGATGTGGACTTAGGAGAGTGCCACCAGCACAAGGAGTGAAGATCCACAGTCTACCAAAGAACAAAAAAGGAACAAGACATATTAGGAGTGTGAATACATATTTCTGTTAATAATTATTTATATTATAGCTTACATATATTTCTTTATTAGAATGCCTGTGGAAGTTTTTTTGCACAACTGACACCAATAATTATTGTTTATAAAATGTTTATATAATCCAATTTACTGTTTCATCTATTTCCAATTAGGTAACTTTTCTTGATGGCAATTTAATCCTTTTTATTAGCAATATGATTGTACATAGATAATTTCACAGAGCCATTAAGGCTTGAGAGGAGCCACAACTGAGTTGCAGAGTTTGGACAACAGGGAGAAGATGAACTATCTAACCAGAGTAACTTCCTCTGTGCTTTAAGATTGCCTTAAAAAACATGATGAAATTTATGGCTAACTATTTTCATTAGTTTAACTTTCAGCCTGCAAATATGTGGACATGCTTTTAAGATTAGGTCTGTGTCTGGGCTTCCAAACACATCCCTGCTAGTTTTCTACATTTGTGCACCCAGCAGGGTATGCTACCTTAAGAATGCTGAGACCATGTCTTCTACTCAAAGACAGCAGAAGGAGGAAGGCATCCAAAGGCATAGTATCAAAATATCCTCCAAAGAAATCTCCAGCATGGTCATCAGAAAATGCTGAGTTTTCAATATCATTAGTTGGTCAGTGTTGTAATTTTCTACTTGATAATCTACTCATTCCTAGAACCTGGATCTTTCAGATGGGCAAATTTCTGCTAGGAAAAGGCAGGTCTGTGGCAGCTGACTCCAGAGGAACACACACATGAATTGCCAGCTGTGCTCCGGCCATTTGCCCAGTGCTGCAGGGTGCTTGTGCTGGCAGCAGGCAACTGTGTGCTTTGGGAAGGGTGCAGAAGGTAACGGAAGTCATGGGATAGGTGGCTCTAGGAAGCTCTCCTCCCAGTTCCCATTCCAGATACAAGCTGTGTGTATTTCTTCCAGATATTTTTGTAAAAAAACCCCAATATCTCATTTCAGAGCTGTTTCAAGCCATTTTCTGCTTCTTCATTAAACAAACAAATAGAATAGAGATGTTACAGCTCACGATGATCGGTGCCTTTAGTTGTGCTTGTAAAAATGTATTTATTCATTAATTTCAGTGAAGCAAATGCTACCATAATGATTGATGAATCAGCAGATGCTTCTGCACTAGTTGAAAGTATTCCCACTCAGGTTTTGCTTCAGGTTAGCAATGAAATTGCTGTGAGGGGAAAATGCAATGCAGGTATATTTGGTAATATTTATGAAGTGTAGTAGGAAGAAAGCAGTCAGAGCTTTGTATGTTGCCGCCAGTGATCCCTCCAGGCAGCTCAATAAAAGACAAAAGCAGCAGAAAAGGAACTCTGCCTTCCTACAAAGAGAATCACCACAACCAGGAACTTACCTGGTGGGAAAGCATAAAATTGCTTGAATCAACACATTTGACAGATCTAAATGTTACATGATGTGGTAAGGGACAGCCTATTCCCTTATCAGTAAAGAAGGTGCATAAAGTATTGTATACATTGAAGCATGACCAAATTTAAATTATGAAAACACATTTAACTTTAGAAATGGGGTTTAATTACTTGAATTATTGAATTCTCATGTCTTTTCATTTGATTCCATCAGTGTCTTGGGAGGGAAAATGATTAAATAAATTAGCACATTAATTTGCAGTGAATGGGATTTTCTTGCACAGCTTATCCAATTGATATGCTCCTTGCATTAAAACTTTCAAGTTGATATGCCTTATAAAGACTGCTAGCTGAGCCAAAAAAGCTCATTTGATCTTTGAATCAACAAGTACAGGCTCAAGTGTACTCATATGCATACTATAAAAGCTTAAAAGAAGCTGCTTTCATACAACCATAATATTTTAAAATAATAGCAATAAAACCAACTATGTGTCTTTCAGCACTAATTAATTTGTTTATTGCATAACATTCTGTTAATTCCATAATTTGAGGTGGGGTAACTCTGCACACAGGTATTCTACAGCACAGAGAGTCTTCCATGGGATCTGAAACAGATCTGGCTTTTTGTTTTCTAAACCATCTGCTAGATGCCATCTGTCCTTTCATACATTTAACTGCATCAAAAGAATTTTTTCCAAACCAAATATACTGGAATGATGCATCAGAGATGCTAATGCTCAGTGCAGGCTTTGGCCAAAACTTACCCTTGATGTAAGTTCCCACAAGGTTCCACCTTGCTGTTGTCACCAGCACTGGATTGGATCTCTCATATGTGTCAACTTCATGTTTTGAACATCAGCCATTTTTACTGTGGCTCTAACAGCAATATGAGAATTAAAGTATATTTAATATCCTGGTTTAAATAGTCAAGGGCCAGACTGAACACTCCCAGTGAAGTCAATGCAAGTTTTGTTTCCAAAGGGCTCTCTATACATACTGACATTTCCTCTTCATCTTTCTGCATAAAAAATTGGTGCCAAGAAGATGAGGGAAGTGGTGGGCAGCTTTCTCCCAAGCCATATCAGGCTTGACTCTCAAGTAAAAATATCTGTGATTTGACTCAGGATCATTATATTTAGGGTTTTTTTCTAAACTGTAGAACAAACCCTGTTTACTGCAGTCTGGGCAGAGACTGGAAGTGTTGGCCTGCAGTGCTGGGCTGCACTTAGCTTAAACTGCTGCTCTTTGGTACTTGTTCAGAAGAGGAGCCACTAGTCCAGTGTTTTCCAGCACCATTCTGAGCGATTAATTTATAATTGATTCCTGTGTGGGAAATGTCACTAACCATGAAGCTAATGTGGATATTCAGCATAGGAGATGTGTTGTGTACCCAGCAGGTACACATACATTCATAGCTTTACCTGCATTTCAGCTTCTTTTCAAAACTGAGTGTTCAACAGACATGAGGATGACAGAAACCTGTATATATACTGTCTCGCTCTGCCTTGACAATACTTTTCTTACATAGTTTCTCATACTTTTACCCAGCTAAGATTTTTATCTGCGGTGATATCTGTCACAGCATCTATCATTTGTGAGATGTGGCAAGCACGCTTTTGCAATGAGGGCTTCATATGTGTACATGCTGGAGAAGGACGATGCTAAACTATGGGCTGATGTTTTGAGGGCACTGTTGAAATGACAGCAACATGTATAGTCAGATCTGCAGCAAGTCACTAACTCCCAAATCCAGCCTTTTCCATAGGCGTGTGTCACCGCTACTGCACCCACTTCACTGGGTGTGTCAGCCTCCTGAAGGCGTGGAGCTGTTTGTAGGGATGATCTTGCACCTTTGCTTCTGCGCTAGTAATGGCCTGAAATGTAGGGCACAGTCCCCTGCAGAAGCTGCTCATAGCAATGCAGGCAGGTGGAAGGGCGGTGGTTGTGCAAGCTGGGTGCCATCGTGCTGCCTCCAGCTGTAGCTGTGTGAGCATGGGTGGTAACCATGGTGCTATCCTTTATCTGTGTGCTGTGTGGAGGACAAAACTGTGGTAAAGGAGTTTATATATAAAGGCTGTGTCAGCCTCTGGGCCCCTGAACTGGTGTGACCTGGCTCCTGCTCCACCTTTCGCCCTGCCAGGGGGATACACTGTGGATCTGCATGCTCTGGATGGACAAGCCTGAGTACCAGTCCTCATTATAGGCGTGTTGTCTTATCCTCAGAAAATCATGTGAAAGTATTTGCCACAGGCTTACACATTTTATAAACAATAGGTCAGCCATATAGCCCTACTGAGGTAATCTGGGATGATTAATTTCATTTTAAGTATGGGGAAACCGAGCCTAGAGAAAAGTGATGCCAGTTCCAACCACTTGGAATGGAATAGAGCAGAAATTTTTGGCATGTCCCTTAAACTAGCTGTGTCTCGGTCATTCCCTGGTATAAACCCATGGTTCACGGGTCTTTTCAGTGCCATATGCAGGCATGAGCCTCAGGACACTACTTGGAAAGAACCTCAATATCCACCAGGTATTTGAAAGCAAGAAAGACATATAAAACATAACACTTCCTACGCTTGTGTAGTGAAATTCTAAATTTCTTACTAAATGTATGAAAGCTTTTGCTCTGAGTTTTTGTGCAGTGACTACTGTAAATCTTTCAGTTGTCAGGATTTGCAGTAGAAAATTTTGTAGTAGTTGTGTGCATGTGTGTGTATGACACAATAGTGTTTCAAGAGAAAAAGCAAGAGCAGAAAAAGAGAATAGAACATATGAATATTTAGTTGTTGAAATCAGAAACACTGTCATTACCTTGTAAAGGTCCTTGAAATCATCTACCACATCCTGCTCACACTCAGCCCAAGCTGCCATGCATCCATCTCTCCTGACTGGGGATATCCTGGCTGGGAAATCCCCAGGGAGGGCTGCTCTGCAGGCAGACTGTGTTTCCTGCTGGGATTTGCATTGCCCATTACAGGGTGTTGTGGCACTGGGCTTGGTGTTAGCCTCTGAGCCATCCATTCTTAGCGCAAGCAGCAATTAATGCTCAGGAAGATTCTACCAGGATTACAAAGCTCTGGTGGCAATGAAGTCACCTGTCCCCAAGGTAAGAGTCACAGCTCTACGTTGTTTTGCAGAGAAAAGAAGAAACTTCACAACTTTATAAAAGTTGTAAAGCCCGGTATGTTTATTTACGACGCGCGCCGGACGCAAGTCCCCCAACAAGGCATGCGTGCCTCTGAAGACCTCGGGTCTTCTTTTATCCCCCTTCCAAATGCATATGCATACAGTTTCACAATAAGTTCATACATATTCATTCCGCGTGACATTTAGCACCAGTTCTTCTTTATCAAAGGAATTTCTAAGTCGGGGGCAAATCGACCTTGTGGTCTTTTCTGTTTTTCTTTCTCTGTCTCCTTGCTGTCTCGGCATGCGAGTTTTTCCTTCAGCTTTGGCCTCACAGACTTTTCACCTTTCTTAGACACTTCACCTAATTCAGAATGGATCTTTACTCTGTCTCATTCCCCCCTTTCCTAGGAAATAAGTAAATTCTTTTACTTAATGAAAACCTTCATGACAGTAAGTGTCTTTTAGTGCTTCACCATGTACGTTTGACAAAGATGTTAGTACAGCTATTCGTTGTAGCATTCTACAGTTCCAAATTAACAATATAATAGATAATCCTAAGCTTATCCCAACTAATATTAGTAAAACTATAATGGGGTGGCACAACTTATTAAAGATTCCATTTGCAGTTGGTGACCACCAAAAGATCACATCTCACCAGTAATGATCCATATTTTGTTTTATTCTTTGTAGAACTCTGGTTATCTCCTTTGTATCATGTTGGACAGTAATTAAGGTTTTCTTTCTGCTTCCTTGGATTCCTTTCAAGCCTTCCAATAGGTCTTGGTGCTTAATTAATTGTTTTACCAATGTAAGGTTCATCCCACTAGGGGTAGGTGGTAGTCTGTGATACATTGTGTAATTGGCTTAAATCAGCTGGTGGGATGTTACTGGTACCAAATACCAAAAATCACACCCAATAATCTTAACAAAATTACAAATACAGAGATTAGAATGGTTTCTACTAGACAGAATAACATCATTGCTATCAAATTGTACAGCAGCACAAGCAGTTCTCAACCATACACCCTTTTCCAGTATATACGAGCACAGTTTTCTGGTCAGTGACTGGATGAATTTCAAAGTGACAAATACTCTGCTCAGTGTCCAAACACACATCCTGAGCATTAATAGTATTGCTTTCACAAATGAATCCCATCTGTTCTCTAGTAATGCAGGATTCCAAGTTTACTGTCTGCCACTTTCCATTCATCTTTCGTGCCCACACTATGTTCTGAAGGATAGAGTATTGTTTTTTCATGGTTTAATCTAAGGGCAATGATGGGATGGATAACATAAACAGTGGCATTATGTATGGTAAGCACAAAGGCAGTTGCCACATTAGAAACAGGATCATAGGTGAAATTCACCATAGTCTGCCAGGATTGAAAGTTCCTTTCAAAATCAATTGCATTATCTAACACAATTTCTTGAATTTCAGCTGGAAAATTACCTTCACCCCTTTCCCATATGATCAGAGCTGCTGTTGCTTGTATCCATAACTGTGCTTGTATACAACTGAAAGCTAAAGACACATTATCTTGAACTATACTAAGTGCTTCTACTATCAACTTGTGGTCTTGGTCTCCGGCCTTTTCATACTTCCTTACTTTGGCAGTACTTTTGAAATCTGTCACTGGCTAGTTCCTAATGCCAATAGAGATTACTATAAAGGCTGCTTCAATTTTGTTAGGCCACCTGCTGCAGTGGCCAGTTTATTCACCAGTATTTCTGAATCAATTCCATTTAAAACTCCTAATCTTGTCCCTAATATGCCAGTCAGATGTTTGTTATGGGGAACAGGAACTGCTTTCTGTTTATGACCATCCCTCCCTGCCAGAGGGATGTGCTGGGCTCACACTGCAAATTCAGACACACTTCACAAGTGTATCTGACAGAGGTTTAGGTCATATTTGAGGCAGATGTTTGTTCTGAAATGTAGAGACCTCAGGAATCTCCTTCCCCTTCCAGAGCACCTGATTTCCCAGATGTGTGGCAAGCAGGAATGTCTCTTCTGGTCTACAAAACCTCACCCACCTTGCCCCTAGCTTCAGGTCCAAGCTTCAAGTAAATAATGAAGGGGAAGTCTGAGAGAAGAGCCTAAATTCATTGCAGTGCCTCAGAAGAAACTGGGATCAGGTTTCTGCTACTTGAAACACTCAGCACAAAAGTGATGCTCAAAATCCTACAGCCTGCTGCTGAGCTCTGAGGCGGGGTCTCTCTCTACCTCTTTTAAGCAGAATCCAACTGCCTCAGACTGGGACAATCACTGATTCAAATCTCAGTAGGAAAAGGGATAGCTATAAATAAAGAAACTCACCTTCCTTGCTTGGGTTAATTTACCACCTGCAGTTCAGCACTCTTTACCAGTCATTGCCTGAGTGTTCAGCCAACCGGCTTGGAAAATGACTTAAGGAGCTGTTGTTCAGTCACATTCTTTACTACGTTAGGTTCAAGTTTGGAGTTTGGGTAGAGTCTGAACTAGTAGGGGGTGTATAAGGCCCTGCTGCGGTAAAAAGTGCAGTGTCCACTTTGAATTCAAATGAAAGTCTGATAGTAATTCGAGCTCAAAGGCAGGTCACTTCTACAGGCTGTATCAAGGTGAAACTACACCAACAGTCTGATTCACTTAGGTTATCACAGACTTCCTGGTGTTCATACACACCAGGGGAGGTTCAGACACTAATTACAACTGGTCTCTCATAAGCTACCCTATTGATGACCTGGCACCCTACTTTGATTTCTTCTCCTCTGATTCCTTGAAGTGTCCACAGTTCCTGTTCTTGCCATTCTTGCTCCTTACATACCTGATTCTCGTGGATTACTACAGTAGATATGTTTAAATCTTTTATCTCAGAAGGTTTTCCTATGGATCCAGTATACTGATTAAATGCCAGGGACCAAGGCCATTTAGCATTACTTTGAACAGAGGTACTCTCAAGTTCTGTAACTTCAGTTATGATTACACACAATACAATTCTACAAACTAAAATATGAGCTACTCCCGACCGCAATATACTCATTTTGCCCGAGTAAGTTTTAATCTCAGTTCATTGTCTCCTGGCGTCACTCCTTAAGGGGTTTCTGGGCTTTCTTCACCCGAGAGTGATGGATCCAGGCATTCTGCTCCTTGATTTTGATTGCAGTGAAGGTGGTGAGAAGTACTCGCAGTGGTCTGTCCCACTGTGGTTCTGAAGTCTTCTCTGTAAGACACTTAACATATACATCATCCCCAGGCAATCTAACTCCCTGCTCCGAGTTCCAGCCACATGTTTCTCAATTTCTCTGAGCTGTTTGCTTAAAGCCACCATGTAGGTGGACATTCTGGACATTCCCTTTGTATTCTATATGGTCTTCTATAAGGCATTCCAAAAGGATTCAGCATTCCTTTAGCTCAAGGTTTAGTTTGAATTTGCAATAGTGCTAGTGGAAGAGCTTGGGCTAGGGTAGATTAACTTCTTGCCCCAGTCTTATGATTTGCTGCTTAATCAAATGATTCATTCTCTCCACCTGGCCACTTGATTGGGGGTGGTATGGGGTGTGAAGTTCCTGATCTATGCCCAGATGGCTACTAATCTGTTGCACTATTTTGGAAATGAAATGTGATTCTTTATCTGAGGATATCGTGGCTGGAACTCTGAAGCGTGGTATTATTTCTTGTAAAAATAATCTGGTCACCTCTTGAGCTTTGACAGTTCTGGTGGGGAATGTTTCTGGCCACCCTGAAAATGTATCTATCAATACCAGTAAATACTGATACCCACCTTTCCTTGGGAGTTCTGAAAAGTTAATTTGCCACTGCTGTACAGGCCCATGGCCTCTCCCAGTCTGACCGAGTTTTGGCCGGGGGCGTATTTTGGGGTTAGTCTGGAGGCAAGGATCACATTGTCGGCTTACCTGAGTGATAGTGGCATATAAATTCCTGACAACGATACAACGATTGTTTCAATCAGATTTGTGTAATGCACTCTGTATCACTCGCAGCCTTGGTCATTTCGAAAAGGAGCCACACTCTATAAAAGGCTTCTAAGTAGTTAGGCCCTAGTGTGTTTTCTAGTGCCCTTCCTTCACTAGTAACCACGAAAATGGGAAGGGATTACTCGCTCTCTTTCAATGGTAGCCCACCCCTTGCAGTTGTACGTCTCTTTTGGTTAGTATTATTGTATTATGGCTTACCTTCAAGGAAAATCTGTACCTCACCCTTTGCTGCTTTCTTTGCCTCTCCATCCGCCAGCTCATTTCTTTCCTCCAATTTTAAGCTCACTCTCTAGTGTGCCTTAATATGCCTTTTCAGGTAGCTGAACTGCTTCCAGCAGCTGGATTGTCTCTTCTTTCCCTGTGAGGTCAGCAGTCCCCTCTCTTTCCAGATGGCTCCATGTGCATGTATGACTCCAAATGCATTCCTTGGGTCTGTGTAGATGGTTATTCTCCTCCCTTTTGCCCTTTCCAGGGCACGGGTCAGGGCAATTATCTCAGCCTTCTGCGCAGAGGTACCTGTTGGTAAGGGTCCGGACTCGATTACCTCTCTGCAGGTAGTCACTGTGAACTTTGCAATGTCGCTTTCCTGTCAGTGAACCAGGTCTCTGCATCGTCCGGAGGAGTGTCCCTTAAGTCTGGGCGGCGGGAGTACGTAGCTTCGGTGGTCTCTAGGCAACTATGGTGTCCACTGAGAAAAGAAGCTGGGTTGACAATATTAGTCACCACTATCTCTACATCGTCTTGCTCTACCATGATGGCCTGGCATTTCAGAAACCTCTGTGGTGAGAGCCAGTGGCCACCCTTTACTTCCAGTGCTGCGGACACTGTGTGGGACACTAGCACAGTCATTTTTGTCCCAGGGTAAACTTGCATGCCTCTTGAATATTCAGCACGACTGCTGCTACAGCTCTGAGGCAACCTGGCCATCCTTTGGCTGTTGCATCTAGTTGCTTAGAGAAGTAAGCAACTGCCCTTCAGTAAGGGTCCAAGTCCTGAGCCAATATTCCCTGGGCAATTCCTTGCGTGGGAAAAGTAGAAAGAATGGTTTACTTACATCTGGAAGTTTCAAAGCTGGAGCTGACATGAGGGCACTCTCTCTAGCTGGCGAAAGGCCCATGTGGTGTCTTGTGTCCACTGGAGATCTCTGTTTCCATTGGCAATAAGAGCATAGAGGGGTCTGGCGAGCAGTCCATAATTATAAACCTACAGCTGGCACTACCCTACCATGCCTAAGAGGGTTCGGAGTTCTTTCATTGTCTGGGGTTTCAGGGTTTGGCATACGGCTTCTTTGCTTTAAAGTCTGCTGCTCAGCACTCACTTCTTACCCCAGGTAGATTACCTTCTGTTTCACTACCTGGGCCTTTTCTTTGAGACTCTGCATCCTTGGAGTCCTAGGAAATTCAAAAGGCTTACCATCCAGGCTTCTCTCGCTTCCCTCATCCGAGTGGCTACTAGAAGATCGTCCACGTAGTGCAACAGCCTCCTTTCCTCTTGTGGAGCTTCCTGGGACTCTGGGTCTTTGCAAGCTGTTCTCCAATCGGAGTGGGGAATCTTGAAGCCTTCAGGCACATGGACTATGTGAGCTTGAGTTTGAATGCAAAAATTTCCTGGCTGGCTTTGTGGATAGGGAGGCAAAAGAAGGCATCTCTTAGGCCTAAAACAGTGAACCAGGTTAGCTCAGGTGTTAAACAAGTCAGTAAGGTATATGGATTTGCTACCACAGGGTATAAATTCTGTGTTATCTTATTGACAGCCCTTAATCCAGTACTATCAGTTATTGGGCTGATTCCTTCCTTATTTTCCTTTTGAGGGTACTACTCAGTTCTCACTAGTTGTGTTCTTTCCTTAAACTTGATGCTCATGGGGGAGCATCTTTCACTCTCCCTGGTACAGCAGAGGCCCATACCCTTGAAAACACTTGTTTACTTATTCTAATATCTCCTTACTAATGTCTTTCTTAATTTCAGTGTCTGTTAATGTTAAGCCTAACATCTTTATATCATTTGCTTCCAGAGTAACCTTTCTCATTTGAGAATGTTTAGCAAATTGAGCGAATTGTACAAAAGCTTTTAGGTACACATAGTACACATATTACTTTAAAGGTTTGCACAAGGATGCCTTCTCAGACTGGCCAGTTGTTCAGTTGTTCCCCACACTGCAACATAAACATTCTCCGCAGGTACTAAAGCTTTATTTAAAACTGAATATATGGCCCTTGTGTCAACAAAAATTCTTCCCTTTTGGGGAGGTCATCTTTACCCTTCCTCCCTTACCTTGGGAGGAGCCTTTAGCAAATCATATGTACTCATTTTGTGAACTGTGATTGCTTTGCATTTCAGCATGATAATCCTTGCCTGATTTCATACGTTGCTATCTTATGCTGCATGCTGAACAACATGTTTGATTTGTTTTCTCTTTGCCTTGTTTTCCCTTTTCAAGAAATCTGGGTGATTTCTTAAAACACAAAGACATTTCAGCATACAAAACTCTATCCCATTTATCCTCCTATTTTAAAACAGTACTAACAGCAATGAAGTATTATAAATCTTTTTATTTTCTGAGCTGCTCCTACTGGCAGCCTTCTCCCAGTGAGCCCCTCCCAAAAGGGGCTAATTTAGGAACCTCTTTGCTCTGGTCAGTTCTCATTATTTATTTCTCCTTGCCCTATCTCGCTTCCACTCAAACCTTTTTACAGACCTTCACAGTAGTTTCTCAACTTTCCTCCTATACACACAGCTCCAGGTGGCAGGTATCAGATGTGGTTCCCACACACAAGTTCTAAGACCTTAGGTTCTGAATCCGCTTGACCAGAAACCTCTAATTTACATGTGCCCTGACACTTATTAGAACAGCAAAACCAGTGTTTCTCATAAACACCGCACTGCAATAATAACTGCACATCCAGCTTTTGCTCACAGGCCATTCCCGTGTTCCCTGGGGAGACGGGGCAGCCAGAGCTGTCCCTGTGCCCAGGGGACAGCCACTGTCACCTCACACAGCATGCTAATCAAAAACGTGATATAGACACTATAATCTGATCAAACAAAATATCAGTCTTTTCTAGTTCTCTTCTTGCACAATCTAATTAAGCCCTGTGTCTACTTACACTTGTTTTACTGCTTTGCAAAAAGGCTGTGCTAGTCACAGCCGAAACTCTGGTATGCCCTCAGACACAAACACTCGCACCCGCAACCCCCCTTTATCTCAAATTCGCTAGAGCCAAGGCTTGAATTGCTGTGAGGGGGGGAATTCTAGGAATTCCTTTAACTCTATCGTAATTAAGCATAAATCACCGTACTATAGTTCTCCTATGTAAAATGCCACTCTTGTTGCAACAAAATCTTAAAATCTCTACAAACACTACTATACAATCTGAGAATCAAATTACCACAATGCAGCGGAAGAAACTCACCACACAAAACCACTGGGAAAGGGCATATCTCTCAAAGTGCTCACTTTTCTCAACACAACATAGCATACCATAATTCAGCATTTACTCACATCAATTTTCTTGGACACAATCAAAATCAAACATCCAAGGCAAAGGAACTCTCTGAGCTCATACTCATACTCACGGTTAAAATGTACCAGATCTACACAAATCACTACATTTAAACACGATAAATACCATCACTGACATTCTTCCACTCGTTTCTCTGCGGGGCACTTCTGTCCCTGCCCCCGCAGCCTGCTGCAGCCGGCGCCTCAGGCCTCACTCGGCTGCTTCAAACACGGGTAGTACTGACCCCCCCGCACTGTAGATTTATTCTCTTTTATACACCATACACTTATACACTTGCACGATTAGAAACACAGTGCACCGACCACACAATGCACACATTAACCATACAGCAACACAGTGTCCGGACATCACACACACACAAACAAAGCACACACGGGCTCAACAGTTCTGCTCTATCAGAACTATGAACCCCTAACCCACACATACACGGGTTCACCCGGCTCACCCCTAGAGCCTCTAGCGGTTCTGCTCTATCAGAACTATGAACCCCCAACACACATACACGGGTTCACCCGGCTCACCCCCAGAACCGCTTGCGGTCTGCTCTATCAGAACGATGAACCCCATCTCTAACACAGCTGCTCTATCAGCTGAACCCAGACGTCTCTGGGTGGTTTACTCCCTTGCTCTCCTTTCTCTTCCCCGGGGGCCCCTCAGTACATACTGTATCTTCCTCCGCAGGCCAGCAGGTCGTTGTCTGTCCTCGCAATTGGCAAGTTGAGACGAGCGGAGCCCCACCAGGAAAAAATCCTAGGGCGCGCCTTGGAGGTCCATCTATCCCCCCTGCCCCTGTGGGGACAGAGAACTCCTGGCTGGCTCACCATAATGTTTTGCAGAGAAAAGAAGAAACCTCACAACTTTATAAAAGTTGTAAAGCCCGGTATGTTTATTTACGACGCGCGCCGGACGCAAGTCCCCCAACAAGGCATGCGTGCCTCTGAAGACCTCGGGTCTTCTTTTATCCCCCTTCCAAATGCATATGCATACAGTTTCACAATAAGTTCATACATATTCATTCCGCGCGACATTAGCACCAGTTCTTCTTTATCAAAGGAATTTCTAAGTCGGGGGCAAATCGACCTTGTGGTCTTTTCTGTTTTTCTTTCTCTGTCTCCTTGCTGTCTCGGCATGCGAGTTTTTCCTTCAGCTTTGGCCTCACAGACTTTTCACCTTTCTTAGACACTTCACTTAATTGAGAATGGATCTTTACTCTCTCTCAATGTGGCAGATAAGTGGACTCCCAAAGGGAAAGCTGACACCTTAAACTTTCATGTTTTTTAAAAGACAATTATTGCATATGAGTAGATGCACTAAATAAGCACATTTTATCTACATGCACATTTTTTGAACTCTGCATCTACCCACAAATCTTTATTTTGCCTCAGGCCTTTTCTCAAAATATTAGGTCTTATCTATGTAATGGAGCAGGATGCTTAAAACCAAAACCTGGGAAGCCTGACATTGGAAGAGGCAATATTAAAGTATGTCCAAAGGACAAAGGCCAATCAGATACTGTAATATCTGCCAAAAAATCACAAGTAATGAGAGGCTCGTGGACACAAAAGGATAGCTCTGTATCTGAATTATTTCAAGAGTTCATGAATCAATACTTGGAACAGATCTTGTGTAAATGAGCAGGACTCTGCTGAATTCAGTAGAGTCTTTATGCACTCTAGCTTTATGGACACCTATTTTATATTGTTTACAGCAGAAACATCAAGCAGAAACATCAAACTTGTCTTTTCATTGGGAAAGCGGTCAATGTGAGGAAGGCCAAGGATGCTGCATTATACAATAAAATATTTACATTAGTATATTCTGAGGATCAATTTATTGATACATGAAGAAAAAAACCCTTCTTTTTAAATAAGCTTGTTGAATAATAAAGTTTGATTTTATTTCTGCCTAGCTGATTCTAATAACAAAAGAACCAGGATTATTTGGTCTAGACTTAGTAAGCCATAAGATTTGAAGAAGGAAAATAAAAGAGGCAAGAAGTGATATCTACTCTGAACTTAAAAGAAGGAGACCTCAGGGAGATTATTGTTGTGCAAGTTCCCAGGAGCTGCTCCTTTGAAAGAAAAAGGATCCCAGAAGAATGAGTCTCAAACCATGAGAAGCATCAGCTTCTGTCTGCAGGACATGATGCAGATGTGAGGCAGCCAGACTATCCAAATGGGGAACTCCTGACAGGGCTTAGAGGGGAAAAAGAGATCCTATGGGGCACAGAAGAAGGCATGGGCTGCTCAGGATAAATACAGAAGGAATTCCCAAGTCTGAAATGATTGAATTAAAAAACTGAAAGACTAGCCAGAGTAAAAAATGGTGAAGTACAAGAAGGAAACAGCAAGAGGAAGAATAAGGCCAAGTGAACAGGTAGTCTAGTAATGAAGGAGTCAGAAAGGTGGAGGATTTTTCATTCCAGTTTTTACGGGCAAAATTTGTTCTCAGGCTTTCCATGTGTTTGGTGGAATATAACCAGTGTGAGAGGAAGACTGAGTTAGGGATGACTCAAGCAACTTGAACACAGAGCCAGGTAGGAAGAGTGACTGATATCACTGCAAGGCTGTTCCCTACCTCTTCAAGAGGTTGCAGTGATCAGAAGTTCCCAACGACTGCAGAAGCAAATGCCACAGTCATCTTCCAGGATGACAAGGAGGAAGAGCTGGGGAAATAGAAACCACCTGGCTTTACTTTCATATTTGCAGAGGTTAGGGAGAAAATCCTTGTGTAAGCCATGTACAGGCGCATTAGAAAGAAGAAACTGATTGGGAAAAAGAAGTATGGATTTACCAATTGCAAACTGTGCTTGACCAACCTCATTACATTCTTCATTGTAATGACTGGATTTGAAGATGAGGGCAGAGAAGTGGTTGCCCTTAACTTTGGCAAACTTTTGTCTCTGCTCTTACAGAATTTTTGGAGCTAAACTAGACAGACAGGGTAGGTGGGTTTATCCATTAGTTTAATTCACTAGCTGGGTGAATTAAAGTGAGTTAAAAAAAAAAGGCTGGAACAACAGGCTGAAAATGATGTGCTGTCTGTTTACAAGTGGTATTCCTTGGGCATTCACTTTGGAAGCAGTATTGTTTAACATCTCCTTTCATGGCTTTGACAATGGAACAGCATGTATCTGCCACAAATTCACAGATGGTATCCAAATGTAGGGAGCAGTCATTGTGCTGGATGATATGTCTGCTGCTGGAGTCACCTTGATAAGCTGAAGAAATGGACTGATAAACATTTTCTGAAATCCAACAAATGCAGTCCTGCATCTTGGACAGAATTACACCATGCAACAGTACCAGTATCCATACAGTAGATATGATATTTAATAGCATTCATTATACCAGCAGGCTCTAGGAAGGGTATCTGTAGGTACAGGGATAGCTCCAGGGCTGTATTCAAATTCCACAGAGGCTATTTAGCTACAGAAGGGAAATGATACTTTAATTTTTTTTAAATTTAATTTTACACAGCACAATATTGGTAGCTAAAGAAAAATGCAGTGCAGGTTCTCTGATAAGAGAACCTATGAGAGTACCTATAAGAGAACCTATCTCCTGTATTTTGCTGACACAGGGCTAAGGGAGTGTGCCAGAAACTTCTGCCAAACTGCAGGCCCATAACCCAGTGCCAGCCCAGAGCTGCCCAGTGCTGTGGTGCTCAGAGCTGCTGGTTATTGTGTCAAGAAGCAGATGAAATATCCTTCTTGGTTGCTGTCAGCATCTCTGCTCTGTTTTCAGCCCAGAGTGGCTGCTAGCAAATAGCCTCCACATAACTTTCTGCAGAAAAGGAAATGAAGTTATATCTTCTATCTCTGTGGCATACGAGAGTTTCCATTTCTCTCTTTTTTTCTGAATTAATCACTTACAAGTTGTTACTTATCATAACTTTTTCTTGCCAGAATTTCCAGTTGCAGCTCTTATTTTTAGTCAGCCCTATTGTATAGATCAAACTATTGTCAGTAATATCTTCTCTATGTTGGAATTAAATTAATATTTCTTCATTTAGCAAATTGATTTTTTATTGGACGGCAAACCAGATTAGTCTTATTTTGATGGTTAGTGTTAGGCACATTGCAGATGTTATATCATTCACCAAAGTTCTTGCAAGTTTTTAGTATATTTGTAGAAATGTGAATGCCAGATCTGTCAATGTTTTCTCAGAAATTACTGGGCTCCTTACAGCTGATGGTCCATTTGCAGTTACGCTTACTGTCACTTAGCTACTTGTTAATTCATAGAAATTAAATTAACTAGATTTTGCACCTCTAACTCTTAAAACTCATGTAATTCAGATGCTTACAGAAGGTTTATCTAATAGGCTAGTACCATTACCTGTTTTGATCAGACTTCTGATCTTCAAATAGTAAGCCTATCTAGCAAAATCTGTATTTCATAATATCTGGTTGGTGGCCATTAATTGCTTACATATTTTATTTTTGTTTTAATGAAATCAAATTTCTGCCTCTTTATGGAGTCCTGAACCTGAGCCATGTTAATGAGTTACACATTTGTGATATCAACAAATTTAATATTTGAACATGTTCTCTCGAATGCACATTAAATTAATTAGTGTTTTAAGATTAGAGAAAAATCAACTTTAATATTTAAGGGAGTAATTTGGCCAAGAATTTTAATGTTTTAATACTCTTGGACTCTGAGTTTTCCATTTCTGTGCTTTTTAGGGTTTTTAATTTTACCAATATAATTAAAGATATGCATCCATAAAATTATAATATTACTTCAAGTGTTTCAAATGGGATTGCTTTACTTGGTGACTTGTGAAGTGGCTAGGTGGGATGAAAATTTTACTCTGTTCAATGTGTACTGCATTTAATGTGTCAGAATTGACAGAAAAGTTTTTGTATGACAAGTAAAAATGAAATCTATTCCTAGATGTATTTGGTTGTTTTTTTTTCTGATATGTGCAAAATGACACAGGTTACAATGTTACATGACCTGAGCTATACTTTCAGTATATGCTATCTCACAGTACATCATACAGGATTTATGATCAGGTAATGTTTATAATCCCAAACTTACTCAAATTCATTGATGATACAGATTAAGTCATACTGTAAAGGAATATTTGTGAATGTACAGGTGTAATGACAGCCACAAATATGTTACCCTATAGGAATGGCAATACTGTGATTAATAATAATAACAACAGCAGTTACAATACAGCCAGATTATCCAACATGGTCATCATGGGAGTTTTGGAAGACCATTTTACCAAGAAAATCAAACACTAAACCAAATATAGCACTTACAGCAACTTTTACTGCCACTTGGGCTCAAATTCCACATGAATGTACAGAGATTTTTCTTGCATGACAATGTCAATATCTTGCACTATATCCTAAAATGTGAATATTCTGTATGTCTAACACATGTATAAATGGAATTTCACCTATGAGTGGAATACTGTTAATGGCAAATAGAAATAGTTTATCTGTAATGCCACAGTGACTGGAACTGGAACCTTTATGCTAGAAATCACACCTACAGCAGGAACAGAGCCCTTACCATAGAGGCCTTGCAAAATAAGCTTAGATAAAAATATACTGCGGGCAAGTTGGACACTGGCAGTTTTAAAACACTCTGACATGGTTGCATGAGAAATGCTCTGGCCAGAGGAGGGAAGGTGAGGGAAAATGGCATCTGGTCCATGTTAAGGCTAAAGACTGCCAAGACAATATTCCTATATAGGTATACTGACCTATAACAATGACTCACTGATCTTACTGATGTTCAAATGGGTACCTGAGGTGAGTCCACCTCTTTCACCTCTTCCTACACCTCCTTTCCTTCTCCCAAATGTGAGCTCAGCTCTGCTGTTAAATTTAAATGGATTCTTGCTGCATATTCAATTTCTGGGGCTAGGGCTTGCCATGCATTCAGTGAAGAGACCTGAGCTCATGCCTGCAGAATTTGGAGTTTCTGGAGTTTCCAGGTGATTCTGCAGTGTTGTGTCTGTATGCTTAGAAAGACAGTGCAATAAGAACCACATGTGCAATAATAAAGATGGGTAGGCACTTGTATAATTTTTGTTATGTGGCTATCCAACTTGACTTTAAAGAATATGGTGGGTACAATATGGGTGATATTTTAACCTTATCATTCTAATGAATAAGTAATAAATAGTAGCAGTTGCTTGATCAAAATGGTAAGTTTGTGCTTAGTCTCAATTTCCATTTTTGGAAATTTTCTGCAAATTTTCTATGAGCTGCTCCAGGTTCCATAGCCAGTGGGGAGAAATAGATACTTGTAGAGGAAGATGTTTTCTATCACCCTTAGATAAAAAAGTCATTGACTGAGGTTTTCCATCTCTAGCAATAATGCAAAAAAGCCTAGAGCAGTGACTAGTAGGTGTTAGGTGACTAAAGAAAATTAACCCCACCCTTATATATAGTTTACTATTCAGGTAAACTTCACTCATTCTGAGCCAGTGTGTATATTCCCTGTGTACATACAAGGAGAATGTGCTGTCGTAATATGAATGATAAGAATACTTTTCATGTATCTATCTCATTCACCCCAGGATATCCTCTGTTTATCAACGTTAATTAATGTGTCTTCATAACAATCTTATGAGGAAAGAATTGCCCCCAATTTAGAGATGAAGAGATGGAGCCATAGGATGTTTAAATAAGTTGTCCCCAGTTGCACAGAAAACCAGTGGCATAAATGTAAATACAAGAGGATGCCTCACATTCATAGCCCAAAGATAAGGTAATCATAAGGTGTGGTTCCCAAATCAATACAAACAGTGTAATACAGTCTTTGCTTCCGGCCTATTCAAAGTAAATAGGTTGAGGTGTGGTGTGCACAAGGTAATTCCTGATGAGTTCACATCCATACACTAAACTTGGTACAGATATAGCCAGACTGAGAACAGAGCCACAGGGCAAGGGTCAAATACCTGTTCCACATACTTGACATATTTGTGTGTCTGTATGATTCATTTATTTTGATTCCGAGTAATCCAATCTTTCAGCAAGGAAACAATTTGATAGCCCTGATGAGAGGGACTAGGGGTACTGGTGGATGGGAGTCTGGACGAGAGCTAGAAATGTGTACTTGCAGCCCAAAAAATCAACCATATCCTTGTGTGATGGTCAAGGGAGGTGATTCTGTCCCTCTGCTCTGCTCTGATGAGATCTCACCTGTGTCCAGCTCTGGGGTCCTTAGCACAGGGGCAGGTCCAGAGGAAGGCCATAGGAGTGATCAAAGGGGTGGAGCACCTTTCCTATGAAGGCAGGCTGAGAGTGTTTGGGTCCAACTCCCTGGACAAATCTTTAGAACAGCAGTGAAGAAGCCCAGCTGGTTTATGCTGAAAGCAAGACAGAGAGCGTTTCAGGAGTTTGCAAGTGCAGCTGATTTAATTTCAGGATCGTGAACATTCCCTGCTGCCAATTTATTTTTGGGGACATAGGTATCTATTGATGCTAGGTTTTGTTCACGCCTTCAGTGGGCTTGATGTCCCTATGTATGAGCTTGCCTTCAATAAATACTTGCTGTGTATTTTTCCCCCAAAGCACTCCTCTCCCCTCCTGGCTTCACACCCCTACTGCCATTCTTGTCCAGCACTTATTTGCATGTCTAAACCTGTCATCAGTGTGAGAAATGGCACAAGCCAAAGACTTTAACTGTACTGAGTTACAGTTCAACTCATCAGTGAGTATCACCAGAGCTGCAGGAGAAATCCTGTGCAGTTAACTTCCTGCTTTGCTACACAGAAAAAAGCAAGCACATGTTGCTAAACTAGTTTCAAAATATTATTCATGTATTTCTCCCCATGTTTTTATTTCCCCTGCTTTTGCCCTTTTCATTCTTCCATGTACTGGTCAACTTCCTAAGGAGTTGACATTTGCACAATGTTTCACTTTTCATTTCTGTGTGTTGCTCTCCATTTGCTACCCTGTTCATCACAGTTATGCCATCCAACACAATGTCAAGTCACTTTTCCTGCTGCTATCTGGGGTCATGGTACGGTTTGGGTTAGCTGCTGGTGCGAGTAGCCAACAGCCAACTCCTTGAGCCACCATCATCTGCTATGACATAACTTCAAACAGAGACTCTCTCAACCTTTCCCTGTAGGACACAGGTGAAAGTAACTGAGAGGCTGCATGTTAATGGCAGAGAGGTGGGAGAAGAGACCACGATGACCACGGACCTCAAGGTCAGCCTCTGGCAGTGAGTGAACTAGAAGATGCTCTGCTGAATGTTACAAGCACTGAACTAAGTAAAAACTGTGTATTAGAGAATCTGTGGCAGGAAAAAAGTCCACTGACCCTTTTGACTGTTGTCATGAGTGAGTTGTAATGGAACAGGAAGAGGCTCCTCCATTTTGCTACAGTATCCAGGTTTATGCACTGAGCTTATTAGTTGTTTACAGCTGTGAGTTGTATTTGTCTTTGTGTAAAGATGGGAAAAGAGCATTTCTTTTGCACCACTTCTTTTTTTTCCTGTACCAGTTAAACTACAGAGGAGGAAGGGAAGTGATCTAATCATGCAACAAGGGCCTCTTTTAATGTCTTTGCAATTTGCAGAAATATAAGAGATATTGGTATACTAAGGAAGAGTACCCATCTCTTCTGATATTTTTGTAGCTCTAACACAGCAGTAGACTAAGATTAATTAACTATCACTGAAAAATTATCCCAAATGGAAGGACTGTGGAACTTGGTACAATTACAGTCTTTGGCTTGTGCCATTTCTCAGCAAGCTCTTTCTGACTGAGAGGGATGTGGAAAGACTTGTGAAACATTTGCTTTTTTGGAACTCCTCTCATAGTTCAGCTTCTTTTCATGCTTGTCTAAATTATCCCTGTAGCTGGCAAGGGACACCCCAGACCACTTCATACCCTGGGAATTGCAGTGGTCAGTGGGATGCTAATGAGTGCTTGTTTTCAATGGCAACTTCCATAACTAACATATGTGTCGGATCCCATTTTTCTCTTTCTCTTCTGTTTTATGGTTGATTTATGTTTGCTGGTTGTCGGTTTCTCTTCCCGGCTGATTTATGTCCGGAGATAGCTCAGGGATGCCACTTGCTCGGTTTCTCGGCTGTTTCAAAGACTTGGAAAGGCCCAGAGTGGCCTTGGACAGCCCAGCGCTTCAAAGGACGAGGAGAGACTTCTGATCTTGTTTCGGTCTCAGTGTTTATTAATTGTTTATCTAAAAGATTTTCTTTCAGCCCGACAGAGGTCTGCACAGCAAGTCAGCCATGGGCACACTCTCCAGCCTCCGGGGCGGTCACTTATCTTTATACCTAAAGTTACGTGTACAATATTTATGATTTTTCTCCAATACCTTCTACTCTTATTAACCGGTGCACTTCTAGTAAAGACCAATCCCAAAGTGCCACCATCACCACAGAAGATGGAGGCCAAGAAGAAGAAGAAGAAGGACAGGACACACCCCAATTCCTCCATCTTACTTCTTTAGACCCCCCTGTACAGAAATCCTAAACCCTGTGTTCTACACCTTAATTAACTTATCCCTTCACCATTCACCCAGTGAAATCCTCCCAGTCCTCATACAGGTGTCATCTCCTGTGTAGGATCAAAGTCCAGCCACCAGACACTTCTGGCAACATTCCAGGACTCCCGAGCCCCCCAAGGGTGGTCTCGGTCTCTCTGCACCACAGTCCTGAGGTGCTGAGATCCCACATCTCCCCCTTCTGTTTGCACCAGGAAAGCTTCTTTTGCTATCCGATTCATAGCGTGTTTTAAACATGCAAATATGCATGGGATAACAAGTATGAGGACTAGTAGAATTATTAAAACATAGAACCCTATTCTTAAAATTCCTCTCCAAATGGGAGAGATGTCAAAGAACTCTACCCTTAAAATTCCTCTCCAAATGGGAGAGATGTCAAAGAATTCTACCATACATTTTGCTTTTGCTGACTAATAGGTATATTACCCCCATTGCTTACTGCAATGAATGAAAGAATGATGCAGATAAGCATCATAAAACTCATGGCTTCGCTTCTATGTGAAATCATTCTTTCGCTTTTCTTTTCAGGACCTTAACAGAGAATTCCCCCAAAGTCCTTAGTTTCTTTTTATTTCTCTTCCGAGTCGTCTTGTGCTATCTGAGTCTCGACTCCTGTCTGAGTACTCGTCTCTTTGTTACTTGAATCATTGTTTCTGGGATCCGCGTTTTCATGTTCTCGCACTCGAAATAGTTTCACGTGTCGTACCGACACCCACGTCAGATCTCGATCTGTGGAGACACAAGCGAAAGCCTTGCCCCCCTCTAGGTGGCGCTGTCACCGGCCTCCCCAGGTCGGACGACAGCATGAGCTGGACTGCCCCTCGTCCTGTCGACTGCCGTGTTCGTGATCTCGTTTGAGACCGTGTCTGCCTGGCTTTTAATTCAGCTGGAAATGGAGCTTGAACACCAGAACGTCTCCCTTGAAGGGAAGGGACTGGGACTCCGAGGGTTATAACCAGAGGTACCAAGTCTGAAGAGGGTGTGGAGCCACTGGGACATAGGAACCCGAGCACGGCCCCTCCTCGCCCGAGACGTCACGGGCCCGCCCCCGCCCGCGCTCTACTCTCTGCGCATGCGTGCTCTCCGAGCCTCTCCCCGTCTCTCCTGGGCTGACGTCACTCTCCCCCCCTTGTTCCACCTCCGAGGTCTCCTCCCTCGGTCTGCCCCTGACTCTGTCTCTGTGTCCATTCCTCCCGCCGGTGTGTACGGTCTGCCCCCCGCCGGCACCCGGGCCCGCCCCGCCCCGCAATTCGAGCCGAATTTGTCCGCGGGTTTTTGCGAGTTCTGCCCGCCGCGCGCGTCTCCGGGACGGCCGCCACCCCCCGGCGCCGTGCTGACAAAAGCCGCACCGGGACATGTGTCTCCCGGTATCTCTTCACCCGCGCTCCCCGCCGGCTCTGCCGCTACCGCGCCGTGCCCCCGCGAGGAAGCGTCCCCCCCCGATCCCTTCTCTGTCCCCCTTCACCCCCCCCTCCGATCCTGACTCCCCTGTACTCTCCGGAGTTTCAGGACGCTTTAGGAGCTTCCTGGGGTTTCTGGGTTTTGGGACCGGGGCTTTAATATTTTTTCCTGCTCTCTTTTCTCGAGAGCCCTTTCCCCCTGGCTTCTTGAGGCCAGAAATAATTTTTTTTTTTTTTCCTGGAGTCTTGCTCCCCCACCCTTCTGTTGAGGATGCCGCAACGTTTCGTTGCTCTCCCAGTCTTTTCGACTGAACCGGTATGCTTTTCCAGCAATACCCTTGCCGACAAGAGCAGCTTTAATGTTGTCTCGTCTTTTTTGTCGTTAAGAAATATCAGTGCCTATTGATTTCCTGCCAAAACCCCACTTCTAATAGCAGGCATGTTTCGGCAAGTGGGTAATTAAGCCTTGCCCACAACAATAGCTGTTTTAATACTTTCTTTGGGATCTCTTCTGTGTGTGTTTGAGCCATGCCTTGTAAGGCGGACAAAATTTCCCGCTGTTCTTGGGAGAGTGTGGCCCCCATATTCTTATTTTTTGACCTTCTCACCGAATCTGTCGTCAGAGCTGTCCGAAGCCTCCCGTCTCTGTCCAGCAGGTCACAGGAGAAGAATCCAGAGGCGCCTTCCGGTCCCGATCCGGGCTGCTCTGCTACGAACTGTCTTCGGTAGAAGCTGAGAGATGTAATTCTCAGTGACTGCTGTTTTTTGCAGACTCTTCTGGCTGTTTTTTTTTTTTCTTCTTCTTTTTCTTTTTTCTTCAGGCTTCTCTCCTCAGGAGCTATCAGTGCTCTCCTGAGAACTCGTCCTAGATTGGAGCTGCTCTCTTTGCTCTTCAGCTCTTGAGCTTCAGCTCTTCAGGGCTGATCCCCCCCCGAAAGGGTTGGTGGGGAGTAGCCCAAGCAGGGAACGCCAGATGTCAGATCCCATTTTTCTCTTTCTCTTCTGTTTTATGGTTGATTTATGTTTGCTGGTTGTCGGTTTCTCTTCCCGGCTGATTTATGTCCGGAGATAGCTCAGGGATGCCACTTGCTCGGTTTCTCGGCTGTTTCAAAGACTTGGAAAGGCCCAGAGTGGCCTTGGACAGCCCAGCGCTTCAAAGGACGAGGAGAGACTTCTGATCTTGTTTCGGTCTCAGTGTTTATTAATTGTTTATCTAAAAGATTTTCTTTCAGCCCGACAGAGGTCTGCACAGCAAGTCAGCCATGGGCACACTCTCCAGCCTCCGGGGCGGTCACTTATCTTTATACCTAAAGTTACGTGTACAATATTTATGATTTTTCTCCAATACCTTCTACTCTTATTAACCGGTGCACTTCTAGTAAAGACCAATCCCAAAGTGCCACCATCACCACAGAAGATGGAGGCCAAGAAGAAGAAGAAGAAGGACAGGACACACCCCAATTCCTCCATCTTACTTCTTTAGACCCCCCTGTACAGAAATCCTAAACCCTGTGTTCTACACCTTAATTAACTTATCCCTTCACCATTCACCCAGTGAAATCCTCCCAGTCCTCATACAGGTGTCATCTCCTGTGTAGGATCAAAGTCCAGCCACCAGACACTTCTGGCAACATTCCAGGACTCCCGAGCCCCCCAAGGGTGGTCTCGGTCTCTCTGCACCACAGTCCTGAGGTGCTGAGATCCCACACATATGTTGCAGTCTATAACACACTATTGAGCCACCAGGTAATGAAGAAATCTCCTTTGCATTAACAGATGGAATTATGCTTATCTTTCCATAGTTTCCTTGTTTTCAGTCTCCGTTACTAATGTGTTCCAGGACCTACCAAGTATGAAGCAATAGTGAAACCATTTCTGGTAGCATGATCATGATGCCATACATGTTCTATTATTATTTTCCCTAGCAAATCCTGCTTACATTTTTCCAGTTTGTCGCAGACATTTCTCCACAGAAATCCTTTCTTTCGGATTTCTGTGTCTTCTGGAAGGCAGAGGCCTCAGAAGGGAAGGTAAACAATTGTTATCAGCTGCTGTGGAATGCAATAGGATTCACCTTGATTGGCTCATTTTTTATGTTTATAATTAAGGGCCAATCACCAGTGCAAGCTAGGGGACTGAGTCCCTGGACACAACTTTGTTTGGGATTCTTTTCTATCTATTCTTAGCTTAGCTAGCAGCTCTGCAAACCTCTCTCTATATTCTATTTAGTATAGTCATAATGTATTATATATATTATCTTAATAAATCAAGCCTTCTGATCAAGATACAAGATTCACCGTCTCTCTCTCACCAGCCGCGCCCACTCAGGTGCGGTAATACCAGTTGTTAGAAGTTTTTACTAGTTAATATAGAAAAATAAATTCTTAACAGAGCCCTCTGGTTATTTTGTCCCAGACTGCTTCAGAGCAGGCTTCCAAACATGCATTATTTCAAATGGGAATAGATGCATGTTATATTGATAACAATTCCTAACAAGGCTTTATTTGCTTAGATTAAGAGAAGAACATTTTCCACCTCTTCTATTAAAAATACTTTCTGTTGTTCTACACATACTTTTGCTTTTGTACATAGAGGATAGGTACCCTAAAAATTATGTACTTGGAAATTGAAGGGGAAACATGTTGCTGCACCCAAAACATTTATTGCAGGTAGAATCTGTAAAACCAGAAGTCTCTAAAGCACGACATAAATCAGTCCATAACAGCAGAGTGGATGTGCATAACACACCAGTGCACAACACACAACACGACACAGGGCTGCCTGGCATTCCTTCATTCCTGAGCCACGTCAGTGTGCAATAAGGGATGTGGGAGCAGGAGGCATCCCTCATTTTCCTTGATTGCTTCCTCTTAGATTTAGAGGGAGGGGATAGAATTTCTGTCTGTGTGTGCCAGGTTTACCAGCTGAGTGTGTATGGGGAAAATGTATGCAACCAGAGCCTGCCATTACCTGCTCAAGCAATGAAAAGATAACATGTGTAGTGTGCAGGTGCTCGCTCTGTAAGATCAGCATTCTGCAAAGACAAGGCCAGGACTGCATCCAGGTGGTTCCCTAGAAACTGATCTTTTCACTGCAGCCTGCACATTCTTTTATCATCCAGCAACTGGCACCACGGTAGGAGCAGGTCAGTGGGATTCTATTACAGCGACCTGTGTGGGCGCTGCTGGTGAGAGAGAGACGGTGAATCTTGTTTCTTGATCAGAAGGCTTGATTTATTAAGATATGATATATAATACATTAAGACTATACTAAATAGAATATAGAGAGAGGTTTGCAGAGCTGCTAGCTAAGCTAAGAATAGATAGAAAAGAATCCCAAACAAAGCTGTGTCCAGGGACTCAGTCCCCTAGCTTGTACTGGTGATTGGCCCTTAATTATAAACATAGGAAATGAACCAATCAAGGTGTCCCTGTTGCATTCCACAGCAGCTGATAATAATTGTTTACCTTCTCTTCGGGGGCCTCTGGCCTCCCGAAGATGCAGAAATCCAAAAGAAAGGATTTCTGTGGAGAAATGTCTGCGACAGGATTCCTTGCAGCTACTGTGAAATCATGTGCCTTATAATGACTTTATCTCTAAGGGACTAAAATCTCTATTGTCCCAAAAGGCAAACATCCTAACTCTCTAACAATGTAACAATACATACCTTTCTTATGTCCCTAGAGGTGCTCAAGGCCAGGTTGGATGGGGCTCTGAGCAACCTGGTCTAGTGGAAGGTGTCCCTGCCCATGGCAAGGAGGGTGAAACCAAATGATCCTCAAGGTTCCCTTTCAATCCAAACCACTCCATGATTCTACAATTCTGTGACTGTGATACATACACATATTCATGCTGAGTACCACTTGAGAATGATGGAATAGCACCCTCAGCAATTCTTTTTCTGTGCTTTTATTTAATGGATAAATAACATATGTTTGAGTGCCACTGATGATCTTACTGACACTTGGAAAGTCCCATTCCAGACAGCTGTTATTTCAGGGATACTTGCACAATTTCCCTATAACCTAGAGGTATCATTTCAAGGCCTGATTTTGTATGTGTGGTGTCCCACTCCTAGGGAAGGAGAGCACCCAACAGTCATAGAGGCTTGTGGTTGGAAAAGAGCAACAAAATCCAGAGGGTCTTCAAAAACTTACTAAGTTTTATTAGTAAATTATACACTTGGCACTGAAATCAGTATGAGTTAGTCCCTTATCTTCTACAGAGGAAGGAAGGAAGGAAGGAAGGAAGGAAGGAAGGAAGGAAGGAAGGAAGGAAGGAAGGAAGGAAGGAAGGAAGGAAGGAAGGAAGGACCAGGCTTGGCTCCTGCACCAATCCAGCTGGGAGGGTGCTCAGGGACCTGGGGCTGCCTCCTGGAACAGGAGGGAAACATGCAGCAGTAGAGCAGCATCTGGATGCAAATAAGACAGATGTGGGTGGAAATAGATGGGCCTTTCTGCTTGGAAAAATGTGATGTGAAAACAGAATAAGAGTATGCTTTTACAACATAGATTTGGGAAGGAATTCTTTCAAAAAGGATGGGATTTTTGGAGAAGACATTAATATAGTACAACCGAAATCATTCCATCAGAGAGGTAGTGCACATGTAAATCTAACTGTAGCTTTTCTTACAAGTACAATACAACCACCTTTCTTGGAAGTATATTAAAAATGAATTGTGGATGAGTACTCAGTTTATTCATTCAGAACTGTTCCCGAGTTCTTCAATTCTCTAATGGAGCTTATTTTCTTTCTTTTTGCTTCTAATGATGCAAAATTTTGATAAATTTATAATTCCACAAAAAGCTGTGTAAGTCTTACAATAATTATGCATTCCATGTTCAACATAAAGGTCACATCTGAGATAACTGCCTCACAGAAGTCCTATTTTAAAACTGTCTTTAATAAATTCACCATTTCAACAGATGGAGTAGAGAAGAGAGAAGACTAAGATGCATAATGGTAGAAACCCTGATGCAAAAAAGGGTTCCACAAAATATTCATGTCATATGACTTACACCTCCTATAGAGCTATGCAACCCAGTCACTCAGCATATGGTAAGTAACTTAGGAATAAACTAATAAATATAAAACAAACGTGACAATGCATTTGATAGTTCTGGCATGTTTATCTAGAACAAAATCAACACCATAGTCAATGCTGCATTGCTAAGAATGCAGAGTAATGTGCACACTCAAATGATTAGTCCATGATGGCAAAAAATGGACATAATTTTATGGAAACTTCATTAGTACAAAAATTATATTGAAACACTGTTGAGTAGGAGTTTCAAAATGTTCACTGTTTAGTGGGATCTCTTCTCCTTCTGATGAAATGATCTCATGTTTTACTAGGTTTTTTCTGTCTTCCATGCACTGCATGTTTTTAATTCCCATCTAATTTTGGTGTTCATGCCTCGACAGCAATCCGAGATACCTCAGCCTGACTGATATTCTTTAGATATACAGCATCAACCATACCCTTCAGCATGGACAGTACTTTTAAAGTCTGACATTGGTTTTGGCTTCAAACACATTGTCAGGACCTCTGGAATGAATTATGTAATAGTTTCAAGTCAGACAGAACCGTGAAATTAACATCTGTGTTGATATATCAGACTCACTGCATTTCATTGTATTACATTTGTATTGAGACAAAGAAACTTTTGACAAAAAGCATTCTTTCAGAGTAAATTTGATTCAAAGATGATTATTCACAAATCCTCTTGAAAGCTGTATTTCAGTGCTTATGCTTAGTGCTGTGTTTTGTCTCCAGTTTTACCTTCCAGACACTGGTTCCTTGGAACTTTTTCCCACTAACTTAGAGACCACTGTAATACCTACTTTTTTCTCCCAGTGAAGATTAACAGCAATCAAGTTATGTCTCAAACACCTTTTTCTTTTCTTTCTTAAATAATAAGGCATTTTGTTCAAGTCTGAGGTAATTTTGTGACTTTTTTGTGTATTTTCATGATTTGGTTTTTTGAAATGAGTCATTTGCTGTTGACTAATTTGAGACTCCCCAGAACCACATGTAAAAATAAGATCGTGTCTGAGCCCCTACTCACTAACCACATGATTTTTATACAAGAGAATTGAATAACTTGTTTTTGCAATGCCATCACAGTTCTAAGTTTTCTCTTCTTAAAATCCTCTCATATAAATCTCAGAGTTTCCCAAGATATATCAAGGTTCTGGAACAAGAAAGAATTTTCTTGGTGGATGAGGATAATGTTAGGGACTATTTAAATAAACTGGACATACACACTGGACCTGATGGGACACACCCACAAGTACTGGCCAAGGTAATTGAAAAGACATTCAATTATCTTTGGAAGGTCATGGCCACTGAGGCAGACAACTGAGGACTGTAAGAAAGCAAATTTCATTGAAAATGGTTCTCTCTTCAAACATCCAAAGCAGTCATAAAAAATGTCTTTTCTGGCCTTTACAGGGTATTGTGCAACATATTTTCTCAGAAAAGGTGTATTTTCTATAAAAAATCAACCTGAAAATCATTCCATAATACTATTTGAAAGTATTTAATTTAAAGTAATCAGATCCTACTATCTTTAATATGTAGCAGTACTCACAGAACCACAGTTTAACATCCATCTCTGTAAATAAACAGGGAAGTATTTTGCCTCGTGAAGAAATCTTGAAATATAGCTTTGAGCTAGATGCTGCAGGTTTCCTGAATGGAAATAATTATTCTTCTCGATTGCACTTACTGTCCCTGACCTAAAAGCAATCAAACTTAGGAGAGCAGCAAGGGGGCAGATGGCAAAAAGTAATCCAGGAATCTGAATCCCCCACATATCAACTACTCATCATTATCTCCCTCTGTGCCTACTCTCACCTTGTGATAAAAGGGAGCTCACTGGAGGTGACCTGTTTACCACATTCTTTGGAGGTTAAGCCAGACAGGAGAGCAGGGTAACCTGGGCAATTAGGCTAAATTCAGAGCCTACCTTAGCCCACAGTAACTGGCTGATAGGTTCCTCTCTTCAATGTACCTTCATGGTATAAATTTGTGACCACATGTGGTTTCTTATCAGAAGACGTGTAAGACAAAGACCAGGGCAAAACCAGATCTGATGTTATTGGCTGCTCTGCCAGTCTTCTGGCCAGCTAGTATAAACATTGTGGTTTTACACCTGGGAATTCAGATTCCAATGAAAAAAACAAAATTAAGTGTAATGGTTTCATATGTGAGAAAATTCAGCTGTGTCTGCCTAATGATGGGTGAGAATTAGGCAGACTTTTTTAAGATGCTTTGTGGGTCTTTTTGGTGAAGAAATGAAATAGATAAGGGACTCAGATATCATGATTTCAAAGAGACAGCAAGCAGTTTTTTGGACAAAATGGGACTCAATATTTTGTAGAGTGCTCACAGAACAGTATAAGCTATAAGGAATGGAATTTGTTCAACCATGAACACTTGATTCTTTCAGTTTAACATGGAGAAGAAAATCTTCCTTCTTATCCATTTAGATTGTGTTGAACTTCCACACTACAGTGAATAACTTACTACTGGTCTAGTAAGATGGTAAAATCTAACTTCTATTATCTTAAGCTTTAATTTATTTTTTGAAGTAATGACTCTGGTGAATAAGACAGCTCTTATTTGTAATCTGTTTTTCTAAGGCATCTTGAAAGTGTTAGATTACATTTTTGTATGAAAGAGCTGGTACTGAGGCATGGGATATGCCTGTACTGGTTAGTGGCTGGGCAAGCAGGAGTACCTGTAAACACTCAGGATCTAGGCTTTACAGAAATGATAGAGATCATCTGCTGAAACTTTCAACATCTGTACAGTAGATTTCCTTTATATCTACTGATGGAATATGTAAGAATTAGCAATTAAATATAAACTGACAGTTTAGATTGATAGTGTATATTAATTGCTAATTCTTACATATTCCATCATCTCCTTTGCACACTTTTTCTTTAAGCTAGCTCAGTCCTTGATCTTTGCTGCTGCCTTATTCAAAACTCAGGCCATCTTCAATGGACTCAGTACTTTCTAAACATCCACTGGGATTTAAAACCTTAATAGCCTAAAGTTTCCAACACAATCCTTCAAACAGAGTTAAGCCTGAAGGGTTCCTTACAGGCTTCTTGTCTGTTGTCTGCGGACAGACAACACAGTCAGGAGCAGGAATGTGGAGGAGTGAGTGCAGTGTCTGAAAACAAACCGCGCGCGCGTCTTCTCTCCCCCCCTTCACTCTCTGTAACACTCTTAAAGGTACAAAACTTATTATTATTCAACATAAACAGAATGAGACGATTGGGGATAAAAGCATCATACCCAGGACAAGAGTTATTTGATTTAGAGGTGTTAACACACTACCTTTTTTCTTGGTTCTTTATGTAAGGTACAAGAGGGAATAGCATGAAATCCTTTTTTGAGCTTTACTTTAGTATGCTTTCTCTCTTACTGGACAAGATCATCCCAGTTTGATTAAGCTAACTGCCTTAGGATAAGAAGAATGTCTCAAAACATCATCCTCTAGTTCCACACTTTGAAAATTACTTTTGGTTGTGGTCTTTTATTGCTTTATTCAGTCCAGATTCAAGCAGTGTGGTTGTAGAGGCATGTTCAGACATAGGGTTATAATTGGAATTTTTTTTGATAAGAGGTTCTTTTGTCACTTGAAATAGTACAGCAAATATTTTGATGAAGAGCTGTATTTAAACAATGCAGCAATCTATCAGAGCTGAGCAAGTTATTTTCCAGTGAACGTAGCTGATCTTTTTCTTGTATGTTCTTCCTCTATTTGACTTTTTGGCATATGGTTTCATCTTGCAGTGTGATAAATGTCTACTTCTCTGCACTGTCCTTTGCATGGACCTTGCTGCATCACTGTTACTAAAAGCACACAGTGGAAGTAATCTGTTGAATCTCCTGTTGAGAAACAGGAGTGAATAATGACCTTGTCAATCTTCAGTATCTTGAAGGAGGAAGGTGGTTGTGTCTAAGTGGAGTAAGGAATCTCTTCCAGAAAGGTTTAAAGATACATTGCAAGATGGCATTCTTATTTGAAGATCAGTTTCTTTTCCTCAGAGCAGGAACTGTTATATAGGTTTCTGGATCCTAGTTTGTGGAAATTCTTTTCCTTAATAGCGATCAAGTCACATCTGTTATCTCATTGTAGGAGAGTTTAAGTTCAGAATGATTATTTCCCACCTCCCTAATCACTTGGACCTATTTTCACTTGATCTTAGAACATGGTTTGAAAGGTGGGATACTTTTAAGATGTGTGCAAGAGCATCATCTTCAGTATTCTGTGTGATGTATTGCAGAAAGCAAAACCAAAGGGGCTGTCAGTGGCTTGTTGAAACATCAATAGTATAAACAGTTCTAGTTGTGATGTCTCACTGAAATATCTTCAGTTGTTTCACTGCTACAGTCTCTAGGGACCTTTGTGGGAAAGTAGTCTGTCTTGTTTCACTATTAAAATGCACTCTACAGCTGTACTAAAATAACTTCTACTTTAGTAGCCAGCATTACAGAATTTACCTATCTCGCGAGGTAGCTCAGGTCTGCTCTTTTTGTTTTCTGCTGCATAGTTTTTAATTGGCAAATATTATCAGTCCTATGTTTCTTGAAATGCCTAATGAAAATTACTTTTAAGAAGATAAACAAGCCACTCCAAACTTCTTTTAAAAACTGTACCCACCAACATCTGATATAGCATCAATCCCACTGGAACTACACTATAGGATCTCCCTAAATGATGATTCCTCATTTGGAAATTACTTTCAGATACTAGCTTGTTCTTAATAATTTGTATAATCTAATACTTTCTTGTCCAGAATAGCATAGAATATCAATTATTTATGTGAAACTACATTTATGAACTACATCTGTAATCTCATCAGCAATGAAATTACTTTTGGCTGGTTGAACCTAAAAACCAACGTTGATTGTAATTTTTGGAGATTAACTTAATCAGTTGCTACTTATTTGGATCTTTTGTGTTTGGCATGTTTACTTACTGCTCATAACTTATTCTTATTACTCATAATTTTTTTGTTCTCAATTTCCCTGGTGTCTACACTCTACCTTCTCTGTTCCTGGCTGTCAGTTTGTCTAGTACTATATATTTTTTCTTGGGTTTAGGTTCTGTTAAAGAAAATCCTCTCATCTTATGACTTTGTCGAGTGCTTCTAGTTTATTTTTTAGCTATTGCAAGTAAAGCAATATTGATACTACAAGTTAAGGGACACTGATAGGTGCTCTGATACTAACTTGAGTGGGAGAAGAGATTTGCTTTTCAGTAGAATTGCTTGCTGTTCTCCCAAATATTCCATGTAAACAAGGTGGAAGAGCAAATCAGCGTCACAGCCTTCAGAAGCAGTGGCAGTGGCTTGAGATGTTAGTATCTACTGCCATCAACACTATTTTGTTCTGATTGTAGAATGCTAAGTGCTTGGAATGGATCTTGAAGATCATCTAGTCCCAACCCCTCCTGCTCTAGGCAGGGACACCTTTCACTAGACCAGATTGTGCAAGGCTTTTTCCAGCCTGGCCTTGAATGCTTCCAGGGTTGGGGCATCCAGAGCCTCCCTAGGTAACCTGTTCCAGTGTCTCCAGGGTTACCTCTTTATTGTGACTACCATAGTTTAGGCCACCTAGCTGAAGTTCCTTCTTGCATTTTGTACCCATTTTTCCTAGTTCTACCACTAGAGTTCCTGACAATAAGTCCCTTTCTGGCTTCCCTACAGGCCCCATTCAGATACTGGAAGTTTGCTATGAGGTCTCCATGCAATCTTCTCCAGGTGACCAGCCCCAACTTTTCTAGCCCATCTTCATAGGAGGGGTGCTCCAGTTGCCTAATCATCTTTGTGACCCTTGTCTGGACTTGTGCTAACAGGTCCCTGTCCTTTTTATGTTGGGAGCTGAATGTAGTGTCTCAGGTGGGATTTCCCAAGAGCAGAGGGGCAGAATTGCCTCCTGTGACCTGCTGGCCATTGTCTTTTTAGTGTAGTCCAGGATTCTGTGTGGCTCTCTGGGCTCCAAGTACCCACAGATGGCTCATGTTGACTTTTTCATCAGCCATCACCCCCAAGTCTTTCTCCCCAAGCCTGCTTGCAATCACATCTCTGCCCAACCTTTAGGTGAGAAACTGGATTATTCCATTCTTGACACTGGACCTTTTTTGTCCTGGTATCTGCTTTAGCTGCAGTCTGGCTATGCCAATACCTTTTGACATATTGTAATACCAAGATTGTCTGAAGAACCATTGAGTGTGCTCTGAAATAGTTGAAGACAGTAAATGCTTCTATGATTTTCTGTGTTGTACATTTTCAATGCCAAACCTCTTGTGGCATGCTTCTGGCTGTAGCACAGTGCCTCCAAGCGTGTGACACTTGGTGCCTATTGCTAGTCTTAGGTCTTGTTCTGTGTATTGCTATCCAAGCTGGTGCTGCTTTCTACAGGAACCTGAATTTTAACAAGCTCTCTGAAAGTCAATGTAATACATTACAGCTTAATTTCTCTGGCTCAGACTTTGCCTGCACATGGGTTATTCTGTGCCTGTCCTATTGTTTTGGATGATCAGAGCTGAGTTCAGTAAACCCATGTGACTGTAGTTACATGCCGAAGTTACATGAACAACTTCTTTCATTCAAAATTTCATAGAATTCTACTGAAAATGTTCTTTACCTTTCCGTGTTGTATTTTTCTGTACTTTTATTTTGAGCCATGGTCATAAATTTTTTGCTCTTCCCACTTCTAAGTGGTACCTTTGGGTACCTGTTGAGTCAAGGGGGAACTTAGGAAAGAATTCTTTTATCTCTTGATTACATTGTTGCTGGTAAAAGTGTTAAGCTCCTTTTTTTTTGTTGTCAGTTGAAACATAATATTAATGTATTACGTAGTGATGTAGATTTAGGCCTTTTGTGTCTTGACTGGTATTTGCAGAGGCTGTGGTTGCTCTCAGATATTTAAATGTTGGTGTGCTGTGTGTAAGTATGAACCTGCTCAGCAATCTGGCTGAATGTAACACTAGGATTAAAATTTGCCAGAAGTAAATGAGCTATCAAGTGTGGAAGGGCTTAAGGATTGAGTCCTTTGGATTTTGGGAAGGTTCAGATTGATGTCTTTCAATAATTAGAGTTTAAGATTCTTTGACTACTTGTAGTTCACTGATTACTCTAAGGAAAAGGGAAATATTTAGCCTATAGGTGGGTTACTTTTTCAAAGTTATTTAAAGGCTTTGTCCAGTACATGGAACTTCATCCTTCTCAGGCTCTTCACCTTGTATAACTATGAATGTGCTGTCTTTACAGGCTTCAAGCTCCAGAGGAGGCACGGGACCAATTTCATCTGGCCAGACTGAACTGCAAGAAATTTGCTTTTGTGCATGTGGCTTTTGCACAGTTTGAGCTATCACAAGGTGTGTAAAAAAACAAAAACAACTAAACTTGTTTGGTGTTGCTGTTCTGTGTTGTTCTCCATTTTGTTGTTTTAAACTTCTGCTTCCTTACATAATTTGTAAGTAAACTGATAGGTATTGAATCAGAAAGAAACAAATTGGGATTTTTAAAATTGAAATTTACTGAGAACGTGTGTTCACTTTTAAAGTGAAAATATGCACACCATTCATTGTTTTTTTCTGTTTTAGAAATAACTTTCAGACTAGGTGGAATTTGTTAGTAGTTTCTACTTTTCTAATTTAGATCTTGCAGTGGAAGGCCTTTTGAGTAAGGCTCCTCCTGCATGGAAGGAGGCTCAAATACTTTGCTTGCTTGTGGAAGAAATTCTGTCCTCTTCCAAAAAGCATTTGTAGATTGTTTTTTATTAAACCAAAATACACTGCCAGTGTGCAATTTGGTTGCCCTGGTACTCGCTGGCAAGGCTGTGTTGGCTGCCCACAGGCTTGTAGGCTTGTGGTTTTGGATCTTTTGTATCTTTTATTTCCATGGGTGATTTGAGCAGTGACATATTTTGCCCTGGGTATTTCTTCCTCTGACAGTTTGCTCTATACAGAAAGACAAGCACATTCCATGAAAGCTGTTTTCTTATTTGAATGGAAAAAACTTGATGAATATATTAATTTTTTTGTGATTTGTTTTCTTTCATGTTTTTTCAGTATCATGCAAGTTATTGTATATTGTTGTATGTTGTATATATTTCTCATACTGCTTAGTATGAGAAATTCTCCCCAAACTTAGCTACACTAAATAAATTAATCTGTCTATTCTACATTCTAGATTCTGAATACATTTTACTGGTTATCTGTCTGTCTTTACTTCTGTTTATTTTCCACTGATAGTGGTTTTGTCTATACATTTTTGCTTCAGTGATACTTTTTAACTATATTTTAGGATATTGTTTAGATGCTCAAAGTGTGGCCCATGAGGCAGAGCCATTTTGTTAAAATCAAAGTTGATACTCATTTGTCATCTGAGATTTTCCAGCTTTTCTTTTCTGATGAATTGATTGGCATTAGAGCAGGAAAGGCTATGAACCAACTCTCCCCTCCCAGAAGTATGTTATGTTTTGTGAATGACTCCTGTACAGGATGGGGAAAAAAAAGACAAAAATCTGCTTGTTTTTGTCTTGAAATTATACAGTTTCTGTGTTATGCCTAAGTCAGTTATCTGACCAGTCTTGTTCTAATATAAACCTGTGGTATTGAACTTCTAAACAGTAGTAAAAAGATGATGATAATTTATTTAGTGAGCACTGGATGTTTATTTAAACAGATAATTAAACACTAATACTGCAATAACAAAGATATTGTTAAATAAGTGTAATAAAACCTATTGTGTAGTTTAATAAAGTGTAGAAATGCTGCTACAGGTTACCAGTGACTAAATTCATCCTGTAGTTATGGGATGTGTCCATGCAGTAGTTTACCTTACTTTGACAGTAAGTAATCAACCTAGAATGAAGTGCTAATCCCAAAGGAAATAAGCCAGTTATGATCGGCTTTGTTTTATCTGCAGTGTGCTCTCTGATGTGTATCTGTTACCCTTGAGCTGATCTAGGTGTCCTTTAGTAATGTGTATGGAGCTACAGTGTCCCTGCTGGGTGCTCAAAGAGGATTAGTGGGACATGTGAGTTGTAAATTGTTACTTAAGAGTGCTGTTCCTTTTTCACTGTGTCCACTTAGGCCAGAGGGAAAGGAGGGTAGTGCTTTGTTGCTTCTTCATCCCAGTGATTTCAGCAGTGCTTGGCACACCTGTCAGTGCTTTCTTTTGCATTAAGAAGAAAAACTTAATTGCACGTTCTCTTCCTTAGCTCACAGTTTTGCTCAAGATAAAAGCTCAAGTTGTGAAATTAGATTTGGTAAATTGATGTTGATTTCTTAATAATTTAATATTAATGACTTGGAAATGAGGTGACACAGTAAAGGTGCCATTCTGTTTTTTGTGGCTCTTTTTTTACTAAAATACTGAGTAAAATTTCATTTAAGTCCCCCAGATGAAGAGTTGTCTTGTCATTACTTGGGTGCCTTGGGTGGTGTGTTTGAGGATGATTTGCTGTGAATTGGTCAGAACTCATGACCATAAAACTCTACTCTTGACTGTTTCAAATCTTATGCCAGGGTGCTTGATTCAGGCTTTTGGCATCTGATGAAGTGGACTGGTTGGAATTCAGAAATATTTCTGGCTTGATTTTGTGCCTTGGTTCCTCATCTGTTAAGGGGGATGAAACAGTTTTTCACATACATGTTTTGATGTCATGCTCTTTCTTACTCAGGGTACTAGGAGGAATTACTTCCAAGTAGCAGGTCTTGTTGAAGCAATGTGTGGTTACTAAATATAGCAAAAGGTAGAATCAGAATGCTGGTTAAGGATTCTTAGAGCCTATCCACTTTGCTAATGATTTAGGAGAAAAAACAGTATTGGACTATATGGTTAAAAACCAAATTGTAACAAATTAGCACAGAATTTGTTTAAATGAAATTATAGCTCATCTAATTTTACTGCTTCCTTGCTTCATGTTTGGCATTATCCATTTAATATTCTTAAAATAGATTACTTAAAGCATAAGTTCCTGGTACCTATACTGCACTTCCAGCATCCTGAACTACAGGCAACAGTGATGTCTAAGTTCATTTATGAGTGGAGTTTTGAGTGCAGGGGACATGTGTATGCTATTATGCATATACTTGAGTATTTCTTATAATATATATGTAGCATAAAGTTAAGAACCAAGTGGTTTGTTTTGCTGCTTTGGAATGGAGGAAGAAGGGCATTTGACGTTTCAGGGGCATTGACAGCTGTAGCAAACCATTGCATCATTTTGCCCAGATGTTCTTCAAACTAAGTGAAGTATTGTGGTTACAGTACACTTTTTTCTTTATTTGACTTTTTCTAATAGATGCCTATGTACATGTTTACATATGTAAATTGACTGCTTCAATATGGTTTGTTAACACATTCCCTTTCCCACCCCAGCTCTCTTCAAAGTTCTCTGTTTATGCCATTTAGTAATGTCTAAAACTGTAATGAAAAAATATCCTTGCTTTTCTTTCCCCTTTTTAAACTGTAGTGCTGTCCAGAGTTGTTGTTTTATTTCACAACAGCTGGTTTTAAATGTGATTTCTATTAAGTGCATTAAAGATGTTTGTTAATATATGCATAACACAATTTTTACCTGGTCAGATCTAAATGGAAGTCCATAAAAGTCATATTCCTTGCTGATACGACAAAAAAAAAAAAAAATAGAATGAGTACAGTTTTCTTATAGTTCCTATAACACTAAAAAATACTGAGAATACATACTTTGCGGCTTGATGTTCAATTTAATGTGTGATTTGCTTTTAACTATTTCCAGGCAGTTTCCTTAAAATGGCAATGTAAGGGGAGATGTCCCTAATGAACAATGGCTTCATAGAACTATGCAAAGTGAATATAAGACAACATGAATGTAACCATCTTGTTAAAAAAATCTTGCCCCAGTGTAATTGTTTTTTTTTTTACTTCTGTGATTTCTAACTCTGCTTCTTACACTTAGAAAATGAGAAGAAGTGTAAGCAGATCCTTCAGAAAGCTGTGGAGTGCTCTGCTGTTCCTCTGGAATTGTTGGAAACTGCTCTGCAAAACTTACATTTGAAAAAAAAGCAGTTACTCTCAGATGAGAAGGAGAACTTTGCAGGTAATTGCAGTTTCTTAAAATACTGGTTGCTTATGCATGTTGTGATTCTAGATTGGAAAAAATCACTAGTGTTTGTCCCTTCTAGATACAAACTCAGAATCTCTATTGCCCAATAAACAGATATATTTGTCTGTATTATAAATCTCATTCCTTCAATGCTTGTTTCCATCTTCAGTGCAGTGACTGCAGTTTGCAGGAGCTGTGCTATGGTCAGTCCTGTGATTCTGCAGAGGGTGTTTCTCTGGCTGTCAGCAGGGATTTGCAGTTTGTAATAGAGACTGACAGCTCTAAGTGTGAAGTAAGAGCTACTGTTGGTAGAGAAGAATTACAACTGAAATATACAGACTAAACTATATTATATAGGTTGTTTGGAGATGTATCTTGTGGCAGACTGGGAAAGCTTTGACAGTCATTTCAGTGAAGTCAAATCTAGGAAAAACAATAAATTTCAACTTTATTTTGGACAAAACCCATATGTTTGTCAGTACAAAACTGAAGTGCTTGGCTGTATTGTAAATCCCAAGTGATCCTTTTTGATGGGTATATATTTTCAAAAAGGGAACAGGTTTTTCTTGAAGCTTTCAAGAGATAAATTTTTTGGAGTGGAATTGAGAAAAAATATGGTTTGACTTCAGCTTTGGAGTGTGTGTAGCTAACTCTTTCAAGAGTGATGTCTAACACTTCCATATTTTTGCATTGTGTGAGGACAAGATTAATGTGAAATAGATCTGATTTAATTTCCTTAGGGATATATCTTCAGCAGTGGTGTTTGAGATTTGCTTTGTGCCTATTGAATCAACCTTTGACTGAAACACTAGTGGGGGTGAACTCTTTTAATAGTATTCAGTTATGGCATTCATTTCTAATAAACTCTATTTTCTGTCTTATTCTGTTTATCATTAATTGGTTATAGACATCATAAACACCACTGCTGATGTACTGTGCCACAGGAGAATATCTTGAAGGATACCAATACCCTTCATGGATTGTATCATTTTTTGCTGACATTGACTTGCTGCTGCAGGGCTAAGGAAATACCTGTGAAAATGAATGGCAACACTGCCTGCCAGTTAGGAAGCAGTGAACTGTGGGGCAAGAGTAGGCTCATTTATTTTTTCATCTGTATTGGTTTGTAATTAGGTATTTGAAAATGCAAACTATTAATTTAGTTATTTAAAGAATAAAGTTTAAAAGGTAAATAACACCAGACTTGAAATATCTCAAACTCTGGGACATAAAAGGGGTAAAACACTGAATTTGGCTTTAAGTGAATTTATATGGTCCTCTGGAGCAACAAAGGCTATTTTAGTATATTGGCATTTAGGTATTTTTTGTATTACCATTTGAAGAGCTGCTTTTTAAAGTTTTATTTGAAAATGTGAATGCTGTATATGTAAATGCATTTGTTCACAGCTTCAAAAGATTGTACAGAATGTTTTTGACAGTTACATGCTGTTAGTGTTGTGATGCAAATATAAACCATGCATCAAGTCTAGAAACCTTTGGTCTAATTCCTTTTTTTCTCTTTCATTCATGCACAGCAATCTAAAGTAGTTGACATACCAGGTACAATCAAACATGTTCAGTTGGGAAAATGGAGTTTAGTATTTCAGAAATGGAGAACCACTTTAGAATTGTTTTGGGTGGAAGAAAGCATTAGGTCATGGGGTCCAGCTGTGGTAAGGGGTATCATAAGAAGCAGATAGGCTGTCTTAGACTGTGAAGGAATGAAGGTATTGTAGATCACCAGCTGGCTGTGAGAGTCCAGTGGCCAGCTTGTTGGTTTAAAAATAAAAATCTTTGGGGAAAAAAGTGTGAGTTGGATTTGTGAGATGGTGATGGTCCTGGGTTGGTAATAAAACTACACTGTACACTGAGGCACTTGTTTTATTTAAATGAGTGGTTGGGTCTATTGGCATAAGTAGTTCATAAAACGTTAAGTATTGGAAATAGCCAATACTGCACTGTTCACCTACCAGAAGTCTGACTTCTGGCTGAAAGTAGAAAAGGGATATGGGACAGTTGAAAAGAAAAGTAAAATCCATTTTAATGAGCTAAAACAAATTTAAAAATGGAAAGTACTATATAGAAGTCCTTAAATTGTGATTTATTGTAAGGCTGTGGATAGCTGTGGATCTTGTTGGTTAAGCAGACAATTTCCTATACTGACAATTTCTTATACAAGGCCTATGTGATGTAAAACATCATATTATATAGTGTCTTAGTTAGAATCTTTGAATGGTTTGGGTTGGAAGGGACATTGAAGGGACATTGGAAGGGACATCATCTAGTTCCAACCCCCTGCTATGAGGCAAGAATACCTTCCACTAGACCAGGTTGCTCAAAGCTTTCAACCTGGCTTTGAACACTTCCTGTTGCCTTTGATTTTCTTTTTTTTTTTAATATGCTCTTTGATGTCTGTCTTAAAAAAAAAATCTTGTAGCATTGAAGAGATCTTAATCAAAATAACCAGATACAAATTTACATTTTTGAAAAAGGGTTTGTCAGAAAAATAGCTGAGTTCAAGTGATTGTTTATCTGAAGGTGCTTAAAATAGCTTGTACTCCACATTGTTCCCTAAATGACAAATTAAACTGTGTTGTAATGTGAATGTGTGTTCATTAAGGTGTTGATACATTTTCATTTGTGTATTCTGAGTTCTTGTGGTTTCTTTGTCTCTAAGAAATGACCTTCCCTTCACCTTTAGAGAAAAATAATGTGGAAGACAGTGTTGTTCTGAACTGTTTATTTGTGGGTTTGAGGTTCTATAATGATTTTTCAAATAACTTGAATTCTGACTGTGTTTATATCTGAAATATATACTTTCACAAAGTTTATTAAGTTGACTTGACACTTAATTTTAAGATTAATGTAGAACTTCATAAAACTACTGCTAAATATTCATTGATCAAGCAAGAGTCTCTTCTGGATTAAGATGGGGCTGGTGAATGAGCTTTTTGCTATTGCCTGCCTTGATACTCCCTGACATTGCACAGCTTATATGACCACTCTCAAATTTGCTGTCAGTGAGATCAGCTGGTTCAATTTAACCCAATTAATTGCTTAGAATAACTTAGTTGAATTTGTCTGATATGATCTGAATGTAACTATTTTCCCTACAGTATCAAGTACACAGGAGTCTGGACTTCAGAATATAGGTGGAAATCACAGAAGCTTAAAAAAGAATGATTCTAGTGAAAATTCTTCAACTATTAACAGATCTTTATTTAGGTAATGTCTTAATTTCTTATTTAATGCTTTATAACATCATTTAAACCAAAAGTAAACACATACACTGCAGTGTTGTGTGTTTTGTGGGGTTTTTTTGTTTATTTTTTTTCTTTTAGGGAAGAGAAGTCACAGGAGCTGAGTGCTCTAGTTAATTACCACAATCCATTGAGACCACTAAACAAATCTAACCAGGTAAAACATGTAACATTTTCTTTAAAATCTTAAACTCTTTATTTTGCTGTACACACCTGGTAACTTTGAATTTGTTCTAAGATTTGCCCATTTGGGAGGATTCCTATTACCCTGGTATCTGATGATGGTGATGACATGGAGGATTCAGATCTCCCACTCACGGCCAGTGTTACAGAGAGGTATGGTTATTGGGTTTACCTACAACACCACAGACTTTAGTAGTCCTTTTCAATGATACTTTTATTGGATAGTGGAAATGTCAGATGTCAATGTCAAATTTGACCTGAAGAATAGAGACAAATAGTCAGTATAGTTGCAATGGGTAGTGCAGTAACCTACTTCAAATCTTATGGAAATTCTTTGTATGAAAGCATGTGAAGATGAAGAGAAAGCGTGTTCTGGCTAATCAGTAAGCTCAAAAGAAATGGAAATTAAAGTGGAAATAAATTTTGTTCAAAATATTTAAGTTTATGTAGTCCAGTTTTTAAAAAAAGGGAGAAAATACAGTCTTGTAACTGAAGATATTTTTAAATCCTCATTTTGCAGGACTTCTTTGTATTGCTTCTCACTTTGCTGAGTAAACCTGCTTTTCTGTTTATTTGAAACTTGTAGCCAAGTCTTCACACAACTACTTTTTTCATCTCTTTCACAAAAAAGACCATTGCCTCACTGTGTTGGCATGTGATGTAACTAAGAATGTTACTTCAACAGGCAAATGTCCAGCTCCAAACAAACAGCCTTTGTTGCACCTTTTCCACCATCAGAACCAAAACCTTTTGGGCATGATTCGTGCAGCCTGAGAGATTTGCAGGTAACTTAAATGTTTTTTAAATACATGAAGGAACTCTAGCTATCCTATGATATTAGTAAAAAAGATAATAACAGCTTTTTCAATTTGAGAAAGAAATAATGTAAGATTTCCCTTTATGTAATCATTTGTGGATAGAAACATTCATTATGGCTTTTAAACTTGAAATTTGTTATGCGCAATAGGGCATTAAAAAAGAGCTTTCTCTGCTCCTATCTGATGTACTGTTCAATGGGAGTGGTGTTTGGAATATGATTTATGAAGAGGAGATAAACAGATTTCAACTTGACTATAGGACCTTTTTCAGCTGAAGTCATGACGTTTACCATGGGAAGACCCTATTTAAGGAAGTCAATTCAACTCAGTGCTCTATGGAGCCATAAATTCCAGCTTTTGATAGAGATTTTTTTTCATCAAAAACCAAATGTCTTGCATTACTATGTCTTATATTTTCATGTCCCATGTCCTCATCTGCTAAAAGAAAATTCCAGAATAGAAAGCACTTAGGCTTTTATTATAGAAACTGGATTATGAAAATTCAGAATGTTGATGCATTTAAAAATAGCATCAGTAATAGTTGTCTGTGTAACCTGCACAGTTCCCTGAGGCATGTTTGCTTTGCAGTGCACCTGCCACTTAATCACCATAAGGAAATGGCTTTTGTATACTATTCCTGAGTTTTCCTTTGATTTTTTTTTAAGATGCTTTTTATGTTCTTTAGTCCTTACAAGAAAAAACAGCTTTACAGATGTTGGATGAGGGCAGCTCAGAAACAGCTACCAATTCAACTGTAACTCTCAAAACCAAAATGGATGCAAGTCTAGTGACAAAAAGAGCAGGTAACATTAATGTCATGTCTGAGTAGTTTGAAATCGAATGCGCATTGAAAATGTGCTAATCTGCATTTTTTAAAAAATGTGTTGCTAAATAAAATGTTTTCAAAAAGTGGAAATTACTGCATTATTAACATACCTTTGGGGAATAATTCTTCAAGTTCTTTCAAAAACAGTTTTGTTGTATTTCAGAAATACTTCACTTAGATATTGCATGGATTTTGACTGTTATGTGAAGTCAGCTAAAAATAGGGATGGTATTAGATTACATTCTATTGTCTTTCTGGAAAATGTTGTAACCAGCTTGGATTTATAGCAAGGATTTCAGGGCTAGTAAAATCTAGAAAGTTGGTATTATTTATTTACCATCTTCATGGAATATGGAATACATGTACTAACCTCCTATGGTTAGTTGCTAACTACTTCAGTGTTTCATCAGAAAGCTGGTTCCCTAAGTGGTGTTCTCATCCTGCTGAAAAAATTAGGTGACAATGTCTGATATTGCAAGAGTTAGATTTAAGATTTTATAAGTACATATGTATTGTAGGAAATAAACATTACAGTTGAAAAGATGTAATTTTTTTAAAACTTCACTGTCCCCTCAGCTCCTCAGTGAGCTTTTCCCACTGACTTGCATTGGGAATAGTTTGGTTTCAGGTCATACTTGCCCTGCTTGTGCTTCATTCATGTTTCCAGGTTAAATGTTGGTTGAGGTAGTTGAGTCCTTCAGCAGTTGACTTGCACTGAGCTGCTCAGCATGGGATGTTGCTTTCTAGTAATTTGAAAAGAAAACTTTTCAGGCTTGTGAAGGAGCGCTCTTAAGCTGTGCTGTTTGCAGCTTGCACTGTCACATCCCACCATTTCACTCTTGTGCTACCTGTGCAAAAGGAACTAGGAGAAAGTGCCAAGTCCCTTTCAGCCTCTGGCTTCAGTCATTGCACTTGGATTATAGGTTGCCTATTGTTGCAGACAACAGACTTCTAATTTGGAGTATGGTAGTAAGCTTATCTTCACTGCTTTATAAACCTGCTCAAAACCCTGGGATATTGTTGTATGATTTGTGAACCTACTCTCATTGCCTGTGTTGGTGTAGGAAACAGTTGCATCTCTGTTACTGTTACAGTGTTATCCTAAGACTTTTTGAAGAAAGTTGCCATTTTACTACACTGAATTGAACATGCAGTTGAGGACTTCATTAATGTCTTTTAAGGCCTAATTCCAGTAAATCATCTGTGTTTTAGTCTGATCTAGAAAATGAGGTAAAATTATTGTAGTAACTTTTCAAGTGTTGAATATTGATTCATTTTAATAGTCTGGTTTTTGTTTGTTTGTTTTTTTCCACAGAGAGTAAAGTTCAGCATCTGGAGCTGAAGACACCAGAGCCCAGGAGTCTGGAAAGTCAACAACAACAATCTAGTTTTGGTGAAAGCTATAGAAAGCAGTTGGAGCAGATCAAACTAAACTGTGTTAATGCCAGAAAAAAAATGCCAGCTCAAGAGGTGTCACAGAAAAGCTGCTATGGAGAGGTAAAGTAACAAAAATGTTACATGTGTGCTAGCAGCCTTCTCACATTGAAGAAATTATTTCCGTGTTCTTAATTGTGGTTCCTTGTGTGATATAATATCTTGCTTTGCCCTTTGTAGGGAAAACAAATGAACATTGAACAGTCTGGTAATCCTGTTTCAAGACGATCATCACCATCAGATGCTGTTTCTAAGAAAAGTGACCCATTGCATGTTTATGGGACACCAAGCACCACATCTAATGATTATATGGCCTGGTAAGCCTACTATAAGGTGGTAGTTGATCTCTGGAAAGGTTTAAGCAGATTTTTACAGGGTTTAAATTTTTCTGTTTGATAGCAAATATTCCAAGTGCTTCTGTGAAGTGCCTGACTTTGAGATTCAGATTGCATTTAGGGACCTTTGCCTTTTTGGGCAGCTTTTCAGCATTTGAATATTTGCCATCAAATCAGTAAGTCCCTAGTAGAGCGTTTACCTTTTTCACTCATCCCTGCTACATGACACTTTCTTTTGGATAAATTATGTGGCTGAGAGGCTTTTTAGATTGATAATGATATATCAGTTTATTTCCCATGATGCAAGTGTCTGAGGTTTTTTTAAAAGCTTTTGGATAAATCCAGAAGCTTGCAGAATTAAGCATTTATGTTAGGAAATTATAGCATTTGTTTATCCATGTTACCTTAAATAAGGCATAAACCCCTATGCCTGTGTTGGCAAATCTTTCTAATTATGTGATTACTTTTTGTTTTCATAAGTCTCTAGGATGAATCATATAGGTCAAGGTTGCATGCTGAGTAAGTACTGTTCCTGTTGGTAGGACCTCTGTCTCTATAGCTGCAGAATTCAGACTGTAGGTAGGGCATGCACCACATAATTTCATGAAGGAATGTGATAATAGTCCTTGAATAAATTCTCTTTACTTAGTTTGTACATGCTAAATATGCAGAATTGCTTAGTGTTTCTATTTCTCTATTTGGACTGGTTTTGTCTTTTTGTTTTACTTCTGTGATTTTACTCTACCAAATAAATCCTAGTTATATACATTTTTTTCCAGTTCTGATCTTGGCATTAGTTTCTGTAAATACAATTGGGGAAAAATTTAGTGTGTTTAGAAATATAACTAAAGAGACACATCAGGAGAACAAATAAAAAAAAACATAGGATTTTTTACAATCTTTCCTTTTCTTAAATCAGTGATCTTTCTGCTCATACACATTGTAGGTAAAGCTTTCAAGGCAATAGTGAGAGTTTTTGAAGTTGTCTGTCTTAATATGCTTACTCTAAAAAATAGGTAATCTAAAAAGTTTTTTAATAAATAACAATAAGCTGGAGAAGAGTAACTGGCTCAAACTCTTAGAGTCAGTTCTTCTAGCTTTATAGTTCCTTCACTTTTCAGTTGCTGGCAAGTGCCAGCTGTTATCTGAAGATAGTGAGTTTGTGTTCTTAAAAGTATTTGTGAATATTGTTATAGTTTCAGTGTATTTCTAAAAGGACTTCTAAATAAAGATGTTGAAGTGGTCTTAATGATAATTATTGAGTGGAGGCTTGAGCTGTTGCTAGTCACTAGGGTTTAACTTTCAAGAAACATTGAAGATTTCAACTTTGTTGTTAAAATAATCTTAGAAAATACAACTAATGCAGATACTGTTTATTTTTTTGTTAGTTTCAGCACACCAGTTGTAAAGGACAAGTTTCTGCCAGGATGTCAAATTTCTACTCTCTACAAGCCAGTTCCCGTATTACATACCACATACTCCAGCAACTCCATTTCAAAATCAAGTTGGCTTGCAGGTAACAATTTTCTGTCATTTTAGCACATATTTTCATCGGGAACTACTTTGGGTAAAATAAATGTGTGTATGTATTTTTTTCATCTGAAGTTACTGTTCCTCTTCCTGGAGGAGTAATGGAAAGTAGTCTAGTATTCCTAAAATAACTTGCTTTGTGTGTATGTCTCAATTTACATGACCTAAGTCAGATGTTGAAAAATCAGTTCAGTTTTGTCAAAATGCTGGAGCCTTTATGTCTAAGCCTTTTCTAAGCAATCTAAGCCTTTTCATGTCTGTCTTAATGACAGAGAGAAGAACTAGAGCCTCTATTTTTGTTCTGCAGTGCTTTTACACTGGTATTACCCAGTACAGTACCATTAAAGAGAAGCAGTGCGTGTTGAAAATCTTGAGTTTGAGGGAGGCAAAAGATTGCATTTCTCCTCCATTTGTTTTTAGATTTCACAAATTTTGGTACATTTGTTGTGGCCTGACATAATGTAAAAATGGGTTACCTTAGATGTGTTGCATATTCAGGTAGGAGCCTTCCCAATTGTAGATAAAACTGGGGATTAGGTTCAAGCTTCCTACAAGAGGATAAGTATTGATAAATTAATAAATCAAACTTGAGGCCTTTCTATGGCTTGGTGTAGCAGATATGGGCAATGCAGGCTGTTTCAACTTCACACTACTGCAGTCTTTTAGCTATTAGCTTCAAAAAGAATGGTAGATGGTTTCAGTAGAGCTCTTAAGTTTCATGCTGAGACTGAAAGTCTCTTGGACAATGTAGTTTCTGACATTAGATGTAAAGAGGGAGGTGTCTCTAATGATCTGGAAAGCCTTATTAAAGAAGATCCTTTCCTTGATTTCCAGTGTGAGGAGCATTGCACCTTTTACATGAGTGCAGTGATGTTACATGCCAAATGCTGATCAGTGTATGGGGATCTAGCTTTCATTTGGAGTTTCTTTACTGCTTCTAAACAACTTTATCATCTTCAGAAAGAGCAAGACAACTTAAAGCATTTTAATGTAATAAAAAGTAGAGCTCTCAAGTTCTCTTGCATGTACCAATATTTATTTCTTAACCTTTTCTATTTGTGCACAGGTTCCAGCTTCTGTACCTTCACATGAATGCCTTGTCATCAATGGAAGAGTTTATACAGTGTTAAAGCAAATAGGTAGTGGAGGCTCAAGTAAGGTAAGGTGCTCCTTTATCCTTTTAGGCAGTCACTCATTTACACAGTACTACAATCTATTATAAATGTTGAAATCACCTAATGAGTGCCTAGTGTTAACATGTACACAATATTTGACCCAGGGAATCTAGAACTTTGCTGGTGTGCCATGCTTAGACTTTTTGCTCTTGAAGATAATTTCTGTGGTAGAGTAAGCATTAAAATTCCTGGTAGAATCAGCTGTTCTGTTGTAAGAGATGTGCTGCATTGTGTACATCCTAATGTGAGAGGCTGTTGTTTAGAGCAGTGTGATTACACTGTTGGGAAATGGGTGACTTGTAAAGTTGATTGAGAGCCTGAGGGAGACAGGCCATCTCTTAACTACTTGTGTAACTTGTGTGAGGAGTAGAGTTGTAGCTATGTCTGAAGTGGTGAGTGAGATGCTTTTTACATGGAAATTTGGGGTCATGGGAGCTTGGGAAACAATATTGGCAAAATCTCTTGGGCTTGTTATAGTTCCTTAGTTTCTTAACAGCATAAGCAGTTTAGCTGGATGTTGTGGGGGACTACGTCAAAGGCCTTACAGAAGTCCAGATAGATGACATCTCTATCTCTTCATTTGTCCACTGATTTAGTCCCTCCCTCACAGAAGGTCACTGGGTTGATCAGTCTTGCATGTGGTGAAGCAGTGCTGGCTCTTTCAAATCACCTTCCTGTTCTCCATGTGTTTTAGTAGAGCTTCTAGGAGGATGTGTCCTAATGATGCCTAATTTAACTAATTACTTAGAGGTCTTTCCCTTTGTGAATCCATGTTGACTGTCTGATCATTGCATTTCAGTTGTACCCAGTAGGATATTCTCTGTAATTTTTGCAGCAACTGAGGTTAGGCTAAGAAGTTTGTAGTTTCCTGGGTCTGCCTTCCCATCCTTCTTGTCAGTTGGACTAATATTAGCCAGCTTGCAGTCAGCAGGGAACTCCAGAAAGAGGAGCTCTGTTTCCAGTGTATGGTTGTAGAATGAGGTAGGATGGCAGGGACTTCTGTGTGTCACTTTCTCATAGTCTGCTTAAAACAAGACTCAAATAGAGCAGGGTATGCATGAAGTTTTGTGTTTAAATATTGCCAAGGATGGAGATTTCATAGCCTATCTGGACAAGCAGTTTTCCTGTTGGTCAATATGACAGTGAAAAAATCAAAACATCCAATTGTGATTTTCCTTGTTGTTAGCTATGTCTGTTGCATCTCATACTTGGATGGTTCAAGAGGAGTCTGTCATACCTTCCCTTTAAATAGCTGAAGACTGCATGTAGGGTTTCCTGCAGCCTTCTTATCTTAAGACTAAATGAGACTTTGTGCTCTCAACCTCTTCTAATGTGCCATGTGATCTAGCCTCCAAATGATCATGGTGTGACAAAGTGAATGTGTGAGGGCAGATCAAACCTTTATCTCTGAGAGTGTTATTTCATAATCTTTATCTTAAGAACACTGCAGACTCATGATGTACTACACCTGGTGAAATACAATGTGGCACCACGATAGCTTCTGATAGAGGGTTGTTTCTGTTGTAACTGGTGTCTTTGATTTTTTTCATACTGACTTGTATGAATTTCTTCATATTGTTTCTTCCTTTTGAAAAGGTAGACTTTGGTATTCAGGCTGAGTTGAGATGAAGGACTGTGGTACACTGGAATTAGGGATGAATGAAGTTATTGACTGACACTGTTTTGTAGGTGTTTCAAGTACTGAATGACAAGAAGCAGCTGTATGCTGTCAAATATGTGAACCTAGAGGAAGCTGATCAACAGACTGTTGAGAGCTATAAGAATGAAATTGCTCATTTGAGTAAACTGCAGCAACATAGTGATAAGATCATCCGCCTTTATGGCTAGTGAGTAAATACTAACCTTATTTAATCAGTGTTTCACTGTAAAAAGATATTTCCTTCACTTTTAACACACATGTTTTATTTTTAGTGAAATTACTGATCAACATATCTACATAGTAATGGAGTGTGGAAATATCGATCTCAATAGCTGGCTTAAAAAGAAAAAAAAGATGGATCCACTGGAACGAAAGAGCTATTGGAAAAATATGCTGGAAGCTGTTCACACAATCCATGAATATGGTATTCTTAAATAATTCTAGGTATTTGTGTAGGATATATGGCAGATAACATGGCTCTTGTTTTAATTTTGGAGATGGTATTGTTTTTAATGTTGGTGTAATCTTAGTGATCTTCAAAGATGAGTATTTGCTGTATTTTAAAAAAAGCAGTGATGCAAAAAACCAAGGTAAATCTTGATCCAGAGACAGACTTGGCTAACTCAGGAAGGATCTCACAAATATCATTGTTTATATAATGCTTTCTGCTTTCTTTCAACAGCCAGAAAGTATTTTCTGGTTTAGACTACATTGTATACTCCCACTTGTTCTCTGTTAGACTCCAATTTTAGCCACTCAGTCTCTCCATACTTACCTCTTACATTGACAGCTCTGCCATCTTTACTTTGACAAAGTGTTTCAACTTTCTCCTAGAGTTCTTCAGGTCTTCCTCTCCTCTTTACCTATATAATTGTGTATGCATCTATAGCATCTATATTCTGTTTGTCTGTATAGTATAAAGGAGAGGCAGACTTGGATCTTTTCCTTTATAATAATGAAGTGAAGAGTAGTACATGTAGCAGAAAGCATCATCTATTTTAGGACTAGAACATCCAAAAATATAGCAAACAGCAAAACCTACTGAAATTCAGCGGGCATACATATATGTGATGTTTTGAAAAAAGCCATAGATTTTTGTAAAATATCAAGATAGATTGGTTGATTATGTAGATAGTAACCAAAACTCATGTTAAATTGTGCAAGTAGAGTTTGTGAGAAGTCAGTTGTGTATATTCCTTAGTGAATGGTACCTTTAATCAGACTAAGCAATATAATTTTATTTTAACTCCCTGCTTAGCTAATTAAAGAGAGAACGACAAGCATGGACAGGCCACTGAACTGCTCCAGAGCAGCAATCCAGTGTGGCTATGTGCCCACAGAGCTGGAGTGTCTGTCCCAAACTGAGACAAACTCTGCAACTCAAATTGCTTGGAGCTGTTCTGGGGTACCTGCAGGTTTGATTAAGTAGTAATTCTAACTGTAAATTCATGCAAGTTAAGAACTCTTTAGGAAAAAATGGAAGCACTTTTGTGAAATCTGCAGAGACTCAAATAAAGCCAATCTGTACCTTCTCTCTGTGCAAGGGTTATAGGAATTGAGTAATACTAAACCTTATGGTAGTAATTTGGATTTACTTTAAACTTTTTTACAGGCATTATTCACAGTGATCTGAAAACAGCAAACTTTCTGATAGTTGACAGAATGTTAAAACTAATTGACTTTGGCATTGCAAACCAAATGCAGCCAGATGTGACAAGTATCATTAAGGATTCTCAGGTGAAATACTTCTGGAAAATTGATGTCCATTTTTCTGTGAAATGCAATAGTACCTGCTGATAACTTTGATTGTAATAACCTCAACTACTATTGAAATCTTATGCTGAATGGTTTTATATGTGTGCGTGAATATTTGTATATATTGTTTTTTACATGTTTTAGTGAAGAAAATAATAATGGCATTCAACCTTAATAGAAACAAACTTTTAAGATGCTTTTCAGTGTTTTGGGACAGAAATCTAAGTTTTATTAAGTTAATGAAATTTAATGTATGCTTTACTTAAAATATTTTTTCATTTTTATGGTTAGGCTGGCACAATGAATTATATACCACCTGAAGCAATAGAAGATAGGTCTTCCTATGGAGAAAATGGCAAACCTCGTTCTAAGGTAGTATGATCTTTTTCCTCCTATTCCCTTCATGTTAAGAAGGAAGGAATTCAATCATATCTTCAGATTTTTTCAAAATCTTCCACTGAAACTTGAACACAAGAGAATTTATTGTGCTGTGATGGTGTGCAGAGTTGGAAGGTTAAGCTTAATCTCCCTAACTACTCAAAAGCATTTGGCAGACGGTGTTTAGAAAAATGTAAGTGCTCAATTACTGCGTAAAATTGAAAGTAAAACAGAGGCACAGGCTTGGGCTTTTTAGGGCCACAAATGAGTTCAGTGTATCCTATTAATTTTTCTCCACTACAGAGTATTGTGTATTGTAGAAAATTTTATAACCTCACCAGGGCAATGGAATGTGAGTGATGAGAAAAGTACTGAAGGGAAAGCATTTTTCACATTGGCAGTCAAAATTCAATTGAGGGTTACATGGTTTGGTGCAAAAGTATTTAAAATCCACATGTACTCGCATGTACATGAAGATTAACTTTTTAACAGTTGAATGGAAGCATTGTTATGTAATAAAATAAAATCTTGGCTTCCTAAATAGAGAATAAAATATTTCAAAAGTGGATTTTTTTTTAAGGATGGTAATTTTTTTACCTTTTGTACTTCTACATTAAAACTGCATGCAAAGTGCAGATTTTTTCAGCTCATCTAAGCAGAAATCTAACCACTGTGCTGGGAGTCAGGTTCTCTGTATGCATCTTTCTCCACTTCCCCCTCTCCCCCACTCTGTGCTTCTCTTGAAGTAATTCAGCTTCAAAAGGACAAGTGCAAAGTTGTCCTGCAAGGACCAGCCTGAGTGACATAGTTGAAATGTGGATCTGAATCCTTTAAACCCAGGGGAATTGAATTGTGGCTTTCCACTTAGGAGACATAGCAGTGATTTCTTACCATTTCCTGGACTTAAATAATTTAGTATGCTTTTAGTTGTGCTTATTTTTAAATCTGAAATTAGAATCCTGCAATTTGACTTGTTAAAGACTAAATTTATTTTTAAGTTAGTTCTTCAAGTAAGTTGATTTTCAAAAATAGTTTAGAACAATAGTTTTCTTATGGATTATCAGTGAAAGAAGCCACACTACTGAGTAGATAATGGCGTGCTGTCTTGGTGATTTTGTGTAATAGTAACAAAGATCTCTTACACAATGAAAACTGTACAAATACATGATAAATTGACTGAAGGGTCAGTTTCTTAAGTAGAGAATAATTTTTTTTTAATTTTTAATATTAGATAAGTCCCAAAAGTGATGTGTGGTCACTGGGCTGCATTTTGTGCTGTATGACATATGGAAGGACTCCGTTTCAGCATATAACAAATCACATCAATAAAATGCATGCTATTGTTGATCCAAGCTATGAAATAGGGTTCCCAGATATTGCTGAGAAGGATCTTCAAGATGTGCTGAAGGTAACTGTTCCTTTTGTTTTAAGTAATGGTAATTTCTTTATTTAAAGCATATTTTATAAAACTGAATGAGTTGTGCTTGAAAGACTTTTTCCACAGAGAGATGCTCACTGCTACTTGTAGTAACAGGCCTTATTCTGAAAGAAGAACTAAGCTAGAGCTACTCATGTAGTTTCCATATTAAAGTCTCTTTTCAGCTCAATACCAGCTACGTAAGTCCTTTGGTTCAACAACCAAAGTAAATACTGTTAATTCCTAGGACAATTCATAATTTATAGGCAAAACATTGTTCCTCTTTCTTCATTTGCAGCACTGTTTAATAAGAAATCCTAAAGAGAGAATTTCTGTTTCGGAGTTGCTGGTACATCCCTATGTTCAAATTCAAAGTCATTGTCCAACAGGTACATTTATTTTAAAATACATTTTATTAAATAGTATTTTTAACTATGCATTAGAAACCACTTCACTCTTAGAGGTACTATGAGCTTGTTGGTGTGACTCAGTTTTGTTTGGTGCCTACATCTGCTTCAGAAAAGACTTCAGTATTTTAATTCTTAAACCTCTTGCAAACTGTTCTGGCAGTTTTTGTGCTGATAATGTATATAATTTCACCATAAGTATAAATTACCTGCAGGTATTCCAAATGCAAAAGGAACAACAGAGGAAATGAAACGTATCCTTGGCCAGCTTGTTGGCTTGAATTCTCCCAATTCTATTTCTAGAGCTGCAAGGGTAAGTAAATTGTCTTTTCTGTTTTGTGTAGTAGTACATGCTCATGCAGACCAAGGCTAGAATGTTTAGTAGTGAAAGATGAAACAATACATATATGAAATCTTCAGCCATAGCTGGGAAAGCATTGCATATCTTAGTGCTTTTATTTGCAAGGATGCAGAATCTCTCTACATTATTCTGAACTGGAAGGGTTGAAAGTGATGCCAGTAATTTTTCCTCTTAGTTTTTTCTTTCCTTTCCACCTCCTGATAGATCTGCTTTGCTTTTAAGCAGCCCCTCTGCGGGGGTCTTCTAATTTAAGAACCCTCACTATGGAAAAATTATCTCAATTGATCTGTTAAGTGTGCACACTTTTGGACTGCAACTGTTCCTGCTTCCTGGAAGTTCCTGAGCTGTTAATGCCAGTGCTATGTGTAAATTAGTTCCTCTGTGTTGAAGTACTGCAGCCTCTCTGTTTATTGCCTGAAAGAAGCTGGATAAATCTTCAACTCTGTTCTTTCTACGTGTGTCTCAGAAGTGATGGTGTAAAGTATACATAAGACCTAGAGAATGCAAAGCTGCTTTCATGGGGAGGAAAGTAAATACAATGTATATTACATCTAAAGGAGTTCATCCTTACACTTCTAGTTGCACTTGATCTGTTTTGAACATGAGGGTGAACAAGTAGTTTATTCTTCTAACAAAATGGCGATTTGGCTGTCTGTGGGCATCTGAGTATCTCATGTAAAGCTTGCATGCCCCCAGTACACAAATAACTCCTTCCATGCTGAGGTTTCCATAGTGGAGACATTTCATAGAGTAAACTTGATTTTTAGATCTCTGCAGCTCATTTGTGCTCTCCTGACTTGTGAAACTCTACAACTTTGCCCCCACTGCAAAGTCAGTGTGTGTGTTTTTCCCTGGGCACTACACTGCATTACAGCTGGTACAACTAAGCTGTCTTAAGTATTCTATTTTTTGATTTGACAGAGCAATTTTAGTATGGAATATTTCAGTATGTGATGATTTATTTCAAGTGTAATGCTTGTTATATAGTTTGAATCCATGTGCAGTACAACTGTTCACCTGAATACCCTGTGTGTTTAACTTTCAGACTTTATATGAACAGTGCAGCAGTGGTAAGACTCTTGATGTATCAGCATTTGCAAAACCTGGGAGTCAAAAAACATGGACAACAAAATGATGTGCTACTGTTCAGGAAGCAACAGATGTCTGGTCTGTTCAAAAAGTATTTTGTGCTGCTAGCTTTTAAAAGGACACTCAGCATAAAGTTTGCATTTTTATATGTTCGTTGTGTTCTTTTGATAATGATTTCAGGTCATTAAAAAGAGCTTAATTGAATGCTTTTTACTGTGGGCTCTTTCACTCCTTGCATGCTGCTTGGGTTGAGCAACAACAATGGCTACTTGGTGATTATGGTCTGTGTTACTTACAAAGCACTACAGTGTCTGGAGTACACAAACTTGTATGAGAATCTTTTAAGAGGAGATCTTATGAGAAGCTAATATAAAAAGTTCCCCAAAAATGCCAACTGATGTACATGAAAAACATGGAATACCTTTGCTAACAAGTACCTTTGCTAACAAATACCTTGCTAACAAATACCTTGGAAAGGAGCATTCTGTATAAACCACCAGTTACAATATTGGTAGATGCATGTAAATGTCACCCAGTTTTTGAGCTGTTCCTGTGGTTAAGTGTTATGATGGAATCATCAGTACTGTGTTGAACTTGTATGAATAAAATGGCTCTTGTTGTATTAAAAATGCTATTACAAGATTAGTCTGCTTTTCAAATTTCAAAATAGAAATTCCTTCAGGTTTCACAATGCTAATAAATTACTAATTTGGGTTTTTAAAAGCATTGATACTAAGCATTCTCTAAAATGCACTGAATGTAGGAGAAGTGGATTTTACATGATTGTTATTGGATTGGTTAGGTTTTAACTGAATTACATTTCTGGTGTATGTTCATACCTACCCTCCTTTGTTTTGGATTAGCTGTGATTCTCCACATTACGCAGGGAGAGTGATCAGAGTGGGAATTATTCCTGACAAGCAGGAGGGCTGAAGCAGGGGCAGAGAATGTTTGCTCCACTGCAGTGTTGGAGCACACAAAGAACAGCACATCTCCTTCCTAAGAGTAAACCTGGAATGATAAACTTAACGTGTTGGTCTCGTTGTCATTATGTGAAACAGGGTGTGGAATCTCAGTTAGTCATCTGTCAGGATGGGGGTAGTTGTCCCATATTTCTAGTGAAAAAGGCTTGTTCCCCATAGAGATCTTGTTTTTGCTCATTTTTTTTAAAGATTTAGTGCTACTGCTGCAGAAGTTCAGAGGTATTTCAGGCATAATGAGTACCTTGTACCTGTGCTAATTGTACTCCACCTTTTGTTTATAGTTTGTTATATAGATAGATATTAAAATTTTCAAAGTCGAAGCCAGTGAAGAAAAAATTTTATTGTTCTGCACGTTTCATATTCTAAACAGTTTGAGAGACTGCTAAGGTATGGGAACTGAAACACTTTGGCTTTCTCTGGAAGGGGGGAAGAAGTATCAGCCTCTTCAGAGAAAAACCTGTGAAGAAAATCTTTACTCTGCAGAAGTGTCTTTTCATAAAGTGAAAAGTTTCCCAAGTCCTTGTCTAGATTACAGCGCTTGAAAAAATTATTTGTAATTATTCTAATGTTACAATTGTTTAACTTTTGCTGTTTTGCTTTCCTAGTTTGTGTTCAATTTTGAGAAGCAGTGCTACATTACTGTGCAGCAGTGCTACAATAGCTACAGCTATTGTTCTTTTGTAGTGTATGATTTATCAAACCTTTCTCTTATTCCATGACTGTTGAAGAACCCACAGGAAATATAACTGGCATGAGAGGGAGCTTATGAAAGAGCCCTGGGGCTGATAAGGGACAGTGGATTGTTATCAGTCATCCCTTTAAAATAATTTTTTTTCCATTGCAGATGGGCAGTTGATTTATACTCCTTCCCCACCTCAATGACATGCTGCAGGATATCTGTCTACCTTGGTAGCTGCCACTTATGAGTCTTCAATCTATTCCAGGCTTTTTTTCTGCCTTATAGACAACTATCTCCCTTCTCAGGTTCTTCTGGAGTCTTAAAAGCATAAGTGACTTACAGAAATGTGTGATTAGCCTTGAAGGACAAAAAAATAACAATCTTAAATGTCGGGTAACAGGTAACTGCTAGAAGCTTTTTCAAGGTTATGAAATGTCCATCCTGTGTTACTGTCACCATCAAGGCTGCATTTCAGGACATTGTATATAATGGAGAGAGGAAATGGCTGGTAAAGCAGAGTATGTCTCTGTAAAGAGATAAATCTACAATATAATACTGTATCAGCTAATAATGAGATTCCACAGCTATGTGAAGGGTACAAAGGTAAATGAGAACACTTCACTAAGTTCTCTGTTGTAATTCTTGTTGGGAAAATGGGTTTGGGAACTTATAGCTTGTAAATCTAAGACTGTGGTCCAAAAGTTCTGCTCAGCAGCTAGCACTACAAAAGAAACCTAACTGCAGAAGGGTGACTTTCCTTTTCATTTGTGAATGGGTATAGCATGACTCAGTCTCCAGATTCCTCAGGAGGGTAAGTGGAGGGGCAGGGACTGACCTTTCCTCTGTGGTGATGGAAGCTGAGGGAATGGCAGGAAGGTGTGTCAGGGGAGGTTTAGGTTGAATATCAGAAAAATATCTTCACCCAGAGGGTGGTTGGGCACTGGAACAGGCTCCACAGGAAGTGGTCATAGCACCAAGCCTGACAGAGTTCAAGAAGTGTTTGGGCAATGCTCTCAGGCACCTGGTGTGACTCTTGGGGTGTTCTGTGTAGGGCCAGGAGCTGGACTTGATGTTCCTTGTAGGTCCCTTCCACCTCAGGACATTTTTTGATTCCATGATTCTATGACTCTGCCTGAACTCTGCTCTGTAAGGTTAGTTGGAATTCAAACACTAAATAAAGTTTAAGTTTTGAAGGCTCTGCTCATGCAGTCATTCTTCTTGTGACAATACCTAGAATTGAGTCCTTGACAAGATCAAGAAAAGGAGGCTGTTTGCTTGCATATACCTCTGCTCTAAGGACACTTGACCAAGGAGCAGGAAAAATCTATTCACAAATCCATCACCACGATGCTGGAGGAGTCAAACTCCTTCTCATCTAGTCTTGTGGAAGACACTCCTAAGGTGCTACTGCTGTACATATAGCTGTGCAGGAGGGAAATGGTACAGTCCCTAACAGCAGAGTACAGAGCAGAGGGTGTGAGTTAGTCTGAAGGTAAGTTGTCAAATTGTCACTATTTTGGTCCCTCCTGTGGATTTCTGTTCTTCCTTTAAGTACTTAATAATGGTTGCATGCTCAACAGTTTTAACTAATTCTGGGAGTGGTGGTAAGTATCATGTTAAAAATTCAACAGTTGAACAAACTTGAGTTCTAGCCCTGGTGTGAAGTCTAGCTTGCTCCCTGAACTCCTCAGCAAGGATCTCTGGCTAATCCTTGCAGGTGCCAGTTATGTCAACTGCCTGCTTCTCTCTTCCAGTTGTTTACACTCTTATTGCCTTGCTGCTTACACAAAACAGAGTTATCAGTGGCAACAAATAAAACAAATACTACTTTTTATTTTAATACTTTTATTGCTAAGGCATGTCCTGTTTCAGCTAAGGGTAAACTGCTGATATGAGAGTATTCCCTTCCTGCTTGATGTATATATCTCTTCCCAACTTGGTTATCTGTCCCACCTGCCTGGAGCACAAAGCTTGTCAGTGTGCCCTTGTTTGCTTACTGCTTCACATAAAGTAATTAGGAGATAAATCTTGTGAGATAAAGGCTATAAAGAACGGAGCAGGCACTGCAGTGTGATTTACTTGTAGCATGTAGAGGTGTACACCTGTGTGGACACAGAAGAAATCTTTATACAGCCTGTCCATACACTTTCATGGGAGTTGCTGAAATGAAACCTGAGATAAAAATCTGACTCCTCACCTCAATTCCTTCTCTTGGCAGGTAGACTATTCACAGCTAAACAATGATGTAATTTGAAGATTCTGGCTCTAATCAGATGAATTGCCAAAATCCAGGCAGATTTTGCAATGAAAGATATGACTAATTTGAAGTGGAATAGTGAACCCTGAAAAAACACAAGGAATAGGTCAGGTTTAAAAAATATCTGTCCATTGATCTTAACCCTTGTATATTCTAAGGCTCTCTGGCTTTGTCTTTGTACCCACTTAATGTGTATGTTACATGGTAAGTGCAGGCATGCTTTGAATTCCTCTTTGTAACATGCTCTGTGTCTCTTGCTTTTCCCCTATTTTATGTCATTGTTATTTGTATTTTTAATTGGCTTTTAAGTAGCTATATTTAAGGAAATATGAATTGGATTTGCACTTGCTTCCTTTGTAGTCTTGAATAGACAATATCTTAGAGGTCTCAAATGATCCTGTTAGCCTAGCACTGCGAAGTCATGGATAAAATATTTCTGTGAGTCTTAGCTCTTTACATTCCATGTCTTGTTTGCTTTGAGTTCATCAGAAAGCTGTTCAGTACCATGGATCTGTACAGTGCTGCTTGTGTTCAGTGACTCATTGGGGCATAAAGCTCTTCACTGCTATTGCAGAGTGGCATTGTACTTTGAAATACTCTTATCAGACATAAAATGTGTTTGGATGTTCATGCAATGGGACACATAGTTCTGTGCAGCAGAAGGCAGTGAAGTTCCCTCCACAGAGGTGGGGAAATGCTGGGCTCTGCAGCAGCTGCTGTGTGCTGCAGGGACTCCTGAGCCATCCAGCAGGAAGCACTCACCAACACTGTAGGAAGGTACCTCAGTAATGAGAAGTTCTGAGTCTTCAGGAGGTCTTGGGTACCTGAGTGAAAGATGAGTGTCTGCCTAAATCTCTTTCAGTCTGATCTTTGGACTTAGCAGACGTCCAGCACTGCAAAGGTAAAGACACTTCCTACTGTGGTGATGGATGCTGAGCTATGCAAATATGAACAAAGCCTTGGTTTTGGTACAGCAGATGAAGCTTCAAAGAAACCCAGGCTTTTGGCTTGCGGTTTGCCATGGCTTAGAGAATGCTCCTGTTGCTCTAGCTTCTCATCTGGAAAGAAAAGCCAACTCACATGCATCAATGTTCAGAGCTGAGGAAGTTGGAAATTTTCATGTCAAGCTGTGTTTTGTAAGATATTAGTCCAAGGATCTACTTGAAATTGATGTGCCAGTAGCAGCTGTTTAGGGGCAGTTGATAAAGCTCTCCAGACCCAGGTGGCTTTTACTGCTGAAGTATAAAGGAGTTTGTAAGAGCTGTGTGAGGTGTAGTCCTGTGTGATTTTTAAATTAGCCTTAGGAACACAGAAAGAGAAGGTAGTAAATATGATACTTGTCTTCATGCATGTTGAAGCTTGTAAATGAGACTACCAAATATGCCTTCCATAGTAAATAAAGCCTATGTTGGCAGAACACAAAGGAATTCACATGGGAAAAAAGTATCCTAACATACATACAACACAAGGGGCTGTTGGAGTGGTATTTGGGCATGGTTCTTCTGCATTATACATAGTTTTCTGAAAATGTCTGTCCAAACCTTGTACCAAAGGAACCAATTAGAATATTAATTATTGGGAAAGGATGAGAATGCAAGAAAATATTGGTATGCTGCTATGTAAATATATTTGATTTAAATGCTCTCTGCAGTCCTTGAAAAGGTTTAATAAAGCTAGAGAATATGGAGAGACCCAATGCAGGCCTTCAGGGAGATGGAAATGACTTCCATACAAGACTAAAAGCGGTATGACTTCCTCAGGAAACTCTCACTAGGAGGAATCTGCATTGCGCAGGGCTAGGAGCTGATGAAATGATCAGTCAGACTGCTAGAAATTGATGAAAGGAAGATCTTGGGGTTTAGTATGCAACATGTAAGTACATCTGAAGTATTGTAGAAGCCAAAGATACTAGTGTATTCAAAATGAGATGGGATATATTCAAGGAGGTCAGGATGATCCTTGGCACTGTATGTAAGTGGTGAGATGTAATCTCTGGCTTGGGAATTCCCCCTATATATATATCTCTGATTCTAAGTGCCTGGGCTGTTTTGCCAGAAATGAAATTGCTTACCTTGCTCAAAGGGTTCATGATAAAGTTTAGCAGACCACACTGCCTTGTGCTCTGACCCCTGTGACAATAGATTCCTTAATTAGTTTGGTTTCTTTGGGTCCTGGGTACTTGATTTCCAACTCCATGCCTGTCAGTGTCGCACCTTTTGCAAGCAGCGTTTGAATGTATTTGCTCCATCAGTGTCAATGGAAAGCAATCGTGTTTTAGCAGGCATTGTGTACCAGCAGCAGCTTGGCCAGAGCAGCCTTATCTTGCTTCCCACCTGCCACCCGAGCCACTGACTCAAGGAGTCAGGCAGGTTTTGTAGCTGTGCTGTAACTTCCCTGCTGAGATCATAGCTGTACCTCAGAAGGGCACCTGGAAGCTGGGATCATGGCAGGTTCTTGCCTGGGTGTCAGCTTTGGAGCAAGGCTACAAGGAAGCAAGTAGCTAGAATAGACAACTAGAGTGGTGGTAGAAGCAGGGTTCAGATCTGCTTGTCAGAGGTTTGGTCCCACAGACCCAGTTTTAGGTTCTGTATCCATGCTGTGGCTTTCTTGACTCTACTTGTAGCCACATCCTGACCTAGTTGGCACTATGTCCCACTTCACACGCTGCCTGCTAATAACATCAGCAGGAATTCCTGCCAGCAGCTTAGGTCGGTGCAGGTCGTGATGTTTCAATAACACTTTGGCACACTGGTGGGTTTTTGTACCTGGGTGAGTCCTGCAAAATTTGTTTAGCTAGCCCTTCTTTTCCAGAGTTCCCTGTGTGCTCAGTCTTCCCACAGCACCTTGCCTCACACTTTGCTGTATGCATGTCCTTACACACTGTTTCAAGGCAATAGCTGGAACATTTCCAGTGGTGGTTTCATGGGGAAATGCTAGTTCAAGGGGTTCACAGTGGTCCTTTCAAATTCTTCTGGGTTTCACTTTAGACAGGAGCCTGGTATCATTTGGGTAGACTCCTGACCATAATTCTGAACATAAGACCTCCATGTCCTGGAGTTTAGGTTCTCCCAGGATCTGGAATAAGTGCTGAATAATAAGGATCCTGGGATATCTGCTGATCCCTTTGTGGTCTGTCACTATATTGGAGTATTAAATCTTGTCCATTCAAACTCTGGCCAAGGATCTTTTTGAGTTAAGGGAGATTGCTTTATGGAAGACAACTGAAAAATAAACTTTCCTACATGTTGGACATCTGTTTTTGTTTATTTCTGAAAACCTGTATGTTTTCAAAAGGACTATGCAGAAAGACTGGCTGTGTAATGAGTCAATCCATAAACATTGCTAATGCATGAGTTGAGCATCCAAAGCTACATCCAAGCACGTTTTCCATAAAAGCTTATTCATTGTGTCTGGTTCCAGTAAACAGGAGTCACTGCAAGTGAAGGCTTACTCATTCTATTTACTGAAATATTGTATCTTTCTCTCAATTTTGCAATTATAATAATAACTTGAAGTCTATATTGACATCTGGTATCACAGGGGTTAATTGATTTTCATCTTGAGCATCTCTTAGAACATCATAGCCTAATAATGAAGAATTTCCCTAAGACAGGCCAAGCATAAAGGAAAGATGAAGATGTAAATCCAGGACTAGATGAGGCATCTACTTTATCTAAGGGAAAACCTTATTGTAGTTGCTGGTGTGAATGGATCCAGATAAAAAACCAAAACACACAACAAAACAAAAAAGTCCAACCAGAGATAGGGAGGTGCTACATCCCCCCTGTTCTGCCTTGTGAGCTGTTATGAGCCTCTCTGGGCTGGTGTCTGCTCTCCTTTCTCCCAGACTTCCTTCTTGGCTGAGTGAGTCAGAACTTTCTATAGAGTGTTTTCCTGATCCACCTCCTGAACTGTCTTTGCCCTTCTGTGCATCCTGGTTGGCCACATTCAAACACGATGCATTGAAAATGAAAACATCTCAGAAATTTCACCAGATGCCTTTTTAGAAGGAAATATTTAACAATCCCTAGGCAGCATTTTTTTCCCTTGGCTTAGGCAGTTATGCTTCATAGCTAGTAAAAAAATGACTAATGCAGAACTCTTCTTCTGCCCCCTTTTTTCACTTCCAACAGCTTACAGCACACAGTGAAAGGCGTTGGCTCTTGGTACTTAACCTGCTCTATGTATGATTGAGGTTACTGTGACTTTTTTCCTTACCACCTAGACCTGAACAACTGATCCTGAATTAAGGATGATAAAGGTAGAGGTAAGAATAAATTTTATTAGAATATTGGTGGTGTCATTAATTATCTGTGGTCCTTAAACTTTGAAGGTGCTCCAAGAGCCTTTTTTCAGCCTAATGGAACTGCTTTGCACTGAGCAACTTAGGCTCCTGATTTCTTTCTGACCAGCAGGATAACATCCAAAGTCACATGATGAACATGAATGTTAGTACTGTATGTTATCTGTCTTAATGGTTCACTTTTCCCTTATTTCAGTCATTAAAAAGTCATGCCAGAAGATGCATAGGAAGATATATGCAATGTATCTTGATCTTCTGACTGTCATAAGGAAAGAAACTATTCAGTAGTGTCTCATTTATCATTAATACCCAAGCTGCATTTTGTGTCAATTTCTACATTATTGTTACATATTTTTAATCAAGACATACTTTTGAGGTCAGGCTAGTTAGTCTTGCATGGATCAGCACATTTATTGCCTTTTGTAGTCTTGCTCATCTTCAACCATGTTACATTCACTTCAAAGTGAGTCTACCTAAGTTGTAGTTTCATATACCCATCCTTTCAAAGTTACTGAAAAGCTTGTTTGGGTTGTTGAGGTTAGAATTAAGGTCCCTGCTGCCTCAGAGCTTGTCTCTGGCCAGTATGGGATGCTAAGGAAAGAATGGCCTGGGGCAGGTGTGCAATGATGCACCTCAGGATGGTGATCAGCACCTTCCCTTCCCTGCAAGTACAGCTGCTCTTCCAGTTCCAGGACAATGGAGTTGTGCAACAGCATGCTCAGTTTCAATGGCTACCATGCCTTTGCTCCAAGGAGACATCATGGTCCTCACTGAAAACTGAGACAAAGAATAGATTTCTTTTGGGGTTAGATGTAAATTTAGTTATGCGTCTATTGTCCTCATTTTCCCTGTTTCTTTTATGTAGGAGAACATCCTGTTCAGTTTGATTGCCTTTTAGATGAAAAAAAAGTTTTGAAAAGTTCTAACACTTCCCTCCCCTCCCCCCTTTTTTTTTTTTAAATAAAGTTCTGACATGTTGTATGTGGAATTCCTGCTTTTTGAGTTTTTTAGAAATCAGAAGCTGTATTCCTTGATCTGCATTTGTTTGCCCTGCCACTTTGACTCTGTGATCACTTGTTTCTAAAAGACTATCTTGCAGTCCTTCTGTCCTCTTTGCTTAACAAAATGAAACTGCCTGGCTTTTGGACTTACAGATTTAGGAGCTATTTGGTAAGGGGAAATCTCTCTCTCTCTAGCTTGTGCCTTAATCTTTCTATTTTTGAGGTTGCCAGCCTCCCAAAGTGTATGGCATATGGTGATATTAATCTCTTTTTAGCCTCTATTTCTCTGGAGAGCAGCTCTTTCCTGTAGGCAGTGCTGCTGGCCAGGGTGGCAGAGGTGATGTCACCTGCTGGCCAGAATGGTCAGAAAGGAATCAGAAGCCTGAGGAGCTTGGTCTGAGGCAAGCCATAAATGAGTTCTCTCCTCATGCTTCTGGTTTGGTGTGGCCACAAGCCTGCCCTGGGAAGTGCCTTTCAGGTTGGGCCAGGAGTGGTGCTTGGTGAGCACTAAGGGCCAGAAGAGATCTCCTCAGCAGAAGGATATTCTGCTGCATCTTCTACAGCCTGAACTCAACTATTTGTCTTGATCAAAGCATCACCTCTTAATTGCTTCATGTTTCACTTCTGCAAGTAACTTAATGTTGTATTTCTGCTGCAAGTAACTACTGCTTGCTGGTTGCCCTTGTATTAATGAGTGCAAACTTTTAATGTGAGCTGTGACTGTATCCAAACCAGGTGTGTACCAGTGGCAGCCAGAGTGCAGGCTTGCTTCCTTCAGCTGTCCCATAGTCAGAACAAAGTGCCAGGAGTGAGCAGGGTTTCTTTTGGTGCTGTCCTGGGGTTTGTTATCAGGGATGATGCTACAGAGCAATATGTCATTGTCCAGTCAATGCCAAACTGATAGTGGCACTGGTGTAAGAGCTGCTGTGGCAATGGCAGCAGTCCCTCCTGTTCTCTGCATGGACCTATATGTTTGGCATAGAACTGGCAGGTGTTGACAGTGTCCTCAGACCACCTTCAAGCAGTATAAAATGTCATTTAGCTTTCTTTAATCTCACTATAAAAAATATTTTTATTACTCACAGTCTAGGTGCCTTTAAACATGTTTCTACCTGTACTGACAGCTTCCTCATCTGTCACTAAGAGATTATGAACAATCTTTTGTACTCATAGCTCTGCCTTCTTTTGGTAAGGTTTTGTGCTTAGTTATAGCTCTTGTAATAGTTGGCTGAGCTGTACAAAACTGACATGCCACTGGCTGTGCACTATAGTTTAACTCATTTCTGATGGATCCTCAGGGAAAAAATTCTGCACTCATCAAATATCTCCCAGGTTAGCATTTGATTTGTGTGTTACCTATGTTGACTGAAAGCACGCAGAGCTTTTTGACTTTCTGAAAGGCATGTTTTTTGTCCAGAGTCAAACACTGGTCTTCCAGTAGTGAGTCTAAAATTTTCTGTGACTATAGGCTGTGGTCAAAGCTGCTGTTTCTGCTCAAACATGCTGCTTGCTGGGGTCTGTTTGTGCCTGGCCCACATGCTAGAAGCTCCATGTCCTGCTGGTGTTTTACGAGTGCATTGCCCATGCAGTCCTTCAGTGACTTACAGGTATTGCAATCAGGTTCTTTAATTAACTCCTTTGAGAGTTAAATCTTTACCAGGTTTTTAACAGTGGCTTGGATACTTTTGTATAGGAATACTCTTAAAGCAGCTGATTCAGAGAACAAAGTTAGGTAAGACATTTCTGAACTTAGTTCACTGCTTTAGGAAGTTTTGTATTCATTCCTGCTCAGCTGGACAGCTGCTTCTGTTTGACTCTGGTTGGCCATGATTCCTCTATGCACCTAGGAATGTTTTTCTAATCAATATGGTTTGAGGTAGCTTTAGTCTTGTATTGCCAGTTCTTTCCACAGCTGCTCACAACATTAAGTCACCCTTGACTAATCTGATGGCTTTCTGTGGTGAAATGACTGGATCTGGGAATGAGGGGTGAGCAAGAGATAATGTTTCCTTTGACTTTAGCAAGACTTTGGGCACCGCCCCTCATAAAACTCTTGTGAGCATGGCAGGATATTAGGGATTGGGTGGAAGGGTGGATGGACAGCTAGAAGATGGGTGAAATGCTGGCTGGATGGCTGGGATCAGAGGGCAGTGGTTCATGGGTTGCACTTTTAGACCCCTGCAGTTCTTTTCTTGTTGCTGGGGTGTGTCCTGTTCTACGCCATTGATGGCCCGGAGGAGGCAATGCAATGCACCCTCATCAAACTTGCAGATGATTAATGCTTGAGGTCAGGCATGCTTTTCCCAGGTAGGCTGGAAGAATGGATAAACAGGAACCCCATAAAATTCAGCAGGGGCAAATGCCAAGCCCTGCCCTGGGCACCAGGATAAGCTGGGACTGCTGGGGAATAGCTCTGTGGAAAGGGCCATGGTAGGCAGTGAGCTGGGCATGTGTGTGCCCCAGAACGGCACCTGCAGTGCTCTTCCAACAGAACCTCTGCCTGTGCAGTGTTCAGCTGAGGAAAATTAGCCAAACACTGCTGCTAAGTTCTGTGTCATTCCCCCATGAGTCAAGTTCTCTCTAGCAGTAGCATGATTTACCTTGTGACCTCTGAGCAGTAAGCACAGCCATGCTCACTGTGTAGTCTTAAAAGTTAGGGATTTTTAAAAATTATGTGACCTGGGTGTCAGGATGTTTTTATTACCCTTCCAGCCTCTCAAGGTCTCCCCTGTGTTCTTTAAGGCTGGCTGTGAGAGCCTGTGCTGCCCCTACATCTCTGTGATGTGACAAAGAACACAGCATATGGGAAGGACAATCAGGAGGAGGAGGAAGCCCTGCATGGGTAATAACTTGCCACCAGTGAAGCAGCAGGTGGGAAATGGGGTATTTCACATCTGCTGGCACTGAGAAGTGTTGGATGGCACATTGGTAGGGACTGATGTCAGGCAATTTGGTATCTACTGCCAATTTCCAGAGGAAGGCCAGCAATAATGCATCTGGTGAGGGGAGTCAAGCTCAAGGGCATTTGGTCTGTGGTCGGACCCAAAATCATCTCTTTTTTCAGCTTATTCCTTGGAAATATCATGAGGGTAGTGCTGCAACTAATCCTCCTTTTGAAGTTTTTTTTTTTTTTTTCATAAATCAAATAATGTCTTGAAAAAGAAATTTTTCTTTAGTAAGAAACTTTTGGTCTGGCAGTCCTAATGTTGAAGCACATTTATTCCTCTGTCACTGCAAAGAGCTCTTGTGGTGGGCAGGGCTTTGTTTGCAGGCTGGGTTGCAAGGCAGGGACTGCAGTGTAGCGCATTTCTCGGTGTTCTGCATCCACTTGAGGGCACCACAGCACTGCCGGTAGCAGGGATTTTGTTACCTGCCTGCGGGACTGTACCCTGCACTATAAAGTAATCCTTCAGGAAAAAAAAAAAAAAGCCCTGCATAGTTTATTTAAAACCACCACCACATTGTAAGAATGTGTATTTCTGCTCTGTTTGACCTCCCCCGGATTGTGGGTGCTCTGCCCCAGCACGAGACCCTCTTGTGGTGCACAGTTATACCAGCCCTATCCCTGCCGAGAGGGACGTGTGCTTGTGGGTGAACTAACTCAAACGGAGGAAAAAACAAAGGGTAATTTAGTTCTTAGCTCTGGTGGGGTACCAGCTTTTCTGGGAGAGCCAGGGCAGTGACAACTCATTTATTTGAGAAGGGCCTGTGAGCCAAAGGCAGAAACAGTGCTCAGCATGGGGAGTGGGCTGGGCAGGCAGCCCTCGGCACCCTCCCTCCAACAGGCAAAGCCACTGCTGCCCCTGAGATGCTGAACCTCTTCTCCCTTCCTTTTTCCATTCCGTGTTTGCATCCCATGCTTTCTCTCCTTCAAGCACGGCTTTACTCAGGCTCTGACCTTTGCATACACAACCAGCTGAATGCTGTCATGTTTGTTACTGCCCTCTGCAGCATCCCCTGCAGGCACAGCACAGTACAGGCTTGGGTGCAGCTGCATTCCCTCAGCCAAGGAGTTCTTTTGGCAATAAAGTCACCTTTGTGTGGCTGAGGAGGTCCCCCCAGTGTGGCACAGCTCCTAGAGAAGCAGAGGCTGAGCAAGCCCCAGAACAAGAATGGCCGTGGTCCACCCTGCCTCCCCTCAGAGGTGCAGCCCCTTGGCTTGGCTGCTTGAAGGAGAGCAATGCTGGTGCTGGCTGAGGGATGGTTACTTACTGGTTTTAGAGGGAGGTTTCTGAATTTTCACAGAATTATTAAAGTTGGAAAAGACATATAAAATGATCAGACTTCCAGCTGGTAACCCAGCAATGCCAGGTCCACCACTCAGCCATGTCCCTAAATGCCACCTCTGCAGGCCTGTTAAACACTTCCAGGGGTGGAGATTCCATCACTTGCCTAGGCAACTGATTCTAATGTCTGACCACACTTTCAGTGAAGCAATTTCCTCCTAAACTAGACAACTTAAATGCATTTCCTTTCATCCTGTCACTTGTTACACGGGACAAGAGACTGATCCCCACCTGGCTACAACCTCCCTTCAGGAACCTGTAGAGCTGTAGGCTGATAAAAGGTGTTCTCCAAGCCTCCTTGTCTCCAGGCTAAATGCCCCCAGCTCCCTCAGCTGCTCATTATCAGACTTGTCCTTCAGACCCTTCACCAGTTTGTTGCTGTTGTCTGGACACATGCCAGCCCCCCAGTGTCTCTCTTGTGGTGAGGGGCCCAGAGCTGGACAGAGCACTCGAGGTGTGGCCTCACCAGGGCTGAGTACAGAGGAAAAGTCACTGCCCTGCTCCTGCTGGCCACACAATTTCTGATACATTCCAGAATGCCATTGGCCTTCTTGGCCAGCTGGGCACACGCTGGCTCATGTTCAGCTGCTGTCAGCCAGCACCACCAGGTCCTTTTTCTCTGGGCAGCTTTCCAGGCACTCTTCCTCCAGCCTGCAGTGCTGCAGGGGGTTGTTGTCACCCAAATGCTAGACCTGGCACTTGGCCTTGCTGAATCTTACAGTTGACCTTGACCCATTGATCCAGCCTGTCCAGATCCCTCTGTAGAGCCCTTTTGGCAGAGAGGTTTGGCTGAGGATGTGACTAAACCAGAAAATGGTCTGTTCCTGCTAGGGCCTATTGCTAACAGGTCAGGAGTCCTTCACAGCACTGTAAAGAGCTGCCTGGTGAAACCTCCTGAGGGGTACTTTGAATTTAAGTTTATTACCTGAGAGGAATAAAAAGAAGGAGGTGTGTGCTGCTCTGGCAAGTGTTGCAGGCCTTGGAGTTGTGCCCCACAAGTGTTTCTGTTTGCATTTCAGAGGCTGGGCCACTGCAGGCTTGTCAGCACACGAATGAGCTCCCAAATACATAAAGCTTCAGTAGGAGAGATCTGTCCTACAGTGCCAGAAAGAATAAGAATTGATTTAATCTGGGGCTCAGCCCAGGATTCCAAAGGGCCCTGGCTGGCACGGTGCCAGGCAGACAGACAGGAAAAATGGGTTTGAGTCTCAAATCTCCCACCAGGTTGTGTGAAAAACTGTGTTCTCTGAGCTTCAGCTTCAGTAGCTGCACACTGCACTTCATTATGTTCACATTCAATGGCCTAAAATGTAGGGGTGACATTGCTGTCTAGATTTGTTATTTATGGCCTCATTGAGAGCCTTATCTTTCTCAGTGAGTCATCTCTTTCAGAACTCCTCTGCAACAGATGAAATTTCACCCAATAAAAAGACTTTGGGCGGGCTGGTGTTGGTCTAAAGGGTGGGAAAAATGAATGCCTCTTGTCCCTGGGTCAGCTGCTTCCTTGCCAACTATTATCTCTCTTTTAGCTTTGTTGAATGAGGTTGGTGATCAGGCTGTGAGATTTGGGACCGCCAGTCAATCTGCTGAGCTTGTGCCAGCCGGGAGTGAGGTGCAGCCTGCACTCCCCATAGAGGCTGCAAATCAAACAACTGCTGAGTTTAATGAACTGTTTGAAGAAAAAACATTGGTATTCCTGGGTTTCTGCAGTGAGAACCCAGAAGTCTCCCTGTTGCAGAGCTGTTGCACTCGGTGAACTGTGTGAGGGTCTCCCACTGTCCCAGCCAGCCCATGCACTGGGACTGTCTCTTGCTTCTTGAATCAAAGCGTGGTCTGAAAGCCCAGGGATCAACTCCACAAGTTGTTTTATCTCTTCCCTCTGTCAGACCAGCTAACCAACCAATTTTCTGGAAAGAAAACTGTGGGATCTCAGCACCTCAGGACTGAGGTGCAGAGACCGAGACCACCCTTGGGGGGCTCGGGAGTCCTGGAATGTTGCCAGAAGTGTCTGGTGGCAGGACTTTGTCCGCCTTACAAGGCGTGGCTCAAGCACACACAGAAGAGATCCCAAAGAAAGTATTAAAACAGCTATTGTTGTGGGCAAGGCTTAATTACCCACTGGCCGAAACATGCCTGCTATTCGAAGTGGGGTTTTGGCAGGAAATCAATAGGCACTGATATTTCTTAACGACAAAAAAAAGACGAGACAGCGTTAAAGCTGCTCTCGCCGGCAAGGGTAATGCTAGAAAAGCATATCGGTTCAGTCGAAAAGACTGGGAGAGCAACGAAAAGTTGCGGCATCCTCAGCAGAAGGGTGGGGGAGCAAAGCTCCGGAAAAAAATTATTTCTGGCCTCAAGAAGCCAGGGGGAAAGGGCTCTCGAAGAAAGAGAGCAAGAAAAAATATTAAAGCCCCGGTCCCAAAACCCAGAAACCCCAGGAAACTCCTAAAGCGTCCTGAAACTCCGGAGAGTACAGGGGAGTCAGGATCGGAGGGGGGGGTGAAGGGGGACAGAGAAGGGATCGGGGGGGGACGCTTCCTCGCGGGGGCACGGCGCGCGGTAGCGGTGGAGCCGGCGGGGAGCGCGGATGAAGAGATACCGGGAGACACATGTCCCGGTGCGGCTTTTGTCAGCACGGCGCCGGGGGGTGGTGGCCGTCCCGGAGACGCGCGCGGCGGGCAGAACTCGCAAAAACCCGCGGACAAATTCGGCTCGAATTGCGGGGCGGGGCGGGCCCGGGTGCCGGCGGGGGGCGGACCGTACACACCGGCGGGAGGAATGGACACAGAGACAGAGTCAGGGGCAGACCGAGGGAGGAGACCTCAGAGGTGGAACAAGGGGGGGAGAGTGACGTCAGCCCAGGAGAGACGGGGAGAGGCTCGGAGAGCACGCATGCGCAGAGAGTAGAGCGCGGGCGGGGGCGGGCCCGTGACGTCTCGGGCGAGGAGGGGCCGTGCTCGGGTTCCTATGTCCCAGCGGCTCCGCACCCTCTTCAGACTTGGTACCTCTGGATGAAAACCCTCGGAGTCCCAGTCCCTTCCCTTCAAGGGAGACGTTCTGGTGTTCAAGCTCCATTTCCAGCTGAATTAAAAGCCAGGCAGACACGGTCTCAAACGAGATCACGAACACGGCAGTTGACAGGACGAGGGGCAGTCGAGCTCATGCTGTCACATCCTAGCTGGGGAGGCCGGCGACAGCGCCACCTAGTGGGGGGCAAGGCTTTCGCTTGTGTCTCCACAGATCGAGGTCTGACGTGGGTGTCGGCACGACACGTGAAACCATTTCGAGTGCGAGAACATGAAAACGCGGATCCGAGAAACAATGATCCAAGTAACAAATAGACGAGTACTCAGACAGGAGTCGAGACTCAAACTGCACAAGACGACTCGGAAGAGAAATAAAAAGAAACTAAGGACTTTGGGGGAATTCTCTGTTAAGGTCCTGAAAGAAAAGCGAAACAATGATTTCACATAGAAGCGAAGCAATGAGTTTTATGATGCTTATCTGCATCATTCTTTCATTCATTGCAGTAAGCAATGGGGGTAATATACCTGTTAGTCAGCAAAAGCAAAATGTATGGTAGAATTCTTTGACATCTCTCCCATTTGGAGAGGAATTTTAAGGGTAGAATTCTTTGACATCTCTCCCATTTGGAGAGGAATTTTAAGAGTAGAGTTGTATGTTTTAATAATTCTACTAGTCCTCATACTTGTTATCCCATGCATATTTGCATGTTTAAAACACGCTATGAATCGGATAGCAAAAGAAGCTTTCCTGGTGCAAACAGAAGGGGGAGATGTGGGATCTCAGCACCTCAGGACTGAGGTGCAGAGACCGAGACCACCCTTGGGGGGCTCGGGAGTCCTGGAATGTTGCCAGAAGTGTCTGGTGGCAGGACTTTGATCCTACACAGGAGATGACACCTGTATGAGGACTGGGAGGATTTCACTGGGTGAATGGTGAAGGGATAAGTTAATTAAGGTGTAGAACACAGGGTTTAGGATTTCTGTACAGGGGGGTCTAAAGAAGTAAGATGGAGGAATTGGGGTGTGTCCTGTCCTTCTTCTTCTTCTTCTTGGCCTCCATCTTCTGTGGTGATGGTGGCACTTTGGGATTGGTCTTTACTAGAAGTGCACCGGTTAATAAGAGTAGAAGGTATTGGAGAAAAATCATAAATATTGTACACGTAACTCTGGGTATAAAGATAAGTGACCGCCCCAGGGGCTGGGGGAGTGTGCCCATGGCTGACATGCTGTGCAGACCTCTGTTGGGCTGAAAGAAAATCTTTTAGATAAACAATTAATAAACACCGAGACCGAAACAAGATCAGAAGTCTCTCCTCGTCCTTTGAAGCGCGGGCTGCCCAAGGCCACTCTGGGCCTTTCCAGGTCTTTGAAACAGCCGAGAAAAGAGAGCAGAAACCGAGCAAGTGGCATCCCTGAGCTATCTCCGGACATAAATCAGCCAGCCGGGAGAAACAGAAAACCGACAAGCATAAATCAAGCCTAAATCAACCTAAATAGGCCGGGAAGAGAAACATGAAATCTACAGAAAACAGAGCTGTGTGCTGTGAGCATTGACTCCAGCAATGTTTCCATCACCCTTTTTAAGCAGTTTGGTGTAGATGTCAGAACAGAATGGTTCCTGTTCACTGGCATCTAAGAGATCATTATTTAACAGTGATCTCTTTGATTGATCTCAGTGATCTAACTGTGCCTCTGCTCAGTTCAAAAGGCACTGAGAATTAGGCTTGACTATACTTTTGTGTTGTATTTCTACTATCTTTGGAGGCCCTGGGCTCTTCTCCAGTTCTCTGTGAACTCTACTCTCCCTCTGAGCTGCTGGGTAGTTCAGTTCTACTTCTAAGTCTTCAGTTCCATTCTCTTCCTGTCCAATTGCTCCATCCATGCCACAAAGAGTATTTGCATGCAAATCCCTCTGGCTCCTGGCTTTCTTTCATATAAATCCATTGTCTTGGCAGCTTCTATTACCTTTACACCTGCCATGGTTCAACCCCAGCCAGAGGCCAAGCCCCACGCAGCCACTTGCTCATTCCCCCACCTGCAGGATAAGGGAGAGAATGAATTGGAAGGGTAAAAGGTATAAAACTCATGGGTTGAGATAAAGACAGTTTGATGGGGAAAGTAAAAGCTACACAGACAAGCAAAGCAAAGCAAGGAATGAGTTCAGTGCTTCCATGGGCAGGCAGGTGTTCAGCAGTCTCCAGGAGAGCAGGGCCCCCTCATACCTGGTGGTGACTTGGGAAGACAAACACCATCACTGCAAACATCCCCCCTGCCCCTTTCTCCTCCCCATCTTGTACACTGAGCATGAACTCATATGGTTCTGAGTATCCCTTTGATCCATTGGGGCCACCTGTCCCAGCTCCTCCAAACCTGCTGGGCTCCCCCAGTCTCCTCCCCAGCATGGCAGTGCACAGTGAAAAGGGCTTGGCTCTGTGTGAGCCCTGCTCAGCAATAACAGAAACATCTCTGTATCATCAACCCTGCGTTCAGCAGAAGTCCAAAACACAGCCCCCTGCAAGGCACTTGGGAAAAGCTAACTCCACCCCAGCCAAACGAGCACAACACCCCATCTTCTCCAGGGCATGTTTCTCATTCAAGTTCTTGCTTTACCACAGGTGGTCCCCCTGGCCACTGTCTCTGCTGCAGTGAGATAGAGATTTCATCTCTGTGTCCAAGGAGAGGCCATTGCAAATCTCTTCTGTGTTTCTAGTTCTAATTCTGTACTAATGATTCAAACTGCCTGGAATATCTACATGCAGTGGAACACAGGGATGAAGGTGCAAAGGATTCTGTTAATAAATTTAAGTGAGGTTACACAGTTTACCTTTTCTTTTTTCCTACCCTATATCTCCTGTGAAGATAAATGGGGAAATTAGTGTTAGAGTTATGTAACACTGGAGAGAAGTGCCTATTGGTGTTTAAATATGTGTAGGTTGTAAATGATTTTTTTTTTAAAAACCAACTTTTATGTCTGCTCAGTGAACACTAAAGCACTAGTTTCACAGTGTAAAGGCAAAGCCAAAGCAGTCCAACTTGAGAGTCAGTGTTGAATAATACCCACTGCACTGTGGCATCACGGGGTGAATATGGTCATGTTAGACCAGAGATTAATGGTTTCCATTAATTTCACTTTTTCCATAAACAAGACAGGACTGTGTCATTTTTTTGCCTTTAAAGTAGCATATTAACAAGCACATGCTGCTGCTGGATCCCAATTAAAGGTTAACTGCAGTCAGCTGTTATATGGATGGCTTATCAGTTGTTTTCTATCTGTGAAGTCAACCTGAATATAATTCTCTGTCCTTGGATTTTGCAATTACATCTGGGTAGTTTGGTTCACCTTTAAGATGGTTAGAGTGAAAATAAATAACATGCTCATGGAGGTGATTGTCAGATAAAAGTCACTGGGTTCTTGCAGAGAATTACCAGGTGTGTGGTCATCATCCTGTTTGTGGCTAATCCAGCTGTGCATTTAAGGACTCAAAAGTCTACCTGGATTTGTCCAATGATGGAGTGAGAAAAGAAAATAGGAAATAGGGAGTTGGAAATAGGGCGGCAGAGCAAAGCTTCATGATACTCTACAAACAGGGAAGTATTTTCCTATCAGCACTGCTCTTGTTATGTCTACTATCATCAACAGCACCTGCTGCATGATACAGATACACGAGGGCATATCCCAGCAACTGTCTTAGAAATAATGATGTTTGTGTGTCAGGGTTAATCTACCTTCCTTCTTTCACATTTAGAAATCTTCTGGGCTTTGAGAGCAATAAGCAAGGATGCACCTGTAATTTGCTGGAGCTTGTTTACTTCTTGTCCTAATTTGTTTTGTGATAAATCCAAAGAAGGTCAAGGTCCACTTGTTTTACCTGCTCAGACATCCAGTGACAAGCAAGCAAACAAAACAGAAGGCAGGAAAAAAACAAGTTAGAAGAAAACATTTGTTTATGAAGTAAATTAATGCCCATTTTGATGTATCTTCATATATCATTGTTTCTTTTAGCAGTTTTGGATCACAGTATCAGCTGTGTGCAGCTAAGGCACATCCAAACCCAACCACTTGTGTGGTTTCATGTGAACATCAGTGATAGAAATGCTTATTTGAAGCAAAGAAATTATTTTGGAGTTGGAAAAGAAAATTAAAGGGGGAAAAAAATCTTCCCACCTTCCTCTATTTTATCTTCTTTGAGATTAACACTTCCATAGTAAGCTCTTGGCTCAAGCAGTGAAGTGCTAATTTCTTAATAAGCAATAACAGTGAAAACAAGTAACCAGTAGTATTAGTAATTTTTTCCCAATAATTTTATTTGCTTTCCAGTTTTCTTCCTTAGTTCTTCACTTCTTCTGAATGCCTTCATCTGTTGAGATTTTTGTGTCATGATTTAACATGTAACAAAATGCACCAAGGCCTCACACTTAATCTCAACCTTATCCTTATCAAAATGTTCATTTTCCAGAAGATTTGATAATCCAGAGACCTCTTTCTCTCCTGCTATAATTATTTAATGGGACTTTCTATCATCTACTGGGGTTTTTTTTTTTCTGTCCTCTTGCTGCCTAAAATGACATTTTGGGTCAAGGTGTGTGTTTTCTGAGGCTGCTAATCCTCTGGTCACACTGAAACACAAAGTCAAGCAGAAGGTGAGGAAGGCCAGCTAATAAAACAACTCTGCTTGTTTTTTTTCAAACCATATTACTTGCTGTGGACACATGAGTTGGGACTGGGAGTTGTTCTTCCAAAAAGAAATATTTTTAGCTGTTCTGCATGCTGTTTTAAAATACATTCTATATTATTTGTTTTAACTTTAGAAGTTTTCCAAGTGATGTCTTGTTTTGACATTACAAATAAAACCAGAATTACTTTTCCCTCTATGTGTTTTGACTTCATTTTTGTCCCAGGTTTTTGGGATTTAAAGGTGACACCTGTAGTCACAATAAACCAGACATCCTATGTGCATAGTTACTCATGAGAAAACGTGTGAAATTAAAATTGTCACAGGTTTGTTTTCTACTGGGTGTTCCATTACAACACTTGTTCTGAAAAACAAATCTGTTCTTGGTCACAGTTTATAGCTTATTAGTAAAGTGATGTTATCATGCCAGCAGAGCAAAGGCGAGTGCTGCCCTTTCCAGACCCTGCTTGCAGAAGTGTGGGGCACTGGGCAGGAGCACGGAGCTCTGAAGGGGTGACCTCCTGCCACAGGATGGGATCTGTTGGGCCAGCTCAGTGCAGCTTGTCCCAAAAGCCTCTCCCCACACCGGGCTGGGATCTGGGCTGAGGTACCCCCCAAAGCCCTGCCACCACAACATGTGTGGTGCTGCCAGCTCCAGTCTCCAATGAGGTCAATAATGAGCTGTGTAATTTGTTCACACTTAGGAAATTGTGTAACACATGATGGGCAGGGTACTTGGTGTGGTTTCAGAGGAGGAGTTCTAGCATGAAACATTTATATAATGGGATTTGGGCATTTCCCAGATCAGTTCTACTTCACGCTGAGCTGAGAACTTGGTAAATCCTGGCCCACTATGGGAATAGCTGTAAACTGAGCATGGAGAAATCCTTCTGCCCTGTCCAAAGGAGAATTTCATCTCTACAACAGATGGCATCAAGTACTGACTTAGTGGAAGGAAATTCTAGAGCCTTTCCTGCTTGACCTAATGAACCAGAAGCATATGAGGCAGGAGGAGGGAGGAAAAAGGGGAGAGGTCTGGGTCAGAAGGACCTGCACTGTTGGATCTGGGCTATAAAGGGAAACAGGTCCTGGGGGTATAAATGCTTTGGTCCATCTGAATTTGGATGTGACCTCTCACAAGATTATCACAGAGCTGTCACCATCCTGTCACAGGAAATGGGGAGGGTGAAAGGACTGTTGAGCACACTGCAGATGTGCTTCTCTTGGTCTTTTAATGCATTCACACAAGCCTTGCAGTTAAACTGATCTGATTTGTGGTTTTCAAACCCTGCCTTTCTGAGCACAATTACAAAGCACAATGGCAGGATTCTAAGGTCCCACCTTCAAGGTGGGAGATTTGGGTATCAGATACATTCCTGAGGACAAAACTCCTCCTACATATGTTTCCCCAGGTAGCTAAGGAAGAAAAAGTTATGTCTCTGCTTGGTTTCAAAGGCTGGTTTGAGAGGTGACAATGGATGCACCTCTGAAGGAAAAATACCTTCCAGTAGCCACGGTGAGCTAGGACCAGTCACTGGCATGTAGCATGATAAAATCATGCTGGAACTGTGTGGGTCCCAAAGAGAATGTTGCACACTTGATCTCTTACCCAGTTTTATAATGTGTTTGAAATCAGTACATTGCATACATTCCAGTTTCCACTGCTCTAATGATCTGATGATTTCCTGAAACACTTTAATGGAGTTTCCACTGACCTTAGAATAATAGTGTTTTTTAAAAAAGTGGTTAAGTACAGACTTTTATGAGACAAATGGAGCCAGACTTCTCCTTCAAAAATATGATTTTTGCAAATGTGCATGGTTCTAAAAATCTCAGAGCTGTTTTTCAGAGTGACAGAAATAACATAAATGCCAGAGTAAGCAGCAGTTGATCTTGCAACACTGAAGTCTCAGTACTAAGTCATTAACTAAATACAGAAACAGGTCCAGAAGAAGGTCTGAATGTCTTTCAAACTGCCACTGAACAGCCTGGAAGTGCCTGTGTCTTGTGGCCACCTTTGACTCAGCAATTCATATCTTGATACAACTATTTGCATTTATCCTGTCATAATCTGTTCTTATTAAATGTGCTTAGGTTGATCTTTCCCTCCTTTCCCTCCCTTCTATTTTTAGCCTGTACTATTTGGCATTTTCAGTTTTCAGAATCTTCTACTCTCTCAGCAGCTTAGTTATTTCTACAGAGACACTGTGGCTATCCTTCCCTGGGTTTGAGCATTTGAAATCCATTTCCTTAGCCTTAATCTCACATAACTGTTTGCTCAAAACCATACATGCTCTCTGGAAAGGTTTTCAATCTTTTTTCTTCACTCCTGCTGGACTCCATGGTTCTCAGAAGGCTGTCTCATTCCCCAAGGTACCCTGACAGCCGAGCCTCTAACATGGAGATAGAAAAAGAAATTCATTTGCAATTTACAGTATGACTAAACATCTTTTCTTTCTTCCCAGTTTTGTCAGACCAACCTGTTTCTAAAGAAATGGTCGCCTAAAGGCAGGCAGACTCGTGCCTGTCAGTGCTGCCAGTCAGGTAAAGGTTTGACAGATTAAGCATCCATTGTTTGTAATACCAGAGAATTTTCTGTTTTTAAGTACTCTGAGCTCTTAGAAAATCCAGATTTTGAGACAGAACTGCTTTGTTCCTTTTCCCCAGTCTGAGTAGACAGATATTTATATTAGTAGAGAAGTTATCCTATGGCCAACAGCAAGGGAAGTTTGGGAACGTTAATTTTGTCACAGGGAAAATTCAATACATTAGTCCTATGTTTCTCACAGAAGACATTTCTGATCTTTTCATCCCCTATATATTTCAAAATAAAATGAAAGAGTTTGGGATTCAGTTTCTTGGGCCTTGCGAATCTGATCATATGTGAAATGCTTAAAGCCAAGTCTGAAGATGTACACCACATATCTAATCTGCCATCTAACCTTCATTTGCCAATCTGTGGTATTTACAGAGTGCTGATCACTAAATTAGGCATTTATCTTCAATGACAAAGACAGACTAAACTTTGATATGATGGTGGGCTCCATACTACATTAAAAAGTTTATCATCTAAACCACTCTTCTCAGCTGGGGAGGGGGCTGAAGGAGGAGTTCCTTTTCAGTGCCACTCTGGAGATGGCATTGCTAGCCAGGAACATTTTCTAACTGTGCTTTGCATCATTTTTCACTTGCTGAGCAATAATAAGTGGTACATCTATCTGCATTTAAAATGACAGATGGTGCCTGTCCCAGTGCTGATAGGGGTGACTGTACAAACATCATCTCCTCAGTGGGGGAGCTGGAGAAAAATGGCACAAACTTGTACAAGGTCACTTCTGGTTTATTTTAGAATCTCTACATCCCAAGGTGTGCCCTTAAAAAAATTTAGTATGAAGAGAGCAAACAATTGGTGTTGTGCAGCCTAAAATCTATTCATGTCTCCAGATTCATGTCCATTTCCAAACATTACTTAAACCAATCCCTTACCTGTCACCTGTCCCTGCACACCTGCTATGGTGTGCAAAGTGCTGAAGAAGGCTCTGACCCCATGTGACTGTGGGGCAGGTTAGAACTATTAAAAAATTGTGGAAAGAGTTTACTTATCCAGCTGGGTTTTTTTGTTTCGCTTGTTTGTTTGTTGTTTTGTTTATTTGTTTCTTTGCTTTCTTAAACAACATGAACAGACATTTTGGGTTTATTTATGCACATGTATTCAAAGAAATCTATTGCTTCTTTAGATTTATCAGAAGCTGAAGAGTTAAGAAATATGTTCCTGTGTCATCCCATCTTCTGCCTGAGGAGAACTGCTGAGCTGTTATTTACTTTCTGTGCTAATATTTTAGTCTCATATTTGTTATAGCTCCAGATGGCACATGTTTGCATTCACATTTGCAACAGCTGAGATATAGTCAGGCAGCATAATAACTCTAACAAAATATCCTTGGTTTAAAATGAAGATGAACTCTGCCCCTACTTCAGCTAATGAGCAGCACCTGCCAAAAAGCCACATTAAATGCTACCCCAAGGTTTCTTGAAACAAAGAATGAGTTAAATATGATGCCTTGGATATGTTTTTAGGGAGGGGGCTCCTCAGAAGTCCTGTTTTGCATCAAGGTTTGAGGCAGAAGTTCAGAGACACTTGCCTTCTATTTAACTCAGTCACCAGAGGCAAATTTAAACCAGGCCTAGTTTCAGGGTTAGAAAACATTTCATGGCAGGGCAGCTGCCTCTCTATTAGTTTGCTAATTTATTCAAATGGCTATCATCAAAAAGATGCTGATTTTATCAGGCATAACCAACAAAAGCATTTTAAGCACATGCTTACCCTCAATCACTTGAGCTTCAAGGTAGGCTAAGCATGTTTAAATTAACTGGCTTTGTTATTCATGTAGATTTACTTCAATGTAGTTGTAAACTCTCTCAGAGTAAAACAACTCTTCCTCTGCACCAGTCTTCTGGCTTTAACCCTTCCCCTCCCCTCCCCCCCTTCCCCCGCAAAGGAAACATTTTTTCACTGAAAAGGTGGTCAGGCATTGGAATAGGCTGCCCAGGGGAAGCAGTGGAGTCACCATCCCTGGAAGTGTTCAAAAGACATGTCGATGTGGCACTTGGGGATGGGGATATGGGAACATGGTGGTGCTGGGTTAAGAGTTGGACTTGATGACCTTGGAGGTATTTCCCAACCTTAGTGACTATGAAAATAATGGAAAACTGATAAGGAACTTGATTAATTGAGAATTCAAGGCTAGATATACAGTCAATTTCAAGAAACAGGGTCATGTGGAAAATAAGTCTGTTTATCAAAAGCTTATTTAATTCTTTGAAATTGTTTGGCTGATAAATGTAACATTTGAGTCAAGGGGTCAGCTGGGAATATAATTGGGATACTAGAAGATTGCATATTTTAGTTAAGATTTTAAAATTAGTTAAGAAGCTAAGTAATATAGCTGGCAAGAATCAAGTACCTTAATTAAAGAGCAATAAATACATTAGTAAAGAGAAGCTAGGAGTGACAGGGATAGATGTAGAAATTGTGAAGGAGCAGAGACCATAGAAATACCTTGCCTTAAGAATAATCATTTAGGAGAGGCTTGGACCGTGACCAGCAGATCAAAAAGTCCTGCCAAATGGCCATCGGTGAAGAGTTCACCATGAGGAAGATGGCTTTCTTCCTCCCATACACCCACTCCCTTATGTCAAAATCCCACCAACCCAATGAAGGGAGTACAATTGCACAGCCGTAATGGATATTCAGCTGATTATAATATGAAGCAGGGAGGTAATGATTATGTATTAAGCATCCTTAGAAACCACTTGGATATGTAAAACTTTTTCTGTATAAAGAGAGAGCAGGAGTCCGCGACTCCTTGTACATGTATTTGGAAATGATTCCATATGTGTCCAACACACTGCAATAAATACCCTTCTTTTCAACTTTAATTAGTTGAAGAGTCGTCTGTCTGTGTATCACAGTGAGCATATCACCAAATTAAATCAGAGAGTATGACAGAACAACCAGCACACACCATTAGCAGAGCATGCACTACACATGTGTCCTGGTTTAAGGCAAATTTGGGAGAAAACCTCCAAAGGGGTTCCTCTAGAAAGCAAATTCAAGTGGCCCCTCCCCCAACTGGTTCGGGAAAAGATTTCCTTGGAGAAAAGTAGAAGAAACCTGTTTATTTAACAGGCAAAACATTCACAAGCACAAAAAATTGAACCATGTTAAAAAATAAAACCTCTTACCACTGAAGACATGACAAACTCAGAAAGTCCCCTTCGTGGGCTGTAGCTTGGCTCACTCAGTCTGTTATCAGTCCCTCTGGCACTGGGAAATGCCACAGCCCAGGCCCAGCCTGGTGGGCCACAGGTGTGACCTGCCAATGCTCTTCTGGGTTTTCAGTCCAGAGCAGGTTTGAACAGTTCCAAGAAAAAGAAAAACCACAGTTCAGGGAACTTCCCTGCCTCAGATGGTAAAAACTAACTAAAAGCAAAGGAGAGCTCTCTCCCACCGTCTGTTCGTTCTGCAGACAACACAGTCCAGGAGTAGGATGTGGGAGAGCAAGTACGGTTTCTGATAACAAACTCTGCTCTTCTTCTCTTCCCCCCTTTGTTCTCAAAACCAGTCTTAAAGGTGAAAAAGTTATTTCTGGGCTAAACAGGAGAATGGGGATACAAGCATCATAAAGTCACCCCATGTTAACAACTTCCAACATCCTCCCTGAAACATGTGTTTGTAGCAAGATTCTGCAGGATCAGTATCAGGCTCAAATGTGTTGAGCTGTCTCAGCAATATGGAAATAAGTACAAAGTCACAGCAGATAAAATATTTTGTGAAAAGGTTTAGACAAATGGAAAATAACAGTGGGATTAAGGTGGTTGTACAGAGCAATTTCAGATCCTGGTCACATGAAAATGCATCACCTTTTTCATACAGCCAAAGTACCGTGTAGAGCAAAGGCTGCAGTGGGAACCTACAGAAGAGGATCTTTCTCCAGGTGCACACTGACTCTAAAGGATGATCAAGCAGCCCAACATGAATTCCCAGGATGATGCTGAGACATGAGGGACAAATTCAGCCTATGTATGTTAGGAATTTTTATGGCTGAGATTGTATGAAGGCTAGACAATGATATCATTACCCTTCCTGTCTTCAACATTGTGAATGGTATCTATAGCAGAAGAGCTTGCTATCACAATGGAAATGGCAACCCTTTCAAGTACAAATGTTGCCAAAGTCTTGCTTCTGTGTGCATATTAACACAGTCTAAAATGTGGAGGGATAGAATGTAAGAGAATAGTGCAGAAGGTAATCTCATCCCTGAGGAGTTGCAGCTGCACTAATCACCAACAATTAGGAACAGGCCTGCCCTTAATAGGCCACAGCTGTGTCCAGTAAGAAGACGAGTGCTACAAAAGAGTGGATTAGCTGGTTGAGAAGGGAGTTGGAGTTTGTTGGTTGTGCTGTGAAGGAGTCAGTGCTGTGAGGAAATACCCATGAGAAATCACCAAGAAGGTATGAAACTTTTGCAATAAGATGACAACAATTCGTGATCCCTGATGTGATCTCATGGTGATTCGGGTAGAGAACTGTAGAGAGAGCAGTAAGGATGTGATCATGTTATGGTTTGGGAAAAAGGACTTAAATATTAAATGACGTGATCCGGAGGTGATTCAGGAAGATGACTGCAGACCTAAGAGCAGTAAGATGGTAGAGCCAGGTGGACAAGGAGCCTAGGAGCTGAGGAGGCAGACCAAGAGCCTGAGAGCCTAAAAATCCAGATGAGCTATAGCCAGGTAGACCTGCGAGCCTAGAAGTCTGGACAACGTATGAGATACCACCCCCAGGAAGGAGAGTGCTGGATACGAGGAGTGGATGCTACACACTTTGCTTATTTGGTGCATTGGAGCAAGCCCTGTGCCTCCTGCCAAGGTATGACCTCAGTCCAGAGGGGACCCAGGATGGTGCCGGGTTCCCCCTGAATGGCAGAGTGTGTGCAGCAGGATACAAGCTGCGTGATAAGAAGTGGCAAATGGCATGGCCACAGCAGCAGCCAGTGCCTCAGCAATAGCATGGCCCCTGAGGAGTACAGGGGGAGGTTTGCTAAGTCATTGCTACATGAGCACTGGAACAAAAGTAACATGGAGCTCTGAGAGGTAGAGTCAGAGCTGCACAGACAACATGTAAGAGAAGCCTTTTAAAATTGTATAACGGCCATCTCCACAGTAACCCAATGTGATTCAGGATTGGGCTGTTGGGCAAGGTGTAGCCAGAGATGCAGCCCAGCATAGCATTGAGAGCAGCAGGGGATGCTGCCTGGTCTGGACCTGACAGATTTCAACACCTGGAGTACAGGTGAGTCGCTGGGGATGCTGAGACAGAGTAGAGATCCATTCTGAATTAGGTGAAGTGCCTAGGAGAGGTGAAAAGTCTGTGAGGCCAAAGCTGAAGGAAAAACTGCATGCCAGAGACAGCAAGGAGGCAGAGAAAAAAAAAAACAGAAACGACCACAAGGTCAATTTGCCCCCGACCTAGGAATTCCTTTGATAAAGAAGAACTGGCGATAAATGTCACGCGGAATGAATATGTATGAACCTATTGTGAAACTGTATGCATATGCATTTGGAAGGGGGATAAAAGGAGACCTGAGGTCTCCAGGGGTACGCATGCCTTTTGAGGAGGATTTCCTCTGCATGTGTCTGTCCTACGCGCACGCCATAATAAAAACATACCGAGCTTTACAACTTTTATGAAGTTGTGAGGTTTCTTCTTTTCTCTGCAAAACAACGCAATGGGAAATAACATATCAAGTGAAGAATGGATTGTTTCATCTACATGGAAAACAGAGCAGGGCAAGAGAGGCTTGCAGTGACCAACTAATACAACAAAAAACTGTAAAAGGAAGAAAAGAATTATTAAACCAGCAGTGGGAGCTGGGGACAGAGTAGCTCTATCATTCAGTATGGTGTATTTGTTGGCTGATGAAACATGTGCATTTTGTTTGTTAATTGCAACTATTAATCTTTGATTAGGCATAAGTACACTCGACAGATACTGGATCGATGTTGTTCAAATTGTATAGCTATTGATAAAATTATGTAACTGTTGATTTGTTACTATCCTAATATATAGCTTTTAACTTAGTCTTGTGAGTTGCCTTATAAAGTTATACAGCTATTGATATTGTCAATATTCTAGAAGTGTAAATATAAGGGTTTCTGATGATATGTAATGTAAGTTTGAGTAATAAATCAAGGTCAGCGCACAGACACATTCCAAAGTTAAATGGAAATTGCACAAAAGATGTTTGTACTGGGTTTACTCTCTTTTGCAAAGGGCCCTGCAAAAGATAGTAAACACAACATTAGTTTCTGAAAAGCCTTAGGTTGATGTTCTAGACTGTGAAAAGCAAAACTAAATCAGAACTTAGAAATGTATGTTCCTACTGTGATGTGTTGCCTGAACGTTTGTATACTGTTAGTCCTAAGTGAGATATTTGAATATGTTATAATATCAATTTACTCAAACATATCTTTCTAGAGATGCTGCAACTTTGTAATTAAAAGAAAAAGGGGAATTGTGGAGGGATAGAATGTAAGAGAATAATGCAGAAGGTAATCTCACCCCTGAAGAGTTGCAGCTGTACTAATCACCAAAGATTAGGAACAGGCCTGCCCTTAATAGGCCACAGCTGTGTCCAATAAGAAGACGAGTGCTACAAAAGAGTGGATTAGCTGGTTGAGAAGGGAGTTGGAGTTTGTTGGTTGCGCTGTGAAGAAGAAGGAGTTAGTGCTGTGAGGAAATACCCATGAGAAATCACCAAGAAGATATGGAACTTTTGCATTAAGATGACAACACTGAAACGCATTGAATCCTATTTCTAGAATCTTTACAAGTTTCACCCCAAATCTAAATGCAGCAGCAATCCCTAGTATGCCCAAAGGAAAAAATCTCTTGAGATAACCCCACTTCACATCCAAAACTTTCAATTGTTCCACTATAACTAGAGAGAATTCCTAATGCCCTGAAAACACAACTGAAGCCTGAAAATCAAGCTTGATTTCTATCTACAGAACTTCCTTACAGAGTCTGAGATTGACTGGATTTGTTGTCTCTCTGAGGCTACTGGAGTGTATTTTGGAAAAAGATAGTGCTATTGATGCAGGTGTCATGGATCAAAGTAATAATAACAGTTTGCAGAGAAGAGCAGTATTTTCATTAGACCAAGTGATGTAACCGGGGCAAAAACAGGCACAAAGAAAATATAAACTTCAGACTAAATAGTGAAAAACTCCTCTGAACTTTAGCTCACTTGGACTAGTTGTCCAATGAGTCTGAGGGACAAGGGTTGGTAGTCTGGAAAGTATAAGAGAGCATTAGTGAGAGAAGGGAAGATAAACTGCAGCCTGAACTCGTGAACAATAGATGGTTTTCATTTCTGTCTGTAACACAAAAGTAGAGCAGACTCCTGAACCAGGAACAGGGTGATATTCTTTACACAAATGGTTTCTCCCTGTTGAAAATTATATAACTGTGGAAGGGGCTAGCAGCGGGCCTGTTAGCTAAAGGAGCGAGAAGTAAGAAGAAGAAGAAGCTGATAAGGAGCTTTCTCCAAGGCCGTAACCAAGGAGATCAAGAGAAGGAAAATAAGAGCATTCTGCAGCTGGATGAAGCATTTTTAGAAAGTTAGGTGGAGTCAGAGTAACTTTTCACCAATGGCATGGTATTGAATTATTGTGGCCAATAGCTAAGGTAGAAGAAGGGTAAACAACTGGAAAGTGTATAAAAGATCAGCCATTTTCATTAATAAACGGTTGCCAAGTGTTACCAACTGAGACTGCTTGTGGTCTCTGCTTTATGTCGTGACCGCCTCGACTGCGACATTTTGGTGACCGCTGATGTGATAAGAACATAGTCGGTGGGGGCCCATACGGGGTCCTAGCAATTGGCAACCGTGACCCACTGGGACGTAGTGGGGGAGGCGGCGTTGGTGCAGCTGAGAGTGGCAGGTGGAAGCCACGAGGAGGTCCGGACCTGATTCCCTCCAATCAAGACACCTGGAAGTAGGTGAGCCACCAACTAGTAATAATGGGACAAAATTTATCTAAAGAGGAAGAAAGTGTTCTGTCTACATGGAAAGTTTTGTTAAGAAATAAGGGAATTAATACGTCAGACTATGAGCTTCGTAATATATTGCTGTGGGCTAAATCACAGAATTTTGGCACTGATCCCAACACAGCATTTAGTGTTAAGGCATGGAAGAAAGTCGGGGACAGACTTTGGCAAGTTATTCGAGCGGGAGATAAAACAGTTGTTGATTTAGCAGTAACCTGGAACTCGCTCTTTGAGGCTTTAAAGGAATGGAAAATAGAGAGAGAAACGGAGCAAGATGCGGACGAAGAGTCGGGGCTGATAACAGAACCTGACGGGGGGGCTGAGGCAGAGGGGGCCTCTGAGGTAGAAGGGGGCTCTGATGGGGAACTTGGTGAAGAAAGTTCGGATTCCATGGGAGTTACCTGGCATGCTGCCAGAGCTTCTGGGAAGGCTGCCAAGGCTTCTGGGAAAGCTGCCAAAACTTCTGGGCAACCTGCCCTAGCCTCTTCTTATCAGACCCCCTAAGCCTCCTTATCTCACACCTGCACAGCAGCTCACGATGGTGCCTGTATATACTACACCTCTACGCCAGTTAGCTGAAATGTCTTTAGCAGAGAGAAAAGCCCAGCCATCTGTGCCCCCGCTTCCCTCCTCTCTGGTCCAGCCGTCTGCCCCCCCGCTCCCCTTTGAGACGCTTGAACAACCTGCAAGGCTGTATCCTCCTTTACCTGACAGTGACAGCAACAGCGAATCAAGTGATGAGTCGCCCGCAGTAACACCTGTGTTGGGGCAAGGAGCTCTGGTACCTTCATCTCCTAAGAGCTCTAGCCTTACTGCCCCATGGACTTTGCCTCCATGCCAAGTCACTGTGCTTCCTTGACACCCTCAGGAGTTTTGGGAATTTGTTAGGAGGAAAGCAGTTGAAGAAAAGAATTGGGACATCATAGAAAGGTTAGGTGCTCCAAGAGTACCTCAGGAGAACAGTGCCATTGCAAATGTTGCTTGTCATAACCCTATGGCTTTTCCAGTTTTCAAAGCAGCTCCTGGAACAGGACAGAACGACAGTCACCATGTCTTCGCCTGGAGGGTTTTGCAAGACCTCCAATCGAAAGTAGCTCAATATGGTATTAATTCCTCAGAGGTAATGCAATTAATACGTGTGATTAATGCAGATTTGCTTGCACCTTATGACATCACTCATCTTGCTACAATTCTATTCCAGCCAGTACAATATGGTGTATTTCAAGAAACTTGGAGGCGAGTGGCTGAGTGCACAGCTTTAACAAATATGCAGTTGCCTCAACACGACCCTCGTCATGCTGTGGGTGTTGATGCCCTACTGGGCTCTGGGCCTTTTGCTAATCCAGATTTACAGGCAAGGTGGGATCCTTCGATTTTGGCACAAGCTCAGCAAATTGACATGAGTGCCTTAACTAAAACAATGGAAATGGCAGCTCCAAAACAGAAATATGTTACTATACAACAAGGAACGAGAGAACCATTTTTGCAGTTTTCAGAAAAACTTGCTGCCGCTATTGAGAAACAAGTAGATGATGAAACTTTGCGAGACAAATTGTGTGTACAATTGGCTAAAGAAAATGCAAACCCAGACTGCAGAAAGATTATTGATACTTTGCCTGGGGAACCCACCTTGTCCGAAATGGTTACTGCTTGCTCGAAAGTTGGTTCAGTTGAGCATAAAATGGCAGCTCTTGCTGCAGTGTTAAGACCTTCAGTGAAGTGTTATAATTGTGGACAACAAGGGCACGTAAAGTCACAGTGTACTGTCCGGAAAACAACATTTAGGCCAAGTGCAAGCAGTGATGTTGTATGCAACCGTTGTGCTAAATCTGGGCACTATGCTAAGCAATGCAGAAGTAAATATCAGGCAAATGGTCAACTATTGCCGGGAAACCCAAAGAGGAGCGCGAAGGGGCGCGTGGGGAAACAAATACCCCAACAACCACAACAGCAAATGCGGGCCTTCCCAGCGCTGCAAAGCTACCCATTTACGAACAATTCTCAGGGGCAACAAGCGGGTCCACAGGGATTGATATACCCACCGCTGACACAGTAACCATTTTAACAAAAGAAATATGTTAAGTCCCTCTTGATGCCTATGGTCCGATAGGACGGGGATTGAGTGCGTTTTTGATAGGGAGATCAAGTACTACACTTAGAGGTATTCATGTGCATCTAGGGCTTATTGATGCTGATTATTTAGGGCAGATTCATGCTATGGTATCCATTGATGACCCTCCTGTCACTATTCAGAAAGGAACTTGCATTGCTCAGCTTGTACCTTTTGTGAGTTCTGTTCCAAATGCAGTGGACCGAAGTCGCGGCACAGGAAGCTTTGGATCGACAGGAGTACCTCAAGTGTTTTGGACTGAGAAAGTAACAGAGAGCCGTCCAGAAAAGACATGCACTCTCACCGCCGGTGGATGTCATCCAGGAACTCTATCAGTAACAGGTTTGATTGACACTGGAGCAGATGTCACAATACTCTCGTGACTTTGCTGGCCTCAATCGTGGCCTCTCACTCATGCAAGTTTTGGACTCCTGGGGTTGGGTGGTGCTACAACAGGTGGCCTCTCAGCCATTGTAATTAATGTGAAACATCCTGATGGCCAACAAGCTAACATCAGACCCTATGTTGCTGATGCTCCTCAAAGTTTGTGGGGACGAGATTGTTTATCTCAAAGGGGAGTCAAAATTACTACGGATTTTTAATGGGGGCCACTGTGTTGTAGGGCAATGAACGTCGAGTTGTACCCCTGACATGGTTGACAGATAAGCCTGTCCGGGTTCGCCAGTGGCCCCTAACTACTGAAAAGCTTACTGCCCTGCAAGAATTAGTTACAGAACAATTGTAAGCAGGACACATTGAGGAATCATTCAGTCCCTGGAACACCCCTGTTTTTGTAATAAAAAAGAAATCGGGAAAATGGAGACTTTTACATGATTTACGACAGATAAATGCTGTAATGGCAACAATGGGAGCTTTGCAACCAGGCCTTCCTACACCCACAATGATTCCACAAGAATGGCAAATAGTTGTCATTGATCTAAAAGATTGTTTCTTCACTATTCCATTGGCTGAGCAGGACAAAGAAAAATTCGCTTTTACTGTGCCTTCTATAAATCATGCTGAACCTGATAAAAGATATCAATGGAAGGTACTCCCACAAGGCATGAAAAGTTCGCCAACTCTTTGTCAATGGTTTGTGGCACAGGCCTTGTCAAAAGTGCGGGAGCAATTTAAAAACTGCTACTGCTATCATTACATGGATGATATCTTGTTGGCATCTGACAACAAACAACAGTTGTCAGCTCTTAAACAATGTGCTGTGACAAATTTGAAAGCCTTTGGTTTGATCATTGCTCCAGAGAAAGTGCAGGAACACATGCCTTGGAAATACCTAGGTATGTTGGTGACCAACACTCAAGTTATGCCTCAACCTGTAAAGTTAGACATTGATGTTAAAACTGCTACTGATGTACAGAAATTGGTTGGTTTAATAGGTTGGATTCGATCATATTTAGGCATAACTAATCATCAGATGCAGCCATTGTTTGATTTGCTTTCAGGCATCACTTCCTCCACTGATGAGAGGCAATTGACCTCAGCGGCAAAAAAGACCCTAGAAGAAGTTGAATTAGCCCTAGCACACAAATTTGTTTACAGGATAGATCCTTCTGTTGGTGTTCAATTGTTTATTTTGAAAGACCATGAAATACCATGTGGAATACTGTGTCAATGGAATGATAATTGGGAAGATCAATTGCATATTCTGGAATGGATATTTTTATCTTTCAGATCTCGGAAAACAGCTCCAGGACTTTATGAGATTTTTGCAGATATTATCATCAAGGGTCGCAGGTGTTGTCATGAGATTTTGGGACAGGACCCTGTGACCATTGTGATACCTGTACAACAGTGGTATTTTGAATGGTGCTTTCAAAATAATCATGAATTGCAATCTGCCTTATCTTGTTTTACAGGCCAAATCACATAGCATTTGCCTTCTCATCCTGTTCTAACACTGACTAAAGAGATTCCTTTTGAAGGCAAGCAAATTTGTTCTCCTGTTCCAGTGGAAGGTATAACGGTTTTTACAGATGGGTCCGGGAAAACCGGAAAAGCAGCTGTGGCTTGGAGAAAGGATGATCACTGGGAATATCAGACAGTGATTCAGCAGGGATCTCCTCAACTGGTTGAACTTTCTGCTGTTCTTTTGGCTTTTACTTTGTTTCCTGGTTCTGTGAACATAGTTACTGACTCAGTTTATGTTGCCAATTTGGTTAAGCATTTAGATCAAGCAGTGTTGTATAATATTCAAGAGGAACCATTGTTTACCCTGTTAGTGAAGTTATGGACAGTTATTGGTGCTCGAAAACATTCTTACTTTATCATGCACATTCGCAGCCATACATCATTACCAGGATTTTTTGCTGAAGGAAATGCCTATGTAGACTCTTTAGTAGCTGCTACTGCAATCAAAACTGTACCCAATGTGTTGCAGCAGGCAATTTTATCCCATCAATTTTTTCATCAGAGTGCTCAAGCTTTACAGCAGCAATTCAAATTGTCTACTGCTGAAGCAAAATCTATTCTTTCCTCTTGTCCCGACTGTCATATGACTCATGTCACTCAGTATTATGGTACCAACCCTAGAGGTCTTTCTGCGTTAGAAGAATGGCAAACTGATGTTACAAAAATGCCAGAATTTGGTCGCTTTAAGTATGTTCATGTTACAGTTGATACTTTTTCTCACGCAATGGTTGCTTCAGCATTCACAGGAGAGAAAACTCGAGATGCTATTCGTCATTTTTATCATGCCTTTTCTATTCTAGGTGTTCCGTGTCATGTAAAAACAGATAACGGCCCAGCATATGCTTCGCAGAAAATGCAAGCATTCTTTCGTGCTTGGGGCATTGAGCATTCAACAGGTATTCCACATGTCCCCACAGGCCAAGCAATTATTGAAAGAGCTCACGGACTTCTTAAACGTCAGGTTCAAAAACAAAAAGGGGGACTGCAACAGGAGTCACCTCAAGTGAGATTAGATAAAGCTGTTTATGTGTTAAACTTCTTGCGTCCCCTACCTGACTCACAGTTATCTCCAATCTTTTGCCATTTTTCTTCTTTGAATTCTAAGCAACCAAATTTCCATAGAAATGTCAAGGTATGGGTCAAGGATTTGATTACTGGTATATGGTCTGGTCCAGTGGAACTGATAACCTGGGGAAGGGGTTATGCTTGTGTTTTGACAGATAATGGTCCTCGATGGGTTCCTGCTCGCTGTGTCAAACCTTACCTAGAGCATGTGGGGAAGGACAGGATCAATGGTTCCGCAGCTGAAGCAGAACGTGCGGATGACACTGGCTAAGACCATATATCAGTACTTAAAGATGGATGAAGGACAGGAACGATTGTATTAAGAATGGGAATTTTGTTGATGGTTGTGATTGTGATTTTGTGTGTCCCCTCTCTGCTTGGGTTTTTGCAAAGGGCCCTGCAAAAATCCATAGCAGTTGTATTTACAGTTCAAAAACAAAAAAGGGGGAATTGTGGAAGGGGCTAGCAGCGGGCCTGTTAGCTAAAGGAGCGAGAAGTAAGAAGAAGAAGAAGCTGATAAGGATCTTTCTCCAAGGCCGTAACCAAGGAGATCGAGAGAAGGAAAATAAGAGCATTCTGCAGCTGGATGAAGCGTTTTTAGAAAGTTAGGTGGAGTCAGAGTAACTTTTCACCAATGGCATGGTATTGAATTATTGTGGCCAATAGCTAAGGTAGAGGAAGGGTAAACAACTGGAAAGTGTATAAAAGATCAGCCATTTTCATTAATAAACGGTTGCCAAGTGTTACCAACTGAGACTGCTTGTGGTCTCTGCTTTATGTCGTGACCGCCTTGACTGCAACATATAACTTTTCCAAAATTTGTTTTCTAATTAATGCTTTAAAGTAACTTTTTAATTGATTCTTTTAGTTGGTCATGGGTGGTGTCCACTTTTGCCAGCAAGTGGCTGGGTTTCTTCTCACAGATTTTGTTGTTGGTTTGTGTCCTAGGTGACCCAAAAAAAGGTGTATTCCATATTTTCTTTACATCAATCCACACAGTCTGTTTTGTCTGTATTGGGTGTGGCTGAGCTGGGGGTAATTTTCCCTTAGCAGCCCTCACAGTGCCATGCTTTTCATTGGTAGCTGGAAAAGTATTGATAACACCAGTGTTTTGGCTACTGCTGAGCAGCGCTGCAACAGCATCAGTGCTGTCTCTCTGATATCCCCCCCTCCATTAAAGGTCTGGGGGTGGGAAACTGTGAGGCCCCTATCAACTTGCTAAAAGGGGTTTACAGAGGTTCCTGTACTATGGGTTAGATGCATGGGAGAAATAGCAACCAGATCATCTCAAGAGGTCAAAATTACTTCACTGGCAAACTTGAGAAAATCAGGGATCTTTGACAAAAGATTTAATACAACAGCCAATCAACATAAAACACTTCTCACTATATAAGTTTGGTCCATTTAACTTAGCAAACTTTAAACCTGTCCAATGTTAAGTTGCCTAAAATGCTCAAAGAAGATGTAATTAGAAGAAGAAGAAAGAGAGAAAGACAGAAAATATATAGAAAAACACATATAGCTACCAATTTCTGGGTTCCAGCTATGTTCAGATACAGACTCCAAGAGGATGATATGGTTCAAACATGTGCATGCCTCATTCTCAGGCTTAAATACCTCTGGGCCTTCATGGGCCCTCCCCCCAGGTGGGACTTCCGATCATTTGGCCACTCAGGAGCTGGGTTAGGCAGAGTGGAGCCCTGTCTTTGGTGTGCCAATGATTGGCAGGCACTGAGGGCCGGGATGCTCTAGGACTGGGTGCTGCAGGACAGTTCACTGCCTTGCCTGGGCAAGGTCTGACTTGTCTCCTCCCCCTCACACATTCATCCCAAAATGTCTCGAGACATCAAGTTTCCAGTCTCTGACAGCAAGATGCTGGGAGGGGACAAAACTAGGCCAGCTCACCCAAATTAATCAAAGGGATGTTCCATACCATATGTCAGTTCAGATATAAAAGCTAAGGGAGAGAGGAGGAATGGGGGTATTCATTATTTTACAAGGTTTGTTTTCCAGAGCAACCACTCCTCATGCTGAAGCCCTGCTCCACAAGAAGTGCCTGAACTTTGCTCGCTGATAGGAAGTAGAGGTTAATTTTTTCCCCTTTGCTTATGCACATGCAAACTTTTGCTTTTCTATTTTTTGCTTTAGTAATGGGGATTTGTCTTTACAAACAAATTGTGGGCCTGCTGGTAGATTTTACTAGTTTGAAAGCAAACCAGTGAGAGATTCCAAGTCAGAACTACAATTTAATATGAAAATTAAAACAAAGACAATAGTACCGAAACACTGGCTTAAACTGGCAGTCAGAATATGACCTGACATCCTGTTGGTCAGGGTAGTGGTAGTGATACCTAGATAGGCTACCTGGAACAGAGGCTAGACAGTGTTAAAGGAATAAAGTAGGTATTTATTAGAAAGGACTTCAAAGGATTCACCTTGGGTTGTACAAGAGCCTGGCCGTGGCTCCACCCAAGATGGACCCAACGTGGATGACTGGTCATGAGTTTTCACACTTTTATAAGTTTTGGTTCATTTGCCTATTTGGGTTAATTATCCGATTACAGCTTCAGGTTATGAAGTCCCATTGTCCCAGACTGCTCTCCTCGATTTGCTGTTGTTTATACTTTTTGGGCCTGAAGCTGCAATGGTGTCCTTGGTCCTCAGGCTGGAAAAGGATTGTTTTGTCTAACTAAACTGTGAAGAGAACTTGCTAACACTTTATATGAAATTCAGAGTTACATACTAATACAGTACAGAATCTGGAAAATATGAAAGCTAAAACTTCAGGCATCAGTAGCAGTCCAATTAAATGGTTGCTACAGTCCTTATTGGAGTGATGAATGTGGTGCTATCTGTTGCGGTTAGTGTTTGTGTTACCCCAGTTTTCAGTTTCGTAATCCAGGTTCTCTGATAATGGTTGCTTCAAAATCTCTCCCTATGTTCCAAGTTGGTGTCTCCCTAAGTTGTATCCACCCCTGATGTATACCGCTCCCCTTTCTCCTCCCCTTTACTCTCATTGGAACTGGCTCTGTAAACCACTCCCCTTACTCCTCCCCTAAGGTTATCCCATTGGCTGGCTGTTTCTACCCGCCCACTGTTTTTGGCCTGTTTATAAACTCCTGGAGGGCTGATCTGGCCCTCTTTTGCTCTGGATTAAAGAACTATTGGGAGATCAGGCGGAGAGCATGCTTCGACTCTTACTTTTCTCCCTGATGCTGGTAAAGTTAATCCCACTGTAGAGCCGCAGCTCTGAAGTTCAGCTCCTGGTGAATTCATCCTGGAGTTGTTCCATACACCTTAGCATGGTGGCTGGTGTTCTAAAAGAGCTAGCTAAAGACTCCAGTGGCTAGCATCAGCTGTCAAAGTGGTGATCCTGTAGAAAGATCTGGTCCTTCTCCAGTGGTGGTTGTCAAGCTCTTGACCTCTGGGAATACAGTAGATAAGGCTGCTATTGTGTTCCAAACCTCTGACTATATCCAGGTAGAAATGTTTGGTTCCTCCCCCTGGGTGGAGCATTTCACAATGGGATGATGCAATTTTATCAGTCATGCAGTGAGATTTGATGGCCCATTAGCAGAAGATATCCCCTGGAGGGACTTATCAGGGATGAGTCATGGAGGAGATAAAGAACACTGCCGTACCTGTTTTCAACAGTTTATGAAGATGGTGATCGAATAAGGGGTAGATAATGTCTTAGGTTACAATGTAAGATGTAACCAAAAGTATGTATTCCATCACCATCTACATCATACCCAAATCAATACCCTCTCAAACTCTACTTTTATATATATATATATATATATATATATGTATATATACACAATGAAACCTTACACACATTTCTCACTTAAAATTAGGTCTCCTTGTGATACACAACACACTTCTCTATCTTTCTGCATTACCCACTGAGTGTAACCAGGTCCTTTGAGCAAAAAACAATCCTTCGGATGGGTTTGCCTTTGCCTGAGGTGGGACTAATCCATACAGTCTTTCCTAAAATACCTCTCATATGTACCACAGAGACTTGGTCTACATCCACTGTGTGCAAGGGTTCAGACTGGGCAGGACCAACTCAATTGATGGAGCCTAATGTGTTGACCATCTAGGTGGCCTTTGCTAAATTCAGTTCCCAATTTCTAAAGGTCCCCTGCCAAGTGCCTTCAGGGTAATCTTAAGTAGTCCATTCTATTATTCAACTTTCCCGGCAGCTGGTGCATGATAAAGGGATATGATCTATCCATTCAATACCATGTTCTCTGGCCCAGGTGTTTATAAGGCTGTTCTTGAAATGGATCCCGTTGTCCGACTCAATTGTCTCAGCAGTGACACGGCTCCACAGGACTTGCTTTTCCAAGCCCAAGATGGTCTTCCGGGCAGTAGCATGAGGCACAGGGTAGGTCTCCAACCATCCAGTGGTCTTGGAATCTCTGCTGGTCAGAGTGACCCCGAGATGTGTTAGAAAGTCTCTTTTCCCAGCCAGGCAGTCGAGGAAGGAGTCAGAACTCTTCTATTTTTGTTCTCCAGGTTGTTTTTTGTTTCTTATCTATAAAATTCTTTCTCCGACCCACCGAGGTCTGTCTAGCTGGGCAGGTTGAGGCACACTGCCTGCTTCAGAGGCGGTGTTATCTTTTTATACTAAAAAGTACTTGTACACTATTTGCAATAACTTTCCAATACCTATCACCTATGTTAGACAGTGAGCTTCTACTCTAAACCAATCTAAAAGTGCCAGCATCACCCAGAACATGGAAGCTAGGAAGAAGAAGGAAAAAGGACAAGACACGCCCAAATTCCTCCATCTTGGGACCCCGAGCCCCCATTCTAAAAACCTCAAAAAGCTATTTTTCACCCTGTGAAAAACTAACTATTATTCTACTTAAACTCTTTTGACTTATAATTCTTTATATAAAGGTTGGTAATTGTTTTTCCATGGGTCATGATCAAAGGCACAGGGGTCTTAGGCTCTGTGCCAAGGTCTCTGAGCCCCCCGGGCAGGGATTTGCACCCTCCAGGGCAGCCAGAGGAAATTCCTGGGTTCTGACACAGTGGTGGCTTCCACCATGGTCAGCACATAGTGTTTGCATTGGTGGGTTTGAGGGAGGGTGATTTTGGTGGTGTAGTCTAGTGATGTAGTCTATTTGCCATGCTTCCCCAAACCTATGCTTTGATCATCATCCACTGCACCACAGAGGCTTCACCCGCTTGGCCTGTTTGATTGCAGCATATGTCTCACAGCAGTGGATGACCTATGAGATGCTGTCCATGGTTAAGTCAAGTCCACCCCTCAGTCACAAGCCCATCGGTACATTGCATCTCTTCCCTGATGGCCTGAGGCATCATGGGCCCAATGAGCTAGATATAATTCTCCCTTGTGCTGCCAGTCCAGATCCACCTGTGATACTTAAACCTTGGCAGCTTGATCCACCTGCTCATTGTTACAATGCTCTTCATTAGCCCAACTCTTGGGTACATGTGCGTCTACATGTAAAACCTTCACAGTCAGCCTCTCTACCTGAGTGGCGATGTCCTGCCAAATCTCAGCATCCCAGATGGGTTTCCCTCTGCACTGCCAGCTGGCCTTTCTCCAATGATCCAGTCATCTCCACAGAGCATTAGCTACCATTCACGAGTCAGCATAGAAATAGAGCCTTGACCAATTCTCTCATTTGGCAGTATCCAAAGCCAGCTGGATGGCATTAAACTCTGTGACCTGATTCGCTCCACCTTGTCCCTCAGTAGCTTGGGCTACTCGGTGTGTGGGGGTCCATACAGCAGCTTTCCATTTCTGGTTATCTCCGTTCTCGGCCTGTTGTCTCTGCCCGGTTAGGCGTAGAATGGCCTTGAGACAACCCGCACTGCAAAGGACAAGTGCACTCTTCAGATGTTTTGGTCTTCAATATTGTTTATTATTTCTTATCTACAAATCGTCTCCCAGCCTGACAGAGGTCTGACCAGCAAGACAGCCATGGGCACACTGACCTCCCACTGGGTGGTCGTCTATTTTTATACTAAAAACTACATATAAGATATTTACCTTTACCTTCCAATACCTTTTACTTTTATTAACAAGTGCACATTTAATGTGAACCAATCCCAAAGTGCCAACATCACCACCAAAGATGGATGACAAGAAGAAGAGAGAAGAAGGACAAGACACGCCCTAATTCCTCCATCTTGTCTCCTAAAACCCCCCCTGTACCAAAATCCCAAAACCTGTGTTTTCACCCTGTGAATAATCAATTCCTTCACCACTTATCCCCAAGTGATCCTCTTGTCCTCATACAGGTGGCACATCCCGTGCAGGGTCAAAATCCAACCACCAAGCACTTCTGGCAACATTCCAGGATTTCCGAGCCCCCCAATGGTTATCTCGGCAACTCTGGACATCAGGAGTGATGTGCTGAGTTCCCACACAGTTAGTGCCTACAATTCGGCAGGAACCATCAGCGAAGAGGGCATATCATATTTCACTCTCTGGTAGCTCATTATATGGTGGGGCTTCCTCAGCATGTGTCACTTGCACCTTTTCTTCAGATAATCCAAAAGTCTCACCTTCAGGCCAGTTTGTTTTGATTTCCAGAATCCCAGGGCAATTAGGATGTCCTATCCAGGCTCACTGTGTGATCAGCTCAATCCACTTGCTCCATGTGGCATCAGTGGCATGATGCATGGAAGGAACCTTTCCTTTAAACATCCAACTCAGCATTGATAATCAGGATGCCAGAAAAAGCTGCACTTTGGTGCCAATTACTTTTGAGGTACCTTGAACCCCTTCATAGGCCACAAGAATCTCTTTCTTAGTTGGGCTATAGCTGGCCTCAGATCCTTTGTATCCCTGACTCCAGAACCCAAGCAGTCATCCTTGAGTTTCTCCAGGTCCTTTCTGCCACAGGCTCCAGGAAGGACAATTCTCCCCGGACACAGTGTAGAGCACATTCTTCATATCCTGTCCCGTTCTGACTGGCCCAAGGGCTGATGCATTGGCAATGTCCTCCTTAATTTGTTCAAACACTTGTTATTGTCCAGGGCCCCACTGGAAATCATTTCTCTTTCATGTCATGAGATAAAGAGGGCTTACAATCATGCTGTACTCCAGGATATGCATCCTCCAAAAGCCCATGGCTCCTAGAAAAGCCTGGGTTTCCTTCTTGTTGGTAGGTGGGGACATAGAGGTGATTTTTTTGGTTACCTCTGTCGGGATCTGGTGACATCCATCTTGCCGCTTGACTCCTAGAAACTGAATTTCTTGAGCAGGTCCCTTAACCTTACTTTGCTTAATGGCAAAACCAGCTCTCAGGAGAATCTGGATAATCTCTTCTTTCTTGAAGACTTCCCCTGCTGTGTTCTGCCATACAATGATGTCATCGATATACTGTAGATGTTCTGGAGCCTCACCCACTTCCAGTGCAGTCTGGATCAGTCCATGGCAGATGGTGGGACTGTGCTTCCACACCTGGGGCAGCTGGTTCCAGGTGTACTGCATGCCTGTCCCAGTGAAGGGAAACTAAAGCCTGCACTCTGCTGCCAAAGAAATGGAGAAAAATGCATTGGCAATATCAGTGGTCACATACCACTTTGCTGCCTTGAACTCCAGCTCATACTGAAGCTCCAGCATGTCCAGCATGGCAGCACTTAATGGTGGCATGACTTCATTCAGGCCATGGTAATCCACCATCAGTCTCCATTCTCCACTGGACTTTCACACTGGCTATATAGGGCTATTAAAGGGTGAAGAAGCCTTGCTGACTACCCCTTGGCTCTCCAGTTCATGAATCATCTCATGGATAGGAATCAGAGTCTCTGTTGGTGCAGTAGTGCCAGATGGTGTACTGTTGCTGTGGTGATTGGTACCTGTTGTTCTTCAACCCTCAGCAGTCCCACAGCAGAGAGGTCGTCCAAGAAGCCAGGCAGGGTATTCAGTTGTCTGATGACTTCTGTCTCTAGAGCAGCTATCACAAAAGCCCAACAATGTCCTTTTGTATCTTTGAAATACCCATTTCTGAGATAGTCTATGCCGAGGATGTATGGGGGCTCTGGGCCAGTCACAATGGGGTGTTTCTGCCACTCGTTCCAAGTTAAACTCACTTCAGCTTCCTGTACGGTCAGCTGCTAGGATCCTCCTGTCATCCAAAAATAGAAATGGATCCTGCTCCCACATGCCTTGATGGCATCAGGGTACATTGAGCGCCAGTGTCAACCAAAGCCATATATCTTTGTGGGTCAGATGTGCCAGGCCATTGGATCCACACAGTCCAATAGATCTGATTGTCCCTTTCCTCTACCTCGCTAGAAGCAAGACCCCTCTAATCCTGGTCATGGTACCCGTTGCTTTCTTCCTGTAAATATGTTCCCAAGGTCCCTTCAAGAGAATCAGTCATATTATCATTCCTATACCATCTCTAGTTCTGTCCATGAGAGACCAGAGCAGCGTTGACGCTAGATGAGCTTCTTGTGGTAGATGCTCCTTTTTTCAATTCACGTACCCAGACTGCAAAGGAGGCGTTGGGTTTTCCATCCAACTTCCTCGTGTCTTCTCCATGTTCTTGAAGGAAAAACCAGAGGTTACCTCGCGGAGTGTGTCCTCTCTCCTTCGCTGGGGGACATCTGCTCCTAACGGCAGAGACTCTTGTTGGTACTGAAGAGATGCAGTAAATTCTTTGCTTAAGCTCCTTTCTCAGTTTCTGATTGCCCTCTTCAATCAAGCTCCAGACTGGTTCATCCAGCTTTGTTTCCACAGATGAGACAGGGGTGCATAATGGAATGGTGACAACGCCCTCGTAAATTTTGTTTGTTGACCAACGTGCCCACCTTGTCCTCTCCTTCTCTCCATTGTAGCGTCACTAGGTAATGGGAGTATATCCCTGGTCCAAGCTGTGCAAATTTCAACCACATTTGCAACGTGCACTGAACACCATCTGGGCTCTTTGGGAATTTTTCATCTGCTGAGAAAATGATCTCCAGCACAGACAATTTCCTTAGGCGTCAGATACCTTGTTCCGTTGCGCTCTGTTTTCCTTGGTGCACATGGCGGTCTTCACAAACATATCTGTCCCTTATACTTGCCAGTAGTCACCACCAGAGGCTTAGAGTTTCCTTGGTTCTCCTGATCCCCTGGTCAATGACCACATCCAGGAACAGTGATCCCAACTGCTTGGCCTCACTTCTGTCCAGAATGGTGTCATTGGCTGCAGCATCCCAGATGCAGAGCAGCCAGGTCAGGATGGACTTGTTCGCCTGTCAGGTGAACTCCCACTGCAGGTCACGCAGCTCACCCAGGGATAGAGAATGAGTGATGACTTCTGGCTCCATCTCTTCTGCTGGGTCTGAAGGTCCAGCTGCCTGCTCATCGGTCACTATAAGGACTGATTTGCTGTTTGATTTCTTTTTCTGAATAGAGGCAACTGCTACCGGCTTAGGCTGTTCTGGTTCAGTGACGGTTTGTATGGAGACGCTGATGGTTCTTTTCGCTTGAGTCGAAACACAAGAAGCTGCGTTTCACAATACTAAACTGTTCCAGAGTGAATTTTGCAATACCTTTTTACTGCTGCTGCTTGGGAAAGCCCAACCTCGGGCCACATCATTTTAGTGCTCACTGAGAGGGTGTCCGTCCCGTCCTCCCCCCCCCTCCACCGCTGCCCCATGCAGCAGTGACTTGAAACTGCAGCACTGACACCAACTGGGTCCAGCCATGCCAGAAGGGAGCAGGGAGGCTGACACTACAGGCCTGGAGCTGCCTCAGACAATTCCAGCTCCCCTATCTGCCACAAGAACTGCTTTGTAAACTCCTACCTTACTATTTTTTTTGTTCCAGGAGAAAGGTTGAACCAAGAGAGGCTTCTCTCCCTTATCATCCTTATCTTCTGGTCCACGTGGTCTGTTACAGTGGCTTCCATCTTGGGAGGAGGGGGCTCGTCTGACATCTTATTTTCTTTGTTCTGAAAGGAGTTAAACAAAGAATTTTGTATTTTTGCCTAGTTTAGTAGTTTGTTTCTACTTTTTTTAGTAGTTTGCCTAAACATTGTAAGTTTCATTTTATAATTCAGCTTTACTTACTTGATTTTGCCTAAACTTTGTAACTTTCAATTGCTAGTTTAGTTTTACCATACTGATTCCTTAAAGAACCTATAAATAAAACAATACATTTTTGAGATAATATTAGTATAGAAGGTAATATAAAGGTTGGTCTTTATTGGAGGCCTCCAGGGGCAGATATGGAAAATGTCCACAAAAATTCCCACGCCCCCCAATGGGATGAATACAGTTTTATAATTTTTGGAAATTAGCATAATTGACCAAAAAAAAAAATCACCATTTAGAGACATAAGAGGTGATACAATTTCCCCTGGTTCAACTTTCTCTAAATCCTCCCCCCTAAGATGGAAACTCAAATTTGTTTATGAAAATGTGTCTTGAAGAGCTGGTTTTTGGCCTTGGTTCCTAGAAAGAACCAAGATAGGCTAGGGGCTTTGTAATGTGTTTTGTCTTTCTGCCTTACAGGGCAGGGAAAAGTACTGGAAAAACTAGCTATGAATACAATAATAGGCTACAGAGCTCCAAATATATGTCTAAAGAACACAGAGAATATAGAAAAGAAAAAGACAAAAATCATTAAATATCAATATAACCACGTGTCTTGGTTTGAAAGACAGGCATTTGCCAAGGAAGGCAGCAACCTCCCTTGGAATAGAAAATATGACCCCCTTCACTCGAAATTATTGTAACTCTGAAATTACAGGGCTGTCCTAGGGTGATGCTTGTATTCCCAGTCGTTGTTCTGTTTATGCTGGATATTATGTTCTGTGCCTTCAAGACTGGCTCTGAAGAGTGAGGTTTTGTTTTGTTATCAGCCTGCTCACTCCCCCAACAGTGGGACACAGAGATGGGGGCAGTATATAGTGTGACTTTTGCTTTTTGCTTTGCTTTTCGCTTTGCTCTTGCTCCTGCTTTGCTCTTGCTTTTGCTTCTGCTTGTTAGTTAGTTTAGCTAGGCAGTCCAAATTTTCCCTGGATTGTTTTTGTTTCCCTTTTTTTGGAACCACTCGAACCTGCTCCACACTGGGACCTCGGAAACACCGAGAGTTTGCACTTTGTGGCCTGCAGCAGCTATTCCCAGTGCTGGAGGGACCGATAACAGAGCGTCCACTCCCAGGAGAGACTTTCTGAATTTGTCATCTTTTTCAGAGCGGTGAAAGAGGTGTCATCTGGTATTGTTCATTTTGTGTGCTGGGGGGTGCTTTGCCTGTTAAATGAACAGGTTCTTTCCACTTCTTTCTGAGGAATCCTTCCCGAACCAGTTGGGGGGAGGGGCCGTGTGGGTTTCCTTTCTGGAGGGGCCCCGTTTTGAGGTTTTCTCCCAAATTTGCCCTAAACCAGGACAAAATTTGGTGCCCAACACGTAGGGCTCGAGAGAGAGTGGAAAAAACCCTGATCTGACTGCATTTTAGTTGCTATTACGCTGTGTTGGTATAAAGCAGTTTATAGCCAAATTTTTGAATTCATAAAGTCTCTTGGGGTGAAGGCTTGCATGCATTTCTGGTTCCTAGGTTTTTTTTTGAGATCTTAATACCTCTATGGTCCCTAGGTTTATTTTCTTTCCAGAAATAGCTCTAGTTTTGTCCTTAATGCATAGTTTTTACAGCAGAGGAGCAGTGACCAGAATAGCTATCCTGCTGGGCTTGGTGGTAATGGCTTGTAGAAAGTTTATAAAGTTGCTAGGGTCTGTTCCAGGTATGAATGTTTCATAGCTACGTTTATGCACCCAGTTTGTTAGAGGAGGAGCAGGGGATGAGGCTTTTCAGCCTTTACTTTCCTTCTTCTCCTCTGAATCGGTTACCTCCCTATTGGAGAATGTTCAGTTTCCCCTGAATGTTAAAGACACCATCTTTCTGGTATTTAATCTGGTAAGCTTCCTCTGTACAGTCTGCAGCTTCTCTAGAATGAGGGCTGAGATTCTAGACAGGCTGATGAAACCCCTGACCCAGGAGTAGACCCAGGTGTGGAAAATCCTGGGTGGTGTGGGAAATGGGAGGATATGGGCCAAATCCTGAAGGAATTTTCTGACCCTATAGTCTGGGATTTTCCCCATGAACAAATTCAGGACCCAGCTGAGGTGGGGAAATACCTGAAAGAGAAGTACCATGATGACCCTAAGGAGAAAAAGATAATTGCAGTGAGCTTGGCCCCGGCATATGCTTATCGCACACTTCTAGATATTGTGGGGCAGCAGAAGGGGGGCAGGGAGATAAATCAACAGCTATCTCAGTCACTCAGACTGAAGCCAACACCCCAGGCTTGAAGCCAGCAGCTAAACCAGACAATAAGGCTCAATCAATGGCTGTTGCTACTAGCACTAGAAACGGAAAGTGCACAGACAAGACCAATCAACCAGTGGATGATGATGATGGTGCAGGAGAAGGACCCTCAGTGCTTCCTGACATAAAATCAGGAATCAAAGCAACAGGCACAAGATCAGAAGCAAATACTGAGTCCTTTTCCCTAAAGGACCTTTGTGGCCTAAGGAAGGATTACAATTGATGATCTGATGAATCCATAATTAGTTGGTTAGTCCGTCTTTGAGATGCTGCAGGCGAGGCTACAATCCTGGACAGCACTGAAGTGAGGCATATGGGATCCCTGTCACATGATCCTGTCATCGACCAAGGAATGATGAGGGGGACTAACCCTCACAGCCTCTGGGCACAGGTCTTGGACAGTGTTGCACAAAGATACCTTTGTGCAGATGATCTCTATATGCAGCAAACCCAGTGGAAGACCACAGAACAAGGGATCCAACGCCTGAGAGAAATGGCAGTGGCAGAGATTATCTTCTCAGATGACATAACAACTAGGAATCCAGACTTGGTACCATGCACATCTGTGATGTGGCGAAAACTTGTAAGACTTGGGCCATACGAATATGCTTCTGCTTTAGACATAATGAAGCGGGATAACAGGGATGAGACCTTGTTTGATATGTCAAAGAAGCTCTGAACATATGCAGATGCCATGCATGGCCCAACACATGCCAGAATCGCAGCAGTGGAAATATGTCTGCAGAAATTAGAAGACAAGATACAGGTGAATCATAAGAAGCTCAGACATGAGATTAAAGAAGACCTTCTCTAAATCTCGGCAGTAAAGATCTGAGGTTCTGGTACTGTGAGTCTCTGTCCGAAGTTTCCCTCTGTGAGAGTCTGTCCGAAATATCCCTGTGGTAGTCAGGGAAAGGCGCTGCGGAAGTTATCGCGATGTCACAGAAAGGCAGGACCCTCTGTTTCCCGTAGATAAGACCCTCTGTTACTCATAGATAAGAAATTAACATAGGAATGTGGCCCCACTAACAGTAGGAATGTTGCCCCACTGAAGCCAGTAACTTTCCACTCCTTACCCAGTACTTTTCCATTCCCTACTAACCATAGATAAGAAAGACAAACCCCCTTTTGACGTAGAGACCCCTTAGACTATAAGACCCCATGAGAAGAAGTAATAAACGCCTTTTGACCGTCCACCACATTGGTGTCTGCGTGTGTCATTGGCCCGAACGGCCCTGGAGAGTGGGCCGTCGAGCTGTTCCTCAGAACCAGGTCGCCTGCCTTGATCCAGAAGGCAACATTTTAGTGCCAGAACCCGGGAAAGCGGCTTGCGCCCGGGGAACGGGGATTCTCCTGGAAAGAGGACGGCGGCTGTGGCAGCAGGTCTGACCACAGCGGGGGGGGACGCCCCCGGACCAGCGTGGACAATGGAATCCACAGCGAAGGTCGTAAGTCAGGCTCATGAGCAATGGGGAATTAAAGGTGAGCTCAGGAACTCTAATCTTGCTATTGCAAGGCTCCTAGAGCTGGGGACGATCGAACGTCCGGTAAATATATTATATTGGGAAGCGCGGGAGAAGTGCACTGCCGCCTCAGCAGAGGACTCTAAGTCCGCAGGCAGTGGTAAAAACCTCAAAGCGTGGGGGAAAGTAGAAGAGGCCCTACGCAAGACGTTAGAAGAACAGGAGACGCGGGAAGCCGCGCGTATACGTTTATTAGCTACACCAAAGCCGGGGGTGGGGGCCGCGACGCAGAACGCCTCTGAGAGCGATCGGATTGAAGGCGGGAATATGCGGGGGCCGGGCGCGTTCCACCCCAGCCCGAGCCCAGACCCCCCCGGAGCCCCCAGGAGACCCCCCCGAACCCCCAGGGGACCCCCCGACCTTCCCGCGGAGCCCGCCGGGTCCTAGCCCCCCCGCGGAACCGTCCGAAAAAACTGCGGTTTCTCTATCCGTCTCTTCCCCGCCGGCCGCCGGTCCGGCGCAAGAAGCAGAGCAGCGCGCGCGATACTTCTGGCAGGGACTCGCGGAGGAGGCGCGGAACGAGACCGGATTGTCGGACCCCACCGGGATCGGTAAAAACTCGCCCCCGCCATGTGCGTTTAAAAATGGCTCCGAACCACATGGTGAGGGCGGAAGGGAGGAGGCGGGGGGCAGAAACGGAGTCAGCCTGCTTAACAACGCATGCGCGGGCGAGCGGGGAGACGGGGCGGCCCCCGCGGAGGAGCGTAAAACCAACCAGAGCGCTATATCCAAATTAGGTCCTTATGGGGTAAGGACCTCCCCCGGCAGGAGGCGGGGGGAGCCCAGGGGGAGGGAGCGACACCACCCCCGAAGGGAGGAGCGAGGTCGAAGCCAAACAAAATGGCACGGTGCGCCGGAAGTGTACCGGCAGTCAGCTTCCGCCTCAGAGTCAAGTAACAGCTGCTCAGACAGCTCGGAAGAGCCGACCGAGTCCGGCTGGGACTCGGAAACCGAGAGAGCAAAATTAATGCGGTTTCGAGCGAAACCGAATAAAGCTTTAAACAATATCGGGAAACAATCGCAACACAAACTCACCGATTGGGGAAAAATAAAAGCAGCCTGTGGGGACCGGGCACCGACAGCCTCCATGCACGCTTTCCCGGGGGGGGTTGCCGGAGCGCGGGGGAACCAACAAAGGGCATATACCCCAGTTAACCCAAAAGAAGCCAAAGCGATTTCAGAAATAGGGATCAACTCAGCTGTAGTACACACTCTCGAGGATGACCTTTCTAGCAATAACGATCTGCTCACTCTTGATATTACGCAAATAAGCCGCATGCTTTTTGATGGGGCTGGGCGGACTGTATTTAAGCAGGAATGGCAGGACGACCGCGTTAGCCCAGGCTTCCGGGGAAGGGCAGCAACTCAGCGAGCTGTCCCCAGCCGGCACAGCTTTCCCTGGCAGCACCCTCACTCCAAACATCCCGGCCTCGGGGAAACGGGACCTCCTTTCCATGCTCGGATTTTGGATTACAAATTTATCCTGAGGGCCACTGCCGTACACCCTCCGCTGCCGATCAAATTGACTTGGAAGTCATCAGACCCTGTATGGGTTGAGCAGTGGCCCCTGACAGAGCCTCGAGCGGCAGCTTTGCAGGAACTGGTCGACCGCGAACTGCAAAAGGGTCACATAGAACCCTCCACCAGCCCATGGAACACCCCTGTATTTGTGATCCCCAAGAGGTCCTGAGAAGGCTATCGCCTCGTCCACGACCTGAGAGAAGTGAACAAGACAATCTGACCCCTGGGTCCAGTCCAGACACTGCTACCCGCGAACTCAGCCATCCCCGAAGGGCAGCCGTGTGCAGTACTGGATATCAAGGACTGTTTCTTTTCAATACCCCTGCACCCTGAGGACAGAGAACGATTCGCTTTTTCCGTGGCGTTTCAGAATGGCGAGCGGCCCAACCTTCGCTTCCAATGGAGAGTGCTTCCACAAGGCCTGGTCGACAGCCCGACCATATGCCAGATCACCGTGGACAAAGCACTGATGCCGGTCCGACACTCCAATCCCACCGCAACCATCATCCAGTACATGGACGACATCCTGGTCGCAGCACCATCAACAAGCCAAGTAGATCACTTGGTGTCCACAATCACGGAAACCCTTCAGGCCAACGGCTTCGAGATCGCGAGTGCAAAGATCAAGAGAGGACCCTGCGTGACCTTCCTGGGAGTAAGAATTACAAGCTCCTACGTGACACCCCCCGAGATGAAGATCAACCGAGACGTCAAGACGCTCCACGACGTGCAACGCCTGGTGGGATCGCTGCAGTGGCTTCGCAACATCGTCCTGATTCCTCCCGAGGTCATGGACCCTCTGTACGACCTCCTGAAAGGAAAGCACCCCATGGAACCCAAGGAGCTGACACCACAAGCAACGAGCTCCCTCAACTTCATAGAAAACCAGATGTGCACTGGCACGCTTGCCAGGTGGAACCCAGCCATGCCCCTGGACCTGTACGTCCACTTTACACCGAAGGGGGGAGTGGGAGCACTGGCTCAAGGACTCGCTGAAAAGGCCCAACCGATCCAATGGGTGATCCTCGGAAGACCCGCTCGTGCATTTTCCCCAGGAATCAAATGCATCGCCAGCCTCATCATGAAAGGCAGGAGACTCGCCTTGAAACACCTAGGGACAGAGCCAACAAGCATCCACCTTCCGTTTCGCAAGCAGCCGACCTCGGAGTCAGCCACAATATCGGAGTACCTGGCCCTTGCTCTCTCCGGCTTTGGAGGAGAAATCTACTACTCCTCCAAGCCACCCTGGACTCAGCTGCTGACCGTAGTCGACAGGGACATGCCACCGAAGGTCAAGGACAGACCGCAGCCGGGACCAACGGTCTTCACAGACGCTTCCTCCATGACTTCAACCGCAGCAGCAGTGTGGCAGGCAGGAGAGCAATGGCACTGCGTCAAAGCGTGTGACCCCACACTGTCAGTGCAACAACTGGAGGCAGCAGCAGTGGTTTTGGCGTGCGGACTCTTCCAAGACGAACACCTCAACATCGTAATGGACTCTATATTCGTGGCAAGGCTCTGCCTAGCCATGGCAGGACCAGGAGTGTCAACATCTTTAGCAGCCCTAATGCTGGAAGAAGCACTCTCCTCGCGACAGGGCACCGTGTCAGTCATCCACATCAACAGCCATGACCCAGTCAACGGTTACTTCCAGATCGGCAACGACAAAGCGGACGCCGCAGCAAAAGGTGTTTGGACCTTGCAAAGAGCTTTTCAACTGCACGAGTCGCTCCACATCGGAGTCAAAGCACTGGCGAAGAGATGCGAAATCTCAACGGCAGACGCAAAACATGTGGTAGCCACCTGCCCTCATTGCCAGAAGTCACCCCTTTGGACCTACGGGGTCAACCCGAGAGGTCTCAAGCCCTCAGAAATCTGGCAGTCGGACTTCACCTTATGTCAACTGCTGAAGCCCCGAGCATGGCTTGCAGTGACAGTGGACACTTATAGCGGAACGATCATAGCCACACAGCACCCCAAAACCAACTCCAAAACCACAATTCAGCACTGGCTGACAGCCATGGCTTGGCTTGGTATCCCCAAGCAGATCAAAACAGACAACGGCTCCAATTTCACCTCCAAACCAGTACAGGAATTCGCCTCAAAATGGGGCATCACATTAGTGCAAGGCATCCCATACAACAGTACCGGGCAGGCCATAGTTGAGAGAGCAAACCAGACCCTGAAAACCAAGATAGAAGTGTTGGCAAAAGCAGAGGGCTTTGCCAATGCCATTCCCCCAGGAGATCAGGCACGTATGCTGGCAACCGCTTTGCTGGCACTGAATCAATTCCCTAGGGGAGATGAAACTAACAGTCCCGTCCAAAAACACTGGGCCACTCGAACGCTAGAAGAGGGCCCACAGGTGGTAATTAGAAACGAGCAAGGCGAGTGGAAACGGGGTTGGAGGCTGATGCTCACGGGGCGAGGCTGTCAAAAAGGACGGCAAAATCAGGTGGTGTCCACTTAAGTCGATTAAACCGGACCTTCATAGCGAGCAGAATGAGACTGACGAGAATTGCGAGTTTCTGTTTACAGGACCTGCTCGTGGGACGTCCTCGTGACGCGTACATCCCGGTTCCAGATGAAAGTGACAGACCACCAAGCCGTCAGGCAGCACCCGAGAGACCCGCACGGGTGAGACCCAAACACCAAGGGTGTTTCTGTGTGATTTTGCTGTTGGGGCATGTCGCCAGAGGGCAAGCCTGCCCAGACCACTACCCCCATCAGCCATTCAGGTGGGTCATGCGACACCTTAGTAGTGGCAAAGCACTCAGAGAAATCACCACACCAAACACCCCATCCTTCGTGTTCCGCATCACCGACCTGTTTCCAGGACAGCCAAGGGTAAACCCCTATTCCCTACACGTCACACACTCGTACCTATCCTACTGGTGCCCAGCTTCAAACCCTGGGAAAAGCTACTGCAATCACCCAGGGTGGGGATATTGTGGGCACTGGGGCTGCGAAACCATAGTTACAGATGCCAGACCGTCGGGGCCTGGGTGGGATCCACAAGAGCCTGACAAATTCTTACAGTTCACCTGGGCACCCAGCGGCTGCAAAACACCCTTCTTCTTTCACGGAAACTTCCATCGAAACCAACATAAAATCCCTAGATTTCGGGCATGCACTGATTACAACATGACGGTCTTGCAGCCAGAACACCCTAGCTGGGCCACAGGCAAAACGAGGACAGTAGTCCTTCAAGGGTCAAAAGAGAGGGTGAACGTGCAAATTATCAGGCTCCAACCGTCGGCACCCCGAGCAGTCGGACCCAACAAAGCGATTAAAAACGCACAGAAAGGGAGAAACATAACCTACCCCAAAACCTTACCCACAGGGGTCAGCAATGTCCCGACCGGTCAAGCGGAAACCTTTCAGATGAGCCGCTTAACCGAGTCAGACTCAGACCCAATCCTTTGTATGTTAGAAGCTACCTTTGTATCCCTGAACGAATCCAACCCTAACCTAACAGAATCCTGCTGGCTTTGTTACGATGTCAAACCCCCCTTTTACGAAGGAGTCGCTTTAAACACTCCCTTCAGTTATTCCACAGCCGACGCCCCTCACCAGTGCAGATGGGATACCCCTCGCAAAGGAATCACCCGGAGTCAAGTCACAGGCCGAGGCAGATGCTTTGGCAATGCAACCCTAGCTAGGCAGAAAGGCAACATCTGCACCAAAGTAGTCAAGCCTAACAGGAAAAACAATAAATGGGTAGTCCCATCCAGATCAGGGATGTGGGTTTGCCAGCGATCCGGAGTGAGTCCTTGTGTGTTCCTTCCCAAATTCAATGACTCTAACAACTTCTGTGTCCAAGTTCTGGTTGTTCCTAGGGTCCTGTACCACTCAGACGAAGAAATGTACCATCTTCTTGAGGAACCCAGCCGGATCCACAAAAGAGAAATAGTAACAGGTATAACTATCGCAATGCTGCTCGGCCTGGGAGCAGCAGGAACGGCCACGGGTGTCTCAGCCCTAGCGACCCAGCACCAAGGACTGTAACAGCTGCAGGCAACGATTGACGAGGACCTGCAAAGGATCGAGAAATCCATCTCCTTTCTAGAGAAGTCGGTCTCCTCACTCTCAGAAGAGGTCTTGCAGAACAGGCGAGGCTTGGACCTCCTGTTCATGCAGCAAGGGGGCCTGTGTGCCGCCTTGAAAGAGTTTCTATGCAGACCACACGGGATTCGTGAGAGACTCCATGGCAGAACTCCGGAACCGACCGGCTCAGACACAGAAAGACAGATAAGCCCAACAGGGCTGGTACGAGTCCTGGTTCAATCAATCACCTTGGCTAACCACTCTGATTTCTGCCCTGCTAGGTCCATTGGCGATGCTGTTTCTAACAGTTACCTTCGGACCATGCCTGCTGAACAAGCTGGTCTCGTTCGTCCAGAGCCGCCTGGAACGGACCAACATCGAGTTTGTAGGGCGACGACAGTTGCTGTGAATTCAGCCAGGGAATTCAACCAAGGAACACTGCCAGTCACAAGATTTTCCAAACTTGTCTGGCAAAAGCTTACTCAGGTTTCCCAAAACCCCTTTCCCTTGTCAAGTTACAACCTCATACCTCATTTCAGTACCTATGTACATGACTACCTCATTCATTTGTGAAAAGGGGGGGGGAGATGTGGTAGTCAGGGAAAGGCGCTGCAGAAGTTATCGCGATGTCACGGAAAGGCAGGACCCTCTGTTTCCCGTAGATAAGACCCTCTGTTACTCATAGATAAGAAATTAACATAGGAATGTGGTCCCACTAACAGTAGGAATGTTGCCCCACTGAAGCCAGTAACTTTCCACTCCTTACCCAGTACTTTTCCATTCCCTACTAACCATAGATAAGAAAGACAAACCCCCTTTTGACGTAGAGACCCCTTAGACTATAAGACCCCATGAGAAGAAGTAATAAACGCCTTTTGACCGTCCACCACATTGGTGTCTGCATGTGTCATTGGCCCGAACGGCCCTGGAGAGTGGGCCGTCGAGCTGTTCCTCAGAACCAGGTCGCCTGCCTTGATCCAGAAGGCAACATATCCCTCGTCATTGGGGGACCACTGAAGAAAAGACCCCCCTGTCTAGCCCTTTAGGAGAAAGTCACATGCCAAGCGGGGCCCTGAGACCTGTGAGCATTGCTAAGTTAATATTTTCACAGATGTATTTACTGTATGCTACACTGAGCTCAACAAGAAGAAAGAAGGACATTCTGACCTATTTTCAACAATAGCTCTGGGATTTTTCCCCACCTCTCGGCCTGGCTGGACTTCTCCCGAGTTTTGGGTGGTCCCCCAAAGAAGACCCCTCTTGCTTGTTTGCAACCACCGTGACAGCCAAACTGAGATGTAAGAAGCCTCTTCACCAGAGAAAAACCGAGACATGAAATCCCTATGTGAGAAGGCCCCCTCCAATGCTTTCCAAGGACTGGGACTGAAACCCCCTACCCGGGGGAAGTGTGCGGGGGGAGGTAAGCTGACCAAAGCAAGATGGATGTTGCAGGTGTGAGCAGTGGACCAAGAAGACTGTGGCTCTTGCTCACTGCTGAGAACATGGACTGTGTGTACCCTTCTTCAAATACCATGTTTTCCCCAGAAAATACAATAGACTACCTTTGATTCGATTTCAAGATTCATCCCCTTCCCCCATCAAAAAAGAGTATAATTAGAGTCCAGATCAACTGCATCCCTGAGATCTCCCCAGATGTGACCTGGTGAGCTCCATCGTCTAGACATTGAAGGACTTTGCCGTTCTACATTTGGTAGCTATATACCCTTTTCTTTTTCCTCCCCCTTTTCCCTTTTTTTTTCTTTTTTTCCCCAGTCCCTCCCCAACACATTTTGCTGTGTTTTTTTCAAAAAAGGTGCATTTGTTTTGATTATCACTGCAAACCTCCTTGTACCGTGTCGGTTCTGTTTGCACTCTGAGATCACAAACCATCACGAAACCGGTCTGTGAGGATGGCTTGTGACATCAATTGGCGTCCCGGACAGGGTTCTGGTAGGAGGAGGGGTATGCAGGTTGCGTGTAGTCTGTACCAGGTGGAAGGATGTTTCATGCCAGCCGCACCTAGACCGTCAATTTTTCTGAAAAGGGGTTGAACGGATCTAGATAGCAGGGGGTATGATTAGAATTTCCCGCAAACTGCATACGCCTAGTAAAAGGCAATTCCCTATACTCTATTGAGGGCTCTGTCTCCAGAATTTTCACAAAAGATCTCTCGGTGCAAAAGGGACAAACTGTTTCTGTTGTGTTTGTGTATATCTGGACTGTCTGGGAAGGAAGGGGCAACTTGAAGAAATTAAGGAAGGGCCTCCCAGGCAGATCTGTCCCTTCACCTACCCAGGGGAGTGAGGGGTAACACAGCAAGAGCTGAGTGATTGTGTAACTTGAGTGTTTTCCCCTGCTGTAGGTTTTGGTCCCCTCACACACGAAGGAACTGGTGTGTGTGTGTTTGTCTGTGTGTGCGCGCATATACACTGTTGGGGAAGGAAAAGACACTCTTGAAGTTACCAAAAAGGGCCTCCCAGACAGATTTTGGTCTCTTCACCACCCAGGGAAAAGTTAAGTGAAGGGAAAACACAACAAAAGGCTGTGTGATTGTGTAATTTAGGCTTACATCTTTCCTGTAGTGGCTCTGGTCCCTTCACAAAATGAGCGAACACCTCAGTGCAATGGTAAAAGCTGAATTTTATTCTCTACTTGCTAAACACAATGCAAAACCGTAACTTGGCAGAGAAACTTGCAGAGAAACTTGGGCAGAGAACAACTGGTTTAATTTAGAAAATGTCATTAATAGAATATGTTCTCTGCAACATGAATCAAAACTCAAACTGGGCAAAAATAAACCATCCTCTGCTCAGTTTTGGGAGCCTGCCTCACAGCAGGCATAGAAAATCGCTTTAAGCGAAGAAATGAAGAAATGGTAATAATAGACTGTGATGGTGTTCGCAGGGGTCTTAGGATGAGGGAAGAGATAAGAATGTTGACTCCATGTTTCATAAGGCTTGATTTATTATTTTATGATATATATTATATTAAAACTATACTAAAAGAATAGAAGAAAGGATTTAATCAAAAGGCTGGCTAAGAATAGAAAAAGAATTATAACTGTGGAGAGTCAGGGACAAGCGTGCGTAAGAATTCGGGTGGTATGGTAAGTCAGGACACCCTCCACCCTGCAGTCAGACCTTTGCTCCGTACCCGGCCGCACCCAGCCGGACGCGAGCAGAAGGAAATGACACTGACTGCCCAAGCCAGAAAAACCCCTGAGACCCCTCAATAAACGCAATTTGCTATCCACCACATTGGTGTCAGGAGCATATGGACCGAGTGACCCTGGGCTTTGGGCCACCGTGCTGGACTTAGAACCAGGTCGCCACGCCTTGAAGGCAACATCTGGTGCCGAAACCTCGGGACTGATCAGCGCCCGGGGTTCGGGGATCGCCTGGACAAGGGACCGGCGGCGGCACAGCTGGCCTAGTGCAGCGGGGGGGACGCCCCTGGACCAGCGAGGAGCATGGATGCTATCGCGAAGGTCGTAAGTCAGATCCACGTGCAGTGGGGTATCGAGTGTAAGCTTAAAGATTTATGTCTTGCATTACCGAGACTGATTAAGCTTGGGGCTATAGAAAGCCCGGTAGAAATTCTCCATCCGGAGATTTGGGATACTTGCACAAAGGCTCTGGCCGAGGACACCATGTCCTCAGGCTCAGGGAAAGCCCTCAAATCGTGGGGCAGAGTTATCCAGGCTCTGCAAAAAGCTCAGCAAGAGCAAGAAACCTAGAAAGCCGCGAAAACTTGTTTATTAGCCACGCCGCAGTTGGGGGTAGGGGCAGCAACGCAAACCGCGGAGGACTTTGACCCAGTCGTGTGGGATCTCAGCACCTCAGGATGAGGGTGCAGAGCGACCAAGACCACCCTTGGGGGGCTCGGGAGTCCTGGAATGTTGCCAGAAGTGTCTGGTGGCTGGACTTTGATCCTACACGGGAGATAACATCTGTATGAGGACTGGGAGGATTTCACTGGGGTGAATGGTGAAGGGATAAGTTAGTTAGAGTATAATACACAGGGTTTAGGATTTCTGTACAGGGGGGTCTAAAGAAGTAAGATGGAGGAATTGGGGCGTGTCCTGTCCTTCTTCTTCTTCTTCTTGGCCTCCATCTTCTGTGGTGATGGTGGCACTTTGGGATTGGTCTTTACTAAAAGTGCACCGGTTAATAAGAGTAGAAGGTATTGGAGAAAAATCATAAATATTGTACACGTAACTTTAGGTATAAAGATAAGTGACCGCCCCGGAGGCTCGGGAGTGTGCCCATGGCTGACTTGCTGTGCAGACCTCTGTCGGGCTGAAAGAAAATCTTTTAGATAAACAATTAATAAACACTGAGACCGAAACAAGATCAGAAGTCTCTCCTCGTCCTTTGAAGCGCTGGGCTGTCCAAGGCCACTCTGGGCCTTTCCAGGTCTTTGAAACAACCGAGAAACCGAGCAAGTGGCATCCCTGAGCTATCTCCGGACATAAATCAGCCGGGAAGAGAAACAGAAAACCGGCAAACATAAATCAACCATAAAACAGAAGAGAAAGAGAAAAATGGGATCCGACAAGTGGCGTCCACTGCGTGGGCTACTCCCCACCAACCCTTTCGGGGGGGGATCAGCCCTGAAGAGCTGAAGCTCAAGAGCTGAAGAGCAAAGAGGGCAGCTCCAATCTAGGACGAGTTCTCAGGAGAGCACTGATAGCTCCTGAGGAGAGAAGCCTGAAGAAAAAAGAAAAAGAAGAAGAGAAAGAAAAACAGCCAGAGGAGTCTGCAAAAAACAGCAGTCACTGAGAATTACATCTCTCAGCTTCTACCGAAGACAGTTCGTAGCAGAGCAGCCCGGATCGGAACCGGAAGGCGCCTCCGGATCCTTCTCCTGTGACCTGCTGGACAGAGACGGGAGGCTTCGGACAGCTCTGACGACAGATTCGGTGAGAAGGTCAAAATATAAGAACATAATTGCACACTCTCCCAAGAACAACGGGAAATTTTGTCCGCCTTACAAGGCGTGGCTCAAACACACACAGAAGAGATCCCAAAGAAAGTATTAAAACAGCTATTGTTGTGGGCAAGGCTTAATTACCCACTTGCCGAAACATGCCTGCTATTGGAAGTGGGGTTTTGGCAGGAAATCAATAGGCACTTATATTTCTTAATGACAAAAAAAAGACGAGACAGCGTTAAAGCTGCTCTCGCCGGCAAGATTAATGCTGGAAGGCATATCAGCACAGTCGAAGAGACTGGGAGAGCAACGAAAAAGTTGCTGCATCCTCAACAGAAGGGTGGGGGAGCAAGGCTCCCGGAAAAAGAAAAAAAAAGAAAAGCATATCAGCACAGTCGAAAAGACTGGGAGAGCAACGAAACGTTGCGGCATCCTCAACAGAAGGGTGGAGGAGCAAAGCTCCGGAAAAAAATTATTTCTGGCCTCAAGAAGCAAGGGGGGAAGGGCTCTCGAGAAAAGAGAGCAGGAAAAAATATTAAAGCCCCGGTCCCAAAACCCAGAAACCCCAGGAAACTCCTAAAGCGTCCTGAAACTCCGGAGAGTACAGGGGAGTCAGGATCGGAGGGGGGGGTGAAGGGGGACAGAGAAGGGATCGGGGGGGGACGCTTCCTCGCGGGGGCACGGCGCGGTAGCGGCGGAGCAGGAGGGGAGCGCGGGTGAAGAGATACCGGGAGACACATGTCCCGGTGCGGCTTTTGTCAGCACGGCGCCGGGGGGTGGCGGCCGTCCTGGAGACGCGCGCGGCGGGCAGAACTCGCAAAAACCCGCGGACAAATTCGGCTCGAATTGCGGGGCGGGGCGGGCCCGGGTGCCGGCGGGGGGCAGACCGTACACACCGGCGGGAGGAATGGACACAGAGACAGAGTCAGGGGCAGACCGAGGGAGGAGACCTCGGAGGTGGAACAAGGGAGAGAGTGACGTCAGCCCAGGAGAGACGGGGAGAGGCTCGGAGAGCACGCATGCGCAGAGAGTAGAGCGCGGGCGGGGGCGGGCCCGTGACGTCTCGGGCGAGGAGGGGCCGTGCTCGGGATCCTCTGTCCCAGCGGCTCCACACACTCTTCAGACTTGGTACCTCTGGTTATAACCCTCGGAGTCCCAGTCCCTTCCCTTCAAGGGAGACGTTCTGGTGTTCAAGCTCCATTTCCAGCTGAATTAAAAGCCAGGCAGACACGGTCTCAAACGAGATCACGAACACGGCAGTTGACAGGACGAGGGGCAGTCCAGCTCATGCTGTCGTCCGACCTGGGGAGGCCGGTGACAGCGCCACCTAGTGGGGGGCAAGGCTTTCGCTTGTGTTTCCACAGAGTGAGGTCTGACGTGGGTGTCGGCACGACACGTGAAACCATTTCGAGTGCGAGAACATGAAAACGCGGATCCCAGAAACAATGATTCAAGTAACAAAGAGACGAGTACTCAGATAGGAGTCGAGACTCAGACTGCACAAGACGACTTGGAAGAGAAATAAAAAGAAACTAAGGACTTTGGGGGGAATTCTCTGTTAAGGTCCTGAATGAAAAGCAAAACAATGATTTCACATAGAAGCGAAGCCATGAGTTTTATGATGCTTATCTGCATCATTCTTTCATTCATTGCAGTAAGCAATGGGGATAATATACCTATTAGTCAGCAAAAGCAAAATGTGTGGTAGAATTCTTTGACATCTCTCCCATTTGGAGAGGAATTTTAAGGGTAGAATTCTTTGACATCTCTCCCATTTGGAGAGGAATTTTAAGGGTAGAATTCTGTGACATCTCTCCCATTTGGAGAGGCATTTTAAGAATAGGGTTCTATGTTTTAATAATTCTACTAGTCCTCATACTTGTTATCCCATGCATATTTGCATGTTTAAAACACGCTATGAATCGGATAGCGAAAGAAGTTTTCCTAGTGCAAACAGAAGGGGGAGATGTGGGATCTCAGCACCTCAGGATGAGGGTGCAGAGCGACCAAGACCACTCTTGGGGGGCTCGGGAGTCCTGGAATGTTGCCAGAAGTGTCTGGTGGCTGGACTTTGATCCTACACGGGAGATAACATCTGTATGAGGACTGGGAGGATTTCACTGGGGTGAATGGTGAAGGGGTAAGTTAGTTAGAGTATAATACACAGGGTTTAGGATTTCTGTACAGGGGGGTCTAAAGAAGTAAGATGGAGGAATTGGGGCGTGTCCTGTCCTTCTTCTTCTTCTTCTTGGCCTCCATCTTCTGTGGTGATGGTGGCACTTTGGGATTGGTCTTTACTAAAAGTGCACCGGTTAATAAGAGTAGAAGGTATTGGAGAAAAATCATAAATATTGTACACGTAACTCTGGGTATAAAGATAAGTGACCGCCCCGGAGGCTCGGGAGTGTGCCCATGGCTGACTTGCTGTGCAGACCTCTGTTGGGCTGAAAGAAAATCTTTTAGATAAACAATTAATAAACACTGAGACCGAAACAAGATCAGAAGTCTCTCCTCGTCCTTTGAAGCGCTGGGCTGTCCAAGGCCACTCTGGGCCTTTCCAGGTCTTTGAAACAGCCGAGAAACCGAGCAAGTGGCATCCCTGAGCTATCTCCGGACATAAATCAGCCGGGAAGAGAAACAGAAAACCGGCAAACATAAATCAACCATAAAACAGAAGAGAAAGAGAAAAATGGGATCCGACACAGTCGGGCGTGCGGAGGCGCAAACACCGGAAAACCCTCAGCAAACAGACTCACCATCGGAGGGGAAGGAGCGCGCAGGGACGTTTTGGCAGGAGCTAGCAGAGGAGGCGCGGGAGGCTGCCATAATATCGGACCCCAAAGCGGTTGATAAAAACGCACCCCCACCATATGCGTTTGAAAATGGTGCCGGAGCACGTGACCAGGGCTGGAAGGATGACACGGGGGGAGGAAATGCAGAAGGCTCACTGAACAGTGCAAGCGTGGGCAAACGGGGAGGAGGGGCCGTCCCTGAGAAGGGACTTAAGACCAATCAAAGCACTCAATTTAAATTAGGTCCTTATAGGGTAAAGACCTCCCCCAGCAGGAGGCGGGGGGAGCCCAGGGGGAGGGAACGGCCAGACCTCCGTAAGAAGGGGCGGGGTCGGAGCCCGAGAAAACGGCTGAGCAGCCCGGAAATGTCCAGCCAGTCGACTTCCGGCTCAGACTCTGACTCAAGCTGGGATGGGTTTGAAAGGTGGGCGAAGGATTCCGACACGGATTCGGGCTTTAACAAAAAGGAAGCAGCGGCATATAGGATCACTAGCCACAGCGCTCCTGCATGGGTTAAGGGGATATCAGAGAAAGATCGAACCCCGCTTACAGACTGGCCGAAAATAAAAATGGCTTGCGTGGAGTGGGCTCCGTCTGCCACGCTGGTGTTCCCGGTCCATGTGGGGGGGGGCAGGCGGAAACCAAAGAACCTACTCCCCAGTAAACCCAAAAGACGTACAGGCAATTATTAAAGCGATTGCAGACAGGGGGATTAATTCTGCCATGGTTTCCACACTCATTGACAGCGTTTTTGGAGGCGATGATATGCTTCCCTTTTGTTATGAACAAAAATTCAGTTGATTTTTTTCTGTGAGAAAAAAAGCTATGACTATTGCTGGGCTGCTGTTTATATTATGGTAATTATGAGTCGTTGTTGTTAATGGTTGTTTTTGTATTAGTAAAAGCCCTGGCTGGGGCGAGGTAATGGCCCTTCTCCCAGACAGTAACGAGTGGGGACCTTCCCGAACAGTAAGGAGAAGAGACCTGGGGGGGGGGGGGTTATGCAAAGTGACTCCAAGACCAGCATGCTGTGGGGGGACTACGGCTCCAAACGTACTGGGAAAACCCCAAAAACAACGAGCCAAATAAGAGTTGAGAGACTGGACTGATGTCTGGACTTGAGGAGCCGAGTGCTGAGCCTGCAGAGATGCGGAACACCTTCGGAGTCTCTCTCGCCCTGACCAAGGGAGTCGTCCCCAGCGCCGAGACCGGGCAGACGGCGCCGGGAAAAGTATCATCGGATGGGATCACCACGCCCTAAAGGCTCCCACGAGGGTGTGATTCCCCAGCTCTGCCCCTAGTGGACAAAGCTGCGCATATCCTCCTCCTCTGGGTCGTCCTGGGAGACACGACGGGAGATTGCAGCCCCGCCGAGCTGCCCAATCCTGAGATGATCACTTTTATTAAAGGCATTAAAAGGAGAGAAAGTCTCCTGCCCTGTTTATTTCACCTTTGATATCAAACAGACCTGCAGGCTGATTTTCGATGGGGCGGGGATGATCGTTTTTAAACAGGAATGGGAGGACAATTGTGTAAAGCAGCTAGCCTTAGTAACCGGGGCAGACCACCCACTGCACAGCTCCAGCATACAGAGGCTAATGGGTACAGACCCCACTATGATCACCCCCCAGGCGCAGGCTGAGGGCCTGCGGGCCCATGAGGTTATGACAACAACCCATGCTGCCCGAGAAGCCATCTGTGTTGCTTCCAAAGTAATAGCCAGACCATCGCCATGGTCCACTATAAAGCAGAGTGAGAGTGAGAGCTTCACTCAGTTTGTGGACTGCCTTCAGGCAGCATTAGATTCCTCTGCATTACTCTCAGAGGCGAAGGGTCCTGTGCTAGCAGACTGCCTACGCCAGCAATGCAACTCAGCCACCAAGAACATCTTAAGATCACTGCCACCTGGGTCCAATGTTGCTGCCATGATCAGACATGTTGCAAGGGAAGAACACCTAGCTCCCATCCAAGCAGCAGTTCGCACTGCAATAACCAGTGTGATGGCATGCTTTAAGTGTGGCCATGCAGGCCACGTGGCAGTAAACTGCCCTAAGGCAGGAAACAGCACACCTGCACAGGCTATATAATGACAATCCTGCAGCCGACCCATGACGGCTGGGCCACGGGCAAAGTGTGGACAGTGTTTGTTTATCTCTCTCGCCGCATCTGGGCGAACATACAAATTATCAGACTCCCAGCTCCAATATCCCAATCAGTCGGACCCAATCCGGTTCTAGCAATGAGTAGATGCAGGAAGGGGATCGCAGCTAACGGTAGTTCTAGCCACAAAATACAGATGCTAAAACTTACCTCCTCCCCATCCGATCTCTTAGCCAAACCAACCCTCTCCAATCCATTCTTAAGTGTGTTAAATGCGACCTTCCTATCGCTAAACCAATCCAACCCGAACCTTACAGAGTCATGCTGATTATGCTATGATGCACAACCCCATTTTTACGAAGGTGTTGCCCTCGATCTCCCATTCATCTTCTCAAAGTCAGACAATCCATGCCAATGCAGATGGGACACCCCCCGGAGAGGCATTACCCTAAGTCAGGTTACGGGCCAAGGCAAATGCTTTGGGAATGCAACCTTGGCAAAGCAGATGGGCAACGTCTGCCGGGAATTCGTCAGACTTAAGGGAGGGAAGTTCCAGTGGGTGATCCCAGCTGCATCGGGAATGTGGGTCTGTCAACGATCCGGGGTAAGCCCATGTGTACTCCTTGACAAATTCAATCATTCGACTGACTTTTGTGTCCAAGTTTTAATTGTCCCCAGAGTCCTGTATCGCCAGGAAGAAGAGGTGTACCGCTTGTTCGAGGAACCCGACCGGCTCTACAAACGAGAAGTGATAACAGGCATCACCATCGCAATGCTCCTCAGTTTAGGAGCTACAGGCGCTGCCACAGGCATCTCGGCCCTTGCAACACAACATCAAGGACTGGCACAACTGCAGATGACTGTCAACGAGGACTTGCAGAGGACCAAGAAATCCATCTCTTCCCTAGAAAAATCTCTTTCCTCGCTCTCAGAGGTTGTCCTCCAAAACAGGTGAGGACTGGACCTTTTGTTCATGCAGCAAGGAGGCCTGTGTGTCACCTTGAAAGAGGAATGCTGCTTTTATGCGGACCACACCGGAGTCGTCAGAGACTCCATGGCCGAACTGAGAAACCGGCTAAACCTAAGAAAAATGGACCAAGAAGCTCAACAGGGCTGGTTCGAGTCGTGGTTCAACCGGTCCCCATGGCTCACCACCCTGATTTCTACCCTAATAGGCCCACTCACTATAATCTTACTAACTCTAATCTTCGGGCCTTGCATATTAAACAAATTGGTGCTATTCGTTAAAAAGCGTTTAGAAACAGTTAACATTATGTTTCTCGAGCACCGACAATTACTTTAAGGCGTGCCAGTCACTAACACACTTACAATTTTATACTAATTTTACTAACCCATGGAAAGTTTGTAACCTCTACATTTTATAACTTTATACGATTTTTACTAATCATGAGGGAGGGGGGAAATGTGGAGAGTCAGGGACAAGCGTGCGTAAGAATTCGGGTGGTATGGTCAGTCAGGACACCCCCCACCCTGCAGTCAGACCTTTGCTCCGTACCCGGCCGCACCCAGCCGGATGTGAGCAGAAGGAAATGACACTGACTGCCCAAGCCATAAAAAACCCTGAGACCCCTCAATAAACGCCATTTGCTGTCCACCACATTGGTGTCAGTAGCATATGGACCGAATGACCCTGGGCTTTGGGCCACCGTGCTGGACTTAGAACCAGGTCGCCACGCCTTGAAGGCAACATATAACAAAGGCTTGTGACTGACTGAGATAGTCCGGAGAGTTGGACTGTGATTGGCCATTAATTATAAACAACCAACATGGACCAATCACAGATCCACCTGTTGCATTCCACAGCAGCAGATAATAATTGTTTACATTTTGTTTCTGAGGCCTCCCGGCTTCTCAGGAGAAAAAATCCTAAGGAAAGGATTTTTCAGAAAATATGATGGCTACATTTCACCCTTTTACTTTTAATTAAATTAAAAAGAAAAGTGTTTGTAATTTTGTCTGCTGGGCCCATGCCAAAGAGAGAAGAAATGTAGTAAACCCCATAGGTTTGGGAAAGACACCATGGAGGATTTGAACAATAGGAATGCTGAGGCAGCAAAGAATATCCTGTCTCTCTGACCCCCCGGCCTATCTCTGTAACCTTATATGGTAATGTTACCCCTAAACCTTTACTACTGGTCGATTATGGATATTCCTAAAAACCCTTACCATTGGTTAAGCTTGGATCCTAGCCGAGCCTATAAAGGAAGCATACTGTCACCCGTTAGTGGGAAGAAGAAGAGCTAAGACCCTTCACAGACCATCCCAATAAACCATCTCTGTGGAACCAGCCAGCATCGACTTCTTCTCCTCTCTCTCCGTCTGCTGCAGCCTCAAGCCAAGGGCACCACTACCCAGCAAGCCGAGCTGAAAATCCTAAGTGAGCTGATACCACTAGAGAGCTAATCACTACTGAGCTTGCTATGGGTTGGGCCCGCGGCTATTTGGCCTGAGCTTAGCATCGGGCACCCGGTCTCCCCCGGGGACTGAGTTCCTGAGCTGCCTTGCTCTGCATGATAATAAGGCAAATACGAGGCTTTATTAAACAAATACTTGACAGGTTTATCTGTTGCCAGTCAAAAACCTCAATCAATTGCTAATGTGGAATGATCAAGGAAATTCTTCACTTTTAGAACCTCAAATTATATCATATCACTAACACAATCTTACAATATAAATGCAAAAACAATGCAAAGAAAGTTCATTGCTTCACATCCAAACAGCTGAGTTTCAGGAGAAAGTCCATGGACTGAAGATGTTCCTCTGCCATCTCTGAAAGTCCCTTTTGGTCCTGAAACAGGCTTGCAGAATCCTGAAACAAAGAACTGCTAAAGAAAATCCATTGACAGTTATCAAACAATTGTGAGAAGATTTCTGAAAAGTCCTGGCCACAGCCCTTAATTGAAACACTTGGGCTGAGGCTAATTTTTGTGGCTTTTGAATGCTTTTGAGCTGCTAGCTCTTTCAACTCTTTTCTATTAATTTTTTTGTTTTTGATTTTGTTTTGTTGTTGTTGTTTTAGGGGGTTTTTTTTGTTTTTGTTTTTTTGTGGTTTTTTGTTCCGAAAGAGCAGCAGCAGAGAGGAGCCTCTGAGGCCCTGCGGGGGCCCTGGCCCTCGTGGAAGGATCAGGGATCCCAGACCTGGCTCAGAAAATGGTGGCCCAGGACCTGATGGGGGAAGCAAAGCCCCCAAACCCAACAGCTGGCCGGGCAGTGGCCCTGGCCCAGGGAACAGAGCCAAACGGCCCAGACCTGGCCCGCGAGGTGTGCTCTGTGTTCTCACAACCTGGCACCCTGCTGCCAATGCCTGGGCAGCACGACTGACCGAACGATTCCTCCCTTTAGCACCATCAGTGCACACCGGCAGTTGGGAAAGAGAAGCTTTCCCGAGTATCTTCATCTCGGGTCCGGGGATCTTTTTTCCCCACAGGAAGCGAGCGATGGTCACTTTCCGCTGTTTCTCTTGCCTCTGCAATGCAAATGCAAAAAGTGTTCCTCCTTTCTGCCCCTCGGTACCACCCCCACCCCCTCTGGGCTGGGGACCAGAGGCAGAACTCCCGGGAGCCACCTCCCCCACGCCGCTGGGGCGCGCGAAGGACGGCAGGCATCCCAACCCCCAATGAGAAGCTCCTGACCAAATGCAAGTCGGCCCGCGAAAAACGCTGAGCTTGAAAGCAGGCAGATGGGCTGCACCCGCAATCAGCTGCCAAGCCACGCCCCCTCCACGGAGGGACACGCCGGCATCCCCTTCCCCTATCCCAGCTCCCTCTGCAGGGGCAGCCCCGGGACAGCCCGAAAAACTCGGGGGGGAAGCCAGGCTGGTTGCAGGTGCCACGGCAGCCGCTGCTGGGGGCGGCAGGACCATGGGCGGCTCCGAAGACAGCTCCGCGGGCTCGGCGCCGTCCTCAGCATCATCTTGAACTGGGACCAGGCTGGCGGAAGGCGGCAGGACTGCCGGGGGGGCCGGTGGGGGCAACAGGGGTTTGAGAGGTGTGCTGGAAAGCGCCGCCATTGTCTCACTCGGCTCCAGGAGCGGCAGCGCAGGCAAGAGCTCTGCCCCTGCGGGAGGGGTTGGCCGGGGCGGCACGGGGTCGATCCCCGCTGGCGCCGCCAGCACTGTTGTGACTGCAACTTCTGGCTGCGATGCAGAAGGAGAAGGCACATGAGCGGCAGCAGCTTCTGCCCCTGGCTCCGGGACGGGCTGCCGTGAATCGCCGCTGCTGTCAAGTGTGCTACCTAGCAACATGGGAGAAGCTGCGGGAGGCGGTGCTTCCACGATTGGAACGCCGACAAACTCTGCTGAACGCGACGCTGGCCGGGGCGGGACTCGTGGGGCTGGCTGGGGCGGGGCCTGCGGCTCCAGCCGGGATGGGCAACCAACTCAGATCCCCCCTGAGGGCAACGAATGGGGGGGGGGGGGGAAAGCAGCTCTGTTTGAGCATACTCCAAAGTGGCAGAAAAAAACTTTTCCTCGGCTCCGGGCAAAGCCTCGCTTCCCCGCCGCGATGCGGGAGGGCTGGGAAGCAGCAGTTCGTCTCCCTGGACAGGGTCCTCTCCTGCCAGGTCCGGCAGGAAGGGAGCACGACCTTTGCATTCGGCAATCCATTCAAATGAAGGTGCTTTCTGTTTCAAAACTGGGAAGAGAGTTCTGAATGACGGATAAATCCAAGGAAATCCAAAACCCTGGTAAAAAACCTCTCTAATAATGAATTCCATGCATTCCCATATGTACGAATCAAGGGAATACAGCACATCCATTAAAAATCCATGGAATTTTGTCCATCTGAAAAACTCATAGAAATGTCTCTTCACCATAGGAACTCTGTCTTCATGACCCCATTTTTACCAGAGGGCAATAATTTTCTCCTCTGAGGTGAGGGGGAGAATGGCACCCTCTGCCTCCGTAGGCACCCCCTGCCACATCCCAGCCCACATTGCGTGAAGGGCAGCATTTTCAGGAAGGGAAGAGTTAACAGTACCTTGTGACAGTGTCTTCTGGGCTTCAGCGGACTGCTCTGTGCTGTGAAGGTTTCCAGACATCTTGTCAGGGAGACTTTTCAAAAGGTTTCTCTGTGGTCAGCCTTGGCTGTGAACTCTGTCCAAATTAAGGGTCTTCGGTTCTTCAGCTCCAGGCTAGAAGCCACTTCTGTGGTCACTTGTGTAGTGACCATCAAAGCCACACTCTCGGGGTTTACCCAGTGTAGCAATGCTCCTCTGGGGTCTCACTAAATGAAGAATTCTTCCTTCACTCAGGGTCACCAATTGTGGTGGCGTTCGCAGGGGTGTTAGGATGAGGGAAGAGACAAGAATGTTGATTCCATGTTTCATAAGGCTTGATTTATTATTTTATGATATATATTATATTAAAACTATGCTAAAAGAATAGAAGAAAGGATTTAATCAGAAGACTAGCTAAGAATAGAAAAAGAATTATAACAAAGGCTTGTGACTGACTGAGACAGTCCGGACAGCTGGACTGTGATTGGCCATTAATTATAAACAACCAACACGGACCAATCACAGATCCACCTGTTGCATTCCACAGCAGCAGATAATAATTGTTTACATTTTGTTTCTGAGGCCTCCCGGCTTCTCAAGAGAAAAAATCCTAAGTGTTGCCTTCTGGATCAAGGCAGGCGACCTGGTTCTGAGGTACAGCTCGACAGCCCTCTCTCTAGGGCCGTTCGGGCCAATGACATACGCAGACACCAATGTGGTGGACGGTCAAAAGGCATTTATTACTTCTTCTCATGGGGTCTTATAGTCTTAGGGGTCTCTACGTCAAAAAGGGGTTTGTCCTTCTTACCTATGGTTAGTAGGGAATGGAAAAGTACTGGGTAAGGGATGGAAAGTTACTGGCTTCAGTGGGGCAACATTCCTATTGTTAGTGGGACCACATTCCTATGTTAATTTCTTATCTATGAGTACCTGAGGGTCTTATCTATGGGGAACCGAGGGTCCTAGCTTTCCGTGACATCGCGAAATCTTCCGCAGCGCCTCTTCCCTAGCTACCACATCTCCCCCTCCCTTTTCACAAATGAATGAGGTAGTCGTGTACATAGATACTGAATTGAGGTATAAGGTTGTAACTTGACAAGGGAAAGGGATTTTGGGAAACCTGAGTAAGCTTTTGCCAGACAAGTTTCGAAAATCTTGTGACTGGCAGTGTTCTTTGGTTGAATTCTCTGGTTGAATTCACAGCAGTTGTCGTCGCCCTATGAACAGGATGTTGGTCCGTTCCAGGCGGCTCTGAACGAATGAGACCAGCTTGTTCAGCAGGCATGGTCCGAGGGTGACTGTTAGAAACAGCATCGCCAATGGACCTGTTATTATTTCTCTTTTGTGGATCCGGCTGGGTCCCTCAAGATGGTACATCTCTTCGTCTGAGTGGTACAAGACCCTAGGAACAATCAGAACTTGGACACAGAAGTCGTTAGAGTCATTGAATTTGGGAAGGAACACACAAGGACTCACTCCGGATCGCTGGCAAACCCACATCCCCGATGCGGATGGGACTGCCTACTTATTGTTTTTCCTGTTCAGCCTGCCAATTTTGGTGCAGATGTTACCTCCCCGCTTAGCTAGGGTTGAATTGCCAAAGCATCTGCCTCGGCCTGTGACTTGACTCAGGGTGATTCCTTTGCGAGGGGTGTCCCATCTGCACTGGTGAGGGGCGTCGGCTGTGGAATAACTGAAGGGAGTGTCTAAAGCGACTCCTTCGTAAAAGGGAGGTTTGACATCGTAACAAAGCCAGCAGGATTCGGTTAGGTTAGGGTTGGATTCGTTCAGGGATAGAAAGGTAGCCTCTAACATACGAAGGATTGGGTCTGCGTCTGACTCGGTTAAGCGACTCATCTGAAAGGTTTCCGCTTGACTGGTCGGGACATTGCTGACCCCTGTGGGTAAGGTTTTGGGGTAGGTTATGTTTCTCCCTTTCGGCACGCTTTTAATCACTTTGTTGGGTCCGACTGCTCGGGGTGCTGACGGCTGGAGCCTGATAATTTGCACGTTCACCCTCTCTTTTGACCCTTGAAGGACCACTGTCCACGTTCTGCCTATGGCCCAGCTAGAGTGGTCTGGCTGCAAGACCGTCATGTTGTAATCAGTGCATGCCCGAAAGTTAGGGATTTTAATTTGGTTTCGATGGGGGTTTTCGCGAAAGAAGAAGGGTATTTTGCAGCCGATGGGTGCCCAGGTGAACTGTAAGAATTTGTCTGGCTCTTGTGGATCCCACCCAGGCCCCGACGGTCTGGCATCTGTAACTATGGTTTCGCAGCCCCAGTGCCCACAATATCCCCACCCTGGGTGACTGCAGTAGCTTTTCCCAGGGTTTGAAGCTGGGCACCAGTAGGATAGGTACGAATGTGTGAGGTGTGGGGAATAGGGGTTTACCCTTGGCTGTCCTGGAAACAGGTCGGTGATGCGGAGCACGAAGGATGGGGTGTTTGGTGTGGTGATTTCTCTGAGTACTTTGCCACTACTAAGGTGTCGCATGACCCACCTGAATGGCCGATGGGGGTAGTGATCTGGGCTGGCTTTCCCTCTGGCGACAAGCCCCAACAGCAAAATCACACAGAAGCACCTTTGGCGGTTGGGTCTCACCCGTGCGGGTCTCTCGGGTGCTGCCTGACGGCTTGGTGGTCTGTCGCTTTCGTCTGGAACCGGGATGTACGCGTCCCGAGGACGTCCCACGAGCAGGTCCTGTAAACAAAGACTCGCAATTCTCGTCAGTCTCATTCTGCTCGCTATGAAGGTCCGGTTTAATTGACTTAAGTGGACACCACCTGATTTTGCCGTCCTTTTTGACAGCTGCGTACCCTCGCCCCGTGAGCATCAACCTCCAGCCCCGTTCCCACTCGCCTAACTCGTTTCTGATTACCACCTGTGGGCCCTCTTCTAGCGTTCGAGTGGCCCAGTGTTTTTGGACGGGACTGTGTGTTTCGTCTCCCCTAGGGAATTGATTCAGTGCCAGCAAAGCGGTTGCCAGCATGCGTGCCTGATCTCCTGGGGGAATGGCATTGGCAAAGCCCTCTGCTTTTGCCAATACTTCTATCTTGGTTTTCAGGGTCTGGTTTGCTCTCTCAACTATGGCCTGCCCGGTACTGTTGTGTGGGATGCCTTGCACTAACGTGATGCCCCATTTCGCAGCGAATTCCTGTACTTGTTTGGAGGTGAAATTGGAACCGTTGTCAGTTTTGATCTGCTTGGGGATACTAAGCCAAGCCATGGCTGTCAGCCAGTGCTGAATTGTGGCTTTGGAGTTTGCTTTGGAGTGCTGTGTGGCTATGATCGTCCCGCTATAAGTGTCTACTGTCACTGCAAGCCATGCTCGGGGCTTCATCAGTTCGCACCAGGTGAAGTCCGACTGCCAGATTTCTGAGGGCTTGAGACCTCTCGGGTTGACTCCGTAGGTCCAAAGGGGTGACTTCTGGCAGTAAGGGCAAGTGGCTACCACATGTTTCGCGTCTGCTGTCGGGATTCCGCATCTCTTCGCCAGTGCTTTGACTCCGATGTGGAGCGACTCGTGCAGTTGACGAGCTCTTTGCAGGGTCCAAACGCCTTTTGCTGCGGCGTCCGCTTTATCGTTGCCGGTCTGGAAGTAGCCTTTGACTGGGTCATGGCTGTTGATGTGGATGACTGACACGGTGCCCTGTCGCGAGGAAAGTGCTTCTTCCAGCATTAGGGCTGCTGCTGATGTCGACACTCCTGGTCCTGCCATGGACAGGCAGAGCCTTGCCACGAATATAGAGTCCGTTACGATGTTGAGGTGTTCGTCTTGGAAGAGTCCGCACGCCAAAACCACTGCTGCTGCCTCCAGCTGTTGCACCGACAGTGTGGGGTCACACGCTTTGACGCAGTGCCATTGCTCTCCTGCCTGCCACACTGCTGCTGCGGTTGAAGTCGTGGAGGAAGCGTCTGTGAAGACCGTTGGTCCTGGCTGCGGTCTGTCCTTGACCTTCGGTGGCACGTCCACGTCGACTACGGTCAGCAGCTTCGTCCAGGGTGGCTTGGAGGAGTAGGAGATTTCTCCTCCGAAGCCGGAGAGAGCAAGGGCCAGGTACTCCGATATTGTGGCTGACTCCGAGGTCGGCTGCTTGCGAAACGGAAGGTGGATGCTTGTCGGCTCTGTCCCTAGGTGTTTCAAGGCGAGTCTCCTACCTTTCATGATGAGGCTGGCGATGCATTCGATTCCCGGGGAAAATGCACGAGCGGGTCTTCCGAGGACCACCCATTGGATCGGTCGGGCCTTTTCGGAAGGTCCTTGGGCCAGTGCTCCCACTCCCCCCTTCGGTGTGAAGTGGACATACAGGTCCAGTGGCATGGCTGGGTTCCACCTGGCAAGCGTGCCAGTGGACATCTGGTTTTCGATGAAGTCGAGGGAGCTCGTTGCTTGCGGCGTCAGCTCCTTGGGATCCCAGGGGTTCTTCCCTTTCAGGAGGTCGTACAGAGGGTCCATGACCTCGGGAGGAATCAGAACGATGTTGCGAAGCCACTGCAGCGATCCCACCAGGCGTTGCATGTCGTGGAGCGTCTCGACTTCTCGGTTGATCTTCATCTCGGGGGGTGTCACGTAGGAGCTTGTGATTCCTACTCCCAGGAAGGTCACGCAGGGTCCTCTCTTGATCTTTGCGCTCGCGATCTCGAAGCCGTTGGCCTGAAGGGTTTCCGTGATTGTGGTCACCAGGTCATCTACTTGACTTGTTGATGGTGCTGCAACCAGGATGTCGTCCATGTACTGGATGATGGTTGCGGTGGGATTGGAGTGTCGGACCGGCGTCAGTGCTTTATCCACGGTGATCTGGCATATGGTCGGGCTGTCGACTAGGCCTTGTGGAAGCACTCTCCATTGGAAGCGAAGGTTGGGCCGCTCGCCGTTCCGAAACGCCACGGAAAAGGCAAATCGTTCTCTGTCCTCAGGGTGCAGGGGTATTGAAAAGAAGCAGTCCTTGATGTCCAGTACTGCGCACGGCTGCCCTGTGGGGATGGCTGAGTTCGCGGGTAGCAGTGTCTGGACTGGACCCAGGGGTCGGATCGTCTTGTTCACCTCTCTCAGGTCGTGGACGAGACGATAGCCTTGTCCGGACCTCTTGGGGATCACAAATACAGGGGTGTTCCATGGGCTGGTGGAGGGTTCTATGTGACCCTTTTGCAGTTCGCGGTCGACCAGTTCCAGCAAGGCTGCCATTCGAGGCTCTGTCAGGGGCCACTGCTCAACCCATACAGGGTCTGATGATTTCCAAGTCAATTTGATTGGCAGCAGGGGGTGCACGGCAGTGGCCTTCAGGATAGGTTTGTAATCCGAAATCCGAGCATGGAAAGGACGTCCCGTTTCCCCGGGGCCGGGATGCTTGGAGTGAGGGTGCTGCCTGGGAAAGCTGTGCCGGCTGGGGACAGCTCGCTGAGTTGCTGCCCTTCCCCGGAAGCCTGGACTAACGCGGTCGTCCTGCCATTCCTGCTTAAATACAGTCCGCCCCGACCCATCAAAAAGCATGCGGCTTATTTGCGTAATATCAAAAGTGAGCGGATCGTTATTGCTAGAAAGGTCATCCTCAAGAGTGTGTACTACAGCTGAGTTGATCCCTATTTCTGAAATCGCTTTGGCTTCTTTTGGGTTAACCGGAGTATATGCCCTTTGTTGGTTCCCCCGCGCTCCGGCAACCCTCCCCGGGAAAGTGTGCATGGAGGCTGCCGGTGCCCGGTCCCCACAGGCTGCTTTTATTTTTCCCCAATCGCTGAGTTTGTGTTGCGATTGTTTCTCGATATTGTTTAAAGCTTTATTCGGTTTCGCTCGAAACCGCATTAATTTTGCTCTCTCGGTTTCCGAGTCCCAGCCGGACTCGGTCGGCTCTTCTGAGCTGTCTGAGCAGCTGTAACTTGACTCTGAGGCGGAAGCTGACTGCCGGTACACTTCCGGCGCACCGTGCCATTTTGTTTGGCTTCGACCTCGCTCCTCCCTTCGGGGGTGGTGTCGCTCCCTCCCCCTGGGGTCCCCCCGCCTCCTGCCGGGGGAGGTCCTTGCCCCATAAGGACCTAATTTGAATAGAGCGCTCTGGTTGTTCTTACGCTCCTCCGCGGGGGCCGCCCCGTCTCCCCGCTCGCCGGCGCATGCGTTGTTAAGCAGGCTGACTCCGTTTCCGCCCCCCGCCTCCTCCCTTCCGCCCTCGCCATGTGGTTCGGCGCCATTTTTAAACGCACATGGCGGGGACGAGTTTTTACCGATCCCGGCGGGGTCCGACAATCCGGCCTTGTTCCGCGCCTCCTCCGCGAGTCCCTGCCAGAAGCATCGCGCGCGCTGCTCTGCTTCTTGCGCCGGACCGGCGGCCGGCGGGGAAGAGACGGATAGAGAAACCGCGGCTTTTTCGGACGGTTCCGCGGGGGGGCTAGGACCCGGCGGGCTCCGCGGGAAGGTCGGGGGGTCCCCTGGGGGTTCCGGGGGGTCTCCTGGGGGCTCTGGGGGGTCTGGGCTCGGGCTCGGGAAGGGGTGGAACGCGCCCGGCCCCCGAGTATTCCCGCCTTCAATCCGATCGCTCTCAGAGGCGGTCTGCGTCGCGGCCCCCACCCCCGGCTTTGGTGTAGCTAATAAACGTATACGCGCGGCTTCCCGCGTCTCCTGTTCTTCTAACGTCTTGCGTAGGGCCTCTTCTACTTTCCCCCACGCTTTGAGGTTTTTACCACTGCCTGCGGACTTTGAGTCCTCTGCTGAGGCGGCAGTGCACTTCTCCCGCGCTTCCCAATATAATATATTTACCGGACGTTCGATCGTCCCCAGCTCTAGGAGCCTTGCAATAGCAAGATTAGAGTTCCTGAGCTCACCTTTAATTCCCCATTGCTCATGAGCCTGACTTACGACCTTCGCTGTGGATTCCATTGTCCAAGCTGGTCCGGGGGGCGTCCCCCCCCGCTGCGGTCAGTCCTGCTGCCGCAGCCGCCGTCCTCGTTCCAGGAGTGTTCCCCGTTCCCCGGGCGCAAGCCGCTGTCCCGGGTTCCGGCACCAAATGTTGCCTTCTGGATCAAGGCAGGCGACCTGGTTCTGAGGTACAGCTCGACAGCCCTCTCTCTAGGGCCGTTCGGGCCAATGACATACGCAGACACCAATGTGGTGGACGGTCAAAAGGCGTTTATTACTTCTTCTCATGGGGTCTTATAGTCTTAGGGGTCTCTACGTCAAAAAGGGGTTTGTCCTTCTTACCTATGGTTAGTAGGGAATGGAAAAGTACTGGGTAAGGGATGGAAAGTTACTGGCTTCAGTGGGGCAACATTCCTATTGTTAGTGGGACCACATTCCTATGTTAATTTCTTATCTATGAGTACCTGAGGGTCTTATCTATGGGGAACCGAGGGTCCTAGCTTTCCGTGACATCGCGAAATCTTCCGCAGCGCCTCTTCCCTAGCTACCACACCTAAGGAAAGGAATTTTCAGAAAATATCATGGCTACAATAGACTCCCTTCAAAACCTGATTGAAATCTTACAAAAACAGTTAAATGAAAATAGAAATGAGATCTATATGTTACAAGCTGCCCTTAGGGAGGAACGTATCAAAAATACACACATTACTAACTCCTCTACAGAGGCAGAAGAAAAGCAAACACCTCACATTAAACAAATCTATCCTCACAAAGAACTTGAAGCAGTGAAAAAAATCTATCCTTACAAAGAATCTGAAACAGTTAAAAATTGTGGAGAATACTGCTGTCCTCGCTTAAGGCCTTTTATTAAAACTAAATATAACTATATTAATGATGAGGACGTAGAACCCCATATTACAACTAAACATATGCCTTTCATAGCTACCGAATTAGCTAAACTGAAAAAGGAATTCAGGCGCCTCCCACAAGAATCAGAAACAGAATATGTTTTCCGAGTGTCTCTCACTGGTGGAGATCAAATTAAACTAACTGAACAAGAAGCCAGTGGGTACTGGGGACATGGTGTCTTTTTAACAACAGGAGATAAGCGTGACTTATGGTCCCTGACACAGCGTGCGGCTTTTTGGGCTGGGGGAATTAACCCCTTGGAAAGAGGGGACCCCCTGGCAATTGTCGGTACCACTGACCAGCTTTTGGAAAGTGTACACAAGGCTGCCTGCCTGCAAATGATTAATGAAAAAATATTAATTCTTGGTTTTGAATCTCCAATGCAATTACCTGTGAAGCCAGAACTAATGACCCCTTTAATTCATGGGCTTCCAGAAACACTGAAACCTACAGCAATCACTATACAGAAAACTATAATGGCTTTAAGCCCTGTAGGAAGACTGGATAGATTCCTCAATAATTCCACTGACCAGGCTGGGTCTACTGACTCTGCCTTCACACCATACCCTCCTTCACAATCTACAGCTTCTCAGTCTGATACACCTGCCAACAACCATAAGGTCTGGACCTGGGGAGAGGTTGCAGTGGATTTAATTAATTATTGTAGGCAATATGGACCTGTAAAAGGCCCAGAGAAAAAACCAGAAAAAACCAAAGGGTGTTCGGTTTATTGGGACCCCTCACACTGAAAATGTAGAACAGGGAAAACAAATCTCTAACTGCCACCATTGGTGGCTATTAGGAATTAAAAAAGGAGTTCTCAGAGACGTGATGGATGGTTTACCCCTTGACAAATTGCAGAAAATAATAAAGAATTGGCACTTCAAAAAGCCAAACTCTCCAGCTCAGACTAGTGCATCGCTCCTCCTCCCTTCTCAAAAACCAACATACACTCCCTCCAACACACCAACTGCATCCCAGACTCTCCCACAAAACACAGGCAATGAGACAAAATTAACCCTATCCCAGCTTCTCTCCCAGAATCTGGGCAGTGAAGCCCTAGCTGTGTCTCTCTCACAAAGCACTGGCAGTAAGCCAGAAGTAACACTTTCACAAATCCTTTCACAGAGCCTAAGTAACATAACTGTCCCCCAACCTGTCTCCTGTTATGAGTAGAAAAGTTGTCCATTTTTTTAAAGGCTGCAGAGTTCACAAGTTAAACCAATTGCTGCCAAGTCGGAGTTCTAAGTATTTGTTGTTAATAATTTCATGTTGTAATCCCCTGTTGTTAATAGTTTTCCTTTAATTACCTGTTCTTGATGGTTAAAAATCCCCTTTGTCGAGTATCTCCCTGCTGCTTCCTGGAAGGTGGCATCGGGGTTGGCATGCAGATAAGGAAACCCCTCACCAAATCTAGCAGGAAAAACCCTTAAAACAATGAGTCACCACGGAATAAAGACATCTAAGTGATGCCTAGATATGAGGAACAGAATCCAGTGTCCGCTAAGACCCTTTTTACCCCTCACCCTAACCTAAAAAGACGTCGACTGGAAAGAGGACCTCGAATGTCAAACCAAAAAACTGGGAATCTCCTGGTGCTCTCATGAGGACGGAAACCCCAGCTCTTCCTGCAGACCAGTGGACACAGCTGCACTCTTCCTCCTCCTCCGTGCTATTCCTGGGAGCAGTGACAGTGTGAGCGCGACCCGTTGGTTCTCCCCACCCGAGCTGATTTTTAATAAAGGCATTAAAAAGGAGAAAGATCTCCTGCCCTATTTATGTCACCTGGATGCTCGTCCGGGAAAGCCACGCCTGAAGAGGAAACCGGGACTGGGACGGCTGCCAACCCTGGACCTCCAGGACAGCTGGCTATCAGGACCAGAGAAGATCAGCTTGGGACCAGTGACACGGAGGAGCACTGGACTGGTGAGAATATCTGGCGACGGGAGTAGGGGGTGAGCGAGTGGAGTGTGAGTGAGACAGGGGCCGGCAGCTCAGACCCTTGTCGCAAGTGAGGACCCCCTAGTACCGTGGTTTCAGAATCCCGTGAGGGGGCCGGCCTGGAATGGGGGAAGCGGGTGGGATTAGTGGTTGAGGCACCTCCTAAGGGGTAAAGAGGGCCCCCCTCCGGGCATGCAGAGGAAATAGTGTGTGAGTGGCACGCACCCCAAAAGTCCTGACAGGGGGAAGTCAGGCAAAGCACAAGTCCCAAGAAGGATTTGGGCAAGCCCACAAGTCCTGCAGGCAAATTAAGTCCTGAAAAAGGAGGTCAGGCACGAGTCTCAGTGGAGGAGGCCAGGGTCTCGAGATTTTTAAGTCCTGATACATAAGTCCTAACATTACGAGGGAAGTTAGGCAAACTAGAAATCAGGCAGTTCTTTTCTTTTAAAGCCCTGAAGAAAGGAGTCAGGCAAATCTGAGGTTTGGCGGAGGAGGCTGGGACTCCTCAAATAGGATTTTTCTTGAGTTACCTGTCAGTACATTTCTTTTTGAGTAAAGGCACCTTTGTGATTTTTTCTGTTGAGACCCGAAAAATGGGAGGATGTAATAGTAAGAAGAGAGGCAAGAGACTGAGGAATATACCTCCCCATAGTCCCTTATGGGAACTGCTAGAGAGATGAGGTTCTATAGAGGCTATGGAGGGATTAGATACGATTCATTACTGTGTAGAAGTCTGGCCAGAGTTAGATGTGCAAGGAGGATGGCCGTGGTGTGGGACAAAAGACAAGTGGATGTGTCAACAACTGAGTCACTGTCTGACAGCTCGAGAGGATGCTGATCCCGAGCAATTATTATATGTAACTTGTTGGTTAAGAGTGCTATTGGGGATGAAGGTGTGCGAATTTGTAAGGTGCAGAGGAAGAAAAAGGGGAATGAAGGACGGGATGCTAGAATGAGAGAGTAGTAAAAGGTGGGACCCCCTAGACTATTTGCCTCCTGATGCCCCTCCACCTTATAATCCTCTTCATCAGGCACCTCAAATGGCAGATCTGGCTTTTCCCACGGCTGCCACACCATTACCACCCCCTCTTATTCCTTCTACCTCTTTGGTTTCCTCTATAGTAGACCCGGTATCTCCCCTGGTGTCCACTCCCTCACTACCCCCTTCAGCTCCTCCAGTTGCTTCTGCACCAACACGAATGCCTACTCCACCTGTTGCACTCTCCACCCCTTCTCCAGCTCCAATTAATATGTACACAGACTCTTCTCCCACTCCTATTGCTGTCCCTTTATCTCCTCCTAGTTGGGACACAAATGCCTCCTTACCTGGTAAACTCTTGTCACCGGTACAGCTGTTGACCTACAGAAAGTCCAGAGTAATGCTAATATCCCTCAAATGAGTAATTTTGTGTCTGAGGGCCATACTGTGGTACCCACTCCAAGACCTCCACGGTAGAAAGACTTTTTTCCCTCAGAGAAGTTCCTATGGGAGGAGTAGCGGGAGATGTTGGCTTTGTGAACGCTCCTCTAACCGCTTCTGAGGTGAGAGGATTCAATAAAGAGTTAGGGAATTCAGTTGAGGACCCAGTGGGCATGGCCAATCAAGTGGATAAATTCTTAGATCCAAATATCTACACTTGGGGGGAGATTAATTCCATTTTAAATATATTATTTTCCCCAGAAGAGGTCCGGATGATTAGAGCTGCCAGCATAAGAATTTGGGAGAAAGAACCGTCCGGGACCCCAAGTGCCATCAGGTGAACAGAAATTGCCACTAACGGATCCCAGCTGGACCCCTAATCAGGAGAAAGGGAGGAAGGCCCTGATAGAATATAGGTCTTTGATAATTCGGGGGATCAAAGAGTCAGTTCCCAAAGGAACTAATACCCAATTGGCATTCGAGGGTGCACAAGAGAAGGATGAAACTCCTGCTACTTGGCTTAATCGCCTAAAGCGGAACTTCCAATTGTACTCTAAAATAGACCTAGACACCCCAGAAGGTCTAGTGCTACTAAAGGTCCAATTTGTTACCAAATCTTGGCCTGATATATGGAGAAAACTGGAAAAGATTGAAGATTGGAAAGAGAAGGACATTAATGAGTTATTGAGAGAAGCATTGAAGGTGTATTTAATGAAGGAAGACGAAAGAGCAAAGGCCAAGGCTACGATCATGGTTGCTGTAGCTACAGAAAGTGTGGGGGCAAGCAACTCTATCCCACGATCCAAGGTAACAAAAGAGTGGGCGGGTCCACCACCAGATGCAGGCAAGGATAGGCCAGTACTGTTAAGTACAAGAGGGATGGAGAGACCTCAAGTCCCTTTGAGCAAAGAGCACTGCTGTTATTGTGGAGAAACTGGACACGTTAGGAAGCTTTGTAAAAAGCTCAGTATCAATGTAGCAATAGCCAGGGAACAAGAAGCCTTAGAGAAGATTCTTAGAGGTGACGATTAGGGGTGTCAAGAGCTTTACACTTTAGGGGACCTGATGCAACATCTAGAGGAGCCCTTGGTAAACTTTGAGGTGGGACCTCTAAATGAAGAATTTGAATTTTTGGTTGACACAGGAGCAGATAAGTCCTGTTCCAACAAAAAGACAACGCTGTGTTCTTAACGCTTTAGGAACCACAGAATCTATGAAGGTTTCTTTAGTTAAAATCACACTCCCTGGAAATGAAAACCATTTAGTTGTCAAAATGGTAATTGGAGACATTCCAAATAATCTATTGGGGATGGATGTCCTCGCAGGAAGGCAGTGAGAAGACACTGACGGTTTCCTGTGGTCTTTTGGCACTCCGCCACTTAACATTAGGCTGCTTCAGACCGCAGTGGTGCTACCTTATAGGAAAACAATCTATGTCAAACAATATCCTTTGCCTTCTAGTGCCAGGGAGGATATCAATCCGGTTATTTAAGATTTACACAGCCAAGGGGTAAAAATTCACACACATTCTCCCTTTAATTCTCCAGTGTGGCCAGTTCAGAAGCCAGTGGAAGGTGGAGATTGACGGTAGATTATCGTTGGCTTAATGCCAACACCGACCCTCTCACAGCAGCTGTTCCAAACTTAGCTGAATTAATAATATCAATACAAGAAAAAGCTCACACAATCATGGCAACTATAGATGTCAAAGACATGTTCTTTATGATACCTATACAGCCAGAAGACATGGATCGCTTTGCTTTCACATGGGAGGGACAACAGTACACATTCACCAGGCTTCCCCAAGGCTACAAACACTCCCCAACTCTAGCCCACCATGCTCTAGCTCAGGAATTAGAAAAAATACCCAAACCTGATACTGTAGCTGTTTATCAATACATTGATGACATTTTAGTGGGGGTAGAGGAAATTCAGGAGGTGGGGGAGCATCAGCAGAAAATAATTTTTCATTTAGAAAGCCTAGACTTAAAAGTTGACCTGGAGAAAATTCAAAATCCCTCTCAGGAGGTGAAGTTTTTGGGCATTTGGTGGAAGGCTGGCAGTACATGTATCCCACCTGATACCCTAACCTCTCTAGAGCAGATTAAAATGCCTGAAACCAGGAAAGACCTCCAGCGAGCTCTAGGATTACTAGTATTCTGGAGGAAGCACATCCCAGACTTCTCAATCATTGCTAGACCCCTTTATGTCTTACTGAGAAAAGGAGTGAAATGGGATTGGACTCCCTCTCAGGAAGAAGCATTTCAATTACTAATCTTTGAAGCAACAGCACACCAAGCATTAGGGCCAATCCATTCTACAGACCCTTTTCAGGTAGAATGGGGGTTTGCCTCCTCAGGGCTATCAGTATACATCTGGCAGAGGGGTCCTGAGGGTCCGACGACGCCTTTTAGCTTCTTTCCCCGTGGTTTTAAGGATGCTGAGAAAAGATACACTACCTTGGAAAAAGGGTTGTTTGTTGTAAGCTTAGCTCTCATAGAAGTGGAAAAAATTGCACAACAACAGGCTATCATATTAAGAGATCCTTTCAAGGTAATCAAAGCTGTCACAAATGGGACCCTCCCCCCCCGCCTGATGGTATAGCTCAGAAATCATCAGTAAGAAAATGGTACACCCAAATAGAATATTATTGCAACACATTCCCAGTAACAGAAGGTGCTGCAAAAATCTTAGCAATTCAAGGCACTGAGAGCCTGGCTAACAGCCAAGATAAACCTGCTTCTGTAATCAAAGCAGCACCTCCCTTCTCCTCTTAACTAGCAGCAAGTTCTTGGTTTACAGATGCTTCCGCAAAGCGAGAAAGGAAGATTTGGAGATATAGACCAGCTGCCTTACATATTTCATCTGGTGAAAAGATTATCACTGAGGGGGAAGGAAGCACTCAGGTTGGAGAACTCATAGCTGTTTGGAGTGTTTTCCAACGTGAGGCACAGAACACTTCTCTTGTTTACATTTATACTGATTCTTATGCAGTATACAAAGGTTGTACTGAGTGGCTCCCTTTCTGGCAATAAAATGACTGGGAAGTTAATAGAATCCCAGTGTGGCAAAAAGATAAGTGGCAAGAAATCCTAGATATTGCTAGTCAAGGAAATTTTGCTGTTGGTTGGGTAGCTTCTCACCAAACAGACAGGAACCTAGCAGGAGAATGGAATAACAGAGCTGATGAACTAGCAAGGCTAAGCTCCCTGAAAAAGGAAACAAACACAGAGGATTGGAACCAACTATTAGAATGGTTACATGTAAAAAGACAGCACACAGGTGCAAAAGACTTGTATAAAGAAGCACACACCCGTGATCGGCCGGTTACCAGGGAATCGTGTAAAACATGCATATCAACCTGCGAGCAGTGTCGCAGGTGACTGGAGAGACACCCTTTAGAAGATGACCCTCTGCATTTGAGGAAAGGTAAAGGCTTATGGGATGTGTGGCAGGTAGACTATATTGGCCCCTTTAAGAAGTCAGGAGGTAAACACTTTGTGCTGGTAGGAGTAGAAATTGTATCTGGGTTGGTGCAAGCTGATGCCTTTAAAAGGGCTACAGGTGATAATACAGTTAAAGCTTTGCAGGGGTGGTTTGGAACTTTCCCAAAGCCACAAGAAATTCAGTCTGACAATGGGTCTCACTTCACTGCTAAAGTAGTACAGGATAGGGCAAAAAGTGAGGCGATTAAGTGGACTTTTCATACCCCTTACTACCCTCAGGCTAAGTAGAAAGGACAAATGGCCTTTTGAAACAATTCCTTAAGCCACAGAAAGCAAATTGGGACTGTCGGCTATGGGAGGCTGTTAAAGGAGTAAACAGCAGATGGGGGGGTGAACGGATGTTTCAAAGTTACTGCTTTTTACCCTACACCTCCAAGCATCATCCCCTCACTGCAGGGTCCTGACAATCCAAAAAATCCATCACGTTACCCTGAACAACCTGTCCTGGTGGATCTCCCCACCGTGGGCGAGGTACCACTGGTGCTGAAAACCCCTCTGAATAAATATGCATGGATAGCCTCTGATGCTCTAGGGAAAGAGCACCGGATAAATACACGCTGGATGACGAAGTGAAGTGAGACGACCACATCCTAATTGATCAGCATCGAACTCCGATTTATTGATCCAGCTTACACACTTTTATAGTAGTGTTAATTAAGCTCATACATATTGCAAAACCTGAGCTCATCATTGGTTACAGATTACACACCAACCCCTCCTTTGTTGTCAATACCTGTGGTTCCTTGTTGAGGCTAATACTTGTTTTTCTCATCCTGCTGTTGACTTGTTATTGAACATTCTCAAGGCCTCCATGTTTTCCACCATGCTTTTCTCATCACTTTACTCAAGGACACGGTATTTACTGTTTAAAGGAAAAAGCCTGAGAACTTGCTGCTTACAGCTGCATTTTACTTTTTAACCAGCTGTATGTGATCATAGCCTTTCTATAAGCCATGTCTGAATAAAATTCTGCAACAGCTGGATAATCCCTTTGTTTTAACTCTTTTCTGCCTCTCAGTGGCAGGATTTTCTGTTGCTTTTGCTTTGACAGAAGAACCCCGAGGGACATGAGGAATATCTGAACCATGATAACACTACTAATACTTTTCTGCATCCTACCACAACTCTATGGGCAGCGTCCTGCTGAGTGGTCATGGTCTGAAGCCACCATCCATCACACCAGTGTTCTAGGATCATATCCCAAGGGTCGACACCCAAACCTGGTGACCATAGTGCGGCATGACTCCAAGATATATCGTCCAAATGAGTGGGGATGGGACAAAACAACTGGATCAGAACCCTAACTGGAACAATTGGTGAGTCAATTGTGGTAGCATGCAGAAAGGTGGAAGGAACCCTCCATGAGAAAGCCACCTCCATCACAATTGCCGGAAATTTTATGGAAGCAAGCGGAAAAAATTAACTGGATATCCCTTCAGCGAGACTGTGCCCCACTAAGAAATGGGGGTGCACCAAACTAGCAAATCCCCTCACTCTGTGCTGCTGCCAGGAATATGTTGGTAATTAAACTCTAAGTCCCAAAACTAACAATGTTGCAATTATAAAGGATTGTAAAGATGAACCCTTTGATTGCTGGCACAATTTTACTTTAGCTAGACCAACTTATGTGACGTGTCGCTGGCAAAATGTCACGACTGACCCATTAGGACTAAGGGGCTTGGTTTATAAATTTAAGGTAAACACTATACCAAAACCCACACTGAGCACCATAATTACATCCCCGTGGTTAGGAGGGACTGAGAGTATGAGGACCACACTGAGTACAGTAGTTACACCTCAATGGACAGAAAACACAAAGCCCACATTAAGTACAGTAGTTACACCTCAATGAGCAGACACTGCAAAGCTTACACTGAGCACAGTGATAACACCCCAGCAGAAAGAAAGTATAACTACGAATCTTACATTAAACAAAACAGCTACACCCTAATTAGCAGAAGAGACCAAAAGCCCCTTAACCGAATGGCCTTGGTCTCAGGCTTTTGTGCAATTTACTGGATCCATGGGAAATGTTAAAGGTTTGAACTTATTAACAGTAGTAATACATGAAAACAAGTTGTACACTAGACAAGAATGGGAGAAACATAAAACCTGGCAGCTTCAAGGAGTAGTGGGAGAAGAAATTAGCATAGGATGTCGAATGGTTAATGGAACTACCTATAGCAAAGCAATTGCAATCAGTGTTTCCACAGATCAGGCAGACAAACGCGAACAAGTCTGTATACACCCAAGCGTACAAGACTGTTGGCACAGTTTTACATTAACTCACACTGCAGAAGTACTTTGGTCCAAGAATACTAAAGGCCTATCTTTTAAATTTGTAATAAATGCTAAAGCCCAATTTTCTACTATTGCCACTCCAGCCCAACCACCGGTCATACTCATTCCAAGAATTTTTGAAATTGGACCTTATATAATCAGGAAAACTGGTCAACAACAAATATTGTTCAGTCTAGCATGGTCTCTCAAACAAGTCAAATTGTTAATGCAAAACAATGTCTCAGACATTCAGCCAGCTTGCTCTCCGTACTTGCAGGCCTCTTTTGAGGATTAGACCACCTGGCTCCGGAAACGAAGCTCTTTCAAAAAATAGACACCAAGAGACATGACGGGTGTTGTGGGAACAGGATTGGGAATTCTAAATAGTATTGACTCAGAAGTATTAATGAATAAATTGGCAGCCACGACTAAAGATTTGACCAAATTACAGCAACCACTGAAGTCATCCTTGTCGGCTTTAGGAACACACCAGTGGCTGCTATCAAGCATTTTACCAAATTGGGAGAGAGGTAAATGTAAATGATCACAAATTGGTAATTGATGCACTTGGTGCTACAAAAAACGTTTCTTTAGCTCTCAGCTGTATCCTGGCACAATTGTGGATGCAGTATGTTGCTGCCTCAATTGTAAGAGAAGGTGAAGAAGGCACTTTTCCCAGTGAAATTGGAAAAATAATTTGGGACAGTGCCACTGACTTTGAAAGAGAATTCCAATCCTAGTGGAATTTGGTGAATTTTACCTATGACCCCATTTTAAACACAGCCATTGCTTTTGTGTTAACCATACACAATGCCTCTGTACATTTGATTTTCCCTGCTATTGCATTAGGACTAAAACACGATGGAGCCATTCTCTGTCCCTCAGAACATAGAGAATGGGCCCGTCAGCTTAATAACAAATGGCAAACTGTCAATCTGGAATCTTGTATTGTCCGAGAACAGCAAGAGTTCATCTGTGAAAGCAATGCAATCATAGCTCAAGACATTTTTTTAGACACAGAGCAAAATATCTGTCATTTTGAAATTTGTCCTAACAAGACTTCTGAAACAGTCCTTATATACATAGGCAATGGATGTGCATGCTTCAAAACTGCTTGTGATTTTGTATTCGTAGACAATGTTGTAGTAGATACTAAAAATCATTCCAATTTTTGTGCTTGTAACTTAACCAAGATTACAGGATGTGATTTCTCTTATGAAGCTCCAGTTACCTCTTACTACCTATTGCAATCTAACTACACACTGATTCACAAACTGATGCCTACTCCTATTGGGATGAACCTCACTTTGGTAAGACAACTGCTACTCCATTGAGACTTAGTAGAAATCCTCGAAAAGATTAAGAAAAACAGACAGAAAACCCTGGTAACTGTTCATCACAATGTGAGACAGATACACCGTGTCATGGAAAGGGTGAAGAAAGATGCCGAGCACAGGTGGTGGGATACTCTTTTTGGGTGGTCTCCTACTGCCACAAGTGTCCTGAACAGTGTGTCATCCCATTGTTATCCTTTTGATTGTAATTCTGATTGGTTTTATCAGCAGTCCTATTCGTTATGAATTGGAGAATGATGAAACGGCTAACAAGACTGACATCTATAGTTAATGCACACAAAGTGCTCATGTCCTATACACTGTGGACATCCCCAAGACATTTGACACAAAGCAATTATGAATTAAGCATATGTGTTTTAGAGTAATCCTTGATTTTCGTTTATTATTTTGTGGAAATTATTTTCAACTTTTAGTGAATTGCTTTAGAAAATTATTTTAAATTAATACATTATATTATGATTTGTTTATTGCTTTTTGCTTCTGATTATTTGTGATTTGTTTTGACCATTTGAAAATTGTTATAAAAATAACACTATTTTAATCAATTAACCATTTGAAAATTGTTATAAAATTAATACCATTGTGATCAATATTAATTATGTTTGTTTATTATCTCCCTTTCCCCCTCTTTTTCCTATCCTTTCTTTTCCTCCTTTCTCTCTCTCTCTCACTCTCACTCTCTCTCTCTCTGTCATACTGTCCCTATTTTTCCAGGTTATACTACCAACGTACGGTGACTCCTGAAGACTCACCAGCAACACTCCAGAACCCTGCTGAGGAAGATCCCTTCAAGACAATCGTGAGTCACGGGGTCGTGTAAGAGTCTGTCTGAAATATCCCTCATCTGCCTCATGATTGTCATTGGGGAACCACTGAAGAAAAGACTCCCCTGTCTAGCCCTGTAGGAGAAAGTCACATGCCAAGCGGGGCCCTGAGCCCTGAGAGCATTGCTAAGTTATTGATTCCACAGATGTATTTACTGTATGCTACACTGAGCTCAACAAGAAGAAAGAAGGCCATTCTGACCTTTTTGCAACAATAGCTCTAGGATTTTTCCCCACCTCTCAGCCTGGCTGGACTTCTCCTGAAGTTTTGGGTGGTGCCCCACAGAAGACTCCTCACCTGTTTTACAACCACCATGACAGACAGACTGAGATGTAAAAAACCTCTCCATCAAAGACCGAGACATGAAATCCCTATGTGAAAAGGCCTCTCCCCCCCCCCCCCCACTCTTTCCAAGGACTGGGACAAATCCCTAACCCAGGGGCGGTGTGTGGGGGAGGCAAGCTAGCCAAAGCAAGATGGATGTTGCAGGTGCAAGCAGTGGATCAAGAAGACAATGGTTCTCACCCACTGCTGAGAACATGGATTGTGTGTACCCTTCTTCAAATACCATTTTTTCCCCAGAAAATACAATAGACTACCTTTGATTTGATTTCAAGATTCACCCCCTTCCCCCATCAAAAAAAGAGTATAATAAGAGTTCGGATGAACTGCAACCTCTGAGATTTCCCTGGATGTGACCTGGTGAACTCCATCGGCTGGACATCAAAGGACTTGGCTGTTTCTATGTTTGGTAGCTAGATACCTTCCTTTGTCTTCCTCCCTCTTTTACCTTATTCTTCCCTTTTCCCCCAATTCCTCTCCAATGCATTTTGCTGTGGTCATTCAATAAAGGTGCATTGGTTTTTGATTAATACTGCAAACCCCTGTGCCGTGTCGGTTATTTGCACTCTGAGATCACTCGACGAACTGTCTCGAAACCCATTCATAAAGACGGATAGTGACAGGCACCCAAGGCAGACATCCCCCAAATGGAGAGAGAACGTACACCCCATGAGCTGAGCTGTGGTTCTTCCTGCGTGATTGCAGAGAAAACATTAGGAGATGGGATGGAAAATCTACTGATGCTCTGGCACAACGGGTGTGTGAATTGAAGGAAGGAAAGACTCAGAGAGGAAGTTCCACCAAAAGGAAAGAAGCTCCAGTTGCCCATAGCCGAACTGCCGGGTATGATGATGATGATGACGACATGTCAGATCCCCCTGAAGGAACCTCCAAGACATATGCCCAAGGAAAGAAGGATAACCAGGCTTAGAGGGGCCCTGCCTCTAGCCAGGTAGAGGCTAGGGAAAACTGTGTTTTCTGGACTGTGTGGATTTGTTGGCCTGGCACATCAGAACCACAAGAACATTTGGTCAAAACTGGTGTGCAGTGCACATTAATCCCATCAAGACATGTGGGGACAGATTCTGTTTTTATTGCTGGTGTGACAGAGGGGATCACAGGATTTCACTCTGGTGGAAGCTCATGTGAGCCTGACTGGAAATGAGTGGAAGAAACACTCTATTGTGACTGGCCCAGAGGCCCCATGTATTTTGGGCATAGACTACCTTCGAAGTGGGTATTTCAAGGACCCAAAAGGACTCAGATGGGCATTTGGGATGGCAGCTATAGTGACAGAGGGTGTCTAGCAATTGAACACCTTGCCTGGGCTGTCCATGAATCCATCTACAGAAGGACTTCTGAAGGGATAAGAGCAACAGGTACCAATTGCCACTTCCACAGTGCATCACTGACAGTATAGAAGAACTCGAGATGCTTTGATGATCCAAGGGGTGGTCAGCAAAACCCACTCACCCTTCAACAGCCCCATTTGGCCTGTGCGTAAATCTGAAGGAGAATGGAGATTGACTGTGGACTACCGTGCATTGAATGAAGTGACTCCACCACTGAGCGATGCCGTGCCAGATATATTAGAGCTCCAGTATGAGCTAGAGTCCAAGGCAGCGAAGACGTACGCCACTATTGACATTGCTAATACATTTTTCTCCATTCCTCTGGCAGCAGAATGCAGGCCTCAGTTTCCTTTCATGTGGAGGGGAGTGCAGTATACCTGGAACTGACTGCCCCAGGGGTGGAAGCACAGTCCTACCATCTGCCATAGACTGATCCAGGCTGCACTAGAAAAGGGTGAAGCTCCAGAACATTGATGACATCATTGTGTGGGGGAACACAGCCATAGAAGTGTTTGAGAAAGGACAGAAAATCATCCATACCCTCCTGGGAGCTCGTTTCGCCATCAAAAAGAGCAAAGTAAAGGGACCAGCTCATGAGATCCAGTTTCTGGGAGTAAAGTGGCAAGATGGACAGAGTCAGATTCCTACGGATGTCATCAACAAGATCACAGCTCTGTCTCCACCAACCAGCAAGAAGGAAACACAAGCTTTCTTAGGTGCTATAGGTTTTTGGAGAATGCATATTCCTGAATACAGTCAGATTGTGAGCCCTCTTTACCTGGCCACCCGCAAGAAGAACGATTTCCAGTGGGGCCCTGAGCAGCAACAAGCCATTGCCCAGATAAGGCAGGAGATTGCTCATGCAATAACCCTTGGCCCAGTCAGGACAGGACCAAAGGTGAAGAATATGCTCTACTCTGCAGCTGGGAATCATGGTTTGTCCTGGAGCCTTTGGCAGAAGCTGCCTGGGGAGACTCGGGGTCGACCACTAGGATTTTGGAGTCAAAGCTACAGAGGGTCTGAAGCCAACTACACCCCAACAGAGAAAGAAATCTTGGCTGCCTATGAAGGAGTCCAAGCCATCTCAGAAGTGATTGGTACAGAAGCACAACTCCTCCTGGCACCCCAACTACTGGTGCTGGGGTGGATGTTCAAAGGCAAGGTTCCTTCCACCCACCATGCCACCAGTGCTACATGGAGCAAGTGGATTGCCCTCATCACACAGTGTGTGCGTATAGGTAAAATGTATTGCCTTGGGATTTTGGAAGTAATTACAAATTGGCCTAAAGGTGAAAATTTTGGTGTCACAGATGAAGAACAAGAACCAGTGATTCGTGCTGAAGAAGCTCCAGCATACAACCAACTGCCACCAGAGGAAACATGCTATGATCTTTTTACTGACAGTTCCTGTCGCATCATAGGGATGAATCGGAAGTGGAAAACAGCTGTATGGAGCCCCACACAACAGGTCGCAGAGGCCACTGAAGGAGAAGGTGGATCGAGCCAACTTACGGAACTCAAAGCCTTTCAACTGACCTTGGACATTGCAGAAAGAGAGAAGTGGCCAAAGCTCTGCCTCTACACTGATTCATGGATGGTAGCCAACACTCTGTGGGGATGGCTGGAGAGGTGAAAAGAGGCTAAGTGGCAGCGTAGAGGAAAACCAATTTGGGCTGCTGATGAGTGGAAAGACATTGCTACCAGGGTAGGGAGTCTACCTGTGAAAGTCCACCATGTAGATGCCCATGTCCCCAAGAGTAGAGCTAATGAGGAGCACCAAAACAATGAGCAGGTAGACCAGGCTGCAAAGATAGGGGTGTCCAAGATAGACCTAGACTGGGAACACAAGGATGAGTTATTCCTAGCTAGATGGGCCCATGATGCCTCAGGCCATCAGGGTAGAGATGCCACCTATAAGTGGGCATGAGACCGAGGGGTGGATTTAACCATGGACAGTATCTTTCTGGTGATCCGTGACTGTGAGACGTGTTCTGCCATCAAACAGGCCAAGTGAGTGAAGCCCCTATGATATGGTGGGCAGTGGTCCATGTACAAGTATGGAGGGGCCTTGAAGATTGACTAGATCACACTGCCCCAGACATGCCAATGCAAGCGCTACATGCTCACAATGGTAGAAGCCATCACGGGATGGTTGGAAACCTACCCTGTGTCTTATGCTACTGCCCGTAACACCAGCCTGGGCCTGGAAAAGCAAGTCCTTTGGAGGCATGGTACCCCTGAGAGGACTGAGTCAGACAATGGGACTCATTTCAAGAACAGCCTTATCAACACCTGGGCTAGAGAATGTGGCATTGAATGGGTGTACCATATCCCCTACCATGCACCAGCTGCAGGCAAAGTGGAGAGGTGCACTGGGCTACTAAAAACCCAGTTGAAAGCCTTGGGTGGGTATCTTTCAAAAACTGAGAGCAGAATTTAGCAAAGGCCACCTGGTTAGTTAACACCCAAAGCAGGTCCTGAACAGTCTGAGTCCCTGAATATAATAGATGAAGTCCCAGTGGTGCATGTCAGAGGTTTGTTAGGGAAGACAGTGTTGATCAATTCTTCCTTGAGTACAGACAAACCCATTTGTGGGGTTGTCTTTGCTCAGGGACCAGACTTGCACATGGTGGATAATGCAGAGAGATTGAACAACACAATGTATACCTCAGGGAGATCTGATTGTGGGGTAAGAATGATATGCAAATACCACTGTTTGTTGGATGTTACTGCCATTGTCTGTACATTAAACCACACAGACAGGAGATAGAAGGAAATGTGTAAGTGTCGAAAGTCTGAGCAAGTGAAAGATGGAGTTTTGCGTGAGTAAAATGAAAGTGGGGAATCCTGCAGCTCTGTGGTATGGGGCCTGGATTCAGTGGTCCAGTGTAGGGATGCGACAGGGGCATTATGAGTACTGCTTGTAATTTTTTGGGTGGAAGTTTTTACGTGAATAAAATGCATGATGTTTGGTAGTATGTTGACGATATGGGGATAAGGGGTGGAATGTCCTAGGGTGGCGTTATGATGCTTGTATCCCTAGTCGTCTGTTCTGTTTATGCTGGATATTATGTTCTATGCCTTCAAGACTGGCTCTGAAGAGCGAGGTTTTGTTTTGTTATCAGCCTGCTCACTCCTCCAACAGTAGGCGGGACACAGAGACGGGGGCAGTACATAGTGTGGCTTTTGCTTTTTGCTTTGCTTTTCATTTTGCTCTTGCTCCTGCTTTGCTCTTGCTTTTGCTTCTGCTTGTTAGTTAGTTTAGCTAGGCAGTCCAATTTTTCCCTGGGCTGTTTTTCTTTCCCTTTTTTTGGAACCACTCGAACCTGCTCCACACTGGGACCTGGGAAACACCGAGAGTTTGCACTTTGTGGCCTGCAGCAGCTATTCCCAGTGCTGGAGGGACTGATAACAGAGAGACCATCCTCAAGAGAGACTTTCTGAATTGGTCATCTTTTTCAGAGTGGTGAAAGAGTGGTGTCATCTGGTATTTATTTTGTGTGCTGGAGGGTGCTTTGCCTGTTAAATAAACAGGTTCTTTCCACTTCTCTTCGAGGAATCCTTCCCAAACCGGTTGGGGGGAGGGGCCATGTGGGTTTGTCTTCTGGAGGGGCCTCCTTTTGGATGTTTTCTCCCAAATTTGCCCTAAACCAGAAAAAGGCAAAGATATGGGAAAAGGAAGAACAGTTCTTTACTAGTGTGCATATGGATAACAAGGCAAACAAACAACAGCAATGGCAGCAACAAGAAACAAAACCAGAAACCCAGTAACAGTCTTCTCTTAGCTGTCAAGCACCTTCCCATTTCGTGTAGTTATGGTCACAGACCGCAGGGGCCCTGGCAGGCTCACAGCTGGGCAGGGTGGGTATGATAATTCCCCCGTGGCTTCAGGGGGCGCTGTGGTGTGAGTTCAGCTGTGTCTCCCTCACGTGGTAATGGTGGGTGGGCTGGATGGCAAAATGTGCTGCAGCAGGAGCCTTGGAGCAGCAGCTGGAATGGCAGAGGCAGGCACACCCGGGGTGGCAAACAAAATGCAACAGAAAACTCCACAACCCTACCTGGAGCTGTGGGGATTGGGTGGACATGGGTTATTGGGTTAGAGTGTAGTGAAAAAGCCTGAAGCAGCGGCAGAAAGCAGTGAGGTTTGGCAGCTGCAGCCGGGCTTCTCTGTAGCAGCTGCCGCATGCGGCTGGGAAACATGCCCTCTCTTTTATTAATAAGGTGTAGTGACTGGCTCATGCAAATGAGGAGGAGTTATTAAGTATGATGAGAAGAAGTTCCAATAAAGTTTATCGTTCTTTTGACAGGTACTTCAGTTGGCCCAGTTTTGGTTTTGTGAAAAACATGGTTCACTCTCCTGTGAAAATTAAAAAAGTTTAATAAAGGACAATAGGAAACAAAGACAGTAAATCAAAGATTATGGCTGGGGGCATCCTGGCACTCAGCCAAGAGCACACCATTACCTTCAGGGATAGCCCTTAACTACCTTTTCTCTTGCACATTCATAGACCCTTATGCATATCCATATTTTTCCATAAACTAATTTACATATTCCAGGAACTACTTTACATGGCCCCTCCTTGGGTCTGCCTTTTTAGAGCATGCGTCTTTCTGTGAGAAACAACTGCTGACTTTGAAAATTTTAAGAGGTTTATTAAACCTTGACAAAAATACAACAAAAGGAATAAATAAGGAAAAAGTTGCAGCGCTGAGAACTGCCTGTGTGCATACCACGTGGCTGGTTCCTCTTCAAGATGGATGCTCAGTCTTTTATGTCTCTGGGGGTTGCGTCAGCCAGCCCTGGCCTCTCCCAGAGTTTGTCAGTCAGGTCTTCTTTGCCATTTATTGGTGGAGACTGCTTTCTTGTAACTTGATTGGAGATGAGGTGTTGCCATGCTGCACCCTCTAAGCAAAAAGCTCTTCCATTTCAAACTGCCCCAGGTAAGGGACACATGTGCAAGCCTTCTTTCTACCTGTCCTAGACAACCCTGGCTGTCAGATGGCAACAATATGGGGGGAGGGGGGAAGGGGACTATGGGAAGAAAAGAGGACATCTAAACTACAATAACATAACTTTACATCACTAAAGCTTTTATTAATATTCACGCAATAGTCATGCCTTAATTGCGAGGGCCAATCATATCATTATCCATCTATAACATTTCTTAGCTGTGGTTTTGGCTCCTTCTCTTTATCACTTCCAGTTTGGGCTTGGCCCATACTTTCTTCAGACAGCAGATGCTGATAGTTGGCATATCAGTATCAGGGTCCTCATTACATGTTCACTGGATGTTATCCTGACCGAACAGACAGTTCACTTATAACTATATCAGCTACCACTGCTACTATGCCTTTTTTTTTGTTAAGAGCAAAAATAAAAGCAAAGTTATTTTAACATTATACATATAGCAGTTGTGAAAAACGCCAATCACTTGTTTTTAAAATTTTAAAAGTTTAATAGTAATAAAATGGTTATAAAAATAGTAATATAATTAAAGTAATAAAAATTTGGACAATTAGGATTAGGACAATATGCGACAATAAAAACAAAGAGTTACAGACTGTCTGGGTACCTTTTTCTGGGCAAAATAAGCCCAAAAAAAGGACACACGTTAACAGAGGATAAACCCTTAAAAGCAATAGTGTAAGACCGTGTCTTGGGGGACTGTTTGGGTCCACTCTGGCTAGCTATTGACCCTAGCCCACACGATCTTACATAGACAAAAGCAAAAGACGAGAAGCGTTCTTTTCCTCATGGGGATGGATGTCCTCTGTTTATTGACTTGCTAGGGGACACCTCAGACTCTGGTGACTTCCCAGGTAAAAAAGAGGGCATGGCCTGATGGTGGGAGACATTTATGCCTGGGGGAATGGGGGGCGGAGGAGGAGGAGGACCACAGCCAATGGGATACCAATAGTGATGGGAGAGGGGAGGGACTGACCAGGGAATAGACCACCAGGGTGATACTGGGGAGAGGAGTGGGTGAGGGAGAAACCATGTGATATAACATACAAATCATGTGAACAGTGCAAATTACCAAAACACCCAGTGCAAACAACTAAATAACTGTTTAGTGCAATACAACACAATAGCCTGTTGCATATTCATACATCTTGTACATGACAAATAAATTCCATTCAAACAAAGGATTCTGTTTGGTCAGTGTCAACTTCTTCCTCTTAATTTTGATGGTGCCTTCAGGGCTGATCGAGACAGGAAGAACTCGAGAAGAGGGCAATAGATTCTCTTTCTCTGAAAGATTTGTGTGTCCTGTGGCTGCTATCTCGGTGCAAGTCCTCTCTTTAAAAAAAGTATCTTACATAGCATTGTTTCTATTTTAACATTATATTATAACCTAAAACTATATTCAACACACCGCTTAAGAAAATTAATACGACATAGCTTTCTAACATGGCACATATAATATTCATTTTAATATTTGTGAAAAGTCAATCATATAATACGCATTTTTCACAATCCCTCCTCTTATTCTTTGTAAAACATTTGGCTTGAGCAATATTTATTGTTTACTTGCATCTTCCGGGCTATGCTGGCAAAATAAAACAGGGGATTACACAAGGAAGAAATATAAATCCAGTTGTAACACATAAAAGGAAAAAACTTAATTTCCTAATTTTGGACTGGTACCTGGGTTATTATATATATTTTTTTCTTTCTTTGATTTCTTTTGCTTTTTCTAGAATGACTTCTCCGTGGTCATCAATTTTCCACAATCTGATATATTAAACTGTCCACAAACACCTCCTTCTTTAGCCAATAAATAGTCCAAAGCCAACCTATTCTGATACACTACAGTTTTTGTTTGGCTTTGCTTACTTCATATTAATTCCAGTGCCTGAGAAGATTTATTTGTTATCATTTCTATAACTGCTTGGAGTCTTAGAATGAGATTCAGCATATAATTTGGGGTCAATACAGAGTTAGATTGCTGTGCTGGTTTCACCTTTTTGTTTACTAGTTGTTTTTTTACCGAATCCCAAACTGTATCTTTAAATGTAAAACAAATTCATCTCTCTCCTTTTGGACATTAAATTCTCTATCCATCCATTACCACTTTTTCCTAAGTTTCTTGCAATGCAATAATTTTCTTCGTTTTACCTACAGGTTCTTAATTTGAATAGGTTATAACAGTGGCTGTTGACATGGGTGTGTGTAATAAAAGAGGAGCTTTGGTTTCTTTCCATGTAATACTTTCTGTAGCATTTGTGACATGATCTTAACGGTATCCTGAATGGGAAAAGACAACAAATGAGTGACAGAAACAGGAATAACAGTGTGGAAACCCAGGACACTGGGAATATTTCCCTGTTGGCTCTGGGGTGCCCTGACCCCCAGGGGAACACTGACTTTGACCCTCATTCACAGAGAAAGTTTCCTAAACTTCAAGATAGACTAGAATCCACTAAAGTGTGAAGTAGATTGTAGAGAGTAGTGTAGGTGTATCACTTAGGTGGGAAATTTAGGTTTTGGAATTTTTAGTATGTTGTGGATGGAAGCAAGATGGAGGGCACAGGGTGTCACCGTGTATTGGAATATGGTCCCAATATTTCCAGGTGGAAGGTGCCTGGGCTGTTCTGGGCCTTAGCTTCTTGGCCAGAGGTGACTGCTGTGGTATTTTACACAGAGATACCTCTGGCCTGCTGGGAATTGCAGCTAGGCACTAGAAACCAAGCCCAGGCTTGTAGAAGGCTCAGTTTTACCTCTGGTGAAGGTCCTTAGGCGAGGTGAAGAGAAAGGAGATGGATTCTGATGGAGGGTTTATATCCAGAGTTTTATTCCATGGTCACAGACATCTGAATCTTAGATAACAGCTCCAACAGAATCACGAGCACATGGTCCTTGGTCAATTTAAGCCCAGGGACAGGGGGAGGGGAAGGGACAGGTAAGGCTCCAACCAGGTGGGAGGAGGAGGGTCTCAAGGGACGAGGGACACCTAGACAGGCCAATGACCCCAGGCCTGGATTGCATCCTTTGAACCTGACCAACCACACGATGGCCTTGCTGGAATGTTAAGACTGATTGACAGACCAGCAGGGGGCGAGGGGGAAGGGGAAGAGAGGTATTGCCACACCTGGGAAGGGGCTGGGAAGTTTAAAGCAGGAAATTGCAACACACTGCAACAATCCTGGGTTTCTTCTTCATGCTTCTTCTTCCTCCTTATTCATGAGTTTGGGTGGCATTTTGTAATTGGGAGGAAAAATCTGCATTGCGGGCTTTTGAGGATCAGTTTTTGGGTTAAAAGGGGAAATAATCTAGATGTCGGTTCTTAATTGGATAGTTTAGCTTTAAAAGATCTTGTAACAAAAGTTTGTTAGCCAATTTTGTGGTATTTTTCCAGTGTGCTGAACCTTGTGTGGACAGCGTGCAAAACTCTAGATATGATAATAATAAACAAGAACCTGAAGACCGAAAAAATCCAGTGCGTCTCTCTTTCCTGACACAAGACCACTCCAAGAGGGTCTCCCTGGACAGGGCAGCCCCCTGGGAGGGCTCAGCATGAGTCCCAGAAGTCAGGGGATCGGCAACAGGTACCCCAGCAACTGGTGCCCAGTATTGACCTCACTCATCTCAGAAGAACTCATCCCACAATCCCCTGGAACGGAGCCATCCCAGCCAAATTCCTCCGGAGGTGAAACAACTTGACTATCAGACATCTGAATTCCTTGTGGCCAGAGGATTCGGACCCCGTGCTCTGCAGGACGGAAATCAGGACAGATAGCTGAATTCCGGATTCGGTAAGCCTTCAAAGGGGTCAACATGGGAGGGAATTTCTCTACCAAATGAAAAAAATACAGGGAGGAGACTTTTCTCCTTTTTAATTCCTTTATTAAAAGCGATCAGCTCGGTGGGGATGACTGATGGGTCCGCGCTCACGCCGCCGCTGCTCCCAGGAGTGACTCGGAGGAGGAAGAGTGCAGCTGTGTCCACTGGTCTGTGGGCAGAGCTGGGGGTTCTGTCCACACAAGAACATTGGGAAATCCCTTGCTTTTTGGTTCAACATTCAAGATCCTCTGTCTAGTTGGCATTTTTTAGGTTAGGGTGAGGGGTAAAAAGGCCTGGGTGGATAGTAGATTCCGTTCCTCACGCCTAGTCATCACTTTGATTCATCAATTTTGGGTTGGCTCGTTGTTTTAGGGGTTTTTGGCTAGGTTTGGTGAGGGGTCTCTCCTGTTGCATGCTGGATCTGATGTCATTTGCATGTCAACTCGATGTCCCTTCCCGTTCACTGTCTGTGTGTCATCCTCTAGGAAGCAGCAGGGTGTCACTTGACCAAAAGGGGGAATTCTTAACCATCAACGACAGGTAGTTTGTTGTAGTGCGCTAAATAGCTTATTTAGTTGGTGTTTTTACCCTGGTTTATTCCCCCTTTCCCGTCACATGGTTTGTCCCCATACCCCCCTTTCCTTGGTGGTCTGTCCCATGGGTGGCCCCTCCCCTTGCCCCACCCTATTACAGCGACCTGAGGAGGTCGCTGGGGTGAGAGAGAAGGATGAGAATCTTGTTTCTTGATCAGAAGGCTGGATTTATTGATATATGATATATAATACATTATAGCTATACTAAATAGAATAAAGAGAGAAGTTGCAGAGGCTTGCTAAGCTAAGCTAAGAATAAGAATAGAAAAGAATCTAAAAACAAGAGAATTCTCTGTCCCTGTGTTCCAGAGAGTTTGCCCTGTGATTGGCTCTTAATTATAAACATGGGAACATGAACCAATCACAGGTGCATCCTATTGCATTTCACAGCAGCTGATAACAATTGTTTACATTCTCTTTCTGGGGCCTTAGCTTCCCAGAAGACGAACAAGTCCCAAAGAAAGATTTCTATGAAAAAATGTCTGCGACACCACCCTAATGACATCCAATTGGCCACAGTCCTCTTTCCCCACCCCCTTTCCTCTGGGTATAAAACCCCCAGCAGGTAAGGGCCACACCCTCTTTGCTACCTGTGTGGTCTGCCACCAGAAGTGTCCTGTCTCAAGCTAATAAACTGGATACTCGTCTCCACATGGCAAAGAGTGCTTCTGGTCTTTTATCCTCCGTCTATGCAGTTCCGTGGGGGCTTTAGTCCTGAGCAAGCCAGATTTGGACTTATATAGGGCCCAGAGAACTACGTTTCTGCAGTAGTTAACGAAAACTACCGGTGATTACAATAACAAACAGTTAGAACTCCATCCTGGCAGCAACTGGCCCAACCTGTTAACTCTGCAACATTTAAAAAAAAATGGGCAACTGTTCTGCTCATAACAGTCCCCCCTCTTTTTCTTTCATTGGGCTTAAACTTAAGCTCGCATCAACTTGCAATTTCTGACTCATGAGCATAGAATTTCCTTAATTTTTTGTATTGATTTTAAATTTCTGGAGAACTCGGATAATCATGGTTACTTAGCTTTCTTACCTCTCCTGGTTTCTTCAGGTTAACTATTTTAGAGATCTTTAGGTTGGTCTGCACGGCAGATACTACCATTTTAATGAAGCAGGGAAGTAAGCACAGTAAAAAGAGTAAAACAGCAAGTGCACACACAGTGAAGAAAGCTACTTTTTTCCACCAATCTCCTTTGAAAGTCCATAGGTTATCCCATCAACTGGAATCAAGTGTAGGAGTCCGTTCTTGGTTACTTACACGTGCTAGTTGTTTTATTTTGTTCGAGAGGTTTCTAATGATTGCTCTCTTCATCTCTAATACTGCCTGAAGCCTGATGATTCTGTTTAACATGGATATCGGGGTCCGATAACCCCAGAACCCATCTTGAGCCCAGGTGGCTGGGCCATAAGTCTTGATAATTTTTCTTGGGGTCCAAACCCGGCTCTTACAATTTTGGATTCTCCCAATTTCTATTGCACTTTGCCTCTTCTGTTTGGTTTCTCTTATATCATTGTATATAGGAACTCCTAAACTTGATCCAGTTTCTTTGGGTAATAAGAAGAAAGCTGGTTTTTGTCATTCTAGCGGTGCAGCTGCCAGACCAGTCTCTCGGCAATTTAGTGTATGCTATAGTACTATAGATCCAAAACAGGTGTTTAGGGGCCCCCCAAAATGTATTCTTAGGTTCTGTTTTACATTCCCAATATTTAGAAATGTCTTTCATTCCCCAAAAGGGTTTTATCCCTTCTTCAGTATACTCATAAAATTAATATGCTTCATGGTAGATACACTTGTTCTTTTCTTTCCTTTCAACAGACCAAAATCTATTTGGATGTCTTGGGATCCACCGGGTAGCAGAGTTCTTTACTGCTAAATACCTTTTACAGACCATTCTTTTTACTGGCATACTGTACCCCTTAATACTAAATTCTGAGTTATTCTGTATCCAATTTAAGATTTCTAATAGCCTTAGATTAATCTTTTCCCATGGCCAAATTTCAGTCATCTGGGAACAAACTCGACAATCGGTTAAATTTAGTTTGATGCTGACTCTTTCTACTGAATCTATGAATAGGTTCTTACCTAGGGATATCTCTAAATGGTCTTGTGCTTTTATTGCTTTTACTATCTCTTTCTCTTTGACCAGATCTACCAGGCTTGCTTCAGTTGCATCACATTCAAAGCACAACCAGGCTTCTCCTACAGGGCACTCTCCCAGGAGTTGCTGCCTAAAAGTGGCAGTGTTCTGGGCTATCCAATACATTCTCTTATCTTCTTGGCAAAGGATCAATTGGGAGAGGTTAAAACAATTAGGGTTAGAATTGGTGTGGACTCTCCACAAGGAACTTACTTCTTCCTCCTCATAGAGGGGTTGGTAGCACTTACTGCACGGCTCTTTAGGGCTCCCCAGAGCACCAGCAGCAATTAGAGCCATCATTACTACCCTTCCCAGGAGTCCGGTATGGGTCATCTTGCACTACCTGCCCACCCGGCCTTGCCTCTTGGGGACTTTACTGAGAAGAAGCTTCGAAGCTCTTTAGAGTCCCTTCTACCCACTTCTCTGGTTAGACCTTTCTTGGTCCATTCCTTACTAATTTTGGTTTCTCCTAGGGGAGTGCTCTGTAGAGGATTAACCTGGAGTCTTTGGTGCTAAATTGGGGGAACTTAACCAGAATTACTTATTAACAGTCTTTAACTTTCTACAAACCAATTTTAAACACAGAACTGTCTTATAACACTTTCACATATGGTATGGTTTTGATACCAAACTCTTTTCTTATTCAGTTCATCAGTCTTTTTGGCTCTTCCTTTTGAGAGTCAACTTAAAGTCTTTCAGTCCTTTTATAATGATATACTCAGGTGAATTAACTCATGATGTGGTTGAATCTGGTCTTGAGTTAGGGGGTGAGAGTGGTGTGGACTCCGGCCCAATGCCAGAGGGAGAAACAGATGCTGAGTCCTGTCCAGTGTCCAGAGGTGAGACTGGTCCTTTTCTTCTAGTGATGTGGGTCCAACCATTTTCTCTGGTCCACACAGCTGATTTAGTGATGAGGAGTACCTGAAAGGGACCTTCAAATTTAGGCATTAATGGTCCACTATTCCAGGATTTTATCAAAATGCAATCTCCTGGCTTGATGTTATGTACTTTCATGTCCAGAGGGGAAGTTTGGGGGAGGTATCCTCTTTTTCTAAGTCCTTCCAGGGTTCTTCCAATGACTTCTAAATATTTTCTGGTAGCTTCTTCTCCTTCCAAATAGTCTCCTGTGCTATAGGGTGTTAACAAAAATGGCAGTCCAAACATAATTTCATAGGGTGAAATCCCTATATCAGACCGGGGTCTTGTTCTGATGCGCAAAAGTGCTAGGGGCAAACACTTTAGCCAATTCATTTTTGTTTCTTCGATCCATTTAATCAATACATTTTTGAGAGTTTTGTTCATCCGCTCCACCCTCCCAGAACTCTGGGGGTGCCATGGAGTATGTAATTTCCATTCCATTCCTAAAGTTTTGATTATATTTTGCAATGTTTGGGCCACAAAATGTGGACCTCGGTCTGAGTCTATGGTGTTCACCATTCCATATCTGGGGATAATGTTCTCTAGGATTACTCTTGCCACAACTTGGGCTGTTTCCCTTTTAGTCAGGAAGGCTTCCACCCAATGGGTGAGATGATCTACTATAACCAGTAAATATTTGTATCCCTGCACTGGGGGCATCTCAGTGAAATCTATCTGTATGCTCTGGAAAGGTCTTAGGGCTAATTCCCTCCCTCCGGGTGCTACCTTTCTCATAACTTTCTGGTTTACTTTTTGACAAACTAAACACCCTTTTGTAATTGATTTGCCAGGCTATATACGCCTATGCATAGGTTGTTTCTTAAGAAATGATCACATAATCCTTGGACTCCCCAGTGAGTTAATTTATGTAGTTCTGTTAGCACTGTCCGAGCAAGTGCTTTGTTTAAAAACACCCGTCCATCCAAGGTTAACCACTCCCCTCATTGCCCTTGGTGTAATTTTAAATCTTTTATAACCTCCAATTCTTTTTCACTAAATATGGGTTCTTCACTTCTTTCTCCCCCCTCAGGTGTGGTTTCTGCTTTAAAAACTTTCACCGGATCTCCGGGTTCTAAAACTGCTTCCTTTGCTATCTGATCAGCCAGTCGGTTTCCTCTAACTTCAAGACTGTCTCCTTTTTGGTGCCCTTTTATATGGACTACTGCTATTTCTGTTGGTTTCTGTAAAGATTCTAATACGGAATTGACCAGGTTCTCATGGGCTAAGCTTTTTCCTTTTGAGCTTAGATATCCACGCTCTTCCCATATTTTCCCAAATGTGTGAACTATCCCAAATGCATATTGGGAATCTGTATAAATAGTTTCCCAGTCTCCCTCCAGTAAGTCTAATCCTCTTTTCAGGGCAAATATTTCACAACTTTGGGCTGACCAGTTTGGGGGTAATTTTTCTTTTTCTTTAATTTGTAAAGTTTCTCCATCTATGATGGCATAACCTGAAGCTCTTTTTCCATCTACTACTCTCGAAGAGCCATCTATGAACAAGATTATTCCAGTTGCTAAAGGCTGATCTTCTAAATCCTCTCTTACTTTTGTTTGAAGGTTAATCAATTCAAGACAATCATGTTCTAAATTTTCTATAGGCTCTCCCATAAGGAATTTTGCTGGATTGAGGGCACTTGATGTGATTAATTCTAAATCATCCGTATTCATTAGTATTATTTCATATTTTAATATTCTTGCATTGATTAGCCACTGCTGAGGTCTCTGGTTCAGCACTAAGATCGCGAGGAGTATGTACTTTAATTTTTCCTTGTAAGGTCAATTTTTGGGTCTCTTTTATCAGGATAGCAGTCGCTGCTACTGCTTGTATACAAACTGGCCAGCCTCTAGCCACTGGATCTAACAATTTGGAGATATAAGCCACGGGTTTCCTGCAGCCTCCCCACTCCTGAGTTAGTACACCATAGGCTATACCCCCTTCCGCACTCACAAACAGATCAAAGCTCTTCCTGAGGTCTGGTAAGCTTAGGACTGGGGCAGAAGACAACTTGTCTTTTAAGCTCTCCAGTTGTTGATCGTCTTCTACTGTCCAAATTATGGAATCTGAAGCTACTAACTTATTGTATAAAAATTTTACACTTTGCGTCTATTGATCCAACCATAACTTGCAATATCTGAACAGGTCCAGGAGTTTTCTCACATCCCTTTTTGGTTTTGGAGCTGGGAGAGATAAAATACCTGAAATTCTGTCAGGGCTTAACTTCTTATACCCCCCTCCTATTATGTGCCCCAGGTATGTTACTTCTGATTGCACAAACTGTAGCTTCTCTTGGGGAACCTTTAGTCCTTTTTCCCCCAAAAAATTTAAAAGCTTAATACTAGTTGTTCTGACTTGATCTTTTCTCTTCCCTGACACCATCAGGTCATCAACATATTGCAGATTCTGTACTTCCTTTTCAGGAACAAACTGTTCTAGCAAACCTTCCAGGGATTGTCCAAAGAGGTTGGGGAACTCAGTGAACCCTTGTGGTAATCAGGTCAATCATAGCTGTTGCCTCCTTTTTGTACTCGGGTCCTCCCATTCAAAGGCAAACCAATCTCTACATTCCGTTGCCAGAGGACACGCCCAGAAAGCGTCCTTCAAATCTATAACAGTGAATGAAGCATGTTCTCTTGGAATTCAGCTTAGAAGACTATACGGGTTGGGCACAACTGGATGTCTAACAATGGTCCTTTTGTTGACCTCCCTCAGATCTTGCACCAACCTATATTTCCCTTCAGCTTTCTTAACTGCCAGTATAGGGGTATTGTGCAGTGACATACAGGGTTCCAAAATTCCCTCTTGCAACAGTTGTTCAATAACTATGGCAAGCCCCTTCTTTCCTTCAAGGGAAATCGGATGCTGTTTAACCCGTACCAGTGATGTATCATCTTGCATTTTTATTGTTATCAGCAGAACAACTAGTAAGCCCCGCTTTCCTCTTTCAGCCCGTACGTCGGGGTTTATCTCTGTGACATGTCCTTGTGATAACTTCATTACTTGTACCACCATCCTCCCTTCCCTTGGGACAATCCCAACCCCCAAAGGGACCTGTAAATCTCTTCCTAACAAACTTTTTTCTAGTTTAGGTACGTAAATAAAATTAGCTATACACTGTCTTGAGTTTCCAATTATTTTTACATCTTAAAACACTGAGGCTACAAATGGTTTCCCTTCAGCCCCTAATACTTCACAAAATTTTCTACCAATTACCATGCCTTCTGGTACTTTGTTGAGACAGGACTTATCTGCTCCTGTATCAACCAAAAAATCAAATTCTTCATTTAGGGGTCCCACCTCAAAGTTTACCAAGGGCTCCTCTAGGTGTTGCATAGGGTCCCCTAAAGCGTAAAGCCCCTGACACCCCTGATTGTCACCTCTAAGAACCCTCTCCAAGATTTCTTGTTCCCTGGCTATGGCCTCATTGAGACTGAGCTTTTTACAAACCCCCCTAAACGTGTCCAGTTTCTCCACAATAATAGCAGTGCTCTTTGCTCAAAGGGACTTGAGGTCTCTCCATCCCTCTTGTACTCAACAGTACTGGCCTATCCTTGCCTCCTCCTGGTGGTGGACCCGCCCACTCTTTTGTTACCTTGCTTGCACTCACACTTTCTCTAGCTACCGCAACCGTGACCCTAGCTTTGGCCTTTGCTCTTTCTTCTTCCCTCCTTTAATACACCTTCAATGCTTCTCTCAATAACTCATTAATGTCCTTCTCTTTCCAATCTTCAATCTTTTCCAGTTTTCTCCATATATCAGGCCAAGATTTGGTAACAAATTGGACCTTTAGTAGCACTAGACCTTCTGGGGTGTCTGGGTCTATTTTAGAGTACAATTGGAAGTTCCGCTTTAGGCGATTAAGCCAAGTAGCAGGAGTTTCATCCTTCTCTTGTGCACCCTCGAATGCCAATTGGGTATTAGTTCCTTTGGGAACTGACTCTTTGATCCCCCGAATTATCAAAGACCTATATTCTATCAGGGCCTTCCTCCCTTTCTCCGGATTAGGGTTCCAGCTGGGATCCGTTAGTGGCAATTTCTGTTCACCTGATGGCACTTGGGGTCCCGGACGGTTCTCTTTCTCCCAAATTCTTATGCTGGCAGCTCTAATCATCCGGACCTCTTCTGGGGAAAATAATATATTTAAAATGGAATTCATCTCCTCCCAAGTGTAGATATTTGGATCTAAGAATTTATCCACTTGATTGGCCATGCCCACTGGGTCCTCAACTGAATTCCCTAACTCTTTATTGAATCCTCTCACCTCAGAAGCGGTTAGAGGAGCATTCACAAAGCCAAGACCTCCCGCTACTCCTCCCATAGGAACTTCTCTGAGGGGAAGAAGTCTCTCTACCCTGGAGGTCTTGGATCAGGTACCACAGTATGGCCCATCCTCTGACCCAAAATTACTCATTTGAGGGGTATTAGCATTACTCTGGACTTTCTGTAGGTCAACAGCTGTATTTGGTGATAAGAGTTTTCCAAGTAAGGAGGCATTTGTGTCCCAACTAGGAGGAGGCAAGGGGACAGCAATAGGAGGGGGAGAAGAGCCTGTGTGCATGTTAATTGGATCTGGAGAAGGGTTGGAGAGGGTAACAGGTGGAGTAGGCATTCGTGTTGGTGCAGAAGCAACTGGAGGAGCTGAAGAGGGTAGTGAGGGAGTGGACATCAGGAGAGATACCGGGTCTACTATAGAGGAAACCAAAGAGGTAGAAGGAATAAGAGGGGGTGGTAATGGTGTGGCAGCCATGGGAAAAGCCAGATCTGCCATTTGATGTGCCTGATGAAGAGGATTATAAGGTGGAGGGGCATCAGGAGGTAAATAGTCTAGGGGGTCCCACCTTTTACTACTCTCTCTAACTCTTGCGTCCCCTCCTTCATTCCCCTCTTTCTTCCTCTGCACCTTACAGATTCGCTCACCTTCATCTCCAATAGTACTCTTTAACCAACAAGCTGCATATAATAGTTGCTCGGGATTGGAATATCCTCGATCTGTCAGATGGTGACTGTAGTATATGGCAGAGATAATTCATGCTATCTAGATATATGTGTGTATAAAATATTGCAAAAATCCCAAAGGTATGTTGCTGACCACTCTGGCTGGGAACAGTCTTATTCTCATTATAACCAGTTCCTGGAGGGCGTTTAGATGATATCAGGCCTGTTACCATATGAATGGAATAGTCCCCGGCTATTATGGGGTATTTCCTCCAGTTCCTGCAATCGGGAGATACCATCTGGACCTTCCTGGAATGGAATGTCTGGAGGAGCGCAGGAGACATGCACCTGGACATTACTTCATTGCGGTACTCAGAAACTAGTACATGTGAATACAACTTCTGCCTGGACACTCAGACATTCATCTGCATCCCTGGTTTCGCCTTTGTTTCTACAGCTATATGGATTCAACTTTACATGCAAAGAAACACAAAGAAATGTGTGGTCATCCCTGCCCCAGGCAGAATAAACTGTATATAAGCTGGCTGCTGGAAACACTTGGTGTGTACCTCTGGAGAAACGCTGTCTGTCTGTCAGCCAGAACCCTAGGTCACCCAGCGCTGCTCCCAGGGCTGATGCTGTCTTGGCTGTGGGGGGTTTTCTTTTTTCCAAAATTTCTATTTTTGTTATTTTTCTAATAAATCTTTGCTAAACTTTTTTTATATGTATTTGGCTGCCGATTTGATCATTTATAACAGTGACTCAATTGTTGACACATCCACTTGTCTTTTGTCCCACATCATGGCCATCCTCCTTGCACATCTAACTCTGGCCAGACTTCTACACAGTAATGAATCATCTTAACCTTATCCAATCCCTCCGTGGCCTCTATAGAATCCCATCTCTCTAGCAGTTCGCCTAAGGGACTATAGGGGGGTATATTCTTCAGTCTCTTGCCTCTCTTCTTACTATTACATCCTCTCATTTTTCAGGTCTCCACAGAAAAAAATCACAAAGGTGCCTTTACTCGAAAAGAAATGTACTGACAGGTAATCTCAAGAAAAAATCCCATTTGAGGAGTTCCAGCCTCCTCCACCGAACTTCAGATTTGCCTGACCCCTAAGGACTTAAAAAACAAAAACACTGCCTGATCTCTAGTTTGCCTAACTTCCCCAAATGCTAGGACTTGCGTATCAGGACTTAAAACACGAGACCCCGGCCTCCTTTGCCGGGATTCGTGCCTGACCACTTTGTCAGGACTTAATTTGCCTGCAAGACTTGTGAGCTTGCCTGAATCCTATTCGGGACATGCCATCTGCCTGACTTCCCTCTGTCAGGACTTTTGGGGTGTGTGCCACTCATACACTATTTCCTCCGCACGCCTGGAGGGGGGCCCTCTTTACCCCTTAGGAGGCGATTCACTCACGCTGATTCCACTCACTTCCCCCCGTTCCCAGCTGGCCCCCATCGCAGGAGTCCGAAATCGTGGTACTAGGAGGTCCACACTCACTCAGAGGGTCTGAGCTGCTGGCCCTCGTCTCACTCACACACACTCGCTCGCCCCCTACTCCCGCTGCTGGATACTCTCACCAGTCCGGCGCTCCTCCGCCTCACTGGTCCCAAGCCAATCTTCTCTGGTCCTGATAGCCAGCTGTCCTGGAGGTCCAAGATGGCCAGTCCTGGTGTCCTCTTTGGGGGTGGCTATCCTGGACGAGCACTCAGCTGAAATAAACACAGGCGGGAGACTTTTCTCCTTTTTAATGCCTTTTTTAAAAGCGATCAGCTCGGTGGGGATGACTGACAGGTCCACACTCACGCCGACGCTGCTCCCAGGAGTGACTCGGAGGAGGAGGAAGAGTGCAGCTGTGTCCACTGGTCTGTGGGCAGAGCTGGGGGTTCCGTCCACACAAGAACATTGGGAAATCCCTTGCTTTTCGGTTCAACATTCAAGATCCTCTGTCTAGTTGGCATTTTTTAGGTTAGGGTGAGGGGTAAAAAGGCCTGGGCGGATAGTAGATTCTGTTCATCAGGTCTAGTCATCACTTTGATTCATCAATTTTGTGTTGGCTTGTTGTCTTAGGGGTTTTTGGCTAGGTTTGTTGAGGGGTCTCTCCTGTTGCATGCTGGATCTGATGTCATTTGTATGTTGACTCGATGTCCCTTCCCCTTCACCCTCTGTGTGTCATCGTCTAGGAAGCAGCAGGGTGTCACTCGACAAAAGGGGGAAGTCTTAACCATCAATGACAGGTAGTTAACGAAAACAACCGGCGATTACAATCAAGAAACAGTTAGAACTCCATCCTGGTAGCAACTGGCCCAACCTGTTAACTCTGCAACATTTTAAAAAAATGGGCAACTCTTCTACTCATAACACCAAAGATAGAGACTCTTTCCAGAAATTAAAACACTTAGTAAATCAGCACCCAGCAAAAGTGCAAAAAAATTATTTGGGATCTCTGATGCTTTGGGCAAAAGAAATCTATGCAGCTCTAAAAGAAAAAGATCTATTTCAACCCTGGTTTTGGGCAGATGTTAGCATGAAGTTATATGAATGCGTCACCCAGCAAGATACAAGTGCAGGGGCATTTTTGGCTGCTTCTAGAGTTCTTTATCAAGTGACTTATGATGCAAAATACCCAGAATCTGTTGTACATCCACCTTTGCAGACACCTAGGGGAGCAGAGGGCTTTTCCCCAGGAGCAGAAAGGCATGAGCGCACAACCGCCCAATCCCTCAGAGACTTCTCCAGAATTTCATGATCGCCTGCAACCCCACCCAGGCCCCGGGGGAAGACACTCCCTCTGAGGAGGAGGGGAACTTTTCTGGGGTGGAGGTGGAGGCGGGAGGAGAGTCGGAATGGGAGGCGGGAGGAGATTCAAGGGGGGAGGAGGAGGATGATTGGGATACTGTGGCCCAAGTAGACCCCGAAAAAGAACAAATCCCCAAGTTTAGACTACTCCTCGGTAGAGAGGAGAAAGCTGATATGTATTTTTTTTGAATTCCTTACATCCGTGCAAATTCCTGAGGGAAGGATGGGGGGGGGGGGGAGGGCGGGTTGAAGCGCCGCGCCGTTCACTGCTGTTTTCCATATCCCCGCCCCTTTCACAGGCGCCCGAGGCTTCGCTGGCAACACCCTCAGTTTTCGGCGGGCCAGTCCCAGCCTCTGCCGCTGCCCAACCTCTGAAAAAGACGTCAAAAGGGCCCGCCCGGCCTTGCTGCTCGGTTAGAACAGAACTCCCAATGCGGTCAAGCATCGCTGACCTGGGGCGAACCCCATCCCCTTAAAAAGCTCACATGTCTCCATCACGTCCCTGCCAAATGGAGCCTTCCAAACCACTGCGAGGAGAGACACTCGGCCGATCCGTGGAGCAACATCGCCACCTTGTGGAACTACGGCAACATTACAGCAAACATTACAAAACCTTCAAAAGAAATGTAAAATCATTGTAATGCAGGACATGCCCAATCGACAGCAAACAATTAAAGCCCTCAAAGCTTCTCTTTCAGAAGAAGACCAAGACACCATAGTCATCTTCCCAGGCAAAATGGGAATGACTGGCCAGGACACAACACACACTGAACAGTGGACCAGCACTCAAGCCACGGATGTTTCACAGCAATAATTCCCTTGAGCCCACGATGTCAGCAATGAAGACATCATCACAGCAGGACAAGGCATTCCTATGTCATCTAAAGATCCACCTGGCTTTTGGACATCATCAGGCACTTCAGCCTTTTACGTGCCTGCTCCAAAGACTTGGCTTTCAGGGCAAAAATCCAGTTCCTCAACCAAACCACGATTTTTTAAATTTTCCGAAGATATTGTAAATCAACTTTTTCTCCAGCTCCAGGAGTGTGCTCATTGCTTCCAATCAAAGAAGCACCATACCCACTCTATTTCAATAATACCAAAGCAGACAACAAAATCAACTATTGCTTCCTCAATTCCTCGACAGCCACAGCCTGCAACCCCTTTCTCCTCCCCTCAAAGAGAAGGGGGAGGGATGCCTGGGATGCATTCACTCTTTGGGTCAGAAGAGGATTCATCCAGGCAAATTGCAAGCCCACAGGTGCCCCGGCATAACAGAGGTCCAGTATGGCTTATCCTCCCACCTCCCATGCCTGTTTTAATAAAGTTTACAGTATGGTATTGATGGAAATGGTAATTCCCCTTCTTCCCTGTACAATTCACAGACCAAGGTCAGAATATAAGAACTCTTAGACCAAAATAGTCCTGATCCTTCTGTCTGAAGTATTCCTCCCCAAGGAGATGTTTTATTCAGGCAGTGCTTGAAACCAGTGATGTAAGCTTTGCCTTATTTCTTAATTAGGTGTTATTCTTTGTACATTTCTTGGATAATTTGGGTTTTCTCAAACTATTACCACCCAGTTCCTGTTTGAAAGTCAATTTGATATCACCCGGTTTAGATGTGATAGTCAATTCCTCAGATTCCTTCACAAGTCCTTTGATTTTGCTGGCATGAATTCACCCTCTTTCCATGGTTCGTATTACTGTTTCAGTAGTACCTGGAAAGGACTTCTTAATAGCACAGTGATAAAAGAAAGACAATACTGCATTAACTTTTACCATTTGCTTTCTTCAAAACTTTCTGGGTTTAGCTAAAAGCTTTCTCCACAGCAGTCTCTTCTTCTTGTATCCAGCTGTGCTAATAGCTGCAGAGGCAAATTTTTCTTTCTGTGAGCTACAATTAGTTAAACAAGAATGGCCAGACCGATTTTAACACAAGATGAATCACATCTATTGCTGAAATAAACGGGGCAGGAGACTTTTTCTCCTTTTAATGCCTTTACTAAAAGTGATCAGCTCAAGATTGGGAAGCCCGACACATCTGCAGTCTCCATTGTCTCTTCCAGGGTGACTTGAAGGAGGAGGATATGCGCAGCTTTGTCCACCAGGGACAGAGCTGGGTGTCCAGTCCTCGTGGGAGCCTTATTTGGTGTGACCCAGATGTTGATCTTCACAGCTTTTCTCTCTGCGTCCCAGTTTGGGATGATTTTCTTGTCCAGGGTGAGGGGCCACAAAGGTTTTCAGCATCTCTGCAGGTTCAGCACTCTGTTCCTCACGTTCAGACATCACTCCAATTTGCCAACTCTATATTGGCTCGTTGTTTTGGGGGTCTTTTCAGTACATTTGGAGTAGTAGCTTCTCATGGCATGCTGGTCCTGAGGTTATTTTGCATGCCTCCCTCCTACGCCTCGCTCTTCTCCTCACTGTCTGGGGAGGTCCCCTCCCTTCACTGTCTCGGGGGAAGAGCCATCAACGTAGCTTTAGCTAGGGCCTTTACTTGATACAAAAAAAGAACCATTAACGACAACGACTTGTAATTATCATAACAAACAGGTACCACTTTAGCAGCAACACTGGTCTGACTAGTCTTTGTAACCTTTTTCTCACAAAAAAAATTGTCAGTTTTTTGTTTATAACAATTGCTTTTTACTTTGCGGGCAACATTTATCTCTTTAAGCCTTATAGACCCATTCTTCAGAACAAAAGCCTCCTCTTTCTTTTTTTTTTCACCGCATTTCTTTTAATGCTGTTTCTCGCCCTTCCCCCACTGCTGCCACTTTACTGCAGGGCCCCGGTCAGGGCACATTCTGCCCTAGCGGGAGTTGGGGAGAACTTACAGACAGCCATGGGCATGGGGACCCTGGGGGCATGCCTTGGGTCCCTTTCGCCCTCTGCCTCTCTCTTTCTTTTCCTCTCTCTCTCTCTCTCTCTCTCTCGACCCACTTGCCGGGGCTGACGCTGCCATCCTGGACTCGGGACCACGCTGTTGTTTTTTTTTTTCTTAGTCAACTTATCCTCTTTTCCCTTCAAGGAGGGCCCGTTCTACTAAACCTTTTCCAGACCCCAGTTCGGCATTGAATAACCTCCTAACAACCATGTGTTGAGACACTTCCCTGCCCTTCATGCAGAAACTGCATTTACACTTCTGTTCTCCTATAGCACCAAGACATCATCACTCCACATTCCAACATCCCAGAGTCTGCTAACCATCCCTCCCCCTTCTTCAACTTCTCTCTTTCTTTTCTTCTTACTTTCTTTTTCTTTTCCCTATCTTTTTCTCTTTTCTTTGATTCAACACACCTCGGACTGTATGAGGTGTCCACACAACTAATTTACTTACAAAAGCAAGCTTACAACTTTCTTTTACCAGGATTGCAGTAGCTGTTATAGCTTGTGAAATAAACAAAAAGGGCCAGGAGACTTCTTCTCCTGTGTAATGCCTTTATTAAAAAGTGATCAGCTCAGGATTGGGCGGCTCGACGGTCTGCAGCATCCGTCGTCTCTCCCAAGGCGACTCAGAGGAGGAGGATATGCACAGCTCGGTCCACCAGGGGCAGAGCTGGGGATCAGATCCTCTTGGGAGCCTTCAGGGCTTGATCCCATAAGATGGTACCTCGGTCTGGGTCTCGCTCCCCTCCCAGTCCTGGCCCGGGGGATCTCGAGGACAGGATGAGGAACGATGAAGGTTTCCCGCATCTCTGCAGGCCCAGCGCCCTGCTCCTCACATCCAGACATCACTCCAGTCTCTCAACTCTTAGGTGGCTCGTTGTTTTTGGGGTTTCTCCATGAGTTTGGAGATGGGGGTCCCACAAAGCATTCTGGTCTTGCGAGTCACTTTGCATAACCCCCCCCACCTTCTCAGGTGTCTTCCCTATTCTGAGAAAGGTAAAACAGCTTCGGGCAAGGTCCCCACCCAGGAGAAGGGCCATTACCTCGCCCCAGCCAGGGCTTTTACTAATACAAAAACAACCATTAACGACAACGACCCGTGATTACAATAACAAAGGCAGCAGCCCAGCAGTAGTGGTAACTTTTTAAAACAAAAAATTATTAACCAAATTTTTGTTCATAACAGCTTGAATGCATACTGGCCAGCTGTGGCTTACTGGGTCCAACATCTTTGATAAATAAGCTACTAGTCTCTTTACTCCTCCCCACTCCTGAATTAAAATTTTATGAGCTACTCCATTTTCTACATTTATGTACAAATGAAACAGGTTTTTCTAACAACTGTAAGCTTAAAGATGGTACTTAGGCTAGTTTTAACTTCAGCTCTTCTAATTTAACATCATTTTCCTTTGTTAATTTTCTATATAAAAATTTTATTACTTGTGTGTACCCACCAATTCATAATCTACAATATTCCAATAATCTGAGTAGCTTTCTGATTTCCCTCCTTGAAAAGGGAGGAGGAAGAGAGAAAATTCCTGCAATTTTCTCGTGGTTGAGTTTTCAACTATCCTTATTTATTAAGTGCCTAAGATATTTTACCTCTGGTTCTACAAATTGCAGCTTCGCTTTTGATACCCTTAATCCTTTTTCCCCCAGAAAATTCAAAAGTTATATAGTAGCTTCTCTAACTTCACTTTCTCAAAAAAAAAAAAAATAGTTTCTATTGAGCTTCTTTACTGGGAGAATAGGGGTATTATGAGAAGACATATCAACTTCTAATGTCTCATCTTTTATAAGTCCTTTTATTACTGGCTTCAAACTTTCCCGTCCTTCTAAAGATATGGGGTACTGATGTACACGTATGGGACAATCTTCTCTCTCAATTGTAACCCTTATGGGGTCAATATTTAATCCTCCCCTATTTCCTTCCCCAGTCCAAACTTCCTTGTTAATTTTTCTTCATCCTCTTGGCCTAATTTTAAAACTCTAGCTGTCATTTTCCTGCCTTCTGGTATAACCCCTATTCCTAATTTTACTTGTAAGTCTCTTCTCAATAAGTTGCTACCTGCCCCTGGGACCAATAAGACATCCCCCATCCAAATTTTAGTTCCCCCCTCAATTACCACATCTTTAATGACAGGAACAGTGAAACTCTCTCATTTTGCTCCTGTTACTTTTACAGTATTTTTGTTCACACTATAACCTTTTGGAATATTTAACAGTCAGGTTCTTTCTGCCCCTGTGTCTACCACAAATTCCAATTCTTCTGCTTGGGGACCCACTTTTAAGGTTATCACAGGCTCCAGATGGTATTTGTCCCCTGAAAAATAGAGCCTATGACCTCCCTATTCCTCCTCTGTGCCCATCTCTTTAAAGATTTTCAGATCTTTTGCCTGCTTAGGACAATTTTTCCTATAATGCCCTTTGCTCCCACAGTAAAACCAGACATTTCTGGAATGCTCCTGAGACTTGGTTTGTATTGGGGTTCTATTCTTTTCCTTTCTCCTGTCTCTACAACCTTCATATTTAGGAGTAGTGCCTGTGTGGTTTTGATTTTTCTGGAAATTGTTTTCTCGCATGCTGGCTGCCATAAGTTTTGCTTTCAGTTTAACTTTTTCTTCATCTCTCCGGACATAAACTTTCTGAGCTTCCTTTAATAAATCATCTAATGATCTATTATGCAAATCCTCATTTTTTTCTAATTTTTTTTCCTAATATCTGGCCAAGCATTAGTAACAAAGTTAACCCTTAACAATGCTTTTCCCACATCAGTTTCAGGGTCTATCCTGGAATATTTTTTCATATTTCTCCTAAGTCTGTCTAAACATTCAGGTGGAGTTTCTCCTTTCCCCTGCTGTGCCTCAAAAGCCTTTTTAGCATTTTGCCCTCTGGGTGCTGCCTCTCTTATTCCCTTGATTACTAAATTACAGTAGTCAGTCATTTGTTTCCTCATTATTTTGACCCCACTCAGGAGGTGCAGTTGGCATTTTGTCTTCTCCGGGGGGCCCCTGCGGATTATCTTTTTCCCAAGCTTTTATTCCAGCTGCTCTGATTAATTGCCTTTCTTTCTGAGAAAATATTATTTTCATTATGGACTGCATCTCTTCCCAAGTATAAATGTTTGGACCTAAAAGTTGGTCTAATTGTTCAGCTGTGCCTATGGGATACTCCAAAATCCCTTTGATTTCTTTTCTTTTTTTTTAAATTTCTGATCTCAGAAGAAGTCAAAGGGGCATTTACAAACCCTGTTCCACCCCCTGCCATGGGAACCTCTCTTAGCAGAAATAAACCAATCCCTTCATCTAACTTTTTTTCTTTTTTATCTTCTATACCCTTTCTTCCGTGGTTTGAGAAAGAATTTGGAGAGGGCTGCCTTTTAACTGAGCTCCTAGTGTTTCGATAAGGTGCTTCCTCTAGAGTTTCCCTGAACAGCCGGAGCTGTGGTTACCAAGGGAACAGAGCTCAGGGCAAGACAAGGCGGGGGGGGGGGGGGGTGAGGGGGGGTGAGGAGAGGATATCTGGTCGAGGCTCGGTCCTTCAAGGGCGGGACGCAGGCGTTGTCTGCTGCCGGAATCGCCAGAGGAGGGAGCATTTCCAGGGGATACCAGACGGGAGGGCGGATAGCTTGCACGTGGTTAAGGGGGGCTGAGTCAGCAGCTCCCGACAGAGGCAAATCAGCAGCAGTGGCACCCAGCGCAGCCGGCACCGGCAGGGCAACCGGGGATTGGGCACTGGGGGAAGTGGTCGGGGATGGGACGGCTGGGACCGATGGGACCCCTGGCCCAGTTGGGGCAGTGGCCATAGACCATGCAGCAGGAAGGGCCGGGACCAGGGCAGACAAATTCACTGGCGGGGCCGGGGCAGGGGTGTGGGCAGGGACTGGCGGAGCTGCTGTGGGCAGCGAGCCTGCACTTGGGACGGGAACCGGGGCAGGTGGAGCTGAAGCGGGCAGAGAGCCGGGACTCGAGACAGGTGCCTCGACCACAAACGGAGGGGGCAAGACCTGCAAAGGATCCCACTCATTTTCTGTTTTTTCCTCTTGTCCCCCTCCCTTTTCTTTCACCCCTTTTTTCTTTTATTGCTTTGTCTCGGGGTTTTTTGATATTTTTAAAGATGTTATTTTCTTACCATCTCCCCCTTAGCATTTCTGGAGTCTTTCCCTTTTGGTGTCCCTTAATATGTACTATAGCTATCTCTTTTAGGTAATTTTAATGTCTCTAAAACCTCTAAAATAAATTCCTCATGTACTAATCCTTTCCCTCTTGAATTAAGTAATCTTCTTCCTTTCCAAATTTTTTAAAGGTATGTCGCACTCTAGTCACAGCCCCTTCCACATGCCCGGGGGAATAATGGCTTGTTTGCGGGTCACATACTCCTCTTTCCACAGCCCCCTCCTGTTGTATTGCACTAAATAGGAATTTAGTTACACTGGGTGTTGAGGAAAAAACGTTAATGGGTCACGTGAATGGCATGTTCCCCCTTTCACATGGGTTCCCCTCACATAACCCCCTGGTTCTGTATGCCTTGTGGTCTGTCCCACGGATGGTCCCTCCCCTCGCCCCTCCCAGATGTTTCTCCCATTGACTGGGGTTCTCTTTCCCTGCCCCCACCACCTGGGGCATAAAACCCCACCACAGGTGAGGCATGCCTTCTTTGCTGCCTGGGTGGTCGCCAACACCAGAGGTGATCTGTCCCACATGAATAAACTGGACACTTTGACCCACGTGGCAGGGAGCGCTTCTCGTCTCTTATCTCGTTCATGCGGTTCTGTGTGGGCTTGGGTCCTGAGTGAGCCGGGTTTGGACTCATATAAGCCCAGAGATGCACGGATACTTCAGGTGGCGCCCAACGTGTTCGTCTCCCACGACGGACATGAAGTAGCTGGTAATTTCATGCGTGGATTACAGTAGCTTTTGGACTTCCACCTTCCCTGTCTTCTTCGTAGCATTTTTGCAGGCAAAGAAGGCATGGGGGCACAGTCGGGACCCCGCTGAACCCACAGCCAGCCAATTCCAGGATGGGGACTTCGTTTCAGCTGTTCCAGCCAGTCACGTCCCCGCGTGGGGTGAGTATTACCCACGCGGCTTAGTGGGACCCCGGGGGGGCCCTCACAGGGTGGGGATGCACTCCCGGTGCAGGGAAAAAATCTGGCCCTGAAGGGATTGCGTTTCTCCGCGTGCCAGCCTGGGTGGGGCGGCTCTGGCCCTCTGCTGGTCCCTGTGCGCTGTTTGGGGGGTTGTGTTTCCGGCGGCACACTCCCACACCACGGGGCTCCAGGGAGCTGCGGTACCATTGCGGGCGGCGCGATTTAGCAGCACGGGTGGGTTTCGTGGTGAACCCAGGGCTGCGCGCAGTTTCCGACTCTGCGGCAGCGCGGGCGGCGGCAGAGTGTCTGTGACTGGAGTTTTGCCTGTAGCGGACACGCCGGGGCAGCGGCAGATCCCGCCAAGCAGCGCGGACCCTTTCCAGCCCCCCACGTGGCGGCCACGTGGTGGTGGGGGTGCCAGCAGCTTTTGTTCACCATTTTAAAACCCATGCGGTCTCTTATGCAAGCAGTTTCGTCTCTCCCCGGAGAGGGGGTGGAGGAGGCTGCCCGATTTTTCCCGGCTTAGCTGTGGACTCAGTGCTTTCAGTTTTGTTTGTACTGGCTGTAAAGGAAGGTAGATTTGAGTGCTGCAGAGAGCAAACATGGGTGCTAAGTTTTCTGCGGCACAGAGAAGCATTTATACCCTCATTTTAGAAATCCTAACTAGTGGAAATGTTACGGTCTCCAAAGCAGTCTTAAAATGCTTTGTTCACTGGATATCTGCTAACTTCCCTCAGTTAACCCAGCAGAATGTTAACTCTGTCTCTGCCTGGAATACAATAGGGGCCTTACTAACAGCTCAAGCTGAGCAGGGAGATGGGACAGTTTCTCAATTTTTCCCTGTGTTCCTGGTAATTCGGAAAGAAGTCCTGAAGAGGGATTTGAAAGGACAGCCAGATGAATTCTCCCCTCCTGCAGCTTGCCCTACCTCTCCTCCCAAACCCTCTGCCCCTGAACCGAGAGAGACGCGCAAGATCTCTCGGAAATCCCAGGGTACCTGGAACTGCCAATGCTCTCCTGAGCCTCCTCCTCTCTCCCAGTACCCTGGCCCCGGCAGCTGTGCACTGGCTGATGTTATGAACAAAAATTCAGTTGATTTTTTTCTGTGAGAAAAAGGTTACCACTACTGCTGGGCTGCTGCCTGTGTTATGGTAATTACGGGTCGTTGTTGTTAATAGTTGTTTCTGTATCGGTAAAAGCCCTGGCTGGGGCGAGTTAATAGTTCTTCTCTCAGACAGTAAAGGGTGCGGTACCTCGCGAACAGTGAGGAGAAAAGACTTTGGAGGGGAGGGTATGCAAAATACTCCAAGGATCAGCATGCTGTGTGGGACCCCTATTCCAAATGCACGGAGAAAACCCCAAAAACAGCGAGCCACCTAAGAGTTGAGAGACTGGAGTGATGTCTGGACGTGAGGAGCCGAGTGCTGAGCCTGCAGAGATGCGGAACACCTTCGGAGTCCCTCTCGCCCTGACCAAGGGAGTCGTCCCGACGCTGAGACCGGATGGGACAGGGCAAGGAGAAGTAACATCGGATGGGATCACCACGCCCTAAAAGGCTCCCACAAGGACCTGATCCCCAGCTCTGCCCCTAGTGGACAGAGCTGTGCATATCCTCCTCCTCTGAGTCGCCCTGGGAGAGACGATGGGAGACTGCAGCCCCGCCGAGCTGCCCAATCCTGAGCTGATCACTTTTAATAAAGGCATTAAAAGGAGAAGAAGTCTCCTGGCCCTGTTTATTTCAGCTGGGGCGCTCGTCCGGGATAGCCACGCCGCAAGAGGACGTCAAGACTGGCCATCTTGGACCTCCAGGACAGCTGGCTATCAGGACCAGAGGAACCGGCTCAGGAGCAGTGACGCACAGGAGCACCGGAGCACCGGACTGGTGAGAAATCCGGTGGTGGGAGTGGGAGATGTGCGCATGTGTGTGTGAGTGAGACGAGGGCCGGCAGCTGGACCTTCGGAGCGAAAGTGGACCCCTTAGTTCCATGTTTCCGAGCTTTCGCGAGAAAGCCGGCCGGGAACAGGGGGAAGTGCTTGGAATCAGTGTGAGTGAGTCGTCTCCTAAGGGGGAAAAAAAGGGCCCCCCCCCGGGCGTGCGGAGGGAATAGTTGTATGAGTGGTACGCACCCAAAATAAGTCCTGACAGAGGGAAGTCAGGCAGATTTGTAGGTCCCGAGAAGGATTCGGGTAGCTCACAAGCCCTGCAGGCAAAGTAAGTCCTGACAAAGGAGTCAGGCACAAACCCCAGCGAAGGAGGCTGCAGTTTGCTTTTAAGTCCTGATACGGTGAAGCCTAAGAATTGGCAGGTTAGGCAAACTAAAAATCAGGCAGTTGTTTTTCCTGACTGAGGGAGTCAGGCATGACCTGGCTTCTTAGGCCGAGGTTTCGTGTGTTCAAGTCCCGATAGATGTAAGACCTGACGTTGGGAAAGTTGGGCAATCAAGAGATCGGGCAGTTGTTTCAGTATAAAGTCCTGAGCATCAGGCAGAAATTTGAAGTTCGGTGGAGGAGGCAGAAGCTCCTCAAACAAGGTTTTCTTGAATGTACTGGTCAGTAAAGGCACCTTTGGGACTTTTTACTATTGAGACCTGTAAAATGGGAGCGTGTAATAGTAAAAAGACCGGCAAGAGACTGAGGTATATACATCCCAACAGCCCCTTAGGAGACCTGTTAGTAAAATGGGATTCTATAGAGGCCACGGAGGGATTAGATAAAGTGAAAATGATCCATTATTGTATGGAAGTGTGGCTGGAATTAGAGGTGCAAGGAGGATGGCCTTGGTGTGGGACAAAGGATAAGTGGATGTGCCAACAACTAAATAATTATCTGACAGCTGGAGGGGATACTGATTCTGAGCAATTATTGTATGTAGCTTGCTGGGTAAAGAGCGCTATTGGGGATGAAGGGATGCGAATTTGTAAGGTACAGAGGAAGAAAGAGGGGAATGAAGGAGGGGATGATAGAACTAGTAAAAGATGGGACCCCCTGGATTATTTGCCTCCTTCTGCCCCTCCACCTTATAATCCTCTTCTTCAAGCACCTCAAGTGGCAGGTCTGGTTCTTCCCCCGGCTGCCATCTCATTACCACCTGCTCAAATTCCTCCTTCTACCTCTTCAGCTTCTGCTATGATAAACCCAGTATCTCCTCCAGCAACCACTCCCTCACCACCTTCAGCTCCTCCAGTTCCTTCTGCATCACCACAAGTGCCTGCTACACCTGCTGCATTCACCACCCCTTCTCCAACTCCACTTAATATCCACTCAGGCTCTTCTCCCCCTCCTACTGCTGTCCCTTTACCTCCTCCTAGTTGGGACACAAATGCCTCATCGCCCAGTAAACAGCTATCAGCAAATACACCTGCTGATGTGCAGAACGTTCAGGGTAACCCAGATATCCCTCAAAGTAGTTTGGCATCTGAAGATGGGCCGTACTGTAGCACCAGATCCAAGACCTCCAAGGCAGAGAGACTGTTTCCCCTCAGAGAGGTTCCTATGGGAGGAGTAGCGGGAGGTGTTGGCTTTGTGAATGCTCCCCTAACTGCTTCTGAGGTGAGAGGATTCAAGAAAGAGTTGGGGCATTTAGTTGAGAACCCAGTGGGCATAGCCAACCAAGTGGATCAATTTCTAGGTCCAAATATCTACACTTGGGGGGAGATGAATTCCATCCTGAGTATATTATTTTCCCCAGAAGAGGTCCAGATGATTAGGGCGGCTGGCATAAGAATATGGGAGAAAGATAACAGTCCAGGACCCCAGGTGCCAACAGGTGAAGAGAAATTGCCACTAACGGATCCCAGCTGGAACCCTAACCAGGAGGAGGGGAGGAAGGCCATGAGGGAATATAGATCTTTGATAATACGGGAGATTAAAGAGTCAGTTCCCAAAGGAACTAATACCCAATTGACATTTAAGGGTGCACAAGAGAAGGATGAAGCTCCTGCTGCCTGGCTTAACGGCCTAAAGCGGAACTTCCAGTTGTACTCTAGAATAGACCCAGATACCCTAGAAGGTCAAATGCTACTAAAAGTCCAATTTGTTACCAAATCTTGGCCTGATATAAGGAGAAAATTGGAAAAGATGGAAGACTGGCAAGAGAAGGACATTAATGAGTTATTAAGAGAGGCATTGAAGGTGTATTTAAGGAGGGAGGAAGAAAAAGCAAAGGCCAAGGCTAAGATCATGGTTGCAGTAGCTAGAGAAAGTGCAGGGTGGGCGGGTCCACCACCAGGAGGAGGCAAGGATAGGTCAGTACTGACAGGTACAAGAGGGATGGAGACACCTCAAGGCCCTTTGAGAGAACAACATTGCTATTATTGTGGGGAGGCAGGACACGTCAGGAGGTTTTGTAGAAAGCTCAGTCTCGATGCAGCAATAGCCAGGGAACAAGATAATTTAGGGAGGATCCTTAAAGGTGACGATTAGAGGGTCAGGGGCTTTACACTATAGGGGACCCGATGCAACATCTAGAGTAGCCCTTGGTAAACTTTCAGGTGGGACCCCTAAATGAAGAATTTGAATTTTTGGTTGATACAAGAGCAGATAAATCCTGTCTCAACAAAGTACTAAGAAGTATAGTATAGTGAAAAACATCTGAAGTTAGACAAAAACAGATAGGTAGAAAGGATATCCAATAGCACCAAAACTGGCCAGTAATACTTAATTTGTAATAAGTGATGTGAAAGTAAAAGGTACCTTATTGTTGTCTTGTTGTGTGTGTGAGAGTGAGTCACAAGCAAAGTCAGCCTCAACTTCCCAGGCAGGAGGGAAGGGGGCGGTGGAAGTGTGTGTGTGACCTGCAAACCAGACTAGTGTTCCCCAGATGTGTGAGGGAGCCGTAGCTGTAAGAGCGTGAGTGACACGCAGACAGCCTCACAGGTGAATGTGCACCAGAGGCAACCAGAGTCAGGGCCCTTCCAAGAGGCCCAGGTATACTGAGACCTGTGGGCCAAATCCAGGGTTAGGGGAGGCTACAGGGACCCGTGATTATCTAGGAATAATGATCCAGTTTGTGTCTTGAGGGTGTGAAGGAATGTGTGAAAGTGAATGAGAAATAAGAAAGTGAATGTAGATGAATTAGAATAGAAGTAATGTAGATTGTGCATTATAAGTTTTACCACATCTCCTTAGAGGGAAGTGTATTGTGTAGAAGAATGGTGTAAGAAAAAACAAACTAATTAAGTGTAAGGGGTTGAAAGAAGTATTTACGCTCAAAGTGAAAGAACCAGAAGCAAGAGATAAATAGATAAGATCTTGAAAAATAGAACAGAAAACCATTGAATTAAATACGCAGAAAAATAGGAGAATAAAAGCACTTTGGGAGTTAAGTTAGCTGAGAAATATAACTCCTTGCAAAATACAGAGTATGTAGAAGTTGATGAGAGAAACATACAAGCTATGGAAAAAGAGAAATTACCAATTACATTAAACAGAGAAACTGAGTTTTGATAAAATCATTAAATAGCAGACCATTAATGCCTGTGTTTGAAAGCCCGTTTCAGGTACTCTCCATTACTAATTCGACTGTGCAGACCAAAAGAAAAAGGGTGGACCCACATCACTCTCACCCCCTGGCATTGGACCAGGATTCAACATCAGGTTTTTTTCCCTCTGGCATTCTGTCATTGGACCAGACTGCACCCAATTCTCCTTCTGGCATTGGGCCAGACTCCACCCCATTCTCCCTCTGGCGTTGGGCCAAAGTCCGCACTACTTACCTCCGGGAACTGGATAAGGATTCATCTGCTTCACAAGTTAATTCACCTAAGTGTACTGTGATTAAAGTTGACTCTCAGAAGGAAGAGTCAAAAAGACTGAACTGTATGGGAACAATGGGTATCAGAGTTCTAACATTGCTTAAAATGTTTAAAGACTGTTCTGTGTAAACTATGTTGGTAAAAAGTTTAAGACTGTAAATAAGTAATTCTGGTTAAGTTCCCCAATTTAATTCCAAAGATTCCAGGTTAATCTTCTACAGAACACTCCCCTGGGGGGGAAACCAAAATTGGTAGGGAACCGACCAAGAGAGGTTTTACCAGAGAAGTGGGTGGAAGGGACTCTAAAGAGCTTGGAAGCTTCTTCTCAGTAAAATTCCCCAAGAGGCAAGGCCAGGTGGGCATGCTGTGCAAGATGACCCATACCAGACTCTTGGGAAGGGTAGTAATGATGGCTCTGATTGCTGGTGGTGCTCGGGGGAGCCCAGCTGAGCCGTGCAGTAAGTGCTACCAACCCTTCTATGAGGAGGAAGTGAGCTCCTTGTTGAGAGTCCACATCAGTTCTAACCCTGATTGTGTTAACCTCTTCCAATTGGTCCTTTATGAGAAAAATAAGAAAGTGTATTAGATAGCATACAATACTGCCACTTTTAGGCAGCAACTCCAAGGAGAGTGCCCTATAGGGGAAGCCTGGTTGTGTTTTGAATGTGATGCTGCTGAAACAAGCTCAGCAGATCTAGTAAAAAGCAAAGAAATGGTGAAAATGGTAAGAAAAATTGTTTGTAGCAAGTATTTAGCAGTGGAGTATTCAGCCACCCAGTGGATCCCAAGAGATCCAAACAAATTATAGTCGATTCAAAAAAAAAAAAAATTGTAAGTTGATGCAAGCTTAAAATTTAAGCTCGATCAAAGAAAAAGAGGGGGGACTGTTATGAACAAAAATTCAGTTGATTTTTTTCTGTGAGAAAAAGGTTACCACTACTGCTGGGCTGCTGCCTGTGTTATGGTAATTACGGGTCGTTGTTGTTAATAGTTGTTTCTGTATCGGTAAAAGCCCTGGCTGGGGCGGGTTAATAGTTCTTCTCTCAGACAGTAAAGGGTGCGGTACCTCGCGAACAGTGAGGAGAAAAGACTTTGGAGGGGAGGGATATGCAAAATACTCCAAGGATCAGCATGCTGTGTGGGACCCCTATTCCAAATGCACGGAGAAAACCCCAAAAACAACGAGCCACCTAAGAGTTGAGAGACTGGAGTGATGTCTGGACGTGAGGAGCCGAGTGCTGAGCCTGCAGAGATGCGGAACACCTTCGGAGTCCCTCTCGCCCTGACCAAGGGAGTCGTCCCGACGCTGAGACCGGACAGGACGGGGCCGGGAGAAGTAACATCGGATGGGATCACCACGCCCTAAAGGCTCCCACGAGGACCTGATCCCCAGCTCTGCCCCTAGTGGACAGAGCTGTGCATATCCTCCTCCTCTGAGTCGCCCTGGGAGAGACGACGGGAGACTGCAGCCCTGCCGAGCTGCCCAATCCTGAGCTGATCACTTTTAATAAAGGCATTAAAAGGAGAAGAAGTCTCCTGGCCCTGTTTATTTCAGCTGACAAAGCATCTTCCCTGCACCCCTCTAACCTAATCCCTGTTACCCCTTTTCCGTGTTCTAACCCCCCCATGCCCAAAATGGCGGCAGCCACGTGTTTCAGCCTTCCACTTATCCTTCTTCTCCCCACAATCCTTTTTGCACACTCCCCCAACCCTTTCTGGTCCCACAACCCCTTCCTTCCCTTGGACGCTCCTCCCCCTCCCTTCGTGTCCCCACCCCCCATTGCGTCATCCTGTGACCCTGCCCCTGGTTGCCATAGTAACCCCTTGCCTGCTCTCCACGCCCCCTTGCCCGGGACCCACGAGGGTGGGGCTGAGGATTGGGGGGGTGGGGCCGAGGCCTGGGAGGATGGGCCCCTTCCCGGTTTTGGGGGTGGGGCAGGAGGAGGGCACATCCCTCCTCCCAGGTACCAAGCAACTGGGGTTGCAGGGGCAGAGGGAGGGGGTGATCCCCTTCCCAGTTTCCAAGGCAGTGGGGCTGAGGGAGGGGCTGGTCCCCCTGCCGGGTCCTACAGGGGTGGGGCTGAAAAGAGAAAGCCTAGGGTCCAAATCGGGGAGGAAGAAGTCATCCCCATTGTTGCCCCTGTTCGGTACACCGGGCGTAGAACTGGTCCTAGAACTTACCAGCCCTTCTCATATCACTCAAAGCGTGAGTTATGTAAAAGTCAATTAGAATTTGGGAGAAATAGTGAAATTTTTAGAAGCATGATGAAAACTACATTAATATCCCTTGAATTTGTTCCTGCTGACATCGTAGATCTTTTCTGGTGCCTGCTTACCCAGTCAGAGTTTGATCTATGGGAAAGCTCCTGGAAGAGATCTCTCAGGGATCTTGTGGAAGAACTTAAACAAACCTCTCAAGGTGCTAAAGATTTAGAAAATAATAACATTACTTATGAACATCTGTGCGGCGAGGGGGAGTGGGCTAAGCCTGGGGACCAAGCTCTGGTGTTATCAAAATTCATTCTAGATAAGATTTCAAAGGCTGCAGATAAGGCTTTTAACCAGCTACCAACTGCTGAAGCTAGTGGTAGTTTCCTTGACATTAAACAGTCTCCTTCAGAAAGTTTCTTGCAGTTTGTCGACAGGCTCCGTGCCCAGGTTGAGAGACAAGTATGGGGCCCCAAGACACAGATGGAGATAGTGAAAGAGATGGCGCAGAGGAATGCCAATGAAGTCTGCAGCAGGGTGCTCCTGGGACTGCCTCTCAACCCCCCGCCTACACTGGCAGAGATGATGGAAGCCTGTGCTAGGAAGGTGGAACTGTTTGCTGCACGGGAGGCGTGGTCAAGGCTGACAGACTCAGAGACAGTGGCAACTGTATCTCCAGGAGTGAGGAGGCCACAGATGTCACCAGAACAACTTCAACATGTCATTTGCTTCATATGCAAAAAACCAGGACACTTTGCACAGGACTGCCCCCAAAACCAGCAACAAAAGACATCCTTCACACCAAAAAACCCCCTTGCCAGCGCCCACCCGCCCGGCACCACGAGATAAATGCAGCGGGCTTCCCTGTAGGGGAAACCTCCCTCAAAACAGAAAAGGGAGAGGAAGGGAAGCTGGGTGCAGGAACACAAAATAACCATTTACAGGATAAAATTTGGTGGTTTCACAAGCGTTTCAAGCTTGTGACCGCCAAAACTTTTTGAAATAAACAAGGGCCAGGAGACTTCTCCTTTTTAATGCCTTTATTAAAAGTGATCAGCTCAGGATTGGGCGGCTCAAGGGGGCTTGCAGCATCCGTCGTCTCTCCCAAGGCGACTCAGAGAAGGAGGATATGCACAGCTTTGTCCGCAAGGGGCAGAGCTGGGGATCAGATCCTCGTGAGAGCCTTTAGGGCCTGCTGATCCCTTCAGATGGTAATTCTCCCAGCCAAGTCGGCCCGGTCTCACCGCTGGGGACGACTCCTATGGTCAGGGCGAGAGGGACTCCAAAGGTGTTCTGCATCTCTGCAGGCTCAGCACTCGGCTCCTCACGTCCAGACATCACTCCAGTCTCTCAACTCTTAGGTGGCTCGTTGTTTTTGGGGTTTCTCCGTGGGTTTGGAGTCGGGGGGGGTCCCACAAAGCATTCTGGTCCTGGAGTCACTTTGCATAACCCCCCCCACCTTCTCAGGTGTCTTCCCTATTCTGAGAAAGGTAAAACTTAGCCTCGGGCAAGGTCCCCACCAAGGAGAAGGGCCATTACCTCGCCCCAGCCAGGGCTTTTACTAATACAAAAACAACCATTAACGACAACGACCCGTGATTACAATAACAAAGGCAGCAGCCCAGCAGTAGTGGTAACTTTTTCTCACAGAAACAAATATTAACCGAATTTTTGTTCATAACACTTTTGCTTTCAGGACTACCCAGTGGACAGTCATTGAAGTGGACCTGCCAGAGGACTTGCAGAACTTGACAAAAGATCACACAAGATTGGACAGTGAGTACTTTGATGGGGACGCTGCACACGCACCCATGGTGATTGAGGTGGTTCCCATGATCATCAAAGGGGACATACCTAACCTCATTCTCCTGGTGTGCTGTCCACAGCCTCCCTTCTATTTGGCCAAGGGGCAAATCATCGCCCAGGCCATTCCTGTTCCAGCAGAAATTTCAGTAGATGACAAGGCACCAGGTGTATACTGGGCAGAAGTGGTTGGCGAGGACAAACCCATTATGGGATGCAACATAAAGCGTGGAACAGAACACCTCCACGTGGAAGGGTTGCTTGACACAGGGGCAGATGAGACAATCATACCTGAAAGGTTGTGGCTGTCACATTGGGATTTGCAACCCGTGGCTGGTCAAATCCATGGTGTAGGAGGATTCACATTGGCAAAGATATCAAAGAGCATTGTGCAAATTGAGGGACCAGACGGAAAATTGGCCGGTGTTCGTCCATTTGTTACTAATTACAAAGCTCCCTTGTGGGGTAGAGACACCATGTCCCAGTGGGGGGGTCAAATTGGTCATCCCTAAAATACCCCAGGATTTTTAATAGCGGCTACTGTAGAGCGCCCCGCCCACAAGTTAACATGGCTGAAAGATGACCCAGTCTGGGTAAAACAGTGGCCCCTCAGTAATGAAAAGATAGCGGCGCTCGAGGAGCTTGTAGCAGAACAATTGGCTAAAGGACACATTGAAGAGACATTTCGCTGCTGGAATTCCCCAGTCTTTGTAATAAAAAAGCCAGGGAAGGATAAGTGGCGAATCCTTCATGATTTAAGAGGAATAAACAAAAGAATTGCGGACATGGGGTCTCTCCAACCAGGGATGCCCTCTCCAACAATGCTCCCCCAAAATTGGCAATTGCCTGTCCTAGACATCAAGGACTGTTTCTTCCATAAAACCCTACACCCAGAGGATGCACCACGGTTTGCCTTCTCGGTTCCCACCACCAAACAAAAAGCCCCAATGAAGCACTACCACTGGAAAGTATTGCCTCAGGGGATGAAATGCAGTCCATCCATCTGCCAGGGGTACGTGGCTTCATTGCTGTCCCCAGTGTGCGCCCAGAAAAAGGAGGCAATCATCCTACGCTACATGGATGATGTGTTTGTGTGTGCCCCCGATGACATAATACTCCAAGACACACTTGACCTAGTGGTTAAAGTTTTAACCTCTGCTGGATTTCAACTGCAAGAAGACAAGGTTCAGAGAATGCCACCTTGGAATTACCTGGGCTTGCAAATCACTGCGCAGACCATTGTTCTGCAAAAATTGGAAATTAAGACTGATCCCAAAACCCTGGCAGATCTCCATTCCTTGTGTGGGTCTTTGAACTGGGTCAGGCCTTGGCTAGGTCTCACTAACAGGGACCTAGCTCCCCTTCTTAATTTACTGAAGGGAGAGAGAGAGCTAGCCTCTCCCAGGGAGCTGACCCCAGAGACAAAAACCGCTCTCCAAAAAGTGCAGGAGGCTTTGGCTGAGAGGCAGGCTCATCGCTATAAGCCCCATCTGTCTTTTGAGTTCATTGTTTTGGGCAAGTTACCACACACACACGGGCTGATATTCCAATGGTTTGAAATACAAAAAGATCCACTTCTAATAATAGAGTGGGATTTCCTCTCCTATCAGCGATCCAATACCATCACAAAGCCACAGGAGCTAATAGCTCAGCTAGTCTGGAAGGCCAGGCTAGGATTGTGTGAGCTGGCCGGTTGTGACTTTGAGTGTATTCACCTTCCAGTCCACCTTGCTAGGGAGGGAAAGAGCTCTCCCGAGAGGTTAACCATAAAGAGGTTCGAGGACCTGCTCCAGAGCAAATGCCAGTCTCCAGCTATCCCTGGACAGCTACACCGGACAGGTATCAGTCCAAGCCCCATCACACAAGCTGTTCAAAGAGGAATTCCACCTTATTGCTCCTGAGAAAAGGAGTCGTAGGCCACTCAAGGCGCTTAGAGTGTGCACTGATGCATCTGGAGCATCCCACAAGTCGGTGATGACTTGGAGAAATCCCCAGACCCAGCATTGGGAAGCTGATGTTGAGTTTGTGGAGGGGTCGCCCCAGATTGCTGAACTAGCTGCAGTCGTAAGAGCCTTTGAGAAGTTTTTGGAGCCAATTAATTTGGTTACCGATTCAGCCTATGTGGCGGGGGTGGTGTCCAGGGCGGAGCAGGCAGTCCTCAAAGAGATCGGGGATGGGCATCTCCACAGGTTGCTCTCAAGACTATATAATTTGGTTTTGCAGCGGGAGCACTCTTTCTATGTGATGCACGTGAGGTCACACACCAATTTGCCAGGCGAGATCGCAGAAGGTAATCGCAAAGCAGATTCCCTTGCTGCCCCAGCAGAAATGGCACACCTTCCAGACATCTTTCAACAGACAAAGCTAAGTCACCAGCAATGCCATCAAAATGTTCCTGGTCTATTCTGTCAGTTCCAGTTAACACGGAGTCAGGCTCGAGCCATTGTGGCCACCTGTCCCAATTGCCAGCTTCAGGCAGTGCCATCCCTGGGTGTTGGGGTTAACCCCCGAGGCCTTGGGAGCTGTGAAGTGTGGCAGACAGACATCACACACATTCCCAGTTTTGGTCACATGAAATATGTGCATGTCAGCATAGATACATGCTCAGGTGCAGTTTATGCCTCTGCCCAAGCAGGGGAAAGGGCTGCGCATGCCAAACAACACTTGCTGCAAGCCTTTTCAGTATTGGGGGTCCCTAGGGAAATTGAAACTGACAATGGCCCAGCGTATGCCTCCAAGGAGTGCCCAGAGTTTGTCCAGCAGTGTGGAGTGGAGCATAAGACAAGCATTCCCCACTCCCCCACAGGTCAAGCTGTGATTGAGCGTGCCCACCACACACTTGAAGAGGTCCTGGATAGGCAGAGCAATTCTGCAGCGTGGATGACTCAACAACAAAAGCTCTGCAAAGTCCTATTTACCATTAATTTTCTGAATTGTTCATTTGAAAACATGAATCCTCCAGTAATACGTCATTTCAATAATAACAACCAGTTTAAGTTGTCACAGCGTCCACCAGTTCTCATTAAGGACCCAGAAACTTGGGAAACCAAGGGTCCTTATGAGCTCGTCACCTGGGGGCATGGTTATGCGTGTGTATCCACCCCCTCAGGCCCTCGATGGATACCCCAAAAGTGGGTAAAACCTTTGGTCCCCACAAATCCAGCTCCAGCAGGCGGGGATAAGAAACAAGCAGCTGTCACTTCCAAGAGAAGACGTCGCCGGAAAAAGAAAGAAGACTCTTCCTAAGAGAGTTAGCTACATTCCAGCAGACCCATGAACTTGTATGTGTCTGTTTTTTTCTTACAAAAATGTTTGTTTTCCTTTGTAGAACAGAAAATCTACCTCCTACCTTACCTCGCGATGAGCCCTGTCCGAGTTGTCATCCTGTTTGCGCTGAGCAGTCTCACAGTTGCATGGATCGTTCCTCAGCCACGCCAGAACGTCTGGGTGACCCTGGCACAGACGCTCCAACAGGAAAATATATGCCTGTCCACAGCAGCAGCGAAAGACCCCATGTCTACCTGCCTGGTAGGGATTCCATTGCAAGCTAGAGAGTTCACAGACAATGTAAATACACCTATACCTCACTCAAGTCCCAGACCAAATCACACACAACCACACAAAATCCATCACCAACAAGCTGTAACAATGATAAACCCCGTAGAGGAGTGGCTGCCTGTTGGAGAATTTTGCTCAGATATGGCTTATAGAGTTTTGTTCAGACATGCCATAGTCATATACAGCTGATGGAAAAGTAAAAGGCAGCTGTGAGCAGCAATTCTCAAGCCTGTTTCTGTAAACAACAAAGTTCTCAGGCACATTTCTGTAAACAGCAGAGTTCTCAGGCTGTTTTTTAATAACAAGTAAATATTCTGTCCTTGGCTGGTATGGGAAAGCAAAAGTGACAAACATGGAGGCCTTGAGAACTGTTCATAACAGGATGAGAAAACAAGTCTTGGTCTCAATAACAAACCACAGGTATTGAAAACAAAAGGAGGGGTTGATGTGTAATCGGTAACCAATGATGAGCTCGGGTTTTGCAATATGTATGAACTTAATTAACACTGTTATAAAATGTGCATGGTGGATCAATAAATCGGAGTTCGATGCTGATCAAAGGATGGGTTGTCTCCCTTTGCTTCTACAGCTGCCAAAGCTACCCAGAGCAGCTCAGGAGCCTCAAGAATTAGAACTGTTGGGCTCCTCCCCTGCACCATACTGCATACACTTCTTCTTTATCCCACGTTCCAACACCAAACCTTTTATCAACATTAAACAGTACTGAGAGGAATTCACTGCCAATAGGTGGTGTAAGGTTTTAAGCCATGGGTCAGCAGACAATCCAGACCATTTACATCCCAAGAGCCTCCCCAAAGGTTTGTTTTTAATCTGTGGAGATCGGGCATTGGCAGGAATCCCTTCTCGGCTTTTAGGAGGGCCATGTACCATCAGGCGGTTGTCCCTGTTGGCACCCAACCAAACCATGATTTGCGAGTGGACTCATAAGAAAAATTCGGTCAGCAAAATTCATAAGAGAAGTGTAGACAATTTGGACCCAAATTGTGATGCAGAAATTTTCCACTGGGCTAAGTCAAAAAGAGTTGCTGTATCCCTGTTCCTTCCATGGGTTGCAGCAGCCAAGGCTCTAAGTGAATTGGGCCACCTAGAGTGCTGGGTAGTCAAACAGGCAAACTTGACATCCACGGCCATCAGCTCCCCCCTAGAAGACGAGGAAATTACCAGGCAGGCCATACTCCAAAATCATGCAGCCATAGATTTCCTCCTGCTGCTGCATGGACACCAGTGCCAGGAATTTGAAGGACTGTGCTGCCTGAACCTAGCATCAAAAGCACTTAACGTCCACGCAGATCTCCGAGAAGTTAAAAGCCTGATTGGACGAGTCAAGCAGGAATCCGAGGACTGGTTCAGAGGATTGTTCAAGGACTGGGGACTCTCAGGGTGGTGGACCTCTATAATGAGGACAATTTTGTTGTTTTTTGTTGTTCTTTTCCTAATCATGTTAGCATTCAGAATTCTACGTCGCATGCTCTTTAAGGCTATCAGTGGTTTGTTCTCCAACACAGCAGAGGTCAACCGCTCAGAGTTTATGGAGCTAAAGAAAATTGACAAGCCTGCAAACCATTAGTGGTGGACAAATTCATAATCAGCAGCAGAAATAGTCCAACACATTTCCTTTAATTTTAGTTAACAGAAAAGGTGGAGGTGTTGTATTGCACTAAATAGGAATTTAGTTACACTGGGTGTTGGGGAAAAAACGTTACTGGGTCACGTGAATGGCATGTTCCCCCTTTCACATGGGTTCCCCTCACATAACCCCCTGGTTCTGTATGCCTTGTGGTCTGTCCCACGGATGGTCCCTCCCCTCACCCCTCCCAAATGTCGCTCCCATTGACTGTGGTCCTCTTTCCCTGCCCCCACCACCTGGGGCATAAAACCCCACCGCATGTGAGGCACGCCCTCTTTGCTGCCTGGGTGGTCGCCAACACCAGAGGTGATCTGTCCCACACGAATAAACTGGACACTTTGACCCACGTGGCAGGGAGCGCTTCTCGTCTCTTATCTCGTTATCTCGTTCATGCGGTTCTGTGTGGGCTTGGGTCCTGAGTGAGCCGGGTTTGGACTCATATAAGCCCAGAGATGCACGGATACTGCACCCTCCTTCCCACCTGCCCGGGAAGTTGAGGCTGATTTTGTGTGTGACTCACTCTCACACACAAAACAAAACAACAATAAGGTACCTTTTACTTTCACATCACCTATTACAAGTTTAGGTGTTGCTGGCCAGTCCCGGTGCTATTGGATGTCCCTCAACCCAGCTGTGTTATCCAACCCCAGATGCTCTTGGGCAATTTTTCCCTCAATCCTGCCGTGTGGTCCAACCCCCGATGCTCTCGGGTATTTTTCCTCAATCCTGCCGTGTTGTCCAACCCCAGATGCTCTTGGGTATTTTTCCCTCAATCCAGCTGTGTTGTCCAACCCCAGATGCTCTTGGGCATATCCTCAATCAGGCAGAATTTTGCTCAACTCTGGATGCTCTTGGAATGTTAATCCCTCAATCCAACAGGTTTTAATTCTGGATGCTCTTGGTCACTCTTATCCCTAAATCCAGTAGAATTTTTAGGGGCCCCTTCCTTTTGTCCTGTTTCCTAGTGGATTGGGCTAGGAAACTCATCTGCTCCCTTCCTCCGAGGGGTCCAATCCCTCCCTGAGACCCAGTCTCAGTTACCCCGGGGGATTCTCTCACTCCTTTTATCTCTCTCTTCATCTCTTTACTGGCCTCCTTTCTTGCAAAAAGACAGAAACGCAGCATGGGAGACCCCGCACTCAGGTAGCAGGTCTGGTATTACCAGCCCGCCTCTCATTCACACACACATTCATCCCTCCATACCTGACCCCCCGGAAAGTACTTACCAATCCATTTTCCTTCCCGGTTTCTTGGTGTGCACTACTAGTCTTAAGGGGCCAATTACCGCAGTTTTAGGTAGCCTTTTTCCCTTTTCTTTGTTTTATTGCCTCCTTTTGTTCACCAATGGGAACCTGCGTCTGTCGGTCACACTCGGGGAAACAGCGAGGCTGCCAAATCGGGCAGGGCGTGCCTTCCTCACTCTGACTCTCCTAAAGAACTGGCAACAAGGTGTTAGTAACCATCCTCTGCTACTGTAATTGTGAAAAATGCCAATCACTTGTTTTTAGAGTATTAAAACTTTAATAGTAATAAAATGGTTATAAAAATAGTAATATAATTAGAGTAATAAAAATCTGGTCAATTAGGATTTAGGACAATACGAGACAATAAGAACAAAGAGTTACAGATGGTCCGGGTACCTTTTTCTGGGCAAAATAAGCCTGAAAAAGGACACATATTAACAGAGGATTAACCCTCAAAAGCAATAGCCTGTTACATATTCATACACCTCATACATGATGCATAAATTCCATTCAAATACAGGATTCCGTCTGGTCATCGTCAACTTCTTCCTGTGAATATTAACAGCGCCTTCAAGACGGGGAGAAGTTTGTTTCTTCTGATCAGAGGGCCATAAATTCTTCTTCTCTGTAAGATTTAGGTGTCCTGTGGCTGCTATCTCACTGCAAGTCCTTTATTTTAAAAAAAGTATCTTACATAGCATTGTTTCTATTTTAACATTTTTTATGACTTAAAACTATATTTAACACAGTACTTAAAAGAATCAATACAGCATTATTTTCTAACACAACACATATTCATTTTAATATTTGTGAAAAGTCAATCATAAAATACATGCATTTTTCACAATCCCCACTCTTATTCTTTGTAAATCATTTGGCTTGAGCAATATTTCTTATCTACTTGCATCTTCTGGACTATGCTGGCAAAATAAAACAGGGGATTCCACAAGGAAGAAATATCAAAAGAGTTGTAACACATAAAATGAAAAATCTTAATTTCTTCTAATACATTACTCCTCCAGCTAGGTTTTAAAATTGTTTTCTAATTTTTGAACTGGTACTTGGGTTATTATATGCATATTTTTTTTTTCTTTGATTTCTTTTGCTTTTTCTAGATTGACTTTTCTGTGGTCATCAATTTTCAACAATCTGATATATTAAACTTTCCACAAACACTCCCTTCTTTGACTAATAAATAGTCTAAAGCCAACCTATTCTGATACACTACAGTTTTTGTTTGGCTTAGCTGACTTGATATTAACTGTAATGCCTGGGTGGCTTTATTTGCTATAATTTCTGTAACTGCTTGGAGTCTTGTAATACGACTCAACAGAAAATTTGGAGTCAATACAGAGTCAAATTGCTGTGCTGGTTTTACCTTTTCATTTACTATTTGTTTTTTTTTACCAAATCTTGAACCATATCTTCAAGATTAAATGTAAAACAAATCCATCTCTCTCCTTTTGGACATTCAGTTCTAAACCTATTACCAGTTTTTCCTAAGTTTCTTGTAATCTAATAATTTACTCTGTTTTGCTTACAGGTTCTTATTTTGGATGGGTTGAAATAGTGGCTGTTGACTTGGGTGTGTGTAATAAAAGAGGAACTTTGGTTTCTTTCCATGTGATGCTTTCTGTAGCATTTGTGACACAATCTTGCTGGTATCCCCAAAGGGAAAAGACAACAAATGAGTGCCAGAAACAGGAATAACAGAGGTCCAGTATGGCTTATACCCCCACCTCCCATGCCTGTGAGGTTGCAGCCCACAGCAGGTGTATTTGATCTTCTCGGTGGCAAAATACAGAGGCCAATCTGGTCTTGCCCTCTATTTCCTTGTCACTTTCTCTTAACTAATTTCCAGGCAAATTGGTTTTGACACCCTTTAACTGTGGTCTCTTACTGTTCCTCAGGTATCTCTCATTCAACAGGCACTAATAATTCCCATCTACAAAACAAAGTTATTACTTTAACACTTTTTGCAATAAGAGCATAAATTTTGTTAACCACAATACTAATTATTCTCACAATTCAAGCATTTACTTATAACCTAGCTAGCATGTCCAGTACTGGAATGAATCAAATAAAGTTTACTAATGGAAATGGCAATTCCCCTTCTCCCCTGTACAATTCACAAGCTAAGGTCAATGAATGTGATAGTCAATTTTTCAGGTTTCTTCACAAGTCTTTTGATTCTGCTGGCATGAATTCATTTTCTTTCCGTGATTCTGATTGTTGCTTCAGTACTACCTGGAAAGGACTTCTTAATAGCATAGTAATAAAAGAAAGATAATACTGCTTTAACTTTTACTATTCGCTTTTCTTCCAAACATTCTGGGTTTAGCTAAAAGTTTTCTCCATAGCAGCCTCTTCTTCTTCTATCTAGCTGTGCTAATAGCTGCAGAGGCAAATTCTTCTTTCTGTGAGTTACAGTTATTTAAATAAGAAAAGCTAGACTAATTTTAACACGAGATGTATCACATCTATTGCTTTTTACTTTTTGGGCAGCATTTAATTGTTTTAGCCTTACAAAGCCATTCTTCAGGAAGAAAAACCTTCTTTTTAACAGCAAACAAAACACACAAAAGAAAAAATCCAAAAAAACCCTTCTTACTTAAGAAAAACAAACCACTTTGTGAGGTTTGGAGAGTCAGCAATCTCTGCTTCGATTTTATCTTTTAGTGCTAGCCCCCCCCCCCCCCCCCCCTCTTCTCTCTCTTTCTTTCTCTCTCTCGGCCCACTTACTGGGGCTGACGCTGCCATCTTGGACTCGGGACCCCGACAGTCTGGGAGCCACCCCAGCAGTTCCACCACAGAGCCAGCCTGCTCCTGGCCGGAAAACCTGTGTCATCTGCTCCCAGCACTGCCACCAGGTCACCTCCATGGATCAGTCCCTGCCGTAGCCCCCAAGACCCCGCCGCTCGTAGGGAGCGGTCAGACACCTCTCAACCTTGACAACCCCAAACTTGGCGTCCCCAGGTGCTCCTGACATTCTTTTTCTTTCTCTAGTCAACTTATCCTCTTTTCCTTTCAAGCAGGGCCCATTCTGCTAAACCCTTTCTGGACCTCAGTTCGGCATTAAATAACCTCCTAACAACCATGTGTTAAGACACTTCCCTGACTTTCATGCAAAAAAAAAAACCAAAACCACATTCACACTTCTGCTCTCTTCTAGCACCTAGATGTCATCACTCCACATTCTAACATCTCAGAGTTTACTAACCACCCCCCTACTTCAACTTCTCTCTTTCTTCTCACTTGTTTTTTTTTCTTTTTGTTTTTGATTCAACACACCTCAGACGGTACGAGGTGAACCTAACTAATTTACTTCCAAAAGTAAGCTTACAACTTTCTTTTACTAGGATTGCAGTAGCTGTTATAACTTAAATACATACCGGCTAGCTGTGGCTTACTGGGTCTAACATCTTTGATATATAAGCTACTACATATTTTTTTACTCTTCCTCACTCCTGAATTAAAATTTTATGAGCTACTCCGTTTTCTGTGTTTATGGATAAATGATAAAGGATTTTTCAAACAAGGGTAAGCTTAAGGCTGGTACTTAGGCTACTTTTAACTTAACTCTCTTAATTTAACAATATCTTCCTTGGTCCGTTTTATATCATCTCCTTCTGTCAATTTTTCATACACAAATTTTGCTGCTTGTGTGTACCCCTCAATCTATAATCAATAATATTTCAATAATCTAGGTAATTTTCTGATCTCCTCCTTTGAAGAGGGAGGGAGAAGGAATAAAATCCTTGCAATTTTCTCATGGCTGGGTTTCTAGTTACTTTTATTTATTAAGTGTCTAAGATATTTTACCACTGGGTCATGAGTCTGAGTTCTTTTATTAACTTCTCTTAAATCTTGTACTAGTCTATAACTCCCATCAGACTTTATTGGGGGAATAGGGATATTACGAGGAGACATACAAGGTTCTAATGCCCCATCCTTTATTAGTCTTTGTATTACTGGCTTCAAACCTTCTCGTCCTTCTAAAGATACACGATACTGACGTACACATATGGGACAATCTTCTCTCTCAATTGTAACCCTTATGGGGTCGATATTTAATCCTCCCCTATTTCCTTCTCCAGCTCAAACCTCTTTGTTGATTTTTTTTCTTCATCCTCTTGGCTTAATTTTAAAGCTCTAGCTGTCATTTTCCCATTTTCTGAAAGAACTCCTATTCTTAATTGCACTTGTAAGACTCCTCCCAATAAATTGCTACCTGCCCCTGGGACCAATAACACATCTCCTATCCAAATTTTAGTTTCTTCCCTCAATTACCACATCTTTAATGACTAGAAATGTAAAACTTTCTCTTTCTGCCCCTGTTACTTTCACTATATGTTTGCTCACACTATAACCTTTTAGGAATATTTAACAGGCAGGTTGTCTCTGCCCCTGTGTCTATTACAAATTCCAGTTATTCTTCCTCAGGACCCACTTTTAAAATTATCACAGGCTCCAGATGGTATTTGTCTTCCAAAAAAGTTAGAGCTTAGGACTTTCCTATTCCTCTTCTGTGCCCATCTCTTTAAAAATTTTCAGATCTTCTGCTTACTTGGATAATTTTCCTATTTCTCTTAAGTTTGTTTCTGTTCTATAGCCTTTCTCCCGCATTTTTAGGAAGAATCAGGAGAGGGCTTTCTTCTAACTGAAATTTTAGTGTTTCGGTAAGGTGATTCCTTTAGAGAGTTCCCCTGACCAGGCGGAGCTGTGGTTACCAAGGGAACGGAGCTCAGGGGAGGACGGGGAGACTCGGCATGACTCTGAGTCTCGGTCCTCCAAAGGCGAGGTCTGCAGCTGGAATCGCCCGAAGTGGGTGTTCCGGTGCAGGCCGAGGTGGAGCGTGGATAGTCCCCACATGGCTGATGGTGGCTGATCCGGCAGACACAAAGCAGCCAACTGGCCCCGGCTGCAGCGGCGGGAGCCGACAGAGTCAGGGCAGCCGGGGATGGGACAGACGGGACAGATGGGACCCCTCCCCCGGTGCGGTTAGCGCGGTAACCACGGTCCACACGGCAGGACAGACCCTCACCCCCCCGGCACGGCCAATGGAGCAGCTGCGGGCCAGGCGGCCAGACTGGGACTGACAGACTGTGCCAGAGCCGGCACAGGGGCTGGGAGGGTGGTGCAGCTGCGAACGAGTGGGGGAACAGACAGGAATGGATGAGGTAATATTTTTTTCTCAGCCTTATACTTTCACTGTTTTTCTTTTATTGCCTTTCAAAAATATTATTTTCTTACAACCTGCCCCCTCCCCAGCCTGTGGTATACTCTTTTTTCTTCTGGATTAAACGGTTTTTACAAATAAATCCAGAGCTTAACAAATCTAAACTTCTGCTTGTATACTTTGAAGTGGTCGACGCGCTAACTCATGACCTTCTCATATTGCTTTTCTCATCACCTTTTTATTTATCCTGTGGCAAATTATACATCTTTCAGTTACTTGTTCTTCTACTCTAAAAATTCTCAATGCACCCACAGTTCCTTAAAAAAAACGATCACGCAAAGCCTGAGTATCTCACTGGGCTTTTTGATACATGTCCTCTGCTATTCCCTAGTAAGCATGTTATTATCTAATTGTCTTCCATCAGAATGTTTCTATTTCCCTGATATAATAGGTAGTAGAACTAATTCATGCTATAAGAAGTAGGCATATGTACGTATAAAATATTAGCAGTGTTTAAAACTATGTTTGGATATAAAATATTGGGGAAGGTTAAACATGTGCTTGTGAAATCACCCTGTCCTGGAACAGAAGCTATTCACATTGTTACTAGTTCCCAGATGAGGTTAAGATAAAATCAAACCCTGTTCACATATGAACAGAGTAGCTCTGAGCCTGGTGCCTGTGATTGTCTATGCCAGGGCAAGGGCTATTCACATATTAACTAGTTCCCGGACTGGCTCAGGGATTGCTTGGACTCGCTATCAGTACAAGAGACTGGCTGGAGTCGATTTACTCCACACCTAGAAGATATCATCTGGAATTTCCAGGGTGAGGACATCTCAGGAAGCCCACGAGGCCTGGCACCTGGACCCGAGATGGCATCACCTATTACATGTGAATAGATCCTACCCTGGAATACTCAGACAGTCTCTGAGCTGTGGACACGTTCTTTGTCTAATTCTACACATGTATGGACCAAATTTTACATGCCAAGGGAGACAAAGAACTATGCGGTCATCTCTGCCCCAGGCAGAATAAACTGTATATAAACCAGCTACTGGAGGCACTCCATGTGTACCTCTTGGGAAAACGCTGCCACTCGGCTGGCCAGAACCCAGGGTGCACTCAGCGGCAGATCCTGGGGCTGGCGCTGTCTTGGTTGTGGGAAGGTTTCTAAATTTTCTAATTTTAATTGACTTGAGAAATTTTTGTCAAATTTTTTCTAAATTTGGCTCTTGAATTGATAATTTATAACACCTGATTTATCTTGTTCACCACCTATCTTGTTTTAATTCCCCTTTTTTGCTTCCCTCAACTTTGGAATTTCCAATATTTCCTCATTTGGAGTTAATATTAACTCTTTCAGCTCCATTTTCTGCTGCATCTTTAACTTCCTGATCTGCCAAATTATTTCCCTTTATTTTTGGGGTCTTTACCTTTTGGTGTCCCTTAATATGTACTATAGCTATCTCTCTTAGGTAATTTTAATGCCTCTAAAACCTCTAAAATAAGTTTCTCGTGTTCTAATCTTTTTCCTCTTGAATTAAGTAATCTCCCTTTTTAAATTTTTCTTAAGGTATGTGCTACTCTAAAGGCATACCTTGAATCAATATATAACTCCTTTCTTTTGTGTTAAATATTCTAATGCTCTTTTTAAAGTATGTAATTCACAAGTTTGCAAGTTCTATTCTCATCAACTTCTGCATACCCTGTATTTTGCAAGGAGTTGTATTTCTGTTTGCTAACATAACTCCCAAAGGGCTATCTTGGGGTATTTCTGTTGATAATTTTTTGCTTTTCTTTCCTGTATCCACCTTACTGGATTTCTGTCTCATTTTTCAATGTTTTATCTATTTGTCCCCTGCTTCTGTTTTTCACTTTTTACTAACAACTTAAATACCACTTTTCTTTCAACTACTTACACCCAAAAAAACCCTTTTTCTCATACTGCTTTTCAATACGATACATTTCCCTCCAAGGAGATACAGTAAGGCTTAAAATGCACAATCCACATTACTCATACTTTCATTCCTCTACATTCACTCACTTTTATTTCTCATTCACCTTTACACATTCTTTCACACCCTCAAGACACAAAGTGGATCGTTATTGCCAGAAAATCACAGGTCCCTGTGGCTCCCCCCTTTCGCCTTGGGGATGACCTCCAGGTCTCAGTGTCACCAGGCCCCCTAGAAAGGCCCTGACTCTAGTTGCCTCCGGTGCCCGTTCACCTGTGAGGCTGTCTGCGTGTCTTTCACACTCTTCAGCTATGGCCCCCTCACACGCCCAGGGAACACTAGTTTGGTTTGCAGGTCACTCACTCTCTTCGGCCCAGAAGTCCCCACCTACCTGGGAACAATAGCCTGCTGTGCAGGTCACTCACTCTCTTTCCACTGCCTCCCCCTTCCCACCCGCCCGGGAAGTTGAGTCTGACTTTGTGTGTGACTCACTCTCACACACACAACAAAACAACAATAAGGTACCTTTTACTTTCACATCACCTATTACAAGTTTAGGTGTTACTGGCCAGTCCCGGTGCTATTGGATGTCCCTCAACCCAGCTGTGTTATCCAACCCCAGATGCTCTTGGGCAATTTTTCCCTCAATCCTGCCGTGTAGTCCAACCCCCGATGCTCTCGGGTATTTTCCCTCAATCCTGCCGTGTTGTCCAACCCCAGATGCTCTTGGGTATTTTTCCCTCAATCCAGCTGTGTTGTTCAATCCCAGATGCTCTTGGGCATTTTCTGTCCCTCAACCCAGCGGTGTGGTACAACTACAGATGCTCTTGGGCATTTAATTTGTTTTGCTGTGTTGTCCAATCCTGGATGTTCTTGGGCATTTTTTTATCCCTCAGTCTGGCTGTGTTGTTCAACCCTGGATCCTGTTGGGCAAAAATTTTTCCCTCAATCTAGCTGTGTGGTCCAACCCTGGATGCTGTTGGGCAAAATTTTCATCCCCCAATCAAGCTGTGTTGTCCCACCCTGAGTGTTCTCGGGCATATCCTCACTCTGACAGAATTCTGCTCAACCCTGCTCTTGGATGCTCTTGGAATATAAATCCCTCAACACAGCAGGTTTTTTTTTTAGGGGCCCCTCCTGTCCCGTTTCCTAGTGGATTGGGCTAGGAAACCTTGCTCCCTACCTCCGAGGGGTCCAACCCCTCCCTGAGACCCAGTCCCAGTTACCCCGGGGGATTCTTTCACTCTCTTAACACTCACTTCGTCTCTTTACTGGCTGCTTTCCTTGCGGAAAGTCAGAAATGCAGCATGGGAGACCCCGCACTCAGGTAGCAGGTCTGGGACAACCAGCCCGCCTCTCATTCACACACATTCATCTCCCTGTACTTGCTCCTCCCGAGAAATACCAATCCCTTTTCCTTCTCAGGTTCTTTCTGCGCACTACTAGTCTTAGGGGGGAAATTACCAGGGTTGTAGGGAGCCTTTTTCCCTTCTCTTTGTTTTATTGCCTCCTTTTGTCCACAGATCGTAACCTGCTTCTGTCGGTCACCCCAGGGGAGACAGAGTGAGGCTGCTAAAGAAGGCAGGGCATGCCTTCCTCACCCTGACTCTCCTAAAGCATCGGCAGAGAGGTGTTAACCATCCTCTGCTACCAAATGGTGAAAAATGCCAATTGCTTGTTTTTAAAATTTTTAAAAATGTAATAGTGATAAAATGGTTAAAAAAATAGTAACACAATTAGAGTAATAACAATTTGGACAAATTGAATTAGGACAATAAAAACAAAGTGTTACAGACGTCCAGGTACCTTTTTCTGGGTATCACGAGCCTGAAAAAGACACCCGTTAACAAAGGATTAACCCTCAAAAGCAATAGCCTGTTGCATATTCCTACACCTCATACATGATGCATAAATTCCATTCAAATACAGGATTCCGTCTGGTCATCGTCAACTTCTTCCTGTGAATATTAACAGCGCCTTCAAGACGGGGAGAAGTTTGTTTCTTCTGATCAGAGGGCCATAAATTCTTCTTCTCTGTAAGATTTAGGTGTCCTGTGGCTGCTATCTCACTGCAAGTCCTTTATTTTAAAATAAAGTATCTTACATAGCATTGTTTCTATTTTAACATTTTTTATAACTTAAAACTATATTTAACACAGTACTTAAAAGAATCAATACAGCATTATTTTCTAACACAACACATATAATATTCATTTTAATATTTGCGAAAAGCCAATCATAAAATACATGCATTTTTCACACCCTGCACGCTGGGGACTGACTCTTTCATGGCTGGCAGGACCTGCAGTTCCTGGCTCAAGATCCCCATCCCCACATCGAGGGTGAGGGAGGAGTCAGCTCCACCCTCGGCGGTCGCCATGACAACACTGATCACTCCATCAGCTTCCTTGTCGTCAGCCACGAAGCCTGTGCAGCTGTACCGGCCACGCCCATCGTCAATGCCCTCTGGCGGGTGTCTGTTCCAGCCGACGTTACACCCCTGGCTGGCTTCCCCCTCCTTTTCCATGGCACCTGCGTGGACGACAGCGATCATGACCGCTGCATCAGCGCCATCTCTCCGAACGGTAAATCACACAGCAGGAGCTGTGTCTCCTTATGCTTCCCCATCTTTGGTTGCAGAGCAACTGCCTCCTCCTCCCGGCATGGCAGCTGACTTGGTTGACTTAATGTCTTTTACACCTTCGCCATTGCAGCCTGCGGTGGTGGCAGTAGTGTCACCGTCCGTGGCCGCCCCGCCCGCCACGATGCCTCCAGCTGCGCCATCTGCGGCTGGGGCCCCAGCTGCAGCACGGCCGGCAGCTGGCCCCTGTGCATTTGGGCTTGCAACCGGCCCTTCGGCTTCCCGGTCCGCAGTCAGTCATTCGACTTCAGAGCCTTTGGCCAACCCACCACTCCCTGCTGCCTGCAGGCTGTCCTCCTCATCCCTGGATGAGGACAGGGACAGGGATGAATACCAGGGGCCAGCTCCCTGGCAGGGGCGTGCCTGGGTGGTGGAATGCCAGCACGGACAGGCGGAATCATTGTCTTGTCGGGTGACGGTGCGCCCCAAGAACCCTTGCAGCCTTTGGGACATAGTTAAGATACGAGCTTCAGAAGCTGGGGATGGGGTCCTGTTGGACAGGATGGAAAGGCTGTGGTGTACAGCTGCCACCACACTTGCTCTGGGGGAAGGGGCCACAGATGTCAGTCAGACAGCTTATCTGGCATCTGTGGGGGAGACACAGGTGGTTAAGGAGGACCATGTTCTGCCACGAGGTGAGGTGCAAGCTTTTCCTGTGTATAAACCTGTCCCAAATTCAGGACACTCCAACAGGCATGATGTGATTGCCTGGAGAGTGATCCAGGATTTACAAGAGAAGGTTGCAAAATATGGCCTTGGCTCCGTGCAAGTTATGCAGGCTCTCTGAATGATAAACTCGGACCTGCTTGCTCCCTTTGATATTAAACATATTGCTCAGGCACTGTTCCAGCCTGTGCAATATGAGATTTTTTTGGACAGCTGGAGGCAGGCTGCTGAAAAGGTTGCAGCAAGCAACAGGCTTCTGCCTTGGAAAGACCCTAGGTATGGTGTGGGGGTGGACGCTCTCCTCGGAGAGCAGGCCTTTTCCAATCCTGGTTTTCAGGCTACCTGGGACTCTGCCGTTCTTGAGCAGTGTCAAAGGGTAGGATTTAATGCACGGTTGCAAACTATTGAGACGGCCTCTCCCAGGCCACAGTTTACAATGATAATTCAAGGAGCTGGTGAGCCTTTTTGCCAGTTGCTGAGAATCTTGCAGCTGCACTGGATAAACAGGTTGAGGATGATACCTTAAGGTGGATTTTATGCAAGCAGTTAGCTCGAGTCAACTCAAACGGTGAGTGCCAGAAGATCATAGATGCTCTTCCAGGTGACCCAACGCTAGCAGACATGGCCAATGCATGTGCCAAGACAGGTTCTGTAGACCACAGGGTTTCTGCTCTGGCGGTTGCTTTACAGCCAGGCCAGATACTCTTAGGGGGTGGACAAGAGAAGAAGAGCAAAAATAAGGGCAAGAGAAAGCAAGGAACACCCAAACCAACAGGGTCGGGTGCCACCTTCTTGTGCTCTAGATGCCAATGGGAAGGTCATTGTTCAGAGCAATGCAGGGCTAAATTTCATGCCAATGGCCAGACTTTGGTAGGCCCGGGAAACAGAATGATGAGCACACAGGGGAATGGCGCCCTGACACAAGTGATTCCTCAGAGCATGGCACCGGCTCACATCTGCCCAGCCAGCTTGGAGACATCACCCACAGCTCCACCAGCATGGATGTATGTACCACCAATGCAGTCATCTTAGAATCCTGTTGTGAACATAAAGTTCCTTTGGACGTGTTCAGAACTTTGGGACAAGGACTGGGCACGCTGCTTGTGGGAAAATCTGATGTCACCAACCAAGGAATTTTTGTTTACCCAGGAGTCATTGACTCTGACTTTTCAGGTCAGATTTGTGCCACAATTTCCATGCCCTCCCCCACATCACTATTCTGGCAGGGACTCGGATTGCTCAACTTGTGCTTTTTTAGTCATGTGTGACCAAGACTGACCAGTAGACTTGTGGGAGTGGTGGCTTTGGATCCACGGGACTGCCATAAGCCCTTTGGTCTGCGGACATTTCTGCTCAGCGACCCCAGATGGTGTGTACCCTGACCCTACTGGGTGCCCTGTGGAGAGTCTGGTTCAAGCATGGCTTAAAGAAAGAGGCCATGAAGGTATACAGCTGAGGGAAAAGTAAAAGGTAGCTGTAAAGCAGCATTTCCCAGGCTTGATTCTGTAAATAATTAGGCTCTCAAGCACCACTTTATAAACAATAAGATTCTCAGACAGTCTTCCCATAACAGGCAAAACATTCTGTCCTTGGGCTCTCTGGGAACAGATATGAAGGTTTTGAGAACTTTTCATATCACAGTGAGAACGCTGGTCCTGTTCTCAATAAACAAACCACAGGTATTGTAAAACAAAAGGAGGGGTTAGAGTTTTCTCTGTAACCTATCGTGAGCTCGGATTTTGCAATATGCATGAAGTTAATTAACACTATTATAAAAGATGACTGGTTTGATCAATAAATCGGAGTCGATGCTCATCAATTGGATGGTCGTCTCCCTTCACTTCAATATATGGTGACCCCAACGTGATACTGCGACACCACGGGAAGTGAAGAACAAGTCGGGTTTCGAAGTTCAAAGTAGCAGCCGGGACAGCAGAAGCGCAAAAGAAAAAAAGCGGAGAAAAAGACGCCGAGACACGCCGTGCTCTGGGTGATCGTAAAGACGAGCCTGGCCGAAACGTGTGGCCGAGACCTTGAGGAGCTGCAAAGCGCGCTTACGATTTATAGGTATGGAAAGGCAAGCCGCATATGATCTTTTTATTGCTTTCTTGCAGAAAAGGCAGATTAAGGGGATAGATTTACAGAAAGAATTACCGGGACTTTTGGCTCATGGTTTGGAAAGGGGGATTTTTGTAAACCCCCACACGGTTCACGAGCTGTCGGAATGGCGTAAATTTGGTGATATATTATGGCAGGCTACTTTAGAGGATGATAAAACTGCGAAGAAGTTGGGTAAATTATGGCGTGTCATTAATAATGAACTATTGCAGTTTCAGGCTGAAAAAAAGGCTGCTCACCAGGCTACTGCTGCTCATGACCGTAATAAAAATTACGACCAAGATAGGGAATTTGATAAGGAGTCGGGAACTCCTCTCGGCCCCGCAATGAGGACGGTTTTATTACCTGCCTCACCATCCCCCTCGACAAGCCAAGCTGCAAGCCAGGCTACAAGCCAGGCTGCAAGCCAGGCTACAAGCCAGGCTACACAGACGGCTTTATTACCCGCTTCGCCGCCCCCCTTAACGAGCCAAGCTGCGCAGGGTGCCTTATTGCCCGCCTCGCCGCAGGCTACACAGAGCACTTCTGAGTCTCCCGTATCTGCTGTATCGCAGCAGCCATGGCCAAAAACGCATACTCCGTTCCCGAAAAGCAATCAGTCGATCCCTGGGGCAGAAAACGACCTAGCGGCGGCTATTGCGAGGGAAAGACGAGATGCGTGGGCTGCCTTAGCCAAAGATGCAATGGAAAAGGGAGATCAAGAGCTTATAAGTGTGGCTAGTGAGCTGGCTTGTCCGGTTATCTTCAATCCTCAGGACGGGGGGGGCATCCAGGCAACAATCACTGCTATTGATTGGAAATTGTTGTCTCAATTATGAGCTACTGTTAGTCAGTTTGGAGTTAAAAGCGAACCAGCCAAACAAATGCTCGATTATATTTTTGACACTAGCATCCTTCTCATTAATGATTGTCGTGGATTAGCCAAATTGATTTTTACCCAACATCAGCAATTGCTGTTTAATGCTCATTGGCAAGCGCTTGTTAACGAGTGTGTGGCAGTTCAGAGGCAGCCGGGTGACCCTCTCTATGGCATTACTGTTAATGAGCTTATGGGCCTGGGACCTTTTCTTCTTACTGAGGCACAAGCTCTACTGGGCCAGGAGAAGTGCCGGGAGGCTATGAGGTTGGTTAGACTTGCTATAGAAAGGGTAAAGGAACCAAGGGGGATACCTGTATATATGGGAATCAAACAAGGCAGAGAGGAAGCATTTGGCTCTTTTATTGATAAAGCTGCTGCTGCAATTGAGAGAGCTGGGGTACCTGACTACATGCGTGGAGCCCTACTCAAGCAGTGCGCTCTTCAAAATTGTAATTCTGCTACTAAGAGCGTACTTAATACCCTAGGTGCCAATTGGACTATAGAGGAGGCATTAGAGAGGATGGCTCTCATACCTACCGGACAGCAGGCTTTTGTGGTAGATGCGATCAAACAGTTAGGAATAGGCTTGCAAGAACAGGCAAAGTCCTCTCAGAGTCAGGTGTTAGCCGCTCTTTCACCTCTCCAAGAGTCAGCTGCATTGGCAACAGCAAATAGAGGGGGTCGCATGAAATGCTACCGATGCGGAGACATGGGCCACATGTGCCGGGAATGCCAGGCTGTAGGAGTCTGGTGCCAGAAATGCCGTTTGGACACTCATAATACGGGCGCTTGTAGACGGAAGTCGGGAAACTTCCTCAGGAGCGCGCATCCCAGCAGTGGCCCTGCCCAGACACAAATCGCCGCTGCAGCAACAACAGCACCCCCTCCTGCCTCCAACCCTCCGCAGCAGGGACCCTCCAACCCGCCACAGCAGGGAGCCCCGGCATGGACCTGGCAGCCACAGTAGATGTGACATTGATGACTCCGCACCCGCAAAAAATCCCGACAGGGGTCCAAGGACCTATTATCATACAGGATAAAGCGGTGGGTGCTCTGCTCTTTGGAAGATCATCTGCATCTATGTTGGGACTGTTTGTTTTGCCTGGTGTTATTGACGCGGATTACACAGGAGAGATTATGGTGATGGCATACACCCCTTTTCCTCCTCTTCAAATTAATAAGGGACAAAGGATTGCTCAGTTGGTACCACTTGAGCAAATGACTAAGGGAATACAATCCATAAAAGGTCAAGAGAGGGGAGAAAGTGCTTTTGGCTCTACGGGAGGCCTTACTTTGTTGACTCTAAACCTTGCTGAGAGACCCAAGAAAAAGGTAGAAGTAGAGTTCAAAGGACAAAAAAGGTCATTTTCAGGCCTACTGGATACTGGAGCAGATTCCATCATCATTAGTCCTAGCTACTGGCCTCAACACTGGCCTTTGCAGACAGTAGCCACTGCAGTATCCGGGGTCGGAGGATTTACCCTGGCTAGCCGTTCGCCTCCCCTCCAAGTTCACATAGACGGGAAACAGCTCACAGCAATTTTTTCAGTGGTCCAGCTACCACCTACTGTTCAATGCCTTATAGGGCGGGACATTATGGCGCAGCTAGGGGTGGTCTTGACTAATGAACACCCTTTGGAGTAAAAGCCATTGCTTGGACTTTCCCAATTCCCATTACCTGGATTGTTGACACCCCGGTATGGGTTAAGCAATGGCCTTTGAAAGGGGAAAGTCTTCAACATACACATCAGCTCGTCTCAGAACAATTTCAACAAGGACACTTGCGCTTATCCACCAGCCCCTGGAATACTCCAATTTTTGTAATTATGAAGAAGTCTGGAAAATACAGGTTGCTCCACGATTTGCGTGCTGTTAATGATCAGATGGAACCTATGGGCTCATTACAACCTGGATTACCTAACCTGGCCATGATTCCAATGGATTGGCCTCTGCTGATTATTGACCTAAAGGATTGCTTTTTTACTATCGCCCTCCATCCACAGGATATGCGACGGTTTGCTTTCACATTACCTGCGATCAACAAAGAAGCACCTGATCAGAGATTTGAGTGGACCGTTCTTCCGCAGGGCATGCTCAACAGCCCCACCTTGTGTCAGCTTTATGTCAATGCAGCATTGCAGCCACTTAGGAAACAATGGCCTAATACAGTGATATATCATTATATGGATTATGTATTATTTGCTCAACCTATGCCTTTCACACAACAACAAGTCCAGAAAATAAGAACCACACTGGCACAATACTCTCTAGTAGTAGCTCCTGAGAAGATCCAAACAACTGCTCCCTAGAAATACCTGGGATGGTCCATGACAGAACAAACCGTCAAACCTCAAAAATTGCAATTAAAAACAAAAATGACCACTTTAAATGATGCTCAAAAATTCTTGGGTGACTTACAGTGGTTAAAACCAATGGTGGGAATACCTAATGAACTGCTCGATGAGTTGCGCCCACTGTTAAAAGGAACTGACCCTACTTATCCAGTGTGTATTACTGACAAACAACAGCGGGTCATTCAGCAATTTGTGGACTGTGTTACACATGGGCATGTTTATCGAAGGGATCCAGACCTACCCATAGATTTGACCATTTGGAATGGCCCACAATATCTTTTGGGAGCACTTACACAATGCAAACAAGAAACGGGGGAAACACGGATATTAGAATGGATCTCCCCTCCGCTGCAACAAACTAAGACTCTTTTTCAAAAAATTGAAATGTTAGCGGATCTGATAAAGAAGGGCAGAGAAAGGATGTTGCAGGTGGCTGGGGCAGAACCAGCTGCCATCAAGATACCAATGAAAAAGGATACCTTGGACTGGTATTTGACTAATAAGGAAGATTTGCAGGAAGCTCTCTTAGGTGCATGTTGCCCCATTGAAACACATCAGCTTCGACCAGCTTTGATTCAATGGGTAAGGGACTGGGACTGGATAACTCGTCCAAAGCGAGAGAATTCCTCTATATCAGGTGCCATTACTGCATTTACAGATGCTGGCAGGAAATCAAGAACTGCTGCAATAACCTGGCAAGAAAAGGGAGTATGGAAACATCACATTCTGGAAGCGGAAGCAGTGGATAGTTTACAAACCATGGAACTGTTGGCAGTGGTATGGGCAATGGCACAGCTTAAGGAACCTTTGAATGTTGTTACAGACTCTCTGTATGTAGCAGGAGTTGTAGCAAGAATTGAAGACGCTTCCATAAAAGAGACGCAAAATCAAAGACTATATGAACTATTATTGCAGTTAAAGAGAGCTACAAGATCCAGGGAACATGCTTATAGTGTAATTCATATTAGAAGTCACAAATGGGATGTTGGTTTAGGAGAAGGGAATGATAGGGCAGATAGATTGGTCACCATTACCCAAAGCACACCTCTGTCAAGTCACCAATTGGCACGAGAAGCCCACTCAATGTTTCACCAAAATGCAAAAGGCTTAAGTAGAGAATTTAAGATAACACTTACAGAAGCAAAAGCCATTGTGAGGGCTTGCCCGACTTGTAGTCACCCTAATGGGGGTAGTGGTTTAGGCCTAGGAGTAAACCCACGAGGCCTGCAAACAAACAAATTATGGCAAATGGACGTTACACACGTCCCTAGTTTTGGCAGGCTGAAATACGTACATGTGTCTATCGATACTTATAGCAAATATATATGGGCAACAGCTCAGTCAGGAGAAAAAGCTATACACGTGGAAAGGCATTTGTACAGTTGCTTTGCAGTGATGGGTACACCAAAAAGAATTAAAACGAATAATGGTTCTGCCTATATTAGTCAAAGGATAGGGAGATTCTTAAGAAGTTGGGGGATTGAACATGTTACAGGTATCCCAAATTCCCCAACAGGGCAGGCTATCATCGAAAGGGCACATGGTACCTTGAAAAAGTATTTAGCCAAGCATGAGGAAGTAACTGACCCCCAGGCAAGATTATTAAAAAGTCTATTTGTGATTAATCATTTGTGTGTATTCGGAGATGTAGAGCAACCCCCAGCAGAACTGCACTATAAGCCACAAGAGATTGGTGAGCAAAAAAAGGAAGTATGGGTAAAATACTGAGATCCCAAGACAGGGTTATGGAAGGATCCTGCTAAGGTCCTGTTCCGGGGGAGGGGATATCTTTGTATTTCCACCCCTACAGGAGCATTGTGGGTATCTGCCAAGTGGACTAAACCTGTTCTTGATGCAGCGATTGGTGGACCAACTCACGGAAGAGGACAAGGACCATCTGGAGAAGAAGTTGCCCCTGATCCTACGACCACTACTGCTACAACTGAAGGGACACTCGAAAGCGATCGACAGGGCCGTAACACGCCATTACTGGACGGCCAGGGAACTGATTGACATTGTCGAATCATTATCATCTTTCCACATAAGAGGACTGGCAAAAGAGAACTGCCTTGAATGCCACAGTCCGAATTGTGCTGCCTGGGTTGCACTGTGTTGTGGGGGTTGTGATAGGACCTTTTGGGTGGAACAGTCATCGCTTTTGGATTTGTGGTGTAGCACCTGTAACTATAGACATACATGGGAGCATAATTGGGAGTGGGCACTATGGAATCAGACAGGGCTAAACACTGCCTCAGCTTTAGATCTTTATGAATCTCACAAACAGAAAATCTTGGCCTACTATCGGTGGGAGGTACAGTGTATTTTGAAAAGAGTTCAAGCTCAAAGTGCATCATATATAGCCTCTGCAAGGTGTAGAAAACTGGTACCCTTAACACAACATTCCGTTGTAGGGCCTATAAGAGGAGATCCCAATCAGGCATTAGATCACTGCATTAGAAGGTTACAAAGGTGTGGTCTTCAGGTATCGGGAACAGTAAGGTTAAAAACTGATAAGAAAAAGAAGGTAAAAGTAAGAACAGAAAAATGAGGTTCGCTTTTGTTATATTGCTTGGTGTAGTGGTGGCTGAAGAATTAAGGGTAACACACTTTAATCAACCTAGAGATAATGTATGGATAACACTTGCTAGACAGATTAACCAATCATCGCTTTGTCTCAGCCTTGGAGGAGTTACTAATCCATTTCGAACGTGTTTAGTAGGACTTCCAGTATGGTCTCCTCAAGAATTTTGCAATTTTATTAATAACCGCACTTTATGCATGTGCAATATGATGAATATTAAATTGCCCTTACAAAGAGTGTATACTGCCAGTCAGAGTGATGGCTACCGCCAATGCCTGCTAATTCAATCACTTAATACTCCTTTGCATTCCCCTCCTGAGGAGTTAGATCTTTTTGGAAGTGCAAACGCTAGTATGACCAGCACTTCCAACGGTGGGTGGTTCAGCTTTGATTCCATTAATCTTCAAAAGGTGAATCAGCATAGGCAGACATGGGCTACTCTGGATTCATCTCTAAGCCCGGACATAGTGTCCAAGCAACTTTATAACCAATGTAAAGGCTCTGGTATCATGACACCTAAGAAATTGCCCACAGGGATATTTCTAATTTGCGGAGATAGAGCCTGGAATGGCATACCAGCCCAGCTGCAGGGTGGACCTTGTTATTTAGGCAAGTTATCATTATTCCACCCCAATATATCTTTGTTAATGCAACTAAGTCATAATACAAGCAGGCAGAGGCGCAGCTTACATAACTTAGACTGTAGTCAAATAGGAGATCCATGGTTCTGGGGTAAACTGAAAAAAGTGATGGTTTCAACTATCCTACCAGGAGGTGCTGCAAACAAAGCAATGAACTTAGCAAAACAAATAGGGTGCTGGGCTAAGGGTGAATTAAATAAAACGTCACAGATATTAGATATGTTAACTACAGATGTACAAAGTTTTAATCAAGCTGTTTTACAAAATAGAGCTGCCATAGATTTTCTGCTTCTAGCACAAGGTCATGGGTGTGAAGAGTTTGAGGGGATGTGTTGCATGAATTTATCTGATCATTCTGTATCTATTCATGCTAAGATAAAAGAGCTACAGCAAGGGCTTAACAATCCTAAAGAAGAAGAAGGATTGGGAATTGATGAGTGGCTTAAAAGTTTAGGATTGGGACCATGGTTAAGAAACCTTGTGATATATGCTATAGTGATATTAGGTGTACTTTTAGTGCTTTTACTTATTTTACCTTGTTTTTCTAGTTGTATCCAAAAGATGGTTGGTAGGACGATAGAGAAAACTTGGCAAACTAACCTCCTTTCTCAAAAAGAAAAAGAAGGGGGAAGTGTGGAGAGTCTGGTTCAAGCATGGCTTAAAGAAAGAGGCCATGAAGGTATACAGCTGAGGGAAAAGTAAAAGGTAGCTGTAAGCAGAATTTCCCAGGCTTGATTCTGTAAATAATTAGGCTCTCAAGCACCACTTTATAAACAATAAGATTCTCAGACAGTCTTCCCATAACAGGCAAAACATTCTGTCCTTGGGCTCTCTGGGAACAGATAGCTGCTCTGGGAACAGATATGAAGGTTTTGAGAACTTTTCATATCACAGTGAGAACGCTGGTCCTGTTCTCAATAAACAAACCACAGGTATTGTAAAACAAAAGGAGGGGTCAGAGTTTTCTCTGTAACCTATCGTGAGCTCAGATTTTGCAATATGCATGAAGTTAATTAACACTATTATAAAAGATGACTGGTTTGATCAATAAATCGGAGTCGATGCTCATCAATTGGATGGTCGTCTCCCTTCACTTCAATAGTGCCCGCCCATCAATGATCGAGTTTCAAGTTTTGATCGACAGAGGGGCGGATATGACAGTCATCTCCCTCTCTGTGCGGCCTCCTACACATGGCCTTTGGCCCCCGTGGGGTCACCCGTCATAGGGGTGGGGGGTGCGGCATTTAACTTGGTGAGCCAACACTTCGTGCTGATCAGTAACACGAATGGGCAGACAGCTGCAGTTCGACCCTATGTCATTCCATCTCCGATCAATCTCTGGGGGCGGGATGTATTGGCTGCCTGGGGAGTGCGAATTGGGATGGATTTTAACTGAGGCCACTGCATTGAAGGGTGAAAGATATCCTACGCTGCCTTTATGGTAGCTGGTGGACAAACCCATTTGGGTTCATCAGTGGCCCCTGACAGAAGAAATTCATCGCCCTTCATCAACAGGGACATTAAGCCTTCTACTAGTCCCTGGAATACTCCCATCTTTGTGATAAAGAAAAAATCTGGGAAATGAAGGTTGTTACAGGACCTCCAGAAAATTAATGCGGTGATGAAAAGCATGAGGGCATTGCAGCCTGGTATGCCCTCACCCACCATGATCCTTGTGGGATGGGAGATCTTGATTGTTGATTTAAAGGATTGCTTTACACAATTCCTTTGCATCCTGGTGACAAGGTGACAAACCAAAGTTTGCCTTCATGGTGCCTTCAATATGCAAACAAAAAAAAAAAAAATAAAGGGGGGGAGGGATGCCTGGAGAAACCCAATCAACCATCTTACAGTGCCACTGAGAATAGAGAATCCCGTCATTCTAAATAATTTTCTCTCGTTGCATTCTTCAGGTGAGACACACCTCCCTCGAGCAAAGCTTGGGATACGGGACCTAGCCACTAATAAGTGGGAGGGCCTGTGTGACCTTATCGTTTGGGGCCATGGGTATGCATGCATTTCCACAGATATTGGAGTACGATGCGTACCTGTGAGGTGTGTCCGCCCTGACTTGTGACACCAAAAACAGAATGTGGCCAACAGGCAACCTCTGAATGATGATCAAGATGACGACCATCAATCAAATGGCCCCTCCACTACTGGGGAGTGAACATTCCATCCTTTCTTTGCTTCTGAAAAAGGACTGTTGACAGGCTAAGACTGTCAGTTCTTTGAACAAATTAATGATAAGTTGTTATTATATTATTAGACTTAGTATTGAGATTGTATTAGAATAAATAAATGATTTTAAGATTGATAGTGCATTTCTTGTAAGAGGGAATCACAAGATCTGATCTCTGACCATTTTAAATCCGCATCCGATTGAGGTTCTCATTGAAAACTAGCAACTGCTAGAGGAACCTCTGGAGCTGTGTTTGTTCTCCTTCCTGCAAGGGGCCCCACAGAGGATTACAAACATCGCCTACTCCTTTAAAAAAAATGGGGGACCTGTGGATGAGACAGCCTTGTCAGAGAGCGAGAAAACCAGATAAGTTTTCTCACGGCAGACTTGTGAGACTTTCAGGGAGTTGTAAAGAAATGATGATAGCTTGTTATTATAAACAATCTTCAGGTGGTGTTTTCCTACTCTCTGTTTTTCTGTTTTTCTCAAGGATTGTTTATAAGAAAGGTGTTTTTGTTAATTAGCCAATCAGGTGAAATGTATTGGAATAGTCCATAAAAAGAGAGATTTTCGTATTAAACCTACTGCTGTGCAAACCAGCCTTCTTGGAGTCTGTGTTATTTCTGACTCAATAGCAACATATAGCTTATTTTGCAAGTTTGCAAAAGTACAGAAAGCTTGTAACAGGTGTTTTGCGGAGAAAAGAAAAAACGCCACAACTTTGTAAAAGTTGTAAAGCTTGGTATGTTTATTACTGCGCTGGACACATGCGGAGATTGCTCTCCTCAGAAAAGGCATGCGTACCTCTGAGAACTTCAGGTCTTTTTATCTCTCTCTCAAATACATATGCATACAGTTTCACAATAGGCTCATACATATTCATTTTTATGGGTTTTGTGTGACTTTTACCACTAGTTCCTTTTTATCAGAAAGAATTCCGAGGTCAGGTTGACTTGCCCTTACAGCAGTCCCTGTCTCTCTCTATCATCTTCTGTGTCCCCCTCTTTATCTCTGTCCTTTGCTGAAGTAATTCACTGAGCTTAGGCCTTGCAGTCTGGCTAAATAACTATGGTTTCTAACCACAGACTCAACTCAAAAATGTACATTTCACCTAAATTAAAATGGATTTCTATCCTGGAAAATTTTCACTTTGCTTCATTCCCCCTTTTCCTAAAAGGAGGAAGTAAATTCTTTTACTTCATACAAATTCCTATGACAACAAGTGTACTTCAGTGCTTTACCATGTACGTTTGATAATGGATAATCTTAAACTTATTCTAACTAATATTAACAAAACTACAGTAGGATGACACAACTTACTAAAGATTACATTTGCAGTTGGTGACCACCTAAAGACCACATCCCACCAGTGATGATCTGCATTTTGTTCAATTCTTGGCAGAATTCTAGTTATTTCTTTGGAATCATGTTGGACAGTAATTGAGGTTTTCTTTCCACTTTCTTGGATTTCTTTCAAGATTTCCAGTAGGTCTTGGTGCTTAATTAATTGTTGTACTAATGTAAGGTCCATCCCAATAGGGGTAGGTGATAATCTGTGTTACATTGTGTAATTGGTTTTAACCAGCTGGTGGGATGTCACTGGTGCCGAGTACGAAAAATCACACCCGATAATCTTAACAAAATTACAAATACAGAAATTAGAATGATTTCTACTAGACAAAACATCATTGCTATCAATTTTTACAGCAGCACAGGTAGATCTCTGGCATACACACTCTTTTCCAGTATATACGAGCACAGTTTTCTGGTCAGTGACTGGAAGAACTTCGAAGTGACAAATACTCTGTTCAGTGTCTAAACACACATCCTGGGCATTAATAATATTGCTTTCACAAATGAATCTCATCTGTTCTCTAGTAATGCAGGATTCTAAGTTTACTGTTTGCCACTTTTCATTCATCTTTCAGGCCCACACTCTATGTTCTGAAGTGTATTGTTTTTTCATGATTTACTTTTAGTGCAATGATGGGGTGGATAACGTAAACAGTGGCATTACGTATGGTAAGCACAAAGGCAGTGGCCACATTAGAAGCAGGATCATAGGTGAAATTCACCATAGTCCACCAGGACTGAAACTTCCTTTCAAAATCAATTGCATTATCCCAAACAATTTTATGAATTTCAGCTGGAAAATTACCTTCACCCTATTCCTGTATGATCAGAGCTGCTGTTGCTTGCATCTATAACTGTGCTTGTATACAACTGAAAGCTAATGACGCATTATCTTGAACTGTACTAAGTGCTTCTACTATTAACTTGTAGTTTTGGTCCCTGGCCTTTTCGTACTTCCTTACTTTGGCAGTATTTTTGAAATCTGCCACTGGCTAGTTCCTAATACCAATAGAGATGACTGTAAAGGCTGCTTCAATTTTGTTAGGCCACCTGCTGCAGTGGCCAGCATATTCACCAGTATTTCTGAATCAATTCCATTTAAAACTCCTAATCCTGTCCCTAATATCTCAGATCATTCCTTATTCTGCTCTTGAGATATACTTGTCTTTTTAACTATGTTGTCTAACCTTCAAAGGATGTTTTTAGGAAGGAGGAGCAGACTGGTTGGATTTTTGAGATGTTAATTTGCATCATCAACTCCACACGTTTGAGAGACCATTCTGGATTGAATAATAGTTGTTGTTCACTCACATTCTTTACTATGTAGAGGCCTATTTCATACACTTCAGGTTCAAGTTTGGGTTGAGTCTGAACTATCTGAGTCATAGTGTGTGTTATATAAGGCCCTGCTGTTGTAAAAACTGCAGTGTCTACTTTGAATTTTAATGAAAGTCTGATAGCAACTCGAGCTCAAAGGCAGGTCACTTCTACAGGCTGTATCAAGGTGAAACTACACCAACAGTCTGATTCACTTAGGCTACTACAAACTTCCTGGTGTTCATATACACCAGGGGAGGCTGAGACACTAACTGCATCTGGTCTCTCATAAGCCGTCTTACTGATGACCTGGCACCTTACTTTGATTTCTTCTCCTCTGATTTCTTGAAGTGCCCACAGTTCTCATTCCTGACATTCTTGCTTCTCATACATCTGATTCCCGTGGATTACTACAGTAGATACATTTACATCTTTTATCTCAGGAAGTTCTCTCATGCATCCAGTATACTGATTAAATGCCAGGGATCAAGGCCATTCAGCATTGCTTTGGATAGAGGTACTCTTTAGTTCTGAAACTTCAGTTATAATTACATACAAAACAATTCTGTAAACTAAAGTATGAACTACCCCCGACCACAATATATTCATTTTGCCCGAGTAAGTTTTAGTCTCAGTTCACTGTCTTCTGGTGTCACTCTCAAAGGGACTTCTAGGGCTTTCTTCACTCCAGAGTGATGGATCCAGGCATTCTGCTCCTTGATTTTGATTGCAGTGAAGGTGGTGAGAAGTACTTGCAGTGGTCACTCCCACTGTGGTTCGGAAGTCTTCTCTGTAAGAGACTTAACATATACATCATCCCCAGGCTATCTAACTCCCTGCTCTGAGTTCCAGCCACGTTTCTCAATTTCTCTGAGCTGTTTGCTTAAAGCCACCATGTAGGTAGACATTCTGGACATTCCCTTTGTATTGTATATGGTCTTCTATAAGGCATTCCAAAAGGATTCAGCATTCCTTTAGCTCAAGGTTTTGTTCGAATTTGCAATACTGCTAGTGGAAGAGCTTGGGCTAGGGTAGATTAACTTCCTGCCCCAGTCTTATGATTTGCTGCTTAATCAAATGATTCATCTTCTCTACCTGGCTACTTGATTGGGGGGGTATGGAGTGTGATGTACTTAATCTATGCCCAGGTGGCCACTAATCTGTTGCACTGCTTTGGAAATGAAATGTGATTCTTTATCTGAGGATATCGTGGCTGGAACTCTGAAGCATGGTATTATTTCTTGTAAAAATAATCTGGTCACCTCTTGAGCTTTGACAGTTCTGGTGGGGAATGTTTCTGGCCACCCTGAAAATGTATCTATCAATACCAGTAAATACTGATACCCTCCTTTCCTTGGGAGTTCTGAAAAGTCAATTTGCCACTGCTGTACAGGCCCATGGCCTCTCCCAGTCTGACCGAGTTTTGGCCAGGGGGTATTTTGGGGTTAGTCTGGAGGCAAAGATAACATTCTCGGCTTACCTGAGTGATAGTGGCATATAAATTTCTGACAACGATTCTTTCAATCAGATGTATGTTCTAGAAAGCCTGTGGAAATTACTGCTTCAAAGTCAACACTTCATTTCAATGCACTCTGTATCACTGGCAGCCTTGGTCATTTTGGGAAAGGAGCCACACTCTATAAAAAGCTTTTAAGTAGTTAGGCCCTAGTGTGTTTTCTAGTGCTCTTCCTTCGCTAGTAACCACGAAAAAGGGAAGGGCTGACTAGCTCCCTTTCAAGGGTAGCCCACCCCTTGCAGTTGTATGTCTCTTTTGATTAGTATTATTGTATTATGGCTTACCTTCGAGGAAAATCTGTACCTCACCCTTTGCTGCTTTCTTTGCCTCTCCATCCGCCAGCTCATTTCTTTCCTCCAATTTTAAGCTCATTCTCTGGCATGCCTTAATATGCTTTTTCAGGTAGCTGAACTGCTTCCAGCAGCTGGATTGTCTCTTCTTTGCCTGTGAGGTCAGCAGTCCCCTGTCCTTCCAGATGGCTCTATGTGCATGCACAACTCTGAATGTCTTTTGCTGTTTCTAAGGCATGGGTCAATGCATTTATCTCAGCCTTCTGTGCAGAGGTACCTGTTGGTAAGGGTCCAGACTCTATTACTTCTCTGCAGGTAGTCACTGTGTACTTTGCATGTCGCTTTCCATTGGCAATGTAGCTGCTCCTGTCAGTGAACCAGGTCTCTGCATTGTCTAAAGGAGTGTCCTTTAAGTCTGGGCGGCTGGAGTAGGTAGCTTCAATGGTCTCCAGGCAATCATGGTGTACTGCTTCTCCTTGATTCCACTGAGAAAAGAAGCTGGGTTGACAATATTAGTCACCACGATCTCTACATCATCTTGCTCTACCATGATGGCCTGGTATTTCAGAAACCTCTGTGGTGAAAGCCAGTGGCCACCCTTTACTTCCAGTACTGGGGACACTGTGTGGGACACTAGCACAGTCAATTTTTTCCTAGGGTAGACTTGGGTGCCTCTTGAGTATTCAGCACGACTGCTGCTACAGCTCTGAGGCAACCTGGCCATCCTTTGGCTGTTGCATCTAGTTGCTTAGAGAAGTAAGCAACTGCCTTTCAGTATGGACCCAAGTACTGAGCCAATATTCCCAGGGCAATTCCTTGCATGGAAAAATAGAAAGATTGGTTACATCTGGAAGTTTCAAAGCTGGAGCTGACATGAGGGCACTCTTTAGCTTGTTAAATGCCCGTGTGGCATCTTTTTCCACTGGAGATCTCTGTTTTCATTGGCAATAAGAGCATAGAGGGGTCTGACGAGCAGTCCATAGTTATAAACTCACAGCTGGCACTACCCTGCCATACCTAAGAAGGTTCGGAGTTCCTTCGTTGTCTGGGGTTTCAAGGTTTGGCATACGGCTTCCCTGCCTTAAAGTCTGCTGCTCAGCACTCACTTCTTACCCCAGGTAGATTACTTTCAGTTTCACTACCTGTGCCTTTTCTTTGAGACTCTCTATCCTTGGAGTCCTAGGAAATTCAAAAGGCTTACTGTCCAGGCTTCCCTCGTCCGAGTGGCTACTAGAAGATCGTCCATGTACTGCAACAGCCTCCTTTCTGCTTGTGGAGCTTCCCGGGACTCTGGGTCTTTGCAAGCTGTTCTCCAATCGGAGTGAGGAATTTTTGAAGCCTTCAGGCACATGGGTTATGTGAACTGTGTTTGAATGCAAAAATTTTCTGGCTGACTTCGTGGATAGGGAAGCAAAAGAAGGCATGTCTTAGGCCTAAAACAGTGAACCAGGTTAGCTCAGGTGTTAAACAAGTTAGTAAAGTCTATGGATTTGCTACCACAGGGTATAAATTCTGTGTTATCTTATTGACAGCCCTCAATCCAGTACTATCAGTTATTGGGCTGATTCCTTCCCCATCTTCCTTTTGAGGATACTGCACAATTCGCACTGGTTGTGTTCCTTCCTTTAGCTTGGTTACTATGTGGGGACATTTTTCACTCTCCCTGGTACAGCAGAGGCCCATACCCTCGAAAACACTTATTTACTTATTCTAATATCTCCTTACTAATGTCTTTTTTAATTTCAGTGTCTGTTAATGTTAAGCCTAACATCTTTATATCATTTGCCTCCAGAGTAACTTTTCTCATTTGAGAATGTTTAGCAAATTGAGCGAATTGTACAAAAGCTTCAAAGTACACATAGTACACATGTTACTTTAAAGGTTTGCAAAAGTATGTCTTCTCAGACTGGCCAGTTGTTCAGTTGTTCCCCACACTACAACATAAACATTCTTCACAGGTACTAAAGCTTTTTTTAAAACTGAATAAATGGCCCTTGTGTCGACTAAAATTCTACCCTTTTCTTTCTTCTGATCTCACTGCCTCTCACATAGGGGTCTGTTACATCATGTTTCTGGATGAAATTGAACTGCCAGGAGGGGAATGGGTTTGAGTGGGTATACTTTTGGGGCCTAAGTCTTCTTCCCTTTTGGGGAGGTCATCTTTAGCCTTCCTCCCTTACCTTGGGAGGCGCCTTTAACAAATCATATGTACTCATTTTGCGAACTGTAATCGCTTTGCGTTTCACCATGATAATCTTTGCTTGACTTCATATGTTGCTATCTTATGCTGCATGCTGAACAACACGTTTGATTTGCTTTCTCTTTGCCTTGTTTTCCTTTTCAAGGGCAAAGACCAGAGGGCGGTCTGATCTCACAGTCTCTTTGCCATTCTGGGTGGTTTCTTAAAACAAAAAGACATTTCAGCATACAAAAACCCCATTCCATTTATCTTCCTATTTTAAAACAGTACTAACTGCAATGAAGTAGTGTAAGTCTTTTTATTTCCTGAGCTGCTCCTACTGGCAGCCTTCTCCCATTGAGCCCCTCCTAAAAGGGGCTAATTTAGGAACCTCTTTGCTCTGGTCAGTTCTCATTATCTCTTTCTCCTTGCCCTATCTCGCTTCCACCCAAACCTCTTTTCACAGACCTTCAGAGTAGTTTCTCAGTCTTCCTCCTACACACACACAGCTCCAGGTGGCAAGTATCAGGTGTGATTTCCCATACACGAGCCTTAAGATCTTAGGTTCTGAATCAGCTTGATCAGAAACCTTTAATTTACACTCGGGGCATGTGCCCTGACTCTTATTAGAACAGCAATACCAGCGTTTCTCACAAACTCTGCACTGCAATAATACTTAACACAGCGTGCCAGCCTCTTGATGCACCAAAGGCTCTGAGGAATTGCCTGCAAAGGCAGGCTATTCTGCTTATTACAGAGAACTCTAAATCCCTACAGCAGGCCGTTCCTAGTCCAGACCTACTATTGTACCAGCTGAAGTCTCATAAACTCATTCATCTCTTCTATCTAAACTCTGTTTTACAAAATATCAATCTTTTCTAGTTCTCTTCTTGCGCAATCTAATTAAGGGCTGTGTCTACTTACACTGGTTTTACTGCCTTGCTAAAAGGCTGTACTTGTCACAGCTGAAACTCTGATATGCCCACAGACACAGACACATGTACCCCCCCCACCTTTATCTCAAATTCACTAGAGCCAAGGCTTGAATTGCTGTGTGGGGGGGAGAATTCTTGGAATTCCTTTAATTCGCTTTATCATAGTGTCGTGGCTTGACCGGAAATGGGACATCTGGGATATGTTGTTTTTGCTGTGGTTACCAATGGGTGTTCGGATTTTAAGATGAGCACCTGGTTTGACCAGTGGGGTATTGTATCCGCCTCTTGAGACTATAAACCCAAGGAGTTAAAAGCAGTGCTCTTGTCCTTCAGAGCCCTCTTGGGATTTCCAGTGTGAAGGGTTGGGCCTCCCTCCCCTGGCCCAGTTGCTGGCTGGGCTGGGGGAGGGGAAAGCCACGTGGCCCATCTACGGTAGGCCCGGATTCGGTGGAAGGGTGGGGGAGCATTGAGCGACCTGTTTACCCCCCCCCCTTTTTTGGAAACGAAGAGAATGCAGCCTGTGCTGGAACTGTTATCTTGAAACTTGATATCATGTGCTGGCAGCACGGCTGGGAGGAGAAGGGGGGGGGGGGGGGGGGGCTGTGAGCAGCCCAGCCACCTGGGAGAGCTTTTAACTCTTGTGGATAGTGAGAACTTCACTGAACATTACCTTTCCTAGGAAAGGGATAAGAGTGGAAGATGAAGGAAGAAACAGGCCAGTAAGGGGGTCTGGCAAAGAGAAAGAGAGATGTTGAAGGAATGGGGGAAGATGGAGTGACAACTTTGCTGGACTCTTTCGTTGTAGATCCATGGACTGTTTCCTGGTGATACAGAGGCTGCATTGCAGGGGGAAGCAGAGGCTCGGAGCCAGGAGAGTTTGGTGTTGAGATCCCTCGGCCCCAGGGGGTATAGAAGAAATGGGAGGGGGGACAAAGGTCCCAGAGATGAGACTGTGCTCTGCTTGGAACGAGACGAGGCATCCTTAAAACGGTCCACCCTGAAAGCAGGCCTCTGCCTCATCCCATGCCTGGTGGTGAGAGCACCTTGGCATGGAAAGGAGATGTCACAAGATAGCAGGACTCCAGGCGGTGCTAATTGTGATAAGAAGTCCGTGGTACAAGGAAGGACTCTGTCTACTCTTCATAAGCTGAAGATTTGATTTTCTAAAGGGTGGTGCCAGATCGAGTGTGGATAATTTTGGGAAATGAATTGTACTGGGATCTGGAGGAGGAGGGGGAAGTGTTTCTGTGTAGCTTTCATTCTCCTTGTGTTTTTTTTTTTTTTTTTTTTGTGTGTGTAGTTTAGTAATTGTGTGTAGTTTAGTTAATAAACTTTTCTTTATGTTTAAGCAGGAGCCTGCTTTGCTTATTCCTGCTCACATCTCACAGCGGATATCAGGTAGAAGGTATACTCATGGGGGCTCTGGCTTTGCCAGGCCTAAACCATAACACATAGTTAATAATAAATCACCATACCATAGTTCTTCTGTGTAAAATGCTACTCTTGTTGCAAACAAAATCTTAAAATCTCCACAAACACCACTATACAATCTGAGAATCAAATTACCACAATGCAGTGGAAGAAAATCACCACACAAAATTACTGGGAAAGGGCATATGCGCCCATTTCCCTGAACACAACACAGTATACCATAATTCAGTATTTACTCACATCAGTTTTTCCTGGACAAAATCAAAATAACCACACACATCTAGAGAGCAAGTCCAAACATCCAGGGCAAAGGAACTCTCTGAGCTCGTACTCACGGTTAAAATGTACCAAATTTACACAAATCACTACATTTAAACACAATAAATACCGTCACTGACGTTCCGCTTCTCCACAGGGCACTTCTCTCCCTGCCCCCACAGCCTGCTGCAGCCGGCGCCTCAGGCCTCACTTGGCTGCTTCAAACACGGGTAGTACTCATCCCCTCCGCACATTAGAGTCCTGTAGATCTAGTCTCTTGTATACACCATACACTTATACACTTGCACGATTAGAAACACAGTGCACTGACCACACAATGCATTAATCATTCAGTGACACAAACACACACACACACACACACACACACACACACACAAACATACACCGGTTCATCCGACCCACCCCTAGGGTCGCTAGCGGCTGCTCTATCCGACAATGAACCCCCGATACAGTGTCCGAACACCACACATACACACGCACATAGAGGTCCACTCGACCCACCCCCAGGGTCGCTAGCCGTCTGCCCTATCAGAACGATGAACCCCCGTCTCTACTACAGCTGCTCCATCAGCTGGACCCAGACGTCTCTGAGTGATTTACTCCCTAGGTCTCTTTTCCCCCCGGGGGCCCCTCAGTACATACCATATCTTCCTCCGCCGCCAGCAGGTCCTTGTCTGTCCTCGCAGGAGGGAAGTTGAGACCAGTGGAGCCCCACCAGGAAAAAAATCCTAGGGCGTGCCTTGGAGGCCAGTCTATCCCCCCTGCCCCTGTGGGCACAGGGAACTCCTGGCTTGGCTCGCCATAATGTTTTGCATAGAAAAGAAAAAACGCCACAACTTTGTAGAAGTTGAAAAGCTTGGTATGTTTATTACAGCGCTGGATGCATGTGGAGATTGCTCCCCTCAAAAAAGGCATGCGTGCCTCTGAGAACTTCAGGTCTCTTTTTATCTCTCTCTCAAATACATATGCATAGAGTTTCACAATAGGTTCATACATATTCATTTTTATGGGTTTTGTGTGACTTTTACCACTAGTTCCTTTTTATCAGAAAGAATTCCAAGGTCAGGTTGACTTCCCCTTACAGCAGTCCCTGTCTCTCTCTATCATCTTCTGTGTCCCCCCTTTATCTCTGTCCTTCGCTGAAGTAACTTCACTGAGCTTAGGCCTTGCAGTCTGGCTAAATAACTATGGTTTCTAACCACAGACTCAACTCAAAAATGTACATTTCACCTAAATTAAAATGGATTTCTATCCCAGAAAATTTTCACTTTGCTTCACAGGAATGTAACTTGTTTGGTAGAAACAACTTAGAACACATAAGAATTTAGTTGCTAGGCTAAGGCCATAAAGATAAGATATATATTGTGAGAACTCAGTAAAGCATGGCTCAAGTATTGTGGAAACCTGATAAAGCAGAACCTTTTGCTTAAGGAGCTAGCAAGAACCAGGCTCCTGGTCTTGGCCAGGACAAACTGATCTGGGAGTTAGTCAAACCTCCACTGTGCCTGCCCAGAGATGAGGTCAAGCAGCGAACACCTGAGGAAGACCTCTTACTTCATCAAGATGACCCCTGCCCATGGCCCCCAGGGGGTGTGGCACCCCAGAAGACTAACTGTATTATGAAGTGCAAGGAGGTGGAGAGTGAACGAGGGAATTGGCGGGTAGGGAAGTGTGGTGTTGGGGGATCAATGTGTATTTAAACCTGAAACCTGTCTTGACCAGTTACACATGTATGGTGGAAATATCCCTCATGTGTCCCATCTGGAATAAAACATACCTGCTTTACAATATTAATTGTAAAGTCTTCATTCACCAACTCAATAGTTATTTATAACAGTTTCAAAAGATACTTGTATTCTATCAAGGCATTATACAGTCAATTTCCAAGATGGGCTGAAAAATAAGTTGTTAACAAGCCCTGAGTCAGAAGTTGCTGCAGGATGAGAAGGTTACTGTTTTTATCACATCTTGATCCATAGGTTTTAGTCCAGTGTTACGGGGAGGATGGGAGGGGCAGCAGGGTGGTAAGAGGTTCTTCCATTTTCTGTAACTCAGTTTGATTATTACTTTGAAAAAGAGTTGGCGGGTTGATCTATGAAAAGGTGGATGTCCCTCCCTCGGGCTTTCCCGCACTGCGCAGGCACCCCAGTCTTTATGCTGGGCCCGCCCATCCCTCTGCCGCTTTTCACAACTGTACGATACACACTGAGAACAAAGGGGCTGGCACAGCGGGGTTGTGCCTTGTCCGTGCCGTGCTCTGGCACGGCTGCCACTGGATGGCTTGGGCTCAGCAGGTGTCGGTGCTAGCTGGTTCTGGTGCACTGTCAGACCTGCCGCTGCTGTGTTTCCCACACTGCCCACAGCAAGAAGCCCGCAGCACCCAACCCACCGTTGCTGTGCACAGCCCCAGTACCATGGGCCATAGAGCCGCCTGTGCCGGGACAAGCTGCTGTTTCTGGCACCCTGTCAATGCCTCAGGAGGCCGCTGCAGCCTCTGGGGAAGGAAGGAGGGGAGGTGAAAAGCCTCAGTGCTGCTGAAGCAACCCCAACTCAATGAAACTGTGCAAAGATGGTGTTAAGAGTAAAAGAAACTAATGGCAGCACATCCTTCTCCGGTCCAGGGTTGAACGGGTAGGGATCAAACAACACTGTAGGGGATGGGCTGACCTCAGTGTGAAAAATGTCAATTTTATGATTGGCTTTTCTCAAATATTAAAATGAATATTATATGTGCTATGTTAAAAAGTTATGCTGTATTATTTTTTTAAATAGTGTGTTAAATATAGTTTTAGGTTATAACATAATGTTAAAATTGAAACTATCTATGTGAGATTTTTTAAAAAAGGAATGAGGTACTTGCACCAGATAGCAGCCATAGGACACCTAAATCTTACAGAGAAAGACAATTTATTGCTCCATTAGCAGAAGAAACTAAATCTTCCCGCCTCACTCAGCCCTGAAGATGCTGTTAGAATTAAGAGGAAGAAGCTGACACTGACCAGACAGAATCCTTTGTTTGAATGGAGTTTATGCATCATGTATGAGGTGAATGAATATGCAACAAGCTATTGTTTTTAAGAGTCAATCCTCTCTTAACGAGTGTCCTTTTTCGGGCTTATTTTGCCCAGGAAGAGGTACCCGGACTGTCCGTAACTCTTTGTTTTTATTGTTTCATATTGTCCTAATGCAAGTTGTCCAAAATATTATTACTTTAATTATATTGCTATTTTTATAACCATTTTATTACTATTTGTAGCAGACATCTTTTCATTAAAATCCTTTCTTTAGGACTTTTCCTGCTGGAGCTGAGAAGTTGCAGCAACAAATGTAAACAATGGTTATCTGCTGCTGTGGAATGCAACAGGTCCACCTGTGATTGGCCCTTCTTGGATGTTTACAATTAATGGCCAATCAAGGACTGAGTGATCTCGGATAGAGTCTGAGAGAGCTCCTTTGTTATCATTCTTTTCTATGCTATTCTTAGCTAGTCTTCTGAGAACTTTTCTTTCTATTCCTTTTAGTATAGTTATAATGTAATATATATATATCGTAAAATAATAAATCAAGCCTTCTGATCATGAGGTCAACATTCTCGTCTCTCTCATCCTGAAAACCCTTGTGACCACAGTCACAACTATTAAACTTTTAAAATTTTAAAAACACATGATTGGCGTTTTTCGCATCGGAATAGTCCGGTATGTTGGAAGTAGGTGCAAGCAGACTTGAGGGTTCAGGGCAATCAGTTTCTGAAGTCACAAAATGGCTGATCTCCAGACGACTCTCTTTAAGAACCACCATATTACATATTAGCTCCCCACGTGGCGAGATGCCTTCAAGTATCAGCACTGCCATCCCTGGCAATATTAAAAAGTTTCTAACCCACTGCCTGCCAGGCTTCCAATTGAAAAGTCCTAGTAGAAGGGAAATCCCTTACGTGCGTGTACAGCTAGTCCAGCAAGTCACTTAGCATCAGACATAACTGTACTTTGCCGATCCAGGAGCTGCCGTAACAGGTCTAGGCTCCATCTTTGTTCTAGGGATATTTTTCCTCCCATAATTCTTCCAATGCTCACCTGATAGGTGATAGGCTTGCAATTGGGTTCCTTTGCTAAACTTTTCCCGGTCAACCCCAATCCTGGTTCGGAGGAAGTCGCTAATGTTGAGGTCCAATTCTTTCACCGCCTGTGATAAGTCCCGATTTGGGTGCCATTCACAGCAATGGGGAACAAAGACACATCCATCTCCTTGCTTGTCCCGAAGAAGATTGTTTATTGTAATAAACTGAACCCTTTTGTGTTCTAAACGTAATGCAAAACAAGCATTCATTGGCTGCCTGCCTCTGCAGTGTCACTGTTCATGTATCCCTTTACCCAACCAGCTCTCTGATCACCTGGTGCCCATGCACCTCCCCAACCAGTCACTGTGTCATACACGAGGCAACCATGTGCCAGCCATACAACCCAATCTCTGGTTACAGGACTTGGTTTGTACCTCGCTGTTAGCTGAACCTTTCCCAGAGTGGTTTCTTTTGAGCAAGAATGAACAGGATTTCTTGTCTCCCACAAATGACTGTGGATGCTGACAGTCTGGTCAAAGAAAGTGTCCTGGTTTAGGACAAATTAGGGGAAATCTCCAAAAGGGAGCCCCCCGAACAAAACAAACCTCCAACCACCCCTCCCCCAACACTGGGTTCGGGAAGGAATTTCTCGGAGGAGCAAAGTGGAAAACAAAACCTATTTATTTACAAGTAACAAAAGAACATTCCACAACACAAGAGAAGGAAAGAAACAGACTGTGTATGGTGAGGGCACCAGGCTTCTCTTGCAAGCTCCAGGTGTCCTGGACGTCTCAGGTCAGGTCCGGAGCCGGTCCAGCATCTTCAGGGGAGGGTAAGAAAGAGGGAACAAAAGAAAAGAAAAAAAAAAAACAGCGCAAAAAGCAGAAAGCAAGCAAGCAAAGCGGCTAGCCCAGCCAAGCAGCAAAAAGCCAAAAGCCAAAAAGGCCTGGTCAAACACTCCCTCCTCTCTTCCCCGCCCCGCCGCAGCAAGACGGCCGGGGGGGGGGAAGAGAGAGAAGGCACAGCTGCCAGACACAACACACGATATTGGGATAAAGGCTGTCAACCCACGACACTCCACCCCTTATCCCATATCGTGAATATACAATAAAAACTTTCATTTCACTTACTCACACTTTTGACACTTACGCATTCCTCTCATATTACTTGCTCAGACCTTTGACACTTACAGTTTCCTTCTGTCTCACATTCAACAAACAATGACATTCATATACGAGTCTCATCCCACAATCAGGTCTCCCTGAGGTACACACCGTGTTGTTCCATCTTTCTGCATTATCCACCATGTATAACCTGGTCCTTGAGCAAAGACAATCCCACGGATGGGTTTGTCTGTACTCGAGGCAGGGTTGATCCATACTGTCTTTCCCAACAAACCTCTGACATGGGCCACTGGGGCTTTATCCCCATCTACTATATTAAGGAGCTCAGACTGAGCAGGACCTGCTCGGTTGGTGGAACCTCGAGTGTTAACTAACCAGGTAGCCTTTGCCAAATGCTGCTCCCAGTTTTTTAAAGACCCCCCACCCAATGCTTTTAAGGTGGTTTTTAACAATCCATTATACCTTTCCACCTTCCCTGCAGTTGGTGCATGATAGGGGATATGGTATATCCACTCGATGCCATGTTCCCTAGCCCAAGTATTAATAAGATTGTTTTTAAAATGAGTCCCATTATCTCACTCAATTCTCTCGGGAGTACCGTGCCTCCAAAGGACCTGCTTTTCAAGGCCCAAGATAGTGTTATGGGCTGTGGCATGAGACACAGGATAGGTTTCCAACCATCCCGTGGTGGCTTCTACCATGGTTAGTACATAGTGCTTGCCCTGGCGGGTCTGAGGCAGTGTGATGTAATCAATCTGCCAGGCCTCCCCGTATTTGTACTTAGACCACCGCCCCCCATACCAGAGGGGCTTCACCCGCTTGGCCTGCTTAATGGCAGCGCACGTCTCACAGTCACGAATAACCTGAGAGATACTGTCCATGGTTAGATCCACCCCTCGGTCTCGTGCCCACTTATAGGTGGCATCTCTACCCTGGTGGCCTGAGGCATCATGGGCCCATCGTGCTAAGAATAACTCTCCCTTATGCTCCCAGTCGAGATCTATCTTCAACTCCCCTATCTTTGCAGCCTGATGTACTTGCTGGTTGTTTTGCTGCTCTTCATTAGCTCTACTTCTGGGGACATGGGCATCTACATGGCGAACCTTCACAGGTAACTTCTCTAACCGAGTAGCGATATCTTTCCACTCTTCCACAGCCCAAATTGGTTTTCCTCTTCACTGCCAGTTCGCCTCTTTCCATCTCTTCAGCCATCCCCATAGAGCGTTGGCTACCATCCAAGAATCGGTATACAAATAGAGCCTTGGCCACTTCTCTCTCTCTGCAATACCTAGGGCCAATTGAATAGCTTTGATTTCAGCAAATTGACTGGATTCGCCTTCTCCTTCAGTAGCCTCTGCAACTCGTCGAGTGGGACTCCATACAGCTGCTTTCCACCTCCGTTTCATCCCTATGACGCGACAAGAACCATCGGTGAATAGAGCGTAACATGTTTCTTCTGCTGGTAACTGATTGTATGGCGGAGCTTCCTCAACCCGGGTCACTGGCTCTTGTTCCTCATCCGCGACACTAAAGCTTTCACCTTCGGGCCAATTTGTAATTATTTCCAGGATCCCAGGGCGATTTAACTTCCCAATTCGAGCGCGCTGCGTAATGAGGGCAATCCACTTACTCCAAGTAGCATTGGTGGCATGGTGGGTAGAGGGAACCTTTCCTCTGAACATCCATCCCAGCACCGGTAGTCGGGGTGCCAGAAGGAGTTGTGCCTCTGTACCAATCACCTCCGAGGCGGCTTGGACTCCTTCATAGGCGGCCAAGATTTCTTTTTCTGTTGGGGTATAGTTATCTTCAGACCCCCTGTAGCTCCGACTCCAAAATCCCAATGGTCGGCCTCGGGTCTCGCCAGGCACCTTCTGCCAAAGGCTCCAGGACAGACCATGGCTCCCGGCTGCAGAGTAGAGCACGTTCTTCACATCTGGTCCCGTCCTGACTGGACCAAGGGCTACAGCATGAGCGATCTCCTGCTTGATCTGGATGAAAGCTTGCTGCTGCTCAGGGCCCCAATGGAAGTTGTTCTTCTTGCGGGTAACCAGATAAAGGGGTCTCACAATCTGACTATACTCAGGGATGTGCATCCTCCAGAAACCTATAGCACCTAAGAAAGCTTGTGTTTCCTTCTTATCAGTTGGTGGGGACATAGCAGTGATTTTGTTAATAACATCCGCAGGAATCTGACGCCGTCCACCTTGCCACTTCACCCCCAAAAACTGAATTTCTCAGGCAGGTCCCTTGACTTTGCTCTTCTTAATGGCAAATCCGGCTTCCAAGAGAATATGAATTATCTTCTCTCCTTTCTCGAACACTTCTATTGCCGTGTTCCCCCAAACAATGATATCATCAATATATTGTAAATGTTCTGGAGCCTCACCCTCTTCTAGTGCAGCCTGGATCAGTCCATGACAGATGGTAGGACTGTGTTTCCACCCCTGGGGCAGTCGGTTCCAGGTATACTGCACTCCCCTCCATGTAAAAGCAAACTGGGGCCTGCATTCTGCTGCCAGAGGTATGGAGAAAAACGCGTTAGCAATATCGATGGTCGCGTACCACTTTGCTGCCTTGGACTCCAGCTCGTACTGCAGTTCCAGTATGTCCGGTACAGCCGCACTCAGTGGTGGAGTCACTTCATTCAAGGCACGATAGTCCACAGTCAGTCTCCATTCTCCGTCAGATTTTCGCACAGGCCAGATAGGGCTGTTGAAGGGTGAGTGGGTTTTACTGACCACCCCTTGGCTCTCCAGCTCTCGGATCATTTTGTGGATGGGGATCACGGCATCTCGATTCGTCCGGTACTGCCTGCGGTGCACTGTTGAGGTGGCAATTGGCACTCGTTGTTCCTCTACCTTCAAGAGTCCTACTGCAGATGGGTTCTCTGATAGTCCAGACAAGGTATTCAATTGTTTAATACCCTCTATCTCCACTGCAGCTATTCCAAAAGCCCACCTGAATCCCTTAGGATCTTTGTAATAGCCATTCCGGAGGAAGTCTATGCCCAAAATACACGGAGCCTCTGGACCAGTCACAATCGGATGTTCCTGCCACTCCTTCCCAGTCAAGCTCACCTCAGCTTCCAACAAAGTCAACTGTTGTGATCCCCCCGTCACTCCAGCAATGGAAACAGGTTCTGTCCCCACGTGTTCCGATGGCATCAAGGTACACTGTGATCCAGTGTCAACCAATGCTTCATAGTCTTGTGGCTCTGATGTGCCAGGCCATCTGATCCACACCTTCCAGAAAACCCGGTTCTCCCGTGCCTCTTCCTGGCTGGAGGCAGGGCCCCTCTAAGCCAGATTGTCCTTCTTTCCTTGGGCATATGCCTTAGAAGTTCCTTCAAGGGGATCGGACATGTCATCGTCATCAGCATACTTAACATCTCGGCTACGAGCGACCGGAGCTGCTATCCTTTTGGTGATACTTTCTCTTTTCTTCAAATCACGCACCCGTTGTGCCAAAGCAGCGGTGGGTTTTCTGTCCCATCTCCTCATGTCTTCTCCAGACTCACGCAGAAAAGCCCATAACTCAGCCCGTGGGATGTACCTTCTCTCCCCATCAAAGGAGCGCCAGCGTTGGACACCAGGGCCTCTAATTTGTACAGTTGAGATTTGAATAAGGTCCTCCTTAATCTCTTCCCGGAGTTTCTTATGATTCTCCTCTATTTTGTCCTCTAGTTTCTGCAGTCGGGTTTCCACTGCTGCAATTCTGGCATGAGTTGGGCCATGCACAGCATCTGCATACGCTCGAAGCTTCTTTGCCATATCGAGCACAGTCTCATATGTATCATCCCGCTTCATTATTGCTAGGGCAGAAGCGTATTCAGGTGGCCCAAGTCGCACAAGTTTCCTCCACATTACAGGTGTGCATGGTACCAGGTCCGGATTCCTAGTTGTTGTATCATCTGAGAAAATGAGCTCTGCCACCGCCATCTCTCTCAGGCGTTGGATCCCCTGTTCTATGGTCTTCCACCGTGTCTGCTGCACATAGAGATCATCCGTACACAGGTATCGTTCTGCTACGCTTCTTAGGACCCGTTCCACCCGTTCCCAGAGGCTGTGAGGGTTAGCCCCCCTCATCATACCTTGATCGATGACAGGATCATGTGACAGGGATCCCAAATGCCTCGCTTCAGTACCATCCAAAATCGTAACCTCCCCTGCAGCATCCCAAAGGCGGACTAACCAACTAATTATAGATTCGTCAGGTTGTCGTCTGTAATCCTTTCTTAGGCCTCTGAGGTTCTTCAGAGAAAAGGAGTCAATATTAGCTCCAGATTCTGTGCCCCTTGATGTGGCCTCTGATTTTGGTGAGGGTCCTTCTCCTGCATCATCATCATCATCCTCCACCTTTCGATCGGTCTTGCCTTTACACTTTCCACCTCTTGTATTAGCTGCAACAGCCATGGGTTGGGGCCTATTGTCTGATTCAGCTGCTAGTCTGGAGCCTGGGATGTTAGCTGCAGCCTGGGTCACTGGGATAGTAACTAACTTATCTCCCTGTTCCCTTTCTGCTATCTGCTGCTCCACAGTATCTAGCAGAGTACGGTAAACAAACGCCAAGGCCCAGGTCACTGCAGTAACCCTTTCCTCCTTAGTATTACCATGGCACTTCTTCCTCAAATACTTTGCCACCTCGACTGGATCCTGAATTTGATCAGATGGAAAGTCCCAGTCTATAGGATCGGAGAATTCCTTTAAAGTCTGGCCCATGTCCTCCCATTTCCCACTCCAGTCAAGATTTTTCCTGCTTTGTTTTACTCCTAAGTCAGGAGTGTCTCTAACCCCTCTAGAAATCTCAGTCTTCATTTTATACACACTCCAGACAGTATAGAAAAGGCTTAATAAATTAAATGCCAGAAAGATGGTTTCTTTCAAACTCAGGGGAAATCCAGTATTTTCTAATAGAGATGTCAACAATTTGGAGGACAAGAAGGAAGACAAAGGCTGAAAAGCCCCTTCCCCTTCTTCTCCCCAAACAAACTGAGTAAACAACCATAACAACAATCCATACATTCCTGAAATAAAGTCCAGCATTTTTATCCGACACATCATCACACATAAGACCAGCACAATGACTATTCTGGTTAGTGCCCCCCGCTTACAAAAGCTACTTATTAGGGACAACATCAGAGCTATTTTTGGGTAAGGAAATAACCCCAGGGACCACAAAAGTTCGGGAAGGAATTTCTCGGAGGAGCAAAGTGGAAAACAAAACCTATTTATTTACAAGTAACAAAAGAACACTCCCCAACACAAGAAAAGGAAAGAAACAGACTGTGTATGGTGAGGGCACCAGGCTTCTCTTGCAAGCTCCAGGTGTCCTGGACATCTCAGGTCAGGTCCGGAGCCGGTCCAGCATCTTCAGGGGAGGGTAAGAAAGAGGGAACAAAAGAGAAGAAAAAAAAAAACAGCTCAAAAAGCAGAAAGCAAGCAAGCAAAGCGGCTAGCCCAGCCAAGCAGCAAAAAGCCAAAAGCCAAAAAGGCCTGGTCAAACACTCCCTCCTCTCTTCCCCGCCCCGCCGCAGCAAGACGGCCGGGGGGGGGGGGAAGAGAGAGAAGGCACAGCTGCCAGACACAACACACGATATTGGGATAAAGGCTGTCAACCCACGACAGAAAGTCAGATAAACTTTCCTAGGCATTGTTCTGGGAGAGCTTGAAAAACCTCAGAGAAAGAATTAAAATAATCTTTAATCTTTGCAGCTGGTGTTTTGAACGTGTTGTTTACTTGTAACGTGTTTACAAGAAGGGTTTTGTTCTTAATTAGCCAATGATATGAGGAGTGTTGACTGAGGACCAATCAAGTCCAGCTTTCTTGGAACAGTCTATAAAAAGAATGTGATGTATAATAAACTTTGCATTTGCCTTCTTAGACTGGAGTCTGTGTCACCTCATTCAGATGTCCCTAATACGAGTATGACAAATGACAGCAGCAACAACAAACAAAACCAGAACCCTAGTCACAGACTTCTCTTGGCTGAAGGCACTTCCCCTTCGGTGTAGTTACGGTCACAGCTGGCAGGGGTGCTGGTGGCTCCTGGTTGGGCATGGCAGGTGCAATGCTTCCCCTGCAGCTGCAGGAGATCATCCATCTCTCTATGTGGGTAATTGTTGTAGTGTGTTTTTATACTTTGTAATACTTTGAAGAAGTTTTGTTTTGTATCCCCGTATTTTTCCCAAATAGTTTATCCCAGATTGTACCCCCCTTCCTATACCTGTGTAATCCCTCTCCTGGGCTGAGATCATCCCCAAACCCCCACCCTGGCTCTCTGTCCATCACTCAGCATCCCATCCCCTCCATCTAGAAGCTTCGGTCCAGGACGTCAAGTGATTAGCCAGAGGCTAGAGGTCAGCCCCCCAAGCCTTGCCTTATACGCTGTCCTAAATATCTATCCCCCAGTACCCATCCCTTAGGGTTACTTATTGGTTAGTAAAACATTATCTACTTTTGGTTTCCACCTCCCTTTAAATGTAACCTTGGCACATCTCCGGGGGCTCTCAGCAGGAGGGCCCCTAAGGTGTAGGAGCTCCCCAGAGCCCCTGATTGGATTAACCCCTGCTAAGAGTCGTCCCTTTACCTTCTACCGATGTCTCTATTGTCTCTTCTGCTGCAAAGGCGACTAGCCTAGTTGGCCTCAGTACCCTCAGGGCAAGAGAGAGTGTCTCCCCGCGGTCCGCCGTGTCGGGGTTGCCCCCCCCCCCCATGTCTGCCGACTCAGGACTGGACGAGGGTTCCTGAAAGGCCCCCCAGAGGGACAGGGACAGTTAATGGTGGGCACGCTGGCGAGAGAGATAAAAAAGGGGTTTCCTTTACAAACTCACGTGAAGCAGCAACTCTCAGTGCCACTTGGGAAACTGAATGGACATTAGCAGGAAACCTCAGAAGCAGAAAGCTGGAATGGAAGAGGCGAGCACACCAAGGGTGGCCAACAAAATGTATCACTGTTGTGGTTTGACACTGGCCCAACACCAGGCACCCACGAGAGTTGCTCACTCAACCTCCGCTGCCACAGCTGGGAAGAGGAGAGAAAGAAAATTAATGAAAGGTTTATGACTTGACATAAGGGCGGGGAGAAAACACTCCAAGGGAAAAACAAGCTCAACTTAAAATTGCAAAGTGAATTTATTACTAACAGAATCAGAGGAGGATAATGAGAAGTAAAATAAGCTTTTAAAACACCTTTTCTTCCCCCAGCCCCTCCCTCCTTCCCACTGACAGCACAGGGAGACAGGGTGTGGAAGAGGTTTTACAGTGACTTCTGTGAGCCAGAGAGAAGTTTGATAAGAGGATCCATGTTTACCTCTGAAAGAATTTTCTACCAAGGTCGTTCACATAGAAACCAAGAAAGAAAGAAGAATAAATAAGAGAAACCTGCAACTGTCTACTCCAATAAGCACTTTGTCTTTCCTGACCGATGAGTTAAGTGTAAACTTATGAGTTTTGTAAGAATGTATAAAAAGCGTGCATGCTATAATAAAACCAGGGTTTGAAGCCTTCAGAAAATGGAGTGTTGCTTTGTATTGTGACCGGATCAACTATGACAATTGGTGACCGTCAAGGTGATGTGGGGACAGCCAAGAAAGCCTGCCAGCAGCTGGAAGAGCTGTGACAATTGGGCTGTGGGGTGAGGCACAGCCAACGATGGGGCCCAGTGTTGTTCGGTTTCTTGGCTGTTTTAATGACCTGGAAAGGCTCGGGGTGGTCTTGGGCAGCCCGCGCTCCAAAGGACGAGAAGAGGCTTCAGGTTTTTTCTCGGTCTTCAGTGTTTATTAGTTATTTATCTAAAAGATTTTCTCTCGGCCCGACAGAGATCTGCACAGCAAGCCAGCCATGAGCACACTGAGCGCCCCCGGGGCGGTCACTTATCTTTATACTCAAAACTACGTATACAATATTTACCTATTTCCCCCAATACCTTTTACCCTTATTGACCAGTACATCTTTAGTAATAACCAATCCCAAAGTGCCAAAATCACCACAGAAGATGGAGGCCAAGAAGAAGAAGAAGAAGGACAGGACACGCCCCAATTCCTCCATCTTACTTCTTTAGACCCCCCTGTACAGAAATCTTAAACCCTGTGTTTCACACTCTAATGAACTTATCCCTTCACCATTTACCCCAGTGAAATCCTCCCATCCTCATACAGGTGTCGTCTCCCGTGTAGGATCAAAGTCCAGCCACCAGACACTTCTGGCAACATTCCAGGACCTCCGAGCCCCCCAAGGGTGGTCTCGGTCACTCTGCACATCAGTCCTGAGGTGCCGAGATCCCACATCTCCCCCTTCTGTTTGCACCAAAAAGACCTCTTTTGCTATCTGATTCATGGCATGTTTTAAACATCCAAAGATGCATGTGACAACAAGTATGAGGACTAGGAGAATTATTAAAATATAGAACCCTGTCTTTAAAATTCCTCTCCAAATGGGAGAGATGTCAAAGAATTCTACCATTGCTTATTGCAATGAATGAAAAAATGATGCACATAAGCATCATGAAACTCATGACTTCGCTTTTGTGTGAAATCCCCAAAGTCCTTAGTTTCTTTTTATTTCTCTTCTGAGTCGTCTTTTGCAGTCTGAGTCTCGACTTCTGTCTGAGTACTCGTCTCTTTGTTTCTCGGATCAGTGTTCTCGTGTTCTCGCGTTCGAAATGGCTTCACGTGTCGCGCTGACACCCACTTCAGACCTCGATCTGTGGAAACACAAGCAAAACCCTTGCCCCAAGTGATTAGTTTGAAAGGACCCTCTATTTGTCCTGTCTCTGGGTTTCTGATCAAAACTAGAGGATTTTCCCTTAGCTTTGCCTGTGTGCTGTTTAGAAAATGTCTCACGATTGGCGGATTAGGTTCTGAGGATGAACTATTTAGAAAATTCAACACATACAACGCCTTATTTAATTTCATGTGAGGTGTTGCCTCTGGCTCACCCCTTCTTTGTCTGTCCAGAAGGGATTTCAGGGTGTGATGTGTTCTTTCTATGATCACCTGACCTGTGGGTGAATGTGGAATACCAAACGTATGTTTGACACCCCATCTTTTCAGGAATTTGTCAAGCACCCTGCCTGTATACGTTGGACCATTATCTGTTTTTATCTCCTGAGGCACACCTAATGATGCGAATGCTTGCAGAAGATGTCGACAAGCATGGTCTGCTGTTTCCCCTGCATGTGCTGAAGCAAAGACTGCACCTGAGAATGTATCTACAGAAACATGAACATTTTTGAGCCTCCCAAAAGATGGATACTTCGTGACATCAGCTTGCCATAATTGAAGACTTTGCAGCCCCCGCGGATTGATTGCTCCGGTAGAAGAAGGTGGCTGCACAAGCTGACAGTCTGGACAAGCACTAATGATCTCCCTCGCCTGACTCTTTGTGAGACAAAAGGACTCCATCAGCGCTTGTGCATTCTGATGAAAGAATGCATGACTTAATCTTGCCTGCTCAAAAATGTCCGGCAGTGTTTGCGAAATGGGCATTGTCAACCTGTCCGCTCGAGCATTCCCTTCCGCTAAAAACCCCGGAAGTGTTGTGTGCGCTCTAATGTGTGTGATAAAATATTTTCTTTCCCTGCTCTCTAGCAGTATTTTCAAGCGCGTCAGATATGAGTATAAAATCTCATTACTGACTTCTTTCAAGAGCGAACCCTCCAATCTCTTGACCACACCTGCAACATATGCGGAATCTGTCACCAGATTGAGAGGTTGTTTGAACAACTGAAATGCTCAGACAATGGCTGCCAACTCCACAATTTGTGGAGAGCCCTGAACCATCCTCACGTCTGATTCCCAATCCCCTGTCATTGAGTCTCTCCACGTGATCACTGACTTGTGTGTCTTCCCTGAGCCATCTGTGAACACTGTGATCCCGTCCAAAGGTTCTTCACTTATTCTTGGTTTTGCTCTGTAACATATTTGCGATTGCAGTATTCTATGTTGTGGAAAGTGGACTGTGCAAGTTCCTGGGAACGCTAACAACGCGATTAATAGGTCTTTCGATTGTTGCATTGCCCAATCGAAATAGTCTCGCTTCAGAGGTAATCTGATGACTGAGAATTCTCTTCCTGCCATTGTCAGCAACCTTGTTCTCGCCTTTATGATGATTTGTGCTGCCATTTCCAAATCTGTGAGAATTGTTTTTGCAGGCCTGTGTGGTAGGAAAATCCACTCTATGATTATCAAAGAGTCCTTTTGTGATTCATCCCATTGGAAGATCAGACCATGGAACTGTGTTTTCTTCCCCAGCACCGCCAACTGAAAAGGCAACGTTGGAACAAATCGATGTGCCTGCCTTTTCTGTATCGCGTCCGTGACTTTCTCCAACTCTTTTCGCTTCTGGCGTGAGTGTCCTGGGAGATCGAATGTCTGTGTCTCCTCTCAAAAGATCGAGCAACGCTGGAATGTCGCTGTTTGTGATTCCCAAAACTGGCCTCATCCAGCTGATTTCTCCCAAAAGCTGTTGCAAATCATGCAAATTGCTGATCTTAGTGCTGATCTCTATTTTCTGAGGTTTTATTGTTCTCTCTGAAATTTTCCACCCTAGATATTTCCAAGGCGCAACCTCCTGAATCTTCGAAATGCTGATTTCCAGACCTGCCTTTTGCACCTCTGCAATCACACAGTCATGAGCTTCTTGCAGCTCCTGTTGTGTTGATGCTGCAATGAGCAAATCATCCATGTAATGAATGATCTTCACCTTCGGAAATTTCTTCCACGCTGGTTCCCAAGCTCGTGCCAAGTACCATTGACAGATTGTTGGAGAATTTTTGAGGCCTTGTGGAAGAACGACCCAATGGTACCACTGCAGAGGTCTTTCCTTGTTGATACTCGGAACTGAAAAGGCAAATCTCGGAGCATCATCCGGATGGAGTGGAATACTGAAAAAACAATCCTTGAGGTCAATGACCACAAGCGGCCATTCTCTGGGAATCATTGAGACAGATGGAAGTCCCAACTGAAGTGGTCCCATGTCTTCTATGACTTCGTTGATCTTCCTGAGATCATGTAACAACCTCCATTTGCCCGAAAGCTTTTTCCTGATGACAAACACTGGAGAGTTCCAAGGGCTGTCTGTTGGCTTGATGTGTCCCTTCTGCAATTGCTCTTGGACCAGGTCTTTCAAAGCACTCAATTTTTTCCTCTCAAGGGGCCACTGATCCACCCAAACTGGATCATCTGTTTTCCATGTCAACTTCAATGTGGCGAGTGCCGCAGTGACCCCTATTAAAAATCCACTTAGATCTTCGCGCCCCATTGTGCCAAAAGGTCCCGACCCCAGACTGTGATCGGCTTTTGGACTACAAAAGGACGAATGATCGCCGTCTTGTCTCCTGGTCCCGTGACAACGACAGAATTCTCACTTTGCAGACACAGAGATGCTCCCCCTATGCCTGAGAGAGAACCCAATGGCGCGACCAAGCTCCAACTGCGTGGCCAAAAGATGTACGATATTACCGTTACATCCGCCCCTGTGTCAAGCATACCTCTGATTGCTATTGTCCTGTCCCCACATGTCAATTGGCATGTGAGCGTGGGTCGGTCTCGACCTATGTGCTTCACCCGTGTTGTATGTACTTCAACATGTTCCTTCATAGGGAAACCTTCTTCGTCGAAGATTGACATGACCTCTCCAACTGCGTGTGGCGGCAATGCGAAAGCTCTCGCAACCACAGTATTTTCCGGTACAGTCAATGGTGGACAAAGTGCTCTTGCCAAAACTGTTAATTCAGTATTTTTGTCCGCTGAGACAACCGTTGGATAAACAATGAGTCCAAGAATACTGCATTTATCTTGCCCAACTATCAAGAAATCTTGTTTTTTGTATGAATCCCCACGGATACCTGTTGGTATCTCCGCATGACTTTCATCTAGAAAGCATACTAGTTTTGAAGCTGCCAATGCACACTGTGCCCCTGGTGGGAGGAGGTCTGGGTCACTGTGGAATTGACTGAGGGTTTTGCTGAGGGCATCTGCTTGTCTCTCACTGATGATTGCCCTGTCTTCTCTTGTGACACCGCCAGTACTTGTGTCTGAGCGCGCCGGCGATTTCCCACACTGAGTCTTCCGTTTCCCGGATGCGGTAACGGATTTCCTTCCACGTCTGTCTGGGAATAACATTCTTTCACAGAGTGTCTTCCTTTCCCGCACCGCGCACAAATTGGCCTTTCTGCTTTCTGTGCTGGCGCTGGCATATGTGTTCGTGGACAATTCTTTCTCATGTGCCCAAACTCCCCACATTTGTCGCACTGTCCTCCTGGGGTAATGTTCTTTTTCTGCATCGCTGCAAGAACTTTGTTGATGTTCTCGTCCTGTTGATGGAGTATTTTTTCGAGCATCTTCTCTAATGTCTTGTCCTCTGATTGCCTTTCTGAATGTCCCTTTAACTGTTCTTCCCATTCCTCTCCTAATTCGTTCTTCACAATCGATGCGACATGCTGAGGTGTCCCCACCTTGCTGCATGCCTCCACCATCTCTGCCAAGGATGGCCGTCCTGGCATGGCGCTAATCACCCGTTGACAATCCGGGTTGGCATTGCCGAAAGCTAAGCTCTCCAAGAGAGGCCTCTTTGCTTCTTTAATCGTCACCTGTCGATCCACGGCTTGTGTGAGTCGATCGATGAACGACATGAATGGTTCTGCGGGACCTTGCCTGATGCAAGAGAACAGAACATCCGGAGCTCCTGTTGGTGTAATTTGCATGATTGCCATTCGTGCTGCTTCTTTGATGTCGCTTAACACTCTTCGTGGAAGCCGCACTGCTTGTTCCCCTGAGTTGTCATCTGGAGGATCCCCTGCTAACTGCCCTTCTGTGAGGTTCGCGTTTGGCCCACCTTGATATCTATTCCGCAATTCAGAAAGATATTTTCTCCACTTTTTTTCCCAGATGAGACTCTGTGTGTCAGTGAGAATCATTGCCACAATACTTCGAATATCATATGGCGTGAGGTCATACGTTGTGAATGTCCCTCTTAATAGTTGTTTGAAGTATTGTGAGTTCAGCCCAAAAGTTTGAGCCGCCTTCCCTAAGTCTTTGAGTGTCTCATGAACCATCCTTTCCCACCTTGGATTCTGTCCCTGGGCATCATATGTCACTGGCATTGTCAGATCTCCTGAACCCGGAAATAAATGCTTTTCTTTTGCCAATGCTTTTCTGATTCGCTTCAAATCCATTGTCTTCACCGGTTCTTGAAATTCCTCTTCTTGAGACTCCATTGGGATTTGCATGAATAATGGTGTTGTGGATGTCATTGGTGATTCATCGTACCTCATTTTTCGCCTTGAGGTTTTTGACCTCGCTCCCAAATCCGAAAAGGAAACTCGAGGATCCCACTGATATTTCTTTTTTGCTGTATCAAAGGAATGCAAGAAGCTTTTTGCTGCTTCTGCTGCTGACAGCATCCATGCCGGAACACCTTCCCATGCTGTGATCCTTATGACATCTTCTCCTTGTTGCTGTGCTTCATCTGAACTTTCATCGTCTTCACGAAATCCCGAAGTCGATGGATAATCCCTTTGTTGTGTTATCATTGTCTTCTTTGAAGTACTTTTCTTTTTAAATATTGTTGGAAAAAATTGCTGCATTGTTGCAGTCTCGCCACGAGATGGCGCTGTGGCTCCACCGAACAGATCTGGCATGTCGTGCACTTCTGTCATCCCCCCACGAGGTGGCGCTGTCACCGGCCTCCGTGGCTCGGATGACGGAATGAACTCGACTGCTCCTCTTCCGGTCGACTGCCGTGATTGCGATCTCGTTTGAGTCCGAGTCTGCCTGGCTTTTAATTCAGCTGAAAATGGAGCTCGAACACCAGAACATCTCCCTTGAAGGGATGGGACTTGGACTCCGAGGGTTTTGATTAAAGGCACCAAGTCTGGAGAAGGTGTGGAGCCCCGGGACGTAGAATCCCGAGCACGGCCCCTCCTCGCCCGAGATGTCACAGGGGACCTGGCCCGCCCCCGCCCGCGCTCTGCTCTCCGCGCATGCGTGCTTTCCGAGCCGCTCCCTGTCTCTCCCGAGCTAACGTCACTCTCTCCCCCTCGTTCCACCTCCGAAATCTCCTCCCCTCGGTCTGTCCCCGACTCTGTCTCCTCCTCCTCTGACACTGTGTCCACTCCCCCCACCGGTTTGCGCAGCCCTCCTCCCACCAGCACCAGGGCCCGCTCCGCGATCCGAGCCGACCTCCGCACCGGGTCTGACATCACAACCGCGCGCCTCCTGTGTCTCTCTACGGTGGCCCTTTGGGGCTGCGCAGCTTCCCCCAATTCACCGCCCGTGCCTAACGCTCCTGCGCTGGTTTGTGACTCCTCCCCCCGGGTCTTTGCGAGTTCTGCCCGCCGCGCGCATCTCTGGCACTGTGCCGGCCGGAGTGACCGCCACCCCTGGCGTTGCGCTGACAAAAGCCGCACCGGAACTCGTGTCCCCGGTTATCTCTTTACCCGCACCCCCCGCCTGCACCGCCGCAGCCTGGCCGCCCTGCTCTGCCGCTGCCGCACCGCCATGCCCTCTGCGAGAAAGTGCCCCTCCCGATCCCTTCTCTCCCCCCTGCATCCCCCATTCCGACCTCATGTCCGAGTCGGATCCTGACTCCCCTGTACTCTCCGGGGTTTCAGGACGTTTTAGGGATTTCCTGGGGTTTCTGGGTCTTGGAATCAGAGGTTTTAATATTATTTCCCGCTCCCTTTCCTCGAGAGCTTTTTCCCCCTGGCTATCTGAGGCCAGAGCTAATTTTTTCCGAGAGCTTTGCTCTCCCCCTCCTTCTTCTGAGGGCCCCGCAACTTCTCGTTGCTTTTCCAGTCTTTTCGACTGCACCGAAATGCCTTCTAGCATTAATCTTGCTGGTGAGAGCAGCTTTAACGCTGTCTCATCTTTTTTTGTTGCTAAGAGATATAAATGTCTGTTAATTTCCTGCCAAAACCCTATTTCGAATAGCAAACGTGTCTCTGAGAATGGATAATTGAGCCTCACCCACAATAATAAATGTTTTAACTCCTTCTTTGGGATCCCTTCTGTGTATGATTGAGCCACGCCTTGTAAGGTGGACAAAATTTCCCGCTGTTCCTGGGAGAGTGTGCCCCCATGTTCTTATTTTTGACCTTCTCACCGAATCTGTTGTCAGAGCGGTCCGAAGGCTCCCAATCTCCGTCCAGCAGGTCACAGGAGATGGATCCAGAGGCACCTTTCTGGTTCCGGTCCGGGCTGCTCTGCTACGAACTTTCTTCGGCAGAAGCTGAGAGATGGAATTCTCAGTGACTGGTGTTCTTTTGCAGACTCTCCTGGCCGTTTTTTTTTTCTTTTCTTTCTTCTGGCTTCTCTCCTCAGGAGTTATCAGTGCTCTCCTGGGAATTTGTCCAAGGCCGGAGCTGCCCTCTCAGCTCTTCAGCTCTTCAGCTCTTCAGCTCTTCAGCTCTTCAGGGCTGTTCCCCCCTTGAAAGGTTGGTGGGGAGTAGCCCACGCAGCGGACGCCACTTGTTCAGTTTCTCGGCTGTTTTAATGACCTGGAAAGGCTCGGGGTGGCCTTGGGCAGCCCGTGCTCCAAAGGACGAGAAGAGGCTTCAGGTTTTTTCTCGGTCTTCAGTGTTTATTAGTTATTTATCTAAAAGATTTTCTCTCGGCCTGACAGAGGTCTGTATTACCGCTCCTGAGTGGGTGCTGCTGGTGAGAGAGAGACGGTGAATCTTGTTTCTTGATCAGAAGGCTTGATTTATTAAGATATTATATATAATACATTATGACTATACTAATAGAATATAGAGAGAGGTTTGCAGAGCAGCTAGGCTAGGCTAAGAATAGAAAGAAAGAATCCAAAACAAAGTTGTGGCCAAGGACTCAGTCCCCTGGCTTGCACTGGTGATTGGCCCTTAATTATAAACACAGAAAATGAGCCAATCAAGGTGTTCCTGTTACATTACACAGCATCTGATAATAATTGTTTACCTTCTCTTCGGAGGCCTCTGGCCTCCCGAAGACGCAGAAATCTGAAAGAAAGGATTTCTGTGGAGAAATGTCTGCGACAGGTCTGCACAGCAAGCCAGCCATGAGCACACTGAGCGCCCCCGGGGCGGTCACTTATCTTTATACTCAAAACTACGTATACAATATTTACCTATTTCCCCCAATACCTTTTACCCTTATTGACCAGTACATCTTTAGTAATAACCAATCCCAAAGTGCCAACATCACCACAGAAGATGGAGGCCAAGAAGAAGAAGAAGAAGGACAGGACACGCCCCAATTCCTCCATCTTACTTCTTTAGACCCCCCTGTACAGAAATCTTAAACCCTGTGTTTCACACTCTAATGAACTTATCCCTTCACCATTTACCCCAGTGAAATCCTCCCATCCTCATACAGGTGTCGTCTCCCGTGTAGGATCAAAGTCCAGCCACCAGACACTTCTGGCAACATTCCAGGACCTCCGAGCCCCCCAAGGGTGGTCTCGGTCACTCTGCACATCAGTCCTGAGGTGCTGAGATCCCACACAGTGTAGCTTTTGAGAGCAGCAGGGAGATGCTGCCAGTCTGGACAAGATTGATTCTGACACCTGAAATAAAGGCGAGCCACTGGGGACGATGGGGAGCTCCAGTGAAGTGTAAAGCAGCATGGGGAGCTGCTGTAGGTTCAGACCAAACTTTGACACCTGGAATAAAGGAGAACCAGTGGGGAACATAATGGAGTGTCACAGACATCTTTTCATTAAAATCCTTTCTTAGGATTTTTTCCTGCTGAAGCTGAGAAGTTTCAGCAACAAATGTAAAAAATGGTTATCTGCTGCTGTAGAATGCAACAAGTAGATCCGTGATTGGTCTCCTGTGGATGTTTAGATTTACTGACCACTCATGGCAGAGCTGCTCTCGCTCTCTGCCGGGACACAGATCTTTGTTATTCATTCCTTTTCTATTCTTAGCTTAGCTAGCCTTCTGAGAACTTTTCCTTCTATTTATTTTTAGTATAGTTATAATGTAGTATATATATAATAAAATAATGAATCAAGCCTTCTGAACATAGAATCAATATTCTCACCTCTCTCTCACCCTGAAAACCCTTGTGACCACCATCACAATGGAGAATCAGTTAATAAGTGAAGAGAAACTGTTTTAAAGTTTTGCTGAAGAAGTGTCACAGACATGTTTTCTGAAAAATCCTTTCCTTAGGTTTTTTTTCCTGAGAAGCTGGGAGGCCTCAGAAACAAAATGTAAACAATAATTACCTGTTGCTGTGGAATGCAACAGGTGGATCTGTGATTGGTCTCATGTGGTTGTTTCTAATTAATGGCCAATCACAGTGCAGCTGTCTTGGACTGTCTCAGTCACAAGCCTTTGTTATTATTCCTTTTCTATTCTTAGCTAGCCTTCTGATGAAATCCTTTCTTCTCTTCTTTTAGTATAGTTTTAATATAATATATATCATAAAATAATAAATCAAGCCTTCTGAAACATGGAGTCAACATTCTCGTCTCTTCCCTCATCCTGGGACCCCTGTGAACACCACCACAAAGAAGGATCTTCAAGGTTTTAACTATGCCCTTTGTAGTGTGCTGTGGAAAAATCATAGGACTTTGATGCCAGTACTGCCCTTAGTGTCAAAGTATGGAAGACAGAACAAGAAATGGGAGTTGATGGGGAACAGCAGAAAGATGGGATTCAGCTTGAGAATGTGTTTTTCCCTGAGGAGTCTGCTGGATTTGCTTTTGTGGGGATTTCTTCAGGATCTGTTATTGTGGGAGACAGGCTGGTGGTGCTCCTCAGTGTGTCTCTGAAGGACTGTGTTAAGCCTGTGTGCCTTTCTTTGGCACAGCAATTAATGAAACTGAATGCAAAGTTAAAATATCTTACTTCTGCCAAAATGCATTCACAGAAGAGACAAATTGAAGAACAAGCCGAGCTGTTTGTCCCCCACTCCCCCTTGAGTCATCTGTCCCTCCACTACCTCCCGAACTGAACAGACAAATGGATTTATTAACATTGTGAAAAACATATTCACTCTCCTGTGAAAATTTTTAAAAGTTTAATAAAGGACAATAGGAGACAAGGACCATACACCAAAGGTTATTAGGGCTGGGTGCATCTTGGCACTCAACCAAGACCACACCATTACCTTCAGGGATACCCCTTAAACACCTTTTCCCTTACATCAGCCTGTTGCATATTCATAGACCCTTATGCATAGTAAACTTTTTTCCTCAAATTAGTTTACATATTCCAGGAACTATTTTACACAGCCCCTCCTTGGGTCCGCCTTTTTAGAGCATGCATGTTTCTTGGCTGTGGTTTTGGATCCTTCTATTTATCACTTCCAGTTTGGGCCTTGGTCCATACTTTCTTCAGATGATATATGCTGATAGTCGGCATATCTGTAGCAGGTGTTCTCATCCTATGTTCATTGGATGTTATCATATCCAAGCAGGCATTTTAACACAAGCATACTAATATCAGCTATTTCACTACTATGTCTAAGCTTAATAAACTACAGAAATATAAACGATATCTTTATAACAAAGTTACTTTAACACCACACATATAAAATCCATTTTAATATTTGTGAAAAGCCAATAGTATAATATGTATCTATAACAACATTGTATTCTTCGTTTCCTGAAATGCCAGTGATAAGATCTCCTGGAGGAACCTCTGACCTTCCCCCTCCCCACCCAGCGTCGGGCAGCTGCCGGCACCCAGGACAGGGCACTGTGGGTGTGGGGGAGGGACGTGACTGTTCGGGCTCCGCCTCGAACCCCCCGGCAGCCCCCCCCCCTTGCTGCCCTTTTGGAGTCTGTGCAAGGGAGGGCAGGAGCTGCACACCCAGACGACGGGGGGGTGGGGCGGGGGGGCTGTGTCTGCTGCAGTTGGAGGAACTCCGTGGGGGCAGGGCTGGAGCTGTCCTGTGCCGTTTCCTTACCTTCCTTCAGCTGATGGCTGCCTTAGGTCCCTCTCAGGACTTTTGAAAGTGTTGGGAGCTGCTCAGAGCTCTGTGTTGTCACTCCACCTAGACGAACCTGGATCTCTCCCTTACCGAGGCCCTGATGTGGCCCTATAGCACCCCGAGGCCACTTGTTTGATGGTGTGAAAAATGTTTTTGTGATTTGTGTCAATTGGCAAATGAAATCAGCAAATGCTTTTATCTGCTGTGTCGAAAATAGACACAAAGAAAGGTTTTGAAACTTTCTGACCAAATAGCCAAATAAAGCATCGAAATAAAAGACATATAGTAAAGAGATGAGGTAGCAAGATGACTGATGCTTCGAATAAAATAGAGGAAGTTGTGGTAAAGCTAAGAGATATTGCAACAAAGCAACTAAATGCTTATGTATAATAAAAAGCTTGATGCATTTGACAAAATCATGTAGCAGACACCAGTGTAAGGCCTCCCTCCAGATGACCACAAGAAGGATAGGAAGCCAATGACCACCTGGAAAGATTATGAAATTGCTGATCCCAGCTTATTGATATTTGCTCTTTTGGACTAACCAAGTGCATTGGAAAATGCTTTGTAGGCTTAAAAACAGTATATATACTTTACTGAAATTGTAAGTGATGCGTGCTGTGAGTGGAGCAGTGACTCCCTGGCCACCCAGCACTGCTTGCTTGCTTTCTTTACAATAAAAGATATAGAAATAAAATTTGGATTGACTACTGAAATTTTATATCAATGGGACATAAATATTTTGACAAAAATTATGTGCAATTAAGGACCCAGCATTATGCAGTGCTGAATATCTATGATTTAAAGCTGATAAGGATTGAATGTAAATAATAATTATTATAAATGTTGTTGATTGCTATATCTATAGTTGACATAGTAATTATTTTGACAAGATATATGTGAGAGACAACTCCTCGCTTTAAAAATTTTAAAAGGTTTAATAAACCTTAATAAAAATACAACAAAAAGACTAAATAAGGAAAAACTTGCAGCACTGGGAACTGCCTTCATGCCTGCTTACCACATGGTCAGTTCATCTTCAAGATGGATACTCAGTCTTTTATACCCCTTGGGGATTGCATCAGCCAACCCTGGCCCCTTCTAAAGTCTGTCAGTCAGCTCTTCTTTGCCATTTATTGATGGAGACTGCTTTCTTGTAACTTGATTGGAGATCAGGTGTTGCCATGGCGCACCCCCTAAGCAACAAGCTTTTCCATTCCCAACTGCCCCATGTAAGGGGCACATGTGCATGCCTTCTTTCTACCTGTCTTAGACAACCCAGGCTGTCTGATGGCAATGATACAGAGGGGGATGGAAAAAGTAACTATGGGGAGAACAGAGGACATCCAAACTACAATAACATAACTATACATCACTAAAGCTTCTCTTAATATTCACACAATATTCATAGCCTAATTGCAAGAACCAATCATCTCATTATCTATCTATAAGAATATATATGTAAAGTACTTCTTGACATCTATGGTCCCATAGGACAGGGTTAGAATGCTTTGCTATTGTGAGTGTTCAATCAATGTAAACTATAGTAGTAAGGGAGAGAACAAAGAAAAAAAATGCAGACAGAAGATGTGAGACAAACAAGCAATGAAGACCTTTTAAATAACATAGCAAAGGTTAAAATACAAGCAATTGCTTCAAGCTGTAAGCTTGCCTCAACAGTAATAACTAACTTCATGAAGTAAAGATGTAGCCTGAAATTACAGAGAGGACTTTCCTATAGCTAGAGATATTTGCTTAAAATCAGTACTTAGTCTACTGTCTGCAAGTTTCGATGTGTTGAAAAGTTTAGAAATTTACTAAGAAACAATCTTTAGATTCTAGAGTCTGATAAAAAAACAGTTGAAAAAATCTAAAGGGAACATTACTGAATATTGTAACAATGAAATGCTTAGTTTAAAAACCTATGTCATCGGTGTGTGATGTATTTGATATTTGTATATTATTTAAGGTATTAATGTACATTTAGGCATCATTGATTCTGATTATGAGTAGCTTTGTCAGCTCTGTCAGTGTCCACAGCTTCACTGCCACTTGGATTACAGATTCAATTATGTGGGACAAATTTTTGCTATGGTATCAGTTAGTCAATCTCCTGTTACTATTCAAAAAGGAATTTGTATTGTTCAACTTGTTCTTTTTGTGAGTTATATTCCAATTGCAGTGAATCAGAGTTGTGGTACAGGAGGTCTTGGATCTACAGGACTACCTGAAATATTTTGGACTCAAAAAGTGACAGATCAATGCCCAGAAAAGGAATGCATTATTACAGTCAAGGGACATAATCCAGAGACCATAATAATAACAGGTTTAATTAACATGGGAGCAGATGTAACTATAATTTAACAACATTTTTGGCCTAAATCATGGCCTCTCACTCAATCAGGTTTTGGAATCATGGGGCTGGGTGGCTCTACTACAGGTGGTCTGTGTGCTATTGTGATTAATGTAAAAAATGCTGATGGCCAACAAGCTAACATCAGAATTTATGTTATCAATGCCTTACATAACTTATGGGGACAAGATTGTTTATCCCAATGGGGTGTTAAAATTACCACGGAATTTTAGTAGGGACCACTGTGATGCAAGGCCTTAAATGTCCAGTTGTAACCCTGATATGATTGACAGATAAACCTGTCTGGATTGAGCAGTGGCCCTTTCCTATTGAAAAGCTTACTGCCCTGCAAGCATTAGTAGCGGAACAGCTGTAAGCTGGACATATTGAAGAGTCATTTAGCTCATGGAATACCCCTGGTTTTGTGATAAAAAAGAAATCAGGAAAATTTAGACTTTTGCATGATCTATGGCAAATAAATGCTGTAATGGCTACAATGGGACCTTTGCACCCATGTCTTTCAACACTTAGAATGATTCCACAGGGATGGAAGATAATTATAATTGATTTTAAAGATTGGTTTTTTATCATTCCTTTGGCTGAACAAGATAAGGAAAAATTTGCTTTTACTGTGCCCCCTTTAAATCATGCTGAACCCAATAAAAATATCAATGGAAAGTTCTAATGGTTTGTGGCACAGGCCTTATCAAAGGTGCGAGAGCAATTTAGTAATTGCAATTGCTATCATTACACGGATGATATCTTGTTGGCTTCTGATAATAAACAACAGTCGTCAGATTTTGAATTATGTGCTGTAACAAATTTGAAAACTTTTGGGTTTAGTTATTGCCCCAGAGAAAGTAGGAAAGCAGATGCCTTGGAAATATTTGGGGTTGATAATAACCAATACTTGGATTATGTCTCAACCTGTAAAATTAGATATTGAAGTTAAAACTGTTACTGATGTATAAAAATCGGTTGATGCAATAGGTTGGATTAGGTCATATTTAGGGATAACTAATCATCAAACGCAACCTTTGTTTGAATTATTGTCAGGGATTGCTTCTTCTACTGATGAGAAATATTTGATGCAGTTAAAAAAAAGGTCATGGAAGAAGTTGAATTAGCTTTGACATGCAAACTTGTTAACAGGATAAATACTTTTGTTGGTGTGCAATTATTTATTTTGAAAGAACAAAAATACCATGTGGAATATTGTGTCAATGGAATGATGATTGGGAAGATAAATTGTATACTTTGGAATGGATATATTTATCTTTCAGATGCTGAAAAACAGTTTCAGGAGTTTTTTGCAGATATCATTATCAAGGGTCGCTGAGGTTGTCATAAAATCTTAGGCCATGATCCTGTAACTATTGTGATATCTGTAGAACAATAGCATTTTGAATGGTGTTTTCAAAATAATAATGAATTACAATCTGCTTTATCTTATTTTATAAGTTAAATAATGCATCATTTACCTTCTCATCCTATTTTGACTTTGACTAGGGACATTCCTTTTTCAGGGAAACAAATTTGTTCTCCTGTTCCAGTGGAAGGTACAACAGTTTTTACAGGTGGATCAGGGAAAACTAGAAAAGCAGCTGTAGGCTAGAAAAAGGATGATCATCGGGAATATGAATTTATGATTCAACAAGGGTCTCCTTAATTGTTTGATGTGGATTCCTTTGAGGTTGCTTTGGCAGTAAAAATGGTAACTGTGTTATCTCATCAATTTTTTCACCAAGGTGCTTAGGCACTATGGCAATAATTTGTCACAAAGTGAAGCAAAATCAATTATTTCTTCTTGTCCTGATTGTCATATGACTCGTACTTCATAATGTTATGGTACCAATCCTAGAGACCTACTCCCTTTGTAAGAATGGCAAACAGACGTTATAAAAATGCACGAGTTTGGCCATTTAAATTCTGTTTATGCTACAATTGACATTTTTTTATCATGCCATGGTTGAATTAGCATTGGCAGGTGAATCAGCTTGGGATGTTAATGGTCATTTTTGCCATGCCTTTTTTATTTTAGGTGTTTCATTGTATGTAAAGATGGATAATGGCCCAACATATATCTCTTAAAAAAAATTGTAGGCCTATTTTCATCCCTGGGGTGTTGATCATTCCCCATATTTCAATAGACCAAACAATTTTTGAATGCGCTCATATTGTTTTGAAGTGCTGGGTTTAAAAATAAAAAGGGGGAATGTATAGGAAGTTACTTTAAGTGAGATTAGATAAAGTTGTTTATGTGTTAAACTTTTTACGTCCTTTACCTGACTTACAGTTGTCTCCTATATTCTATCATTTTTCTCCTTTGAATTCTAAATAGTCAAATGTTCTTAAAAATATGAAGGTACGGGTTAAAGATTTGATTACTGGAAGGTGGACTGGCTCAGTGGAATTAATAACGTGAAGGAAGGGACCTGTGTGTTCTGACAGAGAATGGCCTTCATTGGGTTTTTTCTCATTGTGCTAAGTCTTATTTGGAGTATGCAGGAACAGGATAGGTAGTTCCATAGCTGAAGTAGAATGAGTGGGTTATAGGGGCCTGAGTAAATATATGTAAATATATGTAAATATATGTATGGCAGTAAAAGATCTCTGTATTGTATATAAGTGACCCTGCCCTGATTCTAGTTATTGTAAGTGGGCTGCAGCTGTGATGTGCTTAATTGGGCAGCAGCTGTAGCCTGTGGAGGTAGCTGGGATAAAAGGGGGCTGGCATTCAGGGAGAGCCTGGGAGGGGAGCCCTGGCTGAGAAGCAACAACAACACTGCTGTGAAGATAACAGTGGGTGACACTGCCTGCTAGGTGGATTGAAGCATGGACCCTCAAAGAGCATGCTGTGAAGATGATAATTCAAGGCAGAGCAAATGGGTATATTGAGTCATGCTGAAAACTCAAATTCAAATTGGTGGATGTTACCTTTACTTTAGTTCTTTGTAATTTTCTACAGAGAGGTTGATAGTGCTGAGTAATGTGTCTTGTACCATTTCCTTTTGCATGGCACTGACGTTCCCAAAATAAGGGAATTTAATGTACCTAGGGGAGAAGTTTTGCCTTCGTATAGGGATGTTGAATTAGTAGTTAAGGTTCCACACATTGAACAACTAGGCTAGTTGCCCATTATGGTAGCAGCAATCAGTTGTAAAGTTAAGCGGCTGCTACTTAGTTCTAAGTGGTGACTAGGCAGATGACTTGGTCTCTAATAATGTGTGGAGAAAAATCTATTCACCTAAAAGTGAAAGTGTCATCCAGCCATAAGTGCATCTTTAAGGCACTACAGGGTCTGTAACAGCATTTGAAAATTCATTTTCTATGTGCCTTGTTGGTACATCGTTATTGTTGGTGCATGGTTATGAACATCAGGATTTTGAGGGTATGTGTTGTACGGGCTTGTTCGATCATAGTGGATCAGTTCACAGGAGTTTTGGATTTGAAGGAAGCAGTTAGTAATTTACAGATGAATGAAGGATAGAAATTGTTGAGTGGTTTCTTTGCAAGTTGGGGTATTGTTGAATGGTTTGGGGTACTGTTGGAAATTGGGTCGTTAATTTTGCTGGTGGTTGTCATCATTGTTTTGTGTTTCCCTAGTCTGCTTTGATTTTTGCAAGGGCCCTGCAAAAGTCCTTAGCAGTTGTGTTTGTGGTTCAAATACAAAAAAAGAGGGAATTGTGGAAGAGGTTTTACAGCGACTTCTGTGAGCCAGAGAGAAGTTTGATAAGAGGATCCATGTTTACCCCTGAAAGAATTTTCTACCAAGGTTGTTGACGTAGAAACCAAGAAAGAAAGAAGGATAAATAAGAGAAACCTGCAACTGTCTATTCCAATAAGCACTTTGTTTGTTTTTCCTAACCAATGAGTGTCATGGTTTAGGGCAAATTTGGGAGAAAATCTCTAAAAGGGCCCCCCCAAAAAAGTCAACCCACATGGCCTCTCCCTCCAACCGGTTTGGGAAGAGTTTCCTTGGAGACAAGTGGAAAAAAACCCTGTTTATTTAGACAGGCAAAGCACTCCCCAGCACACAAAATGAGCAATACTAGATGACAAACTCATTATCTGCTCTGAAGAGATGACACATTCAGAAAATCTCTCCAGTGGGTGATCGCTCTGTTATCAGTCCCTCCGGCGCTGGGAAAAGGCCACTGCCCAGAGTAGGCCCTGGTAGGCCACAAAGTGCGAGCCTCGGTGTTTCCCTGGGTCCCAGTCCGGAGCAGGTTCAAAGGGTTCCAAGAAAAAGGAAAGGAAATAAAAACAGTCCAGGGAAAACTTCTCTGCCTCAGCTAGCTAAACAAACTAAAAAGCAAAGGAGGGCCCCGTTCTGCCCTCTCTGTGCTCAGACAACACAGTGGAGTTCTGTGTTCCAGCAGAATGTGGAGGAGTGCACGCTGATAACAAACTTTGTGCTTCTTCTTCTCCCCGCCTTTGCTCTCAGAGCCAGTCTTGAAGGCACAGAATATAATATCCAGCATAAATAGAACACACGATTGGGGATACAAGCATCATAACGTCACCCTAGGACAATGAGTAAAGTGTAAACTTATAAGATTTGTAAGAATGTATAAAAAGCATGCATGCTATAATAAAACCAGGGTTTGAAGCCCTCTGTAAATGGAGTGTTACTTTGTGTTGTGACCGTCTCAACTACGACAACAGGGCATGGGGGTTTTGGTCAGTTCATCATTGAGATTTTTTTCTGCTGTTCTGGGAGAGGAGTCCATCCCCTGTAAGGCTATAGGGTCCCTCCCATGGGAGACAGTTCTCCGTGAAGTTCTCCGGTGTGGGTCCACTCTCATGAGCAGCAGTCCTAGCACACCTGCTGCAACCTGAATTCCCTCCATGGGTAGAGAGTCCTCCCAAAACTGCTGCGACATGGGTCTCTTTTCACGGGGTGAGTCCTCCAAGGACAGGCTGCTCCAGCCTGGAAGCAAGGTCCCTCTTTCTCCACTGGGTCTTCCACTGGATCACAGCCTCCTCTAGGCATCCACCCACTCCAGCATGGACACCTCCCCCACAGGCTGTGGGTGCATGTCTGCATCCCCTGTGGATCCCTATGGGTGACAGAGGTACAGCCTGCTTCACCATGGTCTTCACTTCAAACCTTAAGAAAACTTCTTTTAAGACACATAATATCCATTCCTTATTTGTGAGAGCCAATCACCACACCACCCATCTATAACATCTGACTAGAAGAAAACAACTGTAACCTGGTTTTGATTGTCTTATTAAATATGTCATCACAGAGGCATTACCAACCTCTCTCATTGGCCCAGTTTTGGCCAGCAGCATGTCCATCTTCAGAGCCATCAGCCATTGGCTCTGCTGGACATGGTGGAAGCTTCCAGCAGCTTCTTGCAGGAGCCATCCTTGTGCCCCCCCTGCTGCCAAAAACCAGGCCGTGCCAAACCAGTACAAGCAGCAACTCTGGGGCCCTGTCAAAAGCTGTGGTGTTATCCCAGTGTTGGGTTACAGTATAGCAAGAAGCCCTGAAATAGTGGCAGACAACAGCAGGGCTGGGTGCGGAATTGCTCTCCTGAATAACTCACTGGCTATGGCTGGTCCTGGTTTTGGCCTGCACAGAGGGGACAGCCCTGGCAGGGCACAGCACATACAGGCTCTGGACCCCCAAGCAAGAAAAGAGGCAGAGAAGCAAACCAGTAAGCTCCAGTCACAGTGCCAAAGGAAAAGAAAAAAACAAGAAAAAACCAAAAAGACAAGAGTATCTGTAGTCAAAGACACCCCATTGCATGGCCAGAGAGATGATCGCTCCACTGGAAAGAAGCAGCTGCCCACCCAACTCTTGCAGGAAATCCTGGTCTGACTTACCCACTGTGATACTCCCAGAGCTGAGGGGAAAAAGGGGTGGGGAGACAGCTGCAACCACCCTGGACAAAAACCAAAAACTAAACAAAAACAAATATGTGATAAAGCACCATCCCCAAGACATTCCACCAATTATCCCATACCATTTGATGAATGCCTAAATTAATACATTTCAACTGCAAACACACATATATATAACTGATGCCAAATTTTGCCCCAAAAGGCGAGAATAACTGCTTAAGAGACTCAGTCTAAGTCAGATAAGCAGGAGGTATTTTATTACGACGCGTCGGAGAAATCACAAAATGGATTTCTAAATTATGTACAGCAAAAGCGGGTTTTTATACAATTTTTAAACAAGGATTACATCATTTATTACATGCATATTCATAGGCAGGCGGGATCTTCCGGGAATTCCTGGTTTTCCTTAGTTAAATTTTAAGCTTTTCCTAATTTGGACTTCTTCCTGTTATCTTTGGCATGTTTTTCCATGGCTTGGCTGAAGTTACTGTTGTACTTGGCTTGATCCTAGCGGCTTGGCAGGTCACTTTAACTTATTGGCTTCCACTTCTGTTTCTTCAAATACTCTAATTCCAAAGTTTCTTCTGTGAGTGTATTTTAGATTACCTTATCCAAATATTGTGAGTGTATTTTACATTGCCTTATCTAAATATCTGATCAAAGGTCTTCCTGAAAGTGTGTTTTAGGTTATTTATTAACTGCTGCTATTCCCTTGATATATTTTTGAGTGTCTTTTTAATTCTTTTATTTTCAGAAGCTATTAGCCATTATAATAAATGGCTTCATTTCCCCCCTTTTCTTATAACTTACGAATTCTTTTGTCAAATTCTAACCCTGTAGGGCGCTGATATGCTCGTACCATAGCCCAGATCATTTGGGTTCTTTTCATTATGATTCTCAGTCTCCACCACATACAAATATTTGTGAGAGTTAATAGTAACAGAACTATGATTATTATTAGCCTTGGGTGCACCAGATAGTTAAAGACTTGTGTAGCTGTTGGGGAGTATCCCACAAAGATATCCCACCAATGATGCTGGCCTACTTGTTCTACTTTAGTCAGGACATTCTTTATTTTTTCTGAATTATGTTCTACCTGCCATACCATTCGTTTGGTTGTTTGATTTACCTTTTGTATCAATTCCTTTACTTTAGGATGTGTGAGCATTGCTTTAAGAACTTCGATGTCCATCCCTATTTGTAATTTCGGTATCTCTTGATATAGGTCGAAATCTGCGTTAATTAGCTGTTGAGTAGTTATTGGGACAGTATAATGAAAATCACAACCTACTATCTTGGTGAAGTTGCATGCACAGAAGTTAGTATTATTAGTCTTTTCTTGGCAATTATCTATGGTGACATTGTCACAAGCTGTCCTCACGCAAGCGCACCCATTCCCTATATAATAAACTTGTGATTGTGTTCTATTATGCGGAAGCATTTCAAAGGTACATACACTGTTCTCGGCATCTAAGCATAGATCTTCTGCTTCTACTACAGCGTTTTCACAAACATAGCCTAATTGTCCTCTAGGAATACATGCTTCTGTGCTAACCGATTGCCACCTATTTTTGGTATTATCATAACTAGCCCAGACATTATGGTCTATTGGCCTGACAATAACATCTTGATGTATTGCCCCTAGAGTGAGGATAGGAAAGATAGCTCTTTCCTCTGCTGCACTAATGGTGAGGACATAGGCTTCAATGTGTTCCTGTTGAGGCTCATAAGTGAAATTTACTAATTGCCACCAGGTTTGGTGGTCCTTCTCAAATTGTGTAGTATGATTATCCTTTAATATTGTTTCTCTTATCTCTTGAGGTAATATACCTGACGTTCCTTCTCTCAGTATTCCTGCCGCTACTGATTGTACCCATTGTTGTGTCTGAGGGCACTGGATAGCTAGTGCAATTTCCTTGCTAAGTTCCCCTGTATAGTTAGCGAACTTCAAAAAATCCTCTTCAGTGTGGTTTGCTACCATGGTTAGCAATTTTGCTACTAGCGATTGTGTTTCTGCTAATGTAAGTATGGATGAACTGAGGGGCATTTTTAGTTTTCCTAAGTTCGACGTGACGGTACTTAATTTATTCACTAATACTTCTTGATCTATCGTGTTTAATATACCAAATCCAGTGCTAATCCACCCACTCAAATCTCTTTGTGCTCTTCTATGATGAGACCTTGTTGCTAGCCATGCATTCCATCCCTTAAGGCTTTGCTGTATAAACGGTTGGCAATCCTTCTGCAAATACGTAATATCGGTGTGGAAGTTCATCTGCACCTTTTTCAGGGAATAAGTGGGGTCTAACAATAATTTTTGTTCATTAGATTTTCTTATCACCTGAGGCCCTATAAAGGTTAGGTTATGTACTACTTTACATACCACCGGTGGAGTGGTTTCTTGGGGCAAGTCTAGATCTGGATACAATGGAATCACGTCTTCCGGTAATGCTACCTTATATGCGACAGCACGCTTAGGGAAGCCAAAACCCATTTCCAGGGCTTTCAGCTCCCTTTCACATGTGAACGTCATCGACTGATCCAATCTAAATGCCATCTCACACTGTGCTTTCCCTTCCTCAGGACCATTAGATGCTACAATCTTTCCCGCAGAAAAGAGAAGAGGGTGTAAGTCAAGGGTTATGTTTTCAGGATGTATTTCCCCAAGCAGATCTTCTCTAAAAACTACTGAATTTCGGGGTTGTGATCCGGGTGGATCTTCCCTGAAGTCACTCCACTGGCATGAAATTGGGCCCTTTTGCTGAATCCAGACAGTGGGTTTCCCCATTTTCACTGGACTAAAGGTGATTAGGTTGTGTTCAGAGGCTGCCATCAAGGGTTGAATTGTTAATACTAGCCGCCTTGTTTTTCCTTCTATTGGGTCAAGCTCTCGACACCCGACTTGAATTTGGTCTCCCTCGTACGCTACCATGGAGGGCTGGTCCCATACTTTACTCGGATATGGCTGATTGTTACGTAAGGCATACACCTCAAAGTAGGGCCCCTTCGGTCCCGTTTCCAACTCCGGGTGGATACACTGGTGTGCATTAGACCATGGGTCTATTGAGACAGAGCCTTGGGGAAGAACTATACTTATCATTAGTCCAATGATCAGGGTTGTGAAGATCTGCGGTGGAGTCAGGATCATGATGTCTGCTCCTCTTGTTTATTCTCCGGAGCTTTCTTGACTCGTGAGTAATGGATCCACGTAGGTCGCTCCTTGATCCGAACCGCGGTGAAGGTAGTCAGCAGCACTTGGAAAGGTCCCTCCCACTTTTCTTGTAGGGGTTTTCCTAAAAGATTCTTAACATACACCCAATCACTGGGATTAAACGGATGCAACTTACAATCAGGTTGTTTAGGTTGGTGCCCTATCACCACAGTAGCATTCTTATCGAACTGTTTCCCCACTGTAATTATATAATCATAAATGTACTGATTACCGATTTGGTCTATAGCGTCTCCATTTACAACTTGCATAGCATAAGGTCTACCATACAGAATTTCAAATGGACTTAACTTTTCTTTTGATCTTGGTTTGACTCTCAGTCTGAGCAGAGCAATAGGTAAAGCCTGATGCCATTGCAAATTAGTCTCCTGGCATATTTTGGCAATTTGCTGTTTGATGAGATGATTCATCTTTTCCACTTGCCCACTGGCCTGTGGACGATAAGGTGTGTGTAGTTGCCATTTGATTTGTAATGCTTTGCTTATTGCTCTCACCACTTTTGCACAAAAATGTGTACCTCTATCCGAAGAAATGCTTTTCGGTACCTCAAACTGTGGAATAATTTCATTCAACAGTACTTTAGTCACCTCTCTTTCCTTATTTGTCCTACAAGGGAATGCTTCAGGCCACCCAGAAAATGTATCAGTTAATACCAACAAATACCGAAACCCCCCTTTTCTTGGGAGTTCAGAAAAATCAATTTGCCATACTTCACCTGGGAATTTACCTCGATTTATGGCTCCTTGGTGTACCTTGGTTCCCGTATTCGGGTTATTTTTCAGACACCGCTCACACTGGGATGTAACGTGTTTTACAGTAGTAAATAATTTCGGTCCTGCTATCCTAGCTCGCAAATGTTGGTAAAGTGGATCTAGGCCCCAATGGGCCTTTTCATGCTCCGTCTTCACAATCTGCCACATTAGGTTCCCTGGTATTATCAACTGTCCTGTCTCTAATTGTCCCCATCCACTGTCTAACAGTTTACCTTTATTCTTTTGAATCCATCTGTGATCTGATTCCTGGTAATCTGGCTTGATATCGCTATCCAGCTCTCCTGGTATTAGGGCCACTATTTCTACTTCTCTAGTCCTTGTGGCAGCCAATTTAGCTTCCGTATCTGCCTTTCTGTTCCCTATTTCTGGGATAGTGTTACCTTTCAGATGTCCTTTACAATGCATTATGGCCACTTGTGCTGGGAGTTGGACCGCCTCTAGCAATCGCAGAATCTCTTCAGCATGTTTGACTGTTTTTCCTTGTGTAGTCAATATTCCTCTTTCTTTCCAGATGGCCCCATGAGCATGTACAATGGAGAAGGCATATTTAGAGTCTGTCCATATATTAATTTGCATGTTTTCTGCCAATTCCAGGGCTCGAGTCAGAGCTATCAGCTCTGCCTTTTGGGCTGAAGTCCCTGCAGGCAAGGGGTTTGACTCAATTACCCTTTCTGTAGTAGTGACTGCATAGCCAGCCATTCTTACTCCTTGCTTCACGAAGCTGCTGCCATCTGAGAACCAGTTGTCCGCACCTTCGAGCGGCTCTTCTTTGAGATCTGGGCGACTGGAGTAGACGGCTTCAATTGTTTCCAGGCAGTTGTGTTCGATGGGTTCTGCTGGGGCTCTCCCTTCTAGAAATGAAGCTGGGTTCACAATGTTAGTCACCTGAATGGTTACGTCATCTGATTCAGCCAAGATGGCCTGGTATTTTAAGAATCTGGAAGGCGACAACCAATGGTTGCCTTTCTGTTCCAGCACGGCCGATACAGTGTGAGATACTAACACAGTCATCTTTTGGCCCAGCGTGAGCTTTCTGGCCTCTTCTATGTTAATTATCACTGCAGCCACTGCCCTCAGACAGCCTGGCCATCCTTTACTTACTTCATCCAATCGCTTGGAGAAGTAGGCCACAGCTCTCTTGTGTGTTCCCAACTGCTGTGCTAGGACTCCTAGGGCCATCCCTTGTCGTTCATGGGAGAACAGCCAGAATGGTTTTGATACATCTGGAAGACCTAAGGCCGGTGCTCTCATTAGCTCCAGCTTCAACTTCTTGAAGGCCCCTTCTGCCTCGGGGGTCCAAACTAGAACGTCCTTAGTTTCTTTCAACAAATCGTACAGTGGTTTAGCGAGTATCCCGTACTGGTAGATCCATAGCCGACACCAACCTGTCATCCCCAGAAAGGCGCGCAGATCTCTCACTGTCTCTGGTTTAGGCATCTGACAGATGGCCTCTTTTCTAGCTGCTCCCAGGGAACGCTGTCCTCTGGAGACTTCGTATCCCAGGTACACCACTTCTTTTTGCACCAGCTGTGCCTTCTGTTGAGAGACTCGATATCCACTTAAACCCAGGAAATTTAACAAGGAAATAGTCCATTCAATGCACTCTTCCTCTGTCGCTGTTGCTATTAGGAGGTTGTCTACGTATTGCAGAAGGGTGCCATCTCCCAGAGGCCTTTCCCACTGTTCTAATTCTTTGGCTAACTGATTCCCAAAAATTGTAGGAGAATTAGTCCATCCTTGGGGCAGTACCGTCCAGGTAAGTTGGGTCTTTCTTCCTCTATCTACAGATTCCCATTCAAAGGCAAAAATCTTTTGACTCTCGGGAGCTAAGGGAAGGCAGAAGAATGCGTCTTTCAAATCTAATACGGTGAACCAGGCCAAATTATCCTTGAGTCTAGTTAAAAGCGTGTATGGATTAGCAACTACCGGATGTAATGTCTTGGTTATTTCGTTTACTGCTCTCAGATCCTGAACTAGTCTATAAGTTCCATTAGGTTTCTTTACTGGCAGGATTGGTGTATTAAAATCTGATTCACATTCTACCAATAACCCCAGTTCCAGAAACCTTTTGATTATGGGCTCAATCCCCTTCCTGTCTTCTATTCTCAAAGGGTATTGTTTTCTTACCACCGGTCTTGCCCCGTTTTTAAGTTCCACAACAATCGGTGCTGCTTGTTTTGATTTTCCAGGTATATCAGTAGCCCATACTAATGGGTATGCCTCGCTCAGGATTTGCTCAAAATTGTGATTCTCAGATTTAGGTTCCACACAACTGATTGTTAGGCTTAGGGCTGTAATCAGTTGTTCTTCTTTTACTTGAAATTCCAATCTGTCCTTATTGAACTTTATTATGGCTCCCAAGTTCTCCAATAAGTCTCTCCCTAATAGAGGCTTTGGTGAATTTGGCAAATACAGGAACTGGTGAATTCCCATTTGTTTCCCAATTTTGTATTTGATAGGTTTCAAAAAGTAAGCTTTTTCTGGTTGGCCTGTTGCTCCCACAACTTGTACAAATTCATCACTTTTAGGTACCAGTTGTTGATTTAAAACCGAAAAAGTTGCTCCCGTATCAATCAAAAAGTCCAATTCCTTTTTACCTTCCCCTAGCTCCATTTTAACCAGTGGGTCTGCTAGGGTACGGCCCACCGGTCCCCCTCATTCACTTTCTTGCTGTGTGGTGGTAGTAGTGGCCATTAGCCTTCTCTTTAACTGGGGGCATTCTTGTTTCCAGTGTCCCGTCTGTAGGCAGTATGCACATTGATCTGGCCCTACTCTAGCTGGGTGGGGTTGGAACCTCCCTCCCCCTCTCACTGGGTAGCCTCTACCCCTACCCCTGGCTCCAGGTTCCGGGTAACCTGTCTTCTGAGCTGCTACTGCCACAGCCACTACTCGAGCTATCCTCCTGTCCTCCCTTTTCTTCTCCTCAACTTCTCTATTATTATATACCTTCCATGCCTCATTCAGCAAGGCCTCCAGGTTTTTATTTTCTGAATGTTCAAGTTTTTGCAATTTCTTCCTGATGTCTGGGTTACTCTGTCCCATCATTAATCCCAACAGGTGTTGTTTCCCTTCTTCCGTTGCTGGGTCCAGGGGTGTGTATTGTCTCATGGCTGCCCTAAGTCTATCCAAAAACTCTGACGGGGTCTCATCCTTTCCCTGCCTAATGTCATATAGCATCGACCAATTGATAGCCTTAGGGATCGCATTACGCAAGCCCATCGCTATCAGATTTCTATACTGCACCAGTCGTCAATAGTGCTCTTCGTTGCCCGGGTCCCATTCTGGTTTACTGCTGGGGAAATTATCTTCTAGTCTCCCTGATAATACTTGAGCATGTCGTTTTCCTGTTTCCAATACGAGTTCCCTTTCTGTATCTGTCAATTCTGACAGCATCACCTCTATATCTTCCCAATCAATATCTAAATTCTTTGCCATTAATTCAAACCTCTTCGCTACTCCCTCTGGATTCCTCCTGAAGTTCCTTGCCTCATCCCTCCAATTGTTCAGATCACTCGTGGAGAACGGCACCTTTACCCTAGTCCTTTCTCCTACCATTGGCATAAGTTGTCGGAGAGGAGCTATTGTATGATTCCCTTCTTTTTGCTTTGCTTCCCTCTGTGCCACAGATCTGGTATAATACGAATGACTGGTCCCTTCCCCGGGATCTTCCTCCTGTGCCTCAATGTCTTCCCTATTCTTTCTCTTCTCCTTTCTCTTTCCCTTTCCCTGTTCTTCATCTTCACCTTCTATTTCTGTTAATTCTTTTCCTACTACTCCCCTAACATGGTTTACACAGTCCAACCGCCTCTCGCTCTGCATCTGTCGCCTTTCTTCCCGCATCTGCCGGCGCCTATCCTGTTCCGGGCTACTGTCCTCATCTTCTGTTCCCCTTCCATCTCTCTTATCCTCTATCTGAATTACTATATTCAGCTTCTGTGAGTTGTTCTCTGCCTCCCTTTTGCATATCTCATTGTCATTCTTCTCACTATACTTCAGCTTAGAGACGTCGCCTCCTAGTGAGTTACTTTTATCCCCAGTCCTCGGTGTGCTGGTTTCTATTCTACAGGTACCTGATTTCCTAAAACCCCCATTCCTGGGTGTGCTATTATCCCCATATGGACTTAGTTCGGGCAGGCTGCGTGTCTCCCCTCGACTCTCTGCTTTGTGTGGACTGTCTTCTTCCCTCTCAACTTCTAGTCTAGGTGGGCTGTCAGCATCCCTGTAGCTCCCCGACCCCCGTGGACTATCTGGTCCCTGTGGGCTGCTTTCCCTCTTGTCAATCCCCAATTTTAATGGACTATCCTCCTCCCAAGTGTTGTCTAGTTTCTGAGGGCTGTGCCCAAACTTAGATTTCCAACATCGTTCCAGCTCCTTTAATGGGCTAGGGTCCCCTTGTTCCTCCTTTGGCCTGGGAAGAGGCCCTTCCCGTCCTGGGGCGAATGGATGGTATTCCCACAGGCTTATTTCGCTCTCCTTTTCACTATCCCTTCTTGTTAATTTAAGACATTGTTGCCCAATGCTACATGCATCACAGCAACGTTCTTTAGGCTTTGAACCTTTCTTATCTTTCTCCAGGGCTAGTACTAAGGGGTCCTGAGGTGCTACGTTTACCCCGCACTCTTTTTGCCACTCCGGTTTATTTCTTAGGGTAAAGAACATGTCAGCATACATTACTTCGTCCCATTTATTAAGTCGGCGGAGGAAAAGCATCAATTGCAAAATAGTGTTATAATTAGTTGTTCCCTCCGGCGGCCATTTCTCATTGTCATCTAACTTGTACAACGGCCACCACTGTGTACAATATTTAAGGAGTGCCTTTTTACTTATGTTTCCCCCCGGGATCCCTCCCAAGTCCTTCCAGTGCTTTAGGATACATCCTAAGGGGGTTTTCATATTTATGTCGTTACTCTGTTGGCCTCCCATTGCTATTCCCTGTGTCTAACCAGATCAGTCTCTGTTGTCTCGCATGTACTGTTACTAATTTATTTTAACACTTCATACACGCAATCTGCAATCGCTTCGTCCTTTTCCGACCTGGCTTCTCGCGAAGAACAGGAAATGCGGAGTGGGACTCCCTCTCGCTTCGCAGCGATGCTGCGTCTCATTCACTCTCACTCATACCCACACCTTTACGAAATAGTTCCTACCTTATAGTCTATATCAGAACGGACTGTTTTACCAGGTTTGGTCACGAGAGGTCGCCTACTGACCGCGAGATACCGGTTTGCCAGACTCATGCAATCACAACTGTAGGCAGTATAACAATTGCAGGGGGTGACAAATTTCTTCCCGGACGTCTATCAACTTATTCTCTTCTAAAAGATTACAGAGAGAGCGACAAGATATTTCCTGTAAGGTTTTGCAACAGACACATAGAACAGACACAAGAAGATCTCCGGCTGACAGAACTCTCAGAAAGCAATCCACAGTGTTATAACACAGTGCACAATGTTTAAAACAGTTCCCACACAGTAAAAACAGATCAAAGATACCAAGATAAACAAATACTCCCTCCAGCAGGACTTTAACCTGTGTTTTCTCCCAATCAATTTTAACCAATGCTGGGATTTTAACCCCAGCAAAACCAATGCTAGCAAACCAATGCTAGCAAACCAATGCTAGGATTTCAACCCAGCTGGGATTCTTTACTGGGGCATCCCCCAGCTTTCCCTTTGGGCGGTCACGTCTGACCCCCGTTTCCCAACAAAGCGCTTTATTCCAAAACCAATAAAGAATTGAAATACCTCTTAATTGGAGCAGGAGATGCAGGGTACTCTTCGTCCACCGAAAGCACTGGTCCGGGGGTGAGTCTCTTCTGACAAAAGTTAGTCAGGGGTGCCAGAGGGTCCCGACCCCGGACCCGGCTCGGGGAGGACCCCTCAAGGCCTGGATCTCCTGTCTGGTCCCATCTGGGTCGCCAGAAAATGATGCCGAATTTTGCCCCAAAAGGCGAGAATAACTGCTTAAGAGACTCAGTCTAAGTCAGATAAGCAGGAGGTATTTTATTACGACGCGTCGGAGAAATCACAAAATGGATTTCTAAATTATGTACAGCAAAAGGGGGTTTTTATACAATTTTTAAACAAGGATTACATCATTTATTACATGCATATTCATAGGCAGGCGGGGTCTTCCGGGAATTCCTGGTTTTCCTTAGTTAAATTTTAAGCTTTTCCTAATTTGGACTTCTTCCTGTTATCTTTGGCATGTTTTTCCATGGCTTGGCTGAAGTTACTGTTGTACTTGGCTTGATCCTAGCGGCTTGGCAGGTCACTTTAACTTATTGGCTTCCACTTCTGTTTCTTCAAATACTCTAATTCCAAAGTTTCTTCTGTGAGTGTATTTTAGATTACCTTATCCAAATATTGTCATTGCCTTATCTAAATATCTGATCAAAGGTCTTCCTGAAAGTGTGTTTTAGGTTATTTATTAACTGCTGCTATTCCCTTGATATATTTTTGAGTGTCTTTTTAATTCTTTTATTTTCAGAAGCTATTAGCCATTATAATAAATGGCTTCATAACTATATACATACATGCATTACCCTAACTATATACATATATACATCTAGATCTAGATACAGGCACAGTATGATAGGCAGTTCACCCAAAACCAAGGTCCCCTTGAAGTGTAAATCATATCTCTCCATCCTTCTGCATCACCCACTGTTGGAGAATTTTGTTCAGACATGGCTTATAGAAAAAGGCCATGATCACATACAGCTGGTTAAAAAGTAAAAGGCAGCTGTAAGCAGCAAGTTCTCAGGCTTTTCCCTTAAACAGTAAATACCGTGTCCTTGGCTAAGTGATGAGAAAAATATGGTGAAAAACATGGAGGCCTTGAGAATAGTCAATAACAAGTCAACAACAGGATGAGAAAAACAAGTATTAGCCTCAACAAGAAACCACAGGTATTGACAACAAAGGAGGGGTTGGCATGTAGTCTGTAGCCAATTGTGAGCTCGGGTTTTGCAATATGTATGAGCTTAATTAACACTACTATAAAAGTGTGTAAGCTGGATCAATAAATCGGAGATCGATGCTCATCAATCGGATGGTCGTCTCCCTTCACTTTCCTCAACCCACCAGGTGCAACCTGGTCCTGGAGCAAAGACAACCCCATGGATGGATTTGTCTTTGCTTGAGGCAGAATTATTCCAAACAGGTTTTCCCAGCATGCCACTCCTGTACCACCAGAACCTTATCGTCATCTATCATTTGTAAGGGTTCAGATTGGACAGGGCCTGCTCAGATGGTGGAGCCTTTCTGTTAACTAACCAGGTGGCCTTTGCTAAATGCTGCTCCCAATTTTTGAAAGATCCCCCACCTAGTGCCTTCAAGGTGGTTTTTAACAATCCATTGCACTGCTCCACTTTGCCTGCAGCTGGTGCATGGTAGGGGATATGGTACATCCATTCAATGCCATGTTCCCTAGCCCAGGTGTTGATAAGGCTGTTCTTGAAATGAGTCCCATAGTCTGACTCAATCCTCTCAGGCATACCATGCCTCCAAAGGACTTGTTTTTCAAGGCCTCGGGATGGTGTTACAGGCCGTAGCATGAGGCACAGGGTAGGCATCCATTGGTGGCTTCTACCACTGTGAGCACATAGTGCTTGCCTTGGCATGTCTGGGGCAGTGTGATGTAATCAATTTTCTAGGACTCCCCAGTACTTATATTTGGACCACCACCCACCATACCATAGTGAGACAGAGTAAAGATCCATTCTGAATTAGGTGAAGTGTCTAAGAAAGGTGAAAAGTCTGTGAGGCCAAAGCTGAAGGAAAAACTTGCATGCCGAGACAGCAAGGAGACAGAGAAGAGAAACAGAAAAGACCACAAGGTCGATTTGCCCCCGACTTAGAAATTCCTTTGATAAAGAAGAACTGGTGTTAAATGTCACGCGGAATGAATATGTATGAACTTATTGTGAAACTGTATGCATATGCATTTGGAAGGGGGATAAAAGAAGACCCGAGGTCTTCAGAGGTACGCATGCCTTGTTGGGGGACTTGCGTCTGGCGCGTGTCGTAATAAAAGCATACCGGGCTTTACAAATTTATAAAGTTGTGAGATTTCTTCTTTTCTCCGCAAAACATTATGGCGAGCCAGGTAGGAGTTCTCTGTCCCCGCAGGGGCAGGGGGGATAGATGGACCTCCAAGGCGCGCCCTAGGATTTTTTTTCCTGGTGGGGCTCCGCTTGTCTCAACTTGCCACCTGCGAGGACAGACAAGGACCTGCTGGCCTGCAGAGGAAGATACGGTATGTACTGAGGGGCCCCTGGGAGAGGGAAAGGAGAGCAAGGGAGTAAACCACCCAGAGACGTCTGGGTTCAGCAGATAGAGCAGGTGTATTAGAGATGGGGTTCATCGTTCTGATAGAGCAGACCGCAAGCGGTTCTGGGGGTGAGCCGGGTGAACCCGTGTATGTGTGTATTGGGGGTTCATAATTCTGATAGAGCAGAACTGCTGAGCCCGTGTGTGTTTTGTTTGTGTGTGTGTGTGATGTCCGGACACTGTGTCGCTGTATGGTCAATGCATTGTGTGGTCAGTGCACTGTATTTCTAATCGTGCAAGTGTATAAGTTTATGGTATATAAAAGAGTGTAGATCTACAGGGCCCTACAATGAGAGGGGGGTCAGTACTACCCATGTTTGAAGCAGCCGAGTGAGGCCTGAGGCGCCGGATGCAGCAGGCTGTGGGGGCAGAGAGAAGCGAGTGGAGGAATGTCAGTGATGGTATTTATCGTGTTTAAATGTAGTGATTTGTGTAGATTTGGTACATTTTAGCCATGAGTATGAGCTCAGAGAGTTCCTTTGCCTTGGATGTTTGGATTTGATCTCTAGACTGTGTGCTGTTATTTTGATTGTGTCCAGGAAAAATTGATGTGAGTAAATGCCGAATTATGGTATGCTGTGTTGTGTTGAGAAAAGTGAGCACTTTGAGAAATAGGCCCTTTCCCAGTGAATTTGTGTGGTGATTTTCTTCCGCTGCATTGTGGTAATTTGATTCTCAGATTGTATAGTAGTGTTTGTGGAGATTTTAAGATTTTGTTGCAACAAGAGTAGCATTTTACATAGGAGAACTATAGTACGGTGATTTATGCTTAATTACGATAAAGCGAGTTAAAGGAATTCCAAGAATTCTCCCCCTCACAGCAATTCAAGCCTTGGCTCTAGTGAATTTGAGATAAAGGAGGGGCGTGCGGGTGCGTGTGTCTGTGTCTGTGGGCATATCAGAGTTTCGGCTGTGACTAGCACAGCCTTTTTGCAAAGCAGTAAAACAAGTGTAAGTAGACACAGTGCTTAATTAGATTGTGCAAGAAGAGAACTAGAAAAGACTGATATTTTGTAAAACAGAGTTTATATAGAAGAGATGAATGAGATGAACTAGTGAATGAGACTTATGAGATTTATGAGACTTCAGCTGGTACTGCAGTAAGTCTGGACTGGAAACAATCTGTAGGGATTTAAAGTTCTCTGTAACAAACAGAATAGCCTGCCTTTGCGGGCAATTTCGGGGAGCCTTTGGTGCATCAAGAGGCTAGCATGCTGTGTGAGGTGACAGTGGCTGTCCCCTGGGCACAGGGACAGCTCTGGCTGCCCTGTCTCCCCAGGGAACACGGGAATGACCTGTGGGCAGGGAGAAAGAGGTAATGAGAACTGACCAGAGCAAAGAGGTTCCTAAATTAGCCCCTTTTGGGAGGGGCTCACTGGGACAAGGCTGCCGGTAGGAGCAGCTCAGAAAATAAAAAGATTTATAATACTTCATTGCTGTTAGTACTGTTTTAAAATAGGAAGATAAATGGGATAGAGTTTTTTGTATGCTGAAATGTCTTTTTGTTTTAAGAAATCACCCAGAATGGCAAAGAGACTGTAAGATCAGACCGCCCTCTAGTCTTGGCCCTTGAAAAAGGAAAACAAGGCAAAGAGAAAGCAAATCAAACATGTTGTTCAGCATGCAGCATAAGATAGCAACGTATGAAATCAGGCAAGGATTATCATGCTGAAATGCAAAGCAATCACAATTCGCAAAATGAGTACATATGATTTGCTAAAAGCTCCTCCCAAGGTAAGGGAGGAAGGGTAAAGACGACCTCATTAAAGGGGAAGAATTTTAGTTGACACAAGGCTCATATATTCAGTTTTAAATAAAGCTTTAGTACCTGTTGAGAATGTTTATGTTGTGGTGTGGAGAATGAACAACTGGCCAGTCTGAGAAGGCATACTTGTGCAAACCTTTAAAGTAACATGTGTACTATGTGTACCTAAAAGCTTTTGTACAATTCGCTCAATTTGCTAAACATTCTCAAATGAGAAAAGTTACTCTGGAGGCAAATGATATAAAGAGGTTAGGCTTAACATTAACAGACACTGAAATTAAAGACATTAGTAAGGAGATATTAGAATAAGTAAATAAGTGTTTTCAAGGGTATGGGCCTCTGCTGTACCAGGGAGAGTGAAAGATGCTCCCCCATGAGCATCTAGCTTAAGGAAAGAACACAACTAGTGAGAACTGAGTAGTACCCTCAAAAGGAAGATAAGGAAGGAATCAGCCCAATAACTGATAGTACTGGATTAAGGGCTGTCAATAAGATAACACAGAATTTATACCCTGTGGTAGCAAATCCATAGACTTTACTAACTTGTTTAACACCTGAGCTAACCTGGTTCACTGTTTTAGGCCTAAGAGATGCCTTCTTTTGCCTCCCTATCCACGAAGCCAGCCAGAAAATTTTTGCATTCAAACACAAGCTCACATAGTCCGTGTGCCTGAAGGCTTCAAAATTCCCCACTCCAACTGGAGAACAGCTTGCAAAGACCCAGAGTCCCGGGAAGCTCCACAAGAAGAAAGGAGGCTGTTGCAGTACGTGGACAATCTTCTAGTAGCCACTCGGACGAGGGAAGCAGGAGAACCTGGACGGTAAGCCTTTTGAATTTCCTAGGACTCCAAGGACGCAGTCTCAAAGAAAAAGGCACAGGTAGTGAAACAGAAGGTAATCTACCTGGGGTAAGAAGTGAGTGCTGAGCAGCAGACTTTAAGGCAGGGAAGCCATATGCCAAACCCCAAAACCCCAGACAATGAAAGAACTCTGAACCTTCTTAGGCATGGCTGGGTAGTGCCAGCTGTGAGTTTATAATTATGGACTGTTCGCCAGACCCCTCTATGCTCTTATTGCTAATGAAAACTGAGATCTCCAGTGGAGAAAAGACACCACACGGGCCTTTCGCCAGCTAGAGAGAGTGCCCTCATGTCGGCTCCAGCTTTGAAACTTCCAGATGTAAGTAAACCATTATTTATATTTTTCCACGCAAGGAATTGCCCAGGGAATATTGGCTCAGGACTTGGGCCCATACTGAAGGGCAGTTGCTTACTTCTCTAAGCAACTAGATGCAACAGCCAAAGGATGGCCAGGTTGCCTCAGAGCTGTAGCAGCAGTTGTGCTGAATATTCAAGAGGCATGCAAGTTTACCCTGGGACAAAAATGACTGTGCTAGTCTCCCACACAGTGTCCGCAGTACTGGAAGTAAAGGGTGGCCACTGGCTTTCACCACAGAGGTTTCTGAAATGACAGGCCATCATGGTAGAGCAAGACGTTGTAGAGATAGTGGTGACTAATATTGTCAACCCAGCTTCTTTTCTCAGTGGAATCAAGGAGAAGCAGTACACCATAGTTGCCTAGAGACCATTGAAGCTACCTACTCCAGCCGCCCAGACTTAAAGGACACTCCTCCGGACGATGCAGAGACCTGGTTCACTGACAGGAAAGCGACATTGCAAAGTTCACAGTGACTACCTGCAGAGAAGTAATAGAGTCTGGACCCTTACGAACAGAAGGCTGAGATAAATGCATTGACCCATGCCTTAGAAACAGCAAAAGGCATTCAGAGTTGTGCATGCACATAGAGCCATCTGGAAGGAGAGGGGGCTTCTGACCTCACAGGCAAAGAAGAGACAATCCAGCTGCTGGAAGCAGTTCAGCTACCTGAAAAAGCATATTAAGGCATGCCAGAGAGTGAGCTTAAAATTGGAGGAAAGAAATGAGCTGGCGGATGGAGAGGCAAAGAAAGCAGCAAAGGGTGAGGTACAGATTTTCCTCGAAGGTAAGCCATAATACAATAATACTAACCAAAAGAGACGTACAACTGCAAGGGGTGGGCTACCATTGAAAGAGAACTAATAATCCCTTCCCATTTTCGTGGTTACTAGTGAAGGAAGCGCACTAGAAAGCACACTAGGGCCTAACTACTTAGAAGCCTTTTATAGAGTGTCGCTCCTTTTTCGAAATGACCAAGGCTGCGAGTGTTACAGAGTGCATTGAAATGAAGTGTTGACTTTGAAGCAGTAATTTCCACAGGCTTTCTAGAACACACATCTGATTGAAACAATCGTTGTATCGTTGTCAGGAATTTATATGCCACTATCACTCAGGTAAGCCGACAATGTGATCCTTGCCTCAAGACTAACCCCAAAATACCCCCCGGCCAAAACTCGGTCAGACTGGGAAAGGCCATGGGCCTGTACAGCAGTGGCAAATTAACTTTTCAGAACTCCCAAGGAAAGGGGGGTATCAGTATATACTGGTATTGATAGATACATTTTCAGGGTGGCCAGAGACATTCCCCACCAGAACTGTCAAAGCTCAAGAGGTGACCAGATTATTTTTACAAGAAATAATACCACGCTTCAGAGTTCCAGCCACGATATCCTCAGATAAAGAATCACATTTCATTTCCAAAATAGTGCAACAGATTAGTAGCCATCTGGGCATAGATTAGGAACTTCACACCCCATACCACCCCCAATCAAGCGGCCAGGTGGAGAGAATGAATAAGACTGGGGCAAGAAGTTAATCTACCCTAGCCCAAGCTCTTCCACTAGCACTATTGCAAATTCAAACTAAACCTTGAGCTAAAGGAATGCTGAGTCCTTTTGGAATGCCTTATAGAAGACCATATAGAATACAAAGGGAATGTCCAGAATGTCCACCTACATGGTGGCATTAAGCAAACAGCTCAGAGTAACTGTGGCTGGAACTCGGAGCAGGGAGTTAGATAGCCTGGGGATGATGTATATGTTAAGTCTCTTACAGAGAAGACTTCGGAACCACAGTGGGAGAGACCACTGCAAGTACTTCTCACCACCTTCACTGCAATCAAAATCAAGGAGCAGAATGCCTGGATCCATCACTCTTGGGTGAAGAAGGCCCAGAAACCCCTTGAGGAGTGACGCCAGGAGACAATGAACTGAGATTACAACTTACTCGGGCAGAATGAGTACATTGCGGTCGGGAGTAGCTCATATTTTAGTTTGTAGAACTGTTTTGTGTGTAATCATAACTGAAGTTTCAGAACTTGAGAGTACCTTTATCCAAAGCAATGCTGAATGGCCTTGATCCCTGGCATTTAATCAGTATACTGGATCCATAGGAAAACCTTCTGAGATAAAAGATTTAAATATATCTTCTGTAGTAATCCACGAGGATCAGGTATATGAGGAGCAAGAATGGCAGGAACAGGAACTGTGGACACTTCAAGGAATCAGAGGAGAAGAAATCAAAGTAGGGTGCCAGGTCATCAATAGGGTAGCTTATGAGAAACCAGTGTCTGAACCTCCCCTGGTGTATATGAACACCAGGAAGTTTGTAGTAGCCTAAGTGAATCAGACTGTTGGTATAATTTCACCTTGATACGGCCTGTAGAAGTGACCTGCCTTTGAGCTCGAATTACTATCAGACTTTCATTTGAATTCAAAGTGGACACTGCACTTTTTACCACAGCAGGGCCTTATACACTCCATACTAGTTCAGACTCTACCCAAACTCCAAACTTGAACCTAACGTAGTAAAGAATAATGCAAATTAACATCTCAAAAATCCAACCAGCCTGCTCCTCCTTCCTACAAGAAAGGAAGGAGCCAGCTCTCCTGGTGCCTAAAACCAGGAACACCAAGAAATCAGTTTCCTTAAGTCATTTACCGAGCTGGTTGGCTGAACACTCAGGCAATGGCTGGTAAAGGGTGCTGAACTGCAGGTGGTAAATTAACCCAAGCAAGGAAGGTGATTTTCTTTATTTATAGCTATCCCTTTTCCTACTGAGATCTGGATCAGTGATTGTCCCAGTCTGAGGCGGTTGGATTCTGCTTAAAAGAGGTAGAGAGAGAGACCCCCCCTCAGAGCTCAGCAGCAGGCTGTAGGATTTTGAGCATCACTTTTGTGCTGAGTGTTTCAAGTAAACCTGATCCCAGTTTCTTCTGAGGCACTGCAATGAATTTAGGCTCTTCTCTCAGACTTCCCCTTCATTATTTACTTGAGGCTTGGACCTGAAGCTAGGGGCAAGGTGGGTGAGGTTTTGTAGACCAGGAGAGACATTCCTGCTTGCCACACATCTGGGAAATCAGGTGCTTTGGAGGGGGAAGGAGATTCCCTGAGGTCTCTACATTTCAGAACAAACATCTGCCTCAAATATGACCTAAACCTCTGTCAGATACACTTGTGAAGTGTGTCAGAATTTGCAGTGTGAGCCCAGCACATCCCTCTGGCAGGGAGGGATGGTCATAAACAGAAAGCAGTTCCTGTTCCCCATAACAAACATCTAACTGGCATATTAGGGACAAGATTAGGAGTTTTAAATGGAATTGATTCAGAAATACTGGTGAATAAACTGGCCACTGCAGCAGGTAGCCTAACAAAATTGAAGCAGCCTTTATAGTAACCTTTATTGGCATTAGGAACTAGCCAGTGACAGATTTCAAAAGTACTGCCAAAGTAAGGAAGTATGAAAAGGCCGGAGACCAAGACCACAAGTTGATAGTAGAAGCACTTAGTATAGTTCAAGATAATGTGTCTTTAGCTTTCAGTTGCATACAAGCACAGTTATGGATACAAGCAACAGCAGCTCTGATCATATGGGAAAGGGGTGAAGGTAATTTTCCAGCTGAAATTCAAGAAATTGTGTGGGATAAGGCAATTGATTTTGAAAGGAAGTTTCCATCTTGGTGGACTATGGTGAATTTCACCTATGATCCTGTTTCTAATGTGGCAACTGCCTTTGTGCTTACCATACATAATGCCACTGTTTATGTTATCCATCCCATCGTTGCTCTAGGATTAAACCATGAAAAAACAATACTCTATCCTTCAGAACATAGACTGTGGGCATGAAAGATGAATGGAAAGTGGCAGACAGTAAACTTGGAATCCTGCATTACTAGAGAACAGATGGGATTTATTTGTGAAAGCAATACTATTAATGCTCAGGATGTGTGTTTGGACACTGAACAGAGTATTTATCACTTTGAAATTCATCCAGTCACTGACCAGAAAACTGTGCTCGTATATACTGGAAAAGGGTCTATGATTGAGAACTGCCTGTGCTGCTGTACAAATTGATAGCAATGATGTTATTCTGTCTATTAAAAACCATTCTAATCTCTGTATTTGTAATTGTGTTAAGATTATTGGGTGTGATTTTTCGTATCTAGTACCAGTAACATCCCACCAGCTGATTTAAGCCAATTACACAATGTATCACAGACTACCACCTACCTCTAGTGGGATGAACCTTACATTGGTAAAACAATTAATTAAGCACCAAGACCTATTGGAAGGCTTGAAAGGAATCCAAGGAAGCGGAAAGAAAACCTTAATTACTGTCCAACATGATACAAAGGAGATAACCAGAGTTCTACAAAGAATAAAACAAAATATGGATCATCACTGGTGGGATGTGATCTTTGGGTGGTCACCAACTGGGAATGGAATCTTTAATAAGTTGTGCCACCCCATTATAGTTTTACTAATATTAGTTGGGATAAGCTTAGGATTATCTAGTATATTGTTAATTTGGAACTGTAGAATGCTACAACAAATAGCTGTACTAACCTCTTTGTCAAACGTACATGGTGAAGCATTAAAAGACACTTATTGTCGTGAGGGTTTTCATTAAGTAAAAGAATTTACTTATTTCCTAGGAAAGGGGGGAATGAGACAGAGTAGAGATCCATTCTGAATTAGGTGAAGTGTCTAAGAAAGGTGAAAAGTCTGTGAGGCCAAAGCTGAAGGAAAAACTCGCATGCTGAGACAGCAAGGAGACAGAGAAAGAAAAACAGAAAAGACCACAAGGTCGATTTGCCCCCGACTTAGAAATTCCTTTGATAAAGAAGAACTGGTGCTAAATGTCACGCGGAATGAATATGTATGAACTTATTGTGAAACTGTATGCATATGCATTTGGAAGGGGGATAAAAGAAGACCCGAGGTCTTCAGAGGCACGCATGCCTTGTTGGGGGACTTGCGTCCGGCGCGAGTCGTAATAAAGGCATACCGGGCTTTACAACTTTTACAAAGTTGTGAGGTTTCTTCTTTTCTCTGCAAAACAAAGAAGAAACCCCCCAACTTTGTAAAAGTTGTAAAGCTTGGTATGTTTATTACAGCGCTGGATGCATGCGGAGATTGCTCTCCTCAAAAAAGGCATGCGTACCTCTGACAACTTCAGGTCTCTTTTTATCTCTCTCTCAAATACATATGCATACAGTTTCACAATAGGTTCATACATATTCATTTTTATGAGTTTTGTGTGACTTTTACCACTAGTTCCTTTTTATCAGAAAGAATTCCGAGGTCAGGTTGACTTGCCCTTACAGCAGTCCCTGTCTCTCTCTATCATCTTCTGTCTCCTCCCCTTTATCTCTGTCCTTCGCTGAATTAACTTCACTGAGCTTAGGCCTTGCAGTCTGGCTAAATAACTATGGCTTCTAACCACAGATTCAACTCAAAAATCTACATTTCACCTAAATTAAAATTGATTTCTATCCTGGAAAATTTTCACTTTGCTTCAAACAATAGAGCCTTGAATTTCTGAATATAATTGCACCATGTAAAATATAATATTTAAATGATTTTCATATAATGATAGTATGGGGTAGAGAGAATCCAGAGAGAATTTTCTTTTTAAACATTTCCAGGAGAAACATGGCCTTGACTTGGAAGTATAGCATGAAATATTTTTATACAGCATGAGTTCTCATTACCTAATCATATGATATGTATAACTGAATTGGAAACCAGGAAATAAACAAAGAAAAATATTCAAGCTATAAAATATGTGAGTTTAAAATTTTATTTGTATTTCTGATTAAAACTATTAGGTAGCTAAATGGTCACCTAATATTTTAAAAAGCATCTGGACATTAAAAATAGGTAAATTTCTGCGGGACTTGGATGTCAGGTATTCCTGAAAAGCTTTATTTCACTGCTTCCCAACCCTGAATCAATCCACTTAAATGCAACTGTATTTCAGATGCTCAGTCAAACTGTCCATTTAATGCATGGAGTTGACAAATAATCTGCAGAAAAAGCTAGATAGATTTGAAGATCTTTTCCTGTAAATGGCATTCAAATTATTTGTACAAACACACAGATGGGATTTCTGCTGTCTTCTTCAGGCCACTTCCTCCAGAGAGCTCTCCATCAAATCTCTCTAGTTCTACTATTCTGGTGATCCAGAGTCAGCACTGGGATTGTCCAACTGCATGGAATTATTGTCTGGTATAGGTGCACCCTGCGGGCTTCTGTGTGCAGCATCACATGAGCTCTACTAATGTCACCCTGTTGGTATAAACTGAGCTAGCTGGACCTTAAGGGACAAGATTGTGCACTGATTTTGTAATAGAAATTAGGTACTAAGAAAGAGGCTGGAGGATTTAAATATTTCTGCCTCCAGCTTAAGCAACACTAAATCTTGGTCTTTATCTGAAAAACTAGGTGAATTAACCCATGCGGAATTCGTATGCCAAAAATGTCAGTAATACACTAAGAACCGTCTAAAGAGTAACAATTCCAATCATTACTTTATAAAAATAATTCATTGGAAGAAATCGGGAAGAAGGATGAAACATGCCAATATCCTACCCCGAGAATCATTCTGCTGATTTGCGCAGGTTTCTTATTATATTCCCATCTAATGCATTGGACATGCGTGCTTGTGATGACACAAACACTTGCAAAGCTTACCAGATAAAACATGTTCTCTTCAGACAGCAAGACATTTCTTGATGGTTGCATTTGCTAATTACATTTAGACTCAATGTTCTTAAAGGTATTCCAACCAAAGTGATTCCATCATTCTCTAAGTCGCACATCCTGCTTGTCCTGGTTTAGGGAAAATTTGGCAGCAAACCTCAAAAAGGGGTTATTTATTAAAAATATTGATCTAGTACTGATATCCAACTGTGACGGACAAAGACTCTCTAAAGTTAGAAAGTGTATGCTTATTGCAACGCCGGGCAGCATGCAAGATAGCTCCCAAATATACACTGTGATTTACAAGTTATTACAGAGTCTTTTTATCTGTACAAGTACTGAATACCCAAAATACAAATTCATATTCATAATTTTGGTACATCCCATTCCCTACTTCGTATGGTGATGAGTTCAAAAGCTATTAAGCATGTGTAGTTTGTTCCTGAAAATAAGTCAGTGGTCCCTTTCACGGGGAGTGGTCTCAAAATGAGGAAATAAATGAAGTCTTCCTCCTTCTGACCTTTCTACATTTTCAATGCAAATATGACAAATAAACCCATTGGTAGAACTCCCATTCCCCATCTTCAATTGCTTTCAGAACAGAGGAGGCCTACAATTGTCTTATGTTCCTAAAAGCTATTTATCAGTTTCTATATTCTTCATTATAAACCCAGCAAACCAAACATTATGTTGAAAAGCAATCAATTATTACTTAACTACTAATTCTCACTTCATCAAGGCCTACCTATTTATTTTGATAAACTCTAAAATAGCTTAACTCTAACTAAAACCTCAGCTCTGCTAAAATCTGTAAATTCCTTAAAGTTTATGTCTCAGCCCCCCTCCTCCCCTCCCCAGAAAGCCCACCCACACGGCCCCTCCCCTCAACTGGTTTGGGAAAAATTTCCTCGGAGAGAAGTGGAAAAAACTTCTTTATTTAACAGGCAAAGCACTCCCCAGTACAAAAAATGAACAATACCAGAAGACAAAACTCATTCGCCACTCTGAAGAGACGACAAATTCAGAAAGTCTCTCCTGTGGATTCTCGCTCTGTTATCAATCTCTCCGGCACTGGGAAAGGCTGCTGGCCAGAGTAGGCCCCCATAGGCCACAAAGTGCAAGCTCTCAGTCCTCCCCAGGTGCCGGTCTGGAGCAGATTTGAACAGTTCCAAGAAAAGGGAAAGAAAAAGACAATTCAGGGAAAACTCTGCCTCAGACAGTTAAACCAATTAAAAGCAAAGGAGCGCTCTGTTCTGCTCTGTTAGTGCCCAGACAACACTGCAGCACAGAATGTGGAGGAGTGTTGCTTTTCAAGGAGTGAGTGCAGCCTCTGATAACAAACTCTGTGCTTCTTCTTCTCCCCACCTTTGCTCCCAGAACCAGTCAGCAAGGCAGAGAATATAATATCCAGCATTAACAGAACAGATGACTGGGGATACAAGCATCTTAAAGTCACCCTAGGACACTGCTCTACTGAGATATGTCACCAGACTATGCTAAGACAAAGTTTTGGAACTGCTAATTAAAATTCTACTATCACAGTGAAGCTGAGGAGGAAACACAGCTCACTACAGTTACCTTGTGGCATGCCAATACTTCCTTTCAATCACAGTGTTTTTCGTTTTTAAGTCCGTGACATCACAGGCATAATTCAACATCTTTTGGCCAGGAAGGAAGATACTATGCTTCTCATTATACTGATGGGTAAGCTGAAATGCAAAGCAGTTAATTCCAATTAAAACAGGAATCAAGTCAATACTAAAACTTACCACAGTTTTGTTTACTACCCTAAGTCCTTAATATCCCAAAATACAAGAACAGCTGTAAAAGCCTTGTGGCTACCTAATTTTTTCCTATACCTACATGGGAGGGTAAGGGATAAATGATCCCAAACAATGGTAATCCACAACAAAGCATTCTTGATATCATATTCAGCTTTTGCATAGCGAGCTCTTCACCTGATCAAGTTATTCCATTGCAATATTTTGGGGAGTATATTAGAGGGCTGGGTGTTGATTGGTTTGAAACCATCTTGATCATTCAGGAACCCAGTAGCAATGAGAAAGATCAAAATAAGATGGTGCTATGCATTGATTTTCATATATGAGACATATTTCTACAACACAGAAGGCTGACCTAATGCTTCACTACAACATGGCTGAAGTGGCATCATGTTCCCCATAGGTTTTTCTGTTTATTTTTAGCTGCTTTCTTATCAGATTAATGAGCTGAACTATCTCAAAAAGGAATCAGATAAGTGCCAGAGCTTTAAAACAAACAAAAAAAGATGCAAAACGATGATTTGTAAGTGCATTTGAAAATAGAAATTTTTTGTATTTTTCATAAGATACATGGCATTCTCTAGAATGATATTGCTCCAATGGTTTGAGTTTGGTTTTTTTCCCCCCTCAATTCTAAATATTATGCATTCTTTTTGGCTATTTTAGTAAATAGATTTTCTGATACGTGTTAAAGACAGTCTGAAGTTCCCTGCATTTCCGTCATGACCATTCCCAGGACAGACATGGGGACCCTAAGGAGACTGATGGGAATTCTGGCCTGCTGGTGGTGGATGACTGCCAGAAATCCTGAAGCCCCTGAGCAGAATTCTGGCCTGCCAAGTGACTGTTCACAGCTGTGTCTACAGCGACTGCTTCTAGCAGGGCCTGCCAAGGGGCGACGTGCCTTATATGCTTGCACCTGCTTCGCGACAATGGGCCAGGAATTTTCCCACCTCTTGGCCACATGAACTTGCTGGGGCAACTTTGTTATCCTCCCCATGGAAAATCCTTCATCTGCTCCACTTCCACCGTGAGGGACAGAGATTGAAACCCCCCTGCCAAGGATTGAGACTGAGACCCCTGTAATTCTGATCCAGGGGTGCTGGCCTTACTGAAGCAGGATGCCTGCTAAGTGTTGCCTACAGATGTGTTCACTGGACCTAGACTGGTTTCCCATACAAAGCAGTCCTGAAACAATGGGTCCCACTCACTGGGAACCATTGACTTATCCTGCTGAGAATATGGACTGTCTGTACCCATCTTCAATACCTTTTTCCCCCTCAGCAATTTCAATAGACTTCTTCTTCTTGACTGTATCTGTTCCCCCTCAGCCATTTCAAGATCTGTTTTCCCTCTCAGCAATGGACTATAATAGAACCTTGAGTTAACCAGGACTTTGAGATCTTCCCGACGTGACTAGACAAACTCTATTGACTGGACAACAAGGACTTAGTGTCTTCACGTTTGGTAGCTACACTCCTGTCCTGGTTCAGGGCAAATTTTGGAGAGAACCCCCAAAGGGTCTCCTCTAGGAAAGCAGATTCATTTGGCCCCTCCCCTCAACCGTCCGGGAGATAATAGCTTCTTGGAAAAAAGTGGAAAAAACCTGTTTATTAAACAATAAAACCTAAACAATATTAAACAATAAAACCCCTTGCTGCTCCATAAGAGATGACAAACTCAGAAAGTCCCCTCCCCGGGTTGCAGTTCAGCTCACTCAGGCTCTTATCAGTCCCTCCAGTGCTGGAAATGTCGTGAGCCATGCCCGGCCCGGTGGGCCACAGGTGCTAGCTACTGGTGCTCTTCTGGATGTTCAGTCCAGAGCAGGTTTCAAGAAGTCCCAAGAAAAGGGAAAAAAGAAAAAACACCACAGTCCAGGGAACTTCTTTGCCTCAGCTAGCTAAACTAACTAAAAGCAAAAGAGAGCTCTGTCCCGCTCTCTGTTCATCCACAGACAACACAGTCCAGGAGCAAGAATGTGGAGGAGTGAGTGCAGTGTTTCAAAACAAACTGCACGCCTTTTCTCTTCCCCCTTAACTCTCTTGAATAAGTCTTAAAGGTGCAAAACTTATTATTCAGCATAAACAGAACAAGACGATTGGGGATAAAAGCATCATATAGTCAACCTAGGACAACTCCCTCTCTCTTTCTCCCTCTCTTTTCTATTCTTTTCCTCCCCATAATTCCTTTCACCCATTTGCTGTGATCATTCTAAAAAAGGTACATTTATTTTGATTGATACTGCAATCCCCTTTCTGTGTTGTCTGTTGCACTCTGAGATCAGTTAACGAACCATCACCACCCCCGTTGGTATGAGCAGATTGTGACATTAAATTGGCGTCACAGACAGGATTCTGATAGACAGAGGGGTCTGAAGGGCTGTTTGTAGTCTGTAACAGGGGAAGGCTGATTTGCTTCAGCCACACCTAGCCCCTCATCCTGAAAGGGTTGAACGAAGCTGGAAAACAAGGAAAGCTCTTTGAATTTCCCACAAACTGCACACGTCCAGGTGAAATACGCCCCCATATTCTATTGAGGGTTCTGTCTTTAGAATTTCCTAAAAGATCTCTTGGTGCAAAAGGGGAAACTGTGTATGTGTGAATTTGGACTGTCTGGGAAGGAAGGGACAACTTGAAGGAACTAAGCAGGGCCTCCCAGGCAGATTTTGTCTCTTCACCCAGCCAGGGAAGCAAAGGGGAACACAGCAAAGGCTGTGAGATTGTCTTACTTAAGTTTGCACCTCCCTGTTGTGGTTTTGGTCCCTTCATACAATGACTGAAAACTCTAGTGCAAAAGTTAAAGCCGAATTTTCTGCTCTGCTTGCTAAATACAATGTCCAAGCCATGTCCAAGGGAGGAGGTTTGGGCAGAGAACAACTGGTTTAATTTAGAAAATGTCATAGACAGAATTTGTTCTTTACAACATGAAACAGAATTTAAACTGGGCAAAAATAAAACCATCCTGTGCTCAGTTTTGGGAGCATGCCTCACAGCAGCCATAGAAACCTGTTTTAAGCAAAGAAATGAGGAAACAGCAAGAATAGATTCCCTTCAAAACCTAGTTGAAATTTTGCAAAAAGAATTAAAGGAAGATAGAAATGAGATCTATATGTTGCGAGCTGCCCTTAGAAAGGAACTTGATAAGAATTCACATCATACTGATTCCTCTACAGAGGCAGAGGAAAAGGAAACTCCTCACATTAAACAAATCTATTCCCATAAGGAACTTGAGGCAGTAGAAAATTGGGGAGAATACTGCTGTCCTTGCGTGAGACCCTTGGTTCAAACAGAATAGAACTATATTCATGATGAGGATTGTTGGAATGTTGGGGGACACAAGACAGATGATGGACTTTGGACCTGGTTAACATAAGAGACTTGATAACAGGATGCCTTGGCATAAACAAACAGAACTTTGAAAATTAGACCTGGATTGCAAGAAGATTAAATCAAACGGGTTTACCGGAAAAAGAAAATCCCATTAAACTCCACAAGCAAGAGATGCTGTTATATGCATAAGTTTGTGTATGTGATTTTAACCTAATCATTGCAGTACACATTGCTAGTCTCCCTGAAATAGTATATAAGCACTTGTATCCCACAATAAAATTGGATTCTGATCACCGAGTCAGTCTCCCTGCCTCTCTCCATCACCGAAAGAGGATCTTGACCCACATATCACAACTAAACAAATACCATTCAGTGCTACCGAGTTAGCTAAGTTGAAAAAAGAATTCGGGCGCCTCCCACAAGAATCGGAGACAGAATATGTCTTCCGAGTGTCCCTCAGTGGTGGAGATCAAATTAAATTAACCCAACAGGAGGCCAGTGGGTACTGGGGACATGGAGTCTTCTTAACAACAGGAGATAAGCATGACGCATGGTCCCTGACACAACACACGTCTTTCTGGGCAGGGAGAATGAATCCTTTGGAAAGGGGTGACCCCCTGGCAATTGTTGGCACCCCCGACCAGCTCTTAGAAAGTGTCCACAAAGATGCCTTCCTGCAAATGACTCATGAAAAGAAATTACTTCCTGGTTTTGAATGCCCAATGTAATTGCCTGTGAAGCCAGAACTAATGACCCCTTGAATTCATGGGCTTCCAGAAATGCTTAAACCTACAGCAGTGACTCTACAGAAAACCATAATGACTTTGAGTCCTGTAGAAAGACTAGATCGATTCCTCAGGAACTCCACTGACCAAAGTGGATCTAGAGATCCTGGCTTCACTCCATACTCTTCCCTCTCACAGCCCTCAGCTTCTCAATCTGATTCAACTGCCAGTAGACGTATAGTTTGGACATGTGGTGAAGTTGCAGTAGATCTGATTAATTATTGTAGACAATATGGACCTATAAAAAACCTGGAGGAGAAATCAGAAAAAACCAAAGGTGTTTGGTTTATTGGGGCTCCTCACAGTGAAAATATAGAGAAAGGAAAACAGATCTCTAACTGCCACCATTGGTGGTTGTTAGGAATTAAAAAGTGGGTCCCCAAAGAGGTGATGGATGGTTTGTCCCTTGATAAATTACAGAAAATAATAAATAATTGGCACCAGCAAAAACTGAATCCATCGGCTCAACCCAGTGCACCCCTCCGTTCTCAGGAACCCAAACTAACCCTCCCTCAGCCTCTCCCACAGAACACAGACAGTGAACCAAAACCAACAGGGTTTTTGGGAAATTATTCTCTCCGCTGCTTACAGGTGGGCAAAGGGGCGGAGCTTGGGTTTATTTAAGAATGATCACTAAAAATAAATCAGGAGATTTATTTAATTCCAGCTATCATGGGCCCCAAAAGACTACTAGTAAGCTTTTTGATTGACACTGGGGCTCAAATCTCTGCACTAACAAAAAAGGATGCCCAGAGGTGTGGAATTGTTCCAGCTAAGAGACAATGCTGTGTTCTTAATGCTCTGGGAACTACAGAATCTATGAATGTTGCCTTAGTTAAACTGACGCTCCCTGGAGATGAGCATCAACTAGTCGTCAAAATGGTAATCGGAGACATTCCAAATAATTTATTAGGAATGGATGTCCTTCCTGGGAGGCAGTAGGAAGACTCTGAGGGATTTCTGTGGTCTTTTGACACACTGCCACTTAACATTAGGCTGCTTCAAATTGCATCCTCTACCGTATAGTAAAACAACTAATGTAAAATAGTACCCACTACCTTCTGGTGCCAGAGAAGGTACCAAAGCAGTTATACAGGACTTGAGAAACCAAGGAGTAATAATTCACACACATTCTCCTTTTAATTCACCGGTATGGCCAGTCCGAAAAGCCAATGGAAAGTGGAGATTAACAGTAGATTTTCGCAGGCTTAATGCCAACACAGACCCTCTTACAGCAGCGGTCCCAAACTTAGCTGAATTAATAACATCGATTCAAGAAAAGGCTTACTTAATCACGGCAATGGCAACTACAGATGTCAAAGACATCTTCTTTATGATACCTATACAGGCAGAAGATATGGACCATTTTGCCTTCACATGGGAAAGGACAGCAATACACTTTCACTAGGCTTCCTCAAGGCTACAAACACTCCTCCATTTTGGCCCATCATGCTTTAGCCCAGAAATTAGAAAAAATACCCAAACCTGGTCCTGTAGCTGATAATAAATACATTGATGACATTCTGGTGGGGAGGGAGGGGGGAGGAGAATGAAATAGAGGTAGTAGGGAAACATCAGCAGAAAATAATCTCTCACTTAGAAAGTCTTGATTTGCAGATGGCCCCAGAGAAAATTCAGAAGCCTTCTCAGGAAGTGAAGTTTTTGGGAATTTGGTGGAAAGGAGGTATGACATGTATTCCACCCGATATCCTAACAGTCACAGTGGTCACAAGGGTTGCAGGATGAAGAGAGAGGCGAGAATCTTGACCTCATGTTCAGAAGGCTTGATTTATTATTTTATGATATATATTACATTATGACTATACTAAAAAGAAGAGAAGGAAAAGTTCTCAGAAGGCTAGATAAGCTAAGAATAGAAAAGGAATGAATAACAAAGGTCTGTGTCTCAGCAGAGACTGAGACCCAGCTCTGCCATGAGTGGTCAGTAAATCCAAATATTCACCCGAGACCAATCATGGATCCACCTGTTGCATTCCACAGCAGAAGATAACCATTGTTTACATTTTGTTGCTGAGGCCACAGCTTCTCAGAAGGGAGAAAAATCCTAAAGAAAGGATTTTTCACAAAAGATGTCTGTGACACATAACCTCTTTAGATCAGATTCAAACACCTGAATCCAGGAAAGATCTCCAGAAAGCTCTAGGACTATTAGCGTTCTGGAGAGAATACATCCCAGATTTCTCAATAATTGCTAGGCCACTTTATGACTTGCTGAGGAAAAGGATGAAATGGGATTGGTCTCCTTCTCAGGAAGAAGCATTGCAATTACTGATTTTTGAGGCAACAGCTCATCAAGCACTAGGCCCTATCCATCCCAAAGATCCCTTTCAGGTGGAATGGGGATTTGCCTCCTCAGGGCTATCAGTACACATTTGGCAGTGGGGTCTCAAGGGTCAGACGGGGCCTCTTGGTTTTTATTCCCGTGGTTTCAAAGATGCTGAGAAAAGATACACTACCTGGGAAAAGGGGTTGTTTGTGGTTAGCTTAGCTCTCCTAGAAGAGGAAAAAATTGCACGACAACAGCCTATTGTATTAAGAGGCCCTTACAAAGTTATCAAAATTGTCATTAATGGGACCCCCCCCACCTGACGGGGTAGCTCAAAGGGCCTCAGTTAGAAAGTGGTATGCTCAGATGGAACCCTACTGCAATACCGTCGCAATAACAGAAGATGCTGCTAAAAATCTAGCAATCCAAGACACTGAGAGCCTGGCTAGCAGCCAAGATAAGCCTGCCTCTGTAATCAAAGCTGCCCTTCCTTACTCCCCCGAACTAGCAGCAAGTTCTTGGTTCACAGATGCCTCTGCAAAACAGGAAGGGAAGGTATGGAGATATAGAGCAGCTGCCTTACACATTTCATCTAATGAAAGAATCATTACCAAAGGGGAAGGCAACGCTCAGGCTGGGGAACTCATAGCTGTTTGGAGTGTTTTCCGACGTGAGGCGCAGAACATTTCTCTTGTCTCCATTTAGACTGACTCTTATGCAGTGTACAAAGGTTGTACTGAGTGGCTTCCTTTCTGGCAGCAAAATGATTGGGAAGTTCACAGAATTCCAGTGTGGCAAAAGGAAAAGTGGCAAGAAATTTTAGATGTTGCAAGTCAAGGAAATTTTGCTGTTGGTTGGGGAGCTTCTCACCAAACAGATGGAAATCCAGCAGGAGAGTGGAATAATAGAGCTGATGAACTAGCAAGGTTCAGCCCCCTGAAAAAGGAACTAATTACTGTGAACTGGGATCAACTATTAGAATGGCTGCATGGAAAAAGACAGCACACAGGTGCGAAAGATCTGTACAAGGAAGTTCACACTCATGGTTGGCTGGTTTCCAGGGAAATGTGTAAAACATGCGTATCAGTCTGCGAGCAATGTCGCAGGCGACTGGAGAGACATCCTTTAGAAGATGACCCTTTGCATTTAAGAAAGAGTAAAGGCTTATGGGACGCATGGCAGGTAGAATATATCGGGCCCTTTAAGAAGTCAGGAGGTAAACACTTTGTGCTGGTAGGAGTAGAAATTGTATCTGGGTTGGTTCAAGCTGATGCTTTTAAAAGAGCTACAGTGGATAATACGGTTAAAGATTTGCAGGGGTGGTTTGGAACTTTCCCAAAGCCACAGGAAATTCAATCTGACAACAGGTCCCACTTCACTGCTAGAGGCGTAAAGCATTAGGCAAAAGGCGAAGGAATTAAGTGGACTTTCCACACCCCTTACTATCCTCAAGCTAACAGGATCATAGAAAAGACCAATGGTTTTTTGAAACGACTTCTGAAGCCACAGGAGGGAAATTGGGACATTCGGTTATGGGAAGCTGTCAAAGGAGTGAACAGTAGATGGGGGGTGAATGGATGTCCCAAAATCACTGCCTTTTTCCCTACAGCTCCAAGCATCATTCCCTCACTACGGGGACCTGACGATTCAAAAAATCCAGCACATTACCCCGGACAACCTGTTCTGGTGGACCTCCCTACTGTAGGGGAAGTAGCACTAGTGTTGAAAACCCCTCTGAATAAATATGTATCGGTAGCCTCTGATGCCCGAGGGAAAGAGCATCGGATAAATACACGCTGGATAATCATATAATTTTAACTCTTTTCTGCCTCTCAGTGGCAGGGTTTCTGTTGTTTTTACTTTTACAGAAGAACCCTGACTGACATGAGAATCATCTGAACCATGATAACACTGGTGATACTTTCCTGCGTCCTACCACAACTCCACGGACAGAATCCTGCTGAGTAGTTGTGGTCTGAAGCTACCTTCCATCACACTAATGTTCTAGGAGCGTATGCCAAGGGTCGCCATCCTAACTTAGAGCCTATAGTACTGCATGACTCTGAGGTATATCATCCAAGTGATTGGGGATGGGATCAGAAGGACTGGACTAGAACTCTAACTGGAACATTTTGTGAGTCGATTGTGGTAGCATGCAGAAAAATGGAAGGCTCTCTCTATGAATGTCATGGTTTAACGCTGGCGCAATGCCAGTGCCCCCCTGAAAATACATTCTCCCTGGTGTCTACTGTGAGATGTGACCTGGAATAGAGCAAAGCAGACTCCAGCTTAGGAATAGAAGGGGAAAAAAAAAACTTTATTAACCTACAATATATAAAAATAACACACAGAACTCAGGATGAAAACCTTCCAAAAAACATTCCTCCTCCCCCCATCAAATTCCCAATAGATCACAGTAAGACAAAACCTTGGAGTCTCAATTCAGTTACCACCCCTCAGATCACCCACTCTCAGTCCATCACCACCCTTCAGATGGTCAATTCCAGTCCATCAAGAAGAGAGGAGTCCCTCTTGTGCCATAGACTTCCCCAGGAAACACAGTTGAGACCTTGTGTGTTTCCATGTCACATGTGGCACTGCTCGGAGATCATCTGCCATGGTGACATCTTCCTTCCATGCCCAGGGCTCTCACCACTGCACATGGACCAGAGCTGTTTCTAGGGTTTTCCTCTTAAGGGTGCTTTGCCCAGTTCCAAAAAGAGCACAGTCTCTCACTTTTGGGACAACTGTCCCCCCCAAATTTCATCCCCTGGGGTCGAGGGGTCTCAAGAACAAAGATCTTCTCCTCCACTGAAGATCAAGGGCTCCAACCACCCTCCTCATCCGTCGTCTCTGTTCATGCACTCCTTCACATAACATCACTGAACTCTCTTGGCTCCGAGCCATTGCCTCCCCCTAGATGCAGTGTCTGTGCCACAGGAAAAAAAATGGTTCTGTCCATGGCTATACAAGAAAAGTCCAGCCAAAGGCCACTCCATCATCTCCTCTCACCTAAGATTCTTCTCCACTTCTCTCATGGCCCATTTCCTCTTATTTCATTTCTTATCTCTCTTCTCATTCAACTCCAGGAGGATCAGCAATTGTAAGGTTTCCATCATCCAAGAAAAGGGTTAAAAATCTCAGGCTCTGCCTGTCCGGAACTCCCACGGCTGCCCTGCTGGGCACATTCTCATCGCACCGCCTCCTTCTTCTCGGCCAGCCACGATATCAAATTTCAAGGTGGCACAGGCACAGACACCTGCGCTCTCTCTCTCTCTCTCTCCTGGGGGGGGAAGGGTGGGGTGGGTGGCATCCTGATGACTCTCCACTGTTCCTCCACCCTTCCATCCTGTAACCTTCACCTCCCTTCTCTGTCCAAGGCCCTACCTCACCCGGCCGCATGGCTTCCCCTCCCCTGCCCAGCCCGCAGCCGGGGAGGGGAGCTCTGACTTCTTTTACAACTGGAATCCAAGAGAAAGTTTTCCTGGGAGTTCTCTGCTTTTAACCCCCCGTGTTCTCAGAGGCATATCCATGTCCTCAGTGGCCACACCAGGTGCCAATATTCAAATCTGAGCACTTATTGGTTTTGCCACAGTATCCCAAAAAGCTCACTTTCTCTCAAACCACGATAATTAGAAAGCCACCTCCATTACAGTTGTCGGAAATTTTATGGAACCAGGTGGGAAAAATGATCTGGATATCCCTTCAGCAAGACTGTGTCCTACAAACAAGTGGGAGTGTGCCAAAAAAATTCCCCTTACTCTATGTTGCCGCCAGGAGTATGTTGGTAATTACACTCTAGGTCCCAAAACTAACAATGTTGCAAGTACAAAAGGATTGTAAAAAAGAACCAATTGATTGCTGGCATAATTTTACTTTAGCTGAATCGACTTATGAGACATGCCGCTGGCAAAATAACTTGACCGACCCGTTAGTTTTAAAAGGCTTAGTTCATAAATTTAAGATTAATTACCTAGAAGGTAATAAAATTAATTAAATATTTGGTAAAAACTGTCCTTACTACATCTTCATGTGAACCACTGAGTCTTACTTAGGTTGCTTACATACAATTTGTTTTCAAAGTATTATGGCGACTAAAGAATAATTACATCGATGACAGATCATATTTTGCAGGAAGACATCCATGGTATGTTTAGCACACACCTAAGGCATGCATTTTTTAGTTTATCAAAGTTCCTATCAAGTCTTCTGGATTAGTACTTGTAAGTTTCTAAAATGTAGGAACCATAGTATCATTTCAAGTAATGTGGTGTGAAAAAGTAAGTTGAATGTATACGGTGCCCTGTCCATAATTTCTAGCTTGTAAAATAAGAAAATAGCCACTCTTTTCAAGATGCAAATACAGCATATGCAACATCTATGCAAAGTGTGCACTCTAAATTCAGATAGAAATGACAAGTTATTAAAGGCTGATAACTGGGGAGAACAGAGCAGAGGCTGGACTGCTTCACACCACTACAATTCTTCGTCCTCATCTGGCAGAAATCTATTGAGCTGGAAGCCGATTTGAAACTTAATGTAAGTAGCAACTAAGAGCACACATATTTAAATCACCTTCTCCAGATCTTTCTATTTCTTCTATTTCCTTTCAGAATATGGAGAACTTATGCTACAGACTGCAGAGGCACTAAGTAGCGACTAAAGGAACTTGCCTATCAATTGCTTAAAGGTAAGTGGTTTTCCCACTATCCTTCTTCCTTTCTTCTTTGGAAAATCTAGAATGTTTTCATCAGAAATAGCAAAGTTGTCTGTCACAATATCCAATACATCCTATGAATGATGTAGAATAACTATTGTTCTCCATAATGTCTTTATTTTACCCTTTTAAAACTTGACTTGCAGTGGGAAAATTTGGGTTTTTAATCTTGGGTATTTAGACTCAGTGAAAATCCACTTTTCTAAAGGAAATTATTAGGAATTGATTGTGAGGATTGCTTCTTCAGCAATATGTTTTAAAAGTTATTGCCAAAACATACCAGTGACATTTGGAGCGTAGGAAAAGTCTATTAAAACAAATTAAACCAATTGAAAGGAACTGACCTGATTTGTACAATCATGTACAGACACAGCTATATATGTACATCAATAAATAGGAATATTTTATTCCTGTAACGAAACCATCTTGCACAATTTAAGTTTCTTAAAACCATAGAAATAAATACAAGCAATATTTTCAATTATAACACATAGAAGAAAGCTCTGCTACTTACTTAGAACAGAAAATCATAGTAGAAACAGTATTCAGGCCAAAATATTTTCTGAAGCAATATGGTTTCAAATAGATTTGGATACTTTCAACTCCTTAAACTGCCAAGAGCTACCTTTACATTGTGGAAGAGAAGTGAAAAAGTGGCAAGGGAATAAACTGCTTCATTTGTTAGTTTCTTGGTGAGTTTGAGCTTTTATGTTTTGTTTTTTGGGGGTTTGTGGTTTTGGGGTTTTTTCTCCCGGTTTTAGATTGTTTCTAACACAAGATATATTTATTACTTCTATTTACTTCTATTGTTCATTAACCCTATCTGGAGATATTTAGGTTCTGATTTGGGAAGTACATCAAATTTACAACAATTTTTATAAAGTTAATGTCTAGAACGCAACATGAAACAACTCTTCAGATGTAACCAAGTGATTGTACACTTTTTTCCTAGATACTTGGGACTAACTATTTACAGAATAATTATTTGCATTGCTTTGTGAATGTGGCAAATTTTTTTCTAAATATTTTGACTTTTCTGAAGAAGATTGGAAACCAAAATCTGTAACATCAGTATCAGAGTATTACAAATTAATTTACCAGGAAAAAGTGCTTGATGGTAGATGTGGAGATGTTTGTTTTTTTTTTTCCCCGAGTCTAGATTCTAATAGTGGGGTAACTGTCCTTCAAGCAAGATGGCAGAAATAAACATATGAGCATGTTGCTCATAAAAGTCTGATGAGAAGCTCTGTTTGATAAATTAAGAGAGTGTTCTAGGATTCTGGATATAATATAAAATTGTCTTTGATCAGTGGTGGGAAAAATAGTGGAGAAGTATAATGGGAATACTCTTTTATTTAGTGGGTTTGTCTTCTATAAATGACACCATAAATGCTTTATAATATTAAATGACAGAGCAGCCAATTGAATAATTTCTGGAAAATTTTCCCAGTGTTCAAAAAAATGAAAAAAAGCTTATGCAGATATTAGAAAAAAATTCATGCAAAAAGGATTAAATTATAGATTGTAAAGGCAATTAAAAATGCAACAATTGCTGGTAGGAAGCCAATAGGTGGCTAAACAAGTATTCACAGGGTACATGTCTCTAAAGAAATACTCTAACAAAAAGTCATTAATTCCTTCTATCATAATTTTAGCCTCTTTCATCTTTTAAATGTGAATGAAAAACATCATTAAGCACTCCATATTTATCTCTCAGATTCATCTTACATATAAAGCAAATATTTTTTCACTGGTGTGCTTGAAGTTCTACTGACTGCATTGCGCATTTATTTGCATGCTTTTTTGCTTCTTTCTGCTGTCAATACCGGGCAATACATGTCATCTACAAAGAGCATGACTTCTCTCACCTACGCAAATGTATTTATTCTTTAGGATCCTTTTCTATTAAATTGACAGAAAAGGAATTGATTGATTCCACCTAACATTGAGTCTTTTGGTAAAGATCACCTTGAGAAAACGTTTTTCTGCTAGGATTCAACTCAAGGATTGGAAGAATTGAGAAGACTGCTAGGCACTGGAGCATGGAGAGATTTTCAGCCTCTGTGGATATATTCCACAGAATAAAATTATCAACTCTCTAAACTTTATTGACTGTACATAGCAGAATTCTGACTGGAATCTCTTTCACACATAAATACCCTTTTTCAAGACACATGGTAACATGAATCTCACCTCCTGTTCTGTGAAGGTATTTGTATTTCTATTGACTATACGATACGTAGATGAATTTCAGATGTCTAAAGTTACCTGAGACAAAGGCCACTCTCAAGGCCTAGAAACCTCTCCCTATAAGCTGCAAAACACACAGTGCTGCAGTTCTGTAAAATTTGCCAAAGCAATGACTATAGCATTAACTGTGTGCAAAATACCTGCACAGAGATAGTTTTCAAGTTATTCACAACATATTCTTCCCATAGGAAGATTTGAAGACACATCTTTTAACTCTTCAGTGAATAAAACCCCCAAAATATATTCATTTTTTGAATTTAGCACTCTTCTTGTTACAATTATTTAGCTTTGCGTGGCTGAATTAAAAAGTATCCAATTCAGAGAACGATCGTTAAAGTCAGATAGGAAAGAAAATTAGAAATTGGTTACTCAGAGTGTGAGTAAGAAGACAGGGAATGATTCAAAAGAGTAGGGGAACTAAACAGAAGCAGTGACAATGAGAGACATCCTGCAAGTTTCCTGCAGGGATTATGTATTATTCAAACAGTGAAAATTAGAAGAGCCTGCACATTTGAAGTCTCATCATGGGAGCACAATAGCCATTGTGCATGCACATAATTGCCAAAGTAACATGACAAAGAGAAGGAAATATAGAGAGTAATAGAACTGAGTAAGAAGACTTTTTCAATCATTGAAATGCAGGGGGCAAATTATTCAAATAATAATTTTTATACTGTAAAAGAACAGATATAGACAGTCTGGTAAACTGCAGATATGTCTCATGTGTAGTCAAAAAATGATTCTCAGAAAAAAACAAGTTCTAGTTTGGATCAAAAGTTTCTGAATGTCACATAAGAAAGTATAAAAACACAAATCAGAGCACTTGGGTAAAGTACCAGGATCCCGAGATCAAGATCAGGATTAAGATCAAGGGCACTGGTGAGTTTTCCAAGAAGCAAAAGCATACACAGCTGACTGTTCTTGTGGATGAGCAGCTGATAAATTTTTGTAATTCCCTTCAGTGCTCTGCTGCTTCATTCTTCGCCTTCTGTGATCTGCAGAGGACAGAAGCTGAGCGAGCTTATTCAGCTTTGCCCCTTTTCAGCATCTGTGCTACACGTATGCACTGTGACATCTCTCGGGATCTTTTCCTTTTGCAAGGCTGTAATGTGCCTGTGTCTATTTGCACCGGGGCGGAAGGCACAGGGAGCACAGCGATCTGAAAGCAATTTGCAGCTTAACTTAGAAAGAGGAGTGCTTCTTGAATCTGCAGCAAATACAAAGTTCAGGGGTAAGACAGGGGGACGCTTGCTGTGCCAGCAAAGTTTGTCCTTGAGATACGTAGTGGAAAAGCATTTCACTAAGGTGCAGGCAACAAGAGACGCAGAATATGAAGATGCAGAGCTCTCCGAAGGTAAGCATTGGTCCTGGACATCTTTTGGCAGAAGCCACGCTCCAGAGCACACCGGCACAATGCTCTGTGTGAGAAAAAGCCGCTGCTTCACCTCTGGGAGAACGGAAAGAACCATCACAAGCTTAAGACCTGATTGCCACAATTGTGTAGAGTTTTGGGTACTCCAGACAAAATAATAGGATCATTCCTTACTCCAGGTGTTGCTGCTGCTCAAGCTTCGGCTACGCTTAAGAAGTTGGAATGCTGGATGGTCAAACAACTAAATGTAATGTCAGCTATTTTAAATCAGATGCTCACTGACATAGATACTACTAGACACGGCACACTGCAAAATAGAGCTGCTATAGATTTATTGTTGTTAGCACATGGGCATGAGTGTGAGGAGTTTGAAGGAATGTGTTGTATGAACCTCTCTGACCATTCTGCATCCATTCACAGGAATCTCAAACAACGAAAAGATAACATGAAGAAATTGACTGGGAATGAGTGAAAAAGGAGTTGAAGGTGCACAGGTAACTTAACTTGAACGGACTATCTAAATCAGCAGCCACTGATTTCCTGAAGGCTTCAACAGGTCAGTTGACCATCTTTTTCTTGGGATTCTTTTAACCTTTCCCCATTAGTTCAGCCTCTGCTCTCAAGCCTTTGCTGACATTTCAACTATCTTGATAGCCTGGAAATGTGTTGTCTTTATTTATCACGTCATTCTTCCCTTCCAAGGGTTGTTTGCCTCAAGTCTCATTTTTGCTGATTTTGTGCTAGTTCATTGTCAGATGGCAGCAGGTGTTTTGTAAGAGCAAGTACACAATCCTATAGCTTGCTTTTCTTTTTATTTGGCCTGTCTAGAAAATGGAATGACTGAACATCTCCGGCAGGATTTTCTCTCCCCATTATGTTTCACTGGAAGGGGAGATGCAAATCATCTACCTAAAGTCTTGGCATGAAAGAAACTAGTGGTCTGCTGTTGCATATAGGTAGAAGCTTACAAAAGGAAGGCCTTGGGCTGAGGCCCGTTACTTTGGCTAAGTAGAAAAGGACTATGGGAAGGTGAGGCAGCTGAATTAGAGGTAGATCAATGAGTTCTAGAACCATCGCATGTTTCCAGCATGGTGTATGGTGGTTCATTGGATGATGTTTGTTATGGCTTAAAGTTATGTAACTGATAAAGGCCTGACTGCTTCAAAAGTCTGGTTTTTGCAATAAAGCAGCTCTCCTTTGCACCTGCCTGGGGACTCTGCGTCACTATGGATCCTCACTCCCAGTTTGCCAAGGAGATGATCAGTAGGAATGTTGCAGAGCTGCTGTGTGCATATTACCAGAATGGCAGAGAGTGAAGCGCTGGACATTTCTGGGCTTTAATACAATGCTGCTGCATTGGTGCCAGTTTAGTTGGTTTTCCATCTGTGGCCTTTCTGTCTAGAAGTACACTGCCCAGAGTCTTTCTAGCATTTGATGCCATTTCCTTCCTGTCATTTTAATACCTTCCTTCAGTTTAAAGGATGATACAATCTTTACATTTTGAAGATCCCTGTAAGGAAACACTATGCCAGAGGAGTCATCGCTCCCTTTTCTTTTGCCTTGTTTGTACTTTTCATAGACTCATTTCAAATTTCTGCTAATGACAATAAGAATACTGAAACTACTTAGCAGGGTTGATGCTCTCAGCTGCTTTCCTCTTTCATACTGCTTCATACTGTGTGTGACTTAATGGCCTCATTTTGTCATCTGCATTTTGCTGTGGTTTGCTAAAAACTGGCATGAACGGCCAGCTCACAACTTGTGTGTTGTCATTTCAAGGGCTTTGATGGATTCCTTTCTGAGATTGCCATGCACTGAACTTTCACATTCACAAAGACTTCATCTTCCATAGGTTGTATTTCAGTATTTAATACTCATTCCTGGAATGTAGGCAATATAGCAGCAAGTACTAAATTCCCTGCAAGCCCTGTCTGCCCATATGACCATTTAAAAAGATTGCTTTTTCCCTCTGACTAATCTGCCAGTATTTTGATGGAGAATTTGGTACCTTAAATGAACTGCTTAGAAGGCATCTCAGCACAGGCAATATCTCAGGCTTTCTTGAAATATTGTCCCCTTTGGATCCTAATTCCATTTGGAGTGCATTTAAGATTGTTTTTCACAGATGCCATTCAACAATGCCTCTTCTCTTCTAAAATGAGATGTGCGTGACAAAGATGGATCCCCATGAAAGGTTATACACATATCAAAGTTCATCCTAAGAATGGTGGCTCCCTCCTGCAGTTCCATTTGTAACCCTGTTGATATTCCAAAGCTAAATATTCCAGGCCTGTGAACACTAAAGGAAGTCTTTGGCAAGAATTACCCCTAGGAGGATCTGTGTTAATTTTGATTTCTACGGTGTTAGCCCTGTTGCAGAAAAAAAGTAGATTGTACTCTCTTCTTGTGTACTCTCTTCTTGTGCTGTTATTCCCCCCTCTCTACTTTGCATGCCCTAGTTAATCTACCAGCGTGACTCATTTGGCATCATCTCATAGTGCAAATTCTGCATAGTTTCATGTACTTACAAATGCCAGTCGCCAAGGAGCTTATAGAACTATTCAAGAATTAAAGATTTGTAGGGCTGGGCAAGTTCAGATGCTGAAACTGTAAGTGGTTAAGTCACGCCATATTAAAGTGACAGAGCAAATCAGTTGATCTAGGACTTTCAGCTGGACACCTCTGAGAATAGCAGCTTGTCAGCAATGACACAGCCATCTTCCTAGCTGTATTCCAGAAAGAGAAAAGGGACACCTTCAATGGTGAAGATGTTTGGCATGAGAAAACAGCAAGAAAGGTACCACAAAATACTTGAGCCAGATAAAGTGCATTTTTCTAGTGAGAATTTTGCAGTTGTTCTTTCTTGTCTGTGCCTTTAGTCTTCCCAGAAGAGGGGGGGGGGGGTTGTGACTGTGGTCACAGGGATTCTTGGATGAGGGAAGAGACAAGAATGTTGACTCCATGATCAGAAGGCTTGATTTATGATTTTATGATACATATATATATTACATTATAACTATACTAAAAAAATAGAAAGAAAATATTTCCTCAGAAGGCTAAGCTAAGCTAAACTAAGCTAAGATAAGCTAAGCTAAGCTAAGCTAAGAATAGAATAGAATAGAATAAAGAATAGAATAGAATAGAATAGAATAGAATAGAATAGAATAGAATAGAATAGAATAGAATAGAATGATAACAAAGGCAGCTCTCTCCGACTCTGTCCGAGATAGCTCTGTCTTGATTGGCCATTACTTATAAACATTCAAGATGGCCCAATCAAAAATCCACCTGTTGCATTCCACAGCAGCAGATAACCATTGTTTACATTCTTTTTCTGAGGCCTCAGCTTCCCAGAAGGGAAAATTGTAAAGAAAGGATTTTTAGTGAAAAATATCTCTGCGACATGTCACCCTTTTTTATTTAGTTAAATTAAAAAGAAAAGTGTTTGTAATTTTCTCTGCTGGGCACATTCAGAGGAAAGAACAAACACTTGACAGGTTATCTTTTGCCAATCCAAACCTTAATCAAGTGCTGGTGTGGAATGAACAGGGAATTTCTTCACCTGTAGAACATAAAATTCTATCACATCACTAAAACAATTTTACATTATAAGAAAGTGCAAAACCAATGCAAAGAAAATTCAAGTCCAAACAGCCAAGTTTCAGGAAAAGTCCATGGACTGAAGATGTTCCTCTTTGCCATCTCTGAAAGTTTCTCTTGGTCCTGAAACAGGCTTGCTACAGAAAAATCCATCAATAGTTATCAAAAGTCCATTTACAGTCATCAAACAATTTCAAACAATTTTGAGACAACTTCTGGAATGTCTTGCCACAGCCCTTTTTTGAACAACTTGGGCTGAATCTAATTTTTGGCCCTTCAATGCTTTTGAGCTGCTGCCAGCTATTTCAACCCTTTTTATTTAATTTAAAATTTAATTTTTTTTAATTTTTTTTTTTTTTTTTACCGAAAAGCAGCAGCAGAGGAGCCAGAGAGAGGCCCTGGGGGTCCCTGGCCATCTTGGAAGGATCAGGAACCCCAGACCTCGCCCACAAAAGGGTAGCCCAGGACCAGAAGGCAGAAGTAAAGCCCCCAAATCCAGCAGGAGGCCGGGAGGTGGCCCTGGCCCAAGGAACCAAGCCCAACAGCCCAATCCCAGTGCGCCAGGTGAGCTCTGCATTCCCACAGCCTGGCGCCACACTGCCAATGGAATTGGCAGAACAGGTGACAAATCGCTCCCTCCCCCCAAAATCACCGAGACATGCCGGCAGCTGGGGAATTGAAGTTGTCCCAAGAATCTCCATCTCGGGTCTAGGAATGTCCTTTCCCCACAGCAAACAAGCAATGATGGCTTTCTGCTGTGCCTTCTGCCTCTCCAATGCAAATGCAAAAGGCGTTCCACGCATCTGCCTCCCGGTACCACTCCAACCCTCTCCGGCCTGGGGACCAGAAGCAGAAGTTTCGGGACCCACTTGCCCCTCGCCACTGCCGTGTGCGAGGGGTGGCAGGAATTTCTGGAACCTCCAAGGCGGAATCCCCCAACCAAACACCCAACCCGCCAAGAACACTGATCATGAAAGCAGGCAGCCGGGCTGCGCCCACAGCCAGCTGTCGGGCCATGCCTCCTCCAGGGAAGGAGAAGCTGACGCCCTCTTCCCCTGTCGCAGCTCCCCCCACAGGGGCAGCCCTGGGACAACCCGAAAAACTGAGGGGGGAAGTCACGCTGAGTGTAGGAGCCGCCGTGGAAGCTGCCTCCGGTGGCGGCGGGACCGTGGGCTACTTCAAGGGTCCGGCGGGCTCGGCATCATTTTCAGCAGCATCCTGAACAGGGACTGGTTCAGCGGAAGGCGGGCAGGCTTGAGACAATGCGGTCGCAGAAGGCAAAAGTGGCAGAGCCAGCACGGGCGGTGGCGGGGGCAGCGGCGGGTCATTGTTACCTAGCAACACTGATGCATTCACAGGAAATGGTGCATCGGAGGTCAGCTGCGCAGGCTGAGACAGAGTAAAAATCCATTTTGAATTAGGTGAAGTGTCTAGGAGAAGTAAAAAGTCTGTAAGGCCAAAGATGAAGGGAAAAACTGCAGGGCAGAGATAGTGAGGAGAGAGACAAAAAAACAAACGGCCACAAGGCCGGTCTGCCCCGACCTAGGAATTCTTTTGATAAAGAGGAACTGGTGATAAAAGTCACACGGAATGAATATGTATGAACTTATTGTGAAACTGTATGCATGTATATTTGGAAGGGGAGATTAAAGGAGACCTGAAATCCTCAGAGGTACTCATGTCTTTTTTGAGGAGAGCAATCTCCGCATGCGTCCAGCGCTGTAATAAACATACCAAGCTTTACAACTTTTACAAAGTTGTGGGGTTTCTTCTTTTCTCCTCAAAACATTATGGCGAACCAGCCAGGAGGAAGAGATACCTTCCGTATCCGTCTCTGTCCCTACAGGGGCAGGGGGGAACAGACGGACTCCTAGGCACGCCCCAGGATTTTCCTGGAGGAGGCTCTCGACTTGCCTCCTGCAAGGACAGACAAGGACCTGCTGGCCTGCAGAGGAAGATATGGTATGTACTGAGGGGCCCCCGGGGGGGAAAAGAGAGCTAGGGAGTAAATCACTCAGAGATGTCTGGGTGTAGCTGGTGGAGCAGCTATATTAGAGACGGGGTTCATCGTTCTGATAAGGCAGAACCGCTAGCGACCCTAGGGGTGGGTCAGGTGGACCTGTGTATGTGTGAATGGGGGTTCATTGTTCTGATAGACCAGAACTGCTGAACCCGTGTGTGTTCTGTTTGTGTGTGTGTGTGTGGTGTCTGGACACTGTGTCGCTGTATGATTAATGCATTGTGTGGTCAGTGCACTGTGTTTGTAATGGTGAAAGTGTATAAGTGTATGGTGTATAAAAGAGAGTAGATCTACCATGCTCTACAGTGCTCAACAGTGCGGGGGCGGGGGGGGGAAGTTTCCTACCCGCGACTGGAGGGGTTGAGTGAGCGCTGGCTGCAGCAGCCTGTGGGGGCAGGGAGAGAAGTGCCCCACGGAGAAGTGAGTGGAGGAATGTCAGTGATGGTATTTATTGTGTTTAAATGTAGTGATTTGTGTAGATTTGGTACATTTTAACCGTGAGTATGAGCTCAGAGAGATCCTTTGCCCTGGGTGTTCGGACTTGATCTTTAGACTGTGTGCTGTTACTTTGATTGTGTCCAGGAAAAACTGATGTGAGTAAATGCTGAATTATGGTATGCTGTGTTGTGTTAAGAAAGGTGGGCACATGGACACATATACCCTTTCCAGTGATTTTGTGTGGTGATTTTCTTCCACTGCATTTGGGTAATTTGATTCTCAGATTGTATAGTAGTGTTTGTGGAGATTTTAAGATTTTGTTTGCAACAAGAGTAGCATTTTACACAGAAGAACCATGGTATGGTGATTTATGCTTAACTATGATAAGGCAAATTAAAGGAATTCCAAGAATTCTCCCCCTCACAGCAATTCAAGCCTTGTCTGTAGTGAATTTGAAATAAAGGGGCGGGGGTGCGTGTGTCTGTGTCTGTGGGCATATCAGAGTTTCGGCTGGGACAAGCACAGCCTTTTTGCAAGGCAGTAAAACAAGTGTAAGTAGACACAGCCCTTAATTAGATTGTGCAAGAAGAGAACTAGAAAAGACTGATATTTTGTAAAACAGAGTTTAGATAGAAGAGATGAATGCGTTTATGAGACTTCAGCTGGTATGATGGTAGGTCTGGACTGGGAATGACCTGCTGTAGGGATTTAGAGTTCTCTGTAATAAACAGAATAGCCTGCCTTTGCGGGCAATTCCTCAGAGCCTATGGTGCATCAAGAGGCTGGTGCATTGTGTTAAGTATTATTGCAGTGCAGAGTTTGTGAGAGACGCTGGTATTGCTGTTCTAATAAGCGTCAGGGCACATGCCCCGAGTGTAAATTAAAGGTTTCTGATCAAGCTGCTTCAGAACCTAAGATCTTAAGGCTTGTGTGTGGGAGATCACATCTGATACCTGCCACCTGGAGCTGTGTGCGTGTTGGAGGAAGACTGAGAAACTACTGTGAAGGTCTGTGAAAAGAGAAGTTCGGGTGGAAGCGAGATAGGGCAAGAAAAAGAGATAATGAGAACTGACCAGAGCAAAGAGGTTCCTAAATTAGCCCCTTTTAGGAGGGGCTCACTGGGAGAAGACTGCCAGTAGGAGCAGCTCAGAAAATAAGAAGACTTATAATACTTCATTGCAGTTAGTACTGTTTTAAAATAGGAAGATAAATGGGACGGTGTTTTGTATGCTGATATGTCTTTTTGTTTTAAGAAACCACCCAGAATGGCAAAGAGACTGTGAGATCAGACCGCCCTCTGGTCTTGGCCCTTTGTTGCCTTCTATGCCAAGGCGGGCGACCTGGTTCTGAGGTACAGCTCGACAGCCCTCTCTCTAGGGCCGTTCGGGCCAATGACACACGCAGACACCAATGTGGTGGACGGTCAAAGGCCTTTATTACTTCTTCTTCTGGGGTCTTATAGTCTTAGGGGTCTCTACGTCAAAAGGGGTTTGTCTTCCTTATCTATGGTTAGTAGGGAATGGAAAAGTACTGAGTAAGGAGTAGAGAGTTGCTGACTTTACAGTTAGTGGGGCAGCACTCCTATTGTTAGTGGGGCCACGTTCCTATTGTTAGTTTCTTATCTATGAGTAACTGAGGGTCTTATCTACGGGAAGCAGAGGGTCCTGGCTTTCCGTGACATCGCGGCATCTTCCGCAGCGCCTCTTCCCTAGCTACCACATCTCCCCCCCCCTTTTCACAAATGAATGAGGTAGTCATATGCATAGGTACTGAAACGAGGAATAAGGTTGTAGCTTGACAAGGGAAAGGGGTTTTGGGAAACCTGAGTAAGCTTTTGCCAGACAAGTTTAGAAAATCTCGTGACTGGCAGTGTTCTTTGGTTGAATTCCCTGGTTGAATTCACAGCAATTGTCGTCGCCCTATAAATAGGATGTTAGCCCGTTCCAGGCGGCTCTGGACGAACGAGACCAGCTTGTTCAGCAGGCATGGTCCGAAGGTGACTGTTAGAAACAGCATCGCCAATGGACCTATCAGGGCAGAAATCAGAGTGGTTAGCCAAGGTGATTGATTGAACCAGGACTCGTACCAGCTCTGTTGGGCTTCCCTGTCTTTCTGCCTCTGGGCCAGTCTGTTCCGGAGTTCCGTCATGGAGTCTCTCACGACTCCCGTGTGGTCTGCATAGAAACAGCACTCCTCTTTCAAGGCGGCACACAGGCCCCCTTGCTGCATGAACAGGAGGTCTAGGCCTCGCCTGTTCTACAAGACCACTTCTGAGAGTGAGGAGACCGACTTCTCTGGAAAGGAGATGGATTTCTCGATCCTCTGGAGGTCCTCGTCAATCGTTGCCTGCAGTTGGGACAGTCCTTGGTGCTGGGTCGCTAGGGCTGAGACACCCATGGCCGAGCAGCATTGCGATAGTTATACCTGTTATTATTTCTCTTTTGTGGATCCGGCTGGGTCCCTCAAGAAGATGGTACATCTCCTCGTCTGAGTGGTACAAGACCCTAGGAACAATCAGAACTTGGACACAGAAGTCGTTAGAGTCATTGAATTTGGGAAGGAACACACAGGGACTCACTCCGGATCTCTGGCAAACCCACATCCCCGATGCGGATGGGATTGCCCACTTATTGTTTTTCCTGTTCGGCCTGCCAATTTTGGTGCAGACGTTGCCTCTCCGCCTAGCTAGGGTTGAATTGCCAAAGCATCTGCCTCGGCCTGTGACTTGACTCAGGGTGATTCCTTTGCGAGGGGTGTCCCATCTGCACTGGTGAGGGGCATCGGCTGAGGAATAACTGAAGGGAGTGTTTAAAGCGACTCCTTTGAAAAAGGGGGGTTTGACATCGTAACAAGGCCAGCAGGATTCGGTTAGGTTAGGGTTGGATTTGTTCAGGGATACAAAGGTAGCCTCTAGCATACGAAGGATTGGGTCTGCGTCTGACCCGGTTAAGCGACTCATCTGAAAGGTTTCCGCTTGACCGGTCGGGACATTGCTGACCCCTGTGGGTAAGGTTTTGGGGTAGGTTATGTTTCTCCCTTTCGGCACGCTTTTAATCCCTTTGTTGGGTCCGACTGCTCGGGGTGCTGACGGCTGGAGCCTGATAATTTGCACGTTCACCCTCTCTTTTGACCCTTGAAGGACCACTGTCCACGTTCTGCCTGTGGCCCAGCCAGGGTGATCTGGCTGCAAGACCGTCATGTTGTAATCAGTGCATGCCCGAAAGTTAGGGATTTTAATTTGGTTTCGATGGGGGTTTTCGCGAAAGAAGATGGGTATTTTGCAGCCGATGGGTGCCCAGGTGAACTGTAAGAATTTGTCTGGGTCTTGTGGGTCCCACCCAGGCCCCGACGGTCTCGCATCTGTAACTATGGTTTCGCAGCCCCAGTGCCCACAATATCCCCACCCTGGGTGATTGCAGTAGCTTTTCCCAGGGTTTGAAGCTGGGCACCAGTAGGATAGGTACGAGTGTTTGACGTGTAGGGAATAGGGGTTTACCCTTGGCTGTCCTGGAAACAGGTCTGTGATGCGGAGCACGAAGGATGGAGTGTTCGGTGTGGTGATTTCTCTGAGTGCTTTGCCACTACCAAGGTGTCGCATGACCCACCTGAAGGGCTGAGGGGGTAGTGATCTGGGCTGGCTTGCCCTCTGGCGACAAGCCCCAACAGCAAAATCACACAGAAACACCCTTGATGGTTGGGTCTCACCCGTGCGGGTCTCGCGGGTGCTGCCTGACGGCTTGGTGGTCTGTCGCTTTCGTCTGGAACCGGGATGTACGCGTCACGAGGACGTCCCACGAGCAGGTCCTGTAAACAAACACTCGCAATTCTCGTCAGTCTCATTCTGCTCGCTATGGAGGTCCGGTTTAATCAACTTAAGTGGACACCACCTGATTTTGCTGTCCTTTTTGACAGCCGCGTACCCTCTCCCCGTGAGCATCAGCCTCCAACCCCGTTCCCACTCGCCTAGCTCGTTTCTAATTACCACCTGTGGGCCCTCTTCTAGCGTTCGAGTGGCCCAGTGTTTTTGGACGGGACTGTTTGTTTCGTCCCCCCTAGGGAATTGATTCAGTGCCAGCAAAGCAGTTGCCAGCATACGTGTCTGATCTCCTGGGGGAATGGCATTGGCAAAGCCCTCTGCTTTTGCCAATACTTCTATCTTGGTTTTCAGGGTCTGGTTTGCTCTCTCAACTATGGCCTGCCCGGTACTGTTATATGGGATGCCTTGCACTAACGTGATGCCCCATTTTGAGGCGAATTCCTGTACTTGTTTGGAGGTGAAATTGGAACTGTTGTCCGTTTTGATCTGCTTGGGGATACCAAGCCAAGCCATGGCTGTCAGCCAGTGCTGAATTGTGTTTTTGGAGTTGGTTTTGGGGTGCTGTGTGGCTATGATCGTCCCGCTATAAGTGTCCACTGTCACTGCAAGCCATGCTCGGGGCTTCAGCAGTTGACATAAGGTGAAGTCCGACTGCCAGATTTCTGAGGGCTTGAGACCTCTCGGGTTGACCCCGTAGGTCCAAAGGGGTGACTTCTGGCAGTAAGGGCAAGTGGCTACCACGTGTTTCGCGTCCGCCGTCGGGATTCCGCATCTCTTCGCCAGTGCTTTGACTCCGATGTGGAGCGACTCGTGCAGTTGACGAGCTCTTTGCAAGGTCCAAACGCCTTTTGCTGCGGCGTCCGCTTTATCATTGCCGGTCTGGAAGTAACCTTTAACTGGGTCATGGCTGTTGATGTGGATGACTGACACGGTGCCCTGTCGCGAGGAAAGTGCTTCTTCCAGCATTAGGGCTGCTGCTGATGTCGACACTCCTGGTCCTGCCATGGCTAGGCAGAGCCTTGCCACGAATATAGAGTCCATTACGATGTTGAGGTGTTCGTCTTGGAAGAGTCCGCACGCCAAAACCACTGCTGCTGCCTCCAGCTGTTGCACTGACAGTGTGGGGTCACACGCTTTGACGCAATGCCATTGCTCTCCTGCCTGCCACACTGCTGCTGCAGTTGAAGTCGTGGAGGAAGCGTCTGTGAAGACCGTTGGTCCTGGCTGCGGTCTGTCCTTGACCTTCGGTGGCATGTCCGTGTCGACTACGGTCAGCAGCTTCGTCCAGGGTGGCTTGGAGGAGTAGGAGATTTCTCCTCCGAAGCCGAGGAGAGCAAGGGCCAGGTACTCTGATATTGTGGCTGACTCCGAGGTCGGCTGCTTGCGAAACGGAAGGTGGATGCTTGTCGGCTCTGTCCCTAGGTGTTTCAAGGCGAGTCTCCTGCCTTTCATGATGAGACTGGCGATGCATTCGATTCCTGGGGAAAATGCACGGGCGGGTCTTCCGAGGACCACCCATTGGATTGGTCGGGCCTTTTCAGAAGGCCCTTGGGCCAGCGCTCCCACTCCCCCCTTCGGTGTAAAGTGGACGTACAGGTCCAGTGGCATGGCTGGGTTCCACCTGGCAAGCGTGCCAGTGGACATCTGGTTTTCGATGAAGTCGAGGGAGCTCGTTGCTTGCGGCGTCAGCTCCTTGGGTTCCCAGGGGTTCTTCCCTTTCAGGAGGTCGTATAGACGGTCCATGACCTCGGGAGGAATCAGGACAATGTTGCGAAGCCACTGCAGCGATCCCACCAGGCGTTGCACGTCGTGGAGCGTCTCGGCTTCTCGGCTGATCTTCATCTCGGGGGGTGTCACGTAGGAGCTTGTGATTCCTACTCCCAGGAAGGTCACGCAGGGTCCTCTCTTGATCTTTGCGCTCGCGATCTCGAAGCCGTTGGCCTGAAGGGTCTCTGTGATTGTGGTCACCAGGTCATCTACTTGGCTTGTCAATGGTGCTGCAACCAGGATGTCGTCCATGTACTGGATGATGGTTGCGGTGGGATTGGAGTGTCTGACTGGCGTCAGTGCTTTGTCCACGGTGATCTGGCATATGACAGGGCTTTCAACAAGACCTTGTGGAAGCACTCTCCATTGGAAGCGAAGGTTGGGCCGCTCGCCGTTCCGAAACGCCACGGAAAAGGCAAATCGTTCTCTGTCCTCAGGGTGCAGGGGTATTGAAAAGAAGCAGTCCTTGATGTCCAGTACTGCGCACGGCTGCCCTGTGGGGATGGCTGAGTTCGCGGGTAGCAGTGTCTGGACTGGACCCAGGGGTCGGATCGTCTTGTTCACCTCCCTCAGGTCGTGGACGAGACGATAGCCTTGTCCGGACCTCTTGGGGATCACGAATACAGGGGTGTTCCATGGGCTGGTGGAGGGTTCTATGTGACCCTTTTGCAGTTCGCGGTCGACCAGTTCCAGCAAGGCTGCCATTCGAGGCTCTGTCAGGGGCCACTGCTCAACCCATACAGGGTCTGATGATTTCCAAGTCAATTTGATTGGCAGCGGGGGATGCACGGCAGTGGCCTTCAGGATAGGTTTGTAATCCGAAATCCAAGCATGGAAAGGACGTCCCGTTTCCCCGGGGCCGGGATGCTTGGAGTGAGGGTGCTGCCAGGGAAAGCTGTGCCGGCTGGGGACAGCTCGCTGAGTTGTTGCCCTTCCTCGGAAGCCTGGGCTAACGCGGTCGTCCTGCCACTCCTGCTTAAATACAGTCCGCCCCGCCCCATCAAAAAGCATGCGGCTTATTTGCATAATATCAAAAGTGAGCCGATCGTTATTGCTAGAAAGGTCATCCTCGAGAGTGGGTACTACAGCTGAGTTGATCCCTATTTCTGAAATCGCTTTGGCTTCTTTTGGGTTAACCGGGATATATGCCCTTTGTTGGTTCCCCCGCGCTCCGGCAACCCCCCCGGGGAAAGCGTGCATGGAGGCTGCCGGTACCCGGTCCCCACAGGCTGCTTTTATTTTTCCCCAATCGGTGAGTTTGTGTTGCGATTGTTTCCCGATATTGTTTAAAGCTTTATTCGGTTTCGCTCGAAACCGCATTAATTCTGCTCTCTCGGTTTCCGAGTCCCAGCCGGACTCGGTCGGCTCTTCCGAGCTGTCTGAGCAGCTGTTACTTGACTCTGAGGCGGAAGCTGACTGCCGGTACACTTCCGGCGCTCCGTGCCGTTTTGTTCGGCTTCGACCTCGCTCCTCCCTTTGGGGGTGGTGTCGTTCCCTCCCCCTGGGCTCCCCCCGCCTCCTGCCGGGGGAGGTCCTTGCCCCATAAGGACCTAATTTGGATAGAGCGCTCTGGTTGGTTTTACGCGCCTCCGCGGGGACCGCCCCCCCTTCCCAGCTCGCCCGCGCATGCGTTGTTAAGCAGGCTGACTCCGTTTCCGCCCCCCGCCTCCTCCCTTCCGCCCTCGCCATGTGGTTCGGCGCCATTTTTAAACGCACATGGCGGGGACGAGTTTTTACCGATCCCGGCGGGGTCCGACAATCCGGCCTCGTTCCGCGCCTCCTCCGCGAGTCCCTGCCAGAAGCATCGCGCGCTGCTCTGCTTCTTGCGCCGGACCGGCGGCCGGCGGGGAAGAGACGGATAGAGAAACCACGGTTTTCTCGAACGGTTCCGCAGGGGGGCCAGGACCCGGCGAGCTCCGCGGGAAGGTCGGGGGGTCCCCTGGGGGTTCCGGGGGGTCTCCTGGGGGCTCCGGGGGGTCTGGGCTCGGGCTCGGGAAGGGGTGGAACGCGCCCGGCCCCCGCATGTTCCCGCCTTCAATCCGATCGCTCTCAGAGGCGGTCTGCGTCGCGGCCCCCACCCCCGGCTTTGGTGTAGCTAATAAACGTATACGCGCGGCTTCCCGCGTCTCCTGTTCTTCTAACGTCTTGCGTGGGGCCTCTTCTACTTTCCCCCACGCTTTGAGGTTTTTATCACTGCCTGCGGACTTAGAGTCCTCTGCTGAGGCGGCAGTGCACTTCTCCCGCGCTTCCCAATATAATATATTTACCGGACGTTCGATCGTCCCCAGCTCTAGGAGCCTTGCAATAGCAAGATTAGAGTTCCTGAGCTCACCTTTAATTCCCCATTGCTCATGAGCCTGACTTACGACCTTCGCTATGGATTCCATGGTCCAAGCTGGTCCGGGGGGCGTCCCCCCCCGCTGCGGTCAGTCCCGCTGCCACAGCCGCTGTCCTCTTTCCAGGAGTGTTCCCGTTTCCCGGGCGCAAGCCGCTGTCCCGGGTTTCGGGCACCAGAATGTTGCCTTCTATGCCAAGGCAGGCGACCTGGTTCTGAGGTACAGCTCGACAGCCCTCTCTCTAGGGCCGTTCTGGCCAATGACACACGCAGACACCAATGTGGTGGACGGTCAAAGGCCTTTATTACTTCTTCTTCTGGGGTCTTATAGTCTTAGGGGTCTCTACGTCAAAAGGGGTTTGTCTTCCTTATCTATGGTTAGTAGGGAATGGAAAAGTACTGAGTAAGGAGTAGAGAGTTGCTGACTACAGTTAGTGGGGCAGCACTCCTATTGTTAGTGGGGCCACGTTCCTATTGTTAGTTTCTTATCTATGAGTAACTGAGGGTCTTATCTACGGGAAGCAGAGGGTCCTGGCTTTCCGTGACATCGCGGCATCTTCCGCAGCGCCTCTTCCCTAGCTACCACAGCCCTTGAAAAGGAAAGCAAGGCAAAGAGAAAGCAAATCAAACCTGTTGATCAGCATGCAGCATGAGATCGCAACGTATGAAGTCAAAGGTTATCATGCTGAAATGCAAAGCGATTACAGTTTGCAAAATGAGTACATATGATTTGTTAAAGGCTCCTCCTAAGGTAAGGAAGGAAGGATACAGATGACCTCTCAAAAAGGGTAGAATTTTAATCGACACAAAGGCCATATATTCAGTTTTAAATAAACCTTTAGTACCTGTGGAGAATGTTTATGTTGTAGTGTGGGGAACGACTGAACAACTGGCATGTCTAAGAAGGCATACTTTTGCAAACCTTTGAAGTAACGTGTACTATGTGTACTTAGAAGCTTTTGTACAATTCACTCAATTCGCTAAACATTCTCAACTGAGAAAGGTTACTCTAGAGGCAAATGATATAAAGATGTTAGGCTTAACATTAACATCCACTGAAATTAAGAAAGACATTAGTAAGGAGATATTAGAATAAGTAAATAAGTGTTTTCAAGGGTATGGGCCTCTGCTGTACCAGAGAGAGCGAAAAATGCCACCCCATGGCAATCAAGCTTAAGGAAGGAACACAACCAGTGAGAGTTGAGTAGTACCCTCAAAAGGAAGATAGGGAAGGAATCAGTCCAATAATTGATAGTGCTAGATTGAGGGCTGTCAAAAAGATAACACAGAATTTATACCCTGTGGTAGCAAAATTATATACTTTACTAACTTGTTTACTACCTGAGCTAACCTGGTTAACTGTTTTAGGTCTAAGAGATGCCTTCTTTTGCTTCCCTATCCACAAAGCCAGCCAGAAAATTTTTGCATTCAAACACAAGCTCACATAGTCCATGTGCCTGAAGGCTTCAAAAATTCCCCACTCTGACTGGGGAACAGCTTGCAAAGACCCAGAGTCCCAGGAAGCTCCACAAGAGGGAAGAAGGCTGTTGCAGTACGTGGATGATCTACTAGTAGCCACTCGGATGAGAGAAGCCTGGACAGTAAGCCTTTTGAATTCCCTAGGACTCCAAGGATACAGAGTCTCAAAGAAAAAGGCACAGGTAGTGAAACAGAAGGTAATCTACCTGGGGTAAGAAGTGAGTGCTGAGCAGCAGACTTTAAGGCAGGGAAGCCATATGCCAAACCCCAAAACCCCAGACAACGAAAGAACTCCGAACCCTCTTAGGCATGGCAGGGTAGTGCCGGCTGTGGGTTTATAATTATGGACTGCTTCAGAACCCTCTATGCTCTTATTGCCAATGGAAACAGAGATCTCCAGTGGAAAAAGAAGCCACATGGGCCTTTCACCAGCTAGAGAGTGCCCTCATGTCAGCTCCAGCTTTGAGACTTCCAGATGTAAGTAAACCATTGTTTATATTTTTCCATGCAAGGAATTGCCCTGGAAATACTGGCTCAGGACTTAAGTCCATACTGAAAGACAGTTGCTTACTTCTCTAAGCAACTAGATGCAACAGCCAACAGACGGCCAGGTTGCCTCAGAGGTGTAGCAGCAGTTGTGCTGAATATTCAAGAGGCACGCAAGTCTACCCTGGGACAAAAATGACTGTGCTAGTGTCCCACACAGTGTCCGCAGTACTAGAAGTAAAGGGTGGCCACTGGCTATCACCACAGAGGTTTCTGAAATACCAGGTCATCATGGTAGAGTAAGATGATGTAGAGATAGTGGTGACTAATATTGTCAACCCAGCTTCTTTTCTCAGTGGAATCAAGAAGAAGCAGTGCACCATGATTGCCTGGAGACCATTCAAGCTGCCTACTCCAGCCGCCCAGACTTAAAAGACACTCCTTTAGATGATGCAGAGACCTGGTTCACTGACAGGAGCAGCTCCATGCCAGTGGAAAGCGACATGCAAAGTACACAGTGACTACCTGCAGAGAAGTAATAGAGTCTGGACCCTTACCAACAGGTACCTCTGCACAGAAAGCTGAGATAAATGCATTGACCCATGCCTTAGAAACAGCAAAAGGCATTCAGAGTTGTGCATGCACATGGAGCCATCCGGAAGGAGAGGGGACTGCTAACCTCACAAGGGAAGAAGAGACAATCCGGCTGCTAGAAGCAGTTCAGCTACCTGAAAAAGCATATTAAGGCATGCCAGAGAGTGAGGTTAAAAAGAGAAGAAAGAAATGAGCTGGCGGATGGAGAGGCAAAGAAAGCAGCAAAGGGTGATGTACAGATTTTCCTCGAAGGTAAGCCATAGTACAATAATACTAATCAAAAGAGACATACAACTGCAAGGGGTGGGCTACCATTGAAAGAGAACTAATAATCCCTTCCCATTTTCGTGGTTACTAGCGAAGGAAGAGCACTAGAAAACACACTAGGGCCTAACAACTTAAAAGCTTTTTATAGAGTGCAGCTCCTTTCCCAAAATGACCAAGGCTGCCAGTGATACAGAGTGCATTGAAATGAAGTGTTGACTTTGAAGTAGTAATTTCCACAGGCTTTCTAGAACATACATCTGATTGCAAGAATTTGTATGCCACTATCACTCAGGTAAGCCGAGGATGTGATCCTTGCCTCCAGACTAACCCCCAAAAAAAAAATACTCCCAGGCCAAAACTTGGTCAGACTGGGAGAGGCCATGGGCCTGTACAGCAGTGACAAATAAGTAACTTTTCAGAACTCCCAAGGAAAGGGAAGTATCAGCATTTACTGGTATTGATAGGTACGTTTTCAATGTGGCCAGAAACATTCCCCACCAGAACTGTCCAAGCTCAAGAGGTGACCAGATTATTTTTACAAGAAATAATACCATGCTTCAGATTTCCAGCCACAATATCCTCAGATAAAGAATCATATTTCATTTCCAATGCAGTGCAACAGATTAGTAGCCACCTGGGCATAGATTAGGAGCTTCACACTCCATACTGCCCCAATCAAGTAGCCAGGTAGAGAAAATGAATCATTTGATTAAGCAGCAGATTGTAACACTGGGGCAAGAAGGTAATCTACCCTAACCCCAAGCTCTTCCACTAGCACTATTGTAAATTCTAACTAAACCTTGAGCTAAAAGGATGCTGAATCCTTTTGAAATGCCTTATAGAAGACCATATAGAATACAAAGGGGATGTCCACGCACATTAGGGTGATAACACTAGCCACCTACATGGTGGCTTTAAGCAAACAGCTCAGAGAAATTGATAAACATGTGGCTGGAACTCGGAGCAGGGAGTTGGATAGCCTGGGGATGATGTATATGTTAAGTCTCTTATGGAGAAGACTTCGGAACCACAGTGGGACAGACCACTGCAAGTACTTCTCACCACCTTCACTGCAATCAAAATCAAGGAGCAGAATGCCTGGATCCATCACTCTCGAGTGAACAAGGCCCAGAAGCCCCTTGAGGAGTGACACCAGGAGACAATGAACTGAGACTAAAACTTACTCGGGCAAAATGAGTATATTGCGGTCGGAGTAGTTCATACTTGGGTTCACAGAATTGTTGTATGTTGGAGAATTTTGCTCAGACATGGCTTATAGAGTTTTGTTCAGACATGTCATAATCATATACAGCTGACTGAAAAGTAAAAGGCAGCTGTAAGCAGCAAATTCTCAAGCCTGTTCCTGTAAACAACAAAATTCTCAGGCACGATTCTGTAAACAGCAGAGTTCTCAGGCGTGTTTTTTAATAACAAGTAAATACCTTGTCCTTGGATAGTATGGGAAAGCAATGTGACAAACATGAAGGCCTTGAGAACCGTTCATAACAGGATGAGAAAAACAAGTCTTGGTCTCAATAAGAAACCACAGGTATTGAAAACAAAAGGAGGGGTTGGTGTGTAATCTGTAGCCAATGATGAGCTCGGGTTTTGCAATATGTATGAACTTAATTAACACGGTTATAAAATGTGCATGTTGGATCAATAAATCGGAGTTTGATGCTGATCAAAGGATGGGTCAGCTCCCTTCGCCTCCTCAGTTGTATATGTAATTATAACAGAAGTATTAGAACTAGAGAGTACCTCTATCCAAAGCAATGCTTAATGGCCTTGGTCTCAGGTGTTTAATCAGTATACTGGATCCATGGGAGAACCTTCTGAGATAAACGATTTAAACCTATCCACTGTAGTAATTCACGGGGATCAGGTATATGAGTAGCAGGAATGGCAGGAATGAGAACTGTGGGCACTTCAAAGAATCAGAGGAGAAGAAATCAAAGCAGGGTGCCGGATGATAAATGGGACGGCCAATGAGAGACCAGATGAAATTAGTGTTGTAACCTCTCCTGGTGTTTATGAACACCAGGAAGTTTGTGATAGCCTAAGTGAATCAGACTGTTGGTGTAATTTCACCTTGATACAGCCTGTAGAAGTGACTTGTCTTTGGGCTCAGGATGCTATCGGACTTTCATTTAAATTCAAAGTAAACACTGCACTTTTTACAATAGCACTTATACAACCCATACTAAGACTCAAATAGTTCAGACTCTACCCAAACTTGAACCTGAAGTGTATGAAATAGGCCCCTACGTAGTAAAGAATGTGGGTGAACAACAACTATTTTTCAATCCAGATGTGATCTTTAGGTGGTTACCAACTGCAAATGGAATCTTTAATAAATTGTGTCATCCCATTGTAGTTTTGTTAATATTAGTTGGGATAAGCTTAGGATTATCTATTATAGTGCTAATTTGGCACTGGAGAATACTACAACGAATAGCTGTATTAACCTCTTTATCAAACGTACATGGTAAAGCATTAAGAGACACTTATTGTCTTAAGGGTTTTCATTAAGTAAAAGAATTTACTTATTTCCTAGGAAAGGGGGGAATGAGACAGAGTAAAAATCCATTTTGAATTAAGTGAAGTGTCTAGGAGAGGTAAAAAGTCTGTAAGGCCAAAGATGAAGGGAAAAACTGCAGGGCAGAGATAGTGAGGAGAGAGACAAAAAAACAAACGGCCACAAGGCCGGTCTGCCCTGACCTAGGAATTCTTTTGATAAAGAGGCGATAAAGAGGCGATAAATGTCACGCGGAATGAATATGTATGAACCTATTGTGAAACTGTACGCATATGTATTTGGAAGGGGAGATTAAAGGAGATCTGAAATCCTCAGAGGTATGCATGCCTTTTTTGAGGAGAGCAATCTCCGCATGCGTCCAGCGCTGTAATAAACATACCAAGATTTACAACTTTTACAAAGTTGTGGGGTTTCTTCTTTTCTCCCCAAAACAAGGCGCAGACTGCAAAAGTAGCGGGGTCGGCACAGGAGGCAGCAGGACAGCCGGGAAGGCAGCGCTGAGTCGCTGTTGTCGCTGAGGGCATCGCCTAGCAACACAGGCACAGTTGCAGGAACCGGCGGAGCCCCGGGCGCAGCTGTCTGGGGAGGCGGCCGCGGGACGGGCTAGGAAGGCGTCTCCACCGGCCCAGAAGGTGCGACCTCGAAGACCAATGCCACCCCTATCTCTGAGCAGGGCGGGGTCCAAGAGGCCAGCTGCGGCAGGGCCTGCAGGGCTGCCAGGGGCGGTGCAGCCCACTCATATCCCCCAGAGAGGAGCGCGGGCTGGGTGGGGGGGGGGAGGAAAAAGACGGCTCCGTCTGAGCATGCTCTGAAAACGCAGTAAAAAAATTTTCAGCTCCGGGAAAAAACTCTCCTGTCTTCTGCGATTCAGGGGGGCTGGGAAGCAGCAGATCGTCCGCCTCCAAAGGGTCTTCTCCCGTGGGAATCGGGGGGAATAGGGCTTGCCCAGTGCAGTTAGCAACCCAGGGAAAAACAGGTGCTCTCCGTTTCAAGACCGGAAAAAGGATCCTAAATGCTGGATAAATCCGGAGGTATCCCAACCCACAGTCTAAAACGATTTGAAAAATGGATTCTATGCATTCCCGGTACGAACATATCAAGGGCATACAGCACATTCGTAAAAAACCCGAAAAGGTTTGCCCATCGAAAAAACTCATAGAAATGTGTCCCCAAAAGGAGAATTCCGTCCTCTTCACCCCATTTGTGCCAGAGGGCGATAAGTCTCTCCTCTGAAGGGGAGAAAGGAACCTCTGCCTCTACAGGAGGGGTCCTCCACATTTGGAGCCACAAACTGCCAAGGGCAGCATTTTCAGGAGGGGAAAAGATAACAGTACCTTGTAACAGTGTCCAGCACTCTCTGGCCAACTGCATGATGCTGCTGAGCTTTCCAGACATCTTCCTGGAGGCTTTTCAGAAGGTTCTCTTTGTGGTCAGCCTTGGCTGTTGTCGTGGGTTGACAGCCTTTATCCCAATATCGTGTGTTGTGTCTGGCAGATGTGCCTTTTCTCTCTTCCCCCCCCCCCCCGCCCCGGCCGTCTTGCTGCGGCGGGGCGGGGAAAGAGAGGGGGGGAGTGTTTGACCAGGCCTTTTTGCTTTTGGCTTTTTGCTGCTTGGCTTGGCTAGCCGCTTTGCTTGCTTGCTTTCTGCTTTTTGCGCTGTTTTGTTCTTTTCTTTTGTTCCCTCTTTCTTACCCTCCCCTGAAGATACTGGACCGGCTCCGGACCTGACCTGAGACGTCCAGGACACCTGGAGCTTGCAAGAGAAGCTTGACGCCCTCACCACACAGTCTGTTTCTTTCCTTTTCTTGTGTTGGGGAGTGTTCTTTTGTTACTTGTAGATAAATAGGTTTTGTTTTCCACTTTGCTCCTCCGAGAAATTCCTTCCCGAACCCGGTGTTGGGGGAGGGGTGGTTGGAGGTTTGTTTTGTTTGGGGGGCTCCCTTTTGGAGATTTCCCCTAATTTGTCCTAAACCAGGACAATATACTTTTTGGTGCATTGGCCGGGAAACGGAGGCCAAAAAACAGTGGAAAAAAAACTTATAACAATAATATTTTGGTTTTGGCTATTTTGTGGGCATATTGGTGATTCATAATGTCATTTGGAGTGGAAGCTTGCTGGTATTTCTGGTCCCTAGGGGTTTTTGAAGTTTTAATACTTTTGTGGTCCCTGGGGTTATTTCCTTACCCAAAAATAGCTCTGATGTTGTCCCTAATAAGTAGCTTTTGTAAGCGGGGGGCACTAACCAGAATAGTCATTGTGCTGGTCTTATGTGTGATGATGTGTCGGATAAAAATGCTGGACTTTATTTCAGGAATGTATGGATTGTTGTTATGGCTGTGTACTCAGTTTGTTTGGGGAGAAGAAGGGGAAGGGGCTTTTCAGCCTTTGTCTTCCTTCTTGTCCTCCAAATTGTTGACATCTCTATTAGAAAATACTGAATTTCCCCTGAGTTTGAAAGAAACCATCTTTCTGGCATTTAATTTATTAAGCCTTTTCTATACTGTCTGGAGTGTGTATAAAATGAAGACTGAGATTTCTAGAGGGGTTAGAGACACTCCTGACTTAGGAGTAAAACAAAGCAGGAAAAATCTTGACTGGAGTGGGAAATGGGAGGACATGGGCCAGACTTTAAAGGAATTTTCCGATCCTATAGACTGGGACTTTCCATCTGATCAAATTCAGGATCCAGTCGAGGTGGCAAAGTATTTGAGGGAGAAGTGCCATGGTAATACTAAGGAAGAAAGGATTACTGCAGTGAGCTGTGCCTTGGCGTTTGTTTACCATACTCTGCTAGATACTGTGGAGCAGCAGATAGCAGAAAGGGAACAGGGAGATAAGTTAGTTACTATCCCAGTGACCCAGGCTGCAGCTAACATCCCAGGCTCCAGACTAGCAGCTGAATCAGACAATAGGCCTCAACCCATGGCTGTTGCAGCTAATACAAGAGGTGGAAAGTGTAAAGGCAAGACTGATCGAAAGGTGGAGGATGATGATGATGATGCAGGAGGATGCTCACCAAAATCAGAGGCCACATCAAGGGGCACAGAATCTGGAGCTAATATTGACTCCTTTTCTCTGAAGGACCTCAGAGGCCTAAGAAAGGATTACAGACGACAACCTGACGAATCTATAATTAGTTGGTTAGTCCGCCTTTGGGATGCTGCAGGGGAGGTTACAATTTTGGATGGTACTGAAGCGAGGCATTTGGGATCCCTGTCACATGATCCTGTCATCGATCAAGGTATGATGAGGGGGGCTAACCCTCACAGCCTCTGGGAACGGGTCCTAAGAAGCGTAGCAGAACGATACCTGTGTACGGATGATCTCTATATGCAGCAGACACGGTGGAAGACCATAGAACAGGGGATCCAACGCCTGAGAGAGATGGCGGTGGCAGAGCTCATTTTCTCAGATGATACAACAACTAGGAATCCGGACCTGGTACCATGCACACCTGTAATGTGGAGGAAACTTGTGCGACTTGGGCCACCTGAATACGCTTCTGCCCTAGCAATAATGAAGCGGGATGATACATATGAGACTGTGCTCGATATGGCAAAGAAGCTTCGAGCGTATGCAGATGCTGTGCATGGCCCAACTCATGCCAGAATTGCAGCAGTGGAAACCCGACTGCAGAAACTAGAGGACAAAATAGAGGAGAATCATAAGAAACTCCGGGAAGAGATTAAGGAGGACCTTATTCAAATCTCAGCTGTACAAATTAGAGGCCCTGGTGTCCAACGCTGGCGCTCCTTTGATGGGGAGAGAAGGTACATCCCACGGGCTGAGTTATGGGCTTTTCTGCGTGAGTCTGGAGAAGACATGAGGAGATGGGATGGAAAACCCACCGCTGCTTTAGCACAACGGGTGCGTGATTTGAAGAAAAGAGAAAGTATCACCAAAAGGATAGCAGCTCCGGTCGCTCGTAGCCGAGATGTTAAGTATGCTGATGACGATGACATGTCCGATCCCCTTGAAGGAACTTCTAAGGCATATGCCCAAGGAAAGAAGGACAATCTGGCTTAGAGGGGCCCTGCCTCCATCCAGGAAGAGGCACGGGAGAACCGGGTTTTCTGGAAGGTGTGGATCAGATGGCCTGGCACATCAGAGCCACAAGACTATGAAGCATTGGTTGACACTGGATCACAGTGTACCTTAATGCCATCGGAACACGTGGGGACAGAACCTGTTTCCATTGCTGGAGTGACGGGGGGATCACAACAGTTGACTTTGTTGGAAGCTGAGGTGAGCTTGACTGGGAAGGAGTGGCAGGAACATCCGATTGTGACTGGTCCAGAGGCTCCGTGTATTTTGGGCATAGACTTCCTCCGGAATGGCTATTACAAAGATCCTAAGGGATTCAGGTGGGCTTTTGGAATAGCTGCAGTGGAGATAGAGGGTATTAAACAATTGAATACCTTGTCTGGACTATCAGAGAACCCATCTGCAGTAGGACTCTTGAAGGTAGAGGAACAACGAGTGCCAATTGCCACCTCAACAGTGCACCGCAGGCAGTACCGGACGAATCGAGATGCCGTGATCCCCATCCACAAAATGATCCGAGAGCTGGAGAGCCAAGGGGTGGTCAGTAAAACCCACTCACCCTTCAACAGCCCTATCTGGCCTGTGCGAAAATCTGACGGAGAATGGAGACTGACTGTGGACTATCGTGCCTTGAATGAAGTGACTCCACCACTGAGTGCGGCTGTACCGGACATACTGGAACTGCAGTACGAGCTGGAGTCCAAGGCAGCAAAGTGGTACGCGACCATCGATATTGCTAACGCGTTTTTCTCCATACCTCTGGCAGCAGAATGCAGGCCCCAGTTTGCTTTTACATGGAGGGGAGTGCAGTATACCTGGAACCGACTGCCCCAGGGGTGGAAACACAGTCCTACCATCTGTCATGGACTGATCCAGGCTGCACTAGAAGAGGGTGAGGCTCCAGAACATTTACAATATATTGATGATATCATTGTTTGGGGGAACACGGCAATAGAAGTGTTCGAGAAAGGAGAGAAGATAATTCATATTCTCTTGGAAGCCGGATTTGCCATTAAGAAGAGCAAAGTCAAGGGACCTGCCCGAGAAATTCAGTTTTTGGGGGTGAAGTGGCAAGGTGGACGGCGTCAGATTCCTGCGGATGTTATTAACAAAATCACTGCTATGTCCCCACCAACTGATAAGAAGGAAACACAAGCTTTCTTAGGTGCTATAGGTTTCTGGAGGATGCACATCCCTGAGTATAGTCAGATTGTGAGACCCCTTTATCTGGTTACCCGCAAGAAGAACAACTTCCATTGGGGCCCTGAGCAGCAGCAAGCTTTCATCCAGATCAAGCAGGAGATCGCTCATGCTGTAGCCCTTGGTCCAGTCAGGACGGGACCAGATGTGAAGAACGTGCTCTACTCTGCAGCCGGGAGCCATGGTCTGTCCTGGAGCCTTTGGCAGAAGGTGCCTGGCGAGACCTGAGGCCGACCATTGGGATTTTGGAGTCGGAGCTACAGGGGGTCTGAAGATAACTATACCCCAACAGAAAAGGAAATCTTGGCCGCCTATGAAGGAGTCCAAGCTGCCTCGGAGGTGATTGGTACAGAGGCACAACTCCTTCTGGCACCCCGACTACCGGTGCTGGGATGGATGTTCAGAGGAAAGGTTCCCTCTACCCACCATGCCACCAATGCTACTTGGAGTAAGTGGATTGCCCTCATTACGCAGCGCGCTCGAATTGGGAAGTTAAATCGCCCTGGGATCCTGGAAATAATTACAAATTGGCCCGAAGGTGAAAGCTTTAGTGTCGCGGATGAGGAACAAGAGCCAGTGACCCGGGTTGAGGAAGCTCCACCATACAATCAGTTGCCAGCAGAAGAAACACGTTACGCTCTATTCACTGATGGTTCTTGTCGCGTCATAGGGATGAAACGGAGGTGGAAAGCAGCTGTATGGAGTCCCACTCAACGGGTTGCAGAGGCTACTGAAGGAGAAGGCGAATCCAGTCAATTTGCTGAAATCAAAGCTATTCAACTGGCCCTAGGTATTGCAGAGAGAGAGAAGTGGCCAAGGCTCTATTTGTATACCGATTCTTGGATGGTAGCCAACGCTCTATGGGGATGGCTGAAGAGATGGAAAGAGGCAAACTGGCAGCGAAGAGGAAAACCAATTTGGGCTGCGGAAGAGTGGAAAGATATCACTACTCGGTTAGAGAAGTTACCGGTGAAGGTTCGCCATGTAGATGCCCATGTCCTCAGAAGTAGAGCTAATGAAGAGCAGCAAAACAACCAGCAAGTACATCAGGCTGCAAAGATAGGGGAGTTGAAGATAGATCTCGACTGGGAGCATAAGGGAGAGTTATTCTTAGCACGATGGGCCCATGATGCCTCAGGCCACCAGGGTAGAGATGCCACCTATAAGTGGGCACGAGACCGAGGGGTGGATCTAACCATGGACAGTATCTCTCAGGTTATTCGTGACTGTGAGACGTGCGCTGCCATTAAGCATGCCAAGCGGGTGAAGCCCCTCTGGTATGGGGGGCGGTGGTCTAAGTACAAATACGGGGAGGCCTGGCAGATTGATTACATCACACTGCCTCAAACCCGCCAGGGCAAGCGCTATGTACTAACCATGGTAGAAGCCACCACGGGATGGTTGGAAACCTATCCTGTGTCTCATGCCACAGCCCGTAACACTATCTTCGGCCTTGAAAAGCAGGTCCTTTGGAGGCACGGTACTCCCGAGAGAATTGAGTCGGATAATGGGACTCATTTTAAAAACAATCTTATTAATACTTGGGCTAGGGAACATGGCATCGAGTGGATATACCATATCCCCTATCATGCACCAGCTGCAGGAAAAGTGGAAAGGTATAATGGATTGTTAAAAACCACCTTAAAGGCATTGGGTGGGGGGTCTTTAAAAAACTGGGAGCAGCATTTGGCAAAGGCTACCTGGTTAGTTAACACTCGAGGTTCCACCAACCGAGCGGGTCCTGCTCAGTCTGAGCTCCTTAATATAGTAGATGGGGATAAAGCCCCAGTGGCCCATGTCAGAGGTTTGTTGGGAAAGACAGTATGGATCAACCCTGCCTTGAGTACAGACAAACCCATCCGTGGGATTGTCTTTGCTCAAGGACCAGGTTATACATGGTGGATACTGCAGAAAGATGGAACAACACGGTGTGTACCTCAGGGAGACCTGATTGTGGGATGAGACTCATATATGAATGTCATTGTTTGTTGAATGTGAGACAGAAGGAAACTGTAAGTGTCAAAGGTCTGAGCAAGTAAGATGAGAGGAATGCGTGTCAAAGGTGTGAGTAAGTGAAATGAAAGTTTTTTATTGTATATTCACGATATGGGATAAGGGGTGGAGTGTCGTGGGTTGACAGCCTTTATCCCAATATCGTGTGTTGTGTCTGGCAGATGTGCCTTTTCTCTCTTCCCCCCCCCCCCCCGGCCGTCTTGCTGCGGCGGGGCGGGGAAGAGAGGGGGGGAGTGTTTGACCAGGCCTTTTTGCTTTTGGCTTTTTGCTGCTTGGCTTGGCTAGCCGCTTTGCTTGCTTGCTTTCTGCTTTTTGCGCTGTTTTTTTTCTTTTCTTTTGTTCCCTCTTTCTTACTCTCCCCTGAAGATACTGGACCGGCTCCGGACCTGACCTGAGACGTCCAGGACACCTGGAGCTTGCAAGAGAAGCTTGACGCCCTCACCACACAGTCTGTTTCTTTCCTTTTCTTGTGTTGGGGAGTGTGCTTTTGTTACTTGTAAATAAATAGGTTTTGTTTTCCACTTTGCTCCTCCGAGAAATTCCTTCCCGAACCCGGTGTTGGGGGAGGGGTGGTTGGAGGTTTGTTTTGTTTGGGGGGCTCCCTTTTGGAGATTTCCCCTAATTTGTCCTAAACCAGGACAGCTGTGAACTCCGTCCAAATCAGGATCTTCAGTTCTTCAGCTCCTGGCTAGAATCCACTTCTGTGGTCACCACCACAATGCCACATACTCAGGGTTTACCCAAGTGCAGCAATGCTCCTCTGGTGGTATCACCAAGTGATGAATGTCTTCCTCAGTCAGGGGGTCACCAACTGTGACCGTGGTCACAGGGATTCTTGAATGAGGGAAGAGACGAGAATGCTGACTCTATGATCAGAAGGCTTGATTTATTATTTTATTATATATATATATATTACATTATAACTATACTAAAAAGAAATAGAAAGAAAAGGTTTCCTCAGAAGGCTAGGCTAAGCTAAGAATAGAATAGACTAGAATCATAACAAAGGCAGCTCTCTCCGACTCTGTCCGAGATAGCTCCGTCTTGATTGGCCATTACTTATAAACATTCAAGATGGCCCAATCAAAAATCCACCTGTTGCATTCCACAGAAGCAGATAACCATTGTTTACATTGTTTTTCTGAGACCTCAGCTTCCCAGAAGGGAAAATCCAAAAGGAAAGATTTTTAGTGAAAAAGATGTCCGCGACATGGTTTAATTATTATTGTTCTTTTGTTTTGCTTTTTTGGCCTCCCTCTTTCCACGTGCAATTAACAATTTTGCCTTTCTTTACTGGCTTCTCTTTCTTTACTTATAGAAGGTGGCATGAGGTCATCCAACCTTGTCATAAACATGCTCATACAGTGGAAAGAAGGTACATCAAAATGGATAAAACGAACTCACAAAAGTAGAGTTTTTTTTACAGTCTTCTGTGAGAACATTAGGACACAAGATATCTTTGATCTGAGTTATGCTCTATTGATTTAACTTTTAGCCCACTCATTACTATTATTACAAGTGTTTGGTCTTTAATACATAGCCTTTGAAATCATGCAGCCCAATATTTTGTCTAATTTTGTTTTATTTCTAGCAGGGACTTTGTTTCTTAAGGAATAGTCCAGAGCAAGAGCCTCCACGGTAGAGTTATGCTGTCATAATCAAGAGGATAGTAAATTCTGGTACGGTTTGTGCTGGTAATACGTCTAGAAATGAAAGGTTTTAGATCTTTTTTGATTTTAAATTGTCACCATTATTTAAAAAGTTAAGAGTTCGGGGGTCCCCCCCCCCCCAAAATACTTCTCCCTGGAATGTTACTCAGGGATTACACATAAAAGCCCACCCTGTAAAATATGCTGAGGATACTCTGCAGTAAGTGCATCTTAGCAGCTAGAGATAACGTGGGTTAAATGACATTGCTTCTGCAGTGATGGAACTCTGTCTACGCAGACATACTCAGCAAAGGTTACGATGGCTTAGATCCTGTCCTAAATTTTATGTGCATTTTCAAACTTCCCAAGAAGGGGAATTCAAGCTCCTTCATTGCTCTGTGCTGGAGTCTCAAGAGAATTTTGCTCTTGAACATGACACTCCCTCATGACTGATGAAAGTTTTCTAGTTAAGAGTGGGTCAAAGACATGGTCCTGCTCTGGAAGGAGATGAGAAGGTTTCTGCAGTCTTTGTCATCTCTACTGCTTGTGATTTCTATACAAAACCAGTGGGAAGTTTTCTGAAGGCAGTCCAGAAGCTGGCAATATGGACAGCTTACAACCGAACACTTGCTGCAGTGCTACCATGGTGATACCAGAAAGGACTTAAAAAATTTAAAAGGACAAACAAAGCAGTTGGAAGGAAAAGAACATTAACCATTATTCCATTCTTCTAATATACCCTTCTTTAAATCATCATTTTCATGCAGTTTCACTGCTTGCGATGGTATCCCTCTAAAGGAGTCTGAGACAGAGTAAGCTTTTTAATGGAGTAGATGTGACAAACGCAGGCCAAGTGGCCTTTTTTGACATCAAATACCAGTTATGCTTGAGCTACCCTTTGCTTAAGGTACTTAGCTCACACTAAGAATTTTACTCATGACTGAGCAAATTTTACTATCATGATTGAGTAAATTTTATTCATGATTGAAAAAATTTTATTCATGATTGAGTGAATTTTACTGTCACTCAGAATTCTATTGTCATGATTGGCATTGAAACTTTTCAAGGAAAGCTCTGAATAGCAATGTTTGTGTAAAAATATTCTTTTATCTCCTGTATTTGTGTGAAGAAGGTAAGCCTTTTGCTGTCACCAGTTTTGATTAACCTTTCATGTCATATCCCTCTTCATATCCATATTCTGCTAAAGGGTTATTAATCTACTTTAGAATTGGCACATGGAATAAGGCGACTTTTTCTTTTTGAAAGCTAATGTTATTTGACCTACTTACAGCAAATAATTCATTAATTGTAAGTCCCCAGCTAGCATCTTTTATGCATATTCTGACCTTCTAAACAAGTAAGAAAAGCACTCTCCGATACTTTAATTTCTTAAGCACACAAAATGCTTCCCTCCTTTGCAGTTGGCAACTCTAAAATGAACCACATGTCTGCAATATTTTAACGTGCGCCATATTTAGCCAAGTAATTAAAAACAAATAAAAGCAGTCCCTTCAATTTGGAAATATTTTAAAATTGTTTTTGAATATACAAAATATACCCTTACTGTACGCATTGCATGCAGATTTAATTGTCGTGAAAGCAAACCCTATGTTTCTGTTAGGATAGCACGGTTTTCCACAGTTTTCCACAATTGTTCTTGGCACATTTTTCTACTGATGTGACTGTTAGGAAACTTGAAGGTACTTCTAAAGTGCTGTAGTAAGCAGAAAAGGAGGAGAGGTTGTGCCTTATTTCTGGCTTCCTTTGGTTTCGTTTTGATTTTCTTCGTCTTGATCTTTTTCATGTCACCTTTCTAGATACTGTGATTTAGATTTGCAGTTTACTAAGCTGTGTTTTCTGTCTGGAATTCTTGTATACTCCGAAAGGAACCCAACCTGTAAATATGCATCTTTTTTATGATTTGCTGGCTATATATAAAATCTTCCTGCTGCTCTAAAATGCTTTTATTTGATATGCATTTTTATCACCATTCAAATGAAAAGAGAACAGTTCCTCAATTCACTGCTTTTGTACTGGATTCAGTTCAGTGTGCGCTAATGGTGAAAAGAAGTCCTGCTGGAAAAAAGGATCTGCATACAAATTGACCAAGACACGTGCTACAAGGGTCTTATAAAGCTTCAAAGTTTCTCTACCTTTCTGGCAGTCTGTCTTCACAGCAAGACTTGATGAGGTATTTTGCTAGTGTTTCTTTGACAGAAAGCAAAAACAAAGCAAGCAAAATAGAGCAGCTAAAGAAGACTGCAGCAAAAGGTACATTATCCACTCTGTTATTTATCATCGTCAAAACAAATTTTTTCTCACCATGTTACATAAAATACCTTAGTAGAGCTAAAGACTAGAAAAATGCAACTCTGTTCTGGATTCATTAAAAGCAAAGCTATCTGTGGACAGAAGTGCCCAGCGTGATGCTGGGAACTCCTAGCTGATTTCAGTAATCTAGAGAACTGCATTTTCGGTGGGCTTTACTTGCATGTCTGTAAGGTGGGGAGTTTATGTGCAGCCTTGAGCCCTGAGAGTGCCTTGGGCACAGAGACCCATCATGTAGCTCTATGACCAGCCTCAGCACACTGAGGCATGATGGATTACTCCCAGAGTTCACACAGCAGAAAGGTTTTCTGCCCCCGTGAAGGACGACACATCCATTTTCTTGCATAGAGCCATTCTATATGTTACAATGGTACCTTGAATTAATCAAGTGCTATTTGCACAAAGGCCAGTGAGCTTGTATTCTTAAGCTTCATGTATTTGATCTGTTTCTTGTTTCAGTAAATAGCAAAACTTCCAAGGACTGCAAGGAGAAGTAGATGAAGCTGCTACTGTATTTCAAATGTTTGCAGAATAAAATGGTTATTCTCGCACATATTTGCAATGGTAATTTCAGGTACCAAAACACCAGCTCTGCTCAGGGCAATTCTGAAATTGACTTGAGCTGTTTTCCATGTTTCTTAGTGGGTGAGCTGAGACACTTCCAGCTTTCAAGGCAAGGCATTTGACAAAAGCCTCAAAAAGGCTCAGGCTGTCGGATGAAAAGGTGAAAAAACTGGGGTGAATTTCACTTCTGGTTTATGTCATAGATTCAGCCAGATGATCAACAATCATTAGTTTAATGAGGTACCAGCGTAGTCTTCCACTCTCACAGATCCCCAAAATCTTAAACCATCCAGCAGTTTCTTCCTTGCAACAAGTGCCACAGCCAAAAGCCAGGCCTGGCCGTCACCTTCTCCTCGCAGCCTACAAACTCTGCCAAACGTACCAGTGATTCTCACTTTCCTTCTCAGCTACACGGACAAGCACATCCTCTCCGTGTCGCCAAGTCATTAGTGAAACCAAACAGCAGTTCACCTTCAAACAGCTCAGTGTGCCAGGACAGAAAGCTTTAACTGACCTGTCCCCTTGCCTTTTCCTTGCAGATTTTTATTTTCAGAGCACGCACCGAGACATTGCACTTTTCTTCTCAGCTGAGTGCATTGTCATATTGCTGGAGTCCCACTCGTCCATCTCCTTCTCGCACAAACTGTTTCTGTTGAAACATGCTGATGTGATGTGCTTTCCTTCTCAGCTATTCACGCCGTCATGTTCTGTGTCCTGCTTGCAGTCTGAATCTAAAGGGAGAAGTTTCTGGCTATGTCTCACACACAGATATGTACCAGAATGAAAAGGTTGCTTGGACCTTGCCACTTAGATTCAAAAACATCCATTCATTCCACAATCAAGAGACTGCTTTCTTTGCTTTACATCCTGCAGACTTGACACACACACACACACACACACACACACGAGAGCTATGCACTTTCTTTCTTTCTTAGCTGCACTCACCTATTTCCCACCTTGACCTCTCTACCACTTTTCTCTTGGCCTTGCTGTGCATGGACATTTCCTGTTAAGATACCCATTGTGTTGCCTATACTTCCCCTACATTGTCTTACCTTTCCTATCCAGTCTTGCATTTCCTCGTCATTCCTGACCATTCCTTTCTTTTCCTTTGCATTCCTGACCCATGCATGTCCTTTGTTGAAAGCGAAGGGAGACGACCCATCTTATTGTTGATCAGCATCGACTCCGATTTATTGATCAAATCAGTCATCTTTTATAATAGTGTTAATTAACTTCATGCATATTGCAAAATCCGAGCTCACGATAGGTTACAGAGAAAACTCTAACCCCTCCTTTTGTTTACAATACCCGTGGTTGTTTATTGAAACCAAAATTAGTGTTCTCACTGTGATATGAAAAGTTCTCAAAACCTTCATATCTGTTCCCAGAGCAGCCAAGGACTGTTATGAGAAGACTGTCTGAGAACCTAGTTATTTACAAAATCAAGCCTGGGAACTGCTGCTTTGCAGCTGCCTTTTACTTTCCCATCAGCTGTATACCTTCATGGCCTCTTTCTTTAAGCCATGCTTGAACCAGGCTCTCCACAGTCCTTCCCTTGCCCTTCATACCAACTAAGTTCTTTGCACTAACTTGCTCACCTATCTTTCTTTTCCTTCCCAATTGTCCAACTCCAATATTTCATTTCCTTCTCCTTGTAGGACTCTTATTGCCTTGCCTCCCTCTCTTTTGTGTTGCCTGGCAAAGCCACCACTTTTCTTGCCTTGCACTTGGAACCCCTTCCTTGCCTTGCATTACCTTGCTCACCAGTCCCCCACCTGGAATTCAACACCTCTCTTTCTGTGGAATTTCTTCAACTTGCATTGCCCTGCCTGCTTCTCCTAGGATTCTCCAGGCTTCCACTGGCTTTTTTTTCTCAAGGCCCCAGTGTTTCAGGAGCATGTGAGAGGAAGCCTAGAGGAGGTCATGTGCAAGCACACCTATCTGTCCTGACAGCTTTCTTCTGACATCTATCCTTACATGTCTTGAATTTTGGACACAAAATTCCTCTTTCACCCTTGGGCTTCAGGAGCAGAATGACAGTTCTTTTGCATACAAAAGAAAGCAGGCAGCCCAAGTGTCTTAGGTGCAGATTAGAGATGGCCCATGCAAGATCAAGGCTGGACAGAGCGGTCTGTCTGGGCCGCTTTTGAGTACCAGCAATCTTTGAATGGACCTGCCACTTGCCCTGTTTTGGCAACCCAACAGTTGCCCTGCTGGTTCTCCATTGCTTTGTATTCCCTTGCATATCCATGCCCCACATTTGACCTGCCTACAGTTTTCCTACAGGGCTTTGCCTTGCCTAGCTCTTCCTGTTACCATTACTTCTTATGCTCAGCCTTGCCTCTAACTTCTGGGACTTCTCTCACCTACCACTCCATTTGCCTTCACCTCAGGGCTTCAGCCTTGCCAACCTCTCCCTTGACTTGCCTACAATAGCCTACACTTGCTTTGCATTGCCTTACCTGCATGGAAGGCAAGGCAAAGAGTGGTAGACAAGGCAAAGCAAAGCCAGGAAGTTACTTGTAGGGCTTGGCAAGGCAGACATAGGCAAGCAAGCAAAGCTAGGTAGGGCAGGCTAGGAAAACTAGGCATGGTACTGGAGGCAAGGCAAAGCCAAGTGACTTGGAGTGCCTTTCCTTGCTTGGGAAGTAAAAGATATGGTGGCAATGTTAGTAGGGCAGCTGATAAGGTATCATAGGGAGGCATAGTCCAGCAAGACATTTCTGTCCTGGCTCCTTCTGTGTAGGAACCATTGTTGGACAGAGTCAGTACCGGATGTGGTATGCAACTTTTGCTTGGTGAGTTCCTGAAGGAGAATGGCAATGCTTTCTCATGGGAAAGAAAGAACTTAGCCCCAGTGTTGGAGATGTAAGTTAAGAAGCTGTGTCGTGCAGCTTAAGGACGGCAGCAACTTTCTATCCTGGCATATTTAGTTTGGAAGCACTGACTCAATTTGTACAATCATGGAGTCAGTATCCATCTTTGGAAGGCAGTCTCCTTCCTGAAAGAATCCATTTGGCATGTGTTTTCCAATTCCTCGAGGCAGTCTTCTTGAAATTCTGCCAGCACACTTCTTTTGGACAAGGTAAAGAGCTGCGCTGGGTCTTGGTGTGCAGCCTAGCTAGTGCCGTGCGCAGGTAATGCCCAATAGCAGTGGTCTGACACCTTTGTATAGGATCAGGCCCTGGATGTTTGGGATTTTGGAGGAGGGGATGCCATTTCTTTTGAGATGGGCTTCTAGTTCCTCCTCTCTTTGGCAAAGTTTGGATGGGCACTTTGGGTGTTCTCAGTGAATTGAAAGGCTTTTCCCAATAGGCAGTTCTCTGGATTAGAGTTGTTGAACTGTCAGTGGGAATGCAGAGGCCAGGCCTCTGCAGGACAGGTTTTTGTCTCTTGTAGCTTTAGAGGCTGCATGAGCAGTCCCTGGTGCCATCCCATTTGGATTCTGACTCTGAGAGATTGAAGGCTTACGGTGGTACCTAGAGCTGAGAGGGAAAGTGGTGATTGCATGGTGTGTGTTTCTAGCTTGATGGGTGCAATTGAAAGTGTAGGCAGCAAAGAGCTTTCTCCACCAGCAGTTTTGTGGGCTCTGTTGCGAGCTCGGCTGACGTTTTCAAGTTTGTTACCAGACTCTACGAGAGAGAAAAGTTTGTTAGGGCAGAAGAGCTGGTGTTGGCCTTTAAGTGTGGGGCAAAGAAGAGTAGCCACTTGGAAGGAGAAGATCAGTGAAATCTTTTTGTCCCGACACAGTTGATTGGAGAGCAGGGACGTTTCTGACTTGGCTGTGTCTTGGGGGTGGTTTCGAGCTGGGTTCGGTGCATGTCCTTGTTTTGTGAGTTGACAATGCTGTGGTGTGGTTATTTTGATGAGCACTGTCAGTGCCCAGGAAAAAGACAAGCACTTTTCTAGCCCAGCCCCATTCGTGTGGGAGTAGTGTGGGGGCAAGAGCTCTGCTGTGGATCCTGGCTCTTGGGCACTGACAGAATGGTATCCTGCATGTAGCAGAGAAGGAAGAGGAATCATTTCATTGTTGGCTGCACAGTTTATAAGCTTCAAAGTAAAAGGCAATTGCAGCATGGCCTCTTGATTTTAGAACGTTTTCTGAGCCATCAGGTGCTCAACACATAACTTGCACCCACTGAACTGCATCCAGCTCCCTGGAGATATGCACTTTCCCTCAAGATCTATGTACCATCTTGCATTCTCTTGAAGATCCCAAACCGTTTCAAAATGTCCAGCGCCTCATCTCAACGAGAAAGTCCTACAACAAAAAGGCAGTGCTGGCCATAACAGTCTTTTTGCAGTCTGTCAACAAAACAAAACATACTAGCGATTTGCACGTTCCTTCTGAACGATATATACACATGCATCAGCACATTCTCTCAAAGTGGTAGAGACTATTGTTAGTGCTAAGTGTTTTCAGCTGCATTTCTGACTGACAGATGTGCCAGGACAGAAGGCTTTTTCCATCCTACCCTCTTTCCTGTGCAAACTGACTTTGGCAGTGCAAATATTTTCACATTCTTTCATTGTGTCTTTGTCCAAGCAGCTAGAGGTCACACAGGTGGAAGTGTCAAGACAGAAGGTGTTCTCAAAGTAATTCCTTTTTTTTTTTCTAAACAGCTTTTAAACTGCACACAATGCTCTGTATCTTATATCCCAGATAGACCTGCCCTCACTTTTTCACTCTCACATCTTTGTTGCAAACATCCAGCAGCTGTTTGAGTAGAAAAAGGCTCTAGAAATAAAAGCGAGCCTTGGGCTGCACCTTCCGCCTGCCCCAGGTAAGCCACATCAAACTCACCAGTACACTCTGTCCTTCCCTTCTCCGCTGCATTGTGTTCTCTGGAACTCAGAACTTAAAAGTAGGCACATTTGTTTTCACAGAAGGGTTGGAAGGGCGATAGGTAGCAGCGCAAATAGCTCTTGCTGAAATTTAATCTTTACCACTGCCCCTGTGAGTTTGGTTGGTAGGCCAGTAAGAGTCATGCTCCTTTAACAGCCAGTATGCTGCAGCCACTAGCCCAGTGCTCTTTGACTCTTGTAACCAGTCCTGCTTTTACTCTCCCGGAGGGGAATAGGCATGTATTTCTCACACAGATCATTGTGGCAGCAGCCAAGGGCTCTAGCGCACTGCCTCTGCCAAAAGATACTTGAGCCAGGCACTTACAATCTCGGCACTACATAGCCCCGTATTCTTTGTCTCTTGTAGTCCAGATCATACTGCAAAGCATTTCACAGAGAGAAAATGTGCCAGGACAACAAGCTTGGTTGGAGCATACCCCTGAAACTGGTGGAAATTTGTATTTGCACCACATTCAAGGGGCAGTCCTCTTTGCTATACAACCTGCAAACTGCTGTCAGTTCGCAGTGCTCTCTGCCCGCTCCTTCTTACCTTGAAGTATCATGCCAATAAGGGCTCTGTGCTGAGGTCTCAGAAGAAGAGGGAAGCATATGTGTTTGTAAAGTGGAATGTCTGTTAGGCACTTCCCTCTTCAAAGCAACGTGTTTCATGCCAAGCAGACAACAAAGAAACAAAAGATGAATGTGACTCTGCGTTCAAATCCTGCAATGTTCCCAGAAGTGAATTTCTCTCTTCTATAGAACTGACTTGTATGAAGTGGTGTGGTTGTTTCCTTCCATTAGAAGGGAGACTCATCTAGCCAGGCTTCATCACCCCCAGCATCTTTTTGGGTAGTTCTTGGAAGAAAATAGCAACTTTTCCACTCCACGTGATTAATGTTTCAGTCTCTTCCTAATGTACTTCAGGGAACAAGCTATCAATTCCCTACTGTTTCTATGAAAAGGCATGAAGCTATTAACTAAATTCCCACAGATATAATAAGGAATCAAAGTCTTTTATGCCTGCAAGCATGCCCTGATGGTATGAAAAGTATGGATTGTCAAGGGTGGAAGAAGATCTGTATGAAAAGGGAGAAAACCCAGAAGCATGCAGGGATTTTCAGGTATGAAAGGGAAAACGACATTAAATTGTCAACAGAAAGAAATGGAAAGAGGGAGGAAGGAGGAGGAGGAGGAGAAGGCAATGCTGCTTTTGAGGCAGCTGACACAAGGACTGTTGGCCTCATGAGCAAACAGGAAAAGCAAATGAAACTTCACAGTAATCTCATCAACAGCTTAGTGGACAAACGTGCAAACCCATTTGTTCATTTATTATGTGTATAATATAAAGAGATGTTTTTCATTCTGACAGAATTTTCAGGGAGCAAGCTAGTGTATGGCACATGGAACCAATGGTGTATTGGAAATGACCAACATGTAGAACACACTCCATCTGGGACACTACCACAACAGAATCATAGAATGGCTGGGGTTGAAAAAGACCTTAAAGGCCATATAGTTCCAACCCTCTGACATGGGCAGGGACACCTTTTACTTGCTCAGGTTGCTCAGAGCCCCATCCAGCCTGGCCTTGAACACCAGGTTGGGGTGTCCATAACTTCTCTGGGCAAGCTGTGCCAGTGCCTCACCGCCCTCACAGGGAAGACCTTCTTCCTAGTATCTAATTTCAACCTGCCCTCTTTCACTTTGAAGCCATTGCCCATTGTCCTGTCTCCATAGTTCCTAATGAAGAGTCCCTCTCCTGCTTCCCTTCAGATACCGGAAGGAGTTGTGAGGTCTCCATGCAACCTTCCCTTCAGCAGGCTAAACAGCCCTAATTCTCTAAGCCTGTGGGATGTGCTCTATTCCTGAATACTGAACTGCAGTACTGAATGATGATTTTTTTAATCCTTTGAAGACATGTTCTTTTTCAGCCTCAAATTAGGCTAAATAGCTTTGATTTGTGGGTATTGCAAGTGAGCAACTGAAATCACTGCCCTGGCTTGCCTTTCTTACAGCTCCTTTATGTGGGTGACTCGGTGCAAACATCACAGCTGCTGAGACAGTGGGCACACCATCATTCTGAAAGAGCTTTGCACAGTAAATATAGAGGAGGATTAAATATTGAAATGCAGATGATAGAAGCTGCGCAATGGACTCTGCTGGTGGAAATCAAATACTAGTCTGTTGTAGTGCACTAAATAGTTTATTTAGTTGGTGTTTTTACCCTGGGTAATGGGAAAAATTTTACTGGGTACGTAAAGATTACATGGACGGTTTATTCCCTCTTTCTTATCACATGGTTTATCCAAATACCCCCCTTCCCTCAATGGTCTGTCGAATCGGTGGCCCCTCCCCTCGCCCTTCCCCAGTGGCATCGCATTGGCCATAGTACTCTTTCCCCACCCCCCTTTCCCTGGGGTATAAAACTCCACTGCAAGGAGGCTACACTCTCTTTGCTACCTGGGTGGTCTGCCACCAGAAGTGTCCTGTCTCAAGCTAATAAACTGGATACTCGTCTCCACGTGGCAAAGAGCGCTTCTTGTCTTTTGTCCTCCGTCTATGCAGTTCGTGTGGGCTAAGGGTTCGAACTAGCTGGGTCGGACTTCTATAAAGCCCAGAGACACATGGATTAACGCAGGTGGTGCCCACGTGTTCGTCTCCCACGACGGCCACGAAGTAGCTGGTAATTCCACGCGTGGATTAAGTTAGCTTTTGGACTTGCACCTTCCTCTGCCTTCTTCGTCACATTTTTGTCGGCAAGCAGGCTAGAGGGTGGGATCGGGACCCCGCCGGCACCCAGCGGACCGATTCCCGGACGACGACTTCTTTACAGTTGTTCCAGCCAGCCACAGTCCCCAAAGTGGGTTGAGTATTCCCCGTGTGACTTGGGGGACCCCGGGGGGGCCCTCAGAGGGTAGGGGTAGGGGTGAGCTCCCGGTGCAGTAAAAGGTCCGGTCCCGAGGGCGGTTTTTATTTTCCGCGCGGCAGCGCGAGCGGGGTGGCTCCGGCGCTCCAGCAGTGCCTGTGTGCTGGTTCGGGGCCAGCGGCATGTTCCTGCGATTTGCGCTTGTGCCGGGAGTGGTGGCACGCTTGCGCGCGGCGCGATTCAGCGTCACGGGCGGGTTTCGTGGCAAACCCAGTGCTGCGCGCGGGTTCCGGCGCTGCAACAGCGCGGGCGGTGGCGGAGTGTCTGCGGCTTGCGTTTTTGCCGGGAGCGGACGTGCCTGCGCAGCGGCGGCACGCGGCGGAGAGCGGCTCTGAGCAGCCATGTGGCATGGGGGAGGGGGCCGGCAGCTGCTGCCCGCCATTTTAAAAACCGCGCGGTCTTATGCAAGCACTTTTTTCTCCTCCGGAGAAGGGGGGAATGGAGGCTGCCCGGTTTCTTTTCTGGAATTGGCTGTGGACTCAGTGCTTTCAGTTTTTGTTTGTACTGGCTGTAAAGAAAGTTGACTTAGGTGCTGCAGAGAGCAAACGTGGGTGCTATGTTTTCTGCGGCACAGAGAAGCATTTATACCCTAATTTTAGAAACCCTAAGTAGTGGAAACGTTACGGTCTCCAAAGCAGTTTTGAAACGGTTTGTTTGCTGGATATCTTTTCATTTCCCTCATTTTATCCAGCAGAATGTTAATTCCGTCTCTGCCTGGGACAAAATTAGAGCCTTGTTAACAGCTAAAGCGGAACAGGGAGATGGAGCAGTGTCTCAGTTTTCCTGTGTTCCTGGTGATTCGGAAAGAAGTCCTGAAGAGGGATTTGAAAGTGCAGCCAGAGCAAATCTCCCCTCCTGCGGCTTCCCCTACCCCTCCCCCCAAACCCTCTGCCCCTGAACTGAGAGAGAAGAGCGAGGCTTCCCAGCAATTTTAGGGTACCTGGCACTACCACTGCTATCCTGGCCTCCCACCTCTCTCCCAGTACCCTTGCCCTGGCAGCTGTGCTCAGGCTGACAGAGCATCTTTCCTGCACCCCTCTAACCTAGCTCCTGTTACCCCGAATTCCTGTGCTAACCCCCCCCCCCCATTCCCAAAATGGCTGAGACCACGTGGTTGGCATTCACAATACCGCTGACGGCATGGCCGGAGCCCAAAATGGCGGCATCCATGTGTTTCAGCCTTCCACTTACCCTACTTCTCCCCACAATCCCTTTCACCCACCTGTCCCCTCCCTCAACCCTTTCCTTCCCTTGGACGCTCCTCCCCCTGCCTTCGTATCCCCGCCCCCATTATGTCACCCTGTAACCCTGCCCCTGGTTGCCCTGCCCCCCTGCCTGTTCCCCATGCCCCCTTGCCCGAGTCCCAAGAGGGTGGGGCCGAGGGTTGGGGGGGTGGACCCCTGCCTGGCTCCCACGGGGGTGGGGCAGGGGGAGCGGATGTCCCTCCTCCCAGTTACCAAGGTGCCGGAGTGGGAGGGGCAGAGGCAGGGGGTGTATTCCCTCCCAGTCTCTATGGGGGTGGGGTGAAGGGTGTTTCCCCGCCTGCTTCCCAAGGCAGTGGGGCTGGGGGAGGGGGTGGTCCCCCCTGCCAGGTCCCATGGGAGTGGGCCTGAAGGGAGAAATCCTGGGGTCCAAAACCAGGAGGAAGAAGTCATCCCCTTGGTAGCTCCTGGTCAATACACGGGTGGTAGGACTGGTCCTAGAACCTATCAGCCCTTCTCATATCACTCAAAGCGTGAGTTATGTAAAAGTCAATTAGAATTTGGGAGAAATAGTGAAATTTTTAGAAGCATGATGAAAGCTACATTAACATCTCTTGAATTTGTTCCTGCTGACATTGTGGATCTTTTCCGGTGCCTGCTTACCCAGTCAGAGTTCAATCTGCGGGAAAGCTCCTGGAAGAGATCTCTCAGGGATCTCGTGGAAGAACTTAAACAAACCCCTCAAGGTGCCAAAGATTTAGAAAATAATAACATTACTTATGAACATTGGTACAGCAAGGGGGAGTGGGCCAAGCCTGAGGACCAAGCTCGGGTGTTGTCAAAATTCATACTAGATAAGATTTCAAAGGCTGCAGATAAGGCTTTTAACCAGCTACCAACTGCTGAAGCTAGTGGTAGTTTCCTTGACATTAAACAGTCTCCTTCAGAAAGTTTCTTGCAGTTTGTCGACCGGCTCTGTGCACAGGTTGAGAGACAAGTACAGGACCCCAAGACACAAATGGAGATAGTGAAAGAGATGGCACAGAGGAATGCCAATGAAGTCTGCAGCAGGGCGCTCCTAGGACTGCCTCTCAACCCCACACCTACACTGTCAGAGATGATGGAAGCCTGTGCTAGGAAGGCGGAACTGTTTGCTGCACAGGAGGCGTGGTTAAGGCTGACAAACCCAGAGACTGTGGCAGCTCTATCTCCAGCAGTCAGGAGGCAACAGATGTCACCAGAACAACTTCAATATGTCATTTGCTTCATGTGCAAAAAACCAGGACACTTTTGCCCAGGACTGCCCCCAAAGCCAGCAACAAAAGACACCCTTCACACCAAAAAACCCCGATGCCAGCGCCCACCCGCCTGGCGCCACGACACAAATGCAGCGGGCTTCCCTGAAGGGGAAACCTCCCTCAAAACAGAAAAGGGGGAGGAAGGGAAGCTGGGTGCGGGAACACAAAATAACCATTTACAGGATAAAATCTGGTGATCTCACAAGCGTTTCAAGCTTGTGACCACCAAAACTTTTGCTTTCAGGTCTACCCAGTAGACAGTCATTGAAGTGGACCTGCCAGAGGGCTTGCAGAACTTGACAAAAGATCGCACAAGATTGGACAGTGAGTACTTTGTTATTGGGGACACTGCACACACACCCATGGAGATTGAGGTAGCTCCCATGACCATCAAAGGGGACATACCTAACCTCATTCTCCTGGTGTGCCGTCCACAGCCACCCTTCTATTTGGCCAAGGGGCAAATCATCGCCCAGGCCATTCCTGTTCTAGCAGAAATTTCAGTAGATGACAAGGCACCAGGTGTATACTGGGCAGAAGTGGTTGGCGAGGACAAACCCATTATGGGATGCAACCTAAAGCATGGAACAGAACACCTCCACATGGAAGGGTTGCTTGACACAGGGGCAGATGTGACAATCGTACCTGAAAGGTTGTGGCCATCACATTGGGGTTTGCAGCCCGTGACTGGTCAAATCCAAGGTGTAGGAGGATTCACATTGGCAAAGATATCAAAGAGCATCGTGCAAATTGAGCAGCGGGATGGAAAATTGGCCAGTGCCCATCTGTTTGTCACCAATTACAAAGCTCCATTGTGGGGGAGAGACACCATGTCCCAGTGGGGGGTCAAATTGGTCATCCCTAAGACACCCCAGGATTTTTAGAAGCGGCCACTGTCAAGCGTCCTGCCCACAAGTTAACATGGCTGAAAGATGACCCAGTCTGGGTAAAACAGTGGCCACTCAGTAATGAAAAGACAGAGGCGCTCGAGGAGCTTGTGGCGGAACAATTGGCTAAGGGACACATTGAAGAGACATCTAGCTGCTGGAATTCCCTGGTCTTTGTAATAAAAAAGCCAGGGAAGGATAAGTGGCAGCTCGTCTATGATTTAAGAGAAATCAACAAGAGAATTATGGATATGGAGTCTCTCCAACCAGGGATGCCCTCCCCGATGATGCTCCCCCAAAATTGGCAATTGGCTGTCCTAGACATCAAGGACTGTTTCTTCCATAAAACCCTACACCTGGAAGATGCAGCATGGTTTGCCTTCTCGGTTCCTACCACCAATCGAAAAGCCCCAATGAAGCACTAGCACTGGAAAGTATTGCCTCAGGGGATGAAATGCAGTCCATCCATCTGCCAGGGGTATATGGCTTCATTGCTGTCCCCAGTGTGCACCCAGAAAAAAGAGGCAATTATCCTACACTACATGGATGATGTGCTTGTGTGTGCCCCTGATGACATAATACTCCAAGACACACTTGACCTAGTGGTTAAAGTTTTAACCTCTGCTGGATTCCAACTGCAGGAAGACAAGGTTCGGAGGATGCCATCTTGGAATTACCTGGGCTTGCAAATCACTGTGCAGACCATTGTTCCACAGAAATTGGAAATTAAGACCAATCCCAAAACCCTAGCAGATCTCCATTTCTTGTGTGGGTCTTTGAACTGGGTCAGGCCTTGGCTGGGTCTCACCAACAGGGACCTAGCTCCCCTTCTTAATTTACTGAAGGGAGAGAGAGAGAGCTAGCCTCTCCCAGGGAACTGATTCCAGAGGCAAAAACCGCTCTCCAAAAAGTGCAGGAGGCTTTGGCCAAGAGGCAGGCTCATCGTTATAAGCCTGAGCTGCCTTTTTAATTCATTGTTTTGGGCAAGTTACCACACATACACGGGTTGATATTTCAGTGGTTTGAAGTACAAAAGGATCCACTTCTAATCATGGAGTGGGTTTTCCTCTCCCATCACCGATCCAAAACCATCACGCAGCCACAGGAGCTAATAGCTCAGCTGATCTGGAAAGCCAGGTTAAGATTGCGTGAGCTGGCCGGTTGTGACTTTGAGTGTATTCACCTTCCAGTCCACCTTGCTAGGGAGGGAAAGAGCTCTCCCGAGAGGTTGACCATAAAGAGGTTCAACGACCTGCTCCAGAGCAATGCCAGTCTCCAGCTATCCCTGGACAGCTACAGTGGACAGGTATCAGTCCAGGCCCCATCACACAAGCTGTTCAACGAGGAATTCCAGCTCATTGCTCCTGAGAAAAGGAGCCGTAGGCCACTCAAGGCGCTTACAGTGTACACTGATGCGTCTGGAGCATCCCACAAGTTGGTGATAACTTGGAGAAATCCCCAGACCCAGCATTGGGAAGCTGATGTTGAGTTTGTGGAGGGGTCGCCCCAGATTGCTGAACTAGCTGCAGTCGTAAGAGCCTTTGAGAAGTTTTTGGAGCCAATTAATTTGGTTACCGATTCAGCCTATGTGGTAGGAGTAGTGTCCAGGGTGGAGCAGGCAGTTCTCAAAGAGATCGAGGATGGGCATCTCCACAGGTTGCTCTCAAAACTAATTCATTTGGTTTCGCAGCGGGAGCACCCTTTCTATGTGATGCACGTGAGGTCACACACCACTTTGCCAGGTGAGATTGCAGAAGGTAATTGCAAAGCAGATTCCCTTGCCGCTCCAGCAGAAATGGCACGCCTTCCAGACATCATTCAACAGGCAAAGCTAAGTCACCAACAATACCATCAAAATGTTCCAGGTCTAATCCGTCAGTTCGAGTTAACACACAGTCAGGCTCGAGCCATTGTGGCCACCTGTCCCAATGGCCAGCTTCAGGCAGTGCCATCCCTGGGTGTTGGGGTTAACCCTCGAGGCCTTGGGAGCTGTGAAGTGTGGCAGACAGGCATCACACACATTCCCAGTTTTGGTCGTATGAAATACGTACATGTCAGCATAGACACATACTCAGGTGCAGTTTATGCCTCTGCCCACGCAGGGGAAAGGGCTGTGCATGCCAAACAACACTTGCTGCAAGCCTTTTCAGTATTGGGGGTCCCTAGGGAAATTAAAACTGACAATGGCCCAGCGTATGCCTCCAAGGAGTTCCTAGAGTTTGTCCAGCAGTGGGGAGTGGAGCATAAGACAGGCATTCCCCACTCCCCCACAGGTCAAGCTGTGATCGAGCGTGCCCATCATACACTCAAAGAAGTCCTGTCTAGGCAGGGCAGCTCTGCAGCGTGGATGACTCCAGAACAAAAGCTCTGCAAACCCTTGTTTACCATTAATTTTCTGAATTGTTCATTTGAAAACATGAATCCTCCATTAATACGTCAATTCAATAATTACAACTGGTTTAAGTTGTCAGAGCATCCACCAGTTCTCATTAGGGACCCAGAAACTTGGGAAACCAAGGGTCCTTATGAGCTCGTCACCTGGGGGCATGGTTATGCTTGTGTATCCACCCCTTCAGGCCCTCGATGGATACCCCAAAAGTGGGTAAAACCTTTCATCCCCAAAAATCCACCTCCAGCAGACGGGGATAAGAAGCAAGCAGCTGTCGTCTCCAAGAGAAGATGCTGCCGGAAAAAGGATGAATCTTCCTAAGAAAGTTAGCTGCATTCCGGCAGACCCATGAACTTGTATGTGTTTTTTCAAAAATATTTGTTTTCCTTTGTAGAACAGAAAATCTACCTCCCACCTAACCTCACAATGAGCCCTGTCTGAGTTGTCATCCTGTTCGCGCTGAGCAGTCTGACAGCTGCATGGATCGTTTCTCAGCCACGCCAAAACATCTGGGTGACCCTGGCACAGATGCTCCAACAGGAAAATATATGCCTGTTCACAGCAGCAGCGAAAGACCCAATGTCTACCTGTCTTGTAGGGATTCCATTGCAAGCTGGAGAGTTCACAGACAAATTAGATATGGCTATACCTCCCCCAAGTCCCAAACCAAATCACACACAACCACATAATATGCGTCACCAGCGAGCTGTAATGATTCAAAACCCCATAGAGGAGTGGCTTCCAAAGCTACCCAGAGCTGCTCAGGAGCCTCAAGAGTTAGAGCTATTGGGCTCCTCCCCTGCACCATACTGCATACACTTCTTCTTCATCCCACATTCCAACACCAAACCTTTTAACAACATTAAACAGTATTGAGAGGAATTCACTGCCAAAAGGTGGTGTAAGGTTTTAAGCCATGTTGCAGCAGACAATCCATACCATTCACATCCCAAAAGCCTCCCAAAAGGTTTGTTTTTAATTTGTGGGGATCGGGCATGGGCAGGAATCCCTTCTTGGCTTTTAGGAGGGCCATGTACCATCGGGCGGTTGTCCCTGTTGGCACCCAACCAAACCATGATTAGCGAGTGGACTCATAAGAACAATTCGGTCAGCAAAATTCATAAGAGAAGCGTTGACAATTTGGACCCAAATGCAGAAATCTTCCATTGAGCTAAGCCAAAAAGAATCGCTGTATCCCTGTTCCTTCCATGGGTTGCAGCAGCCAAGGCTCTAGGTTAATTGGGCCACCTAGAGTGCTGGGTAGTCAAACAGCCAAACTTGACATCCACGGCCATCAGCTCCTTCCTAGAGGATGTGGAGATTACCAGGCAGGCCATACTCCAAAATCGTGTGGCCGTAGATTTCCTCCTGCTGCTGCATGGACACGAGTGCCAGGAATTTGAAGGACTGTCCTGCATAAACCTAGCATCAAAGGCACCCAATGTCCATGCGGCTCTCTGAGAAGTTAAAAGCCTGATCGGACAAGTCAAGCAGGAAGCTGAGGACTGGTTTAGCAGACTGTTAAAGGACTTGAGATTCTCGGGGTAGTGGACTTCTATAATTAGGACAATTTTGTTGTTTTTTGTTGTTCTTTTCCTAGTCATGTTAGCATTTGGGATTCTACGCCGCATACTTTAAAAGGCTATCCACGGTTTGGTCTCCAGTACCGCTGAAGTCAACCGCTCAGAGTTTGTGGAACTAAAGCAAATTGGCAAACCTGTAAACCATGAGTGGTGGACAAATTCATAATCAGCAGCAGAAAAATTCCAACACATTTCCTTCTAATTTTAGTTAAAAGAAAAGGTGGAGGTGTTGTAGTGCCCTAAATAGTTTATTTAGTTTGTGTTTTTACCCCGAGTGATGGGAAAAATTTTACTGGGTACGTAAACATCACATGGACAGTTTATTCCCACTTTCTTATCACATGGTTTATCCCCATACCCCCCTTCCCTTAATGGTCTGTCCCATGGGTGGCCCCTCCCCTCGCCCTTCCCCAGTGGCATCCCATTGGCCACGGTCCTCTTTCCCCGCCCCCCTTTCCCTGGGGTATAAAACTCCACTGCAAGGGGGCCACACTCTCTTTGCTACCTGGGTGGTCTGCCACCAGAAGTGTCCTATCTCAAGCTAATAAACTGGATAGTCATCTCTACGTGGCAAAGAGCGCTTTGGTCTTTTATCCTCCGTCTATGCAGTTCGTGTGGGCTAAGGGTTTGAACTAGCCGTGTTGGACTTATATAAAGCCCAGACAAACACGGCTTTCCGCACTAGGATAGTATTTTGAATGCATATAATTCCTCCCAATGAAGCCAGACAGAATTGTTTGGCTTTGAACCTGAGCACATGGACAGTAGTGGATGGTCTACAGGTTAAAAACAGTATAGATACTTCTCCTTTTTTCCATTACTGGCTCAGAAACTGAAAAGGCAGCTACAAAATGGTGAATACATCCCTACAGATTCAAAAATGGTTGTTCTTAATTTGCATCTCCACCATAACAACAGCTCGTTAGAACTAAAATACAGAAGGGAATTTTATAGCTTCTCAGAAATTAAGCAGGAATTGGCCAATGGGCCTTAGCAGTAGCCACATGTTTTTCAGCATGAGGCATCTCAAACGTATTTTAACCTTACAATACTTTTCTGTACTTTTGGCCTTTTATCTCAAGGATGCTTTAAAAAAAATAAAGAAAAAGAAAAGAAGAAAAAGAAAAAACCCCTACCAAATATATATATATATTACATGACTAAGATAATAAGCACAGTCAGTAACATATAGAGGAACACAACCCATGGTTTTAACTTTCAACATGGTCTTCTCAACAGACTCTCAAAAATTGAATTGTTTCCCTATCTGCCTTGAAACATTTTGGAGCAAAAAACACTAAGGTCCTGATAGATGCTTTGGTCAAAAATCCCTTCTTCTGGTTTTCTGTGCATAAGCGGAGTAACGTGTCTGTGGTGGTAGCTGGCCAAAGGAGGTAGGAAGAGTAATCATCAACCACAACACTGGGGCTAAAGAAATTTCCACAGCAAATTACCTGCCTTATTACTTGTTCATGTGTTGGGTTGAAATTTCAGAATCTGTTTTGATTTTTCCCATCCCTCAAATGGTATATTTCACAGACTTAGAGCCCCTCAAACATCAGTCCTGCCAGAACAGCCTGCCATGTGCTGTCTTAATGGATCTGCTGATGCCCACTGACTCTTAGCAGTCTAGTGCTTGTCACTGTTGCAGATCAAGAACTTCTGAATATTTTTCATTAATGCTCTTTGAGTGGTTGAAAACTAGGAAAGAATGACTAGACATTTGTTGACGAAGTGAAGGGAGACGACCATCTGATTGATGAGCATCGAACTCTGATTTATTGATCCAGCTTACACACATTTATAGTAGTGTTAATTAAGCTTATACATATTGCAAAACCTGAGCTCATCATTGGTTACAGATTACATGCCAACCCCTCCTTTGTTGCTAATACTTGTGGTTTCTTGTTGAGGCTAATACTTGTTTTTCTCATCCTGTTGTTAACTTCTTATTGACCATTCTCAAGGCCTCCATGTTTTTCACCATGTCTTTCTCATCACTTACTCAAGGACATGGTGTTTATTTTTGTTAAGGAAAAAGCCTGAGAACTTGCTGCTTACAGCTGCCTTTTACTTTTTAACCAGCTGTATGTGTTCATGGCCTTTTTCTATAAGCCATGTTTGAACAAAGCTCTCCACACTTCCCCCGTTTTTTTCTTTTTGAGAAAGGAGGTTAGTCTGCCAAGTTTTTTCTATCATTCTACTAACCATATTTTGAATACAATTAAAAAGACAAGGCAAAATAAGTAAAAGCATTAAGAGCACACCTAATATCCCTATAGCGTATGTCACAAGGTTCCTCAGCCACGGCCCAAGTCCCAAACTTTTAAGCCATTCATCAATTCCCAGTCCTTCTTCTTCTTTGAGATTGTGAAGTCCTTGCTGCAACTCTTTTATCTTAGCATGAATAGATACAGAGTGATCAGATAAATTCATGCAGCACATCCCTTCAAACTCTTCACACCCATGGCCTTGTGCTAAAAGCAAAAAATCTATAGCAGCTGTCTTTTGCAAAACAGCATGATTAACACTTTGTACATCTGCAGTTAACATATCTAAAATTTGTGACGTCTTATTTAATTCACCATTAGCCCAGCACCCTAGTTGTTTTGCTAAGTTCATAGCTTTGTTTGCAGCACCTCCTGGCAGGATAGTTGAAACCACTACTTGCTTCAGCTCACTCCAGAACCGTGGATCTCCTATCTGACTACAGTCTAAGTCATGTAGGCTACACCTCTGTCTGCTTGCATTTTGGCTTAGTTGCATTACTATAGATACATTGGGGTGAAATAATGACAATTTACCCAAATAACAAGGTCCACCCTGTGGTCGGGTTGGTATACCATTCCAGGCTCTGTCCCCACAAATTAAAAATATCCCTGTGGGCAATTTCATTGGTGTCACGATATTAGTGCCTTTACATTGGCTGTAAAGTTGCTGGGACACTGTGCCCAGACTCAGAGATGAATCTAGAGTAGCCCATGTTCCTCTATGCTGATTGAATTTTTTAAGATTTAAAGGATCAAAGCTGAACCATCCGCCATTTGAGGTGTTTGTCATACTGGCGTTTGCACTTCCAACAAGATCCAATTCCTCTGGAGGAGAGTGCAAAGGAGTATTAAGTGATTGGATTAGTAAGCATTGGCGGTAGCCGTCACTTTGACTTGCAGTATACCCTTGTTGCACGGGCAATTTAATGTTTGTCATATTACGCATGCATAGAGTTCGGTTATTAATAAGACTGCAAAATTCTCGAGGAGACCATACTGGGAGTCCCACCAAGCATGTTCGAAATGGGTTAGTAACCCCTCCAAGGCTGAGACAAAGCGATGATTGGTTAATTTGTTTAGCAAGCGTTATCCATATATTATCTCTAGGTTGATTAAAGTGTGTTACCCTTACCTCTCCAGCCACCACTGCACTAAGCAGTATAACAAAAATAAGCCTCATTTCTCTGTTTTCTCTCTTGCTTTCTTTTTCTTATCAGTCTTTAACCTTACTGCTCCTGACACTTGTAGTCTCGATCCCTGTAATCTCCTAATGCAGTGATCTAATGCCTTATTAGGATCTCCTCTAATGGGTCCTACAACAGAATGCTGTGTTAAGGGCACCAATTTTCTACACCTTGCAGAGGCTATGTATGACTTACTTTGAGCCTTAACTCTTTTCAGAATACACTGTACCTCCCACCGATAGTAAGCCAAGATTTTCTGCTCGTGAGACTCATAAAGATCTAAAGCTGAAGCTGTATTTAGCCCTGTCTGACTCCGTAGTTCCCGTTCCTAATCATGGCCCCATGTGTGTTTATGGTTACAGGTGTTACACCACAAACTCCAAAGCAATGACTATTCCACCCAAAAGGTCCTACCACAACCCCCACAATATAGTGCCACCCAAGCGGCACAATCCGGGCTGTGGCATTCAAGGCAGTTCTCTCTTGCCGGTCCCCTTATGTGGAAAGATGATAATGGTTCGACGGTGCCAATCAGATCCCTGGCCGTCTGGCAGCGGCGTGTTACGGCCCTGTCGATGGCTTTCGAGTGTCCCTTCAGCCGTAGCAGTAGTGGTCACAGGATGAGGGGCAGTTTCTTCTCCAGACGTTCCTTGTCCCCTTCCATGAGGTGGTCCACCAATCGCTGCATCAAGAACAGGTTAAGTCCACTTGGCAGGTACCCACAGTGCTCCTGCAGGGGTGGAAATACAGAGATATCCCCTTCCCCAGAACAGGACCTTATCAGGATCCTTCCACAACCCTGTCTTGGGGTCCCGGTATCTTTCCCATATTTCTTTTTTCTGCTCAGCAGCCTCTTGTGGCTTATAATGCAGTTCTGCTGGGGGTTGCCCTGCATCCCCAAATACACATAAGTGATTGATCACAAATAAACTTTTTAGCAATCTCGCCTGGGGGTCAGTTACTCCCTCGTGTTTGGCTAAATACCTTTTCAAGGTAACATTTGCCCTTTCGATGATGGCTTGCCCTGTCGGGGAATTTGGGATCCCTGTAACATGTTCGATTACCCAATTTCTTACGAATCTCCCTATCCTCTGGCTGATATAGGCAGAACCATTATCCATTTTAATTCTTTTTGGTGTACCCATCACTGCAAAGCAACTGTACAAATGCCTTTCCACGTGTATAGCTCTTTCTCCTGTCTGAGCTGTTGCCCATATATATTTGCTATAAGTATCGATAGACACATGTACGTTTTTTAGCCTGCCAAAACTAGGGACGTGTGTAACGTCCATTTGCCATAATTTGTTTGTTTGCAGGCCTCGTGGGTTTACTCCTAGGCCTAAACCACTACCCCCATTATGGTGACTACAAGTTTGGCAGGCCCTCACGATGGCTTTCGCTTCTGTGAGTGTTACCTTAAATTCTCTACTTAAGCCTTTTGCATTTTGGTGAAACATTGAGTGAGCTTCTCGTGCCAATTGGTGATTTGACAGAGGTGTGTTTTGGGTTATGGTAACCAATCTATCTGCCCTATCATTCCCTTCTCCTAAACCAACATCCCATTTGTGGCTTCTAACATGAATTACAGCATAAGTGTGCTCCCTTGATCTTGTAGCCCTCTTCAGCTGCATTAATAGTTCATACAGTCTCTGATTTTGTACCTCCTTTATGGAGGCATCTTCAATTCTTGCTACAACTCCTGCTACATACAGAGAGTCTGTAACAACATTCAATGGCTCCTTAAGCTGTGCCATTGTCCATACCCTGCTAACAGTTCCATGGTTTGTAGGCTGTCCACTGCCTCTGCTTGTAGAATGTGATGTTTCCATACTCCCTTTTCTCGCCAAGTTATTGCAGCAGTTCTTGACTTCCTACCAGCATCTGTAAATGCAGTAATGGCATCTGGTATAAGGGAGTTTTGTCGCTTTGGGCGAGTTATCCAGTACCAGTCCCCTATCCACTGAAGCAAAGCTGGTCGAAGGTTGTCTGTTTCAATGGGGCAACATGCACCTAAGAGAGCTTCCTGCAGTTCTTTTGAATTACTCAAATACCAATCCAAAGTGTCCTTTTTCATTGGCATCCTAATGATAGCTGGTTCTGCCCCAGCCACCTGTAACATCCTTTCTCTGCCTCTCTTTATTAGATCTGCTAACATTTCAAATTTTTGAAGAAGAGTTTTAGTTTGCTGTAGCGGAGGGGAGATCCATTCTAGTATCTGCGTCTCCCCCGTTTTCTTTTTAAATTGCGTTAGTGCTCCAAGAAGATATTGTGGACCATTCCAAATGGTCAAGTCTATGGGTGGGTCTGGATCCCTTCTATAAACGTGTCCATGTGTAACACAGTCCAAAATTTGCTGAATGACCCGCTGTTGTTTGTCAGTGATTCGCACCGGGCAGGTTGAGTCAGTTCCTTTTAGCAGCGGGCGCAACTCATTTAGTAGTTTGTTGGGTATTCCCACTATTGGTTTTAACCACTGCAAATCACCCAAAACTTTTTGAGCATCATTTAAAGTTGCCATCTTTGTTTTCAACTGCAATTTCTGAGGTTTTACTGTTTGCTCTGACATGGACCATCCCAGATATTTCCAGGGGGCTATTGTTTGAATTTTCTCAGAAGCTATCACTAAAGAATACTGTGCCAGTGTGGTCCTAATTTTCTGGATTTGTTGTTCTTTAAAAGGCACGGGCTGAGCAAACAATACATCATCCATGTAATGATATATCACTGTGCTAGGCCATTGTTTTCTTAATGGCTGCAATGCTGCATTAACATAAAGCTGACACAAGGTGGGGCTAATGCGCATTCCCTGCGGAAGTACGGTCCACTCGAACCTTTGATCAGGCCCTTCCCTGTTAATCACAGGCAATGTAAAAGCAAACCGTCGCATATCATGTGGATGAAGGGCAATAGTGTAAAAGCAATCTTTTAGGTCAATGATTACCAGAGGCCAATCCATTGGAATCATGGAAGGGTTAGGTAATCCAGGTTGTAATGCACCCATAGGTTCCATTTGATCATTAACAGCACGCAAATCGTGGAGCAACCTGTACTTTCCTGACTTTTTCTTGATTACAAAAATTGGAGTATTCCAGGGGCTGGTAGATAACCGCAAGTGTCCCTGTTGAAATTGTTCTGAGACGAGCTGATATGCGTGTTGAAGACTTTCCTCTTTTAAGGGCCATTGCTTAACCCATACCGCGGTGTCAACAGTCCAGGTGATGGGAATTGGGAAAGTCCAAGCAATGGCTTTTACTCCAAAGGGTGTTCATTAGTCAAAACCACCCCTAGCTGGGCCATAATGTCCCGACCTATAAGGCATTGAACAGTGGGTGGTAGCTGGACCACTGAAAAAATCGCTGTGAGCTGTTTTCCGTCTATGCGAACTCGGAGAGGAGGCGAACGGCTAGCCAGGGTAAATCCTCCGACCCCAGTCACTGTAGTGGCTGCTGGCTGCAAAGGCCAGTGTTGAGGCCAACAGCTAGGGTTAATGATACTGGAATCTGCTCCAGTATCCAGTAGGCCTGAGAATGACCTTTTTTGTCCTTTGAACTCTACTTCCACCCTTTTCTTGGGTCTCTCAGAAAGGTTTAAAGTCAACAAGGTAAGGCCTCCAGTAGAACCAAAACCACTTTCCCCCCTCTCTTGTCCTTTTATGGGCTGCATTCCCTTAGTCATTTGCTCAAGTGGTACCAGCTGAGCGATCCTCTGTCCCTTATTGATTTGAAGTGGGGGAAAAGGGGTATATGCCATCACCATAATCTCTCCCGTGTAATCCGCGTCAATAACTCCAGGCAAAACAAATAATCCCAACATAGATGCAGATGATCTTCCGAAGAGCAGAGCACCCACCGCTTTATCTTGTATGATGATAGGTCCTTGAATCCCTGTCGGGATTTTTTGCGGGTGCGGGGTCATCAGAGTAACATCTACTGCGTCTGCCATGTCCATGTGGAGGCTCCCTGCTGTGGCGGGTTGGAGGCAGGAGGGGGTGCTGTTGCTGCTGCAGCAACGACTTGTGTCGGGGCGAGGTCGCTGCAGTGTGCACTCCTGGAGTAGTTTCCTGATTTCCATCTGCAAGCGCCCGAATTATGAGTATCCGAACGGCATCTTTGGCACCAGAATCCTGTGGCCTGGCATTCCCGGCGCATGTGACCCATGCCTCCGCATCAATAACATTTCATGTGGTTCCCTCTGTTTGCTGGTGTCAGTGCAGCTGACGCTTGAAGCTGTGCAAGAGCAGCTAACACCTGACTCTGAGAGGACTTTGCCTGTTCTTGTAAGCCTATTCCTAATTGTTTGATCACATCGACTACAAAGGCCTGTAGTCCTGTTGGCATCAAAGCCATCCTCTCTAATGCCTCCTCTATAGTCCAATTGGCACCTAGGGTATTAAGCACGCTCCTAGTAGCAGAATTACAATTTTGGACGCTGCACTGTTTAAGTAATGCCCGCCTCATATATTCTGGCACCCCAGCCCTTTCAATTGCAGCAGCAGCTTTATCAATAAATGAGCCGAATAATTCTTCTCTGCCTTGCTTAATTCCCATATACACGGGTTCCCCTCCCGGCTCTTTTACCCTCTCTATAGCGAGTCTGACCAGTCTCATGGCCTCCCGGCACTTCTCTTGCCCCAACAAAGCTTGTGCCTCAGTACGAAGAAAAGGTCTCAGGCCCATAAGCTCATTAAAAGTTATGCCATGGAGAGGGTCCCCCGGCTGCCTCTGGACCGCCACACACTTGTTCACAAGCCCTTGCCAATGAGCATTAAATAAAAACTGCTGATGTTGAGTAAAAATCAATTTAGCTAATCCACGACAATCATTCACCAAAAGAAGACTGGTATCAAAAATATAATCTAACATCTGTTTGGCTGGCTCACTTTTCACTCCAAATTGACTAACAGTAGACCTCAGTTGAGGCAGCAATTTCCAATCAAGGGCTGTAATAGTAGCCTGCATGCCCCCTCCCTCCTGCGGATGGAATACTACAGGACAAGCCAGCTCGGTAGCAGCGCTGATAACTTCCTCATCCCCCTTTTCCATAGCTTCTCTGGCAAGCGCAGCTCACGCCAACCTCCGCTCCCTTGCAATAGCCCCCGCTAGGTCGTTTTCCGCCCCAGGGATCGGCTCATTGATTTTCAGGAGATTATCGGGTGGTCTCGGCCACAGCTCCTGTTGTTCAGGGGGTGTGGAAGCCTCAGAAGCGCACTGTTTAGCCTGGCTTGCTGAAGCAGAGGAGGGCGGCGAAGCAGGTAATAAAACTGTCCTCATTGCAGGAGCTAATGGTGTTCCCCTGTCCTAACCGTAATCTTTATTACGCCCATGAGCAGCTGTTGCCTGCTGGGCAGCCTTTTTCTCGGCCTGAAACTGCAGTAATTCATTGTGAACGACCCTCCATAATTTACCTAACTTCTTGGCAGTTTTATCGTCCTCTAAAGTAGCCTCCCATAATAAATCACCGAATTTACACCACTCCGTTAACTCGTGAACCGTATGGGGGTTAATAAAAACTCCCCTATCATAACTGTAAGTCAATAGCCCTGGTAAATCGTTTTGCAAATCTATCCCCTTAACCTGCCTTTTTTGTAAAAAGGCAGTAAATAAATAATATGCTTCTTGCCTTTCCATACCTAAATCGTCAGCGCTGATTGCAGCTCTTCAAGGTCCGGCAGCAATATCAGTTGGGCTTGCCTTTACAATCGCCCGAGGCACGATGCGTCTCAGCTTCTTTTTTATCCCATTTTTTTTCTTTTCTCTGCGTTTTGTACCGTCCCGGCTGTTTCTCAGGACCCGACCCGTGTCTTCACTCCTCCGTGGTGCGTTGCAGTATCGAGATCGGGTGTCACCATTTGACGAAGTGAAGGGAGACGACCACATCCGATTGATGAGCATCGAACTCCGATTTATTGATCCAGCTTACACACTTTTATAGTAGTGTTAATTAAGCTTATACATATTGCAAAACCTGAGCTCATCATTGGTTACAGATTACATGCCAACCCCTCCTTTGTTGCTAATACCTGTGGTTCCTTGTTGAGGCTAATACTTGTTTTTCTCATCCTGTTGTTGACTTCTTATTGATCATTCTCAAGGCCTCCATGTTTTTCACCATGTTTTTCTCATCACTTACTCAAGGACATGGTGTTTATTGTTGTTAAGGAAAAAGCCTGAGAACTTGCTGCTTACAGCTGCCTTTTACTTTTTAACCAGCTGTTTGTGTTCATGGCCTTTTTCTATAAGCCATGTTTGAACAAAGCTCTCCACAATTTGTATGATCAAATCCCCTAATGGAGTAAAACTAGGAGCATAATAAATGTATCCATTGTCATAAGAAGGGAGATGAAGGGTCCAAAAGATTACTTGCATACTTACTGTTCTAAATCCCTTGGTATCTGGCAAATTGCAGAAGATGCCAGGCTTTCACCAAAATGCAAATCACATTAAAATGTGACAACTTACACTTTACTGGATATAAAACTTCATAATCCATTTTTAAATCTTAGAGATTGTGATGTATTTCCTGTTAATACCCCGACGTTTAGAGCTGTAATTCAGAGAGAAAAGAAAACTATTTTGAATTCATTCTATTCAATCATCTTGTCTGCACTCTCTCCTCTTGCTTTTCACTTCTGAAACTCTGTATGAAAGGCATAGAGTTCTGGATTAATTCTTTTCAATAGTTTCCCCTGTAATACTTCTTTTAAGGCAAACCTGTAAAAACCCACACTTTCTTACCCCACCACTTGTAAAATTGCATTGAGAAGAAAAAGAAAAACCCCATCAAACAAGTAAATTTCTGCTCCAATTTGTAGAAAAAAACCATGCCATTAACTGCTTTCTTAACATATTCTTTATCTTGTATTAATATGGCAATGTTTTCTTACTTTTATAGATTACAACCAAATTCTTAAAGCTATAAGGAAACACAGGTTTACTGTAGCTGATTGTGAGAAACAGAAGTCCAGCAAGTAGTTCAGACATCAAAAGAAGTGTCTGTACAACAAGATTCAGCACAACGTTGAGACATATTAGCTATTTTTCAAGAAAAGCCACCAAACTGAAACTGTTTAGACTTCTATACTATCATGGATGCCTGCTTCCAGAACCTGACCTAAGTTGCTGGAAACTAGCTGCAATATTACTGTAAATAATGCTGTGAATGTAGGACATTGTAATTCTTCTCTTCCATTGAAAACCACCAGTGGAGTCACGTCACCTGTCTTCAAAATTCTTTCCTAGCAAACTGGTAAAATAATGAAAAATAGAGTGTTCTGTTCATTCAGCTTTAATGTAATAATGTCCAAAAGGAAAAAAAGTCCATTCACATATGGTCTGCAATAATACAGCAGAGAGAAGATGAACCAGTCTTGCATACAAAATAAAGTGAAGCAATATTTAGGAATTTGAAACACCTTACGATGTAATATTTAAAGAAAAAAAAAGAAATAGAAAATATAACCCACCTAAACTCAATCAGTGATACAACATATAGCTCAGAAATCCAGGAGACAAATCATTTGAGCTATGAGGATCTTTCTCTCTGTAAAACTCGCAGAGCATAGCCAATATTATATTCCTTTAGAGATCCCCACTGCCCTGGGCGACTGGTGGATAGTCTACAGCCCCAGTACATCAGCCAGACACTCTGCCTTATTTAGCATGGCTACTGCAGCAAGAACATCATCTATACTGACTTTCTGTCCAAAACATATGCTAGACACAACAAAAATTATACCCAAAACACTGAGCACAGCTTATGGCCTTCAAAACAAAAGTCTCAGGATGGCAATACTGGATCTTCTAAACCAAACCATCAGGAAATATTTCCTTAGAGGTGAAAAAAGCTTCTGTTGATTGTATAAAAAATAGTTATGTAAACCAGAGTTGCATAACCCAATATTTCTATTGAACTGGAACTATTTTGATCAATATTATTGATCAATTTCTTTTTAGTGCATTTGGTAAAAAATGTAAAATATCGTTTAAAAGGAATTTTTGGATGCGTACTAAGTACTGTGGATTAGTTAAGGTGTTAGTTTTGCATGTCTTGGTTTTTGGTGGGGAGGGAATAAGCCAGCCACAGAAGTGAATATTTTGTGAAAAGCTCCTAGAAGCTTCCTCCATGCCCGGCAAAGTGAATCCCTTCTTCGCACTAAGAACAGACATGCTGCTAAGCCAATTAGAGAAGCAGGTAGCGCCTCGGTGATATATTTAAAAAAGAAATCAAAACTGCAGCCAGTTAACTTTTAAGTTTGCAAATTTTTTGGTTGGCACCTATTCTGGTTTGAAAGCAAAACCAGTGAGAGACGATGTTGCAGTGTGTGTTTTTGATTGTAATGCAGTTCTAGTAGTCAGTTTTATAATACTACCTGTTTTGTGCTGTCGTAGGATATTTTATTATTAATGGATTGTTCCTTTCCCCCTATGTTGTTGGTTTTTTCCTGAGTTGTCCATCTCCCCAATGACCTGCCCTTTTGTTCCCTGTTCCTCCTTCCACTGAATGTCAATCCCTCCCCAAGCCTGCCCCTTTCTCTACAAAATTCCCTATCAATTTTATATCCTTCAAAAACTCACTGTTTTTTTAAGTTATTCTCCTCCCCTGTAGTCCCCTATTGGTTTAAACATTATGTTCCTTGCCTTGTAGTCCACCCCCAGTTTCTCCCAGTTGGTTAAAGATCGTATCCTACCCTGGGAACTCTCTCTCCCCATTTATAAGTTGATGTATGCCTTTGAGTCAGTGTCTTTCTGTCCCTGACCCTCCAGGGAAGAAACTCCTTTGGAAAACATACAGAAGACCTCTCCCTCTTCCTTGTCCCTGCCCTCAGCGCAGTCCTATCCCCAACGCAGTCCACCTGTGCCACAGTGCAGCTGCACCCTGGATTTGACAGCTTTCTGGGGGCAGCCCACTCTCACTGTTGGTGTCAGGAGCTAGTCTTTGGGCTGAAGAAATCCAGCACTGCAGCAAGACTCCAAGTCAGAAATACAATTTCTTAGGAAAAGGGGAAAACCCCAAATATATGCAATAATACAAAAGAAAAAACACTGACAGAATACAACCTGACGCCCTGCTAGTTAGGGTGGTGGCAGCAGTCCGGATGAAATGGTCTTGTTGAAGTGGTGATCCTGTAGAAACCATCTGGTAGCACTTGTCCTCTGGAAAACCAGTGGGTAAGGGTGGTCATTCCTCTGGGAATCCAGTAGAAAAACTGCTTGTGGTGTCCCAAAACCCAGATTATATCCAGCTGGGGATGCTTAGCTCCTCCTCCCTGAGCGGAGCATGTCACAATGGGTTGATATCATTCTGAGTCATGGGGTGGGTCCTTGATTACCCGTTGAACAGAAATGGCTCCTGGAGGGAGTTATCTCTGAATCATGTGGCAAGACAATGATGGGCCCGTTAACAGGAGATAAGGAAAAAACGGTGCCCATCCTGGTTTCAGCAGCTCTTGAGGATGGGAACAGAATACATTTTTATATTGTGACCTAGGACAATACAGGATGCAGGTTTTTGCATTTGCAGGAAGTTTGTATGGATTTGAAAAGTATCCTTATAGCAGAGGCACAAAAGTATTCTCATACCCTTTTTAATCATCTTCAAACCAAGCAATTCTCACAATAACCTAACGCATGAATGACTTGCAAGGGAGTTGAAGAAACACGGCAAAAACAAGCGGTGTTCAACTGCAGAGAATCCTTTAGGGACAACATATCTTTATATTTTAAATCAGGAAGGACGGATGGACTGTTTTTTTCCCTTTAGTTGACTACAGAACCAGCGGTCCCTCTCAGGGGGATGTTTGGATTTAAGATGACACTGGCAACTAAGAGCATGGCTACATGGAAGGTGCTACTTTTAGACCAGAACATTCAACTACTTAAAGGCAGATAGGAGAATAGCTGACTAGTGGCAGCTGTGACTGGAAGAGCTTTTGGCCTCCCCCGTGGGAAAAATAGTAAAACATTTCCATTTTAAAAAAACTATTCATTTCAGAGGATCAAGCTATTGTAAAAATAAAAGGTCAAGTAAAGACATCCTAGTGCTCTTCTTATCAGAAGTGTGTTCCTCCATATTATTTAGGAAAGGACAGTCCATTCATAAAGAAAGGTGTGCCAGTTAGAAAACCTGTACAACAACACAAGACAAACTTACACAATATACATCCTCAAATGCAAAATGAAGAAATAATCATTTCAATCTTCCATGGAATTAATAGCATTTTATTTGTTCTTTTCATTTCAACTGCTAAAAAGTTATTTCTTAAGACTGAATTTTATTAATTCAGCAGAGCTATCTTATTGAATGTCTGCATACCCCTATTAAACACTGAGGTGACAAAGAGAACAGCAGTGTAGGGAAACCTGGTCCATCTCCCCATCCTTGAAGCTTTAGGCCAGTGAGTGATTAGAATGTAGTCACTTTGTTTGAGGTAAATAGCTTTACCAAGAGACAATATTATCCAGTCTTTATCTTTTCTTTTGGAGCTGATTCACATTCTAGTCATAAATTCTTGACTCAGTTGGTGAGAAACAATGGCATTACAGCCATGGATGTTAAAGTGCGCTGATGGGAAATGAAGTTTTCATCTTCAGGTCCTCGCTTCAGTAAATATTCCAAATTCATCAGAAAAAAAGTTCAAAGACCAGTAATCCCCACTCAAATGACCTAATTCGAGTAGTCTGTACGCATAAGAGACATCAAGCAGGTGCTCTCATCTGTTAGGGGAATACCCAGCCAGTACATTATTGTCTAGTTAGGCGGCAACAATTTTGGAAATAATTTAATTTTTGTATTGCAAGTGAATGGTCAATACATTTTATTACTGGATAAGGTAAAAGAATGTCTTCTGCATCCTTTCAGAAGGGAAGCTTCCCTAGATCTAAAGCTGCTCAGCTCCATGATAGGATTCTTTGTCTTAAAAGGGAACTCTAGTCTTTGTCCTTTTGGATTGATTCCATAGCTTTTCACTCACTCTTCAGGTACCTGTTAATATGTCCTGTTATCCCATGCAAACTTGTATGGGCATAGTCACTGAATTGGTACGTATTCCATTAAGTCCACAGGCCCTGTTGAGATGGAGCCACAGGTCTCAAGGCTGTTAGCAGATGTTATTCTGAGGCCACTCCTAATCCTGTTTGATGGATCATGGTGACTGAGGAAAGTGCCCAAAGACTGGATGAAAGCAAATGTCACCCATCTTCAAAAAAGGCAACTAGGAGGACTTAGAAAAGTACAAGCCAGCCAGCCTCATTTTTATCCCCAGGAAGTTGACGGAGCAGCTATTCCTGGAAAGCGTTGCCAGGCACATGAAGGAGGACAAAATAATGTAGTCAGCATGGATTTACCAGGGGAACTTCATGCTGAACAGCTTTTTAAACTCCTCTGATGAATCAGCTTGCCTGGTAGATGAAGGGAATATTGTCCACCTGGGCTTCAGGGAGGTTTTTGACATTTCTCTACATGGCAGCACACATACATACCGGAAGGAATAGTGCAAAGAGGAGGGAACCAGTGTCTTTTCAATGATGATCAGTGAAAAGACAAGAGGCAGTGGGCACACACTGAAATACAGGAGATTGCCTCTGAACATCACAAAATGATCTTTAATTGTGAGGATGACTGAATCACGGCACAGACTGCCCAGAAAGATTGTGGAGCCTGGATCTTGGAAGACATTAAAAGTACACCCAGATATTATCCTGGGCAAGAGGCTCTAGGTATTCTGGTTTAAGCAGGTGTGTTGAACCTGGTGAGCCCCTCTGACCCCTTCTGCTCTCATTCATTCTGTGCTAGTGAATTCTCTTAGAGATGCATTTCAAGCACTGGCATGACAAAGTTCTGTGCAGAGAGAGATCCAAATGGACATGGGATCTAAGTTCCTTAAGTAGTGTTCAAGAAGAATGTAAAACTCTGGGATAAGTGTCTCTTCCATAACTGAATCCTTTTCATGGGAAAATTCCCCAGCTATAGAAAGATCTTCTGATATGCATGCTTAAGACTGACACTGGCTGAGCAAATTTCTCCCTATGTGTATCTAAGACCAGTTAGGATCTTAACCAAAAGTGTTGTCAACATAGTCACAGAAGGTATATTGTTAAGAAGTGACAACTAACATCAGAATGGAAAATAGTGGTCCACAAAATGTATTAATGCACGGGAATTATCTACTTGAGTTCAAAATAAAAATAATGAGTTAGTCTTTATTTAATTATTTCATTGCAATATTGATAGGAGAAGAAAAAGACCTATGTTCTTAACTTTCTTAACTCTAACAAAGATTTAAAAAATTCCTTGTAAAAAACGTATCATACTTATCAGACTATGAAACAATTTTAGTTGGGAAAAAAGTTCTAATATTTTGTAGATAGTGGCAAAGAAGCCAAGAAAATAGGAAAGAAACACAAAGAAAGCAAAAGAGTCAGCCTCAGTCTGCAAGCTCATTCTAGAAGTTGTCTGCTAGAAAAAGGAACCCCCAGTTGAATTTCGAATGTATTCATGCACTTGATTCAGTAACTGGTCCATGTAAAAACCAATCCTTTTGTACAACTTCTCCCAGCAACAAAAACTCCAACAGGTTGACACCACCATCATGCCTGTCCCAGACGTATTTAAAAGAGAAATGATGATTTTCTTGAAAATCTACTTGCATAAAAGTTGCAAGACATTGGAGGGATTCTCTACATTCTCATTGCTCCACGTGGCTTGAAAGTATATTTGATAAAATATGCAACAAAGCACATGATTTATAAGGTAGAGTAAAATGGATGATTTGGGAATTGATCTCTTGTTGATATTAAACTTCATATCCACTCTCTGTGAAGTTTCTAAAACAAATGTCATGGTTTGGGCCTGGCACAGAGCCAGTGCCCCCATGAGAATACCCTCTCCCTGGTGTCTGCTGTGAGATGTGACCAGGAATAAGCAAAGTAGGCTCCAGCTTAAACATAAAGAAAACTTTATTACCTAAACTACAAGAAAAGAAGGAAAAACCTATAAGGGAAAAAAATTGAAAACCTTACAAAAAAGCACTTTCCCCCTCCCCACCACCAAAGATTTCCCAATCCGATGCATTCCCCCAAATCACCAACTGCCCATTCTGGCACCACCCTTTAGAATATTCAAACTTCAGTCCATGAAGAGGAGAGGAGTCCTTCTTGCACCATAGGCTTCCCCTGTAAACACGCTGAAACCTCGTGTGCTTCCATGTCACTCAGCACCGCCCGGAAAGTCCTTTTGCCGCTTGTGACATCTTCCTTCCATGCCCAGTGCTCTCACCACTGTGCATGGACCAGAGCTGCTTTTAGGGTTGTCTTTTAAGGATGCCTTGTCTCACTCCAAAAAGGCACAGTCTCTCCTTTGGGACATCTGTCCCCCCCATTTTTTTCCAACCCTCTGGGGCCGAGGGGTCCCCACAATGAACCCTCCAGGTTCTGAGGCACTTCTTCCCCCTAAATGCAGTCTCTGTGTCACAGGAATATAAATGGTTCAGTCTATGGCCACACAAGAAAAGTCCAGCCAAAAGGCCACTCCAATCATCTCTCCCCACTCAGCCAGTCTTCTCCACGTCCCTCGGGCCTAGTTCTTGGTTATCTCATTTCCTATCCTTCTTATTATTCAGCTCCGAGGAGGATCAGCATTTTTGCAAGGTCCCAATCATGTAAGAAAAAGGGTTAAAAATTCCAGTCTCTGTCTGTCCCAGAGCTCCGGCACTCCCACACTCGCTGCTGCTCCGGCGGGGCACCTCCTCGCTGCATTCCCCCCCCTTTTCCCGGCCGCTATCAAATTCAGACACCGGCTCTCCTCTCTCTCTCTCCTGGGGGGGGATGGCTGCCCGATGGCTGTCTCTTGGGGCTCCTCCACCCTTCCATCCCCAAGGGCCTCCTCACCCCCCATCTCTGTCCAGGCCCAGGCCTACCACATGGCTGCCCCTCCCCCGCCCAGCCCAGCAGCAGCAGCTGGATGGGGGAAGGGAGATTCAACCTCCTTCCCTTGAAGTCCCAAGAGAGCCTCCCAGGGCCGAAGCTCTGGTTTTTAACTCCTGTGTGTTCTCGGAGGTGTGTCCAAACGCCACTGGCCACATCAGGTGCCAATATCAAAATCCGAGCACCTATTGGTTTGATCACAGCATCCCAGAATTCCCACTTCTTCCTGGTCAAACCACCACAACAAATAATGGAGCTGAGGCATGAATCTGCCACAACAAGTGTTAAGCAAACATACACACTCCCCTTCACATGCCCCCCTTCCACATACACCTGGGCACACACAGAGGTCAGCATAGCAGATCATGAACACCTTGGAAAAGACTGAAATGCTAAATAATTTTCTTTGTAGGCAAAAAAGCTGGTGCAATAATTCAAATATCAGGTACAAAAATTCTGTTTAATATCTACCTCCTATTTAAAACACAACTTTTCATTTAATTATACTTATGGAATATTTTCATTTCTTTTGTTTCTTTTAAATTAGTTACTTCTCACATGTTGTATGTCTAGGAATATTTTCTTCTAAAAATAGAAAAAAAATTTCTATCTTTTCAGAAGAAAACATTGGTTTATACAATTTTAGACCATCATGATATGGAAGAATTTTTTTGTCCCTCACTGAGGTGGAAGAAGTATTTGGATCACAGATCATTTACAATGAAATAATTTTTATTTTTAAGATGCTTTCAATCAGTTTTGATCCTCATTGCTTATTCATTGTAAACAGTAATTTTTCAGTGAAGGGAAAGTATGTGTGGTATATCTACATTATGTTCAAACCCAATTCCTACTAATGGCCAGGCTGAACTAGAGTAAATAATGTCCTGAATGATATTTTGCCGCCTTCGTTGGCACCTAATGAAATCCTAACGTGATGAAGTGTTGAAATACAGAGATTTTCTCTTAGAGAGTGTCCCGTGTAGAAACCCATCCTGTTACAGAGCTTGCAAGGGTCTTCAGGGTGAAGAGAGAGGCGAGAATCTTGACCTCATGTTCAGAAGGCTTGATTTATTTTATTATGATATATATTACTTTATGACTATAATAATAGGAATAGAAGGAAAAGTTCTCAGAAGCTAGCTAAGCTAAGAATAGAAAAGGAATGAATAACAAAGTTCTGTGTCTCAGCAGAGACTGAGACCCAGCTGTGCCATGAGTGGTCAGTAAATCCAAACATCCACCCGAGGCCAATCACGGATTCACCTGTTGCATTCCACAGCAGCAGATAACAATTGTTTACATTTTGCTGCTGAGGCCACAGCTTCTCAGAGGGGGGAAAAATCCTAAAGAAAGGATTTTTATGAAAAGATGTCTGTGACATGTCAGCTTTTTCATTTAGTTTAATTAAAAAGAAAAGTGTTTTTAATTTTCTCTGCTGTGCACATGAAGAGGAAAGAACAAGCACTTGACAGGTTATCTGTCGCCAATCAAAACCTCACTCAAGTGCTGGTGTGGAATGAACAGGGAATTTCTTCACCTGTAAAACATACAATTCTATCAAATCATCAAAGCAATCTTACAATATAAGAAAATGCAAAAACAATGCAAAGAAACTTCAAGTCCAAGCAGCTGAGTTTCAGGAAAAAGTCCATGGACTGAAGATGTTCCTCTTGGACATATATCAAAGTTCCTTTTTTGGTCCTGAAACAGGCTTGCTGCAGAAAAGTCCATCAATATTTATGAAAAGCCATTGACAGTCATGAAACAATTTCAAACAATTTTGAGACAATTTCTCAAATGTCCTGGCCACAGCCCTTTATTGAACAACTTTGGGCTGAAGCTAATTTTTGGCCCTTCAATGCTTCAGAGCTGTTGCCAGCTATTTCAACTCTTTTTTTATTTAATTTTTTTTTTTTTTTTTTTTTTTTTTTTTTTTTTTTTTTTTACATCGGAAAAAGCAGCAGCAGCAGAGAAAGGCCCTGGGGGGCCCTGGCCCATGTGGAGAGACCAGGAACCGCAGATCTGGCCCACAAAAAGGCAGGCCAAGACCGGTAGGGGAAAGCAAAGCCCCCAAACCCATCAAGAGGCCGGGAGGTGGCCCTGGCCCAGGGACCTGTGCCCAGCAGCCCAGGCCCAACCCACGAGGCAGGCTCTGCCTTGCCACAGGCCTGCACTCTGCTGCCAGTACAATGGCAGAATCAGTGGCCACACGCTTCTTTTCCCCAAAATCACTGAGGCATGCCAGCAGCAGGCGAATAGAAGAAGCCCCAAGAATCCTCATTTTGGGTCTAGGAATGTTTATTCCCCACAGCAAGCAAGCCATGATCTCTTCTCGCTGTGCCCTCTGCCTCTGCAATGCAAATGCAACAGGTGTGTCTCCCATCTGCCTCCCGGCACCACCCCCTCTGGGCTGGGGACCAAAGGCAGAGCTTTCGGGACCCACCTGCCCCTCGCTGCTTGGGTGCGCAAGGGGCGTCAGAGATGGCAACCTCCAAGGGGCAGCAACTGACCAAACACCCCCCAACCCGCCGAGAATGCTGATTTTGAACGCAGGCAGACGGGCTGCCCCCGCCCCTAGCTGTCAGGCCATGCCTGCTTCACGGAAGGAGAGACTGATGCCCTCTTCCCCTCTCCCAGCTCCCCCCGCAGGGACAGCCCTGGGACAACCCAAAAAACTAGGGGGGGGAATCGCGCTGGGTGCAGGAGCTGCCACGACAGCTGCTGCCATGAGCGGCAGTACCGCAGGCTGCTCTGCCTCTGCGGGAGAGGCTGACGGGCATGACACGGGGTTGACAGCGTCTTCTGCCCCTGGTTCTGGGGTCAGCTGCAGAGATGCAGTTGCAGAAGCCGTCGGAGTGCACACGGCAGGGGGCGGAGCTTGCACGGCCAGCGGCGGAACAACCGGGAGGGGCGGTGTTGGAGGATCGCTGTTGCTTAGCAACATCGGCTCAGCTGCGGGAAACGGTGTTTCTGAGCTCGCAGGCGGGGAAGCTGCGCCCACAGGCTCTGCCAGAGGGACAGCCAAGGGAGAGGCCATGTGGGAAAGCGCCCGCACCAGCCGGGCGCATTGAGGCAGCGCTCTCGGTGCTCGCAGGGCTGGCCGGGGTGGCAGGACAGCCGGGGGGGCGGCGCCGAGTAGCTGTTGTCACCGAGAGCATCTCATAGCAACACAGGCGCAGGCGCAGGGAGCGGTGTTTCTGAGCTCTCAGACGCACGCGTGGAAGCCAGTGAAGCCACTGGTGGGACTGGCCAGGGAGGCGGCCGCAGGGCAGGTCCGGGAGGTGGCCCCGCAGGCCCAGCAGGCGGGGGGGCCTTGGAGACTGGTGGCGCCCCCATCTCTGAGAGGAGCGGGGTCCAGGAGGCCAGCCTGGGCGGGGCCTGCAGGGCTCCCAGGGGCGGCGCAGCCCACTCCCATCCCCCCAGAGAGAGAGCGGGGGGGGAAGGGATGGCTCCATCTGAGCATGCGCTGAAGACGCAGAGAAAAAAACTTCTTCGGCTCCTGGCGAAACTTCGCCCCCCACCGGGATGCAGGGGGGCTGGGAAGCAGCAAATCGTCTTCCTCCAAAGGCTCTTCTCCCACTGAATTCGGGGGAAATGGAGCTTGCCCCTTGCAGTTAGAAATCCAGGGAAAAACAGATGGTTTCCGCTTCAAGACTGGAAGGGGCATTCTAAATGCTGGATAGATCCCGGGGCATCCAAACCAACGGTCCAAAAGGAATTGGAAAATGGAGTCCATGCACTCCCGTACGAAAACATCCAGAGCATATAGCACATTGGTAAAGAACCCAAAAAGTTTTGCCCATCGAAAAAACTCATAGAAATTTGTCTCCAACAGGAGAATTCCGTCCTCTTCACCCCATTTTTGCCAGAGGGCAATAAGTTTCTCCTCTGAAGAAGAGAAAGGAACCTCATCTTCTATGGGAGAAATCCTCCACATCAGCAACCACAAATTACAAAGGACCGCATTTTCAGGAAGGGAAAAGCCAACAGTACCTTGAGAAAGAGTCCAGCATGCTCTGGCCAGCTCCAATGTGCTGCTGCGCTGTCCGAGCATCTTTCTGGAGGCTTTTCAGAAGGTTCTCTTTTTCGTCAGCCTTGGCTGTGAACTCTGTTCAAATCAGGATCTTCAGTTCTTCAGCTCCTGGCTAGAATCCACTTCTGTGGTCCCTTGTGAAGCAACCATCAATGCCACACATTCCGGATTTACCCAGTGCAGCAATTGCTCCTCTGGGGTTCACCAATTGATGGTTTTTGTCCCCCTCAGTCAGGGTTCACCAATTGTTATAGAGCTTGCAAGGGTCTTCAGGGTGAAGAGAGAGGTGAGAATCTTGACCTCACGTTTAGAAAGCTTGATTTATTATTTTATGATATATATTACATTATGACTATACTAATAGGAATAGAAGGAAAAGTTCTCAGAAGCTAGCTAAGCTAAGAATGGAAAAGGAATGAATAACAAAGGTCCGTGTCTCAACAGAGACTGAGACCCAGCTCTGCCGTGAGTGGTCGGTAAATCCAAACATCCACCTGAGGCCAATCACGGATTCACCTGTTGCATTCCACAGCAGCAGATAACAATTGTTTACATTTTGCTGCTGAGGCCACAGCTTCTCAGAAGGGGGAAAAATCCTAAAGAAAGGATTTTTATGAAAAGATGTCTGTGACACAATCCCATGTATTTTGTCCTGTAATTCTTATCTCTTTTAAAATTTGATATCTTCTGTATAGTTTTCATGAACCTGTTACAGTAGTGAAAATCACAGATAAATTCAAATTTGTACAACTTTGAATTTACCCCAAGAGCTGAGAGAAAACTTGCTCCTATACTGCAATCTGAGTTTCTTCTATATTCAACCTTTGTTTCTCTACCATCAAGAGTCTCCTTTGTTGCTGCTCAAAGCCCCATCCAACCTGACCTTGAATACATTGAGTGATGGGACATCCACAACTTCTCTGGTCAACCTTTTCCAGTGTTCCAGCACCCCACAGTAAAAAATGTCTTCCTTTCATCTGATATGCGCCGGAAATAATAAATCTAGGCATATAAACTTTGAGGAAAGGTTTGAAATTCTTTTGATTTGAAGCACATTTTATATGAATACTGACTTACAGATGACTCAAATATGTTGATGGGCATTTGAGCTTGACACTTCTCATTGGATTTGTGTGCACAATGCATTTTATCCAAACTGGAAAATTGATCCCAGCTGTGTTCTATTCATCATTCTTACTGCATCAGGCCTCAAGATTCTGTGAAAAGTAGCCTGTGGGCCTTGAGCATAGCTCATGTGAAACAGATGAGAGGCGATGGAGAAGTTGAGGGAGAGAATAAAGAGCATATGGCCCAGTACAGACACCAGAAAGTACTTCTTCATGTGATCCACAGCCTGAACGATTGCTTAGCACCCTTTAAAGGCTGTGTTTGACAAGCAGGGCTGAAGCAGGTCTTCAAAATCCATTGAAGCAAATTCCCCTGGCCAGTCACCTTGCTGCTGATAATTCACCCTCCATACCAGCTGATCAGACCTAACAATGCTGTTGCAAAGTATTGCGAAATATGTAGGCATATTTTCACAGATGGAGGAGAAAATCCCCTTAGATGATGATTCCAAGGGATAACTTGATGGAGCAAGTTATGTAACCTTATCTACTGTGCAGTATCTAAGTTGGTGAGTTCACTATCTATCATTATCACTTTAGAAAATAAAAGTTTGATCCACAAAAAAATATTCCATATGTCCTGTCTACCTGCTTCATTTCAACCAATGAATAGGCTGCGTTCCATCAGCAAAGAGTTTATCATCCTATGTTTCTTTAAACTTTGATAATTCTTTATGTTTTTCTAAATCAGACACTGTCTATTCATAAGATTCAGATGTGGTCGTGGTTTGACCGAAAATGAGTCATCTGGGATATGTTGTTTTGCTCTGGTTAGCAATGGGTGTTCGGATTTTAAGATGAGCACCTGGTTTGACCAGTGGGGTATTGTATCCACGTCTTGAGACTACAAACCCAAGGAGTTAAAAGCAGGGCTCTTGTCCTTCAGAGCCCTCTTGGGATTTCCGGCGTGAAGGGTTGGGCCTCCCTCCCCCGGCCCAGTTGCTGGCTGGGCTGGGGGAGGGGAAAGCCACGTGGCCCATCTACGGTAGGCCCGGATTCGGTGGAAGGGTGGGGGAGCATCGAGCAACCTGTTTACCCCCCCCCCACCCCCCCCCCTTTTTTGGAGACGAAGAGAAGGCAGCCTGTGCGGTTATCTTGAAACTTGATATCATGTGCTGGCAGCACGGCTGGGAGGAGAAGGGGGGGGCTGTGAGCAGCCCAGCCGCCTGGGAGAGCTTTTAACTCTTGTGGATAGTGAGAACTTCACGGAACATTACCTTTCCTAGGAAAAGGATAAGAGTGGAAGATGAAGGAAGAAACAGGCCAGTAAGGGGGTCTGGCAAAGAGAAAGAGAGATGTTGAAGAAATGGGGGAAGATGGAGTGGCAACTTTGCTGGACTCTTTCGTTGTAGATCCATGGACTGTTTCCTGGTGATACAGAGGCTGCATTGCAGGGGGAAGCGGAGGCTCGGAGCCAGGAGAGTTTGGTGTTGAGACCCCTCGGCCCCAGGGGGTATAGAAGAAATGGGGGGGACAAAGGTCCCAGAGATGAGACTGTGCTCTGCTTGGAACGAGATGAGGCATCCTTAAAAAGGCTCACCCTGAAAGCAGGCCTCTGCCTCATCCCATGCCTGGTGGTGAGAGCACCTTGGCATGGAAAGGAGATGTTGCGAGATAGCAGGACTCCGGGCGGTGCTAATTGTGATAAGAAGTCTGTGGTACAAGGAAGGACTCCGTCTACTCTTCATAACCTGAAGATTTGATTTTTCTAAAGGGTGGTGCCAGACCGAGTGTGGATAATTTTGTGAGTGTGGATAATTTTGGGAGATGAATTGTACTGGGATCTGGAGGAGGAGGGGGAAGTGTTTCTGTGTAGCTTTCATTCTCCTTGTGATTTCTTTTTTTTTTTGTGTGTGTGTAGTTTAGTAATTGTGTGTAGTTTAGTAATTGTGTGTAGTTTAGTTAATAAACTTTTCTTTATGTTTAAGCTGGAGCCTGCTTTGCTTATTCCTGCTCACATCTCACAGCAGATATCAGGTAGAGGGTAGACTCATGGGGGCTCTGGTTTTGCCAGGCCTAAACCATAACATTATTTGGTTCCCTGACCGGGAATCGAACCCGGGCCGCGGCGGTGAGAGCGCCGAATCCTAACCACTAGACCACTTGGGACTTCGAGGGACGGAGGTCGGATCTCCCTTCCCCTGTCCAGCCGCTGCTGCTGGGCGGGGGAGGGGCAGCCATGTGGTAGGCCTGGGCCTGAACAGGGATGGGAGGTGAGGAGGCCTTGGAGATGGAAGGGTGGAGGAGCCCCAAGAGACATCGGGCAGCCATCCCCACCCCCCCTTGGAGACAGACAGAGAGAGAGAGAGTGCAAGCTGTGTCGTTATCTTGAAACTCAGTAAACATGTGCTGGCAGCAGGCAGCCTGGCTGAGGAGATGTGCAGTCAGGAGTCCAGCCACCTGGAGGAGTTTCTAACCCTTTTTGGACAATGAAAACCTTACAGAACATTAACCCTTCCTAGACGAGTGATAAGAGTGGAGGAGGACGAAGGAAATGAACGAGTGATGGAGGTCTGGACCAGAGAGAGAGAGAGAGTGAGAGATGTTGAAAGAATGGAGAAGATGGAGTGGCATTTTATGCGGGACTCTTTCGTTTAGCCATGGACAGAGCCATGTTTCCGTGTGATACAGAGACTGAATCCAGGGGGAGAAATGTCCCAGTGCCAAAGAAGATTCAGTGTGGGTACCCCTCGGCCCCAGGGGGTATATAAAATATGGGGGGGACAGATGTCCCAAAGGTGAGAAGGTGAGATACTGTGCTTTTCTGGAACTGGACAAAGCATCCTTAAAAAGACAACCCTGGAAGCAGTCCTGATCCCTGTTCGGTGGTGAGAGCACCGGAACAAGGACGGAAAAGGCCACCACGACACCATGGAAGGGGTGTAATTAAATTCACTTGTTAAAAAATATCCTTCTTGTTATCTTTTTATTAAATTACCAACATGCAACATCAGTCTGAGAGATGAAGAAATGTAGGAAAGACATTCTGTGTTGTCCCTGTGAGCCAGCAGGGCCTCCTGAAGATAAGGAGAAGCCCTATATCTCTCCTGAAGGAACACCAAAGTCATTACCACAGAGACCAGAGAAGGAGAGAAAGTTGGACAATATGGACTCTCGCTGGCTCAAGAGTGACATGGCTCTCTGGGTGTCTACTGAGAACTTTGTTTCTCTTTTATGACCAATGGGCACTGTATATGTGTTAGAGGGGTGTCAGTATCTGGAGGAACTATAAATGTTACGTTGGTTTAATAAAATCTCTCTTTCGCCCTTCTGATGGAGTTGTGTATTACTGTACTGTGCCGCGCTCTACAGCGACATCTGGTGGCCGTCCTCCGTGATTACAATGGACTGTAAAGAGAAAAAGAAAAAAAAAAAATAAAGTTGAAGGGTACCCTAAAAAATATGAGTGAGGGCAGCAGGGACGCTGCGAATGTCTGGACCTAATTCAGATGTCTGATTCGAGGTGAGCGATTGGGAAAAATAATGGGAAATAATTTATCAAAGGAGGAAATGACTGTTTTGTCCACATGGAAAACTTTATTGAAAAGACAAAGTGTTGAAATTTCTGATTATGCCCTTCTGCAGTTTACTGATATGGTGCAAATCACAGGACTTTGAGGCTGATGCCGGCAATACTTTCAGTGTCTGGGCATGGAAAAAGTTGGGAAGAGACTACGGGAAGTGATATCTAAGGGGGATAAGACTGTTGTTGATTTGGCTGCTACTTGGAGGCTGTTGTATGAGGCATTGAAGGAATGGAAAGTAGAACAAGAGAGAGAGGAGTAATTGGAGGAGCAGGAATTGGAGCAAGAAACTGGAGTAGAGAAACAGGAGGAAGGTGAGCTTGAGCCTGTCGATGTATCTTCCCCTGAGGAGGCTGCTGCATCTGCTGCTGCTGTGGAGTTTCCCCCAGGGTTTACTATCATGAGAATTAAATGGCAGGCTGGGACTGTTCCTCAGTATTTATCTCCTAAAGACTATGTTAAACCTGTGTATACTTCGCCTGCTCAACCAACAGTTAGCTGAACTGAGTGCTAGACCAAAATATCTCATGCCTGCACTGCAACTAGCAAAACTGAAGTTACAGAAGAAGCGAAGTGAAAAACAGGCTGGGTCGGCTGCTCCCCCCTCCCCCTCCCCTTGGTCAGCTGCTCCCCCCACACCTTCCTGCGGCTCAGCTGTCCCTCCCTGTAGTGAAACCATCAACTTTAGCCAGGGCCCCATGGAGAATCTGAATAATAGAAATGCTGACACAACAGCATAGAAGCTTCCTGATTCCAGGGACATCCGCCCTATAACCTATCCCTATAGCCATGTGAGGCAATATCTTGTTAACCCTACCATTGGTCACTTATGGTCCCTCTAACCTTTTTCCATTGGTCAAGATTGGAACCGGGCCAAGGCTAGAAAAGTAGCATACTGTACCCCTACAAACTCGGAAGAAGAAGTGCTGAAACCCTTCACGGACCCCTGCAATAAAGCCATATTCATGGAACAGCCGGCGTCTTCTCCTTCTCCTCTCTCTACCGTCTGCTGGAGCCTCAAGCCAAGGGAAAGCTACCTAGCAAGCAATGCTGAAATCATAAGAGCTGGCTAATCACTATAAGAGCTGAATATTCCCTGCTTGCCAGGGACTGACCCGCGGCCTTGGTCTGAGCGAGCTGGCCTCTGGCACTCAGTCCCCTTGGGGGCTGAGCTCTGGAGCTGTAATAGCTTGCCTAGGATAAGACCAATTAAGGCTCATTTACCTCCTGCACCCATCCCTCGGTCAGCTGTTCCTTCCCCACCCTCCCGTGGTTCGGCTGCTTCCCCCCCGTTTTCCCTTGAGCCATCCACCCTGCCTCTGCCCTATTTCGAGTTGTCTGCCTCCTCCTCATGTTCCCTTGAGCCAGCCACCCCGTCTCTGCCCCCCTTCGAGCTCTCTGCCTCCGCTCCAACCCCCATTGAGCTGT